>NW_027361690.1:67270833-68620000 GCF_039654945.1 Dendrobates tinctorius | reverse complement strand
AAGGGAAGCAAAAGACCAGAAAAAGCCATACACCTGACAAATGCTATTGAGAACTCTGCTATTAGAAGTGGAAAGGAAGAACAAAGATGAAATAATCTAATTAATAAAAATATTGGAGAAAGAGAAACCAATCACAAACTAAAATGTTTCTATACTAATGCACAAAGCATGGGCAACAAACAAGGAGAATTGGAACTACTAACACAGGAAAAGAAATATGATGTCATTGGAATCACTGAAACTTGGTGGGACAATACACATGATTGGAATACAAGACTAGAAGGATACAACTTATTTGCAAGAAACAGACTTGATAAACGAGGAGGGGGTGTCGCATTGTATGTTAGAAACGCATATATCTGCACAGAGATTGAAGCTTCAGAGATTGGGAGTTCTGTGGAAACTGTTTGGGTAAGAATACAAGGACAGAACAATGGAAAGGACACCATTGTAGGCATTTACTACAGGCCGCCTGTGCAAGCTGAAGATATGGATGAACTCTTTATGCATCAAATGGCCAAGTTCTCCAAAAAATATGACATAGTTGTCATGGGAGATTTCAACTATCCAGACATTTGTTGGGAATCTCTCTCAGGCAAAACTAACAGGTCAAGGAAATTCTTATCCTCTCTTGCTGACAACTTTATCTTCCAAAAGGTATTGGAGAAAACAAGGGGAACTGCTACCTTGGATCTAATCCTTATAAACAGGGAGGAAATGGTTGAGGAGGTAAAAGTGGCTGGGACCCTAGGAGGTAGCGACCATGCTATTTTAGAATTTTGGATAACTAGAGGCGGAAGACCTGTGAAGACTCAGACGTCAAGGTTAGATTTCAGAAAGGCAGATTTTAAGGGATTCAGAAAGAGAATTGGAGGGATCCAATGGCTGGATATCCTTAAAGACAAAAATGTCCAGGAAGGATGGGAAATCTTGAAAAATGAAATTCTCAAAGCACAGTTGTTAACAATTCCGAAAAGAGGGAAGAATAGGAAGCATTTAAAGAATCCAGGATGGATGAACACAGAACTTAAGCACATGCTAAAAAGGAAGAAAAAAATGTTTATAAAATGGAAAGAGGGAGGCATATCTAAAGAAGAATATAATGCTGTCTGCAGAACCTGCAGGGCACAAATCAGATTAGCTGAAAATGAATTGAGGCTTGCAAGAGATGTCAAAAGCAATAATAAAGGATTTTGGGGATATGTCAAAAGTAAAAGAAAAGTCAAAGATGCTATAGGGTTTTTACAGGATGAAAATGATGAAATGGTAAGACAGGATGTTGAGAAGGCTGAACTTTTAAATTCCTATTTTGCATCTGTTTTCTCTCAGAAAGGAAATGTAACATCAACTGTTATTCACTGTCCTATTAAGGGAATAGAAGAATCCAGGATATCTATAAACAGAAAGATAGTGAGGAAACACTTAGCTAACCTAAATTAATTCAAGTCTCCAGGTCCAGATGAATTACACCCCAGAGTACTGAAGGAGATAGCAGAAGAAATTTTTGAACCCCTCTCCATAATCTTTGAAAATTCTTGGAGAACAGGAGAAGTGCCAGAAGACTGGAGAAGAGCAAATGTTGTTCCTATCTTCAAAAAGGGGAAGAAGGTGGGCCCAGGCAACTATAGGCCGGTGAGTCTGACTTCTATACCAGGAAAGATCTTTGAACAAATTATTAAACAACATGTATGTCAATACCTGGATAAGAATGAAGTGATTGTGAATGAATGAAGAGAGAGTCAGCATGGGTTTGTAACTAATAAGTCATGTCAGACTAACCTAATTTCCTTCTATGACGGAATCACTGATTGGGTGGATCAAGGAAATGCTGTAGATATAGTATATCTTGACTTCAGCAAAGCATTTGACAAAGTCTCTCATACAATCCTTATTGAAAAAATGACTAAGTATGGAATGGACAAGGCAACTGTTAGGTGGATTCATAACTGGCTTAGTGATCGGACCCAAAGAGTGGTCGTAAATGGCTGCACATCCAGTTGGAAGAATGTCTCAAGTGGGGTACCACAGTGCTCTGTCCTGGGCCCTGTATTGTTCAACATCTTTATCAACGATTTAGATGAAGGAATTGAGGGTAAACTGATTAAATTTGCTGATGACACAAAGCTAGGAGGGATAGCTAATACTAGAGAAGAGAGAGAGAGGATTCAAAAAGATTTAAATAAACTGGAGAAGTGGGCAGCAACTAACAGAATGGTTTTTAACAGGGAGAAATGCAAAGTACATCTGGGCAATAAAAATGAAAAAAGCATATATAGAATGGGAGGAATAGGGCTAAGTGACAGCACATGTGAAAAAGACTTGGGTATACTAATAGATCACAGACTGAATATGAGTCAACAGTGTGATGCAGCAGCAAAAAAGGCAAATGCAATTCTAGGATGTATTAACAGAAGCATACAGTCTAGATCACGTGAAGTCATTATTTCCCTCTACTCCTCTTTGGTCAGACCTCATCTGGAATATTGTGTCCAGTTTTGGGCACCACATTTTAAAAAAGACATCGACAAACTGGAGCAAGTTCAGAAAAGAGCGACCAGAATGGTGACCGGTCTGCAAACCCTGTCTTATGAGGAAAGGTTGCAGGATTTGGGAATGTTTAGTTTGCAAAAGAGAAGACTGAGAGGAGACTTAATAGCTGTCTACAAATATCTCAAGGGCTGTCACATTGTAGAAGGATCAACTTTATTCTCATTTGCACAAGGAAAGACTAGAAGCAATGGGATGAAACTGAATGGGAGGAGACACAGATTAGATATTAGAAAAAACTTTTTGACAGTTAGAGTGATCAATGAGTGGAACAGGCTGCCACGAGAAGTGGTGAGTTCTCCTTCAATGGAAGTCTTCAAACAGAGGCTGGACAGACATCTGACTGGGATGATTTAGCGAATCCTGCTTTGAGCAGGGGGTTGGACCAGATGGCCCAGGAGGTCCCTTCCAACTCTACGATTCTATGATTCTATGATTCTATGTGGATACAGATTGGGCTGAAGATTCAAGTGATCGGAAATCAACAAGTGGTTACTTGTTCAAGTTAGTAGAAAATTCAATTTATTGGTCCAGCAGAAAACAAGTGTCAGTTGCATTATCTTCTACAGAAGTAGAATATATGTCTGCCGCTCATGCAAGTCAAGAAGTAATTTGGTTGAAACAACTTTTGTAAGATTTTGGCAAGCCATTAGCTCAACCAATAGTTATCTATGAGGACACCCAAGGATGCATTAAACTTGCCAGCAGTGTGAACATTAGTTGAAGGACTAAGCACTTTGATGTAAAACATAACCACTAGAGTTGAGCGAAACGGGTCGAAAAAATTCAAAAGTCGCCGACTTTTGGCAAAGTCGGGTTTCATGAAACGAAACCCGACCCTAGGATGAGGTCGGCCACGAGGTCAGCGACTTACGCGCCAAAGTCGCGTTTCAAAAGTTTGTTTTGCGCTCTTTTTCAGCCAATCAGGATCCACGGACACTGTGGGCAACGTGATGACCTAGGCACGGGTCACCACCATCTTTCAGAAGGGCATGCAAGTGATTGGCTTGCTTTGGTGGGCGTCACAGGGGGTATAAAAGGGCGTGCACGCCGACCGCCATCTTACTTCTGCCGATCTTAGAATAGGGAGAGGTTGCTGCTGATTCTGTAGGGAGAGCGTTAGGCAGGGAAGAAGACAAAAAAACTGCTTCTGCTGCTAGCGATTTGGCCTGCACAACACACAAGTCACTGTGTGTGCAGTGCAAGGGGAGGCTATATTGTGGTGTATCAGTGGTGTTGGTTGTTGGGCTGCCTTTTAAGGCTTCCTGACACGCTGGCATTGCTGTTTACCCACTGCTCCGCAAACTGCTTTTTTAAAAGCAATCCAATCTCCCTTATCCTTTAGTCACTTTTGTCACAGCTTTGCCATCGAGCCTGTCACATAGCGCTCAGATATCAGTGGGCCTCACACAATCCACAAGTGTCCAGTGTCCAAAAGTGTGCGCAGAGATTCAAAATCTCCATTATCCTCTAGTCACTTTGGTCACAGGCAGCTGTGCCATCGAGCGTGTCACATAGCGCTCAGATATCAGTGGGCCTCACACAATCCACAAGTGTCCAGTGTCCAAAAGTGTGCGCAGAGATTCAAAATCTCCATTATCCTCTCGCTACTTTGGTCACAGGCAGCTGTGCCATCGAGCCTGTCACATAGCGCTCAGATATCAGTGGGCCTCACACAATCCACAAGTGTCCAGTGTCCAAAAGTGTGCGCAGAGATTCAAAATCTCCATTATCCTCTCGTCACTTTGGTCACAGGCAGCTGTGCCATCGAGCCTGTCACATAGCGCTCAGATATCAGTGGGCCTCACACAATCCACAAGTGTCCAGTGTCCAAAAGTGTGCGCAGAGATTCAAAATCTCCATTATCCTCTCGTCACTTTGGTCACAGGCAGCTGTGCCATCGAGCCTGTCACATAGCGCTCAGATATCAGTGGGCCTCACACAATCCACAAGTGTCCAGTGTCCAAAAGTGTGCGCAGAGATTCAAAATCTCCATTATCCTCTCATCACTTTGGTCACAGGCAGCTGTGCCATCGAGCCTGTCACATAGCGCTCAGATATCAGTGGGCCTCACACAATCCAAAAGTGTCCACTGTCCACAAGTGTGTGCAGAAATTCTAAATCTCCCGTCCTATAGACACCTTGTTCCTTGTTTTACATTACTATATAGTTTGTTGGATTTTGTCTACATTTCTACCAAAAATGAGGAAGGCTGGTGGAAGAGGCCGTGGAATTGGGCGGGGGTTGGCAGCTGGTAATGATGGTGTTGGTGGTGGATCTGATGGTAGTGGCAAGAGCAAAATAGGACCGAATGCAGGAGGTGCTGACCCTGCGTCATCGTCTGGCTACATAAGGCCTCGAACGCTTAGTTTTCTAGGAGTTGGCAAACCGCTTTTAAAGGCAGAGCATCAGGAAAAAGTTTTGTCTTACATTGCTGACTCAGCCTCCAGCTCTATCGCCTCCTCTTCTTCAGTTGTAAAAAGTAAAAGCACTGAGTCGTCATTGGAGGCTCATGTTCATGAACCACACCTTTACTTGTGTCCTTCACCCCAACCAAGATTCAAGGATGACGCAGGCCATACTACTGATTACTCCATGGAGCTGTTTTCACATACCATGCCTGGATTATCAAGTGAAATGGTGAATTAGCCAGGCCAAGATGAATCTGACATGGAGTGCACTGATGCACAGCCGCTGATGGATGATTCTGCTGGTACATTCACTCAGAGCACTACATTGTCCTCGCAGTGTACAGAGCCAGATTTTGACCCTGATGAGACTCAGGTGCCCCTTCCCGCACACTATACCACCATACACGGTGACACAGAGAAAGGTGCACATGACATAGAAGAGGAGGTGATGGATGACCCAGTTGTTGATCCAGATTGGCATCCATTGGGGGAAGAGGGTGCTGCTTCCAATAGCTCAGATGAGGAGCATCCACAGCAGACATCGACATCGCAACAGCTGTTATCTGGCAGGCCTGGAGCACTCCAAAGACAGGTTCCAAACATCAAAAGAGTTGCTGGACAGCTTGTCCAGAGGGTCAAAAGATCACAGCGTGCTAGGCCGCAAAATGTCTGCCAAAGTAGGAAGAGTGCAGTGTGGCACTTTTTTGAACAAAATCCTCATGATCAGGTCAAGGTTATCTGTAAGAAGTGCGCAAAGACCTTTAGCCGAGGGAAAAATCTGAAAAATTTGAATACCAGTTGCATGCTTAGACATTTAACCAGCATGCACTTGCAAGCGTGGACACAACACCAAACCTCAAGTGCCACATGTGCAACTGATCACAACGAAGGTAGTCAGCAACGCTACATTGTTTCCCCCACTGTAAGCCCACCGGTTAGCACAGCAGCAAATGTTGAGGTGTCGTTGCAAGACCACAGCAGTCAGGGAATCCCACTGTTATATCAACGAAAGACTGATTCTAGGCCATCAGAAAGAACACCAACTCCATCACCATCATCAACCCTCTCTCAGTCCGCCCTGTCCACCGCTACTTCCACCATATGCAGCTCTCAAGTCCAGCTCACCCTCCCAGACACTATGAGTAGGTCAAGAAAGTACTCAGTCTCTCATCCGCGTACACTGGGTTTGAACGCCCACATTGCCAAACTAATCTCGTTTGAGATGATGCCCTTTCGGTTGGTGGAAAGCACAGCTTTCCGCGAACTCATGGCCTATGCAGTACCAAGCTATGACCTACCCAGTCGCCACTTCTTCTCTCGCAAAGCCATCCCAGCCCTCCACCATCATGTGAAAGACCGCATTGTCCATGCACTCAAGCAGTCAGTGAGCGGAAAGGTGCACCTCACAACTGATGCATGGTCCAGTCGGCATGGCCAGGGCCGTTACGTGTCCATCACTGCGCACTGGGTTAATGTGGTGGATGCAGGGTCCACAGGGGACAGCGGTGGTGGGACAGTGCTGCCTAGCCCACGGTATAGGAAACAGTTGGCTGTAGGCGTTCGACCCTCCTCCTCCTCCTCCTCCAGATGCGAAAGCTCGTCCACAGAGCGCAGTCGTACGAGCACTCCATCTGCAGCTGCCACTGTTGCACACGATGTGTCCCCCTATCGAGCAGCTAGTGGAAAGCGTCAGCAGGCTGTGTTGCAGATGATGTGTTTGGGCAACAGACACACCGCCGAGGTGCTGGCCGAGTACTTGAAGCGACAAACTGAGTCATGGCTGGGCAGTGTACATCTTGAGGCAGGCAAGGTAGTTAGTGATAACGGCCGTAATTTTGTGGCAGCCATAGCCCTTTCAAAACTCAGCCACATACCTTGCTTGGCTCACACCTTGAACCTGGTGGTGCAGTGCTTCCTCAAAAATTATCCGGAGTTAACAGCCCTGCTCCAGAAGGTGCGAAGACTGTGCGCGCACATCCGCCGGTCGCCTGTACACTCCGTTCGTATGCAGAAGCTGCAGCGATTGCTCCACCTTCCCAATCACCGCCTCATTATCGACATTGCAACAAGGTGGAACTCCACCCTGCACATGGTGGAGCGGCTGTGCGAGCAGAGGCAGGCCATAATGCATTTGTGGGAGGATACACGGCCAGGCACTTTGAGAGCAGACATGGAGTTGACAGGCGTGCAGTGGTCGAAGCTGAAAGACCTTTGTAAAGTCCTTCAGTGTTTTGAGGAATGCACACGGCTGGTAAGCGCAGACGACGCCATCCTAAGCATGAGCATCCCACTTATGCGTCTGCTCATGCAAACTTTGACGCACCTTAAGGAGCAGGCGTCTGCAGCCAATGTTGATGAGGAGGAAGAGGAGGAGGGAATCCTTGATGACATTCAGCCATTGTCTGCTCAGGGACCTCTCCTGGACGAGGTGGAGGAAGAAGAGGAGGAGGATGATGGGGATGATTACTTAGGGGAGGAGGATGCATCTCGTGGGGCAAGTGAAAATGTTGGCGTGGCAAGGTCTGGTACAGGGTTTGTGCGTGACTGGAGGGATGTGGATTTGCCAGAAAGTGCTCCTCCACCCAGCACTCGCAGTGCATCATTGACACCGGGAACATTGGCCCACATGTCAGATTATGCCTTGCGGATCCTAAAAAGGGACCCCCGCATTGCCAAAATGATGAACGATGACGACTACTGGTTGGCCAGCATCCTGGATCCACGCTATAAAGGCAAATTACAAAACATCATGCCACAGGAGAACGTTGACCTAATATTGGCTAATAAACAAGCAACTCTGGTAAATCGGTTGCTTGAGGCATTCCCAGCACACAGCAGCAGTGATGGTTCTCACACGAGCCGTACGGGCCGGGGGCAGCTTGGCAGAGGTGTTCGTGGTGCACACAGCAGAAGTGGCGTTGGAGACAGGGGTTTCATGACAATGTTGTGGACTGATTTTTCAAATACCGCTCACACAACTGGTAATACTGCATCGATGGAAAGTAACAGGAGACAGCAGTTGTCAACTATGGTTACAAACTACTTTTCCTCCCATATCGATGTTCTCCCACACAGGTCATTCCCCTTTGACTATTGGGCCGCTAAACTGGACACCTGGCCTGAATTGGCCCAATATGCCTTACAGGAGCTCGCTTGCCCAGCTGCAAGTGTGCTATTGGAAAGAGTCTTCAGTGCAGCTGGATCAATCCTGACAGAAAAAAGGACCCGTCTGTCAACCCAAAATGTGGATGATCTAACCTTCATTAAAATGAACCACGCATGGGTTTCCAAGGATTTTGTCCCACCTTCCCCTGATGACACATAGGGTGACAGAAAAATGGCTTGCTTTGGTCCACCTCTTCCTGGTACTTCACCTATTTCGCCTTTTGCATCAGCTGAATGTCCAACATCAACATATGCCACTTTCTAAAACTCCCTAACTGTGCTGCCTCCTCCCCCATGGCCGGGGTCACCACCTACCGCACGACACCGTGCGAGTGCCGTTGCCCTGGACAGGTGGGTAGGCCGACTCTTGGGCGCGGGCACTGGCACAGGGTCCCTCATAGTGCAATCAAGTGTCTCTGACGGCGGTGGTGCACACCCGCCGTCAGACACATCGCTGTACTATGAGGGGCCCAGTGCCAGTACCGACGCCCACGAGTGGGCCCCCCTTGCTTGGGCAGGGCCCCAGCATTTGCAATCTTTACCTCTCCCTGCTCCTCCGCTGTGTAATCTGGGCCGTCAAATCCATACTGTGCCTGACACCGTCTGAGCCTGCCTCCTGAGACATATATTTTGAATGTGTACGCTATCCATACATGTTATCCGGGGATACGGTACCCTTTCTAACCTTTGTGCAATCACGTGCAATCCATACTGGGCCTAACACCGTCTGAGCCTGCCTCCTGAGACATATATTTTGAATGTGTACGCTATCCATACATGTTATCCGGGGATACGGTACCCTTTCTAACCTTTGTGCAATCACGTGCAATCCATACTGGGCCTAACACCGTCTGAGCCTGCCTCCTGAGACATATATTTTGAATGTGTACGCTATCCATACATGTTATCCGGGGATACGGTACCCTTTCTAACCTTTGTGCAATCACGTGCAATCCATACTGTGCCTGACACCGTCTGAGCCTGCCTCCTGAGACATATATTTTGAATGTGTACGCTATCCATACATGTTATCCAGGGATACGGTACCCTTTCTAACCTTTGTGCAATCACGTGCAATCCATACTGTGCCTGACACCGTCTGAGCCTGCCTCCTGAGACATATATTTTGAATGTGTACGCTATCCATACATGTTATCCAGGGATACGGTACCCTTTCTAACCTTTGTGCAATCACGTGCAATCCATACTGGGCCTAACACCGTCTGAGCCTGCCTCCTGAGACATATATTTTGAATGTGTACGCTATCCATACATGTTATCCGGGGATACGGTACCCTTTCTAACCTTTGTGCAATCACGTGCAATCCATACTGGGCCTAACACCATCTGAGCCTGCCTCCTGAGACATATATTTTGAATGTGTACGCTATCCATACATGTTATCCAGGGATACGGTACCCTTTCTAACCTTTGTGCAATCACGTGCAATCCATACTGGGCCTGACACCGTCTGAGCCTGCCTCCTGAGACATATATTTTGAATGTGTACGCTATCCATACATGTTATCCAGGGATACGGTACCCTTTCTAACCTTTGTGCAATCACGTGCAATCCATACTGGACGTGAGAACGGCTGGCGAGCTGTTAAGCAAGCTACAGCACCTGTCCAGACAAGTACAGGGATTCCCTAGCGAGGAGACTTATTTGATTGTTTTCAATGTTGGGACAGCAATTTTTGGGGAGCACTATACTCTGGAGAATGATAGATGGGGCCCACCATACACTGGAACATTCCAAAGGTGGACATCAGACACTGGAGCAGCATTTACAGGGCCCATTATACACTAGAGCATTAGAAATGGGGCCCATTATGTTTGGAGCATTATTTGGGCCCATAAGACAGTGGAGCTTCATCCATGGGGACCAACATATACTGTAGCATTATGTGGAGCTCATCATATACTGTTTCAAACATTATATGGGACCAATGATTCTGTATGGAGAAATAGATGGGTCTCGTCATGAGATGTAAAAAGTGAGGTATTTTTCATTGTACTATACCGCTATTTATCTGCCGTATCGGAGCATGATGAGTTGTGGTATGTGTTAAAGGGGCGCTCTTTCGCCCAGGGCACATGAAAACCTGCAGCCAGCCCTCCCCCCCCACAACTTTAGCCAAATAACCCCTATTTTTCAGTGCGTAACTTGTATTATGAAGTTAATTAAGGTTGACAAACTTAAGTAAGAAGAATTGATGCTTTTGGCATTCAAATGGGCACTGTAGGTGTGTTTCCTGTCCTCCTCTCACTGCCGACTTTTATTCCCCATTGACTTACATTGGGTTTCGTGTTTCGGGACGACCCCGACTTTTCCCTATAATCGGACGATCTTGCTCGACCCGACTTTTGGAAAAGTCGGGTTTCACGAAACGAAACGCGACCCTAAAAAACCAAAAGTCGCTCAACTCTAATAACCACTTACATGACTTAATGGAACTTGGTGTACTCGAGTTTGTTTATTGCAAGACTGACAAGATGATAGCTGATGGTATGACAAAGCCATTATCAAGAGCCAAGTTTGTGGATTTCAGAACCACAACGGGACTAACAGGATAAGTAGTTGTTGAGAGGGGTGTTGGAATATGTTTGGTGCAACAACTCCATTCCTTTCTATGAGACTTTAGTTGATGGAATTGTATGCTATTTATAAAGTTAGAAAAAAAAAATCCCAGAGACTCACACAGAGAGAGCATGTGACTGTATTTTCTGCTTTTCTTGTGTCTGTGTATGAGAGAAGCAGCCTGCTGTAGATGCTGCATAGATAGAGAAACAAAAATGATTTATTCCTGATCTATTAAGCTTATCATATATTGTTCCTGCTTGTTCCTGAATAGAGAAGCTCTGCTGTCACACTCTTGGAGAGCATCCTGAATAATCCGCTGCCAACACTAACTGTCCAAAAGTGATAGAGCCCCATCTCTCACGAATAGTAACTAAATTCCATCGCCGAGGCTATATAGTTTGCGTAACATCTCTGTCTCCAATGCCCGGGACAATTTCCCTGCCAGCCACTCCATAGCTATATCTCTGAACTACGCTGTGTTGAAATAATGCTATGTACGGGCACAGTGGGACATTTTGCTACCAGGGTAGTATCGCACAATGCCAGGAAATAATGCATATACAAATAATATGAACCAAATAAATACAAATTGTTGTTCTGCAGTCAGTCCCCCTGCTTCTCCTGCCGTAATTACACTCGTATCAATGGAAAAAGATGGGAGATTTATTTTATTCCCAGTGTTATATTTTATCTTTCAAACATCATATAACTCCACACAGACTCACAGAACGGATGCAACAGGCACAGACTTTGGTTCGCCTTCACACAAGCTAAAAAACTCTTCTAACATTTTACTCAACCAACTATTTCAAAGGGGATTTGGGTTTACTGAGCCGTGAAATAGCTTTGTAAGGCTGAATAATCTAAACCCAGGGAAGAGGAGGCTTTCTTTCCAGATGATTTCAAACAATCATTGTGCGTACAAAAAAGAATATCATAAATTGTAAAAAAAGGAGAATCTTATAACCTAAGACAAGAAAAAAACAAGCGCATTTACTTGTAATTATGCATGGATTTCACTATAAGATTCCCATGTCTTGTCCTAACTTGCTTCTCTCATCATCAAACAAAGTTTCATTGACACTTGACTGGATGAGATCTTATTTTTGCCCACAAAATACAAACAGGCTCTTGTTTTCCCTCCTACGGTATACAGGTTTCTCAATGATATGCTATTGATATGTAATTAGAGGGACTTTTTTCTACAAACCTGAACCAGCCAAAGTAAGCATGAAACCCAACAATGGCTGCACTGTGATAGGCATCATATCACTGGAGGGTGGTCCATTAAGTAAGTTTATAGAAAATGAAGCACAAGCTCTGACATGGTGCTAGATATTCTTATCACGCAGGACAGGAATTTGGCATCCAATGTGTCAGTTTGGAGCACAAAATGAAATGATGAATATGTATTTGGATTTTGTATCATGCGTGCAATTTAATTATAGATTTTGATTTAATGATGCATATGATAAGAAAATTAATTTACAATTAACTTACTGGAAATAATCATGTCACTGTTGACAGCTCTGAAGAAATGATTGCTCACAGAAGGAATAAATCAGTTCACATTGTATATGTATTATACATGGTGATCGAACACAGTGGTGATAACTACAGTTGAGCGAATTTGTTCAGGTCCCTGCTTATTCCGCAAGCTATACCTCTTACCAAATAAGCTACAGCGGAAACCCGGATACATGGATCGTGCCAGCTGATCAGGTGTTTGGCGCTGTAGCTGCATGTGTCGCGGCTGTGTGACAGTCACAGCATATGCACGGGTAGCCTTTGTGTTGTGTGCTTCATGTATCTAGGTTTCCTCAAATCTAGTGATAACCACTCCCAAGATGAAGATATTTATGTCATCTCCAAGGTCATTTTCCTTGCCAGCATGTAGTACAGACTGTCACCTTGTTTTTCCACAATATGCTGCGGCCACTGCCTTCCGGGGCTTATCTACAGCATTCTAGAATCCTGTAGATAAGCCCCCAATCTAACCTGAAAGAGAGGAAAAAGAAGTTTTATTATACTCACCCGGGGGGGCGGTCAGATCCGATGGTTGTCGCAGATCCGGGTCCAGCGCCTCCCATCTTCATGCGATGTCGTCATCTTCCTTGCTTTGTGCCCTGCTGGGCCTCTCTGACCTTTCCTAGCACCTGCGCACTGCAGTACTTGGCTCTGCTTTCAACAGGGCAGATCAGTGCGCCTGCGCAAGAGCACGGCATGAATCAAGTAAGATGACGACATCGCATGATACCCATCGGACCGGACTGCCCCCCCGAGTGAGTATAATAAAACTTGTTTTTATTGTCTTTCAGGTTAGATCGGGGGCTTATCTACAGCATTCTAGAATGCTGTAGATAAGCCCTGGAAGGCAGTGGCCGCAGCTTATTGCAGAAAAACGAGGTGACAGGTTCCCGTTAACCTTTTAATGTAAAAAAGAAAAAAAACATTTTTTTTAGGTTTTGTTTTTTACAGAATTCATTGTATGGTAAAAAGAACCTGGCAGTATGATTCTCTAAGCAATCTGATGAAGTTGTGTGAGGGCTTGTTTTTATTTTTGCACCCTGAGCTTAAGTTTTTCATAATACCATTTCAGGGTACATACAATTGTGCTTAAAGGTTTACATACCCCAGCAGAATTTTTGCTTTCTTGGCCTTTTTTCAGAGAATATTATTATTATTTATTTATTTATGTATTTATTTATATAGCGCCATTAATTCCATGGTGCTGTACATGAGAAGGGGGTTTACATACAAAGTAATAGATATCGTTAACAGTAAACAAGTTTCCACAACAAATTTACAATGACAGACTGGTACAGAGGGGAGAGGACCCTGTCCTTGCGGACTTACATTCTACGGATTCCATGAATGATAACACCAAACCTTTTTCTCCACTCATGGTTAGTGGTTGGGTGAAGCCATTTATTGTCAAACTACTATGTTTTCTCTTTTTAAATCATAATGACAACCCAAAATATACAAATGATCCTGATCAAAAGTTCACATACCCTGGCTATTTTGGCCTGATAACATGCACAGAAGTTGACGTAAATGGGTTTGAATAGCTACTAAAGGCAACATCCTCACCTGTGACCTATTTGCTTGTAAACAGTGTGTGCATAAAAGCTGAGTGAGTTTCTGGGATCCAGACAGACTCTCGCATCTTTCATCCAGCCACTAACATTTATTGTGAGTCATGAGGAAAGCAAAATAGCTGTCCACTCTGTCTATCTGATCTAACACTTGAGATACCAAGAGTGCTGAGGTAACAAGAGACTTCTCCCACCGCTATTCACCATGTTTTTCTAATCTATTACTGGAGATACCTGAAGTACTGTGTAAGAAGAGGCTGCTCATACTGTTGTCCACCTTGTTTATGTTATCTAATACTGGAGACAGCAGTTGTGCTGAGATAAGAGGCTACTGATAATGGTGTCCATCATGACTTTCTGATATAATACTGCAGGTACAAGGGGTGATGAGGTCAGAAAAGGTCGCTCACACTGGTGACCACTATTATCTGATGTATCACTAGAGATAGCAGAGTGTTGAGATAAGAAGTAGCCACCCACACTGCTGTCCACCCAGCCTTTCTGATCTTAACCTTGAGATCCCAGTTGTGCTTAGGGAAGAAGAGGCTGCTTATACTGCTGTCCACCCTGTATTTCTGATCTAATACTGGATGTACCAGATCTACGGTGCAAGAAGAGGCTGCTCACACTGCTGTCCACCCTATCTAATACTAGAGCTACAAAGAGTGCTGAAGTAAGAAGAACCACTAACACTACTATCCCTGTGCACCATGTCTTTCTAATCCAGCACTGGAGATACCAAGAGTGATGAGGTAAGACGTGACTGTTCAAACTGCTCTCCACTCTTCTTTTATGATCTAATACTTGAGATACCAGATGTGCCAAGGTAAGAAGAGGCTGCTCACACTGCTATCCACTATGTCTTTTAAACCTAACACCATAGATACCAGGTGTGTGGCGGAAAGTAAATTCTCCTCACACCGGTGTCCACTATAACTTTCTGATGTAATGCTGGAGATGGGTGCTGATGTAAGAAGTGGCTGTTCATACTACCACCATGTCTTTGTGATATAATACTGTAAATTTGGTATTTAGGAATTTATTTCTAGTGACATTTTCCTTAGTTATATATTATTTCTATTACCAGAGAGCCCCTTGAAAGTATGATTGTAAATTAAAGAGGACCAGTAATCTATCCTCTGTTAGTATTTCTGGAGCATCTTTCTTAAATCTCCAAATACCTTTATCACTCTTACAGGCAACGTATAAATAATTGGGCATTATTACTGGCTATAACAATGTGGTATGCCCCTACACACTCAGATAATGTTCATTCTTTGCTGCCAGATTGAGACTGAGACACTCTATTGACAAGTGTGATGGCACCACTTATGTGTCACTATATTCTTACATTTCCAAGAAGAATAACAGATGAACACTCCAATTCTGAGGTGATGTTTCTGAACTAGTATTTTATAGGAAGTGCAATTATTTGCTAACATGTCGAAAGAACAGCCTTGTATTCTTGAAAATTCTTGAAAGTTTCCAGGTGCAATTTAATTGAAGACAATAAAGGGATTTATTAATGCTGGCACACAGTGTAATCAGCGTACCAACATCTCTCCTAATGATGTGAATGCCACATGTATTAACAGGAAAAAGCACTATTAATAACTGTGGCAAAAGCTGTTATACCCTGGTGTCATTTGCTGATTTTTCTTTTATAGGAAATGTGATGGAATTTGTTAAAGGACCTGTTCAGGACTAAAAAAAAGCATGTTTTGTCTCTATCAACTGGAAGTGAATGTTATCGACGATAACCACTATTAAAGTGAATAGGGCTGAGCTATGATAATATGCAACATTTGTGGTGCTGTGAGGTGAACACAACTAATGTTTCTAATCCAAGACAATCCCCTTCGAAATGATTTACAGGAGTCTCCTTTGGGGCACACTCTGGCCAGGTTGAAATATGCAACATCCATTTTATGGCAGGCTGTGTAATACAATTGTAACAGAAGTCTAATTGCTGTGTGAAGACAAATTTGAAGCAACCTCCGAATGCATCAGTTTAACCTCTTAGGTGTTACTCATGAAAACGGCATTTAACGGGCTGGAAATGGGACAAGGTGACTCATAATCCCAATCAACCCCCTCTACCATAACATGTCAATGGCTTTTTCATGGTAATCAAGGGACCTAGGAAAATGATAATTTTACAACACAATTCTATATTAAGCCACTTTCACACATCCTGATTAGTGATGAGCGAGTATACTCGTTGCTCGGTTTTTCCCGAGCATGCTCGGGTGTCCTCCAAGTATTTTGGCGTGCTTGGAGATTTAGTTTGTTTCGACGCAGCTGCATGATTTGTGGCTTCTGGACAGGCTGAATACATGTGAGGAATGCCTGTTTGTTAGGGAATTCCCACATGTATTCAGGCTGTCTAGTGGAAGTAAATCATGCAGCTACTTTGACAAAACCGAAATCTCCGAGCACGCCAAAATATTTGGAGGTCACCTGAGCATGCTCGAGAAAACCCAAGCAACGATTATACTCGCTCATCACTAATCCTGATATTTTCGGTACTGGAAAAACAGTACCAGTGCTATCCATGACTGTGCGTCCATGTTTAAAATACATGTGGCATCTGGGTGCCTGGGAAAAAGCAGTACAGTTAGCGCTGTTCCCAGGCGTGGGGTGCTGAATGCAGCTCTCATGATTGTCGCCTGGTCTCCCTGCAATCAGTGGAACCAGGTGACACAGATGAGACCTTGGAGTCAACACCGGCCATCTATGTATCTCACATATTAAATAAATAATTACAGTAAATTAAATAAACAGCGTGGGATCTTCTGTAATTTTCCTAACCAGCTGAGGGAAAGCTGATAGCTGGGGGCTGGTGATAATATTCTGGCAAGGTCCCAGTAGCCATAAAGGTTTCCAGCATGCTAATAACTTCTCACTGCTGTTTTCTTAGCCTTTACTGGCTATTATAGGGAGGACCCCAAAAAAATGATGCGAGGTCCCCCCTATATTTTCTAACCAGCAAAGGCTATCAGACAGCTGCGAGCTGATATTAATAGGTTGGGACAGGGCCATGAATATTGGCCCTATACCTCTACCAAATTAAGAACATCAGCCCTCAGTCACCCCAGAAATGTCACATCCATTAGATGCTTACCCTCTGCTCTTCCCACTTGCCTTAGTGTGGTGGCAAGAGGGGTAATAGGTTTGGGGTTGATGTCATCTGCTTTATGTACACTGACATCAAGCCCAGGGGTGGAGAGTAGTGATGATCGGGCATTAAAATGCTTGAGTATTCATTACTCGAGTCGAGCAAATCATAATGCTCGGGTGCTCTACCCAAGTAACGAGTATAATGGAAGTCAATCTGAAACTCAAACATTTTTCTGGCGATCCCCCCAGAGGTCTGGAAGAGGTCTAAAAAATTGCTGAAAATGATGGAAACAGTGCTGAAATGGCACGGGAACAGCATGTAGAAGACCCCTAGAAGCATCTCTGAATCCCAGTTCCCTGCTGGGAACAGTGTTGTCAGAGTATTATGCCACTTTTATGGACTGACAATAAAACATACAAAATCACAGTTAAAAAGGATTTGACTGGAAAAAAATGCTAAGAAACATTGTTTCCAGGATAATGACTTGTATATATTCCAAAATAAGTAAGAGAACAAAAAAAAATGCTCCTCCACATCTTGGACTATGTTCACACATAGTGTTTTTGCTGAATTTTTGCACGTTTGCATTGCTTTCAATGGTGAAAAAAACATTCACCATGAAATATAATTTTATCATTTTAATATCTTATCTAGCCATGTTGTGGGTGGGACATTATCAGTCACATCCTGTTAAATCTATGAAGGAGGGACTCTAAACATCATCATTTATTTTTTTTTCAAGGCCATTTGGCGGCTATCACTGATTGCAGAGGACCATTAGGCAGCCATTACTATTGTTATAGGGCCAGCAGGTGGCCCTCAATATTGTCAGAGGGCAATCAGATAGCCCTCACTCTAATTTTAGAGGGGCAGCAGCCAGCCTTCAGTAAGCATTTTTGCTTTGCATAGCTGTATATTACTAATGCAATATAATTTTCTTTTTCATATTAATACTGTAAAGTTTAAACTTGGAGAGCCAGCAGGAGGCCCTCACAATTTATAAACCGATAGCACGTGGCCCCCACTATTTTTAGAGGGCCAGCATGCATCTTGTGGACAGATGAGACCAAGACTGAGTTTTCTGGTAAAACACATAATTCTACTGCTTACTACTGGAAATGGAATGAGACCTACAAATAAAATAACACAGTAGTAACAGTGAAATATAGTGGAGGTTCAAAGATGTTTTGGTGCTGTTTTGCTGCCTCTGGTCCTGGGTGCCTTGAATGTATGCAAGCCATCATGAAATGTGAAGATTGGCAAAGCATTTTGGGTGGAATATAGTGCCCTGGGTCTGAAAGCTGGGTTTGCATCCTAGGTCATAGGTCTTCCAGCAGGACAATGACCACAAACATACTTAAAGAAGCACCCAGAAATAGATGGAAACAAAGCACTCGAGTAATCAGAAATGGTAATTCCAGCACCAGTAGCGTAGTGTCCCACCACTACCTTTTACATACAGATGCTATAGAGAAACTGTGAATAAACACATAAAATCAGTTAGTTTTGCTTGCTTTTATGAATTTATGAGTACAGAACACCATAAGAAACATGAATCGGTCAATGAGTACATGGGAAAAAGAAGTAGCAAAGCTTAGAATTTATAAGGCAATAATCGATGACTAGATTCCTGTCTATCTCTACTGCCACACCTCACCGTAGATGAAGTGCAGACAAGAGCAGTATTATTATAACAGAAGAGAATCTATGAATTAGCCTTGAAAAAAAGCAATTTGTTTAATGTAGCAACATCAAGGACTGCTATTTCATCAAACCTGCTGGGGAATATTGTGGAGTGTTTTGCATCTACTCAACCTGATATGGAAGAGATCAGGATTTTCTGTGCTTATTGTACAAACTCTCCAGTCTCAGCTGTAAAATCTTGTATGCAGTGTGAGAACTCCCTAAGTGATGACCATCTGACAGCCCACAACAAGGCACTGGATCATATACTAACAGAACCCACAGGCTCTTTTGGTTTCAAAAAGTTTTCCCTCAACTAGAAGGTGGATCCTCACAAAAGCATTTTTTCTTATTACTAAGGAGAGTGCCTCCTAGACAGGTAAAGCGTATGCACCAAGTACAAGGGATGCCAAAAATTAGAAGGAGGTACTCCAATATTCTTTTGAAGAAATGTAGTGGAGGGTATATTTATAAGAATGTTCTAGCTAGGTCTCTAAAAATTTCTAATGCGGGCATCTTAAGCACCCTTAAAAAAATTATAGCAAGGATAGCATGATCACCTTGTTGATATGGTGGTGGTGGAGGAGAAGGAGGAGGACGAGACAAAAAAGATGAAATCTTGAAGCATATACCCATGTCTAGGTGGGAAGTGGTGCAAAAGAATAGAAAAGAAAAAAAACACTGGATTTGAGTTTATGTTCCTCTGCTATCATCCTGTTGTGTACAGAGGTCTGGCACAATCCAGCCTTTGTTCATTTTGATAAGATTCAGCCTGTCAGCATTTTCAGTTGACAGGTGGATGTTTCTATCAGTTATAATACCCACGGTGGCACTAAAAACCCACTCTCACAAAATGCTAGCCGTAGGGAAGGCCAGGACCTTCAAGTCGTAGAGAGACAGTTCATGCCACGTGTCTAGCTTGGATACCCAACAGTTGTAAGGCACAGAGTAATCACAGAGATGCTGGTATGGTCGGCAAGGTACTTCTTCAGCATCTTCCAAAACGTTTCCCTACTTGTCAGAGTATCTTGCGCATCAGGGCTTTGGCGATGGGAGGGTCTGAGAAAACTGTCCCAGACCTTTGATAGTGTTCCCCTGCCTCTGCTGTATCTACTGTGTGTTAGGGCTTGTGGAACGCATTAAATAATAAAAGATGGTAATGAGGTGCGTCGGCAGCCCGGGGTCCACCGTGCAGAGATGGTAGACTGCTGCTCGGTAATGGCGGACAGAAACTGGAGGTATAGCAAACACACACTGGTTAACTTTACCCGGTGAATAGGAGGCGAACCCTGTTGCTTCACAGGGCCGTGATACCGCAGAGTGAACACTAGTGTTTTGGTCACAGGACCCTGCCCCAAGGACATGGGGTTAGAGTCCCTCTAGACCCACTAATGTTCAGCGCGGCAAATGCAATGCCAGGGAGAGACCCTTACTGAACGCTCTGCCCTGTTAACAGTCACAGGGTGCAGCTGATAGATGAATACCGCATGAAGTACATACAGCACAGCTCTGGTGGACGCCACTCACCAGCCTAAGCTTTGGCCTAGAAAGCGCATTAATGGCGCACGACGCCGCTCTGACTTATGCTGCAGAACATGCGGTACTGTAGTGCCTAATGTAGCGTGGCGCAAACTGGCGCCAACATGTGATTGGAGCTGGGAGCACTGCGGCGCTAGGCAGTGCCACTACTCGGCTCTGACTCGAAACTCTAAACCCTACTAACATACGTATCAGAGGGAAGGGGTTTCATAATGAGTCAGTCAGCGGTTCACAAGCATCCATCATCACACATACCACTACAAAATACAGACTATACTAGCACACGGCCGTGCGTCCGTGCAATCTTTTAATAGGTGCAGCCTTCCTGGACCTTCCTGATGGCCCAATCAGAGCTACATGAGGACCTGAGCGTGTGGCCCCGACCTCCAATGAGAGGTCATCCCATGGGCATGCTCAGAAGGCTGCAAAAAGGACTTAGCCATGGAGATGCTCACTGCTGGCTAGTGCAGATTGCCAAAGCTGACACAGAGGTGGCAGCAGCAACCAACCTGACAGCACTAGTCTGAGCAAGATACTGGGAACGATGTCTTTGCTGAGCAGGCTCCTCTGTGGCTGGGACTGAATGGGAGAACGCAGAAGGCAAGGCAAGAGATTCCTCCTGTGCAGAGGCAGGAATCTGATGCCTAATAGTGTGTGTCTCCCTTGACTCCATTCCTTGGTTGTCCAAGGAACTGTGATCTCTGCTGACAGTGTTGTCAGATGGGATTTTTTTAAATAATTCTTCAACTAGTGTCTTCTGGCACTGCAATATTTTATCAGATCTTGGGAAGGAGAGATAGAAAATTCTCCTTGTAGAGTGAGTCTAGAATAGAGAGTAACTAGTAATTAGTAGAGTTGAGCGACTTTTGGTTTTTTAGGGTCGCGTTTCGTTTCGTGAAACCCGACTTTTCCAAAAGTTGGGTCGAGCAAGATCGTCCGATTATAGGGAAAAGTCGGGGTCGTCCCGAAACACGAAACCCAATGTAAGTCAATGGGGAATAAAAGTCGGCAGTGAGAGGAGTACAGGAAACACACCTACAGTGCCCATTTGAATGCCAAAAGCATCAATTCTTCTTACTTAAGCTTGTCAACCTTAATTAACTTCATAATATAAGTTACGCACTGAAAAATGGGGGTTATTTGGCTAAAGTTGTGGGGGGGGGGGAGGGCTGGCTGCAGGTTTTCATGTGCCCTGGGTGAAAGAGCGCCCCTTTAACACATACCACAACTCATCATGCTCCGATACGGCAGATAAATAGCGGTATAGTACAATGAAAAATACCTCACTTTTTACATCTCATGGCGAGGCCCATCTATTTCTCCATACAGAATCATTGGTCCCATATAATGTTTGAAACAGTATATGATGAGCTCCACATAATGCTACAGTATATGTTGGTCCCCATGGATGAAGCTCCACTGTCTTATGGGCCCAAATAATGCTCCAAACATAATGGGCCCCATTTCTAATGCTCTAGTGTATAATGGGCCCTGTAAATGCTGCTCCAGTGTCTGATGTCCACCTTTGGAATGTTCCAGTGTATGGTGGGCCCCATCTATCATTCTCCAGAGTATAGTGCTCCCCAAAAATTGCTGTCCCAACATTGAAAACAATCAAATAAGTCTCCTCGCTAGGGAATCCCTGTACTTGTCTGGACAGGTGCTGTAGCTTGCTTAACAGCTCGCCAGCCGTTCTCACGCCCAGTATGGATTGCACGTGATTGCACAAAGGTTAGAAAGGGTACCGTATCCCTGGATAACATGTATGGATAGCGTACACATTCAAAATATATGTCTCAGGAGGCAGGCTCAGACGGTGTCAGGCCCAGTATGGATTGCACGTGATTGCACAAAGGTTAGAAAGGGTACCGTATCCCTGGATAACATGTATGGATAGCGCACACATTCAAAATATATGTCTCAGGAGGCAGGCTCAGACGGTGTCAGGCACAGTATGGATTGCACGTGATTGCACAAAGGTTAGAAAGGGTACCGTATCCCCGGATAACATGTATGGATAGCGTACACATTCAAAATATATGTATCAGGAGGCAGGCTCAGACGGTGTTAGGCCCAGTATGGATTGCACGTGATTGCACAAAGGTTAGAAAGGGTACCGTATCCCCGGATAACATGTATGGATAGCGTACACATTCAAAATATATGTCTCAGGAGGCAGGCTCAGACGGTGTTAGGCCCAGTATGGATTGCACGTGATTGCACAAAGGTTAGAAAGGGTACCGTATCCACGGATAACATGTATGGATAGCGTACACATTCAAAATATATGTCTCAGGAGGCAGGCTCAGACGGTGTTAGGCCCAGTATGGATTGCACGTGATTGCACAAAGGTTAGAAAGGGTACCGTATCCCCGGATAACATGTATGGATAGCGTACACATTCAAAATATATGTCTCAGGAGGCAGGCTCAGACGGTGTTAGGCCCAGTATGGATTGCACGTGATTGCACAAAGGTTAGAAAGGGTACCGTATCCCCGGATAACATGTATGGATAGCGTACATATTCAAAATATATGTCTTAGGAGGCAGGCTCAGGCGGTGTTAGGCCCAGTATGGATTGCACGTGATTGCACAAAGGTAAGAAAGGGTACCGTATCCCCGGATAACATGTATGGATAGCGTACACATTCAAAATATATGTCTCAGGAGGCAGGCTCAGACGGTGTTAGGCCCAGTATGGATTGCACGTGATTGCACAAAGGTTAGAAAGGGTACCGTATCCCCGGATAACATGTATGGATAGCGTACACATTCAAAATATATGTCTCAGGAGGCAGGCTCAGACGGTGTTAGGCCCAGTATGGATTGCACGTGATTGCACAAAGGTTAGAAAGGGTACCGTATCCCCGGATAACATGTATGGATAGCGTACACATTCAAAATATATGTCTCAGGAGGCAGGCTCAGACGGTGTTAGGCCCAGTATGGATTGCACGTGATTGCACAAAGGTTAGAAAGGGTACCGTATCCCCTGATAACATGTATGGATAGCGTACACATTCAAAATATATGTCTCAGGAGGCAGGCTCAGACGGTGTTAGGCCCAGTATGGATTGCACGTGATTGCACAAAGGTTAGAAAGGGTACCGTATCCCCGGATAACATGTATGGATAGCGTACACATTCAAAATATATGTCTCAGGAGGCAGGATCAGACGGTGTTAGGCCCAGTATGGATTGCACGTGATTGCACAAAGGTTAGAAAGGGTACTATATCCCCGGATAACATGTATGGATAGCGTACACATTCAAAATATATGTCTCAGGAGGCAGGCTCAGACGGTGTTAGGCCCAGTATGGATTGCACGTGATTGCACAAAGGTTAGAAAGGGTACCGTATCCCCGGATAACATGTATGGATAGCGTACACATTCAAAATATATGTCTCAGGAGGCAGGCTCAGACGGTGTTAGGCCCAGTATGGATTGCACGTGATTGCACAAAGGTTAGAAAGGGTACCATATCCCCGGATAACATGTATGGATAGCGTACACATTCAAAATATATGTCTCAGGAGGCAGGCTCAGACGGTGTTAGGCCCAGTATGGATTGCACAAAGGTTAGAAAGGATACCGTATCCCCGGATAACATGTATGGATAGCGTACACATTCAAAATATATGTCTCAGGAGGCAGGCTCAGACGGTGTTAGGCCCAGTATGGATTGCACGTGATTGCACAAAGGTTAGAAAGGGTACCGTATCCCCGGATAACATGTATGGATAGCGTACACATTCAAAATATATGTCTCAGGAGGCAGGCTCAGACGGTGTCAGGCACAGTATGGATTTGACGGCCCAGATTACACAGCGGAGGAGCAGGGAGAGGTAAAGATTGCAAATGCTGGGGCCCTGCCCAAGCAAGGGGGGCCCACTCGTGGGCGTCGGTACTGGCACTGGGCCCCTCATAGTACAGCGGTGTGTCTGACGGCGGGTGTGCACCACCACCGTCAGAGACACTTGATTGCACTATGAGGGACCCTGTGCCAGTGCCCACGCCCAAGAGTCGGCCTACCCACCTGTCCAGGGCAACGGCACTCGCACGGTGTCGTGCGCTAGGTGGTGACCCCGGCCATGGGGGGGGGAGGCAGCACAGTTAGGGAGTTTTAGAAAGTGGCATATGTTGATGTTGGACATTCAGCTGATGCAAAAGGCGAAATAGGTGAAGTACCAGGAAGAGGTGGACCAAAGCAAGCCATTTTTCTGTCA
The DNA here is from genome assembly GCF_039654945.1 of Dendrobates tinctorius. Classification (NCBI taxonomy): domain Eukaryota; kingdom Metazoa; phylum Chordata; class Amphibia; order Anura; family Dendrobatidae; genus Dendrobates; species Dendrobates tinctorius. Next base: position 68,595,623 of record NW_027361690.1, on the reverse strand, counting down.
CCCTATGTGTCATCAGGGGAAGGTGGGACAAAATCCTTGGAAACCCATGCGTGGTTCATTTTAATGAAGGTTAGATCATCCACATTTTGGGTTGACAGACGGGTCCTTTTTTCTGTCAGGATTGATCCAGCTGCACTGAAGACTCTTTCCGATAGCACACTTGCAGCTGGGCAAGCGAGCTCCTGTAAGGCATATTGGGCCAATTCAGGTCAGGTGTCCAGTTTAGCGGCCCAATAGTCAAAGGGGAATGACCTGTGTGGGAGAACATCGATATGGGAGGAAAAGTAGTTTGTAACCATAGTTGACAACTGCTGTCTCCTGTCACTTTCCATCGATGCAGTATTACCAGTTGTGTGAGCGGTATTTGAAAAATCAGTCCACAACATTGTCATGAAACCCCTGTCTCCAACGCCACTTCTGCTGTGTGCACCACGAACACCTCTGCCAAGCTGCCCCCGGCCCGTACGGCTCGTGTGAGAACCATCACCGCTGCTGTGTGCTGGGAATGCCTCAAGCAACCGATTTACCAGAGTTGCTTGTTTATTAGCCAATATTAGGTCAAGGTTCTCCTGTGGCATGATGTTTTGTAATTTGCCTTTATAGCATGGATCCAGGATGCTGGCCAACCAGTAGTCGTCATCGTTCAACATTTTGGCAATGCAGGGGTCCCTTTTTAGGATCCGCAAGGCATAATCTGACATGTGGGCCAATGTTCCCGGTGTCAATGATGCACTGCGAGTGCTGGGTGGAGGAGCACTTTCTGGCAAATCCACATCCCTCCAGTCACGCACAAACCCTGTACCAGACCTTGCCACGCCAACATTTTCACTTGCCCCACGAGATGCATCCTCCTCCCCTAAGTAATCATCCCCATCATCCTCCTCCTCCTCCTCTTCTTCCTCCACCTCGTCCAGGAGAGGTCCCTGAGCAGACAATGGCTGAATGTCATCAAGGATTCCCTCCTCCTCTTCCTCCTCATCAACATTGGCTGCAGACGCCTGCTCCTTAAGGTGCGTCAAAGATTGCATGAGCAGACGCATAAGTGGGATGCTCATGCTTAGGATGGCGTCGTCTGCGCTTACCAGCTGTGTGCATTCCTCAAAACACTGAAGGACTTTACAAAGGTCTTTCAGCTTCGACCACTGCACGCCTGTCAACTCCATGTCTGCTCTCAAAGTGCCTGGCCGTGTATCCTCCCACAAATGCATTATGGCCTGCCTCTGCTCGCACAGCCGCTCCACCATGTGCAGGGTGGAGTTCCACCTTGTTGCAATGTCGATAATGAGGCGGTGGTTGGGAAGGTGGAGCAATCGCTGCAGCTTCTGCATACGAACGGAGTGTACAGGCGACCGGCGGATGTGCGCGCACAGTCTTCGCACCTTCTGGAGCAGGGCTGTTAACTCCGGATAATTTTTGAGGAAGCACTGCACCACCAGGTTCAAGGTGTGAGCCAAGCAAGGTATGTGGCTGAGTTTTGAAAGGGCTATGGCTGCCACAAAATTACGGCCGTTATCACTAACTACCTTGCCTGCCTCAAGATGTACACTGCCCAGCCATGACTCAGTTTGTCGCTTCAAGTACTCGGCCAGCACCTCGGCGGTGTGTCTGTCGCCCAAACACATCATCTGCAACACAGCCTGCTGATGCTTTCCACTAGCTGCTCGATAGGGGGACACATCGTGTGCAACAGTGGCAGCTGCAGATGGAGTGCTCGTACGACTGCGCTCTGTGGACGAGCTTTCGCTTCTGGAGGAGGATGAGGAGGAGGAGGGTCGAACGCCTACAGCCAACTGTTTCCTATACCGTGGGCTAGGCAGCACTGTCCCACCACCGCTGTCCCCTGTGGACCCTGCATCCACCACATTAACCCAGTGCGCAGTGATGGACACGTAACGGCCCTGGCCATGCCGACTGGACCATGCATCAGTTGTGAGGTGCACCTTTCCGCTCACTGACTGCTTGAGTGCATGGACAATGCGGTCTTTCACATGATGGTGGAGGGCTGGGATGGCTTTGCGAGAGAAGAAGTGGCGACTGGGTAGGTCATAGCGTGGTACTGCATAGGCCATGAGTTCGCGGAAAGCTGTGCTTTCCACCAACTGAAAGGGCATCATCTCAAACGAGATTAGTTTGGCAATGTGGGCGTTCAAACCCAGTGTACGCGGATGAGAGACTGAGTACTTTCTTGACCTACTCATAGTGTCTGGGAGGGTGAGCTGGACTTGAGAGCTGCATATGGTGGAAGTAGCGGTGGACAGGGCGGACTGAGAGAGGGTTGATGATGGTGATGGAGTTGGTGTTCTTTCTGATGGCCTAGAATCAGTCTTTCGTTGATATAACAGTGGGATTCCCTGACTGCTGTGGCCTTGCAACGACACCTCAACATTTGCTGCTGTGCTAACCGGTGGGCTTACAGTGGGGGAAACAATGTAGCGTTGCTGACTACCTTCGTTGTGATCAGTTGCACATGTGGCACTTGAGGTTTGGTGTTGTGTCCACGCTTGCAAGTGCATGCTGGTTAAATGTCTAAGCATGCAACTGGTATTCAAATTTTTCAGATTTTTCCCTCGGCTAAAGGTCTTTGCGCACTTCTTACAGATAACCTTGGCCTGATCATGAGGATTTTGTTCAAAAAAGTGCCACACTGCACTCTTCCTACTTTTGCAGACATTTTGTGGCCTAGCATGCTGTGATCTTTTGACCCTCTGGACAAGCTGTCCAGCAACTCTTTTGATGTTTGGAACCTGTCTTTGGAGTGCTCCAGGCCTGCCAGATAACAGCTGTTGCGATGTCGATGTCTGCTGTGGATTCTCCTCATCTGAGCTATTGGAAGCAGCACCCTCTTCCCTCAATGGATGCCAATCTGGGTCAACAACTGGGTCATCCATCACCTCCTCTTCTATGTCATGTGCACCTTTCTCTGTGTCACCGTGTATGGTGGTATAGTGTGCGGGAAGGGGCACCTGAGTCTCATCAGGGTCAAAATCTGGCTCTGCACACTGCGAGGACAATGTAGTGCTCTGAGTGAATGTACCAGCAGAATCATCCATCAGCGGCTGTGCATCAGTTCACTCCATGTCAGATTCATCTTGGCCTGGGTAATTCACCATTTGACTTGATAATCCAGGCATGGTATGTGAAAACAGCTCCATGGAGTAATCAGTAGTATGGCCTGCGTCATCCTTCAATCTTGGTTGGGGTGAAGGACACAAGGAAAGGTGTGGTTCATGAACATGAGCCTCCAATGACGACTCAGTGCTTTTACTTTTTACAACTGAAGAAGAGGAGGCGATAGAGCTGGAGGCTGAGTCAGCAATGTAAGACAAAACTTTTTCCTGATGCTCTGCCTTTAAAAGCGGTTTGCCAACTCCTAGAAAACTAAGCGTTCGAGGCCTTATGTAGACAGACGATGACGCAGGGTCAGCACCTCCTGCATTCGGTCCTATTTTGCTCTTGCCACTACCATCAGATCCACCACCAACACTATCATTACCAGCTGCCAACCCCCGCCCAATTCCACGGCCTCTTCCACCAGCCTTCCTCATTTTTGGTAGAAATGTAGACAAAATCCAACAAACTATATAGTAATGTAAAACAAGGTACAAGGTGTCTATAGGACAGGGGAGATTTAGAATTTCTGCACACACTTGTGGACAGTGGACACTTTTGGATTGTGTGAGGCCCACTGATATCTGAGCGCTATGTGACACGCTCGATGGCACAGCTGCCTGTGACCAAAGTGACGAGAGGATAATGGAGATTTTGAATCTCTGCGCACACTTTTGGACACTGGACACTTGTGGATTGTGTGAGGCCCACTGATATCTGAGCGCTATGTGACACGCTCGATGGCACAGCTGCCTGTGACCAAAGTGACGAGAGGATAATGGAGATTTTGAATCTCTGCGCACACTTTTGGACACTGGACACTTGTGGATTGTGTGAGGCCCACTGATATCTGAGCGCTATGTGACAGGCTCGATGGCACAGCTGCCTGTGACCAAAGTGACGAGAGGATAATGGAGATTTTGAATCTCTGCGCGCACTTTTGGACACTGGACACTTGTGGATTGTGTGAGGCCCACTGATATCTGAGCGCTATGTGACACGCTTGATGGCACAGCTGCCTGTGACCAAAGTGACGAGAGGATAATGGAGATTTTGAATCTCTGCGCACACTTTTGGACACTGGACACTTGTGGATTGTGTGAGGCCCACTGATATCTGAGCGCTATGTGACACGCTCGATGGCACAGCTGCCTGTGACCAAAGTGACGAGAGGATAATGGAGATTTTGAATCTCTGCGCACACTTTTGGACACTAGACACTTGTGGATTGTGTGAGGCCCACTGATATCTGAGCGCTATGTGACATGCTCGATGGCACAGCTGCCTGTGACCAAAGTGACGAGAGGATAATGGAGATTTTGAATCTCTGCGCACACTTTTGGACACTGGACACTTGTGGATTGTGTAAGGCCCACTGATATCTGAGCGCTATGTGACAGGCTCGATGGCACAGCTGCCTGTGACCAAAGTGACGAGAGGATAATGGAGATTTTGAATCTCTGCGCACACTTTTGGACACTGGACACTTGTGGATTGTGTGAGGCCCACTGATATCTGAGCGCTATGTGACACGCTCGATGGCACAGCTGCCTGTGACCAAAGTGACGAGAGGATAATGGAGATTTTGAATCTCTGCGCACACTTTTGGACACTGGACACTTGTGGATTGTGTGAGGCCCACTGATATCTGAGCGCTATGTGACACGCTCGATGGCACAGCTGCCTGTGACCAAAGTGACGAGAGGATAATGGAGATTTTGAATCTCTGCGCACACTTTTGGACACTGGACACTTGTGGATTGTGTGAGGCCCACTGATATCTGAGCGCTATGTGACACGCTCGATGGCACAGCTGCCTGTGACCAAAGTGACGAGAGGATAATGGAGATTTTGAATCTCTGCGCACACTTTTGGACACTGGACACTTGTGGATTGTGTGAGGCCCACTGATATCTGAGCGCTATGTGACAGGCTCGATGGCACAGCTGCCTGTGACCAAAGTGACGAGAGGATAATGGAGATTTTGAATCTCTGCGCACACTTTTGGACACTGGACACTTGTGGATTGTGTGAGGCCCACTGATATCTGAGCGCTATGTGTCACGCTCGATGGCACAGCTGCCTGTGACCAAAGTGACGAGAGGATAATGGAGATTTTGAATCTCTGCGCACACTTTTGGACACTGGACACTTGTGGATTGTGTGAGGCCCACTGATATCTGAGCGCTATGTGACACGCTCGATGGCACAGCTGCCTGTGACCAAAGTGACGAGAGGATAATGGAGATTTTGAATCTCTGCGCACACTTTTGGACACTGGACACTTGTGGATTGTGTGAGGCCCACTGATATCTGAGCGCTATGTGACACGCTCGATGGCACAGCTGCCTGTGACCAAAGTGACGAGAGGATAATGGAGATTTTGAATCTCTGCGCACACTTTTGGACACTGGACACTTGTGGATTGTGTGAGGCCCACTGATATCTGAGCGCTATGTGACACGCTCGATGGCACAGCTGCCTGTGACCAAAGTGACGAGAGGATAATGGAGATTTTGCATCTCTGCGCACACTTTTGGACACTGGACACTTGTGGATTGTGTGAGGCCCACTGATATCTGAGCGCTATGTGACACGCTCGATGGCACAGCTGCCTGTGACCAAAGTGACGAGAGGATAATGGAGATTTTGAATCTCTGCGCACACTTTTGGACACTGGACACTTGTGGATTGTGTGAGGCCCACTGATATCTGAGCGCTATGTGACACGCTCGATGGCACAGCTGCCTGTGACCAGAGTGACGAGAGGATAATGGAGATTTTGAATCTCTGCGCACACTTTTGGACACTGGACACTTGTGGATTGTGTGAGGCCCACTGATATCTGAGCGCTATGTGACAGGCTCGATGGCACAGCTGCTTGTGACCAAAGTGACGAGAGGATAATGGAGATTTTGAATCTCTGCGCACACTTTTGGACACTGGACACTTGTGGATTGTGTGAGGCCCACTGATATCTGAGCGCTATGTGACACGCTCGATGGCACAGCTGCCTGTGACCAAAGTGACGAGAGGATAATGGAGATTTTGAATCTCTGCGCACACTTTTGGACACTGGACACTTGTGGATTGTGTGAGGCCCACTGATATCTGAGCGCTATGTGACACGCTCGATGGCACAGCTGCCTGTGACCAAAGTGACGAGAGGATAATGGAGATTTTGAATCTCTGCGCACACTTTTGGACACTGGACACTTGTGGATTGTGTGAGGCCCACTGATATCTGAGCGCTATGTGACACGCTCGATGGCACAGCTGCCTGTGACCAAAGTGACGAGAGGATAATGGAGATTTTGAATCTCTGCGCACACTTTTGGACACTGGACACTTGTGGATTGTGTGAGGCCCACTGATATCTGAGCGCTATGTGACACGCTCGATGGCACAGCTGCCTGTGACCAAAGTGACGAGAGGATAATGGAGATTTTGAATCTCTGCGCACACTTTTGGACACTGGACACTTGTGGATTGTGTGAGGCCCACTGATATCTGAGCGCTATGTGACAGGCTCGATGGCACAGCTGCCTGTGACCAAAGTGACGAGAGGATAATGGAGATTTTGAATCTCTGCGCATACTTTTGGACACTGGACACTTGTGGATTGTGTGAGGCCCACTGATATCTGAGCGCTATGTGTCACGCTCGATGGCACAGCTGCCTGTGACCAAAGTGACGAGAGGATAATGGAGATTTTGAATCTCTGCGCACACTTTTGGACACTGGACACTTGTGGATTGTGTGAGGCCCACTGATATCTGAGCGCTATGTGACACGCTCGATGGCACAGCTGTGACAAAAGTGACTAGAGGATAAGGGAGATTGGATTGCTTTTAAAAAAGCAGTTTGTGGAGCAGTGGGTAAACAGCAATGCCAGCGTGTCAGGAAGCCTTAAAAGGCAGCCCAACAACCAACACCACTGATACACCACTATATAGCCTCCCCTTGCACTGCACACACAGTGACTTGTGTGTTGTGCAGGCCAAATCGCTAGCAGCAGAAGCAGTTTTTTTGTCTTCTTCCCTGCCTAATGCTCTCCCTACAGAATCAGCAGCAACCTCTCCCTATACTAAGATCGGCAGAAGTAAGATGGCGGTCGGCGTGCACGCCCTTTTATACCCCCTGTGACGCCCACCAAAGCAAGCCAATCACTTGCATGCCCTTCTGAAAGATGGTGGTGACCCGTGCCTAGGTCATCACGTTGCCCACAGTGTCCGTGGATCCTGATTGGCTGAAAAAGAGCGCAAAACAAACTTTTGAAACGCGACTTTGGCACGTAAGTCGCCGACCTCGTGGCCGACCTCATCCTAGGGTCGGGTTTCGTTTCATGAAACCCGACTTTGCCAAAAGTCGGCGACTTTTGAATTTTTTCAACCCGTTTCGCTCAACTCTAGTAATTAGTATTGGCAAAAAAGGTATACAATGCGAGGGTCCCTGCCCCCACCAAGAAGACAACTTTCCATGTTGTCCTCCTCCTCATCATTCCTCTCTTCTTCGTTTCCAAGCCATCCACGCTGAACAGATTCGATGAATGAGGTGTGGGTACTACTGTCTGTAGCTCAGGCTACCAGCTCCTGTTCCCCTCCTCATCATCATTATTACCCAATCCTCCTTGAGAAGATGAGATAAGGCTGGGCTGTGTAGCATCACCTAGTATAGTTTCTTGCTCCATCTCAACTTGCTCTGCCTGAAAAGCCTCCTCTTTAATTATGAACAGTGAGTGTTTCAGTAGACAGAGAAGCAGGATGGTTACGTTCTGATTATGGTGCACAGATGTCAGACATCCATGCCCACTCATCAGCTCTTATGTGCGGAGGCTGACTAGAATTCTGATGGGCATTGTGTAGCTGGTATTCAACTATTGCCCCCTGCTGCTCACAAAGTCTTGCCATAATATATAATGTTGAGTTCGAAAGCGTGGTGGCATCGCAGACCAGTCGGTCAGCTGGAAGTTGCAAATGCCGCTGCAGCACTGCCAAGGCAGAGGCAGCTGTAGCCAACTTGTGGAAGTGGGCACACAAGTTTTGTATATTCACATGCAGCTCAAGCAGATCTGGGTAGGTTTTCAGAAAACGTTGAACCACTAAGTTGAGCTTGTGGGCCAGCCCAGGCATTGTACATGTGCAAAGTTACCAAGCTTCAGAGTTGCCACCAGGTTATGGCCATTGTCACACCCACATCCATGCCTGTTTGTAAGTTCAGGGGTGGGAGCCACAGATCAGCGGCGGTGATGTAGTTTGTCACCTAAGTACAGTAGAATATCTTCAGCAGAGCTTGCTGGCACTTGACCGAGGCAGTGCTGCAGTGCTTCCAATGATATTGACATTTCTGAGATGGAGGGTGAGGAATAGGAGGAGGAGGTGCAGGAACTGCTGTAGAAGGTGGGGGCAACCCTGATTGAATCAGGGCCCGCCATCCTCACCGATGGGAGCATGTGTTTCATCCCAGGATCAGACTGGGTCCCGGCTTCAACAATGTTCACCCAGTGTGCCATCAGGAAAATGTAGCATCCCTGGCCACAAGCACTTGTCCATGTTTTGATGGTTAAGTGGGCCTTCCCAGTAACAGCATTGGTTAGGGCACAACAGATGTTATGAGACACTTGCTTGTGTAAGGCAGGGTTGGCACACCGGGAGAAATAGTGGTGACTGGGGACCAAGTACAAAAGGACTGCAGCTGCCACGAGGCTGTGGAAAGGTTCCATATCCACAAGCCTAAACAGCAACATTTCCATGGCAAGCACTCTGGAAATGTGTCAGTTTAGCATTGTAGCCTGTGGGTGGGTGGCTGCGTATTTACACTTATGTTCCAAGGACTGGGGTAGGGACAAATGAACACTGCACTGGGACAAGGATGTGGTTGCTGGTGGTGGTTGCAAGTGTGCAATGACAGGTGCAGGTTGGGAGGCATCTTCGCCTATATCATGGATAGGGGATTGGCGTGCACATAGAACAGGGGATGAGGCAGTGGTGTCACTTGCAGACACTGTTTCTGGACAATGGTGTTCAACCCAATTAGTTGGGTGCTTTGCTTTCATGTGCATTAGCATGCTGGTGGTGGTCAGGCTGTTAGTTGTGCTGTCCCTGCTGATGCTGGCATGGCAGATGTTGCAAATGGCCTTTTGTGGGTTAACTGGGACATCTTTAAAAAAGCTCCAGACTCGGGAACACCTAACCATTGGCATGGCAACTTCAGCTGTGTTGGTGCTCTGGGGAACAATTGCCCACCTTGTGTCTATGGCCACCCCACTTCCTCTTCCTGCCAGTTGTGGTGCTGCAGATCCCTCCCCCTGTGCACTGCTGTCCTCTATCTGCATGTCACCTTCTCAGGTTGGGTCAGTGAATGTATCATTCACACCACGTCTTCCTCGTCCACACCCTGGTCCTCCTCCTGACTTGCTGAGAGAACAACATGACTTGTTGGCAATTGTGTCTCATCCTTATCCAGCTGTTACAACAGTAATTGTGATCTCCCACTGTTGCATTCTTGTGAATGTGGCTGCTCAAATATTTGAGCATCGCTACATGCAATCTCCTCAGGTCCTGCTTGAAATGGGCATGGCAAGAGGCCAGAATCTATAAATGGAAATGTGAACAGCTCTACAGAGTGTCCAAGTGTGGAATCACTTGTCTCCAGACACTCGACATGGTGGAAGGAAGAATTATGTGGTCCAGAATGACAGCTACTGAGACTGGACCGTGTAGAAGACAAGTTGGTGCTGGTAAAGTGACTGGAAGCATTATATGCTATCCATCCAACAACCTATTCATACTGGTCTGGCTTCGATAGCGGTGTTCCGTGCCCCCCTACAAAGTAGGACAGGATGGTAAATCGACATGATGTGTGTGTTTGTTGTGCTCCCACGTTTCATCTTGTCTATGGCTTCAGTCTTTGCACTCACCATCAGCATCATATCCACGTCCCTGTCCCTTAGCATGCGCCTTGCCCATTTGAAATGACATATGATATATCCCTGTTTAGGAAACGTTGAAGTATTACAATGCTATGAAAATTTGCACACTACAGATGGACGTCTTTGACTCTAGTATCAATATAGCAATGCTATTTCTAACCAAACAATGTTGTTTTCATTTTGGAGGAACAATTGGAGCATGATAAATGCCATATAAAATTTCACTGCTGAAAAAAATTGCAGTATTACAATGCTTGGAAAATTTGCCCACTTTAGATGAACATCTTCGTCTGCAGTATCAATATAGCAATGCTATTTCTAACCAAAATAATGTTTTTTTATGCTTCATAACTGGAGCACGATAAATGTCGTATAAATTGTCACTGCTGAAAAAAATTGCAGTATTACAGTGTCAGCAAAATGTGCTGACTTCAAATGGACGTATAAAGCTAGGGTATTAATATAGCAATGCTGCTGAGATCCATCTATGCTTTTTAAGCACAACTGCTGCTGTAAAAATGGTATATAATATTTCCCTGCTCAGAACAATTTACTGAATTTGCAGAATAAAGAGCATAAAGAATATTATTAGCCCTGAGAAGGGGTTTTGGTATGAGTTGTAGGCTGCAACATAAAGGACATGCAATTCACCCCATCTTGTCCTATACAATGCCTTCAGATCAATCTCTACCTAAGTGCTGCTAACAGCAGTATTACTATTGATTATCATTAGTCCTAAGAAGGACTATTACCTATAACCCCCTTCCCAGGCCATAAACATCTGCCCCCAGCCGCCGGCTTACCCTCTGCAAGTTACTAAAATTATGCAGAAGCCCACGCCATTTTTTTTTCAGAAAAATAATATTTTATTAATTAAATGTACAGTAAGCTGCACACACACTGTACTAATTGTATTTGTCACATACATCAGTATATCTACCCATCCTTTGTGTATTTACTGTACGTAATTCATCTCCTCTATCCTGTCAGCTCCTGCTGTGATTTTTCACTACATGGCTGCTGAATTCCTGGCTTTTCTTCTATCTATGTATGTAATATACAGTATATATATATGTGTGTGTGTGTGTGTGTGTGTGTGTGTGTGTGTGTGTGTGTGTGTGTGTGTGTGTGTGTGTGTGTGTGTGTGTGTGTGTGTGTGTGTGTGTAAAAAGGGAAAAAGCAAAAAAGCAGCACAAAAAATGAACAGACAATACGGGTGCAAGCCTTCCAGCCATATACCAAACCTCAAAAATAGTCCCCAAGATGAAAGCAGCACACCAAAAGAGTTCCAGTAAAAGTGCTATTTATTAGCCCATCTGGCTAGTTGCCCATACAGCGACGTTTCGGTCCTGGGAATTGTGGACCTTTCTCAAGCTGTGTATATATATATGTGTGTGTGTGTGTATATATGTCACTGACATCTATATATCCATGTATTCTATGTGTATATATCTATTCCATCTATCTATTCTAACCTGTCACCTTGTGATTATACTGTATGTGGCACATGAATTGCCGGCTTTTATTTTTTCTATCTATCTGTCTATCTATCATCTACTTTAAAATACTTTAGTGGCAACGCAATTTTTTTGCTGTACTTTTACCGAATGTTACCGACTTTTTCCGATTTTAAGAAAAATGCTTGTGTTTCCGATCACGAATCCGATTGTACCATATTTGTGTCGAATTTATGCTTGGCGATCATTTTCTGAACATATTCGCTCTTCTCTAGTACCTATCACCTATTAATATCTGCAGCATGTCATAGGCCATTGTTGTGTAGTAAGAACACTAGCCAAGCATACAAAGCAGATGTGGACTTTGGCCTCAGTACTGTAATACTGCTGTGCAGTACTAGACAGGTGTACTAGACAGGTCTGCTACCAGGAATTTCTGGGCTCCATACTGGTAAAAAATTTGGGGTCCCCTTGAGACTCCTCTCAGGCTCTACTAGAACTCCGCCTTCACCCCAGCACCGCCTCATACCTTCCACAGTCTCACCACCCTATCTTGGAAAAACTCCTCTTCTGCACCACGTCCTCACCAATCACACTTTAGCAGTTCCCATTGAACACCATGTCACATACATAGCCATCAGCTTTTGGTTTTGCCAAAAGATATTTAAGCCCTCCACCATCACAAGGTAGACTCTAACAGCAGGCTCCTACTCTATTCTAATCTATTAAAAAATTCCAAAAATACCCAATACTCTTTTTAGGTATATTTTTATTTATTTTTCTTTAAGGGAATGTGTCACATGCAAGTTTTAAAATGACCAATAATACCACATATAAGATACAAATACCTTCACGCCATGGCTTAACTGCATATTACCACCACATAGTGATCGAATAATACCACATACAAGGGACATACAAGGGACAAATATTGCCACATCATGACCAGAGAACGTATAACCACCACATAGTGACCAAATAATACCACATACAAGGAACAAATACCATCACACCATGACCAGACCACATAGTGATCAATTAATACCCCATACAGGGCACAAATACTGCTACACAATGACCAGACCACATAGTGACCAAATATTACCACATACAAGGAATAAATACCATCACACCATGACAAGCTAACATATTACCATCACATAGTGACCGAATATTACCAAATACAAGGAATACATACCATCACACCATGACCAACTAAAATATTACCATCCCATAGTGACCAAACAATACCACATACAGGGGACAAACACTGCCCATCATGACTAGACCACATACTACCACCACATAGTGACTAAATGCAACAATATTGATCATTAATAAAAAAAAATAACATTACCTCACATGCCATTATACACAGGAGCTCTGTACATAGTATACAGTGTATAGTGTCAGTGTACAGGCAATAAAATTACTCACCAGTGACATTATACACAGGAGCACAGTATATAATATACAGCATATAGTGTCAGTGTACTAGTAATACACTGACTCACAAGTGACATTAAACACAGGAGCTCTAAGTATAGTGTCAGTGTACAGGTAATACAGTGATCACCAGTGCCATTATGTACTGCAGTTCTCTATATAACGTACAGGTAATACAGGGATCACCAGTGCCATTTTACACAGGAGTTCTGTACATAGTAAATAGTGTATAGTGACACTGTACAGGTAATGCATTGACTCACCAGTGATGTTTCTAGTTGAAGTCTTTCATCTGCCTTTTTAATCATCCAGCATAGACCGCCATCACTTCTTCAATCCAGGACTCATCCCTGCAGAAAATAAGTTATCTAGCGCACTGCTTCCAGAGCACATTCCCCACTTTTTCTCCAACCTCTATACTATGCCAAATGAAGAAAAAAGCTACATAGTTCTGCCCTGCACAGTTACAGGACCCACCCAAATAATTTGCTTTCCCCCACCCTCAATTCATCATCATTTACTCTCCACCACAATTCACCCCCAATTCATCATAATTTGTTGTACCTCATCCTCAGTCTCAATTCATATTCCTTTGCTGTTCCCATCCCCACTCTCAATTTATCACCAATTGCTGTTCCCCACCTCCCAGTCTCAATTCAGAATCATTTGCTGTACCCCACTCTCCAGTCTCAATTCATTATCATTTACTCTCCACCACCCCCAGTCTCAATTCATAATAATTTACTGTCTGCAACCCCCAGTACTAATTCATAAACATTTTCTTTCCCTATCCCCCATTCTCAGCTCTTAATATTTTACTCTCCCCCACCCCTAGTCTCAATTCATAATCATTTGCTCCCCCTGCCCCCAGTCTCAATTCATAATCATTTACCCTTCCTCATTCCCATTCTCAATTCATAATCATTTGCTCTCCCCACTCCCCAGTCTCAATTCATCATGATTTGTTCTCCTCTCCCCCCAGTCTCAATTCATAATCATTTACTCTCACCCACCCCGTCTCAACTCAAAACCATTTGCTCTCTCTATTCCCCAGTCTCAATTCATAATAATTTGTTGTTCCCCACCCCCAGTCTCAATTCATAATCATTTACACTCCCCATCCCCAGTCTCAATTCATAATTTTTTTGCTTTCTCCCATGACCCAGTCTCAATTCATAATCATTTGCTGTCCCCCACCCAAGTCTCAATTCATCATTAATTGCTTTCCTCATCCACCAGTCACTATTCATCATCATTTGGTTTACCCCACCCCTCTCTCTATTCATAATCACTTACTGTACCCCACCACCCAGTCTCAATTCATCTTCACTTGTCCCCATCACCTGAGTCTCAATTCATCATCATTTGTTCTCCTCACCCTCTAGTCTCAATTCGTAATCACTTACTCTCCCGCACACCCCAGTCTCAATTAATAATCATCTACTCTCCCGACCCCTAGTCTCAATTCATAATCATTTGTTGTTCCCCACCCCTCATTCTCAATTCATAATCATTTGCTCTCCCCATTCCAAGTCTTAATTCATAATTTTTTGCTGTCCCTCATGCCCCAGTTTCAATTCATAATCATTTGCTGTCCCCCACCCCAGTTGCTATTCATCATCATTTGCTTTACTCCCCCCTTTCTATTCATAATCATTTACTGTACCCCACCCCACAATCTCAATTCATCATCCCTTATCCCCCATCTCCCCAGTCTCAATTCATTATTTGCTTTACACTACCCCAGTCTTAATTCATAATCACTTGCTGTTGTCCACCGACCAGTCTCAATTCATAATCATATGCTGTTCCCCATTCCCCAGTCTCAATTCATCATCATTTGCTGTCCACCTTCAATACATTATCCTTTACTCTCCCCTCCCCCTCAATTTATCATTGTTTACTCTCCCCACCCACACCTTAAATTCATTATTTTCTGTTTCCGTTCTACACCCTCAATTCATAATTTGCTGCCCCCCATCCCCATCCCAATTCATCATTATTTGCACTCCCCTCAACATATTCTCAATTCAGCATCATTTACTCTCCCCCATCCCCCACCCTCAATTTATCATCATTTGTTCCCCACACACCCATTTAATTCAATGTATTAAAAAAAGTTTTTCATATTTACCTCTCATCTGATCCCCTGCAGCTGCCGGCGCCAACACGATGATGTCATCATGTAAGGTGCCGTCAACAGCACATCAGAGAAGAGGCAGAGGGAGCTTTAAGTTGAACATGCTGTTGTTCTGTTGACACCCATGGAGCTCCAGGAAAGCTATCTGTGCATACGAGATGTGCACCACAACCCACCCTTGCGACCGGTGAGCAGAAGCAAAAGATGGGGCACCTGGACTGGGTTTGGGTCCCCTTCTTTGCTTCTGCACGTTGGGCCCCTAATACCAGTAAAGGTGGTAATATCCTGATGGTGGCCCTGGTACTAGATACAGAGGAGTTCCAACAATATCTGCTGCTTAACCTCTCAATGACCTGTGACTTGTACATCCATCATAGGTTGCCTCCCCATCTTTGGTGCAGGTATTTTTGTTACACATAGTCAACTGTGCTGATTCATAATAAAGGTGTAATCCAGCATTCTCAGCTCTTCCCTACCACATGTCTGGTGTCATCCAGCTTTACAGCTCTGCAATTACAAGCTGCTTCAGATCCTGTTCAGCTCATCCAGAAAAATGGCTTAAAAAATCTACCTCAGCAGGAAAGCCTTAACAATTCCTGATGCTAAAAAAAACCCAACAGGGCAAAAATCAACATAGAAAAAATAGAAACAATTGACAGTGAATATTTTTTTCATGCATTGTGGTTTCATGGTCATATTATCCTTCCATCAGAATATCCATACGTTTTATTTACAATTCTATCCTAATTTACAGCTGCTCTAAATAACAAAACATACCTGTGACGTCCATCTGCAAGTCTGGGCTGCAGTAAGACAGCATCCCGAGCAACCCCGATACCCTTTACCCCTATACAGTAGGCGCTGTCTGAATATGAGAAGCGGGCCAGAGCAGGATGGTCGCCAGAGAGGGGTTAAAAACGGGACAAAAACGTAGTCAAGAATTCGAGTCTTAACCAGACGGGCAGCAAAGGTACAAAATCGTTAGGCAGTAGCATAGTCAGGAATCCAAGCCAAGGTCAGCGTCAATAATCGGGAGAAAGGCAAAGGTACAAAAACGGCAGGCAATAGAATGGTGAGAAATCCAGGCTGAGGTCAGAGTTAACTTTAGCAAATCATACAGTAGCACGTAGGGGAACCAAGAATATATCCGGCGGCTTGCAAGACCAGTCCCAAGGTATTTGAGGGATCAGGTCATCCCTCACAGGTTCCTGGACTGACTATGTAATTAGGACCGCCCCCAGGACCAGGTCAGATGGAGATGCAGTAAGCCCTACATGACTGACAGAGGGGCAGAGCCTGCGCCCACCAGTTGCCTGCGCAGGAGGCTCTTCTCTGTCACCACCCTCACCCTGGGGCGAACCACGGCGCCTCCCAGTGGCCGAGGCAGGAACAGCCATCCCCGAGTCCGACGGCGACGTGATGGTCCGGTGCCTCCTAGTGGCCGAGACAGGAACAGCAGGCCCCGAGTCTGGCGGCGACGTGTCAGTCCGGCACCTCCTAGTGGCCGAAGCCAGAACAGCAGGCCCTGAGTCTGGCGGCGACGTGCCAGTCCGGCGCCTCCTAGTGGCTGAAGCCGGAACAGCAGGCCCTGAGTCTGGCGGTGACGTGCCAGTGCGGCACCTCCTAGTGGCCGAAGCCGGAACAGCAGGCCCTGAGTCTGACAGCGACGTGACAGTACCCCCCTTCTAAGAGGGGCCTCCGGACCCTCAAAACCCGGTTTGTCAGGGTGAAGGAGGTGAAACCTTCTAATTAACTCCTTGGCATGTATGTCACCAGCGGGGACCCAGGACCTCTCCTCTGGACCGTAGCCCTTCCAATGCACCAAATATTGCACAGACCCTGTCACTAAATGGGAATCAAGGATACCCTGGACTTCTTACTCCAAGGCACCCTTGACCAAAACTGGAAGAGGAGGGGACTGGACAGGATGAATTGGGGAGCGGTACATCTTGAGGAGGGATTTGTGGAAAACATTGGGTATTTTGAAAGACTGAGGGAGCTTTAAACGAAAGGCTACCGGGTTAATTACCTCTAATATCTCATAGGGGCCAATAAATCTGGGGCCCAGTTTGGCAGATGGTACCTTAAGCTTAATGTTCTTGGTAGACAGCCAAACTTTGTCCCCAACTCCCAGGTGTGGCCCCTTGGACCACCATTTATTTGCGGCCGTAGCCTGTCTGACCTGGGAGCCTTTCAAGTTTGAGTTCACCTCCGACCAGATGGTCCTTAAGTGATGTATGGAATGGATTTCTCTACCCCCGGGAGCTCCGACATCTTAGGCGAAAATGAACCAAAACGTGGGTGTAAACCATGATTGCAGAAGAACGGGGTGGTTTTGATGGATTCTTGGTATTGGTTATTTAGGGCGAATTCGGCTAATGGGAGATGTTCCACCTAATCGGATTGATGTTTTCCGAGACATAGCAGCAGTTTGACCATTGGTCTCAGGGTGGTAAGCGGAGGAGAAGGATAATTCAACGCCAATGCGTTTGCAGAATGCCTTCCAGAATTTAGAAACAAACTCGGTACCTTGGTCGGACACGATATTCACCGGAGCGCCATGCAGTCGTATTACATGAATGACTAACAACTTACTCAAAGTTTCTGAATTAGGTAGTCCAGACAGGGGAACAAAATGGCACTGCTTACTGAACCTATCCACCACCACCCAGATACATGTCTTCCCTTCTGAGGGCGGCAGGTCCGTAATGAAGTCATGGAGATGTGGGTCCATGGACTCTCTGGGGCGGGCAAGGACTGGAGCCAGCCGGCAGGCCGATTATGGGGAGACTTAGCACGAGCACAAGTTTCGCAATCTAGTACGTAATCTTTACAGTCCTTAACCACCGTCGGCCACCAAAAATTCCTAGTCACTAGTCTGGCGGTATTATTAACACCAGGATTGCCTGCCAGGACAGAGTCATGCGACTCCTTCAGAACTTGTAGACGAAACGGGGCTGGAACGAACAATTTCTGGGGGGGTGTCATGTCCGGGACTGGTTCTGAGGACCTACGGATCTCCTCCAGAAGGTCCAGAGACACGGCCTACACAACGATCTGATTGGCCAGTATTGGAAGTGGTTCCGAGTCCTCAGCCTGTGAGGGGCAAAAACTTCGAGAGAGGGCATCAGCCCTTACATTTTTAGTCCCTGGACGAAACGTGATCACAAAGTTAAACCTTGAGAAGAACAAAGCCCACCTAGCCTGCCTAGGATTCAGTCTTTTAGCTGACTCCAAGTAGGTTAGGTTCTTGTGATCTGTGATCATTGTAACCTTGTGTTTAGCACCTTCAAGGAAGTGGCGCCATTCTTCGAAGGCCCACTTTATGGCCAGCAATTCCCGATTCCCTATATCATAATTTTTCTCAGTAGGAGAGAATTTTCGGGAAAAGAAGGCACATGGACGGAGTTGAGTGAGGAAGGCAGTGCTTTGGGAAAGCACTGCCCCTACTCCAACCTCAGAGGCATCAACCTCTACCACAAAGGGGCAGTCTAGATCAAGCTGAATTAGTATTGGGTTGGCAGAAAAACAATCCTTTAAAACAGAAAATGCCCGAAGTGCCTCAGGCTTCCAATTAACCATGTCTGCCCCCTTCCGGGTCAGATCCGTGAGCGGTTTGGCGATCTCAGAGAAGCCTTTGATGAATTTACGGTAGTAATTTGTAAGTCCCAAGAATCGCTGCAGCGCTTTTAGAGTTTTGGGTTGCACCCATTCTCTAATGGGTCGGATCTTGGCAGGGTCCATGCGAAACCCCTTAGCAGAAATCATGTACCCCAAAAATTGTACCTCCTCAGCCATAAAAACACACTTCTCCAGCTTGGCAAATAGAGAATACTCTCTAAGTCTCTGGAGCACAGAACGGACATGTTGCGTGTGTGTAAGAACATCAGCGGAGTAGATCAGGATGTCATCTAAATAAAACACTACATATACCCCACAGATATCCCTGAAGATATCATTCACAAAGTGTTGGAACACGGCAGGTGAGTTACTTAACCCAAACGGCATCACAAGATACTCAAAATGACCAAGGGGTGTGTTAAATGCGGTTTTAAACTCATCTACATCTCTTATGCGGACAAGATTGTAAGCTCCCGGAGATCAAGCTTAGTGAACCAACGGACTCCCAGTAGCTGATTAAACAGATCAGGGATGAGTGGAAGCGGATACTGATTTTTTACAGTAATAGCATTCAACACAAGGTCTGAGTCCACCATCTTTTTTTTCCACAATGAAAAACCCAGCCCCTACAGGTGAAGTGGAGGGTCTAATAAAACCTTTTTGCAAGCTGTCTGCTATGTAGTCATTCATGGCTACACGCTCTGGACCAGAGAGGTTAAATATTCTCCCCTTAGGGAGACGAGTACCTGGGACCAAGTCTATAGGACAGTCATACTCTCTATGAGGAGGTAATTTCTCTGACTCCACTATGGAAAAGACATCCTCATAGTCCCTGAATGCAGGGTGTTTTAATTTTAATTTGGTTCACTGACAGCGACATACAGTGATTCTGACACTGTGGACTTCAGTGCACGATATCCCCTAGGTGCCAGTCAATAATAGGATTATGCTGGCGCAACCATGGCATACCTAAAACAACTGCATGTGATAAATTGTGAATAACAAAAACCGACATATGTTTTGTGTGTAATGCCCCCACTGACATAGCAATTTCTGTAGTAACAAATTCCACTCCACCCTGGATAATGGATGTACCATTAATCACAGTGGTTTACATAGGGGCATTAAGTCTTAGCAAAGGTACACCAAGATTCCTTGCAAGCAAAAAATCCATGAAGTTGCCTGCAGAACCACAATCCACATAAGCTTTCACACATAGAGATTTCTTAGAAAATGAGTGTGAGATGGATAACAAAAGTTTAGCCGCATTTGCGGCAATACCTGAGCCTCTGGGCCAGCACGACCAGAGCTACCCAGAGGCCGATGTCCCAGGAATGTGGATTTCTGACACTCAGCATTTCCCTTGAAGTCTCCAGGCTGCAGCATGCTGGTATAGGAAGATGGGAGTGTTCCTTCAGGCTGTGCACTGGAGCAGGTGTTAGGCCAAGCAATCAGCTCAAGCTGGAGAAGGGAAAAAAAAATTCAGGAGACTGCTTTTATATATGATGGACATATACACGAAAAGCAGTATTTTGGGCCGGATATAATCTTACGTCTGTCTGCAAGTCTGGGCTGCAGTAAGACAGCACCCCGAGCAACCCCGATACGCTTTACCCCTATACAGGGATCTGGATTTACAGCAGAGCCCAGGAGGCTGTTGTGAGTTCATTTTCCCCTTCGTCACTGAGGTCTGGTGAACTCCCTATTCTGGTGAGGGAAGGTAGTGAGCCTGATTATCAGGCACCTGAGCCTAATGATGATGACTGGCTGAGTGGAGTCACTGACTGGATATAAGGCTGCCGACGCCCTTCTGCCCTGCGGGTGATTTCTCTGTGGACTTCTAGGACACCAGTCTGATTCCTGCTCCTCTAAAGCTAAGTTTGCTGCTTTGTCTTTTTGCATTTGTGTTTTGTTCTTTGCCTTGCTTTTCTGGATTCTGCCATTCCCTGCTGGGGTGAGCTTAATCTCCTTTTGCCTGTTGCTCTGTCTTCAGAATATTCCTGAGTACTGACATAGTCTTTTTGAAGCCTAGCGTCTTCAGGGCCTTTTTCACTGTCAGTCTGTTGGCTCTTATTTTCATAGGGTTTTTCACAGATTGCAGACAGCAGCCTTCCCGTCCTTTCCTATCTAGTTAGCTTGGGCCCCGTCTTTGCTCAGTCTATCTTTCTGTCTGTGTTGTGTTCTTTTTTTTTGCTTCACCGTCATTATATGTGGGGGGCTGCCTTTTGCTTTGGGGTCTGCTCTGGGGCAGTTTAGATTTCCCTTTCTGTCTTTAGGCTATCTAGTCCTCCGGCTGTGATCGAGGGGTCTAGGGCATCGTAGGAACCCCCCACGGCTACTGCTAGTTGTGTTGATAGGTTCAGGGGTCTGCAATCCGATAGCTGCCAACCTCTCTGGTTTTCTGGACTTAGCTTGCATTTCTGTTTTTGCCTCCTGCGGTGACTCAATCATAACAGGAGGCGCTATCTGAATATGAGCAGCGGGCCAGAGCAGGACGGTCGCCAGAGAGGGGTTAAAAATGGGACAAAAGCGTAGTCAGGAATCCGAGTCTTAACCAGCTGGGCAGCAAAGGTACAAAATTGTTAGCCAGTAGCATAGTCAGGAATCCAAGCCAAGGTCAGCGTCAATAATCGGGAGAAAGGCAAAGGTACAAAAACAGCAGGCAATAGAATGGTCAGAAATCCAGGCTGAGGTCAGAGTTAACTTTAGCAAATCACACAGTAGCACGTAGGGGAACCAAGAATATATCCGGCGGCTTGCAAGACCAGTCCCAAGGTATTTGAGGGATCAGGTCATCCCTCACAGGTTCCTGGACTTATGATGTAATTAGGACCGCCCCCAGGACCAGACCAGATGGAGATGCAGTAAGCCCTACATGACTGACAGAGGGGCGGAGCCTGCGCCCACCAGATGCCTGCGCAGGAGCCTCTTCTCTGTCACCACCCTCACCCTGGGGCGAACCACGGCGCCTCCCAGTGGCCGAGGCAGGAACAGTCGACCCCGGGTCCGACGGCGACGTGACGGTCTGGCGCCTCCTAGTGGCTGAGACAGGAACAGCAGGCCCCAAGTCTGGCAGCGACGTGTCAGTCCGGCACCTCCTAGTGGCCGAAGCCAGAACAGCAGGCCGTGAGTCTGGTAGCGACGTGCCAGTCCGGCGCTTCCTAGTGGCCGAAGCCGGAACAGCAGGCCCTGAGTCTGGTGGCTACGTGCCAGTGCGGCACCTCCTAGTGGCCGAAACCGGAACAGCAGGCCCTGATTCTGACAGCGATGTGACAATACCAATGCTAATTACTAAAAAGCAGTCTATGGGAAAGGGAAAAACATTTATCCATGATCATCTTCTAGTTCTCGCTCTTGCAATGCAGGTTATTGACATCATCACTATGGCCAGTGACTACCAAAGTCATGGGTTGAGATGACGCAAGTGATCACTGCAACAGTGTAAACCATGACTCATGTCTATTAGGGATAAGGAATGTGTTGATGTGTTAATGGAAAATGTGTTGATATTTAGAGGAATTTAAAGGTTATCTTATATGCAGTCATGGACAAAACTGTTAGCACCCTTGAAATTGTTCAAGAAAATTAAGGTTTTCTACCAGAAAATTATTGCAGTTACACACGTTTTATTCTACATCTGTTTATTTCCTTTGCGTGTATTGGAACAACGCAAAAAAAAGCAGAAAAAAAGACAAACTGGACATAATTTGACACAAAATCCCAAAAATGGGCAGGACAAAGTTGTTGACACCTTTCCACAATTGTGGGTAAACAACTTTGTTTCAAGCATGTGATGCTCATTTAAACTCACCAGTGGCAAGTAGCAGCTGTGGGCAATAAGAAAATCACACCTAAAATCACATAAAAATAGAAGAAGTTGACTCAAGCTTTGCATTGTGTGTCTGTGTATGCCACACTAAGCATAGAGAACCGAAAGAGAAGAAAAGAACTGTCTGAGGACTTGAAAGCCAAAACTATTGAAAAAAAGCCAACAATCTCAATGTTCCAAGTCCATCTCCAGAGATCTTGATGTTCCTTTGTCCATATTGTGCAACATAATGTAGAAGTTTATAACCCATGGCACTGTAGTTAATCTCCCTAGTTGTGGACCGCAGAGAAAAATTAATGAAAGGTTGCACTGAAGATTAATCCAGATGGTAGAAAAGCATTCCCCTTCAAGTTCCAAAGAAATTCAAGCTGTCCTGCAGGCTCAGAGTGCATCTGTGTCGGGGAGAAGGATATCTCAACATTTGAATTAAGTGAAACACTATGGCAGGAGATCCAGGAGGACCCCACTGCTAACACAGAGACATAGAAAAGTTGGACTGCAGTTTGCCAAAATGTACGTGAATAAGCCAAAATCCTTCCGGAAAAGTGTGTTGTGTCCAAGAAAGAGCTTTTTGGTAAAACACATCATTCTACTGATGTCCAAAAATAGAAAGAGCCCTGCATCAATATTTCATCAGTATCTGCATATTTGGATACGTTAATATTATTTTCTACTGGGAAGAAAAATTGAGTGTGTTTTGCTAAACGGAAAAGCATAGCAATGCTCTGTGCATGGCTTTTTCTTTGGAATTTTAGTCTTCTCCATACAGCATGAAAAAAGGAAAGGAAAAAAGTTGCACTTTTAAAAAAACAAAAGCAATAAAAAAAAACTCTTGTAAAAAACTACATAAAAACGCTGAAGTTCATGGAGTTTTTTCCAAGTAATTAAAACGCTGAAAGCAGTATGTGTAAAGAAAGACTTAAAGAAAGACTTAAGAAATAAAAAAAAATCCCTACATTATGACAGGAACAAATGTTTATTTTCTATGTGTAAAGATTGAGCAATAACTACCCAGATACTTTTCGTTTATGCTCAGTCTCACCTGATTCATTGTCTTAATCTCAGCAGCTGTCAAATTTGGAATTCACTTACTAGACGCCAATTTGAAACCAACGTGCCGATATTAAAATATGTGAAAAAATATTGTGAAAACAACAGAAGCAAGTTCTGCAACCACATCTAGTGTCGTAACTCTGCTCTCCTGGGGGAAAAGTTGGCTCTTCAGCTCAACAACTGTGGTACTGTATTCCAACAACAAGTCTTTGTAAGATGCCAGACGTTCCGTGCACAGACAGGGTCCTGTGTGGAGGGCAAAGGCCCTTAATGTTGTTGACATCGAACATGGTCAGAGTAATTGCTGGGTCATAACAGAACATATTCTTTCTTTGTGCATGCCTATAACAGACCAACCACAGCCAGGTGTGCGTGGGGGTGAGAACATTGGGTGGGACTATTAGTAAGCAGCAAAATCTCACATATTAAAGGGGAAATGTGTTCATCACCAGCAATGACGCACAAACAAATCTAATGCTCTAGGTAATTCCCACCCAGAAGCTATCAAAAACTCATGTAATTTTAGAGTTTTACTTAATAATTCTACTTAATATTTGAAAGGTTATATTTTTATTGATTTGCTATTTAATTTTAGTACATTGTATCATGGTAGGATAGGTATTATTTACAAAAAATCATAGTTTGACAGCTCATACAACAAAAGTATTACTTTTGTTACCATAATAACTTGTAAGGGTTAAGTATTCCATCACCCCCTATAGGAAAATAGTATGTATTCCCCTTTACAAACTCTTGTGACCCTTAAATTGTAAAGGACAGCCCAGCCATTGTAGGCATAGCACTGCGAAACACGGTTTCCTGGCTGCCAGAAAGATGTAGGAGGAGTTGTCAAGAGCAAGTGTCTCACCTAGAGCGGAGTACTCAGGTCGCCGTGCAGTGTTAGATTCAGGAGGTCACGGGGGTGGCAGACGTGCCCAGTGCCTGTGCTCCAGAGACAGTGAAATGAAGGTTGAAAAATAAAGTAAAAATAAAAGAAATTTGAAAAAGGATTCGTGACGCCAATTGGAGTGTTCGACTGTAAGATAGCTGGCACTGCAGATGATCCCTGGGGGGTAGATGGTGATGGCAGTGCAGGTGTTTAACCCTCTCCAACTAGGGCTGACCCCCAGAGATTGTGATGGAAGTAGATGGCACGGAGTAATAAGGCAGGAGACAAGGAAAGTCACTTTATCATTTACTGAAGTTCAGATGCAGGTCAGAGGATAAAATATAACTTTCTCACCAGGGTTACAGTCTGCTCTGCAAGATGGGAGTTATCCTTCTCTCTGTTGTGACTCAGTGTAAACTTCCTGCTGTCCTAACCCCTTCAGGGACCAAAGCTTCCCAGAGTCTGCAACTTCCAGTGCAGCCACTTACTCACTGTGCTTTCTCCCCCGGCAACTTACAGCTTGAATCCTGTGTGAAGCCCAAGTTTCTTCTTGCACAATCCTTCACTGATCCTCAGTTGCTGTAGTCTTCCTGGGGAAGACACTCTGCTGTTGGTTGTATGACCCTCACAGTCTCTCAGCTTACCATCCAACTCTAAAAGTATAGATGGTCTAGGGGCTGATTCCCTGATTCCTCTCAGCATTGCTCCTGGAGGGAGCACATGTTTCTGCTCCAGGAATGTTCTCCATTTTCTCTCCACTGTCTTCTTCACAGAACAACAACTCGACTCCTCCCCCTCCCAGTTAGGGCAGCTCTCCAAAGCTCTAAGCTTCAGGGAAATAAGGGAGTGAGGTAAAATTGTGTGTGTGCAGTTGTCTCCAGCAGAGAAAGCATAACTCCCATCATTTACAAAACACAAACAACAGAGTACATATTTGATAATTTTGTGGCGGCAAAGACACAGGGTGCCACACAAGCATGGTCCCATAAAAGTAATACTTTAAAGAACTTTTGCAGCATGGTCCAAGAGAAGCTGACTTGAGACTATGCTAGAATGAAAGACTAGAAGTAGAGTGCAGAGTGGCACTGGTGTAGTAGACCCAGGTGTTGTCGCCAAAAGAAATACCAATGAATTGATAAAGAGAAAGAATTTGAAAACCTGGGAGCTATTGTTGGGACATAATGGGCAGTGAAATCACCCATCCTAAGGCCTTTTTTTTTATGTCTGTGCCTTCACTTTTTTAAGGACCATAAATACAGACACACGCACACCCATTGTATGCAATGGTGGTGTGCACATGTCAGGTTTTCCACACAGATCGTGTGTCAGTGTGAAAAACCTGTAGATGTCCTTTTTAACGCAGCATGAACTAAATGTATGCTGTACACATGGATGGTAATGACACATGGATGACATCTGTGTGTCATTATTGCGACACGTACCGGAATGAAAAGCTCCAGTGTCAGGGAAAATCAGTACAATTAACCCTGGCAATGAGTGCTGAATGCAGCTCTCATCATTGTCACCTGGTCTCTCTGCAATCAGGGAGACCAGGTGTCGCTGATGGTAGTTGAAGTCAGCACCCATTGTGTTTGCAGTGGCAAGTGGGGTAATAGTTGTGGGGTTGATGTCAGCTGTTTTATGTCCTCTGACATCAATCCCAGGGGTTAGTAAAAGTGAGGCATCTATAAGACACCCCCATTACTATTTCAATTAAAGGACTTTACTCTGTGTTTTTAATAAATTTGACTATGGAGTTAGTAATGGGGGTGAGTTATTGGACGCCTTTCTATTACTAACCCCTGGGTTTGAAGTCAGTGGACATAAAAAAATTGACATCAACTCAACAAGTATTACCCCACTTGTCACTGCACCAGGTCAAGTCAGAAGAGCAGAGGCTAAGAGCCAGAATTCGCTCATCTAATGGATGTGCCATTTCTGGGGTAGCTGAATGTTGATGTTCTTAGTATGGGATGGGGTCCATATGTATGGCCCTATCCCAACCTATTAATGTCAGGCCACAGTTGTCTCTTTAACTTTTCCTGGTTATTAAATATAGGGGGGACCCCATGCCATTTTTTGTAGGATCCCCTCTATAAAAACCAGTAAAGGCTAAGCAAACAGCTGTGTGCTCTTATTAATGTGTTATGAACCTTTATGGCTATTGGCCCCTTCAAAGAATAGTAACGCCAGCCCCCTGCTGCCTGCTTTCTCTCAGTTGGTTATAAAAATTAAGGGTGACCCCACGCCAATTTTTCAATTTATTTATTTATTTAAACATTAAATTCAAGTACAGAAAAATAAGTAGGCAATACAATGATAACACTGGTCAACAGCATTTTTGGTGCCAAAGATATTTCATCGAATTTAGGGTATTTTTGGGGTGCTGATTCTGAATATGTCATCAGTTTTGCCAGATTGGCTCAAGTTTTTGAGATTTTTGGTATCTTATTTATAGCACTTGTTGGTAAATGCGACGCATCATCTCATTAATTTCTTTGGATTAGTACTTGAACTGAGCAGTTCTCAATATAGTTTTGTGTTAATTAGTGTTCTAAAAGTTTGTTCATAGCTTGATTTTTGCACTAACTTTATGTTGTTGTCTGTTTTCCAGTGAAAAGCATGAACTCATCATGAAGAAGTTGTCTTAACGATCCAGACTCATTCTGTTACATTTGTGGTGAATATACACTGCCAAAACATAGAAGAAACATAACACACTTCGTAAAAAAAGTGTATTTTGCCTATTTTGGGGTTATGCTTGGGGACCAAGACAAGTTTTGGGCACCACACATAGTGTGCAAAGCATGTATCGAATTATTACGAAAATGGAGCAAAGGACAAAGAAAAAGCTTCAAATTTGGTGTTCCAATGGTGTGGAGAGAGCCAAAAAATCATCATGATGACTGTTATTTATGGTAAACACAGGTACAGGCACATCTTCACAATGAGGGACAGGCCTTCTTGCAGATTCCATGTTACTCCCATTTTCGTTTCTTATGCTTATTGAATCCTTGCACTTGCACTGCACAGAAATAACAGTCATCATGATGATTTTTTGGCTCTCTCCACACCATTGGAACACCAAATTTGAAGCTTTTTCTTTGTCCTTTGCTCCATTTTCGTAATAATTCGATACATGCTTTGCACACTATGTGTGGTGCCCAAAACTTGTCTTGGTCCCCAAGCATAACCCCAAAATAGGCAAAATACACTTTTTTTACGAAGTGTGTTATGTTTCTTCTATGTTTTGGCAGTGTATATTCACCACAAATGTAACAGAATGAGTCTGGATCGTTAAGACAACTTCTTCATGATGAGTTCATGCTTTTCACTGGAAAACAGACAACAACATAAAGTTAGTGCAAAAATCAAGCTATGAACAAACTTTTAGAACACTAATTAACACAAAACTATATTGAGAACTGCTCAGTTCAAGTACTAATCCAAAGAAATTAATGAGATGATGCGTCGCATTTACCAACAAGTGCTATAAATAAGATACCAAAAATCTCAAAAACTTGAGCCAATCTGGCAAAACTGATGACATATTCAGAATCAGCACCCCAAAAATACCCCAAATTCATTAAAATATTTTGGACACCAGAAAAAAAAATTTTTTTCGTTGACCTGTGTAATAAATCACGCTGACATATTTCTATCTATCTATCTATCTATCTATCTATCTATCTATCTATCTCTCGATCTATCATCGTTTATCATGTTCTTCAATGCTATCTATCTCTATGTTTGAACATCTTTAATACATAAAACTCTTTAATTTCTATGCTGTATTTCATTCAATATGTAGCACACTGACAGAACATGGATACAGCCACAGATCTCTCCAGTACTGTTTTTTCTAGTACAGGATTCACCAGGATGTGTGAAGTAGGCTTTAGTTTGATTTCACACATCAGCTTTTTGATTCATATGTGAAAAACTGTCGTAGGCTTTAGTTTGATTAAACACATCAGCTTTTTTATTCATATGTGAAAAACTGTCAGTTTTTTCTGTCCTGTGTGCTGTGCCCATTTTTGG
Source organism: Dendrobates tinctorius (assembly GCF_039654945.1). Lineage (NCBI taxonomy): Eukaryota > Metazoa > Chordata > Amphibia > Anura > Dendrobatidae > Dendrobates > Dendrobates tinctorius. Next base: position 68,567,108 of record NW_027361690.1, on the reverse strand, counting down.
TCAATCTTTAAGTTTTTACAATCTTGTTGTATCCTTTTTCTCATTTGAAAAAAAAAATCCCACTAAATAATAAAATATGGAAAGCACTCGGATAAAATCCATGAGCTATCCATTTTTTTTCACTTGGTCATTGACTTATATTGGCGAGTGTTTGATCAGCAACACAAATGAAAATAGGATGTGTCCATTTGATTTTCTCTCTCTCTCTCTGTCTTTCTCTCTCTGCAATGTATCTATCAATCAATCAATCAATCAATCAATCAATCAATCTATCATGTTCCTCAGCGCTATTTATCTCTATCTTTGAAGATCTATAATACATAAAACTCTTTTAATTTTTATGCTACATTTTATTCCACATTTGTCACACTGACAGCACACGGATGTTACATACGTACACATTGATTTCACACAGACACAGATTTTACATATGTACACATGGATATCAAACAGTCATGGACTGCAGATCTCCCCAGTACTGTTTGTTTCAGTACAGGAATCATATGGACGCGTGAAGGGGGCCCAAGATAAAGTAAGATATCAGTCTTGTTGCTCATTGAGCGGCCTGCTCATATAGTGAGTTCATCCACCGAGTAGATCTGAGAGAGTAGGTTACTGTTCAAGAGGCACATTGACATGTCAGTATTTATTTTTCATTATTTATTATGATTTTCTTATATAGCGCTATTACCTCCACAGCGCTTTACATACATTATCATTGCTGTCCCAATTGTGACTCACAATCTAAATTCCCTATCAGTATGTCTTTGGAGTGTGGGAAAAAGCAGGAGTACCAGGCGGACCTACACAAACATGAGGGGGAACATACAAACTCCTTGCAAATGTTCTTTGTGGGATTTGAACCCAGAACCCCTGAGCCACAAAACAACAGTACTACTCTCTTTCTAAGAAATGCTATACTGGAGTATCTGAAGAAGAATCACCTCATGACTCAATATAAACATGGGTTTACGAGGGACCGTTCCTGTCAGACTAATCTGATAAGCTTCTATGAAGCGGTAAGTTCTGAACTGAACCAAGGAAATGCAGTGGACGTGGTGTACATGGACTTTTCAAAAGCTTTTGATTTAGTGCCACACAAAAGGTTGATACATAAAATGAGAACAATGGGGATAGGGGAAAATATGTGTAAGTGGGTTAAGAGTTGGCTCAGGGATAGGAAACAAAGGGTGATTATTAATGGAGCACACAGACTGGGTCACAGATAGCAGTGGGGTACCACAGGGGTCAGTATTGGGCCCACTTCTTTTTAACATATTTATTAATGACCCTGTAGGGTGCATACAGAGTAGAATTTCAATATTTGCAGATGACATTAACTCTGCAGGGTAATCAATACAGAGGAGGACAATTTAATATTACAGGAAGATTTATGTAAACTAGAAGCTTGGGCTGCTAAATGGCAAGTGAGCTTAAATGGGGATAAATGTTAGGTCATTCACTTGGGCAGAGGAAATAAGATGTATAATTATGTGCTTAATTGTAAAACACTGGGCAAAACTGTAAAAACAAAAAACCTGGGTTTATGGGTGGATGGCAAACTCACACTTAGTGAGCAGTGTCAGGCAGCTAAAAGAGGCATAGATACTCATGAGGAGAACATAATTTTACCTTTGCACAAGTCACTAGTGTGACCACACTTAGAATACTGTGTACAGTTCTGGTCTCCGGTGTATATGAAAGACATAGCTGAACTAGAGAGGGTGCAGAGAAGAGCGACCAAGGATATTAGGGAACTGGGGGGTCTGCAATACCAAGACACGTTATTACACTTGGGGTTATTTAGTTTGGAAAAACAAAGGCTTAGCGGTGATCTCATTACAATGTATAAATATATGCGGGGACAGTACAAAGACCTTTCTAATGATCTTTTTACTCTTAGACCTGAGAAAGGGACAAGGGAGCATCCTCTACGTCTGGAGGAAAGAAGGTTTAAGCATACTCACAGACATGGATTCTTTACTGTAAGAGCAGTGAGACTATGAAACTCCCTGCCATATGATGCTGTAATGAGTGATTCACTATGAGGGGGCCTGGCTTTATTTGTCGGGGACCCCTGACTGGTCAGCAAGGTGGTTAAAAGGTTAATTTCTGCCTGCCTTCTTGTTCCCTGGGGTGCAAAGAAAAGGGTTAATTTAATTTTGACCTTGCCTGGTTGGTAGGCAAAGTTTCATTGGGCAAGATTGGGTTACCTTGGTAATGGATCCTCCCCTTTTCAAGGGGTATTTATTGGTGTGTTCCGGTGATCCCTCCCTCCTTGATCTTGGTGTTCGAGAGCGGCCCACCCTCCCTCCCTTTTGTTTGTTATTTTAGTGTTATATTTCGTTTTGGTGTTTAGAGTTGTATGAAGTCGCAGTGTTGGCGGAAGAAAACAAGGCTGGGTAACATGTGCCGGGAGTCCGGTGACATATCCCCACAAAAATTTATGGATGGTGTAACATGATAAGCTGCAACCTAAAGCCCCCGTTACACACTGCGATATCGCTAGCAATATCGCTGTAAAGTCACCGATTTTGTGACGTAGCAGCGATATTGCTAGCGACATCGCTGTGTCTGATACTTACCTCCGACCGGCTCCCCCGCTGGTTATCGCTGATCGCGCGAGAAGCTCCTGGATCATTCTTCGTCGGTCACTTCCTGCAGTGCTTCCTGCTGTGACGACGAGCGACGCGTGGAGCCGGGCGGGAGGACGCAAGATCGCCGCGTCTGACAGGTAAGTAGCGATCCCCGTCCCCAGCGATGTCGCTGGTGAGATCTGCCTGTGTGGCAGCTCACTAGCGACCACCTAGCGATGCACCAGCGATCCTGACCGCGTCATATCGCTGGTCGGGATCGCTGGTGAGTCGCTAGGTGTAACGGTACCCTTACCCCCCAACTTTGGGTGTTAAAGAGATTAGCGAAGTTGTATTTGATTACTCGCTAATAAAGTTGTGTTTTGAAATTCTTGGTTTTTGTATTGTTTTCTTTGTATCGGGGAAAAGAAGGAGGGCAGGTTTTATAAGGTATGAACAGTCCTAAAATTTAAGAAGGGACTGGATGCCTTTTTTGAAAAAGTATAATGTTACAGGTTATATACACTAGTTTCCTTGATATAGCATTGATCCAGGGAACTAGTCTGATTTTCGTATGTGGAGTAGGGAAGGAATTTTTTCCCCCAATGTGGTGCTTAGTGTTTGTCACATGGGTTTTTTTTGCCTTCATCTTGTTTAACATGTTAGGCTATGGGTTGAACTAGATGGACTTAAAGTCTTCCTTCAGCCTTAAATGCTTTGCTACTATGCTGCCCACAAGTTCTTTAAGGATATGTCAAGTGATAGTCAGTGGTCCTTCCTCTTGCGCATGAGGGAGGGTTTAAGGTTAGCATTGTAAGCTGAAATTTAAAATTATATGATACATATAAAACTTGTTCCAAATGCACACTAAAATATTCCCTATAAAACTGTTAAATACTATGTGCAGTTTCAGGTAAATCTTGCCCTAATCCAAGTATCAAAGCCCTCCAAATAACAGTATATGTATAACTGTTATGGTATACCTCATCTGGGGTCAGTATAAAATCCAAAAAGTGCTCCAGTCAGCTGCTTTCAACTGGGTCACACTTGTTCACCTCAGTGGACAGTGTAAACAGGACCAGGTTGCCGTTCCATTATTCCTTCCATATAACAATTGTATTCACCCCAGTTTAAGCCATGAAACACCATCTTTAGTGATGAGAGGTGAAGCACTACTGCCCAGGTCATATAAAGCTAATACTAGTCAGGGAGGCGTATTGAATTACAGAGGTATCTTCTTCATTATAATACTGCTCCTGTTCCTACACAGACAAAAGATATTCAAGTGTAAAACCTGTCTAACATATGCAAAAGGACACATTTGGCAAATCATTTCCAGATTTATCCTTACAACTGTATGGCCAAAATGGTGTGACTAGAGCCTTAAACTTCAATAATCACATTCAGACTTTTAAATGTGAGACAGTGGTTTAAAAAGAAGTGTACGCTAAGAAGAATATGGTCCAAAAATGCTATATCCCGGACATAACTTCATGATCCAATTCTTAAAGTAAAAAATGTAACTAAGATATCATTCCCTTTTATGAAAGAGTTGTTTGTAATATTCATAAACATGTCCCGGTAATGTAATGTGAATGTTCTAACCATGTCAGATGTCAGTCTTCTGGTTAATCCTACTGGTAAAGGCACTTGTAGTGGTCACAGTCTGGCTGAAGTCTGTGCTGACATGCAAATCTAGTACGTTTTTCAGATTTTTTTCATCTCCACGGCTTGGCAGGTAAGGTGATGATGTTCACACAGAGATTTTCTAAGACGCTTTTGGACTAGATCTTCTCCAAAACCCTTCCGCAGGTCAAAAATTTTATTTTTTTCAAGCAGAAGATGTATCATGAATCGCTCCTTTTATAATCCTGAAGTGTCTTTCTCTGATTTTTTCCCCATTTTTGGTTGTTTCCTAAGCACTTTTTCTATGCTTCTCTTTAGCAATGTTTTTAGTCTGTGGATTTTTTTTTTAGCATTTTCTTGTTCCTTTTAGCTTACACTTTCCAGATGGTTTTTAAAATCCACAAAGAAATGAAGAAGCAGTATTCTTTTAGGAAAAAACACTTCTGAGTGACTTTTCAGCTTTGCCATTGACTTACATTGTAAAGTCTAATAGAAAATGTCTCAAGAATGGACAAGTCACTTCATTTCAATGCTTGAAAGCCTGAACATATGAGCAGTATGTTGGTTCTTCAAACAAATGAATGGGACAATCTTTACAACATTTTGACTACACTGTTTCTGGTGTTTCTATGAGCTTCCCTGCTTTTAAAAAAGACACTGTGTGAACATATCTTAAAACTGTTACTGAATTGCAAAACTGCACAGACATTAAAGGGAAACTGTCACCTATTTCATTGTATTATACTCGCCCCTGGGTGAGTATAATATTACTCGTTTTTCTTCTCTTTCAGGTTACATCAGGGGCTTATCTACAGCATTACAGAATGCTGTAGATAAGACCCTGATGGTGGTGGCCGTATCTTATATACAAAAAAATAGGTGACAGATTCTCTTTAACAATCGATTTGAAAAGTATGCTGTTGTGGCGGCTGTCGGATGCTCTGCATTAGCACCTTTGCCATTCTATTACTGCTTTTTGTGTCTCTACACTCATGTCAAGAGATGGAGGAGCACTTTTTTATATCAAAAAATTACTTGCAATTAGACAATTTTTCTATTTTCAGCAATTCAGATTCTAACATTCAAGTTTTGGGATGACATCAACGTATTCCACATTGCTGTATAGTAATTGCCATTATTCCCATCAGCCGCTGTTCCTACAGGCTCACAATTTAATTTCAACATTGCAAACCAGGTAACCCAACAATATATTTTTTGGAGTGTGGGAGGAAACTGGAAAACCCCTCTGGAAACACATTAAAATACAGTGAGAACATACAAGACAAAATATATTTCTGATGTGCTGAGATTGGCAGCAAGGCCAGGGCTTTTTTATAACAATTTTAATAAATGATGTTTATTACATCAGTGGAGTTATCTTTGCTCATCGGTTATAACCAGAACTCATTATTAAAGGACACTTGAATATTCAGTATAAACCACAATGAGAAACAAAACTACACTAGGGGGCAAACATCTGTCTGCTCCAGCTTCAAATGATGACTTTTCTAAGTAACTATGCATAGAGGTGAAGATCTGTGCATTTACTGGCCATGAAGAAAGATAAATATGGTAGGCTGGTGATAGGATGATACTGCCAGTTGGAGAGGTGCTTGAAGCTGGATGCGAAAGTGTGGTGGGACTGCTTGTTGCAAGACTTCCGAATAGGGGGAAAGTAGAAACCCTTGGATGTGAGTCTACTGCATATAATGGAGGTGGCACAAGGTCTCTATGTCAGGGTTGCCAACTTTATTTTTTTTTTCAGGACTACGTCTCAAAAAATCACTGACAGACAGCTTTTTTATGGACACATTAGAAAACCATAATAAACCATTGAGATTTTAACTGCTACTTGTCTACAGCTCATAATTCTGGTATGAAAATGTCAGCTGAATTCACTAAATTGTAAAATGATGATAATTACAGTCATCAAAATGTTTATGAGTTTCTCTAGCTTCAAAAAAAAAATCACAGACACAAGGAAAATGTGCCATATCTTTACGGACTGTGTAGGAATTTCTGGATGGTTGGCAACCTTGCCCAGAGTGCCTGCTGTGGGGGAAGCCTGGCCGTTATTCCAGTAATGGGAGGCTCAGGGTGTCACTACGGAGAGGGGGAAGCTGAATTTGGCTCACAACCATTTCTCAGAGACTAATGTGGCTCTCAAGGTAGAAAAGGTTTGAGACCACTGTTATATAGTATGAGCTAATACACTAAGTGAAATTTTTCTCCTTAAGACCCATCACTTAGCATGTACTTGAGGAAACCCATGTAAATGCAAAGTGTATCTAAAGAGCTTCACTAGTCTGACAGATGCAAAAAAAAAGTGTGCTTTTGACCTTCACCTGGCGTTTTTTTTACATCCGCTCACAGCAAAATGTAAAGTATGACATAGTGTATTAGTCTATGCTATTAATGGTAGTGAACAGATTGCCATAATATCATCTTTGAATTTATCTCAAATTAAGTGAACATTTTGGGCCAAATTATTAAAGTTAGGACAAAATCTGCTAGTGCAAAAAGAAAGCCAGGACAAGAAAATTACTTAGAAAAACCCAAATGATGAATGGAGGCCTTGGACTAAACAATCAAAAGTAGTACATTTATTTAACAGAATCAACCAATGTGATAAATGTGACACATTATTAGACTGTTGAGCTTAAGTTTAGTATTTTTTTCAATAAGACAGTATTGATAAGTATGTCCTAACGATGTTTTTGAGATCGCAATGTAATTATCATGGATCCTTAAATTTACAGTAGGATCTCTTCATTTAGAAACTAGTGACATGTGAAAAATCTCTTAGAGTAGAGAAAAATAGTTAAAAAAAAAATCACTTTTTGTTATGGTTTTCATTTGTTCTCAGTAAATATATGCATGGGAAACCATTTTGCTTTAAAAAAAAAGAAAAAAACCGCTGCTGAAAAGTCCTGAAGGGGGCTGGAGAAATGATTTCACTCCCAGGACATTGCTGGAACCAGGTGGAAGAGAGTTCATTCCTTTACTTGAACAAAACATCTGCTGAAAAGTTGCTCTGGAGAAAAAAAAATGTAAAGAGGAACAGCTTGAGCCTTCAGGTTAAAAGGCCATCCATTTCCCATCAGGGAGTCCCATTCAGCCCCTTATAACTGCTGCATTTGACATCTGAATGGAGGAGCAGAGGCCTAGTATGGTGGGTTACAAAGCATTCCGAATGAGAATGAGGAGAGCAAAATCTGCATCTCTTTGCTTCTCCATCTTCTTTCAGTTTTTGCACAGTGTCATTCATTGCAGAGCCATTTACTTTCCTTGTTAAATTAAGATGAGGAGAACTGTGAGAAAGTTCACTTAGCAGTGGACCGGATGAATAGCAAACCTGGTTACCAAACTCTGAAATGGAAAAACACAGATTGAGGACATAAGTGATTAATTAGACACATTTTCAGCCATGTGAATGGATTTCTGAGTGTAAACAGTACTAATGTAGTGAGAAAGTCCCAGTTATTGCATTATAAAACCTGTCAGATGAGTGTGTGAATGCTTTTCATCCAGAAAACTCAAACAATTTCATCTGCCCCCCATCTATGTGTCCATATTTTATATCCATGAGACATCTGTATTTATCCAACATTTAATCTTTATAATTGTCTTTATTTTTATATAGCGCTAGTATATTCCGCAGCGCTTTACAGACATTATCATCACTGTCCCCGATGGGGCTCACAATCTACATTCCCTATTAGTAGGTCATTGGAATGTGGGAGGAAGCCCACGCAAACACGGGGAGAACATACAAACTCCTTGCAGATGTTGTCCATGGTGGGATTTGAACCCAGGACTCCAGCACTGCAATGCTTACCACTGAGCCACCGTGCTGCCCAACATTTAACACTGTACAGGATCATATTCAGTTTTCTAGCTTAATAGTAGTAATGTATCCATAAAAACTGGATGCAACACAGGTGATTTGTATGGGATCTGATTTTTTTGCGCACCCGTAGACATGAATGGATGAGACTAGGGCATGCTGTGTCAGTTGACCAGTCAGAGATAACAATGCTCAGTGTGCGATTCCAACTTTACTTTTACAACACGACTGTATAATATGCTCGTATAATTGAGCCCTGAGTCCCACATTCATAGAAACTAATGTAGCTTTTGCATGGAGTTGGAACATACTCTATACAAACTGAATAGGGTTGTCCAGAATTTACTTTCTGTAAAAGATCATGTTGCAAAATAAAAAAAAGCTTGAAATATATTATTATTTTCTTTATTATTATTATTATTATTATTAAACCCTTAAGAAAACACCTATTTTAAGCCTTTATGACAATTTTTCCTTCATCACAGTGCTCCTAACCTAGAGGAATAACTTGGTGATTATTCCATCTGAAAAGTTGTACGAGGGCTTGTTTTTTGGAAGATGAGTTGTTTTTTTAAGGCCACGTTTATACGTTCAGTATTTGGTCAGTATTTCAAATCAGTGTCTGTAAGCCAAAAGCAGGAGTGGGTGAAAAGTGCAGAAGTGGTGACATGTTTTTATTATACTTTCCCTCTGATTGTTCTACTCCTTATTTTGGCTTATAAATACTGAGTTAAAATACTGACCAAATACTAAATGTGTGAACGTGGCCTTAACCTACTGTAATTTCAGAGAATATAATCCATGGCAAATGTCCATTCAATTTGCTTTATTCATGTATAGAAGATACAGGAAAAAAAAGTATCCCGAAGCGACCTTTGACCACTTCACGGTGAAGCCCTAATAAAGTGCATTCACACACAAAATGGCAGTAGGTCGCTTTTACATACCATCCTTCTGTGTATCTGCTATCTCATATCCATCACCATTAAAAATAATGGTACAATGTCGGTCCAGAAAAGTGGGACGAGTGTCATGCAAGTGTCATGTGATTTTCATGCTAGTACAATGCGATTTTCTCCACGAACATCCGACCGACATCTGATTAATTTAAATTTGAATGCGATCTGATTGCAATGCAATTTTAAAATTAGTTTTTACATAGAGCAATTTTCTAAGTCCTTTGCACATTGTTTTCCAAGGAAATATTCTTCAATATATAGCAGTGCCAAGTGGCAGCAACATCAGAAAGAAGGAATATGAAAAGTTGGAGAAATACTTGGACCTCAAAGGAGAACTGGAGAAGACGTGGAAGGTGAAGGCAACAGTGATTCCAGTGGTGAGAGGAGCACTTGGAGCACTAAGTTGGGAAAATGGCTACAACAGATCCCAGGACCAACATCTGAAGTCTCTGTCCAGAAAAGCGCAATGCTGGGAACAACTAAGATCCTGCACAGAACCCTCAAACTCCCAGGCCTCTGGTAGAGGATCCGAGAATGAGAAAGGACAAAAAAAAAACACCCCCATTGAGGGGTGAGAAGGAAGTATATATATATATATATATATATATATATATATATACATATATAAATATATATATATATATACACAGAATATATATATATATATATATATATATATACGTATATATACTGTATATACAGAGAGAGAGATTGCATAGATATACAGATAGAAAGATACAGAAAGATATATATAAATATGTGAGTGAGATATATAATGAGTGCATTGCTTGTGTAACTTAGTGTACATGTATTTTATTGCTAAATAAATTATTTTCCAAAAAAAATTGGCGTGGATTCCCTCTAAATTTTATTAACTAGCAGAGGGAAAATGGACAGCTAGAGACAGATGTTTATAACCTGGGAGGGGGGTAATGCTCATGGACTATTAATATAAACAAACAGCTGTATGCGTAGCCTTTCCTGGTTATTAAAATACTCCCCCCCAAAAAAAATTACATAGGGACCCCCTATAATTGATAACTAGCAAAGGCTAGGCAGACAGCAGAGGGCTGATATTAATAGCCTAGGAAGGGGCCATAGATATTGCCCCCCTCCCAGACTAAAAACATCAGCTCTCAGCTGCCCCAGAAATGACACATCCATAAAATGCGCCATTTCTGGCACTTACCCTCACTCTTCCCACTTGCTCTTGTGCAGTGGCAAGTGGGGTGATAGCATTGGGGTTGATGCCTCCTTTGTTTTGTCAGGTGACATCAAGCCCAGAGGTTAGTAATGTAAAGGCATCTATATGATGCCCCATTGCTAACCCCCATAGTCAACTTGCAAAAAAAAGTAACACACAGAATAAAGTCATTTATTTTAAATAATGACACAGACTCCTTTCATGAATATAAATTGACCAAAACATGTATGCTCACCTCAATGCTCAATCCACTGAAGCTAATGTCCCAAGTAAAAGGATTAAAATAATAAATAAACATATTCTTCACCCGTTCGGCGAGAAGGTAATAATCCAATTTTCCCATGACTCTTCTAGCTCTGCTACATCTAGATGGCAGGCTGCATTGTTGCATGATGCAACTATACAACCTTCCATCCAGCAGAGACACTGAGCTGCGCATGCTTGCTCAGCTCAGTGCCTCACAGTGATGTGGTAAAGTTGAGCAGGGTTCATATGCAATTAACTCCTAACAAATATTCAATCCCAGCATGTATTGTGGCTGTCTAACAGCCGCAAAACATGCAGCCACAGTAACTCGAACATGTTAACAGAGCACACCCAAAATTCTCAGATAGCACCCGAGCATGCTCGGATAACATGTTATCCAAGCACGTTCACTCATCACTATGAGCATTCTTTTTTATTGCTGCTAGTGAGTTGTATTTTGATCCCTTCACCACCCAGCCTATTTTCACCCTATTTACCATTCCAGCTTGTTAAATTCTGACCAAAAATCGGATTGCAGTCATACCAATTTAATCCTGTGCTTCTACTCTTAAAGGCATTTTTTTTCCTGCTGAGATCGTATCGCGATCAGACAGGGAAAAAAAAGCAGCATGCTATGATTGTATGTTAAATTCGGATCGCACACACCCATATAAGCCTATGGATGTGTGTGAAACATAGCACTGCACTCGCATACCATCCTAGTGCAGTGAAATTCCCGTCGACACCAGCATTAAAGGAGTAAGAGAAATTAATTTCTCTGTCTCCTCTGCAGCTGTGCTGTGATCCTCTCTCATGTGAGAGGATCGGAGCACAGTACACTAACACTCAACTCCCGATCATATCAGAGCTGGTGCTGAGTGTTATTAGCATATTGCATCCAATGCAATATCCTGCCTTTGTGGTAATAATTCTGGAACACTTAAACATATCCCAGTGATTCTAAGGCTGTTTTTTAATAGCAGTAGCAGCAGCATATGGGGCATATTATTCTATGAAGCATATTCTATGGAGCATCTTATGGGACCATAACCTTTATGGAGCATCGTATGGGGCCATAACCTTTATGGAGCAGTGCTATGATTGAGTCACCGAGGAGGAAAAACAAAAACAAGCTAAGCCACAGAAAACCAGAGAGGTTGGTAACTAAGCAGATTGCAGACCCCTGATCCTATCCACACAACTAGCAGTAGCTGCGGAGCGTACCTATGATGATCCTAGATGCCTCATCACAGCCGGAGAACTAAATAAGCCTAAAGCAAGAAAAGGGGAAATCTAACTGCCCCCGAGCAGACCCCAAAGCAATAGACAGCCCCCAAACATGTATTGTCGGTAAGACAAGATGAAAACACAAACACAGATAGAAAAATAGGCTGAGCAAACGATGGGGCCCACACTAACTAGAAAGGACAGGAAAGGAAAGATGCTGTCTGCAATCACGCACAAAACCCTGCCAAAAAATGTCCAACACTTTCTGATAGCAAAAACCCTGAAGTCGCTAGACTTCAATTCCCTATATCAGCACTCTGGTATATTCTGAAGACAGAGCAAAAAGAGACCAATCTGATCAGGGACAAAAAGCAAACTGGCATAAACAGAGACATACGAATGGAAATTCAGCACAGCCCCAGCAGGGGCTGGCTGACCACAAAAACTGAGTAAACCAGACCAAATCTCATGTGAACGAATAGCCGAGCACACATAGCTTGAGAAGGCAGGATCAGAACTGGAAACCAGAACCTCAGAGCAGGAAAAATCACCAGCACAAAATTAGGGTGTCGGCTGTCTTAAATCCAGAGACTCCTGATGTCCACTCACAGTCCTCCTCCTCAGGTGGCAGGTCTCTGCCATTTAGATCAGCTTCATTACCTACTGTCACCACTAGAGGGAGCCCGGATGGAGAACTCACAACTCCTCTGTCAACACAGCCAGCTCCACCACCCTCACTAGAAGCCAGAGGTAAACCAGAAAATGAGTTCACAACAGTCCCCCCCTTTGAGGAGGGGTCACCGAACCTTCATCCACGCCACCAGGTCGATCAGGATGGGCCCGGTGAAAAGCACAAACCAATCTATCGGCATGAATGTCAGAGGCAGAGACCCGAGAATTGTCCTCCTGGCCATAACCCTTCCACTTAACCAAATACTGGAGTCTCCGTCTAGCCAGATGAGAATCAAGTATTTTCTCTACCTCATATTCCACGTTACCTTCAACCAACACAGGGTCAGGAGGTGCCGCCATAGGAACCACTGGCTCAACAAACCTCTTCAACAGAGACTTATGAAACACGTTATGGATCTTAAACGTAACTGGAAGAGCCAATCGAAAAGAAACCGAGCTAAGAATCTCCAAAATTCTATAAGGTCCAAAAAATCTTGGCTTGAACTTTGGAGACGCAACCTTCATAGGGATATTTTTTGACGACAGCCAAACCATATCACCCACCTTAAACCGGGGACCAATGGTCCTAAGCCGGTTGGAAAACCGCTGGGCCTTTTCTTGAGAGAGGGACAACTTATCCACCACTTGGTCCCAAATCTGCTGCATTCTCTCTACCACAGTGTCAACACCTGGGAAGGCTGAAGATTCCACTTGACCTGAAGAAAATCGAGGATGAAACCCAAAGTTACAGAAAAAGGGCGACATCAATGTGGCTGACCTAGCTCTATTATTTAGGGCGAATTCAGCCAAGGGCAAAAATGAGACCCAATCATCCTGATCAGCAGATATAAAATCTCAAAGAGGACTCCAAAGTCTGGTTTGTTCTCTCAGTCTGCCCATTGGTCCGTGGGTGAAACGCAGAGGAGAAGGATAACTGAATTCCCAGCTTGGAACAAAAAGCTTTCCAAAATCTGGAGACAAACTGGACTCCTCTGTCCAACATAATGTACTCAGGAATCCCATGCAACTGAACCACCTGTTGTAAAAACAAGGGCACCAACTCTGAGGAAGATGGCAGCTTTGGGAGTGGTACAAGATGGACCATCTTAGAAAATCTATCACAAATCACCCAGATAACAGTCTTTCTCTGAGAGACAGGAAGATCAGAAATAAAATCCATTGAGATATGGGTCCATGGCCTCTTGGGCACCGGTGAGGGCATCAACAACCCACTAGAACGAGAACAGGGTTTAGACCAGGAACAAGTCCCACAAGACTGCACAAAATTCCTGACATCACGAGATAAGGTGGGCCACCAAAAAGACCGACTCACCAAATCTCTGCTACCAAAAATACCTGGATGACCAGCCAACACGGAGCAATGAACTTCAGACATCACTCTCTTCTTCCACTGGTCAGGAACATGCAATTTTCCCTTAGGACAACGCTCAGGTTTGTCCTCCTGAAATTCTTACAGGGTACGTCTCAAATCGGGCGACATGGCAGAAAGAGCTACACCCTCACCTAGGATGGTAGTAGGTTTGGTCACAATAGGAGAATCAGCAAAGGAACTCCTAGAAAGGGTGTCTGCCTTAACATTCTTAGTGCCCGAAAGAAAGGAGACCACAAAATCAAGGCTCACCTAGCCTGTCTAGGATTCAAGCGTTTGGCCGACTCCAGGTAAATCAAATTCTTGTGGTCAGTGAGGACTACAACTTGATGTCTAGCTCCCTCCAACCAATGTCTCCACTCCTCAAATTCCGACTTCATGGCCAACAATTCTTGATTCCCCACATCATAGTTGCGTTCAGATGGGGAGAACTTTCGGGAGAAGAAGGCACAGGGATTCATTTTAGAAGTCACCGGATCTTTTTGGGACAAAACAGCTCCTGCACCAATCTCTGAAGAATCTACCTCTACCTGAAATGGAAGTGAGACATCAGGTTGCCATAAAACCGGAGCAGAAGTGAACCTCCGCTTCAGCTCCTGAAATGCCAAAACAGCCTCTGGAGACCAATTCAGCACAACAGCGCCCTTCTTGGTCAGATCAGTTAGTGGTTTGGCAATACCAGAAAAATTAGCTATAAATTTACGATAAAAATTAGCAAAACCCAAAAACTTCTGGAGAGCCTTCAAAGAAGTGGGCTGAACCCAATCATAAATGGCCTGTACCTTGGCCGGGTCCATTTCAATAGTTGACGGAGACAAAATAAATCCCAAAAATGAAATTCTCTGTACACCAAAAAGGCATTTGGATCCCTTAACATACAGGGAATTCTCCCTTAAAATCCGGAACACAGTCCGAACATGTTCCACATGAGAATCCCAATCACTGGAAAAGATCAGAATATCATCCAAATAGATGATCAAAAACGTATCCACAAAGTCCCGGAAAATATCATTCATGAAGGATTGGAAGACAGAAGGGGCATTAGTGAGCCCAAAAGGCATCACCAGGTACTCAAAATGTCCCTCCGGAGTATTAAACGCGGTCTTCCATTCATCTCCATGCTTGATGCGAATAAGATTATACGCCCCCTGAGGTCAAGCTTAGTAAACCAGCAGGCACCTTTAACTCTGGAGAATAAATCAGAAATCAGGGGTAACGGATACTGATATTTAACCGTAATCTTGTTAAGGGAACGATAGTCAATACAAGGCCTTAATGAACCATCATTCTTAGTCACGAAAAAAAAACCAGCACCTAAGGGTGAAGAGGATGGTCTAATATGACCCTTCTCCAACGACTCCTTAATATAAGATTGCATAGCCTCGTGTTCAGGTACAGATAAGTTGAAAAGCCGACCCTTGGGAAATTTACACCCAGGCCTCAACTTAATTGCACAGTCATAACTCCTATGAGGAGGCAGGGACGCAGACTTACTCTCACTAAATACATCATAAAAATCAGCCAAATAGTCAGGAACATCATGAGACTGGGGAGAGGTGGAGAAAACAGGAGTGTCACCAAGAGCACACCGACAGCCCCAACTCACCACAGACACAGATTTCCAATCCAAAACTGGATTATGGATTTGCAACCAGGGAAAACCAAGAACAATAGTATCATGCAAATTATCCAGTACCAAAAATCTACAATTTTCTTGGTGGTCTGGGGCGACCCACATTATCACCTGGGTCCAAAACTGAGGTTTATTCTCCGCCAAAGGAGTAGCATCAATACCCCTCAAAGGAATAGGCGTCCGCAGAGGTATCATGGGAAAACCACAACGTTTAGCAAAATCCAAATCCATCAGATTCAAAGTCGCTCCTGAATCCACAAAAGCCTTTGTGGAAATTGTGGATAAGGAGCAGATCAGAGTAATTGCCAAAAGAAACTTAGGTTGTACGCCACCCACAGCAAATGTGTGTGCAAAACGTTTCTCTCATTTAGGGCAGACAGAAATAATATGAGGCATCTCCACAGAAAAAACACATCTTATTACGCCTTCTATACTCCTGACGTTGCCCCCTAGACAAAACTCTATCACATTGCATAGGTTCAGACATTTGTTGAAAAGGTGGCAACACCTCTCGTGTAGTTTTACATTCACGTAAACGCCGATCAACTTGAATGGCTAATGACATAGAATTGTCAAGACCAGAGGGAACAGAAAATCCCACCATAATATCTTTTACGGTTTCTGATAAACCCTTGCGAAAGAGAGCTGCCAAGGCACCATCATTCCATGTAGTAAGGACCGCCCACTTTTGGAATTTTTGACAGTATAACTGTGATGATCCAAGGTGGATCTGACAAGTAAATGGACAAAGTGAACTTTTTTTTACTTTGGCTGAGTGCCAAAGTGGTGTGATTGCCCCCAGTGGCCATTAGAATTATTACACGTGGTGTCGTTCATTCTAAGTTGCCCCGGTGGTGGTGAGCGGTAGTGCACTTTAGTTTCTTTGGTTTAATGTGCACGTAATTATAAAACAGGTGTGATGCTCTATAAAAGAGTGTCAGGTGTGTTTGATCACTGTTGGTGATAGCTAGTTATTCACAAGTAAGCCTGGGTGAAAGATGGAGCTGAACAGGAGTCCTGGGCAGCCCAGCCAGAGGGGAGAGGGGACGAGTGCCAGCTATGGAGCCTGCAGGGAGTGCTGGCATGGATTGGTGGAGTCCAATGATGTGGTCTGCAAGAAGGGCTGGCATGGCGTGGTGGAGTCGCAGTTTATGGTGTCAGCAGGAAGTGCTTGCATGGCTTGGTGGAGTGGCAACTATGGTGAGAGTTGCACTCAGCATGCTGGGCTTGGTTGCTGAAAACTGGACTTAAGCATGCTGGACTTATTGGCAGAAAAATTGGACTTAAGCATGCTGGACTTTTTGGCAGAAGCTGGACTCATCTTTGGGACACTGTTTACTGGACAGCTGCAACTGGTGGTGGACTCTGATCCAAGGCTGCACTATGGTGATGGATCCGGCTATGGTGATGGATCCGGTTGGAGGAGAAGATAATAATACATTTTATTTTTATAGCGCCGACATATTCCGCAGCACTTTACATTTCAGAGGGGATTTGTACAGACAATAGACATTACAGCATAACAATAATCACATACAGTAGATTATAACAAATACCAAGAGGAGTGAGGGCCCTGCTCGCAAGCTTACAGTCTATGAGGAAAGAGGTAGACACGAAAGGTGGGTGGTAACAGTTGCCCTGATTGTATGGACCAGCCATAATGTTAAGTGTGTAACAGTACAGACACAGAGGGCTAATGGATGCATAAAGCATGTGGGAACATGATGCTGGGAACCTGGTTATGGTAAAACTTTTGGCTCTGCCACACAGGGATAGGTTAGGTTAATGTGTTGAGGCGATAGGCCAGTCTGAATAAATGCGTTTTCAGGACACGCTTAAAATTGTGGGGATTGGGGACTAATCGTATTGACCTGGGAAGTGCATTCCAAAGAATTGGCGCGGCACGTGTAAAGTCTTGGAGACGGGAGTGGGAGGTTCTGACTATTGAGGATACTAACCTCAGGTCATCAGCAGAACGGAGGGCGCGGGTAGGGTGGTATACTGAAACAAGGGAGGAGATGTAGGGTGGTGCTGAGCCATGGAGGGCTTTGTGGGTGAGGGTAATAAGTTTATACTGAATTCTGGAGTGGATGGGTAGCCAGTGTAATGACTGGCACAAGGTAGAGGCATCGGTGTAACGATTGGTGAGGAATATGATCCTGGCTGCAGCATTCAAGACAGATTGGAGAGGGGAGAGTTTTGTAAGAGGGAGACCGATTAGAAGAGAGTTACAATAGTCGAGACGAGAATGAATAAGAGAAACAGTAAGAGTTTTTGCAGAGTCAAAAGTAAGAAAAGGTCGAATTCTAGAAATGTTTTTGAGGTGCAGATGACAAGAGCGAGCCAGTGATCGAATGTGGGGGGCAAAGGAAAGCTCGGAATCAAGTATGACCCCAAGACAGCGGGCATGTTGCTGGGGAGTAATAGTGGAACCACAGACGGAAATGGCAATGTCGGGTGTAGGTACATTAGTAGCGGGAGGAAACACAAGGAGTTCAGTCTTTGACAGGTTCAGTTTCAGATATAGTGAGGACATGATATTAGACACAGCATTTAGACAATCGCCAGTGTTTTCTAGAAAGGCTGGCGTGATGTCAGGAGAAGAAGCGTATAATTGGGTGTCATCAGCATAGAGATGGTACTGGAAACCAAATCTACTGATTGTTTGACCAATAGGGGCAGTGTACAAGGAGAAGAGGAGGGGGCCTAGAACCGATCCTTGAGGAACCCCAACAGTAAGGGGAAGGTGAGAGGAGGAGGAACCGGCAAAAGAAACAGTAAAGAGCGGTCGGAGAGATAGGAGGAGAACCAGGAGAGAACGGTGTCCTTGAGGCCAATGGAATGGAGCATAGTGAGGAGGAGCTGATGATCCACAGTGTCGAATGCTGCAGAGAGATCCAAGAGAATTAGCATGGAGTAATGACCATTTGATTTAGCTGTTAGCAGTTCATTAGAGACTTTAGTGAGGGCAGTTTCAGTGGAGTGTAAAGAGCGGAAACCGGATTGGAGAGGGTCGAGAACAGAGTTTTCTGAGAGATAGCGGATAAGACGGGAGTGGACCAGGCGTTCCAGGAGTTTAGAGATGAAGGGAAGATTAGAGACAGGTCTATAGTTAGCGGCACAGTTTTGGTCGAGGGATGGTTTTTTAAGTAGTGGATGTATGATGGCATGCTTAAATGAGGAGGGAAAAATACCAGCAGAGAGAGAGAGGTTAAATATTTTAGTTAGGTGAGGGGTGACAGCAGGGGAAAGGGACTGGAGGAGATGTGACGGAAATGGGTCACTGGTGCAAGTAGTTGGGCGAGAAGATGCAAGGAGCCTGCTTACTTCTTCTTCTGTGACTGGTTCAAAATCAGAGAGTGAGTTAGATGCAGTGGGGGAGGGAGGACAGTGCATGGTATGAGGGGATTTGGAGATAATTTCCTGTCGGATCTGGTCAATTTTTTCTTTGAAGTAATTGGCCAGATCGTCAGCTCGGAGCTCCGTGGTTGGGGCCTGTACTCTTGGATTGAGTAGAGAATGAAAAGTGTCAAAGAGACGCTTCTGGTTATTGGACAGTGAGATGATGAGGGTGTTGAAATAAGTTTGTTTGGAGAGGTGAAGGGCAGTGTTCTAAGCATAAACTTAAAAAAAAAGAAGATGCACGCAGGTGGTGGACTCTGTTGCTGGGAACGTAAGCAACAGAGCAAAGCTAAGTGGTGTCCCCCTGTTTTGTCATTTTCCCTTATGTGTGTTTAGTGCAGTGGTGGGATTAGTTTCCACACCGACCAATTCCCTAGTGAGGGTTTAGGTGCAGGGCAAGTCAGGGTTTTAAGGTACGCGTGCGCCGCCCAGAGCGGAAACTGCATAGGGAACGTTAGGAGTGCTGGGACTCTGGCTCAGGGGAGTGCAGGAGGTCTCCACTTCCCCGTTTCCCTACCGCAGGGCCCTCCGTTGTTATTCTTACCCAGGTTTCCCCTTTATTATTTCAATTCGCCTTACTGGAGGCGGGGTTTCCAGACTACTGTATATATAACATGTATTACCTAAATTTGCCAGTTGGAGGCGGTGTATCCAGCTGCACGTTTTATTACTTAAATTCGCCCTACTGGAGGCGGTGTATCCAGGGTCACGCGTGTCATGGGTTCGCCTTGCGGTACTCGCTGCGTCCAGACACACATGACCGTGACAATAACTCTGCAGAATCCTGACCCTGGTTCAATGCCAACAGGGCTTTCTCAGCTTGATCAATAGCATTAGGTTCATCATACAACAACCCCAAGGCTTGAAAAAATGCATCCACATTAGTCAGAATAGGATTTTCAGGTGTCAAACAAAACGCCAAATCCTGGGGATCGTCGCGCAGCAAGAAGATGACAATTTTAACCTGCTGCGCAGAGCTCCCCGATGAGTTAGTCTTCAAGGCAAGAAATAATTTACAATTATTATTAAAATTCAAAAATTTAGACCGATCCCCAGAAAATACATCGAGTAGGGATTTTTGGTTCAACAGCATGTGATTGAGCGAGATAGACGAAAATTCCCCGCACTTCAACAGCGAGCTGCGCCACACGATCAGACAATTGCTTAATCTCCATTAAGGAAAAGATCCTCCTATGGCCCAAGAGAAAAAGAGGAAAAAATACTTATAAAAAAAAATTCTGACACTTTTTTTACAATTTTTTTTTCCTGCTTTTGAGTACCCTAGAATCTGCGGTATGGCTGGTGATTCTGTTATCATTGAGTCACCGAGGAGGAAAAACAAAAACAATCTAAGCCACAGAAAACCAGAGAGGTTGGTAACTAAGCGGATTGCAGACCCCTGATCCTATCCACACAACTAGCAGTAGCCGTGGAGCGTACCTACGATGATCCTAGACGCCTCGTCACCACCGGAGAACTAAATAAGCCTAAAGCAAGAAAAGGGGAAATCTAAACTGCCCCAAAGCAGACCCCAAAGCAATAGACAGCCCCCAAATATGTATTGTCGGTAAGACAAGATGAAAACACAAACACAGATAGAAAAATAGGCTGAGCAAACGATGGGGCCCACACTAACTAGAAAGGACAGGAAAGGAAAGATGCTGTCTGCAATCACGCACAAAACCCTGCCAAAAAATGTCCAACACTTTCAGATAACAAAAACCCTGAAGTCGCTAGACTTCAATTCCATATATCAGCACTCTGGTATATTCTGAAGACAGAGCAAAAAGAGACCAATCTGATCAGGGACAAATAGCAAACTGGCAAAAACAGAGACATATGAATGGAAATTCAGCACAGCCCCAGCAGGGGCTGGCTGACCACAAAAACTGAGTAAACCAGACCAAATCTCATGTGAAAAAATAGCAGAGCACACTTAGTTGAGAAGGCAGGAACAGAACTGGAAACCAGGACCTCAGAGCAGGAAAAATCACCTGCACAAAATTAGGGAGTCGGCTGTCTTAAATCCAGTCAGAGACTCCTGATGTCCACTCACAGTCCTCCTCCTCAGGTGGCAGGTCTCTGCCATTTAGATCAGCTTCATTACCTACTGTCACCACTAGAGGGAGCCCGGATGGGGAACTCACAACTCCTCTGTCAACACAGCCAGCTCCACCACCCTCACCAGAAGCCAGAGGTAAACCAGAAAATGAGTTCACAACAGAGCAGCATATGGGGCATATTCTATGGAGCATCTTATGGGGCCATAACCTTTATGGAGTAGCATATGGGCATATTATTCTATGGAGCATTTTATGGGGCCATAACCTTTATGGAGCAGCATATGGGGCATATTATTCTATGAAGCATTGCATGGGGCCATTATTAACCTTTGTGCAGCATTATATGGGGCATATTTTGTATGGAGCATCTTATGGGGCCATCATGAATTTTATGGAGCATTATGTGGGGCGCCTGATTCAATATGGATATTCAAAAACATTTAACCTACTGATGTCTCAATTAATTTTACTTTTATTGGTATCTATTTATATTTTTTAAATTTACCAGTAGTTGCTGCATTTCCCACCCTAGGCTTATACTCGAGTCAATAAGTTTTCCCATTTTTTTTGTGGCAAAATTAGAGGCCTCGGCTTATACTCGGGTAGGCTTATACTCAAGTATATGCGGTATATATGTCATGGGGCAGAAGGGGGAAAACAGGAGACGTGGAACCTGGGCCCCTGAAATACCCCTCAGGCTAAGGGGTGCCCTGACTCTCCTTAACTTGGGGGTACACTTGATGGTAGTGAGATCCAAGTCCCCGACCTGTCCCTGTCTCCTGTTTAGCCCAGAGCTAAAGCCCCATCCCCCTCCCCAGGAGGTGAGACAGGGAAAACATGTACTACACCAAATAACAAACAAGGATATATATGACAGACACCTAAGGGTAAAACAAACTAAAAAACAAGACTTAGCTTCTCTCTGCTGCTAATGCTCCGAGCAGCAGAGTAAGGCACCAGAACAAGGGGATAGCTGGAGCTCCACCACAACACAGTCTGCTGAGTCCAGCTTGGTTGAGGAATAATATCACCAACTGTGAGTGCAGCACCTGATGACCCTTTATAGGAGGGAGGGATTGGCCCACCTGCTGACTGACTAACATGTAGTAACACCAGCGGCCACCAGGGGGGAAAACCCAGCAGCAGACCCACTAAACTTGTAGTAACACCAGCGGCCACCAGGGGCAAAAACCCATATTAACCCCCGAGGACAAGAAAGGAGAAAGGTTTATATACGAGAGTCCAGACTGACACAGATCCAAAAATGGATCGTGACAATATATCAATATATATATATATATATATATATATATGTGTGTGTGTGTGTGTCACTGACATATATATATATATATATATATATATATATACACATACACTACCGTTCAACAGTTTGGGGTTACCCAGACAATTTTGTGTTTTCCATGAAAACTCATACTTTTATTAATCAAATGAGTTGCCAAATGAATTTAAAATCTAGTCCAGAGATTGACAAGGTTTGAAAAAATGATTTTTATTTGAAATAATAATTTTCTCCTTCAAACTTTGCTTTCGTCAAGGAATGCTCCCTTTGCAGCAAATACAGCATTGCAGACCTTTGGTATTCTAGCAGTTAATTTGCTGAGGTAATCTGGAGAAATTTCACCTTCCAGAAGCCCCTCCCACAAGTTGGTTTGGCTTGATGGGCACTTTTTGCGTACCATACGGTCAACTGCTACCACAACAGCTCAATGGGGATGAGATCTGGTGACTGCACTGGCCACTTCATTACAGATAGAATACCAGCTGCCTGCTTATTCCCTAAATAGTTCTTGCATAATTTGGAGGTGTGCTTTGGGTCATTGTCCTGTTGTAGGATGAAATTGGCTCCAATCAAGTGCTGTCCACAGGGTATGGCATGGCATTGCAAAATGGAGTGATAGCCTTCCTTATTCAAAATCCCTTTCACCTTGTACAAATCTCCCACTTTACCAGCACCAAAGCAACCCCAGACCATCACATTACCTCCACCATGCTTGACAGATGGCATTAGGCACTCTTCCAGCATCTTTTCAGTTGCTCTGCGTCTGATTGCGTGTGATTTTACTGTACACCGCACATGAATTGCTTTCTTTTCAAATGACACCGGTGCGTAAAAATTGGACAGCACTCGCATGGTGCGAGTGCTGTGCGATTATTTTCTCGCACCCATTGACTTGCATTGGCGAGTCTCATCTGAGACATACAGCAATACGCAGCATGCTGCAATTTTTTTCTCAGTCCGATTTCAGCTGAGAAAAAAATCGCAGATGAGATGTGACCCATTGAATAACATTGGTTCGAGTGCAATCCAATCTTTTATTGGATTGCACTTGTCCTTATTCCTCGCAAATGAGTATGTACCCTAAGACTGCAATAGGGAAAGAGAAAGAACATTTTTTTCAATTGCCTTTCACAAAAAAAAAAAAGCAAATAAGTTCCTTTAGAATGTGTCATTGTGGCGCTGCTTTACAATGTGATTTAAAGAAACTTCCTTTCTCTGCCTGTCTTTTCTTCCAGAAATCTGTTCCCTTGTTAGGAATCCATTCATTGTCAACCAGCCAAGGCAGTTGTCATTGTCCCGGCCTGTGATTTCTCAGGCAGTCTCACAAAAGGTAAACAGGCTGAGATTTGCTTAAGATAATTCCCTTGCACCTGTGCACGGAGATAGGTATTGAAAGATTGTAAAGAGCAGAGTGGAACCTTTGCCGGAGCCATTGTGTGCGGTATTCAGGGAATATTTCAAATAGCGCTACACACACACACCTTTCAATGCTGCTCAGGATAAACAAAGGAAACATAAAGTTTTGACAGAACTCTGGCAACGTTGAGTGTTATGAGTTGATACAAAGTTGCCATGTGGAATTTTAAAAACAGAACAATCTGCCTCTTTCTCTTTATCCACAATATCAAGCTGTTCTTACATGTGTCTAACATACAATCCATAATGAATAGAGGTGAAATCCAAACCAAAAATGTCTTCTACCATATATTTATATTCTGCTAATAATACTTTCAATTAAATTGATTTTTCTTTTGTGTGTAAAGCGGGTTTCACAAATTAATTCTTTTGATATTTGTTCAATCAAATATTTTCACTGATGCATCGCACATAGGGATGACCAGATCTGAAGTTAAAAGTTCAGTGTGCATATCGGACAGTTAGTGTCCGATGCTAGAGAGAAAGAGTAGAGAGAGAAAAATGAACCCGTCTTATTTTCATTCGTGTTGCTGATCAAACTCGCCAATGCAAGTTAATGGCCAAGTGAAAAAAAAATGGATAGCACAAGGATGATATCCATGTGCTTTCCATATTTTACTGTGTTTAGTGTTTTTTCTTCCAAATGAGAAAAAGGACGTTTTTCAAATGAGAAACAGGATATGAATAAAAAAAACTGATGTGTGAAACCAGCCTAAGGTCCCTTCACACATCATTGGTGATTCCTGTACCAGGAAAAAACAGATCCGTGAGATCCATGGTTTGTGTCCGTGGGACACCGATGGGTTCATGTGCTGTTTGTGTAAATAAAATGGCGTGGGGTCCCCCTTAATTTTCATAACCAGCTGAGGGACAGTCGACAGCTGAGTGCTGGTGTTAATATTCTGGGAAGGGCCAATAGTCATAAAGGCTGTTAATGTCAACTCACAGGTGTTTGGTTTGCCTTTACAGGTTATTATAGGGGAGATCGACCCCAAAAAAATGATGTGGGTCTCCTCTATATTTACTAACCAGCAAAGGTTAAATAGACAGCTGTGGGCTGAAATTAATAGCCTAGGAAGCTACCATGGATATTGGTCCCCACACAGACTAAGAATTTCAGCCCTCGGCCACCTCAGAAATATTGGATCTATTAGATGTACAATATCTGTCACATACCTTCCGCTCTTCCTCTTGCCATGGTCAAATTTATTAAAGTAACAGAGTAAAGCTCTTTAGTTGAAATAAACACTCCCTGACCCTCTTTTACCCATTTATTCACCAAAAAACAAAAATAAAAAAGTAAATTTATGCTCACCTTTTTGCCAATAATCCATTAATGCCCATGTCCCACGGCGATCTGGATGGTTTCGTGAGCAGACACATCAGTGATGCAACCTCTCACCATGCCAGCTAGAACACACTGAGCTGAGCATGAGAACTTCTGCCTGTGACAGGCATAACCTTAATGACATCACCGCTGGCCACATGCAGCTGCGTGCTATTGGCCCTTTCCCAGAATGTTAACACCAGCCACAAGCTGTTGATTTTTCCTCAGCTGGTAAGGAAAATGAAGAAGGAACCCCAGCCATTTTTTTAAAATTATGATTGTTTATTTCAATGCATCATATACACGCACAGTGGGTGCTGACTCCCATCAGCATCGCCTGATCTGGCTGATTACAGGGAGACAAGGTGACAATGATAAGAGCTGCATTCAGCACCTGGTGCTTGGAAACAGTGCTAATTGTACTGCTTTTCCCAAGCGCTGTTAACTGTCACACTGATGACACATGGATGTCTTATGTATGTCATCAGAGTGCATGTGTGCAGCACATATTTTGTGTGTGGTGCATTAAGAAAAGGAAATATCTGCGGGTGTTTCACACAGATACACTGTCTATGTGAAAAAACTGACATGTGCGCACAACCATTGAATACAATTGATGTGCATGTGTTCATATTTGCGGTCCTTAAAAAATGGACTGCATATGGACATAAAAAAAAGACGTGTGAAGATGTGTTTTCTAAAAAAATGTGGAAGATTTTGACCCACATTGTCATCTGTACTCAAGTCATGTGTAATCTGTTAATCCATTTTTACAACCATGTGGCAAACATTTTATAAAGTAACCGTTTTAAATGTACATAATCAAATACAGTTTCTTATGGAAATAATGGCAATGTATCAATAATAATTGGATTCTTCATGGAAGATTAGAATGGGATTAGATTATTTTTTGCTCACCCATAGACTCAAATATAGACGAGTCTCATCCAAATTGTGAAAGAGTACAGTGCATACTGTGACCTTTTTCCACTTGGATGTTTGGTCTGTTTAAAAAAAATGCGAACAGCCCTATTCAATATCATTGGTCCATGTACTATTTGATTTTAACTCGGAATATATACCTACTCATACAGGGAAAAGAGACTTCCTGTTTCTACATAGAGAAATGTATTTATCAAAGGCCTTGAGTTACAACTATAGTATTAAAAAGCAGTGTGAATTATTGCAAGTTATTCTTGAACTTCAAATTTGAAATTTTTCTATTGCCTTCTGCAGATCTTAGTGGGAGAGGCATGACCACTATCAGGTGCCAAAATAACTTACTAGAAATGTCTTGTGCGTGGTGGACAGCTGAAGATGTAGAAAGTTTATTTGACTGAATAGGCATTTTTTGTTATAAATTTGGTGTATTTCACTCCAGAACTTTTTTGATGAAGACAACATTCTCAATAAAAACTGACAATTAAATCCAGAAGGAAGGCAGAGCATAATCCTTGCCATACATTCCTATTGAATTACTTCTGGATTTGGTGTAACAAAATGCATGAAACACACACTTACTGTGTGCAATCACACTAAGGGTATGTTCACACAGTTTTTGGCACATTTTTTTCTACATCTTTTTCACCTCCTGAAGAAGTTCTTAACGAAACGTGCTTTGGGGAGGCGGGGACATCTCTTTTGCCAGATCCAAATCAGTAAGTTTATCTTTCTGCCTTATGTATTATTTCCTTATTAGGTTTTGTCTTAGCCAGTATGTGGGTCTAGCACTTGCAACCCACTTTTTGACTATTTCTTTCCAGGACTGTGCACTTTCCTTGTAGCTAGCATTGTGTATCTTTGGTAAGGCTTCATTAGCCACTGTCTGGACTAGTATTACTACCCAGCAATAGTCTTAATTTTTAGTGCTCCCCTTTTCCATTCAGGCAGTTACTTCGTGATTTGCTCCATTAGCATCCTACAATCCGATTTATTGTTTCTATCTGATATCATTCTTACCCTGCATCAATTGATTTTTTGAATTTGCACTTTTTTTCAATCTTTGCTGCTAAATCTACCTTGCATTTGGTTGCACATTTAACTATTAACTTATCTGATTTTTGGATTTTTTTTTGCATTCTGTATTGTATGGGTAACATCTGTCCAAGTTTGTTGGTGTCCAGCAGTCTTTTATTTTATTCATGACCAATTTTTTAGTGGTTTATTTAATAAAATTGAATTTTTAAAGGATTATACTCTTTGGTGGTAGTCTATACACTTCCTCCCTTTCTGTGGTTCAATGTAAAATGCAGTCTATTGACAGAAAATCTCAGCCGAAATTCCATGCATTTTCTATGCGCTTTTGTCATGTGCTATAATGCATTTTTTGGCATTAAGCCTCTTAAACTTCAATGGGGAAAATGTGCAAAAATGCTGAAAGAATAGATGCTGGAACAAGCCCTAAAGCTCCTTGTACATACACCAGGCATCATCCCAACTATCTACTTTATTTAGTCTGTGATACTATATTTTTGGAATCTCCTCCTTGCCTGGCCTTTTGAAATCCTTGAAATGATGGAGGATGGAGTTGCCTGAATCTTCTAATATTCTATCTTCTAGCTGGACTCATCAGGAATGATAGATTATATGTATTTCCTGCATCTTTATATATTTTTAAAAAAATTTTCTATACATTTTTAATATGCATTATTTATTGCGATTATTTAATTGAAATATAACTGATATTTGCCCCCTCTAATATTGAGGATATGTATTTAGATTTTGGTTCCTGATTCTGTGCTGCTATTTACTGTTTGGATGAATGGTGGGCATTGTGTGCCCCTAAACAACATGGTGGCGCTTTACATTCTTAACTAGATAGATCTGTATCTATCTTTAAAGTTTCTGATTCTGTGCTGTTGTTTAGCGTTCGGATGAATAGTGGGCACTATTTGCCCTTAAACAATATGGCGGCGCACTATTTCCCTCACCAGTGAGCGTGCCCCGGGTGCGGACGTTGTGGCCAGCGTCACTTCCAGTGTCTTCTTGTGACGTCATGGTTCACGCAGGCGCAGTGTGGACCGTGCCACCATTTTGACGCCAGGGGTGTCGCTTTGTGCCGCCCCCGCAAACCCGTGACACGCGCCACCAAGGTACGGTTGGGTCGGGCATTTAAGAGGCATGTCAGGGACACTCAGCATACCCGGTTTTCCTTTCCCCCCAAAGAAGCAAACGCAAAACGCTCGTAGGGGCGCGTGCTCATTCATGGACTCCAGCACAGGTAATTGACCATCAGATCGCCTCTATCCCTCTTACTTTTTTTACCCCACGGTCACTTTCAGTGGCAGAATTCTTGATGGGAGGAGACAATCTGTCACGAGTTGCAGGATGAATTATTTTGGTGGGAATAAAGTATAGTGTGGTCTTTTCCTCCCCCCCTCCCTTTCTGTTTATTTAGTGATGTTCAACATGGCACTAGCATTATATAATATGTGAACTTTTCACGATGCATTTACATCTTTGGGTGGGGATCTTTTTGCCTGTGTTGTAGGTCCATGTAGGAGTACGCTTATGTTCTTAACCGGTGTACCTTGACTTACACCATCAGCTCTCTGTTTTGGTTATCACATGAATTAAATAATTGTTGTCTGCTTACTTGTATTTATATAATTGAAAATATTTTCATACCTCATGAAATTATGCAGACTCTTTATTATGGATTAGAGGCTCCATTGCTTTGTGTGTTTCTCAGTTAGGAGGAGCTCCATAGGGTATTTACCCAATCTTAGGTAGTGAAGATTAGGAATTTGCCATTTATTATGTGTTCTGTGCTTGAGTTATTGTTTATCATCCCAACTATTGTAAGGGTCCGTAATAAATTCCACAAAAAAATTAGCATACTGTAAATTTACATGCAGAAATTATTCACAACATGAAAATGAGGTCAGTTCATCCGCATTGCTGGTACTGAATTATGCTGTAGATATGCCACTAGAAAACTAGTGCAACAAACCTGTAGAAAATATGCATGCAGCCTATGGCAGATCAAAACACAGTAATGGGTCCTGGATTCGAATCATCCCTAGGCTACATCTGCGTAGAGTTTTAATCTGCTCTACATTTGTTAGGGTTTCTTCTGCACATTTGTTTGTCCCACATCCAAAAATATGAAGAGAACTTGGTTATTTTTTTATGAAGTTATCCTTAGTGTGCCCATGGGTCTGGGATATGAATTTGTTCACAGGGATTCAGTGACATAAATACAAGAGGGGCCAAATAGTCTCTCTACTCAATCTGAGGAGACCAGTACTATAAATTATAAGTAGCTGAGGAGTCTGTTACAGTGTTGCATTGGGTACACAAGCAACAAGTTACCACCATTTTTGGATCTATACAAAAATGGTAAAAAGAGTATATACTTCAAGGCAAAACATATAAAAAAGAGAGAGAAGCCAGCCCTGCCTATGGTCAGAATGCAATACATAAAGTGCATATGAACATACTGATTTCTAACTGTTTTTCAAAATGAGACATTCAGCAAATAATTGATCAATTCTTTGAACCACCCCACCACGCCAAGGCATTCTCACATGAAGCAGTCCTACTCTACTTTTTTTATATTCACTGTGCCATTATGGCCTCCTAAATGTATTAAAAGCAAGACCACATTAAATGCAAAATGTACCTGAAGTGTTCCTGAATCACTCCCATGGTGCCAGAAAGGACGACGCAGATAAAGGTTGACCAGGTCCAGACAGACATTTCAGGACCAACCTCCATATTGCCTGACCAGCAACCACAGATGAAGGGTGAAACAGGCCCAGACACAGGTGCACAATCAAACAGAGCCTGGGACAGGGCAGGGCTGCTGTATGTGTGTACAGCAGCCTAGATCAATCACAATGAATACAGAAAGTATGGCGTGCATAACCCAGCATGCTCGGCAACAGTGGTGGTCAACCACAACCAATATCAAATAAAAAAGAGAGAGAAGCCAGAAATGCCTATGGCCAGAACACAATACAGAAAGTGCATATGCACATATTGATTTCTAACTGTATTTCAAAATGAGACATTTAGTAAATCATTGATCAATTCTTTGAGCCACCCCACCATGCCAAGGCATTCTCACATGGGGCAGTCCTACTCTACTTTTTTTTATTTTTGCTGTGCCATTACGGCCTCCTAAATGTATTAAAAGCAAGACCACCTTAAATGCAAATTGTACCTGAAGCGTTTCTGAATCACTCCCATGGCGCCAGAAAGGGCAAGCGCAGATAAGTTATGTCAATGCCTAACTTCACCTTTTTTTTTAATCAATTTAATATTTTTGCATGAGAATAGGAAAAAGAGGGACTAGTTTGTAGAG
Organism: Dendrobates tinctorius; assembly: GCF_039654945.1. Classification (NCBI taxonomy): domain Eukaryota; kingdom Metazoa; phylum Chordata; class Amphibia; order Anura; family Dendrobatidae; genus Dendrobates; species Dendrobates tinctorius. The sequence continues at coordinate 68,536,915 of NW_027361690.1, read as the reverse complement.
ATGAGCGGACCCAAACTTAATGTTAGGAGATCTGGGGGAAGGAGAGAGAAAAAATTTCCCAGTTCCAGAGTTCGGATCTCCATACATTTCAATGCGGTTTGGGTTCATGTTCAAGTTTAGGTAAAGCTATGGTATCCGAACCGAACTTTGGACATAAAGTTATGTCAGGTATCAGAAACCGAACTTCCACGGATGCGCTCATCCCTACAAGTTAGTTCTGCAAAGTTATGGGGTGTATAATGTTAACCAAATGTAACTACAGCTGACAGTAAGTAGTAATTTTACCTGCTTACTGCTTGGAGGTAAAAAGATTTATAGTAATAAGTGAAGAGCGAATGTGCTCAGGTAAGTTGTTATCCGAGCATGCTCGTGTGCTAATCGTGTGTCTACGGCGTGGTCGAAAAATATGTTCGGGTCACTGCGGCTGCATATCTTGCGGCTGTTCAACAGTCCCAACACATGTAGGGATCGCCTGTTTGATAGGCAATCCTTGCATGTGTTGCAGCTGTGAAACAGCCAAAAGACATGCAGGTGCGGGGACGCAAACATATTATTTGAGAACGCCGAAGACAATCGATTAGCACATGACCGTGATCATATAACACCTTATCCAAGCACATTAGCTCACCAATAATTGCAATCCATGACAGTTATTATTATTATTATTATTATTCTTATTATGCATTTATATAGAGCCATTTATTCCATGGCGCTTTACATGTGAAAAGGGGAAATATAGACAAGTATAATAAACATGTGTAAGACAAGGGACACCCAAGTACATAAGGAGAGGGGACCCTGCCCGCGAGGGCTCACAGTCTACAGGGATGAGTGAGGATACAGTAGGAGAGGGTAGAGCATGTCGTGCGGTGGTTCAGTAGACCAAGGATCATTGCAGGTTGTAGGCTTGTCAGAACAGGTGGGTCTTCAGGTTCTTCTTGAAGGTTTCCGTTGATGGTGAGAGTCTGATGTGTTGCGGCAGAGAGTTCCAGAGTAAGGGGGAAGCACGGGAGAAGTCTTGTATGCGGTGGTGGGAAGAAGATATAAGGTGGGAGTAGAGAAGGAGATCTTGAGATGATCGAAGATTGCATGCAGGTAGGTACCTAGAGACCATGTAACAGATGTATGGAGGAGACAGGTTGTGGATGGCTTTGTATGTCATGGTTAGGGTTTTGAATTGGAGACTCTGGGCAATAGGAAGCCAGTGTAGGACCTGGCATAGGGGGGAGGCTGGGGAATAGTGGGGAGACAGGTGGATTAGTCGGGCAGCAGAGTGTAGGATGGACTGGAGCGGAGCCAGAGTGTTAGAGGGGAGGCCAGAGAGTAGGAGGTTGAAGTAGTTGAGGCGGGAGATGATAAGAGCATGCACTTGTGCTTTTGTGGTCTCGTGGATGAGGAATGAGTGGATCTGGGAAATATTTTTGAGTTTGAGGCAGCAGGAGGAGGCGAAGGCTTGGACATGTGGTTTGAAAGAGAGCGCAGAGTCGAGGATCACCCCAAGGCACCGAGCGTGCGGGACTGGGGAAAGAAAGCAGCCATTGACACTGATGGATAGGTCTGGTGGAGGGGTAGAGTGAGATGGGGGAAAGATGATGAATTCTGTTCTGTCCATGTTCAGTTTGAGAAAGCAAGCAGAGAAGAAGGCTGAGATAGCAGACAGACATTGTGGGATTTTAGTCAGTAAGGAGGCGAGTTTGGGTCCAGATAGGTAGATCTGCGTGTCATTGGCATAGAGGTGATACTGCAAACTGTAGATGCTTATTTAGGGAACTGCCCAATCAAACATTACATACTAATTTATTTCTTGACACATCTTGATAGCTTCAGTACTTTAATTTCTCTGTCTCATCTCTACATATCCTCTCCTTACACAAAGGGGTTTGATTGCAAACAGTTATCAGCTATTTTGTGAATAGATTATTTATGTATAATTATTGGGCATTAAACTACTAGGAACAACAAGACTCACGAGAAAGATGGTCCTTTCACTGGGGGTCACACATCTGAGACTCTTAATGACCACGAGAACTGGGAGGGTGTATGTCCCCTTTTTGAATGGAGTAGTGGAACTGATGCCGATAATCAAGAGCAGCACTCTATAGTCTCCATCAGTCGCATAGATATTGAATAAAGTAGTTATATGCATGTTTGAGCAATGCAGCAAAGAGGGGACACTGAGTTCTCATTCTTGGGATAAGTTCTGGTAAATATGCTTCTTCCTGGACCAAAAGAAGGCAAGGTTCACACAAACCGTGTTCATAAAAATTCTATTTCAAGGCATGTTTATAGCAGTTCATTGACCGTACATTTATCACCTTTCCTGTGGACATTGTAGGTGATAAATGCGGTTTTTATACTCTTTGATAAAAATGGACCTTATGGTTAGCTCATACATTGAGCTTGAATAATTGGAGCTGATTTAGGGCTTTCCTTAAAAAACAATATAACTCTGGTTGCTATGAAGATCTACTGAGAAATTAATCAGGACAGAATGCAAAACCTAAGACATGGAGGCAACATTTGTGATACTGACATTGCCTAAAAGAATAACTCTCTTTTTTGCCAATAGCAACAAATCACAACACTTATTTTTCAAGATCAGAATATTAAAAAAAAAAAAAAAAAAAAAAAAAGATTCTATGAGCAACAAAAACCGTTATTCTTTTAAAAAGTTTCAGTCAACTCCAGCTTGGTGGACATGACAGTGTGGGCACAGCCAAATCCTTTCTTAATAGTCACAGAAAAATTATCGTCCTTTCTGCATGTCATGAAATAGCTGCTCTCGTCACATAGTGCTTTAAGCTGAGCTGCAGTGTGTCATGCCAAGCATTGTCCATTTATACATATCTGTGAATGTTATCAATAGCACTTTTAGGCAATTTGTATTTGAGGTTAAGAGGGCCTTCAGGAAGACGCAAAGAGGTACAAAGTGCTTAAATGCTGGACCACTTAAAGTGAGTATGCCTGATATCATTCTACAGGTCAAGGACTTCAAGGGGTGAAAAGTGTCAGGACTAATTTTACTGAATTATCTAAATGAACACAACTAAGATCACTTAATACAAAGTTGCAAATAATGCATAATTTGTAATATAGAGATGATGAACATTGGAAATTTTAATTCATCGATTTTTCCAAAATTACTTGATTTGCTGCGAATTTATAGCAATACTGCAAGCCTCTAATTGCCATAAAAGCAAATGTATAACACTTGCAGGTCTCATTGGAGTTTATAGAACTTATTTCATGCTTTTTAATACAAGCACAGCCTTATTATTGTCAAAGTAACTCCAACCTCTGGATTGGAAAAAAAGGAAAGTAACTGTTGGTAACTAGTAGAGATAAGCGAATTTGTTCAGATTTTGTCCCCGAATCTGATTTTCACATATTCGAACCATATTTGAACACTATTCGTGACTAGAGTTGAGCGATACCAGCCGATACTTGAAAATATCGGATCGGAATGGATCGGCCGATCTTAAAAAAAAGGATCGGTATCGCCGATTCCGATACCGGGAACCAATGCAAGTCAATGGGGCCAAAATATCGGAATTAAAAAAAACCCTTTCTTTCCTTGTAGGTTAATTCTACATGAAGAAAAACAACTAAGAATAATGTAGAATGTATTGTGGGAGGTGGAGGAGACATTAAAGCCATAGAGGTTTAGCCCAATCAAATGGAATAGCAGGAATTAAACTTTTTTTTCAAAGACGTTAGGAGTTACAAAGATATTGACTATGTTAGCCTCATTTATATTTTGCCAGACATGTATGTCTTCTTCTTCTTTCTTCTTTCTTCTTCTTTCTTATTCTTCTTCCTTTTTTTACCTTCTTCTTCTTATTCCTTTTTTTACATTCTTCTTCTTCTTCTTCCTTTTTTTACATTCTTCTACTTCCTTTTTTTACATTCTTCTACTTCCTTTTTTACATTCTTCTTCTTATTCCTTTTTTTACATTCTTCTTCTTCCTTTTTTTAAATTCTTCTACTTCCTTTTTTTACATTCTTCTTCTTCCTTTTCTTACATTCTTCATATTCTTCTTATTCAACAATTATTATTCTACATATTCAACTTCTTCATCTTCTTCCTATTCTTCTTCATCATATTCTTGTTTGTGTCAGGCATTCCTGTAGTTGTTATCTAGAAAAGTTAGAAGTTTACACCTTCAGTTCTGCCTGTCACAAAAGATTTACAACAGGATTTGTCCGCGTTCAGTTTGGCCTGCAGCAGCAGGCCTTTTCCAGGGGCACCACGAGGAGGAACGGACTCACCCCCATACACTGCTTAGTCTTCTTCTGCTTATAAATAAGATAATATAATTTGCTCAGAGTATTAGTCTTATGCTTAATGTTCTTCTGCTTTGTTTTTTTATGCTTCTTTGTCTTCTCTCTCTTGTTGTTCTGCATCTTGGTGGTTGTCTTCCTGTTCTTTGTCCTCTTGAACCAGCTGACTGTACTGGCACCCGGAGGGGCAGCAGAAGGAACAAGAGCCAATGGCACTACCGAGGACCAGCTGACGGTGCTGGAACCCGGTTACTAAGCAGGAGGTACCTGTGCTACAAAGCACTACCAAGGACCAGCAGACGTTGCCGGAACTCGGATACCGAGATGGAGGCACCTAGGCCAAAGGCTCTGACGAGAACCAGCTGACGGTGCTGGAACCCGGAGGGGTAGCATAAGCTGCAAGAGCAAATGGAAATAGCGAGGACCAGCTGACAGTGCTGGCACCCGGAGGGGCAGCAGAAGGAATAAGAGCCAATGGCACAACCGAGGACCAGCTGACGGTGCTGGAACCCGGTTACTAAGCAGGAGGTACCTGTGCTACAAAGCACTACCAAGGACCAGCAGACGTTGCCGGAACTCGGATACCGAGATGGAGGCACCTAGGCCAAAGGCTCTGACGAGAACCAGCTGACGGTCCTGGAACCCGGAGGGGTAGCATAAGCTGCAAGAGCAAATGGAAATAGCGAGGACCAGCTGACAGTGCTGGCACCCGGAGGGGCAGCAGAAGGAATAAGAGCCAATGGCACAACCGAGGACCAGCTGACGGTGCTGGAACCCGGTTACTAAGCAGGAGGTACCTGTGCTACAAAGCACTACCAAGGACCAGCAGACGTTGCCGGAACTCGGATACCGAGATGGAGGCACCTAGGCCAAAGGCTCTGACAAGAACCAGCTGACGGTGCTGGAACCCGGAGGGGTAGCATAAGCTGCAAGAGCAAATGGAAATAGCGCGGACCAGCTGACAGTGCTGGCACCCGGAGGGGCAGCAGAAGGAATAAGAGCCAATGGCACAACCGAGGACCAGCTGACGGTGCTGGAACCCGGTTACTAAGCAGGAGGTACCTGTGCTACAAAGCACTACCAAGGACCAGCAGACGTTGCCGGAACTCGGATACCGAGATGGAGGCACCTAGGCCAAAGGCTCTGACGAGAACCAGCTGACGGTGCTGGAACCCGGAGGGGTAGCAGAAGTTACCCCTGAAAAGCAAAGTTGGCATGCCGCAAGCTGGCCGCAGTTACCGAATCACACGGTCCTACAGGGGGTGCTTGTCCTACTGGCACTACGGAACAAGCCTTTCTTACCAGAACCCGCAGTCCACATAGGAAGCACCTAAACTGCTGGCACCCTAGCCTCGGCTAACCCAACCGCAACACGACATGGCAACTTGGGGTGGCAAACTGACATTGACACTTCCCGGAAACAGCAGGCAGGGCTGGAACCAAGCTGGGCAGGAGGGAGTACCCGTGCCAAAGTCAGTTATGAGCAGCAACTGGCGATGTTGGAGCCCAGGACAAGCACTTAGCAGGCTGAGGCCTGATGTGCTGTCAATTGGGAGGCAGCAGGACAGATTGCCATCAAAACAGCAGGGGAACAGCTGACGTTACTGAACCCCACAAACACAGGAGCTAGTGTTTTACTCTGTGAAGACGGCACTTCCGAGCAACAACTGGCTGTGTTGAAGCCCAGGGACAAGCACGGAGCAGGCTGAGGCTGCATTGAAGAAATTTTAAGATCGGTTGTAGACTTCTACTAATTTTAACCAAGCTTCACTGATTTTCGTATTTCCCCTGTCCTCCAACCCCGCCAGTTACAGCTCCGAAGTGGCGTCTGCAAAATCCACACTTGTTCCTGTGTAACAGGTGTTCAGTCCGGTCAGTTAATCCTCTGATGTGTGTCCGGCAATGTCGCCTGCTCTGTCCACATTCCCATAACTAGTTATGTGAATGTGGACAGAGCAGGCGACATTGCCGGACACACATCAGGGGATTAACTGACCGGACTGAACACCTGTAACACAGGAACAAGTGTGGATTGTGCAGACGCCACTTCGGAGCTGTAACTGGCGGGGTTGGAGGACAGGGGAAATACGAGAGACAGTGGAGCCACAGGCCTAATTGGAGCACGGTTAAAAATCAGTAGTGGTACGACTGTGAGGTGACAGCAGGAGACTTTGCCATCCACACAGCAGGGGATCAGCTGACGTTACTGAACCCCACTGAGACACGGGAGCAAGTGTCTCTTTCCGTGTGGACGGCACTTCCGAGCTACAACTGGCTGTGTTGAAGCCCAGGAAATAGGAGGGTGTAGGCAGAGGCCTACTGTATTTGGAATGAGGTGACAGCAGGAGAGACTGCCATCCACACAGCAGGGGATCAGCTGACGTTACTGAACCCCACTGAGACACGGGAGCAAGTATCTCTTTCCGTGTGGACGGCACTTCCGAGCTACAACTGGCTGTGTTGAAGCCCAGGAAATAGGAGGGTGTAGGCAGAGGCCTACTGTATTTGGAATGAGGTGACAGCAGGAGAGACTGCCATCCACACAGCAGGGGATCAGCTGACGTTACTGAACCCCACTGAGACACGGGAGCAAGTGTCTCTTTCCGTGTGGACGGCATTTCCGAGCTACAACTGGCTGTGTTGAAGCCCAGGAAATAGGAGGGTGTAGGCAGAGGCCTACTGTATTTGGAATGAGGTGACAGCAGGAGAGACTGCCATCCACACAGCAGGGGATCAGCTGACGTTACTGAACCCCACTGAGACACGGGAGCAAGTGTCTCTTTCCGTGTGGACGGCACTTCCGAGCAACAACTGGCTGTGTTGAAGCCCAGGAAATAGGAGGGTGTAGGCAGAGGCCTACTGTATTTGGAATGAGGTGACAGCAGGAGAGACTGCCATCCACACAGCAGGGGATCAGCTGACGTTACTGAACCCCACTGAGACACGGGAGCAAGTGTCTCTTTCCGTGTGGACAGCACTTCCGAGCTACAACTGGCTGTGTTGAAGCCCAGGAAATAGGAGGGTGTAGGCAGAGGCCTACTGTATTTGGAATGAGGTGACAGCAGGAGAGACTGCCATCCACACAGCAGGGGATCAGCTGACGTTACTGAACCCCACTGAGACACGGGAGCAAGTATCTCTTTCCGTGTGGACGGTACTTCCGAGCTACAACTGGCTGTGTTGAAGCCCAGGAAATAGGAGGGTGTAGGCAGAGGCCTACTGTATTTGGAATGAGGTGACAGCAGGAGAGACTGCCATCCACACAGCAGGGGATCAGCTGACGTTACTGAACCCCACTGAGACACAGGAGCAAGTATCTCTTTCCGTGTGGACGGCACTTCCGAGCTACAACTGGCTGTGTTGAAGCCCAGGAAATAGGAGGGTGTAGGCAGAGGCCTACTGTATTTGGAATGTGGTGACAGCAGGAGAGACTGACATCCACACAGCAGGGGATCAGCTGACGTTACTGAACCCCACTGAGACACGGGAGCAAGTGTCTCTTTCCGTGTGGACGGCACTTCCGAGCTACAACTGGCTGTGTTGAAGCCCAGGAAATAAGAGGGTGTAGGCAGAGGCCTACTGTATTTGGAATGTGGTGACAGCAGGAGAGACTGCCATCCACACAGCAGGGGATCAGCTGACGTTACTGAACCCCACTGAGACACGGGAGCAAGTGTCTCTTTCCGTGTGGACGGCACTTCCGAGCTACAACTGGCTGTGTTGAAGCCCAGGAAATAGGAGGGTGTAGGCAGAGGCCTACTGTATTTGGAATGAGGTGACAGCAGGAGAGACTGCCATCCACACAGCAGGGGATCAGCTGACGTTACTGAACCCCACTGAGACACGGGAGCAAGTGTCTCTTTCCGTGTGGACGGCACTTCCGAGCTACAACTGGCTGTGTTGAAGCCCAGGAAATAGGAGGGTGTAGGCAGAGGCCTACTGTATTTGGAATGTGGTGACAGCAGGAGAGACTGCCATCCACACAGCAGGGGATCAGCTGACGTTACTGAACCCCACTGAGACACGGGAGCAAGTGTCTCTTTCCGTGTGGACGGCACTTCCGAGCTACAACTGGCTGTGTTGAAGCCCAGGAAATAGGAGGGTGTAGGCAGAGGCCTACTGTATTTGGAATGTGGTGACAGCAGGAGAGACTGCCATCCACACAGCAGGGGATCAGCTGACGTTACTGAACCCCACTGAGACACGGGAGCAAGTGTCTCTTTCCGTGTGGACGGCACTTCCGAGCTACAACTGGCTGTGTTGAAGCCCAGGAAATAGGAGGGTGTAGGCAGAGGCCTACTGTATTTGGAATGAGGTGACAGCAGGAGAGACTGCCATCTCCACAGCAGGGGAACAGCTGGCAGTGCTGAACCCCACTAACACTTGAACGAATGTGTTTGGCTCTGTGGAGATGACACTTCTGAACACCAACTGACGCTGTTGGAGCCCAGGATTAGGCGAGGAGCAGGCTGGGGCCTGTTGCTTTTGGCAGGTGAAGGCAGCAGGAGACTTGCCATCTCCACAGCAGGGGAAAAGCTGGCAGCGCTGAAACCCACTAACACTCGAACGAATGTGTTTGGCTCTGTGGAGACGACACTTCTGAACACCAACTGACGCTGTTGGAGCCCAGGATTAGGCGTGGAGCAGGCTGGGGCCTACTGGATTTTGGCAGGTGAAGGCAGCAGGAGACTTGCCATCTCCACAGCAGGGGAACAGCTGGCAGTGCTGAAACCCACTAACACTCGAACGAATGTGTTTGGCTCTGTGGAGACGACACTTCTGAACACCAACTGACGCTGTTGGAGCCCAGGATTAGGCGTGGAGCAGGCTGGGGCCTACTGGATTTTGGCAGGTGAAGGCAGCAGAGACTTGCCATCTCCACAGCAGGGGAACAGCTGGCAGTGCTGAAACCCACTAACACTCGAACGAATGTGTTTGGCTCTGTGGAGACGACACTTCTGAACACCAACTGACGCTGTTGGAGCCCAGGATTAGGCGAGGAGCAGGCTGGGGCCTGTTGCTTTTGGCAGCTGAAGGCAGCAGGAGACTTGCCATCTCCACAGCAGGGGAACAGCTGGCAGTGCTGAAACCCACTAACACTCGAACGAATGTGTTTGGCTCTGTGGAGACGACACTTCTGAACACCAACTGACGCTGTTGGAGCCCAGGATTAGGCGTGGAGCAGGCTGGGGCCTACTGGATTTTGGCAGGTGAAGGCAGCAGGAGACTTGCCATCTCCACAGCAGGGGAACAGCTGGCAGTGCTGAAACCCACTAACACTCGAACGAATGTGTTTGGCTCTGTGGAGATGTCACTTATGAACACCAACTGACGCTGTTGGAGCCCAGGATTAGGCGTGGAGCAGGCTGGGGCCTACTGGATTTTGGCAGGTGTAGGCAGCAGGAGACTTGCCATCTCCACAGCAGGGGAACAGCTGGCAGTGCTGAAACCCACTAACACTCGAACGAATGTGTTTGGCTCTGTGGAGACGACACTTCTGAACACCAACTGACGCTGTTGGAGCCCAGGATTAGGCGTGGAGCAGGCTGGGGCCTACTGGATTTTGGCAGGTGAAGGCAGCAGGAGACTTGCCATCTCCACAGCAGGGGAACAGCTGGCAGTGCTGAAACCCACTAACACTCGAACGAATGTGTTTGGCTCTGTGGAGACGACACTTCTGAACACCAACTGACGCTGTTGGAGCCCAGGATTAGGCGAGGAGCAGGCTGGGGCCTGTTGCTTTTGGCAGCTGAAGGCAGCAGGAGACTTGCCATCTCCACAGCAGGGGAACAGCTGGCAGTGCTGAACCCCACTAACACTTGAACGAATGTGTTTGGCTCTGTGGAGACGACACTTCTGAACACCAACTGACACTGTTGGAGCCCAGGATTACGCATGCCGCATGCAGAGGCCAATGGGCAGCGGTTTTTATGGAGGTTGTTGACTACTACTGATTCTAACCATGCTCCACTTAGGCCTCTGGCTCCACTGTCTCTACTATTTACCCTGGCCTCCAACCCCGCCAGCTACATCTCTGAAGTGGCGTCAGCACAATCTACACTTGTTCCTGTGTTACTGGTGCTCAGTCCCGTCAGTTGATCCCCTGATGTTTGTCCGGCAAGTTCGCCAGCTCTGTCCTCATTCCCACTACTGGTTATGGGAATGTGGACAGAGCAGGAGACCTTGCCGGACACACATCAGGGGATAAACTGATGGGACTGAGCCACAGGAACACAGGAACAAGTGTAGATTGTGCTGACGCCACTTCAGAGATGTAGATGGCGGGGTTGGAGGTCAGGGGAAATAGTAGAGACAGTGGAGCCAGAGACCTAAGTTGGGCACGGTTAAAAATCAGTAGTGGTTTGAATGTTGATGGAGCTGGTGACTTTGCCGTCCACACAGCAGGGGATCAGCTGGCGTTACTGAACCCCACTAACACAGGAGCTAGTGTGTTTCTCTGTGCAGACGACACATCTGAGCGACAACTGGCTGTGTTGAAGCACAGGGATTATAGTTCAGGTGGTAGAAAAATGAACACACCAGCAGACCTGGATCCAGTTGCCAACCACTAATTTAGTCTGTAAGAGGAATGGCAAAGTCTTTGGAGATCCAGGCCTTGTTCATTTTCAGAAAAGTCAGCCGGTCAACATTATCGGAAGATAGTCGCGTGCGACGGTCTGTTAGTACACCACCTGCGGCACTAAAGACACGTTCCGATAATACACTGGCAGCAGGGCAAGCCAGCACCTCCAATGCATACTGGCTAAGCTCTGGCCATGTATCCAGCTTAGAGACCCAAAACTTGAAGGGGGAAGAGCCATCTGGGAGTACAGCGACAGGGCAAGACATGTAGTCTGACACCATCTGACGGAAGCGTTGCCTCCTGCTGACTCGAGGCGTCGCTGATGGTGTAGACAATTGTGGTGGACACACAAAACTTTGCCACATTTGGGCCATAGTGGTCTTGCCTTGTGCTGCGGCGCTGCCTCTGCTCCCTCTTTGTGCAGAGTTTCCTCCACTGCCTCGACGCACAGAGCTGCTTTGTAAAGCACTAGCAACAATGCTGTCGGGTGGAATGGAAAACATTATGGACTGCACCAGTGACTCTTCGTACTCCCGCAGTTTACGCTCCCGGTTCAACGTTGGTATGAGCCTTTGTACGCTGTCCCGGTAGCGAGGATCTAGGAGGGTGTACACCCAATAATCAGCCGAGACGAGAATGTGGGCGATGCGGCGGTCGTTTCTCAGGCACTGCAGCATGAAATCAACCATGTGCTGCAGACTCCCAACTGCCAAAGAACCGCTGTCCCCTGTTTGAGGCGTGACCTCGGCCTGCTCTGCATCACCCCACCCTCGCTGTATATACTGAGTAGAGGTTTGTGTACCTCCCTCCTCTGGAGAGATGTCTTCCTCCTCCATCGACTCCTCCTCACAAAGTGTCCCCTGCCTAGGCCTTTGTGAGGAAACACGTAGCGCAGACTGTCCAGAAGCAGATGGCATTTGGGACTCCTCATCCTCCACCTCTTCCGAAACCTCATCCCTTAGTGCTTGCAGTGTTTGTTGAAGCAGGCAGATAAGGGGGACAGTCATGCTGACTAGTGCATCATCTGCACTCGCCATCCGCGTGGATTCATCGAAGGCACGCAAAACGAGGCAGATGTCCTTCATAGAGGCCCACTCAATGGTGCTGAAGTGTGAACGGCGCACAGTGCGACTTGTTTGCGCCTGATGCAGCTGGTACTCCATGACTGCTGCCTGCTGCTCACACAACCGCTCCAACATATGTAACGTTGAATTCCACCGGGTGGGTAGGTCACATATGATGCGATGTTCCGGAAGGCCAAATCGTCGCTGCAGAGCAGCGAGGCGTGATCTTGCCGTGCTGGAACGTCGCAAGTGAGCGCACTCTATGCGGACCTTGTGCAACAGTGCATCAAGATCTGGATAGTCCCTCAGAAAGCTCTGCACGACCAAGTTAAGCACATGTGCCAGACATGGGATGTGTGTGAGGTTGCCTAGGCCAAGAGCTGCCACCAGATTTCGGCCATTGTCACACACTACCAAGCCCGGCTGGAGATTCGCTGGCCCAAACCACACATCGCTCTCCAGTTTGATAGCATTCCAGAGCTCCTGCGCTGTGTGGCTTCGATTCCCCAAAGAAATTAATTTGAGTACAGCCTGTTGACGTTTGGCCACGGCTGTGCTCATATCGGTCGTAACAGGCTCCTGCTCTGCTGTTTCTGAGGAACTTGAGTAGGAGGAGGAGTCTATGTGTACAGACTGGAGTCCTGCAATCCGTGGCGTTGGAAGAACACGTACAGCGCCACTCTCCAGATCTGTACCCGGCTCCACAACATTGACCCAGTGGGCAGTGAGGGAAAGGTATCGTCCCTGTCCATGGTTACTGGTCCACGCATCGGTGGTCAGGTGGACCTTGCTACTAACGGTGTTTAGTAGCGCATGTTTTATTTTGCCCTCAACATGTTTCTGCAGGGCAGGGACGGCTCGCCTGCTGAAATAAAAGCGGCTGGGCACGTTGTATTGGGGGACTGCCAATGCCATTAAGTCCCGGAAGGTGTCAGTGTCCACCAGCCTGAATGACAGCATTTCAACTGCCAGAAGTTTGGCAATGCCAGCATTCAGAGACTGTGCTCGGGGATGGTTTGCCGAGTAAGGGCGCCTTTTATCCCATGCCTGTGCTACCGATGGCTGTGATGGATGGGAACGTGCTGCTATGGGTGGAATCTGACAGGGTCTCCGGACAACAGTGGCAGAGGTTCTTCCTTGGCGATCCTGTGAGGAAGCCGAACCAACAGTGTGTGAGCTGGAGGAAGAGGCCCCAACACGAACTGAAGAGGTGGTAGGTGGTGCTGTACGTTGGCCTACGTCTTCAGGGTGTCTCTGCAACTCCAACTCGTGCTTGGTGCGCACATATTCCACATATTTGTGGTATTGAGGTTGCTGACATTTCTCCCTCTTTTGACTATCTGATGACACAGCTTGCATTTGACAAAGCAAATGTCATCTGCAACTGTGTCAAAAAAGGACCACGCACTGCAACTCTTGTGAGCGCCCGGTTTGCCTTTGGAATGAGGAATGCTCCTAACGGGTGCTGAAGTGGAGGGTACAGGCAACCAAGTCTTCCCCCTCCCTCTGCCTCCTGTTTTGGCCGGTAGGGGAATCTCTTCCTCTGAGCTGCTCCCACCACCTTCTTGTTCCTCACGCCATGATGGGTCAAGGACCTCATCATCTTCCCTCCCCTCTTCAAACAGCTGCTTCTCCGGGGTTGTCTCGCCAGCACCGTACGCACCAGAAAGTGGCAACTGAGTCTCGTCATCATCTGATGCGTACTGAGGTGTGCTGACCATAGGCACTGGCCCACTCGCCTCTTCAGATTCAGAGGGACAAAGAAGTTGAGCATCACTGCATACTCCCTCTTCTTCACATTCAGGAATGCTGCTTGGCTGGCCCCCTCTTTCCAAGCCAACAGATTCCGAGAACAGAAGTAGAGACTGTGATGGCTCCTGTCCATGTCTCTCTGACTGCCTGGGCACTTTGGCAGTTGGTGAAGAGACAGATGGTTGCTCTTCGGTGCTCTGATCCTGAGAGGATGCGGAAGTAATTGAAGTCGATGCGTTAGCTGCCATCCATCCGACAACGGCTTCAATTTGTTCCTCCCGCAGCAGTGGGGTACGTTGAGGTCCTACAAAGCTGCGCATAAAGGACTGTTGCCTGCTAAAACTGGGGGATGCTGATCCACTGGTGCCCGCAGCAGGCCCAGAATCCCCACGTCCTCTCCCTGCAGAATCCCCACGTCCTCTCCCTGCAGAATCCCCACGTCCTCTCCCTGCTGAAACTCCACGCCCACGCGCCTTACTCCCTGCCTTCTTCATCTTGCCAGACTGCTTAAGATAGGCAGAAAAGTACAAAGGGGGGCCTTAGTGTGCTTATTCCTGAACAGCTGGTTACAGGTACAAGAAACACTAATTTTATGAAGTGTGTGTGTGTGGACTACACTTTAATAGGAGCTGATGTGGCCTACACAAGTTCCAAATGTAGTGTTTGGTGAACTTTTTTTGTGGTTTCTTTGTTGCAAACAAACTCAAAGTATGTGAACAAAGAATTGAAACTGATAGTATCACCAACTTTTTGGAGCTATTACAATGCAGGCAGGTAACCTACAATGCAAAAGATGAGGCTCCAAAAAAATTGGGCAATACTAATCTGGCTGCGCCGGCAGGGCACAAGCCAGAAAAAAAGGCTCCTCTATCTACTCCTATATAGTGTTTGCAACCAACCAATGTTGATGGATACGGATGGATGCACACTAATAGGAGAAGAAAAAATGAGCTGCACTCAAAGACAAATATGTGTGAGGCAGTGACGCACGTTGAGCGTCCTACAACCAGACGTAGCTGCAGGATACTCTACTCAGCGTGAGCTGCACTCACACACAGTCAGAGACCTCTCAGACAGCCGTCAACAGTGCAGCTAAGTGGGCACTGGCACTGACAGGCTGCAGAAAGGCTCCGCTGTGTACTCCTATATAGTGTTTGCAACCACCGTAGATGGAGACTGATGGATGCACACTAATAGAAGAAAAAATGAGCTGCACTCAAATAAAAATATGTGTGAGGCACTGACGCACGCTGAGCGTCCTACAGCCAGACGTAGCTGCAGGACACACTACTCAGCGTGAGCTGCACTCACACACAGTCAGAGACCTCTCTGACAGCCGTGAACAGTGCAGCAAAGTGGACACTAGCACTCAAAGGCTGCAGAAAGGCTCCGCTGTCTACTACTAGTGTTTGCAACCAACGTATATGGATACGGATGGAAGCACACTAGATTGAAATTATGTAAAAAATGCAGCTCAAAAAATAAAAGATGTATGAGGCAGCAGTGATCACACTGGGTGGCCTACAGCCTGACGTGGCTGCAGGACCCACTCCACAGCGTGAGCTGCACTCACACAGCCCTTGCAGACAGCTGTGAACACTGCTGCTAGGGCAAAGAAGGCTACAGTGGTGGTTTATGTAGCCTGGGTAAAGCACTAGATGTTTGGTGGAATCGCTATTTCTAACTGTCCCTCACAGTCTTCTACAGCAGCCTGTCCCTAACTGAATTCACAGCAGAGTGACCAGAAATGGCGGCTGCGGTGGCTTTTATAGTGCATCATGACATCATTTCGGCAGCCAATCACAGCCATGCCAATAGTTAACATGCCTACATGCCTAACAGGATGTGCCCACACTTCGGAGGATTCCCATTGGCTTAATCAAAGCAAGCAGGCTCATAGCATGATGGGAACTTCCGATTCCGATTCCGGAATCCGATATGACAAAAGTATCGGAAGTCAGTATCGGAATTCCGATACCGCTAATATCGGCCGATACCCGATACTTGTGGTATTGGAATGCTCAATACTATTCGTGACGAATGTATGATCGGTTCCGAACATAGTCGGTAATTTCTACTCCCATTGACTCTAATAACAAAATTCGAATCCAATGGTATTCGGAACCGAACAAATTCGCTCATCTCTAGTAACTAGAGAAAAGTGAGCACTAGAGTTGAGCGCAACGGGTCTGTCAAATTCAAAAGTCGACGACTTTTGCAAAAGTCGGGTTTCATGAAATGAAACCCGACCATAGCGTGAGGTCGGCCATGAGGTCGGTGACCAGAGCGCCAAAGTCGCATTTCAAAAGATGCTTCCAGCGCCCTTTTTCAGCCAATGATGGAGGACACACACTATGGGCAACGCGATGACATGGGCAGCGGTCACCACCATCTTTGAGAAGGGCATGCAAGTGATTGGCTTGCTTTGTGTGGCGTCACAGGGGCTATAAAAGGGTGTGCACACCGACCGCCATCTTACTTCTGCTGATTTCAGAATAGGGAGAGCTGCTGCTGCTGCTGATTCTGTAGGGAGAGCGTTAGGCAGGGAAGATACAAAAAACTGCTTCTGCTGCTAGCGATTTTGCCTGTACAACACACCAGTTAGTGTGCAGTGCAAGGGGAGGCTATATTTTGGTGCATCAGCTCTGTTGGTTATTAGGCTGCCTTATAAGGCTCCCTGATAGCTGCATTGCTGTTTTCACACTGCTGTGCAAACTGCTTTTTTAAAAGCAAAAATACTTTTCATCCTCTTTTTTGCCGAGTTACCAAGCATTCATTTTTCCACACTTTTGTGTGCAGCAGTCCTGCTTATTAGGCTGCTTGCTGCCATACTTGGGACTGAGAGCATCATTGTCAGCTTGCTAAAATCTCTAGGGAGATTCAAATTCTCCCCAGTCCTATATAGACATTTTATACACCATCCAATTTCAGCCTGTTATATTGAGGTGTAATCTACACTGGGCCTGAGATGTTAGTTCAGTGTCCTCAAGTCTGTAGGGAGATTCAAATTCTCCCCAGTCCTATATAGACATTTTATACACCATCCAATTTCAGCCTGTTATATTGAGGTGTAATCTACACTGGGCCTGAGATGTTAGTTCAGTGTCCTCAAGTCTGTAGGGAGATTCAAATTCTCCCCAGTCCTATATAGACATTTTATACACCATCCAATTTCAGCCTGTTATATTGAGGTGTAATCTACACTGGGCCTGAGATGTTAGTTCAGTGTCCTCAAGTTTGTAGGGAGATTCAAATTCTCCCCAGTCCTATATAGACATTTTATACACCATCCAATTTCAGCCTGTTATATTGAGGTGTAATCTACACTGGGCCTGAGATAATAGTTCAGTGTCCTCAAGTTTGTAGGGAGATTCAAATTCTCCCAAATACTATATACACCTTGCACCTTGTGTTACAGTACCATATTGCTGGTGGTATTTTGGGTACATTTTCCCAAAAATGAGGAAGTGTGTTGGAAGAGGCCATGGAAGTGGGCGGGGGTTGCCAGCTGGTAATGATGGTGTTGGATCTGCTGGTAGTGGCAAAAGCACCTAATGCAGGAGGTGTTGAGCCTGCGTCATCGTCTGGCTCCACAAGGCCTCGAAGGCTCCCTTTTCTGGGAGTAGGTAAACTGCTTTTAAAGCCAGAGCTTCAGGAACAAGTTTTGGCTTACATTGCTGACACAGCCTCCAGCTCTATCGCCTCCTCTTCTGAACTTTCAAAAAATAAAAGCACTGAGTCGTCATTGGAGGCTCATGGTCAGGAACAACACCTTTCCTTGTGTCCTTCACCCCGACCAAAAGCAAAGGATGCGGCAGCCCACACTACAGATTACTCCATGTAACTCTTTTCACATACCATGCCTGGGTTATCAAGTCAAATCAAGAATTACCTAGTCCAAGAAGAATCTGACAAGGAGTGCACTGATGCAAAGTCACTGCTAGATTTATCTGCTGGTACATTCACTCAGAGCACTACATTGTCCTCGCAGTGTACTGAGCCAGAATCTGACCCTGGTGAAACTCAGGTGCCCCTTCCCACATACTATACCACCTTACATGGTGACACAGAGGAAGGTGTACATGACATTGAAGAGGAGGTGATGGATGACTCAGTTGTTGACCCAGATTGGCATCCATTGGGGGAAGAGGGTGCCGCTGCCAATAGCTCAGAAGAGGAGGAGGAGCATCCGCAACAGGCATCGACATCGCAACAGTTGTTATCTGGCAGGCCCGGAGCAGTCCAAAAATTGGTTACAAAAACCAAAAGAGTTGCAGGACAGCTAGGCCAGACGGTCAAATTAGCACAGCATGCAAGGCCTCAAAATGTCTTCCATAGTAGGAAGGATCAGGCAAAGGTTATCTGTAAGAAGTACGCAAAGACCTTTAGCCAAAGGAAAAATTTGAATACCAGTTGCATGCTTAGACATTTAACCACCATGCACTTGCAAGCATGGACGAACTACCAAACCTCACGTACCACATGTGCAACTGCTCCCAATGAAGGTAGTCAGCAACGCTACATCGTTTCCCCCACTTTAAGCACACCGGTTAGCACACCACCAGCAGCAAATGTTGAGGTGTCGTCGCAAGGCCAAAGCAGTCAGGGAATCACAATGTTATTGCTACGAAAGACTGAATCTAGGCCATCAGAAAGAACACCAACTCCATCACCATCATCAACCCTCTCTCAGTCCGCCATGTCCACCACTAGTTCCACCATATGCAGCTCTCAAGTCCAGCTCGCCCTACCAGAGACTATGAGTAGGACAAGAAAGTACTCATCCTCTCATCTGCGTACACTGGGTTTGAACGCCCACATTGCCAAACTAATCTTGTTAGAGATGATGCCCTACCGGTTGGTTGAAAGCAAAGCTTTCTGCGAACTCATGGCAGTACCACGCTATGACCTACCCAGTCGGCACTTCTTTTCTCGCAAAGCCATCCCAGCCCTCCACCTTCATGTGAAAGACCGCATTGTCCATGCACTCAAGCAATCAGTGAGTGGAAAGGTGCACCTCACAACAGATGCATGGTCCAGTAGGCATGGTCAGGGCCGTTACGTGTCCATCACAGCACACTGGGTTAATGTGGTGGATGCAGGGTCCACAGGGGACAGCGGTGGTGGGACAGTGCTGCCTAGCCCACGGTATAGGAAACAGTTGGGTGTAGACATTCGATCCTCCTCCTCCTCCTCCAGAAGCAAAAGCTCATCCACAGAGCGCAGTCGCACGAGCACTGCATCCGCAGCTGCCAGTGTTGCACACTCTGTGTCCCACTATCGAACAGCTAGTGGTAAGCGTCAGCAGGCTGTGTTGAAGATGATGTGTTTGGGCAACAGACACACCGCGGAGGTACTGGCTGACTACTTGCAGAGACAAACTGAGCCATGGCCGGGCAGTCTACATCTTGAGGCAGGCAAGGTAGTTAGTGATAACGGCCGGAATTTTGTGGCAGCCATAGCCCTTTCAAAACTGTGACACATACCTTGCCTGGCTCACACCTTGAATCTGGTGGTGCACTGCTTCCTCAATAATTATCCGGAGTTAACAGGCCTGCTCCAGAAGGTCCGAAGACTGTGCTCGCAAATCCGCCGGTCGCCCGTACACTCCAGTCGTTTGCAGAAGCTGCAGCGATTGCTCCAACTTCTCAAGCACAGCCTAATTATCGACATTGCAACAAGGTGGAACTCCACCCTGCACATGGTTGAGAGGCTGTGTGAACAGAGGCAGGCTGTAATGCATTTGTGGGAGGATACACGGCCAGGCACTTTGAGGGCAGACATGGAGTTGTCGGGTGTGCAGTGGTTGAAGCTGAAAGACCTCTGTAAAGTCCTTCAGTGTTTTGAGGAATGCACACGACTGGTAAGCGCAGACGACGCCATCATAAGCATGAGCATCCCACTTATGCGTCTGCTCATGCAAACTTTGACGCACATTAAGAAGCAGGCATCTGCAGCCGAGGAGGATGAGGAAGAGGAGGAGGGAAGCCTTGATGACAGTTATCCATTGTCTGCTCCGGGACCTCTCCTGGACGAGGTGGAGGAAGAAGAGGAAGAGGAGGAGGACGATGATGATTGGGATGATTATGTAGGGGAGGAGGATGCTTCTCGTGGGGCAAGAGAAAATGTTGGCGTGGCAAGGTCTGGTACAGGGTGTCAGGAACACCGCACTGTACTTGCTCACTGAGCCAGTGCGCGTGTCCTGAGTGTCAGCGCCAGCGTGCAGCCTCCGCTGAGCAGTGACTCACCCGCAATGTAGGGGTACCGGGGTCAGGTACAGCCAGAAAGTACCGATGCACAGGACCTGTGGATGCTGAAGTTTAGGAAGCCAGCATAGGACCTATGGTCATGTGAATGGTCATGTGACTACAAGGGGGCGGGGCTTAGCGTCCTGCACACAGAGAAGGAAGAGAACTCAGAGTCCAAGCAAAGCAGAGGTTATGCACAGTACAGACCAGCGAGGTACAGGAGAGATAAACAGATGGGAGGTCAGACAAAGCCAAAGGTCATACACAGGATCACAGTACAGTACCAGGGAGGAGACAGAGCGGATAATCAGGGCCAAGCAGAGATCAAAACCAAACAGACATTTAAGGTACCAGGCAGAATCCAAAGCGATATCCAGGAAACAGACCGAGTCATACACAGAGAATCAAGTAACCAGAACACAGCACAAACACACTCAGGGGTCACCACACAATGCCAAGGGCAAGAGTATAACTGACAGGGATGGGAGCGTCCTGAGGCTATAAGAAGCCTCCCCCAGAACCAGGGAGAGGCCACAATCATAGCCCCAGGTGTGCAGGTAAGCCTGCACCAGGATCACAACCTTTAACCCCAGAAATGCCAGTCATCAGCACTGGTTCCAAACATTAACCCCACGTGTGCGAGTCAAACCCGCACTGAGATCATGACAGTACCCCCCTCTCAACGGGGGGCCTCTGGACCCCCAGGCTTGCCCGGGTACTTAGCATGGAAAGCCCGCACCAGGCGATCAGCATGCATCAACCGGGCTGGTACCCAGGACCTGTCCTCTGGTCCATACCCCTTCCAATGAACCAGGTACTGTACCGACCGCCGTACCAACCTGGAATCTACGATATGACCAACCTCGTACTCCACCTGCCCCTCGACCAAAACCGGAGGAGCAGCAGACTCGGAGTCTCCCCGTACTGCTTCAAAAGGTTTCAGTAGAGATTTGTGGAAGACGTTAGGGATCTTGAAAGAGGGTGGAAGGCACAGCCTATACGCCACTGGATTGATTTTTTCCACAATCTTGTACGGGCCAATGAATTTGGGTCCCAACTTGGCTGACGGAATCTTTAACTTAATGTTTCGCGTGGAGAGCCAAACTTTCTCTCCCACCCGAAACATGGGACCAGGTGTTCGTTTCCTGTCCGCGAAAAACTTATACCTGCCTTGAGACCTAGATATACGCCGCTGGACTTCTGCCCATGTATCTTTTAACCGCTGAACAGAATCCTCAGCCCCGGGACACCCCGAATCCAGACGAGAAAACTCACCAAAATGAGGACTGAACCCATAGTTAATCAAGAAAGGGGACCTACCAGTGGATTGACTCACCCGACTATTGAAGGCAAATTCAGCCAACGGCAGTGCATCGCACCAGTCATTCTGTCTAGCAGAGGTTAGACACCTGAGGATCTGTTCCAGGGACTGGTTAGTGTGCTCCGTCTGCCCATTGCTCTCAGGATGGTATGCAGACGAAAAGGACAGAGACATACCTAATTTTTTGCAGAAAGCACGCCAAAACTTAGCCACAAACTGCACACCACGATCAGACACCACATTCAGGGGTACCCCATGCAACCGGATCACATGCTGCACAAACAACCTGGACAACGTCTCAGCTGACGGTAGTGCGGACAGGGGTACGAAATGAGCCTGCTTAGAAAACCTGTCCACCACTACCCATACCACTGTATTACCCTTAGATGGAGGGAGATTGGTAACAAAATCCATGGATAAATGAGTCCATGGCCTTTCGGGCACTGCCAAGGGTATCAGCTCCCCTGCCGGCCGGCTATGAGAGCTTTTAGAACGAGCGCAGACCCCACAACCAGCAATGAATTTTTTTATGTCCGAACCAAGGGTAGGCCACCAAAAGATCCTAGCCACCGCCAGACGTGTGGCTGAAATACCAGGGTGAGCACTCAGCTTGGATTCATGGAACTCCTGCAAGAGTTTCAGGCGAAGTTGCTCTGGGACAAACAACTTCCCCTCCGGCTTGGCCGCCGAGGCCTGCGACTGGGCCCCCAGAATCTCCCGTTCCAATTCAGATGAGACCTCTGCTATCACAACCCCAGGGTGAAGAATGGAGGACGGTGGTTCAGGGGGCGACACCGGCTGAAAACTGCGTGATAAGGCGTCAGCCTTGACATTCTTAGACCCTGGACGAAATGTAATCGTAAACTGAAAACGGGAAAAAAAAGTGACCAACGGGCCTGTCTGGGTGTTAGTCTTTTAGCAGACTCAATGTACGACAGATTTTTGTGATCCGTGATCACCGTAACCGGGTGACTGGCCCCCTCCAAAAAGTGCCTCCATTCTTCAAACGCCAATTTGACCGCAAGAAGCTCTCTATTGCCTACGTCGTAATTTCTTTCCACAGCAGAGAACTTCTTGGAAAAGAAAGCACATGGCCTGAGGTTGGTTAGAGTGGCAGGCCCTTGGGACAACACCGCCCCCACCCCCACCTCAGAGGCGTCCACTTCCACGACCAATGGTTTGGACGGATCTGGCTGCACTAACACAGGAGCAGACATAAAACATTTTTTCAGCGTTGCAAAGGCCTCTTTTGCGAGCGAGGACCAATTTCTCACATCCGCACCTTTGCATGTTAGATCCGTGAGAGGTTTGACCACTTGCGAAAACCCCCGGATAAATTTGCGGTAATAATTGGCGAACCCCAAGAAGCGCTGAAGGCCCTTAAGATCTCGGGGTTGCACCCAATCCGCAATGGCCTGCACCTTCTTGGGGTCCATGCGAAAACCCTCACCGGATACAATTAACCCCAAAAAGGACAACTCTTGTACACAGAATACACATTTCTCCAATTTGGCATACAAATGATTTTCTCTAAGCCTTTGGAGCACAGTTCGTACATGTTCCAAATGAGAATACTTGTCGGGGGAATATATCAAAATATCATCTAAGTAGATAATGACAAAATGACCAATGAGATCCGAGAATACCACGTTGATGAAATTCTGAAATATGGCAGGGGCGTTGGTAAGACCAAACGGCATGACTAAATTTTCAAATAGTCCCTCGGTCGTGAGGAACGCGGTTTTCCATTCATCCCCCTCCCGGACCCTTATCAAATTATATGCCCCCCGAAGGTCAAGTTTAGAAAACCACTTTGCCCCTGATAGCTGGTTACATAAATCGGGAATCAACGGAAGGGGGTACGTATTCCGTACAGCAATTTGATTAAGCTCCCGGAAGTCGAGACAGGGACGTAACCCGCCATCTTTTTTCTTTACAAAAAAGAAACCTGCCGCTACAGGTGAGACTGAAGGACGTATGTGTCCTTTGCGCAGACTTTCAGTAATGTACTCCTTCATAGCCAAGCGCTCAGGATCAGACAAATTAAACAGACGGGCTTTGGGTAATTTAGCCCCCGGGACCAGCTCAATAGCGCAGTCAAAGGGTCTATGTGGCGGTAACGTCTCGGCCTCGCTTTCGGAGAATACATCTTCGAAGTCCTTCAGGCATTCCGGAATACCTTCCAGCTCGACAGATGATACAGACACAGATTTAACTGGTTCAACCAGCAGTGCGGATTTATCACATAACTCAAAATCATTAAACCCCCATTGAACAATCTCCCCTGTTTTCCAGTTAATAACTGGGTTATGGCGTTGTAACCAGGGCATGCCCAACACCAACCCTGCAGGTAGATTGTCCAGCACAAAACAACTTATGTTTTCCACATGAATAGCGCCCACTCTGAGCGAAAACACATCAGACATAAAGCGAATTCCCTCCTTAGTGAGGGGTAGTGTTGAGCATTACGATACCACAAGTATCGGGTATCGGCCGATATTAGCGGTATCGGAATTCCGATACTGACTTCCGATACTTTTGTCATATCGGATTCCGGAATCGGAATCGGAAGTTCCCATCATGCTATGAGCCTGCTTGCTTTGATTAAGCCAATGGGAATCCTCCGAAGTGTGGGCACATCCTGTTAGGCATGTAGGCATGTTAACTATTGGCATGGCTGTGATTGGCTGCCGAAATGATGTCATGATGCACTATAAAAGCCACCGCAGCCGCCATTTCTGGTCACTCTGCTGTGAATTCAGTTAGGGACAGGCTGCTGTAGAAGACTGTGAGGGACAGTTAGAAATAGCGATTCCACCAAACATCTAGTGCTTTACCCAGGCTACATAAACCACCACTGTAGCCTTCTTTGCCCTAGCAGCAGTGTTCACAGCTGTCTGCAAGGGCTGTGTGAGTGCAGCTCACGCTGTGGAGTGGGTCCTGCAGCCACGTCAGGCTGTAGGCCACCCAGTGTGATCACTGCTGCCTCATACATCTTTTATTTTTTTGAGCTGCATTTTTTACATAATTTCAATCTAGTGTGCTTCCATCCGTATCCATATACGTTGGTTGCAAACACTAGTAGTAGACAGCGGAGCCTTTCTGCAGCCTTTCAGTGCTAGTGTCCACTTTGCTGCACTGTTCACGGCTGTCAGAGAGGTCTCTGACTGTGTGTGAGTGCAGCTCACGCTGAGTAGTGTGTCCTGCAGCTACGTCTGGCTGTAGGACGCTCAGCGTGCGTCAGTGCCTCACACATATTTTTATTTGAGTGCAGCTCATTTTTTCTTCTATTAGTGTGCATCCATCAGTCTCCATCTACGGTGGTTGCAAACACTATATAGGAGTACACAGCGGAGCCTTTCTGCAGCCTGTCAGTGCCAGTGCCCACTTAGCTGCACTGTTCACGGCTGTCTGAGAGGTCTCTGACTGTGTGTGAGTGCAGCTCACGCTGAGTAGAGTGTCCTGCAGCTACGTCTGGTTGTAGGACGCTCAACGTGCGTCACTGCCTCACACATATTTGTCTTTGAGTGCAGCTCATTTTTTCTTCTCCTATTAGTGTGCATCCATCCGTATCCATCAACATTGGTTGGTTGCAAACACTATATAGGAGTAGATAGAGGAGCCTTTTTTTCTGGCTTGTGCCCTGCCGGCGCAGCCAGATTAGTATTACCCAATTTTTTTGGAGCCTCATCTTTTGCATTGTAGGTTACCTGCTTGCATTGTAATAGCTCCAAAAAGTTGGTGATACTATCAGTTTCAATTCTTTGTTCACATACTTTGAGTTTGTTTGCAACAAAGAAACCACAAAAAAAGTTCACCAAACACTACATTTGGAACTTGTGTAGGCCACATCAGCTCCTATTAAAGTGTAGTCCACACACACACACTTCATAAAATTAGTGTTTCTTGTACCTGTAACCTGCTGTTCAGGAATAAGCACACTAAGGCCCCCCTTTGTACTTTTCTGCCTATCTTAAGCAGTCTGGCAAGATGAAGAAGGCAGGGAGTAAGGCGCGTGGGCGTGGAGTTTCAGCAGGGAGAGGACGTGGGGATTCTGCAGGGAGAGGACGTGGGGATTCTGCAGGGAGAGGACGTGGGGATTCTGGGCCTGCTGCGGGCACCAGTGGATCAGCATCCCCCAGTTTTAGCAGGCAACAGTCCTTTATGCGCAGCTTTGTAGGACCTCAACGTACCCCACTGCTGCGGGAGGAACAAATTGAAGCCGTTGTCGGATGGATGGCAGCTAACGCATCGACTTCAATTACTTCCGCATCCTCTCAGGATCAGAGCACCGAAGAGCAACCATCTGTCTCTTCACCACCTGCCAAAGTGCCCAGGCAGTCAGAGAGACATGGACAGGAGCCATCACAGTCTCTACTTCTGTTCTCGGAATCTGTTGGCTTGGAAAGAGGGGGCCAGCCAAGCAGCATTCCTGACTGTGAAGAAGAGGGAGTATGCAGTGATGCTCAACTTCTTTGTCCCTCTGAATCTGAAGAGGCGAGTGGGCCAGTGCCTATGGTCAGCACACCTCAGTACGCATCAGATGATGACGAGACTCAGTTGCCACTTTCTGGTGCGTACGGTGCTGGCGAGACAACCCCGGAGAAGCAGCTGTTTGAAGAGGGGAGGGAAGATGATGAGGTCCTTGACCCATCATGGCGTGAGGAACAGGAAGGTGGTGGGAGCAGCTCGGAGGAAGAGATTCCCCTACCGGCCAAAACAGGAGGCAGAGGGAGGGGGAAGACTTGGTTGCCTGTACCCTCCACTTCGGCACCCGTTAGGAGCATTCCTCATTCCAAAGGCAAACCGGGCGCTCACAAGAGTTGCAGTGCGTGGTCCTTTTTTGACACAGTTGCAGATGACATTTGCTTTGTCAAATGCAAGCTGTGTCATCAGATAGTCAAAAGAGGGAGAAATGTCAGCAACCTCAATACCACAAATATGTGGAATATGTGCGCACCAAGCACGAGTTGGAGTTGCAGAGACACCCTGAAGACGTAGGCCAACGTACAGCACCACCTACCACCTCTTCAGTTCGTGTTGGGGCCTCTTCCTCCAGCTCACACACTGCTGGTTCGGCTTCCTCAC
This sequence comes from Dendrobates tinctorius, assembly GCF_039654945.1. Taxonomy (NCBI): domain Eukaryota; kingdom Metazoa; phylum Chordata; class Amphibia; order Anura; family Dendrobatidae; genus Dendrobates; species Dendrobates tinctorius. The sequence continues at coordinate 68,510,578 of NW_027361690.1, read as the reverse complement.
AGGATCGCCAAGGAAGAACCTCTGCCACTGTTGTCCGGAGACCCTGTCAGATTCCACCCATAGCAGCACGTTCCCATCCATCACAGCCATCGGTAGCACAGGCATGGGATAAAAGGCGCCCTTACTCGGCAAACCATCCCCGAGCACAGTCTCTGAATGCTGGCATTGCCAAACTTCTGGCAGTTGAAATGCTGTCATTCAGGCTGGTGGACACTGACACCTTCCGGGACTTAATGGCATTGGCAGTCCCCCAATACAACGTGCCCAGCCGCTTTTATTTCAGCAGGCGAGCCGTCCCTGCCCTGCAGAAACATGTTGAGGGCAAAATAAAACATGCGCTACTAAACACCGTTAGTAGCAAGGTCCACCTGACCACCGATGCGTGGACCAGTAACCATGGACAGGGACGATACCTTTCCCTCACTGCCCACTGGGTCAATGTTGTGGAGCCGGGTACAGATCTGGAGAGTGGCGCTGTACGTGTTCTTCCAACGCCACGGATTGCAGGACTCCAGTCTGTACACATAGACTCCTCCTCCTACTCAAGTTCCTCAGAAACAGCAGAGCAGGAGCCTGTTACGACCGATATGAGCACAGCCGTGGCCAAACGTCAACAGGCTGTACTCAAATTAATTTCTTTGGGGAATCGAAGCCACACAGCGCAGGAGCTCTGGAATGCTATCAAACTGGAGAGCGATGTGTGGTTTGGGCCAGCGAATCTCCAGCCGGGCTTGGTAGTGTGTGACAATGGCCGAAATCTGGTGGCAGCTCTTGGCCTAGGCAACCTCACACACATCCCATGTCTGGCACATGTGCTTAACTTGGTCGTGCAGAGCTTTCTGAGGGACTATCCGGATCTTGATGCACTGTTGCACAAGGTCCGCATAGAGTGCGCTCACTTGCGACGTTCCAGCACGGCAAGATCACGCCTCGCTGCTCTGCAGCGACGATTTGGCCTTCCGGAACATCGCATCATATGTGACCTACCCACCCGGTGGAATTCAACGTTACATATGTTGGAGCGGTTGTGTGAGCAGCAGGCAGCAGTCATGGAGTACCAGCTGCATCAGGCGCAAACAAGTCGCACTGTGCGCCGTTCACACTTCAGCACCATTGAGTGGGCCTCTATGAAGGACATCTGCCTCGTTTTGCGTGCCTTCGATGAATCCACGCGGATGGCGAGTGCAGATGATGCACTAGTCAGCATGACTGTCCCCCTTATCTGCCTGCTTCAACAAACACTGCAAGCACTAAGGGATGAGGTTTCGGAAGAGGTGGAGGATGAGGAGTCCCAAATGCCATCTGCTTCTGGACAGTCTGCGCTACGTGTTTCCTCACAAAGGCCTAGGCAGGGGACACTTTGTGAGGAGGAGTCGATGGAGGAGGAAGACATCTCTCCAGAGGAGGGAGGTACACAAACCTCTACTCAGTATGTACAGCGAGGGTGGGGTGATGCAGAGCAGGCCGAGGTCACGCCTCAAACAGGGGACAGCGGTTCTTTGGCAGTTGGGAGTCTGCAGCACATGGTTGATTTCATGCTGCAGTGCCTGAGAAATGACCGCCGCATCGCCCACATTCTCGTCTCGGCTGATTATTGGGTGTACATCCTCCTAGATCCTCGCTACCGGGACAGCGTACAAAGGCTCATACCAACGTTGAACCGGGAGCGTAAACTGCGGGAGTACGAAGAGTCACTGGTGCAGTCCATAATGTTTTCCATTCCACCCGACAGCATTGTTGCTAGTGCTTTACAAAGCAGCTCTGTGCGTCGAGGCAGTGGAGGAAACTCTGCACAAAGAGGGAGCAGAGGCAGCGCCACAGCACAAGGCAAGACCACTATGGCCCAAATGTGGCAAAGTTTTGTGTGTCCACCACAATTGTCTACACCATCAGCGACGCCTCGAGTCAGCAGGAGGCAACGCTTCCGTCAGATGGTGTCAGACTACATGTCTTGCCCTGTCGCTGTACTCCCAGATGGCTCTTCCCCCTTCAAGTTTTGGGTCTCTAAGCTGGATACATGGCCAGAGCTTAGCCAGTATGCATTGGAGGTGCTGGCTTGCCCTGCTGCCAGTGTATTATCGGAACGTGTCTTTAGTGCCGCAGGTGGTGTACTAACAGACCGTCGCACGCGACTATCTTCCGATAATGTTGACCGGCTGACTTTTCTGAAAATGAACAAGGCCTGGATCTCCAAAGACTTTGCCATTCCTCTTACAGACTAAATTAGTGGTTGGCAACTGGATCCAGGTCTGCTGGTGTGTTCATTTTTCTACCACCTGAACTATAATCCCTGTGCTTCAACACAGCCAGTTGTCGCTCAGATGTGTCGTCTGCACAGAGAAACACACTAGCTCCTGTGTTAGTGGGGTTCAGTAACGCCAGCTGATCCCCTGCTGTGTGGACGGCAAAGTCACCAGCTCCATCAACATTCAAACCACTACTGATTTTTAACCGTGCCCAACTTAGGTCTCTGGCTCCACTGTCTCTACTATTTCCCCTGACCTCCAACCCCGCCATCTACATCTCTGAAGTGGCGTCAGCACAATCTACACTTGTTCCTGTGTTCCTGTGGCTCAGTCCCATCAGTTTATCCCCTGATGTGTGTCCGGCAAGGTCTCCTGCTCTGTCCACATTCCCATAACCAGTAGTGGGAATGAGGACAGAGCTGGCGAACTTTCCGGACAAACATCAGGGGATCAACTGACGGGACTGAGCACCAGTAACACAGGAACAAGTGTAGATTGTGCTGACGCCACTTCAGAGATGTAGCTGGCGGGGTTGGAGGCCAGGGTAAATAGTAGAGACAGTGGAGCCAGAGGCCTAAGTGGAGCATGGTTAGAATCAGTAGTAGTCAACAACCTCCATAAAAACCGCTGCCCATTGGCCTCTGCATGCGGCATGCGTAATCCTGGGCTCCAACAGTGTCAGTTGGTGTTCAGAAGTGTCGTCTCCACAGAGCCAAACACATTCGTTCGAGTGTTAGTGGGTTTCAGCACTGCCAGCTGTTCCCCTGCTGTGGAGATGGCAAGTCTCCTGCTGCCTACACCTGCCAAAATCCAGTAGGCCCCAGCCTGCTCCACGCCTAATCCTGGGCTCCAACAGCGTCAGTTGGTGTTCAGAAGTGACATCTCCACAGAGTCAAACACATTCGTTCGAGTGTTAGTGGGTTTCAGCACTGCCAGCTGTTCCCCTGCTGTGGAGATGGCAAGTCTCCTGCTGCCTTCACCTGCCAAAATCCAGTAGGCCCCAGCCTGCTCCACGCCTAATCCTGGGCTCCAACAGCGTCAGTTGGTGTTCAGAAGTGTCGTCTCCACAGAGCCAAACACATTCGTTCGAGTGTTAGTGGGTTTCAGCACTGCCAGCTGTTCCCCTGCTGTGGAGATGGCAAGTCTCCTGCTGCCTACACCTGCCAAAATCCAGTAGGCCCCAGCCTGCTCCACGCCTAATCCTGGGCTCCAACAGCGTCAGTTGGTGTTCAGAAGTGTCATCTCCACAGAGCCAAACACATTCGTTCAAGTGTTAGTGGGGTTCAGCACTGCCAGCTGTTCCCCTGCTGTGGAGATGGCAGTCTCTCCTGCTGTCACCTCATTCCAAATACAGTAGGCCTGTGCCTACACCCTCCTATTTCCTGGGCTTCAACACAGCCAGTTGTAGCTCGGAAGTGCTGTCCACACGGAAAGAGATACTTACTCCCGTGTCTCAGTGGGGTTCAGTAACGTCAGCTGATCCCTTGCTGTGTGGATGGCAGTCTCTCCTGCTGTCACCTCATTCCAAATACAGTAGGCCTCTGCCTACACCCTCCTATTTCCTGGGCTTCAACACAGCCAGTTGTAGCTCGGAAGTGCCGTCCACACGGAAAGAGACACTTGCTCCCGTGTCTCAGTGGGGTTCAGTAACGTCAGCTGATCCCCTGCTGTGTGGATGGCAGTCTCTCCTGCTGTCACCACATTCCAAATACAGTAGGACTCTGCCTACACCCTCCTATTTCCTGGGCTTCAACACAGCCAGTTGTAGCTCGGAAGTGCCATCCACACGGAAAGAGACACTTGCTCCCGTGTCTCAGTGGGGTTCAGTAACGTCAGCTGATCCCCTGCTGTGTGGATGGCAGTCTCTCCTGCTGTCACCACATTCCAAATACAGTAGGCCTCTGCCTACACCCTCCTATTTCCTGGGCTTCAACACAGCCAGTTGTAGCTCGGAAGTGCCGTCCACACGGAAAGAGACACTTGCTCCCGTGTCTCAGTGGGGTTCAGTAACGTCAGCTGATCCCCTGCTGTGTGGATGGCAGTCTCTCCTGCTGTCACCTCATTCCAAATACAGTAGGCCTCTGCCTACACCCTCCTATTTCCTGGGCTTCAACACAGCCAGTTGTAGCTCGGAAGTGCCGTCCACACGGAAAGAGACACTTGCTCCCGTGTCTCAGTGGGGTTCAGTAACGTCAGCTGATCCCCTGCTGTGTGGATGGCAAAGTCTCCTGCTGCCTACACAGTCGTACCACTACTGATTTTTAACCGTACCGCACATTCGTGGACAGAGCAGGCGACATTGCCAGACACACATCAGGGGATTAACTGACCGGACTGAACACCTGTTACACAGGAACAAGTGTGGATTTTGCAGACGCCACTTCGGAGCTGTAACTGGCGGGGTTGGAGGACAGGGGAAATACGAAAATCAGTGAAGCCACAGGCCTAAGTGGAGCTTGGTTAAAATTAGTAGAAGTCTACAACCGATCTTAAAATTTCTTCAATGCAGCCTCAGCCTGCTCCGTGCTTGTCCCTGGGCTTCAACACAGCCAGTTGTTGCTCGGAAGTGCCGTCTTCACAGAGTAAAACACTAGCTCCTGTGTTTGTGGGGTTCAGTAACGTCAGCTGTTCCCCTGCTGTTTTGATGGCAATCTGTCCTGCTGCCTCCCAATTGACAGCACATCAGGCCTCAGCCTGCTAATTGCTTGTCCTGGGCTCCAACATCGCCAGTTGCTGCTCATAACTGACTTTGGCACGGGTCCTCCTTCCTGCCCAGCTTGGTTCCAGCCCTGCCTGCTGTTTCCGGGAAGTGTCAATGTCAGTTTGCCACCCCAAGTTGCCATGTCGTGTTGCGGTTGGGTTAGCCGAGGCTAGGGTGCCAGCAGTTTAGGTGCTTCCTATGTGGACTGCGGGTTCTGGTAAGAAAGGCTTGTTCCGTAGTGCCAGTAGGACAAGCACCCCCTGTAGGACTGTGTGATTCGGTAACTGCGGCCAGCTTGCGGCATGCCAACTTTGCTTTTCAGGGGTAACTTCTGCTACCCCTCCGGGTTCCAGCACCGTCAGCTGGTTCTCGTCAGAGCCTTTGACCTAGGTGCCTCCATCTCGGTATCCGAGTTCCGGCAACGTCTGCTGGTCCTTGGTAGTGCTTTGTAGCACAGGTACCTCCTGCTTAGTAACCGGGTTCCAGCACCGTCAGCTGGTCCTCGGTTGTGCCATTGGCTCTTATTCCTTCTGCTGCCCCTCCGGGTGCCAGCACTGTCAGCTGGTCCTCGCTATTTCCATTTGCTCTTGCAGCTTATGCTACCCCTCCGGGTTCCAGCACCGTCAGCTTGTTCTCGTCAGAGCCTTTGGCCTAGGTGCCTCCATCTCGGTATCCGAGTTCCGGCAACGTCTGCTGGTCCTTGGTAGTGCTTTGTAGCACAGGTACCTCCTGCTTAGTAACCGGGTTCCAGCACCGTCAGCTGGTCCTCGGTTGTGCCATTGGCTCTTATTCCTTCTGCTGCCCCTCCGGGTGCCAGCACTGTCAGCTGGTCCTCGCTATTTCCATTTGCTCTTGCAGCTTATGCTACCCCTCCGGGTTCCAGCACCGTCAGCTGGTTCTCGTCAGAGCCTTTGGCCTAGGTGCCTCCATCTCGGTATCCGAGTTCCGGCAACGTCTGCTGGTCCTTGGTAGTGCTTTGTAGCACAGGTACCTCCTGCTTAGTAACCGGGTTCCAGCACCGTCAGCTGGTCCTCGGTAGTGCCATTGGCTCTTGTTCCTTCTGCTGCCCCTCCGGGTGCCAGTACAGTCAGCTGGTTCAAGAGGACAAAGAACAGGAAGACAACCACCAAGATGCAGAACAACAAGAGAGAGAAGACAAAGAAGCATAAAAAAACAAAGCAGAAGAACATTAAGCATAAGACTAATACTCTGAGCAAATGATATTATCTTATTTATAAGCAGAAGAAGACTAAGCAGTGTATGGGGGTGAGTCCGTTCCTCCTCGTGGTGCCCCTGGAAAAGGCCTGCTGCTGCAGGCCAAACTGAACGCGGACAAATCCTGTTGTAAATCTTTTGTGACAGGCAGAACGGAAGGTGTAAACTTCTAACTTTTCTAGATAACAACTACAGGAATGCCTGACACAAACAAGAATATGATGAAGAAGAATAGGAAGAAGATGAAGAAGTTGAATATGTAGAATAATAATTGTTGAATAAGAAGAATATGAAGAATGTAAGAAAAGGAAGAAGAAGAAGAATGTAAAAAAAGGAAGTAGAAGAATTTAAAAAAAGGAAGAAGAAGAATGTAAAAAAAGGAATAAGAAGAAGAATGTAAAAAAAGGAAGTAGAAGAATGTAAAAAAGGAAGAAGAAGAAGAAGAAGGTAAAAAAAGGAAGAAGAAAGAAGAAGAAGACATACATGTCTGGCAAAATATAAATGAGGCTAACATAGTCAATATCTTTGTAACTCCTAACGTCTTTAAAAAAAAAGTTTAATTCCTGCTATTCCATTTGATTGGGCTAAACCTCTATGGCTTTAATGTCTCCTCCACCTCCCACAATACATTCTACATTATTCTTAGTTGTTTTTCTTCATGTAGAATTAACCTACAAGGAAAGAAAGGGTTTTTTTTAATTCCGATATTTTGGCCCCATTGACTTGCATTGGTTCCCGGTATCGGAATCGGCGATACCGATACTTTTTTTTTAAGATCGGCCGATCCATTCCGATCCGATATTTTCAAGTATCGGCTGGTATCGCTCAACTCTAGTGAGGGGAGATGAGTCAATGGCCATCACCTTGATCGGAACCTTGAGCCTAACTGTCCCTATCTTGCAGTGTGTGACCAATTGGGAGTCAATGAGGTTAATAGATGATCCGCAGTCGACGAAGGCTGTAGAGGAAAAAGAACTACCGTCCACAAATAGTTCCACAGGCAGTAATACTTTAGAAAATGAGGAAAATGGTACCTGAGGGTCTGAGCAGCCTCCCCGTTGACTAACCAGACCTAGTCATTTCCCGCCGACCGGGTTTGAAGACGGGCAATTCGGGCACTCCCTTTTCCAATGTCCCGTTTTACCGCAGTAAAAGCATAACTGCTTGTCCTTCCGGCGTTTCCTCTCCGTATCCTTCAGGGAGAGGGCGCCTACATCCATGGGCTCAGGGGCAGTCTCTTTTCCCCTGGGGAATAATGGAGTATCCACCTGCATCACCCCTCTGGCCCGCAGCCTGCGGTCCATCCGGACGGCCTGGGTCATGGCGTCCTTAAGAGAGTTAGGTGGGGGATGTAACGCCAAGGCATCCTGCAGCCGCTCGGACAAGCCTCTGCGAAAGAGTCCTCGGAGTGCGGCGTCGCTCCAAGAGACCTCTGCCGCCCAGCGGCGGAACTCAGAACAAAACCACTCAGCTGAATGTTTCCCCTGACAGACACTCATCAACATATCCTCTGCCAATCGCACTCGGTCAGGTTCATCATAAATGTGCCCGAGGGCCTCAAAGAATGCGTTCACTGACATACGTTCAGGAGCAGAGGAAGACAGAGAGAAAGCCCATGCTTGCGGAGCCCCCCGAAGTAGGGAAATAATGACCCCCACCCTCTGGAACTCATCCCCGGAGGAGCGGGGCCTTAGAGAAAAAAAAAGCTTGCATTCTTCTCTGAAAGACTTGAACTCCTTTTTGTCCCCTGAGAAAAAGTCTGGCAATTTGACCGGAGATTCGGGGGACGCTAATGACACATCCCTACCCCCAGAACTAGAAGCCCCTGCATCGACAGCCCCCTGCACAGTAACTACCAACTGTTGCTGGGTTTGGGCCATCGTGCGTTGTTCCACATTGAGCTTATGGAACATTTGGGTCAGGTGCTTGACCTGATCAGACAAGGCTTGTATGGGATCCATGAGGATAACACACACCTTTTTTTTTTTTTTTCTGAAGAAAAAAAAACTGAAATGGTCAGTTATAATGTCAGGAACACCGCACTGTACTTGCTCACTGAGCCAGTGCGCGTGTCCTGAGTGTCAGCGCCGGCGTGCAGCCTCCGCTGAGCTGTGACTCACCCGCAATGTAGGGGTACCGGGGTCAGGTACAGCCAGAAAGTACCGATGCACAGGACCTGTGGATGCTGAAGTTTAGGAAGCCAGCATAGGACCTATGGTCATGTGAATGGTCATGTGACTGCAAGGGGGCGGGGCTTAGCATCCTGCACACAGAGAAGGAAGAGAACTCAGAGTCCAAGCAAAGCAGAGGTTATGCACAGTACAGACCAGCGAGGTACAGGAGAGATAAACAGATGGGAGGTCAGACAAAGCTAAAGGTCATACACAGGATCACAGTACAGTACCAGGGAGGAGACAGAGCGGATAATCAGGGCCAAGCAGAGATCAAAACCAAACAGACATATAAGGTACCAGGCAGAATCCAAAGCGATATCCAGGAAACAGACCGAGTCATACACAGAGAATCAAGTAACCAGAACACAGCACAAACACACTCAGGGGTCACCACTAGAGTTGAGCGATACCGTCCGATACTTCAAAGTATCGGATCGGAATGGATCGGCCGATCTTTAAAAAAAGTATCGGTATCGCCGATTCCGATACCGGAAGTCCCATTCAAGTCTATGGGACTTCCGGTATCGGAATAAGAAAAACCCTGTTTTTGCCTTGTACAGCCTCTCTGGGGTCTGTACGGGCCTTTCGGGGGGCTGTGCCGGCCTGCCAGGGGGTCTGTGCAGGCTCCGGTGGTCTGTGCCGGCCTGCCGGGGGGCTGTGCCGGCCTGCTGGTGGTCTGTGCAGGCTCCGGTGGGCTGTGCCGGCCTGCCGGGGGGCTGTGCCGGCCTGCTGGTGGTCTGTGCAGGCTCCGGTGGGCTGTGCCGGCCTGCCGGGGGGCTGTGCCGGCCTGCCGGTGGTCTGTGCAGGCTCCGGGGGGCTGTGCCGGCCTGCCGGGGGGCTGTGCCGGCCTGCCGGTGGTCTGTGCAGGCTTCGGGGGTCTGTGCAGGCATCGTCCGATGGGACTACAAGTCCCATCGGGCGATGCCTGCTACCATGACAGTGATTGACACATTAGCCAATGATGGGACAGTAGTAGTCCCATCATCCGGCTAATGTGTTGAATGTAAAAAAAAAAAAAAAAATTACATGCTACATACATGCTACATACATACAACATGCATACTACATACATGCTACATTCATACTACATAAATACTACATGCAACATACATACTACATACATACTACATATATACTACATGCATGCTACATACATACTGCATGCTACATACAAACTACATATATACTACATACATACTACATGCATGCTACATACATACTACATACATACTACATACATACTACATACATACTACATGCATGCTACATGCTACATACATACCACATACATACTACATGCATGCTACATACATACTACATGCTACATACTACATATATACTACATGCATGCTACATACATACTACATGCTACATACATACTACATATATACTACATGCATGCTACATACATACTAAAAGCTACATACATACTACATATATACTACATGCATGCTACATACTACATGCTACATACATACTACATATATACTACATGCATGCTACATACTACATGCTACATGCTACATACATACTACATATATACTACATGCATGCTACATACTACATACATACTACATATATACTACATGCATGCTACATACATACTACGTACATACTACATGCATGCTACATACATACCACATACATACTACATACATACTACATACATACTACATGCATGCTACGTGCTACATACATACTACATACATACTACATATATACTACATGCATGCTACATACATACTACATGCTACATACATACCACATACATACTACATGCATGCTACATACATACTACATGCTACATACTACATATATACTACATGCATGCTACATACATACTACATGCTACATACATACTACATATATACTACATGCATGCTACATACATACTACATGCTACATACATACTACATATATACTACATGCATGCTACATACATACTACATGCTACATACATACTACATATATACTACATGCATGCTACATACTACATGCTACATACATACTACATATATACTACATGCATGCTACATACTACATGCTACATACATACTACATATATACTACATGCATGCTACATACTACATGCTACATACATACTACATATATACTACATGCATGCTACATACTACATGCTACATACATACTACATATATACTGCATGCATGCTACATACATACTACATACATACTACATGCATGCTACATACATACTACATGCTACATACATACCACATACATACTACATATATACTACATGCATGCTACATACATACTGCATGCTACATGCATGCTACATACATACTACATACATACTACATGCTACATACATACCACATATATACTACATACATGCAATACATTCATACAATACATACATAGACATACAGTACATATAACATAGAGTAACATACTTACCAATACTTGTCACATTGTTCCCCGAAGCCATTGTCTTTTCCGGAATAAATATTAACATAACAAACCACAAAAATACTCACCCACGATCCGAAGCAGTCCACGAGTGTGTCCCACGACGATCTTGGGTAGAGAACTGCAGCATCAGATGATGCTGCCGTTCTCTACGGGCTGCAGGAATCCAATGATGGAAGGTAGGTATCCTTCCGCACTGTATTCCTCCGCCACTTAAAAAAAAAAAAGTCCCTAGTCTCACTTTATGCCATTGCTGTGTGGGAATTTCCCACGCAGCAATGGCATAAAGTGAGACTAGGGACTTTTTTTTTTTAAGTGGCGGAGGAATACAGTGCGGAAGGATACCTACCTTCCGTCATTGGATTCCTGCAGCCCGTAGAGAACGGCAGCATCATCTGATGCTGCAGTTCTCTACCCAAGATCGTCGTGGGACACACTCGTGGACTGCTTCGGATCGTGGGTGAGTATTTTTGTGGTTTGTTATGTTAATATTTATTCCGGAAAAGACAATGGCTTCGGGGAACAATGTGACAAGTATTGGTAAGTATGTTACTCTATGTTATATGTACTGTATGTCTATGTATGTATTGTATGAATGTATTGTAAGTATGTAGTATATATGTGGTATGTATGTAGCATGTAGTATGTATGCAGTATGTATGTAGCATGCATGTAGTATATATGTAGTATGTATGTAGCATGCATGTAGTATATATGTAGTATGTATGTAGCATGTAGCATGTATGTGATATGTATGTAGCATGTAGTATGTATGTAGCATGCATGTAGTATATATGTAGTATGTATGTAGCATGTATGTAGTATGTATGTAGTATGTATGTGGTATGTATGTAGCATGTAGTATGTATGTAGCATGCATGTAGTATGTATGTAGCATGCATGTAGTATGTATGTAGTATGTATGTAGTATGTATGTAGCATGCATGTAGTATGTATGTAGTATGTATGTAGTATGTAGCATGTATGTAGTATGTATGTGGTATGTATGTAGCATGTAGTATGTATGTAGCATGCATGTAGTATATATGTAGTATGTATGTAGCATGCATGTAGTATATATGTAGTATGTATGTAGCATGTAGCATGTATGTAGTATGTATGTGGTATGTATGTAGCATGTAGTATGTATGTAGCATGCATGTAGTATATATGTAGTATGTATGTAGCATGTATGTAGCATGTATGTAGTATGTATGTGGTATGTATGTAGCATGTAGTATGTATGTAGCATGCATGTAGCATGCATGTAGTATGTATGTAGCATGCATGTAGTATGTATGTAGTATGTATGTAGTATGTATGTAGCATGGATGTAGTATGTATGTAGTATGTATGTAGCATGCATGTAGTATGTATGTAGTATGTATGTAGCATGTAGCATGTATGTAGTATGTATGTGGTATGTATGTAGCATGTAGTATGTATGTAGCATGCATGTAGTATATATGTAGTATGTATGTAGCATGTAGTATGTATGTAGTATGTATGTAGTATGTATGTGGTATGTATGTAGCATGCATGTGGTATGTATGTAGCATGTAGTATGTATGTAGCATGCATGTAGTATGTATGTAGCATGCATGTAGTATGTATGTAGTATGTATGTAGCATGCATGTAGTATGTATGTAGTATGTATGTAGCATGCAGTATGTATGTAGCATGTATGTAGTATGTATGTAGTATATATGTAGTATGTATGTAGCATGTAGTATGTATGTAGCATGCATGTAGTATGTATGTAGTATGTATGTAGTATTTTTTTTTTTTTTTTTTTTTTTTAACATTTAACACATTAGCCGGATGATGGGACTACTACTGTCCCATCATTGGCTAATGTGTCAATCACTGTCATGGTAGCAGGCATCGCCAGATGGGACTTGTAGTCCCATCGGACGATGCTTGCACAGACCCCCGGACATCAGCACAGCCCCCCGGCAGGCCGGCACAGCCCCCCGGCAGGCCGGTACAGACCCCCACAGGGTGCACAGACCACCGGCAGGCCGGCACAGCCCCCCGGCAGGCCGGTACAGACCCCCACAGGGTGCACAGACCACCGGCAGGCCGGCACAGCCCCCCGGCAGGCCGGTACAGACCCCCACAGGGTGCACAGACCACCGGCAGGCCGGCACAGCCCCCCGGCAGGCCGGTACAGACCCCGGGCAGTCCACACAGCCCCCCGGCAGGCCGGCAGAGACCCCCGGAAGGCCCGAAATGACGGCGCATCATGATGCGCACACACCGCGCATCATGATGACGTCAGGCTGTCAATCAACTTTGAACTTCCGATTCCGATGCCGAATTCCGATATTGAAAAAATATCGGAAGTCGGTATCGGAATTCCGATACAGCAAGTATCGGCCGATACCCGATACTTGCGGTATCGGAATGCTCAACACTAGTCACCACACAATGCCAAGGGCAAGAGTATAACTGACAGGGATGGGAGCGTCCTGAGGCTATAAGAAGCCTCCCCCAGAACCAGGGAGAGGCCACAATCATAGCCCCAGGTGTGCAGGTAAGCCTGCACCGGGATCACAACCTTTAACCCCAGAAATGCCAGTCATCAGCACTGGTTCCAAACATTAACCCCACGTGTGCGAGTCAAACCCGCACTGAGATCATGACACAGGGTTTGTGCATGACTGGAGGGATGTGGATTTGCCAGAAAGTGCTCCTCCACCCAGCACTTGCAGTGCATCATTGACACCTGGAACATTGGCCCACATGTCAGATTATGCCTTGCAGATCCTAAAAAGGGACCCCCGCATTGCCAAAATGATGAACGATGACGACTACTGGTTGGCCAGTATCCTGGATCCACGCTATAAAGGCAAATTACAAAACATCATGCCACAGGAGAACCTAGAGCTAATATTGGCTAACAAACAAGCAACTCTGGTAAACCGTTTGTTTGAGGCATTCCCAGCACACAGCAGCGGTGATGGTTCTCTAACGAGCCATAGGGGGCAACATGGAAGAGGTGTTCGTGGTGCACACATCAGAAGTCACGTTGGAGACAGGGGTTTCATGACCATGTTGTGGACTGATTTTTCAAGTCCCGCTTACACGACTGGTAATACTGCATCGATTGAAAGTGACAGGAGACAGCAGTTGTCAACTATGGTTACAAACTACTTCTCGTCCCATATCGATGTTCTCCCTCACAGGTCATTCCTGTGTTGTGAGTTCATTTTCCCCTTCGTCACTGAGGTCTGGTGAACTCCCTATTCTGGTAAAGGAAGGTAATGAGCCTGATTATCAGGCACCTGAGCCTAATGAGGATGACTGGCTGAGTGGAGTCACGGACTGGATATAAGGCTGCCGACACCCTTCTGCCCTGCGGGTGATTTCTCTGTGGACTTCTAGGACACCAGTCTGATTCCTGCTCCTCTAAAGCTAAGTTTTCTGCTTTGCCTGTTAGCATTTGTGTTTTTGTTTCCCTTGCTTTTCTGGATTCTGCCATTCCCTGCTGGGGTGAGCTGAATCTCATTTTGCCTGTAGCTCTGTCTTCAGAATATTCCTGAGTACTGACATAGCTTTTTTGAAGCCTAGCGTCTTCAGGGCCTTTTTCACTGTCAGTCTGTTGGCTCTTATTTTCTTAGGGTTTTTCACGGATTGCAGACAGCAGCCTTCCTGTCCTTTTCTATCTAGTTAGCTTGGGCCCCGTCTTTGCTCAATCTATCTTTCTGCCTGTGTTAGTGTTTTCATCTTGCTTCACCGTCATTATATGTTAGGGGCTGCCTATTGCTTTGGGGTCTGCTCTGGGGCAGTTTAGATTTCCCCTTTCTTTCTTTAGGCCTATTTAATTCTCCGGCTGTGATCGAGGGGTCTAGGGCATCGTAGGAACCCCCCACGGCTACTGCTAGTTGTGTTGAAAGGATCAGGGGTCTGCAATCCGATAGCTACCAACTTCTCTGGTTTTCTGGACTTAGCTAGCATTTCTGTTTTTGCCTCCTACGGTGACTCAATCATAACAGAATCACCCGCCATATCACAGATCCTAGGGTACTCAATAGCAGGAAAGAATTGTGTTTAAAAAAAAAAAAAAAAAAAAGTGTGTGTATATTCTTTCCTCTATATCTCTGAGGCCGTAGGGGGAATTTTTTTTTCTCTCAATGGAGATAAAGCAATTGTCTGATCGTGTGGAGCAGCTCGCTGCGGAAGTGCGGGGAATTTCCGCCTACCTTGCTCGTTCGCATGCTGTTGAACCAAAGATCCCTACACCTGATGTTTTTTTTGGGGATTGATCTAAATTTTTGAGTTTCAAAAATAATTGTAAATTATTTTTTGCCTTGAAGCCTAACTCGTCAGGGAGCTCCGCGCAGCAGGTTAAAATTGTCATCTCTTTGCTGTGTGGCGATCCCCAGGATTGGGCGTTTTCTTTGAAACCAGATGATCCTATTCTGACTAATGTGAACGCATTCTTTCAAGCTTTGGGGTTGTTGTATGACGAACCTAATGCTATTGATCAGGCTGAAAAGACCCTGTTGGCATTGAACCAGGGTCGAGATTCTGCAGAGTTGTACTGTCAAAAGATCCGAAAGTGGGCAGTCCTTACTACCTGGAATGATAATGCCTTGGCTGCTCTCTTTCGGAAGGGTTTGTCAGAAGCCATAAAAGATACTATGGTGGGATTTCCTGTTCCCTCTGGTCTGGACGATTCTATGTCATTAGCCATTCAGGTTGATCGGCGTTTACGTGAACGCAGGATTGCACGAGAGGTGTTGCCACCGGTTGAACAGACGTCTGAACCTATGCAATGTGATAGAGTTTTGTCTAAGGCGCAACGTCAGGAGTTCAGAAGGCGTAATAAGCTGTGTTTTTTCTGTGGAGATTAGAGTTGAGCGACTTTTGGTTTTTTAGGGTCGCGTTTCGTTTCGTGAAACCCGACTTTTCCAAAAGTCGGGTCGAGCAAGATCGTCCGATTATAGGGAAAAGTCGGGGTCGTCCCGAAACACGAAACACAATGTAAGTCAATGGGGAATAAAAGTCGGCAGTGAGAGGAGGACAGGAAACACAACAACAGTGCCCATTTGAATGCCAAAAGCATCAATTCTTCTTACTTAAGCTTGTCAACCTTAATTAACTTCATAATACAAGATACGCACTGAAAAATGGGGGTTATTTGGCTAAAGTTGTGGGGGAGGAGGGCTGGCTCAGGTTTTCATGTGCCCTGGGCGAAAGAGCGCCCCTTTAACACATACCACAACTCATCATGCTCCGATACGGCAGAGAAATAGTGGTATAGTACAATGAAAAATACTTCACTTTTTACATCTCATGACAAGGCCCATCTATTTCTCCATACAGAATCATTGGTCCCACGTAATGTTTGAAACAGTATATGATGAGCTCCACATAATGCTACAGTATATGTTGGTCCCCATGGATGAAGCTCCACTGTCTTATGGGCCCAAATAATGCTCCAAACATAATGGGCCCCATTTCTAATGCTCTAGTGTATAATGGGCCCTGTAAATGCTGCTCCAGTGTCTGATGTCCACCTTTGGAATGTTCCAGTGTATGGTGGGCCCCATCTATCATTCTCCAGAGTATAGTGCTCCCCAAAAATTGCTGTCCCAACATTGAAAACAATCAAATAAGTCTCCTCGCTAGGGAATCCCTGTACTAGTCTGGACTCCTCGTCGTTCCCATCTTCCATCTCACTGCACAGTATTTCAACCTTGCAAGTGCTGTGATCCTGAGCAAGCAGGGGGGGCCCACTCGTTGGCGACGGCACTGGCACAGGGCCCCTGATAGTACGGTGGTGTGTCTGATGGCGGGTGGGCCGAACCTGCACTTTCATCTGCAGCTTCCTCTTTGTCACCGTGTAAGATGGAACTGTATATGGGAAGGGTAACCTGAGTTTCATCAGGGTCAGATTCAGGCCGTGTAGCGTGCGAGGGGAATGTAGTGGTCTGGGTCAATGTACCAGCAGATTCATCGAGCAGTGGCTGGGCATCAGTGCACTTGTGTCGCCCCCAGGAGTACGGTCGCCACAGTGGCATTACCTTCCTCCTAGGGAGTGTGATGTCATGCTTGGGAGCAACGAAGGATCTCTCTAGCAGGTTAACTGATTGGGCGGCGTTATTCCCATGAGTCATGACCCTCCAAACAGCGTTCATGAAGGCAAAGTGTTTGTTTTACGTGGGCAGTATGGTTGCAAAGCTGAACCTTAAAGGAATGTCCAGAAGGGCACCACCAGGAGTGGAGCCTGCGGTTTAATTCGACTCCACCTGGGAAACCTCAACCATGCAAGCTACAGAACAGATGCACACATTGCAATCTTAATTCCGTTAACGAACGAGACTCCGTCATGCCCCACGGTCCGAGTCTGGCTTACTAGAGGGACACGTGAGGCTCTGGCACATGAGATTGGCCAATAACTGGTGTGTCATGCCCTTACATGTCCGTGGCTGCATGTGCGCTACACTGAAAAGGCCAGCGTTTGTCGCTTACAGGTGCAGATAACCCGCTGAACAACGTTAGTGATGGGGATCTGTGATTACAATTATTACCCGCGAACGATGATTTCCCAGTAAGTGCAGGTCAACCTCAGTTCCGGAATTAGGCCTAACCGTCATTCCTGAAAAAATGAAAAACTTATGTGTGCAAACCACAGGTGCTGTAGCTTTCTTAACAGCTCGCCATCTGTTCTCAGGCCCAGTATGGATTACACGTGATTGCACAAAGGTGAGAAAGGGTACCGTATCCCCGGATAACATGTATGGATAGCATAGTGTACACATTCAAAATATATGTCTATACATCAGGAGGCAGGCTCAGACGGTGTCAGGCCCAGTATGGATTGCACGTGATTGCACAAAGGTGAGAAAGGGTTCCGTATCCCCAGATAACATGTATGGATAGCGTACACATTCAAAATATATGTCTATACATCAGGAGGCAGGCTCAGACGGTGTCAGGCCCAGTATGGATTGCACGTGATTGCACAAAGGTGAGAAAGGGTTCCGTATCCCCAGATAACATGTATGGATAGCGTACACATTCAAAATATATGTCTATACATTAGGAGGCAGGCTCAGACGGTGTCAGGCCCAGTATGGATTGCAAGTGATTGCACAAAGGTGAGAAAGGGTTCCGTATCCCCAGATAACATGTATGGATAGCGTACACATTCAAAATATATGTCTATACATCAGGAGGCAGGCTCAGACGGTGTCAGGCCCAGTATGGATTGCACGTGATTGCACAAAGGTGAGAAAGGGTTCCATATCCCCAGATAACATGTATGGATAGCGTACACATTCAAAATATATGTCTATACATCAGGAGGCAGGCTCAGACGGTGTTAGGCCCAGTATGGATTGCACGTGATTGCACAAAGGTGAGAAAGGGTTCCGTATCCCCAGATAACATGTATGGATAGCGTACACATTCAAAATATATGTCTATACATCAGGAGGCAGGCTCAAACGGTGTCAGGCCCAGTATGGATTTGACGGCCCAGACTACACAGCGGAGGAGCAGGGAGAGGTAAAGATTGCAAATGCTGGGGCCCTGCCCAAGCAAGGGGGGCCCACTCGTGGGCGTCGGTACTGGCACTGGGCCCCTCATAGTACGGCGGTGTGTCTGACGGCGGGTGTGCACCACCACCGTCAGAGACACTTGATTGCACTATGAGGGACCCTGTGTCAGTGCCCGCGCCCAAGAGTCGGCCTACCTACCTGTCCAGGGCAACGGCACTCGCACGGTGTCGTGCGCTAGGTGGTGACCCCGGCCATGGGGGGTGAAGGCAGCACAGTTAGGGAGTTTTAGAAAGTGGCATATGTTGATGTTGGACATTCAGCTGATGCAAAAGGTGAAATAGGTCAAGTCCCAGGAAGAGTTGGACCAAAGCAAGCCATCTTTCTGTCACCCTATGTGTCATCAGGGGAAGGTGGGACAAAATCCTTGGAAACCCATGCGTGGTTCATTTTAATGAAGGTTAGATCATCCACATTTTGGGTTGACAGACGAGTCCTTTTTTCTGTCAGGATTGATCCGGCTGCACTGAAGACTCTTTCCGATAGCACACTTGCAGCTGGGCAAGCGAGCTCCTGTAAGGCATATTGTTCCAATTCAGGCCAGGTGTCCAGTTTAGCGGCCCAATAGTCAAAGGGGAATGACCTGTGTGGGAGAACATCGATATGGGAGGAAAAGTAGTTTGTAACCATAGTTGACAACTGCTGTCTCCTGTCACTTTCCATCGATGCAGTATTACCAGTTGTGTGAGCGGTACTTGAAAAATCAGTCCACAACATTGTCATGAAACCCCTGTCTCCAATGCCACTTCTGCTGTGTGCACCACGAACACCTCTGCCAAGCTGACCCCGGCCCATACGGCTCGTGTGAGAACCATCACCGCTGCTGTGTGCTGGGAATGCCTCAAGCAACCGATTTACCAGAGTTGCTTGTTTATTAGCCAATATTAGGTCAAGGTTCTCCTGTGGCATGATGTTTTGTAATTTGCCTTTATAGCGTGGATCCAGGATACTGGCCAACCAGTAGTCGTCATCGTTCATCATTTTGGCAATGCGGGGGACCCTTTTTAGGATCTGCAAGGCATAATCTGACATGTGGGCCAATGTTCCCGGTGTCAATGATGCACTGCGAGTGCTGGGTGGAGGAGCACTTTCTGGCAAATCCACATCCCTCCAGTCACGCACAAACCCTGTACCAGACCTTGCCACGCCAACATTTTCACTTGCCCCACGAGATGCATCCTCCTCCCCTAAGTAATCATCCCCATCATCCTCCTCCTCCTCTTCTTCCTCCACCTCGTCCAGGAGAGGTCCCTGAGCAGACAATGGCTGAATGTCATCAAGGATTCCCTCCTCCTCTTCCTCCTCATCAACATTGGCTGCAGAAGCCTGCTCCTTAAGGTGCGTCAAAGTTTGCATGAGCAGACGCATAAGTGGGATGCTCATGCTTAGGATGGCGTCGTCTGCACTTACCAGCCGTGTGCATTCCTCAAAACACTGAAGGACTTTACAGAGGTCTTTCAGCTTCGACCACTGCACACCGGTCAACTCCATGTCTGCTCTCAAAGTGCCTGGCCGTGTATCGTCCCACAAGTGCATTATGGCCTGCCTCTGCTCGCACTGCCGCTCCACCATGTGCAGGGTGGAGTTCCACCTTGTTGCAATGTCGATAATGAGGCGGTGGTTGGGAAGGTGGAGCAATCGCTGCAGCTTCTGCATACGAACGGAGTGTACAGGCGACCGGCGGATGTGCGCGCACAGTCTTCGCACCTTCTGGAGCAGGGCTGTTAACTCTGGATAATTTTTGGGGAAGCACTGCACCACCAGGTTCAAGGTGTGAGCCAAGCAAGGTATGTGACTGAGTTTTGAAAGGGCTATGGCTGTCACAAAATTACGGCCGTTATCACTAACTACCTTGCCTGCCTCAAGATGTACACTGCCCAGCCATGACTCAGTTTGTCACTGAAAGTACTCAGCCAGCACCTCGGCGGTGTGTCTGTCGCCCAAACACATCATCTGCAACACAGCCTGCTGACGCTTTCCACTAGCTGCTCGATAGGGGGACACCTCGTGTGCAACAGTGGCAGCTGCAGATGGAGTGCTCGTACGACTGCGCTCTGTGGACGAGCTTTCGCTTCTGGAGGAGGAGGAGGAGGAGGAGGGTCGAACGCCTACAGCCAACTGTTTCCTATACCGTGGGCTAGGCAGCACTGTCCCACCACCGCTGTCCCCTGTGGACCCTGCATCCACCACATTAACCCAGTGCGCAGTGATGGACACGTAACGGCCCTGGCCATGGCGACTGGACCATGCATCAGTTGTGAGGTGCACCTTTCCGCTCACTGACTGCTTGAGTGCATGGACAATGCGGTCTTTCACATGATGGTGGAGGGCTGGGATGGCTTTGCGAGAGAAGAAGTGGCGACTGGGTAGGTCATAGCGTGGTACTGCATAGGCCATGAGTTCGCGGAAAGCTGTGCTTTCCACCAACCGAAAGGGCATCATCTCAAACGAGATTAGTTTGGCAATGTGGGCGTTCAAACCCAGTGTACGCGGATGAGAGACTGAGTACTTTCTTGACCTACTCATAGTGTCTGGGAGGGTGAGCTGGACTTGAGAGCTGCATATGGTGGAAGTAGCGGTGGACAGGGCGGACTGAGAGAGGGTTGATGATGGTGATGGAGTTGGTGTTCTTTCTGATGGCCTAGAATCAGTCTTTCGTTGATATAACAGTGGGATTCTCTGACTGCTGTGGCCTTGCAACGACACCTCAACATTTGCTGCTGTGCTAACCGGTGGGCTTACAGTGGGGGAAACAATGTAGCGTTGCTGACTACCTTCGTTGTGATCAGTTGCACATGTGGCACTTGAGGTTTGGTGTTGTGTCCACGCTTGCAAGTGCATGCTGGTTAAATGTCTAAGCATGCAACTGGTATTCAAAATTTTCAGATTTTTCCCTCGGCTAAAGGTCTTTGCGCACTTCTTACAGATAACCTTGGCCTGATCATGAGGATTTTGTTCAAAAAAGTGCCACACTGCACTCTTCCTACTTTGGCAGACATTTTGCGGCCTAGCACGCTGTGATGTTTTGACCCTCTGGACAAGCTGTCCAGCAACTCTTTTGATTTTTGGAAGCTGTCTTTGGAGTGCTCCGGGCCTGCCGGATAACAGCTGTTGCGATGTCGATGTCTGCTGTGGATGCTCCTCATCTGAGCTATTGGAAGCAGCACCCTCTTCCCCCAATGGATGCCAATCTGGGTCAACAACTGGGTCATCCATCACCTCCTCTTCAATGTCATGTGCACCTTCCTCTGTGTCACCGTGTATGGTGGTATAGTGTGCGGGAAGGGGCACCTGAGTCTCATCATGGTCAGAATCTGGCTCTGTACACTGCGAGGACAATGTAGTGCTCTGAGTGAATGTACCAGCAGAATCATCCATCAGCGGCTGTGCATCAGTGCACTTCATGTCAGATTCATCTTGGCCTGGGTAATTCACCATTTCACTTGATAATCCAGGCATGGTATGTGAAAACAGCTCCATGGAGTAATCAGTAGTATGGCCTGCGTCATCCTTCAATCTTGGTTGGGGTGAAGGACACAAGGAAAGGTGTGGTTCATGAACATGAGCCTCCAATGACGACTCAGTGCTTTTACTTTTTACAACTGAAGAAGAGGAGGCGATAGAGCTGGAGGCTGAGTCAGCAATGTAAGACAAAACTTTTTCCTGATGCTCTGGCTTTAAAAGCGGTTTGCCAACTCCTAGAAAACTAAGCCTTCGAAGCCTTATGGAGCCAGATGATGACGCAGGCTCAACACCTCCTGCATTCGGTCCTATTTTGCTCTTGCCACTACCATCAGATCCACCACCAACACCATCATTACCAGCTGGCAACCCCCGCCCAATTCCACGGCCTCTTCCACCAGCCTTCCTCATTTTTGGTAAAAATGTAGACAAAATCCAACAAACTATATAGTAATGTAAAACAAGGTACAAGCTGTCTATAGGACAGTGGAGATTTTGAATTTCTTCTCACACTAGTGGACACTGGACACTTTTGGATTGTGTGAGGCCCAATGAATATCTGAGCGCTATGTGACAGGCTCGATGGCACTGCTGTGACCAAAGTGACTAGAGGATAAGTGAGATTTTGAATTTCTTCTCACACTAGTGGACACTGGACACTTTTGGATTGTGTGAGGCCCAATGAATATCTGAGCGCTATGTGACAGGCTCGATGGCACAGCTGTGACCAAAGTGACTAGAGGATAAGTGAGATTTTGAATTTCTTCTCACACTAGTGGACACTGGACACTTTTGGATTGTGTGAGGCCCAATGAATATCTGAGCGCTATGTGACAGGCTCGATGGCACAGCTGTGACCAAAGTGACTAGAGGATAAGTGAGATTTTGAATTTCAGCAGACACTTGTGGACACTGGACACTTTTGGATTGTGTGAGGCCCAATGAATATCTGAGCGCTATGTGACAGGCTCGATGGCACAGCTGTGACCAAAGTGACTAGAGGATAAGTGAGATTTTGAATTTCTTCTCACACTAGTGGACACTGGACACTTTTGGATTGTGTGAGGCCCAATGAATATCTGAGCGCTATGTGACAGGCTCGATGGCACTGCTGTGACCAAAGTGACTAGAGGATAAGTGAGATTTTGAATTTCTTCTCACACTTGTGGACACTGGACACTTTTGGATTGTGTGAGGCCCAATGAATATCTGAGCGCTATGTGACAGGCTCGATGGCACTGCTGTGAACAAAGTGACTAGAGGATAAGTGAGATTTTGAATTTCTTCTCACACTAGTGGACACTGGACACTTTTGGATTGTGTGAGGCCCAATGAATATCTGAGCGCTATGTGACAGGCTCGATGGCACTGCTGTGAGCAAAGTGACTAGAGGATAAGTGAGATTTTGAATTTCTTCTCACACTAGTGGACACTGGACACTTTTGGATTGTGTGAGGCCCAATGAATATCTGAGCGCTATATGACAGGCTCGATGGCACAGCTGTGACCAAAGTGACTAAAGGATAAGTGAGATTTTGAATTTCAGCAGACACTTGTGGACACTGGACACTTTTGGATTGTGTGAGGCCCAATGAATATCTGAGCGCTATGTGACAGGCTCGATGGCACTGCTGTGACCAAAGTGACTAGAGGATAAGTGAGATTTTGAATTTCTTCTCACACTAGTGGACACTGGACACTTTTGGATTGTGTGAGGCCCAATGAATATCTGAGCGCTATGTGACAGGCTCGATGGCACTGCTGTGACCAAAGTGACTAGAGGATAAGTGAGATTTTGAATTTCTTCTCACACTAGTGGACACTGGACACTTTTGGATTGTGTGAGGCCCAATGAATATCTGAGCGCTATGTGACAGGCTCGATGGCACAGCTGTGACCAAAGTGACTAGAGGATAAGTGAGATTTTGAATTTCTTCTCACACTAGTGGACACTGGACACTTTTGGATTGTGTGAGGCCCAATGAATATCTGAGCGCTATGTGACAGGCTCGATGGCACAGCTGTGACCAAAGTGACTAGAGGATAAGTGAGATTTTGAATTTCAGCAGACACTTGTGGACACTGGACACTTTTGGATTGTGTGAGGCCCAATGAATATCTGAGCGCTATGTGACAGGCTCGATGGCACAGCTGTGACCAAAGTGACTAGAGGATAAGTGAGATTTTGAATTTCTTCTCACACTAGTGGACACTGGACACTTTTGGATTGTGTGAGGCCCAATGAATATCTGAGCGCTATGTGACAGGCTCGATGGCACTGCTGTGACCAAAGTGACTAGAGGATAAGTGAGATTTTGAATTTCTTCTCACACTTGTGGACACTGGACACTTTTGGATTGTGTGAGGCCCAATGAATATCTGAGCGCTATGTGACAGGCTCGATGGCACTGCTGTGAACAAAGTGACTAGAGGATAAGTGAGATTTTGAATTTCTTCTCACACTAGTGGACACTGGACACTTTTGGATTGTGTGAGGCCCAATGAATATCTGAGCGCTATGTGACAGGCTCGATGGCACTGCTGTGAGCAAAGTGACTAGAGGATAAGTGAGATTTTGAATTTCTTCTCACACTAGTGGACACTGGACACTTTTGGATTGTGTGAGGCCCAATGAATATCTGAGCGCTATATGACAGGCTCGATGGCACAGCTGTGACCAAAGTGACTAAAGGATAAGTGAGATTTTGAATTTCAGCAGACACTTGTGGACACTGGACACTTTTGGATTGTGTGAGGCCCAATGAATATCTGAGCGCTATGTGACAGGCTCGATGGCACTGCTGTGACCAAAGTGACTAGAGGATAAGTGAGATTTTGAATTTCTTCTCACACTAGTGGACACTGGACACTTTTGGATTGTGAGAGGCCCAATGAATATCTGAGCGCTATGTGACAGGCTCGATGGCACTGCTGTGACCAAAGTGACTAGAGGATAAGTGAGATTTTGAATTTCTTCTCACACTAGTGGACACTGGACACTTTTGGATTGTGTGAGGCCCAATGAATATCTGAGCGCTATGTGACAGGCTCGATGGCACTGCTGTGAGCAAAGTGACTAGAGGATAAGTGAGATTTTGAATTTCTTCTCACACTAGTGGACACTGGACACTTTTGGATTGTGTGAGGCCCAATGAATATCTGAGCGCTATGTGACAGGCTCGATGGCACAGCTGTGACCAAAGTGACTAGAGGATAAGGGAGATTTTGAATTTCAGCAGACACTTGTGGACACTGGACACTTTTGGATTGTGTGAGGCCCACTGATATCTGAGCGCTATGTCACAGGCTCGATGGCACAGCTGTGACAAAAGTGACTAGAGGATAAGGGAGATTGGATTGCTTTTAAAAAAGCAGTTTGCAGAGCAGTGGGTAAACAGCAATGCCAGCCTGTCAGGAAGCCTTAAAAGGCAGCCCAACAACCAACACCACTGATACACCACAATATAGCCTCCCCTTGCACTGCACACACAGTGACTGGTGTGTTGTGCAGGCCAAATCGCTTGCAGCAGAAGCAGTTTTTTTGTCTTCTTCCCTGCCTAACGCTCTCCCTACAGAATCAGCAGCAACCTCTCCCTATACTGAGATTGGCAGAAGTAAGATGGCGGTCGGCGTGCACACCCTTTTATACCCCCTTTGACGCTCCCACCAAAGCAAGCCAATCACTTGCATGCCCTTCTGAAAGATGGTGGTGACCCGTGCCTATGTCATCACGTTGCCCACAGTGTCCGTGGATCCTGATTGACTGAAAAAGAGCGCAAAACAAACTTTTGAAACGCGACTTTGGCGCGTAAGTCGCCGACCTCGTGGCCGACCTCATCCTAGGGTCGGGTTTCGTTTCATGAAACCCGACTTTGCCAAAAGTCGGCGACTTTTGAAATTTTTCGACCCGTTTCGCTCAACTCTAGTGGAGATGCCTCGCATATTATTTCTGTTTGTCCTAAACGAGAGAAACGCTTTGCACACACGTTTTCTGTTGGTGGTGTTCAACCTAAGTTTCTTCTGGCAATTACTCTGATCTGCTCCCTGTCCACATTTTCCGCCAAGGCTTTTGTGGATTCGGGAGCAGCGCTAAACCTAATGGACTTGGATTTTGCTAAACGTTGTGGATTTCCGATGACACCTCTGCAGACGCCTATCCCTTTGAGGGGGATTGATGCTACTCCTTTGGCTAAAAATAAACCTCAGTTTTGGACCCAGGTGGTCATGCGGGTCGCCCCAGCCCATCAAGAAAATTGCAGATTTTTGGTGTTGCATGGTCTGCATGATGCCGTTGTTCTGGGGTTTCCCTGGTTGCAAATTCATAATCCAGTTTTGGATTGGAAATCTGTGTCTGTGGTGAGTTGGGGTTGTCGGTGTGCCTTTAGTGAGGCTCCGGTTTTTTCCACCTCTCCTCAGTCGCATGATATTCCTGACTATTTGGCGGACTTTTATGATGTATTTAGTGAGAATGAGTCTGCGTCCTTGCCTCCTCATAGGAGTTATGACTGTGCAATTGAACTAAGCCCGGGGTGTAAATTTCCCAAGGGTCGGCTCTTCAATTTATCTGTACCCAAGCACGAGGCTATGCGGTCCTATATTAAGGAGGCGTTGGAGAAGGGTCATATTAGACCATCCTCTTCACCCTTAGGTGCCGGTTTTTTTTTTGTGGCCAAAAAGGATGGTTCTTTAAGGCCTTGTATTGATTATCGTGCCCTCAATAAAATTACTATTAAATATCAGTATCCATTACCCCTGATTTCGGATCTATTCTCTAGAATTAGAGGTGCTTGCTGGTTTACCAAGCTTGACCTCAGGGGGCTTATAATCTTATCCGCATTAAGCAGGGGGATGAATGGAAGATGGCGTTTAATACTCCGGAGGGACATTTTGAGTACCTGGTGATGCCTTTTGGGCTCACTAATGCCCCTTCTGTCTTCCAGTGCTTCATGAACGATATTTTCCGAGACTTTGTCGATAAATTTTTGATTATCTTTCTGGATGATATTTTGATTTTTTCCAAGGATTGGGATTCTCATGTGGAACATATTCGGACTGTGTTCCAGATCTTGAGGGAGAATTCCCTCTATGTCAAAGGATCGAAATGCCTTTTTGGAGTACAGAGGATTTCATTTTTGGGATTTATTTTGTCTCCGTCAACTATTGAAATGGACCCGGCCAAGGTACAGGCCATTTATGATTGGGTTCAGCCCACTTCTTTGAAGGCCCTCCAGAAGTTTTTGGGTTTTGCTAATTTTTATCGGAAATTTATAGCAAAATTTTCTAGTATTGCCAAGCCATTGACTGATCTGACTAAGAAGGGTGCTGATGTGTTGAATTGGTCTCCGGAGGCTGTTGCTTCCTTTCAGGAGCTGAAGCGAAGATTTACCTCCGCTCCGGTTTTGCGGCAACCTGATGTCTCACTCCCGTTCCAGGTAGAGGTGGATGCTTCTGAGATTGGTGCAGGAGCTGTTTTGTCCCAAAAGGATCCTGTAACATCTAAAATGAATCCCTGTGCTTTCTTTTCCCGAAAGTTCTCTCCATCTGAACGTAACTATGATGTGGGGAATCGGGAACTGTTGGCCATGAAATGGGCATTTGAGGAGTGGAGACATTGGTTGGAGGGAGCTAAACATCAAGTTGTGGTCCTCACTGACCTCAAGAATTTGATTTACCTAGTGTCGGCTAAGCGCTTGAACCCTAGACAGGCTAGGTGGGCCTTGTTTTTTACACGTTTTGATTTTGCGGTCCCTTTTCTTCCTGGAACTAAGAATGTCAAGGCAGACGCACTCTTTAGGAGTTTCTTTGCTGATTCTCCTGTGGTGACCAAGCCTGCTACCATCTTAGGCGAAGGGGTAGTTCTTTCTGCCATCTCGCCCGATTTGAGACTTGCTCTGCAAGAGTTCCAGGAGGACAAACCTGAGCGTTGTCCCAGTGGAAAGTTGTATGTTCCTGACCAGTGGAAGAAGAGAGTGATGTCTGAAGTTCATTGCTCTGCATTGGCTGGTCATCCAGGTATTTTTGGTACTAGAGATCTGGTGAGTCGCTCTTTTTGGTGGCCCACCTTGTCTCATGATGTCAGGAATTTTGTGCAGTCCTGTGGGACTTGCTCCCGGTCTAAATCTTGTTCTCGCTCTAGTGGGTTGTTGATGCCTTTGCCGGTCCCCAGGAGGCCATGGACCCATATTTCAATGGATTTCATCTCTGATATGCCGGTCTCTCAAAGAATGACTGTTATTTGGGTGATTTGTGATAGGTTCTCTAAGATGGTTCATCTTGTACCACTCCCTAAGTTGCCATCTTCCTCTGAGTTGGTGCCCCTGTTTTTGCAACAGGTGGTTCGCTTACACGGGATTCCTGAGAACATTGTATCTGACAGAGGAGTTCAGTTTGTGTCTAGATTTTGGAGGACTTTCTGTTCCAAGCTGGGAATTCAGTTGTCCTTCTCCTTTGCTTTTCACCCTCAGACCAATGGGCAGACAGAGAGAACAAACCAGACCTTGGAGTCGTATTTGAGATGTTTTATTTCCGCTGATCAGGATGATTGGGTTTCTTTTTTGCCCTTGGCCGAATTTGCTTTAAATAATAGAGCTAGTTCTGCCACTTTGATGTCACCTTTTTTTTGTAACTTTGGGTTTCATCCTCGATTTTATTCAGGTCAGGTGGAGCCTTCTGCCTGCCCAGGTGTTGACACTGTGGTGGAGAGAATGCACCAGATCTGGGACCAAGTGGTGGATAAGTTATCTCTCTCCCAGGAAAAGGCCCAGCGGTTTTCCAATCGACATAGGACCATTGGTCCCCAGTTTAAGATTGGTGATATGGTGTGGTTATCATCAAAAAATATTGCTATGAAGGTGGCTTCTCCTAAGTTTAAGCCTAGATTTATTGGACCTTACAAGATTTTGGAGATTATTAATCCGGTCTCTTTTCGTTTGGCTCTTCCTGTCACATTTAAAATCCATAATGTGTTCCATAAGTCCTTGCTGAAGAGGTTTGTTGAACCAGTTGTTCCTGGGGTGGCACCTCCAGACCCTGTATTGGTTGAAGGTAACATGGAATATGAGGTAGAGAAAATACTGGATTCCCATCTAGCTAGACGGAGACTCCAGTATTTGGTTAAGTGGAAGGGTTATGGTCAGGAGGATAATTCCTGGGTCTCTGCCTCTGATATTCATGCCAAAAGATTGGTGCGTGCCTTTCATCGGGCTCACCCTGATCGCCCTGGTGGCGAGGTTGAGGGTTCGGTGACCCCTCCTCAAGGGGGAGGTACTGTTGTGAGTTCATTTTCCCCTTCGTCACGGAGGTCTGGTGAACTCCCTATTCTGGTAAAGGAAGGTAATGAGCCTGATTATCAGGCACCTGAGCCTAATGAGGATGACTGGCTGAGTGGAGTCACGGACTGGATATAAGGCTGCCGACGCCCTTCTGTCCTACGGGTAATTTCTCTGTGGACTTCTAGGACACCAGTCTGATTCCTGCTCCTCTAAAGCTAAGTTTTCTGCTTTGCCTGTTAGCATTTGTGTTTTTGTTTTTGTTTCCCTTGCTTTTCTGGATTCTGCCATTCCCTGCTGGGGTGAGCTGAATCTCATTTTGCCTGTAGCTCTGTCTTCAGAATATTCCTGAGTACTGACATAGCTTTTTTGAAGCCTAGCGTCTTCAGGGCCTTTTTCACTGTCAGTCTGTTGGCTCTTATTTTCATAGGGTTTTTCACGGATTGCAGACAGCAGCCTTCCTGTCCTTTTCTATCTAGTTAGCTTGGGCCCCGTCTTTGCTCAGTCTATCTTTCTGCCTGTGTTAGTGTTTTCATCTTGCTTCACCGTCATTATATGTTGGGGGCTGCCTATTGCTTTGGGGTCTGCTCTGGGGCAGTTTAGATTTCCCCTTTCTTTCTTTAGGCCTATTTAATTCTCCGGCTGTGATCGAGGGGTCTAGGGCATCGTAGGAACCCCCCACGGCTACTGCTAGTTGTGTTGATAGGATCAGGGGTCTGCAATCCAATAGCTGCCAACTTCTCTGATTTTCTGGACTTAGCTAGCATTTCTGTTTTTGCCTCCTACGGTAACTCAATCATAACACATTCCCCTTTGACAATTGGGCCTCTAAACTGGACGCCTGGCCTGAATTGGCACAACATGCCTTACAGGAGCTCGCTTGCCCTGCTGCTAGTGTGCTATCGGAAAGAGTCTTCAGTGCTGCTGGCTCAATCCTGACAGAAAAAAGGACCTGTCTGTCGACCCAAAATGTTGATGATCTAACCTTCATTAAAATGAACCTTGCATGGGTTTCAAAGGATTTTGTCCCACCTTCTCCTGATGACACATAGGTTGCCAGAAAAATGGCTCGCTTTTGTCCTCCTCTTCCTCGGACTTCTCCAATTTCTCCATTTGCAGCTGCTGAATGTCCAACATCAACATATGCCATTTTTTAAACCTCCCTAACTGGGCTGCCTCTCCCCCCCATGGCCGGGGTCACCACCTAGCGCACGCAACCATGCGAGTGCCATTGCCCTGGACAGGTGGGTGGGCCGACTCTTGGGCGCTGGTACTCGCACAGGGTCCCTCATCATGCAATCAAGTGTCTGATGGTGGGGGTGCACACTCACCATCAGACACACCGGCGTACTATGAGGGGCCCAGTGCCAGTACCGACGCCCACGAGTGGGCCCCCTTGCTTGGGCAGGGCCCCAGCATTTGCAATATTTACCTCTCCCTACTCCTCCGCTGTGTAGTCTAGGCTGTCAAATCCTTCCCTGGGACTGCCACTACAAATCTGGTGAACTGATAGATGATGGTTAAGACATAGCTATGCCCTGCCCTGCTGGCCGGGCTCTAGCTTCAGATGATCAATGGCTTCCATTTCTTATGGACGTCGACTCACAATGAGATGCAGTGGTGGTTTATCATCAGCTTTCACAGTTTTCCTACTCACAGACGTGTGACATTCCTGCCCACATTTTTAAATGTATCCTCTCATGCCAATCCAATAGAATCGCCTACAGCCTGTGGCTTCTGTCTTTTGCACTCCAAAGTTACCTGACAGATCATGATAGGCAGTGAGGACCATGTCTACATCTCTCCCTGTGATAAAAATTTGATGGAGATGAGTAACGGTGATGGGATCAACGGTACTGCGATACAGCAACCCTTTCTTCACAAAGAACTGTTTTCGCTGTCTCCACACACAAAGTAATTGAGGGTCAGCATCGCCTCTGAGAATTCTCCTGGGAGTTTTTCCCCTGATTAGTTATTCCTAAATTTCTGCGATCACTCGACTTTATGTCTGTACTTTTATCCATCTCGTTTCCTCTTGCGGAGAGTCTGGACTGTCTTACTGAGACAGAAATATATATGAAGATTTAAAAATACCCCAACAGTGTATACTGGTGTACGCTTCAAAAACATTTCCTTTTTTCTACTTTTTAGATTGTTGTCTAATCCATACTGAGGCTGTGAGTGTCTTTGTCGGACTCCGGAAATAAACACGGAGATTTTAAATGTTTAAACTATGCTATATATACCTGTTATCCGGTGATATGTACCCTTTCTGCAATCTTGTCGAATCCATACTGTGCCTGAGACCATCTGAGTCTGCCTCCTGATTACAGTTGAGTGGTGTTTGAGTGGAACTGTTGGCCAAGTTCAAATTCTAGCTGTTTTGGGTGGCGTTAGATCCGTTCATCGAACTACAACACTTTGATTAAAATTCGGCTGTTCGCGTTTCCGTTCGAGAACGTTTCGTTAAACAAAAGTGTATCTTTTTTTCACATTAATAATGGGTTTCAATGATAGTAGACAGTTTTAGGGCATAGTAGCAGTGTCTGGTAGCTAGCAGTGTAGTACACCTGTGAAGGAGCTACACCATGTGTGTTTCTAATAATTTTTTACCACATATTGTCCTGAAAATCCTTTTGGGCCTAGTAACTGTGTCTACTACTCAGAAGAGGAGCCCACCCGTGAACCGAGCTATGCCGCCTGTTTATGAAAGAACCAGTTTTTGACTGCATTTATACCACTTAATACTTTGGGCCTAGTAACTGTGTATGCTACTCAGCAGAGTTGGCCACCCGTGAACCAAGCTATGCCCTCTTTTTATGTAAGAACTGTGTGCTACTCAGCAGAGGAGCCCAGCTGTTAAGCAAGCTACAGCACCTGTGGTTTGGACACTTAATTTTTTTCACATTCTTTCTGCAATGCCGTTTAGGCCTAATTCCGAAATTCCGGTTGACCTGCACTTACTGGGAAATGCTTGTTCGCGGGGAAGAATTGTAATCCCAGATCACCATCACTAACGGGGTTCAGCGTGTTATCCGCACCTGTAAGCGATACACGCTGGTCCTTTCATTGTAGCACGCATGCAGCCCCGGACATGTAAGGGCATGACAGACCTGTTATTGGCCGATCTCGCATGCCAGAGCCTCACGTGTCCCTCTAGTAAGCTGGACGCGGACCACGGGGGCATGCCTGAGTCTCGTTCGTTAACGGAATTAAGCTTGCAATCTGTGCAGCTTTTTTGTGGATGGCATGGCTGAGGTTGCCTGTGTTGAGTCCAATTAAGCCGCAGGCTCCACTCCTGGTGGTGCCCTTCTGGACATTCCTTTAAGGTTCAGCTTTGCAACCATACTGCCCCAGGAAACCAAACACTTTTCCTGACAGTGACATTCTGGTCAAAGAGCGCAATGACATCACGTCTGTACCCCCTCTGCCTAAAGAGTCCAAGTGCAGAGAGATGGAAGATGTGGATGACGAGGAGTCCAGAGTACAGGGATTCCCTAGCAAGGAGACTTATTTAATTGTTTTAAAGGTTGGGAGCAATTTTTATGGAGCACGATACTCTGGAGAATGATATCTGGGGCCACCATACACTGTAGCATTCCAAAGGTGGACATCAGTCACTGGAGTAGCATTTACAGGGCCCATTATACACTGGAGCATTAGAAATGGGGCCCATTATATATGGAGCATTATTTGGGCCCATAAGACACTGGAGCTTCATCCATGGTGAACAACATATACTGTAGCATTATGTGGAGCTTATCATATACTGTATGGAACATTATATGGGACCAATGATTCTGTATGGAGAAATATATGGGCCTCATTACTCTGTATGGCGCACTATGCGGTGGCCATAATACTGTATGGAGGAATATACTGTCTGTTTTTGGAGAATTTAAAATGGACATCAGTCATGTGATGTAAGAATTGAAGTATTTTTCATTGTACTGTACCGCTATTTCTCTGCCGTATCAAAGGATCATGAATTGTGTCATGTTTTAAAGGAGCCCAGTGACACTTTGGCCCTGGGCCCACAAAAATCTGGAACCAGCCCTACCCCCCCCACATCTTTAGCCAAATAACCCCCAGTTTTCAATGCCTAACTATTATTATAAAGTAAATTAAGGTTGACAAGCTTAACCCCTTCACCCCCAAGGGTGGTTTGCACGTTCATGACCGGGCCAATTTTTACAATTCTGACCACTGTACTTTTATGAGGTCATAACTCTGGAACGCTTCCATGGATCCCGGTGATTCTGACATGGTTTTCTCGTGACATATTGTACTTCATGTTAGTGGTAAAATTTCATTCAAATAACTTGCGTTTATTTGTGAGAAAAACGGAAATTTGGCGAAAATTTTGAAAATTTCGCAATTTTCCAACTTTGAATTTTTATGCCCTTAAATCATAGAGATATGGCACACAAAAAACTTGATAACTAACATTTCCCACATGTTTACTTTACATCAGCACAATTTTGGAACCAAAATTTTTTTTTTGTTAGGAAGTTATAAGGGTTAAAAGTTGACCAGCGATTTCTCATTTTTACAACACCATTTTATTTTTAGGACCACATCACATTTGAAGCCACTTTGAGGGGTCTATATGATAGAAAATACCCAAAAGTGACACCATTCTAAAAACTGCACCCCTGACAGTACTCAAAACCACATTCAAGAAGTTTATTAACCCTTTAGGTGCGTCACAGGAATTTTTTTGAATATTTAAAAAAAAATGAACATCTAACTTTTTTTCATAAAAAAAATACTTCAGGTTCAATTTTTTTTATTTTACCAAGGGTAACAGGAGAAATTGAACTGCAATAGTTATTGTGCAATTTGTCCTGAGTACGCAGATATCTGATATGTGGGGGGAACGACCGTTTCGGCGCATGGCAGAGCTCAGAATGGAAGGAGCGCCGTTTGACTTTTTCAATGCAAAATTGGCTGGAATTCAGATTGGACGCCATGTCACGTTTGGAGAGTCCCTGATGTACCTAAACAGTGGAAACCCCCTACAAGTGACCCCATTTTGGAAACTAGACCCCCCAAGGAACTTATCTAGATATGTGGTGAGAACTTTGAACCCACAAGGGCTTTACAGAAGTTTATAACGTACAGCGGTACAATAAAAAAATCATATTTTTTCCACAAAAATGATCTTTTCACCCCAATTTTTATTTTTCCAAGGGTAACAGGACCCTAAAATTTATTGTGCAATTTGTCCCGAGTACGCTGATACCCCACATGTGGGGGTAAACCACTATTTGGGCACATGGAAGAGCTCGGAAGGGAAGCAGCGCCATTTGACGTTTTTGGCTGGAATTGAGATCGGACACGATGTCGCGTTTGGAAAACCCCTGATGTACCAAAACAGTGGAAACCCCCCACAAATGACACCATTTTGGAAACTAGACCCCCTAAGGAACTTATCTAGATGTGTGGTGAGAACTTTGAACCCCCATGGGCTTCACAGAAGTTTATAACATAAAGCCATACAATTAAAAAATCATATTTTTTCCACAAAAATGATCTTTTCACCCTCAATTCTTATTTTTCCAAGGGTAACAGGACCCTAAAAGTTATTGTGCAATTTGTCCTGAGTACGCTGATACCCCACATGTGGGGGTAAACCACTATTTGGGCGCATGGCAGAGCTCGGAAGGGAAGCAGCACCATTTGACGTTTTGGGCTGGAATTGAGATCGGACACCATGTCGCGTTTGGAAAACTCCTGATGTACCAAAACAGTGGAACCCCCCCACAAATGACACCATTTTGGAAACTATACCCCCTAAGGAACTTATCTAGATGTGTGGTGAGCACTTTGACCCCCCCAGTGCTTCACAGAAGTTTATAACACCCGGGCGTGAAAATAAAAAATTCGTATTTTTTCCACAAACATGATCTTTTAGTCACCATTTTTTTATTTTCCCAAGGGTACCAGGAGAAATTGGACCCCAAAAGTTATTGTCCAATTTGTCCTGAGTATGCTGATACCCCATAAGTGGGAGAAAACTACTGTATGGGCACACGTCGGGGCTCGGAAGGGAAGTAGTGACGTTTTGGAATGCAGACTTTGATGGAATGGTCTGCGGGTGTCATGTTGCCTTTGGAGAGCCCCTAATGTACCTAAACAGTGGAAACCCCCCACAAATGACACCATTTTGTATACTAGACCCCCCAAGGAACTTATCTAGATGTGTGGTGAGCACTTTGAACCCCCCAGTGCTTCACAGAAGTTTACAACGCCCGGGCGTGAAAATAAAAAATTCGTATTTTTTCCACAAACATGATCTTTTAGTCACCATTTTTTATTTTCCCAAGGGTACCAGGAGAAATTGGACCCCAAAAATTGTTGCCCAATTTGTCCTGAGTATGCTGATACCCCATATGTGGGAGAAAACTACTGTATGGGCACACGTCGGGGCTCGGAAGGGAAGTAGTGACGTTTTGGAATGCAGACTTTGATGGAATGGTCTGCGGGTGTCATGTTGCCTTTGGAGAGCCCCTAATGTACCTAAACAGTGGAAACCCCCCACAAATGACACCATTTTGTATACTAGACCCCCCCAAGGAACTTATCTAGATGTGTGGTGAGCACTTTGAACCCCCCAGTGCTTCACAGAAGTTTACAACGCCCGAGCGTGAAAATAAAAAATTCGTATTTTTTCCACAAACATGATCTTTTAGTCACCATTTTTTTATTTGCCCAAGGGTAACAGGAGAAATTGGACCCCAAAAGTTGTTGTCCAATTTGTCCTGAGTATGCTGATACCCCATATGTGGGAGAAAACTACTGTATGGGCACACGTCGGGGCTCGGAAGGGAAGTAGTGACGTTTTGGAATGCAGACTTTGATGGAATGGTCTGCGGGTGTCATGTTGCCTTTGGAGAGCCCCTAATGTACCTAAACAGTGGAAACCCCCCACAAATGACCCCATTTTGAAAACTAGACCCACTAAGGAACGTATCTAGATGTGAGGTGAGCACTTTGAACCCCCAAGGGCTTCACAGAAGTTTATAATGCCAGGGCATGAAAATAAAAAAATCGTATTTTTTCCACAAACATGATCAATTAGTCCCCAATTTTTTCATTTTCCCAAGGGTAACAGGAGAAATTGGACCCCAAAAGTTGTTGTCCAATTTGTCCTGAGTACGCTGACACCCCATATGTGGGAGAAAACTACTGTATGGACACACGTCGGGGCTCGGAAGGGAAGCAGTGATGTTTTGGAATGCAGACTTTGATGGAATGGTCTGCGGGTGTCATGTGCGTTTGGAGAGCCCCTGATGTACGTAAACTATTGAAGCTCCCCACAAGTGACCCCATTTTGGACACTAGACCCCCCACGGAACTTATCTAGATGTGTGATGAGCACTTTGAACCCCCAAGTGCTTCACAGAAGTTTATAACACTCGGACGTGAAAATAAAAAAATCATTTTTTTCCACAAAAATGATATTTTTGCCCCCAATTTTTTATTTTCCTAAGGGTAACAGGAGAAATTGGACCCCAAAAATTGTTTTGCAATTTGTCCTGAGTAGGCTGATACCCTACATGTGGGGGTAAAACACTGTTTGGGCGCATAGCAGAGCTTGGAAGGGAAGGAGCACCATTTGACTTTTTCAACTCAGAATTGGCTGGAATTGAGATCAGATGCCATGTTGCATTTGGAGAGCCCCTGATGTGCCCAAACAGTGGATACCCCCAATTCTAACTCTAACCCGAACCCCAACACGCCCCTAACCCTAACCCTAGCCCTAACCCTAGCCCTAACCCTAACCCTAGCCCAAACCCTACCCCAACACACCCCTAGCCCTAACCCTAATGGAAAAATGGAAATAAATACATTTTTTTTATTTTATTATTTTTCCCTAACTAAGGGGGTGATAACGGGGGGTTTGATTTACTATTTATGGCGGTTTTTATGTTTGGCGGCTGTCGCACGCTAAAAGACGCTTTTTATTGTAAAAATAGTTTTTGCATCACCACATATTGAGAGCTATAATTTTTCCGTATTTTGACCCACCGAGTCATGTGAGGTCTTATTTTTTGCGGGACGAGTTGACGTTTTTATTGGTACCATTTTCGGGCAAAATTTTTTGATCGCTTTTTATTCCGATTTTTGGGACGCAGAATGAACAAAAACCAGCGTTTCATGAATTTCTTTTGGGGGGGTGCGTTTACACCGTTCCGCGTGCGGTAAAATTGATAAAGCGGTTTTATTCTTCGGGTCAGTACGGTTACAGCGATACCTCATTTAGGTCGTTTTTTATGTTTTTGTCGGTTTTATGCAATGAAAACTATTTTATATAAAAAATAATTATTTTTGCATCGCTTTATTCAGCGAGCTATAACTTTTTTATTTTTTCGCTGATGATGCTGTGTGGCAGCTCGTTTTTTGCGGGACAAGATGACGTTTTCAGCGGTACCATGGATATTTATATGCATCTTTTTGATCGCGCGTTATTACACTTTTTGTTTGGCGGTATGATAATAAATCATTATTTTTTGCTTCGTTTTTTATTTTTATTTTTTAAGGGGTTCACTAAAGGGGTTAACTAATGGGACAGTTTTATAGGGCGGGTCGTTACGGACGCGGCGATACCTAATATGTGTACTTTTATTGTTTTTTTTTTTATTATTTCCAAAAAATGGATTTATTGGGGGAATATTTTTTTTTTTTTCTAATTTATTTGGCGATTTTTTTAAAATTATTTTTACACTTTTTTTTATTTTTTTTTTTACTTTATTAAATAGTCCCAGGTGGGATATCACTGTCCTGTGACAGATCGCTGATCTGTCACATCACAGATCACTGTGACAGATCTGCGATCTGACACAGGCAGTGCAGAAGGCTTCCTCATGCCTGCGCTTTGCAGGCACTGAGGAAGCCAGCTTCCGCAGGCCCCCGAAGGCCCCCGTCGCCATCTTGGATTCGGGGGCCTGGAGGAAGGGAGTCCCCCGCAGCAGCGCTGCACATTGCGCTGCCGTGGGGGGCTCAGGGAAGCACGGAGGGAGCCCCCTCCCTGCCGATGCTTCCCTTTAACCCCCGGTACACCGCGATCGTGTTTGATCGCGGTGTGCAAGGGGTTAACGTGTCGGGGGCGGTCCGTGACCGCCCCTGACACATTGTGCCGGGTGTCAGCTGTGATAATCAGCTGACACCCGGCCGCGATCAGCGGCGCTCACCACGTGGGCGTCGCTGATCGCGCAGACGTACTATCCCGTCCCCGGTCATACGGGCCCGGGTACCGTGGACGGGATAGCACGTCGGATGGCAGAAAGGGGTTAAGGAATAAGAATTGATGTTTTTGGCATTAAAATGGGCACTCTAGGTGTGTTTCCTGTCCTCCACTCACTGCCGACTTTTCTTCCCCTTTGACTTACATTGGGTTTCGTGTTTCAGTTGGCCTTCGACTTTTCACGATAATCGGTGAAACCCGACTCGACCCGAAAAAAGGCAAAGTCGCTCATCTCTAGTGAGCACTAAAATGCTCGGGTGCTCGTTGCTCGAACTGAGCAATTCCTAATACTCAGGTGCTCGTTTAGAGTAACAAGTATAATAGGAGTCAATGGGAAAGCTAAGATTTTTTCCGGCAGACTCCACAAAGAGGTCGGGGGGTAGTGAAAATGTTCAAATGAATGAGATACCTGCTGAATGGAGAACAGGTTGAGGAAGGACCTTTGAAGCATCTCTGACTTCCAGATCGCTGCTGAAATGGTGTCCCACTTTTACTCAACTTTAAAGAGTGACAATAAAACATTCCAAACCAACGAGAAATTAACATTATTTCCTGTATAATGACTTGTATATAAGGCCAAAATTAAAAAGGATTTGAAAATAATATAAATTAAGATAAACAAAATTGATTTTTGTTATTAAAAAATAGGAAATATCAGTGTAATTTATGAAGGAAGCAAGAAGGAAGCAGGAACTCATACGCATTCTGTTCAAATTTTCTGGTACTCCTAGACTCATAAAGGCTATGCACTTTTGAGGGTTATACATCAAGGAAATGTAAGTAAATGTACTCCAGGCCACAGAATAGTATATGGGTGAGCAATATAATACCAATTTTTGAAGATGTTTTTTGAGGTTTATTTGACAATGTACGCCAGACCATGGAATAGTCTATGGATGCCCAATATAAAGTACCCAAAAAGATGTAAAAAGTACCCAAGAAAATGTAATACCCTATGGGAGGGCAATATCACACCGATAAATTTTGAACAAGTTTTCGAGAGTTATACAGTGGGTACTGAAAGTATTCAGACCCCTTTAATTTTTTCACTCTTTGTTTCATTGCAGCCATTTGGTAAATTCAAAAAAATTCTGCTGAATTTTTGGAGGATTTTTAATTTTTTTTTTTTTGTTTGTTTTGCTGTTTAGTACCATTTGAAGAACCCTGGGTGATAGGTAATGCCTGCACCTCTATAGCTCTTTTTAATATTTTTAATATATTGTTAAAAGATCATTTTTAGGGTTACTTTGTTCTCTGGTTCACAAGTCATTGAGACCTTGTATTCTGTTTACAAACTAGTTTTGCTTTTAACGGTTAACAATTCCAGTAATTTTGACCAGGGGTGCCCAAACTTTCACATGTCACTGGACCAAAAAATGATGCCACTCCTCAAAGGCCCACTTTATTGCCAAGAGTTTGTTATTACCATAGATTATAGTTTCTCTCGTCGGACGACAGTTTTTTGGAGAAGTGGAGAAGTATGCACACGGCTGCCATTTTCTTGGAGATTAACCATACAACAATATATCCTCAACCCACACTTTTTATGTGTTATCCTCTACAATGAATGGCTGAGTGACGTCAGGCTGTAT
The DNA here is from genome assembly GCF_039654945.1 of Dendrobates tinctorius. NCBI lineage: Eukaryota > Metazoa > Chordata > Amphibia > Anura > Dendrobatidae > Dendrobates > Dendrobates tinctorius. Next base: position 68,470,669 of record NW_027361690.1, on the reverse strand, counting down.
GAGAATCGTCTCAGAAGCAAAACATCTCTTTAACCCCTTTACGACCTATGAGGTATAGGTACGTCATAGGTTTCCTCCCCTGTTTGATGAGGGCTCCAACAATGAGCTCGTAACTTTTCCAGCACATGTCAGATGATTTCACTAGCTGACATGTGCCGCCATTCCGCCTGCAGCTGTTAACTTGTTAAATGCCGCTGTCAATCTCTAACATCAGGATTTAACATGATAGCGATGGAAGAGTGTCACTAGCTACCCCCATCTGTGCCTGTTTCACATGACTGCAGGATGCCAATGGGTAGGCATAGCAACCCGAGGTTGCAGAAGACTACTGTGGTTGTCATTGTCAGATTACTATTAGCACTTTAGCTGCACATAGCAGGGCTAAAGTCCTGCTATGTGTAGCACAGGTGATCAGATGATCACAGCTTCTAGTCTTCCATAGTGACTATTGAAGCAAGTGAAAACTAGAAAAACAAGTTTTAAAAAATATTAAATAAATATAAATTTTCAAATCACCCCCTTTTGCCTCATTCAAAATAAAACAATACAAATTACACATATTTGGTATATTTCAGAATCGCCTGATCTGTCAATATATAAAAAGAATTAATATGATCGGTAAATGATGTAACGAGAAGAAAAAATCAAAACGCCAGAATTACGTTTTTTGGTCACCACAAAATTACAATAAAATGCAATAATGGACAATCAAAACATCATATCTACCCCAAAATGGTATCAATAAAAACATCAGCTTGACACACAAAAAGCTCTCACCCAGACACAAATGATGAAAAATGGAGACGCTACTGTCTTGGAAAATGGCGCCATTTTTTTTACGAACTTTCAATTTTTGCTTTACCACTTACATAAAAAAGAACTTATACATGTTGCGAACTTGTAATAACCTGGAGAATCATAATGATAGGTCAGTTTTAGCATTTAGTGAACATTGTAAAAGGAAAAAAAAATTGTGGAATTGCACTTTTCTGCAATTTTACCGCACTTTCAATTTTTTCCTGTTTTCCACTACACTTTATGGTAAAACCAATAGTGTTGTTCAAAAGTAAAACTCGTCCCACAAAAAACAAGCCCTCATGTGGCAAGATTGATGGAAAAATAAAAAAGTTATGTCTCTAGGAAGATGGGGAGCGAAAAAACAGAAACTCAAAAATGCAAGAACCTAAGGTTGTTAAGGGGTTAAAGTAGCAAATGCTTCACTGGCCAGACTGGTGCATTTTATAAAAGTATATCCCTTTCCTGGTCAGATCTGTTAGTGGTTTGGAAACTACCAAAAAGTTCTTGTTTAATTTACGGTAATAAATAGAGAACCCTAAAAACTTTTGTACAGCTTTTGAGTCTTTAAGATGATCCGAATCCATCACCGCCGGGACTTTTACCTGATCCATGCAAAAACCATTAGACGATAAAAAATATCCCATAAAAGGGATCTCCTGAACTGTAAACATACATTTCTTTGATTTGAGATATAATTTATTGTCCTTGAGCATTTGTAAGACCTGCCTGACATGTACCTGATGTGACTTGAGGTCCAGCAAAAAAATTAAAATGTCGTCCAGATATATTACCACAAATCTACCTGCCAGACGACAAAAAATGTAATTTACAAAGTGATGAAAAACAGCAGTAGTATTAGTCAACCCAAATAGCATAACAAGATTTTTGTAGTGTCCCTCTGGTGTATTCAAAGCAGTCTTCCACACATCCCCCTTCTTTATACTGATGAGATGATGCCCCCATGAGTTCCAGTTTATAAAACCTCTTAGCTCCAATGATCTGGTTAAAGAGGTCCCAAATCAGATTGAGAGGATAAGGAGTCCAGACCTTGATACGATTTAGTTCATTGAAATCTAGGCAGGGGGGTAACCCCTGTCTTTTTTCTTAACGAAGATAAACCCTGCTGCAACAGGAGATGAGGAAGGTCTAATATGACCGTTAGCTAGACTTTCTGAGGCATAATCCTTCATGGAATGCCTTTCTGTTCAAAGAACACATCCTCAAAATCAGACAGGTATTCTGGCAGGGACTATTTATTAACCCTGGCTAAATGCTAAAATAGTGACATTCACAGAACTCGTTCCACATTGCTACCTCCTGTGTCTACCAGTCCATCACAGAATTGTGCAATGTAAGGCAAGGTAGTCGAAGAACCATAGGAGACTACAAGCCCTCTAGCACATAACAATCTATTAATTCCAAGTGCATGGCACTGCAGACGTATCATTCGAATGACCGAGTAAAATCCACCTGGTGCAAGGGTGCAGAATCAATAGCGATTTTAGTTATTAATGTAGACAATTTGTGAGGATTTAGACCCAAGTCCTGGCCAAACCTGGCATCAATCAGATTAAACCCTGTCCCACTGTCCAAAAAGGCTGGAATAACCACCTTACTTTCATGAAATGGATCTCGGCCAGTAAAAAGAATTGTGACCTACCCACAGAGGAAATATGTACACTCGAGTTGCTAAGCTCACTACAACCCGGGCTCCTTAATTTTCCGGTGGCTGTTTGTGGTTATGTATAGATGGTAGATGGACAAGTGCCAATAAATGACCATTCTTACTACAGAAAAAATATATATTCCCTCTGTGCAGTGAACTGCAGGAGGACTGGTAAAATGAGTTGTCCACCCTAACTGCATGGTTTCATCGTTAGACTCAGCTCTAGGTTCCAGTGATCCCTGACCCCCAAAAGTAGAAGTGTATCTTTATGTCTCTGATGTAGATGGTGGTCCACTTGGAAAGATAGAGACATGGCTGCCTCTAGTTAAACCAGAGTCTTATACAGAGCAAAGGCATCTTTTGCCCTCTCAGAAAGCCCCTGACAGAACTGACTGTGGAGCATGGGGTCAATCCACCTAGTATTAGTAGACCACCTACGGAACTCGGAGCTATTCTCCTCCACTGACTGGTCTCCCTGCTACAGCTGATGTAGATTGGACTCAGCCAGAGAAACATGGTCGGAGATGTCAGCATAAGTCTGCCACCTCCAGGCAGAATTGTTGTAGCTGACTTGCCATAGCAGCCACAGAATCCATAATAGATCCATAATGGATCCAAAAAGGTTTGGCTGGTAATAATGTCACATAGTGACAAGGGACTGTGGACACCTTGCAGATTCCTCAAACTAATGGCGGCCTAGTCTATCCCTGTCCCCCAGATTATTCCTGAAGATGGAAGTGCCGGGTTCTTATACCTATCTATGCTCCTAACTTAACCCTTATCTGATTCCTCCCTACCCAGGGAGGTGAGGAGCTAAATTGTATAGAAAAACACTAACCAGACAGACAGGGTTAACAGACAGGGATAGGCTACTTTCACACATCAGGTTTTCGGCGTCAGGCGCGATCCGGCGTCGTGCCGGAATGCCGGATCCGGCAAATGTTTTGTAAAACCTGATGTGCCGGATCCGGTTTTATGCCGGATCCGTCTTGTTCTTGACAGACAAAACCAGATCCGTCTCATCCGGTTCATCCGTTTTTCTATCCGTTTTTCGACGGATTACGCCGGATCTGGTTTTTAAAATTGACCCTTGTGGCCTTCCGAACGGGATTGGCTACTGGAAAACTATATATAGCATGTTCCTACAGCCCTTCTTTGACAGGTTGTAGTGGGCAGAGCTACTGAGCATGCTCAGACCAAAAAAACCGGATCCGGCCACCGGATCCGGCTTTCGCCGGATCAGGCGCATTGCGGCGCTCATAGGCTTTCATTGTGTGAAAAAGATGGACGCGCCGGATCCGGCGTGTCCGGCTTTTTCACCGGAGACAAAAAACGTTACAGTAGCCGTTTTTTCCAGACGCCGGATCGCGACACATTGCCGGATCCGGCGAAAACCGGATGAAACGCATGGCCATCCGGCGCGATCCGGCGCAAATGCAAGTCAATGGGGGGGAAACCGGATCCGGCATTGCATTTCGCCGGATCCGGTTTCTGTCAAAAGCGCCGGATCGCGCCTGACGGCGAAAACCTGATGTGTGAAAGAGGCCATAAATGAAAACTACAATAATATAAATACACTGACAAAACAACAGAGTGGGAAACAGAGGAGTTATAGGAAGGGGAAACCAAATGTGAGTGGATAAGGGAAAGCGCATAAACTTTCCAACCGCCAGCTCTAAACACTGAACTTTCTCCTTCACCGCCAAATCCGGAAGTAGAGCTATCACTTGCAGCTCCCAAGTGTGAGTGGTGATCATATATAAAAGAGGGGAATGGCCAACACAGAACAGCTGAGACAATTCAGGATGGAGAGCTCCAGTAGATCACCTGAACTGACTAACCCTTGCCATGACAGCAAGGAAACCTGCACTGTTTAATAGGATGATAAAGCAGTTCTAATAAGTGCAGGAGTTTGGGTAACCAGAATCTGTGAGTTTCTGGCCCCTCCCTGTTGCAGTATTCCTGTGACAGATACCTTTTGGAAAAGTCCCCTGAATGGCATAGTCCCTGGCTATTGTTAAGATGTATGTTTTTTCTAAAATGCCGTGGTGCTTCAGATTAAAACATTCATTGCTGAATTGAGAGAATCTGCGTCTTCTACATACCACCCCGGCATTAACTAGCTGTCAGGTTGCCATTAATGTGTTTAAAATGTAGCAGCAAACTACAGTGGGGAAAAAAAGTATTTAGTCAGTCAGCAATAGTGCAAGTTCCACCACTTAAAAAGATGAGAGGCGTCTGTAATTTACATCATAGGTAGACCTCAACTATGGGAGACAAACTGAGAAAAAAAAAATCCAGAAAATCACATTGTCTGTTTTTTTTTCATTTTATTTGCATATTATGGTGGAAAATAAGTATTTGGTCAGAAACAAAATTTCATCTCAATACTTTGTGATATATCCTTTGTTGGCAATGACAGAGGTCAAACGTTTTCTGTAAGTCTTCACAAGGTTGCCACACACTGTTGTTGGTATGTTGGCCCATTCCTCCATGCAGATCTCCTCTAGAGCAGTGATGTTTTTGGCTTTTCGCTTGGCAACACGGACTTTCAACTCCCTCCAAAGGTTTTCTATAGGGTTGAGATCTGGAGACTGGCTAGGCCACTCCAGGACCTTGAAATGCTTCTTACGAAGCCACTCCTTCGTTGCCCTGGCGGTGTGCTTTGGATCATTGTCATGTTGAAAGACCCAGCCACGTTTCATCTTCAATGCCCTTGCTGATGGAAGGAGGTTTTCACTCAAAATCTCACGATACATGGCCCCATTCATTCTTTCATGTACCCGGATCAGTCGTCCTGGCCCCTTTGCAGAGAAACAGCCCCAAAGCATGATGTTTCCACCACCATGCTTTACAGTAGGTATGGTGTTTGATTGATGCAACTCAGTATTCTTTTTCCTCCAAACACGACAAGTTGTGTTTCTACCAAACAGTTCCAGTTTGGTTTCATCAGACCATAGGACATTCTCCCAAAACTCCTCTGGGTCATCCAAATGCTCTCTAGCAAACTTCAGACGGGCCCGGACATGTACAGGCTTAAGCAGTGGGACACGTCTGGCACTGCAGGATCTGAGTCCATGGTGGCGTAGTGTGTTACTTATGGTAGGCCTTGTTACATTGGTCCCAGCTCTCTGCAGTTCATTCACTAGGTCCCCCCGCGTGGTTCTGGGATTTTTGCTCACCGTTCTTGTGATCATTCTGACCCCACGGGGTGGGATTTTGCGTGGAGCACCAGTTCGAGGGAGATTATCAGTGGTCTTGTATGTCTTCCATTTTCTAATTATTGCTCCCACAGTTGATTTCTTCACTCCAAGCTGGTTGGCTATTGCAGATTCAGTCTTCCCAGCCTGGTGCAGGGCTACAATTTTGTTTCTGGTGTCCTTTGACAGCTCTTTGGTCTTCACCATAGTGGAGTTTGGAGTCAGACTGTTTGAGGGTGTGCACAGGTGTCTTTTTATACTGATAACAAGTTTAAACAGGTGCCATTACTACAGGTAATGAGTGGAGGAAAGAGGAGACTCTTAAAGAAGAAGTTACAGGTCTGTGAGAGCCAGAAATCTTGATTGCTTGTTTCTGACCAAATACTTATTTTCCACCATAATATGCAAATAAAATGAAAAAAAACCAGACAATGTGATTTTCTGGATTTTTTTTTCTCAGTTTGTCTCCCATAGTTGAGGTCTACCTATGATGTAAATTACAGACGCCTCTCATCTTTTTAAGTGGTGGAACTTGCACTATTGCTGACTGACTAAATACTTTTTTTCCCCACTGTATATAAGCAGATAATGTGAAAATAATAAATGATGTTGTCTCTTAATGATGTCTCAGAGGTGGACAGTACTCTACATTGCAATGCACCAAGAGGCTTTTTAAGTAACCAGTGCTTCAGTGATATGAAATTACTGTGCATTCATCCAGGAAATTGGTTATTAGCGCAAAGCTGGCACAACAGTCAATGTCAAGAATAAAATAGCACACTACAATAGAATAATAAACAGTAATGGTACACTTTGTTTCCCATCTAATGTGTCATACCTGAAGCCAAGATTTATTATAGTTTCCACAAAATTATATATAAAATATCAATGAGAGTCAAATCTCAGTTCAGAACTTGTCAGAGGAATCTAGGGTGCTCTTCAGCCTGCCAACACCATCATAACATCTAGAACCAAAGCCAAAAATGATACATCTCATTGCTAAACATTATGTATATCAAAAGTATGCATCTCCAAGTAACAATATTCTGAATAGCTGAATTATATTTCAAGTAATTACTGAATAATTCAATCATACTCATTATTACTTATTGTTCCCAAAATGTATGAGTTTTCTAAATTAATCTACAAATATCTCAAGCCTGATACAGTACATTAAGTCAACTTGCCAATAATAGCAGGATTAGCAGTCCACCCAATGTAAATGCAGTATATATAAACATATATGTAAGTGTGTGTAATTAAAAAAACTACATTTAAAGGGTTTTTGTCTTATTTTCATTCTTTGCTATACTGTTGCATTGCATCAACCACTCTGTTTCAAAGCTATGCATGATTCATATCTCTTCACCTCTACCAGCAGGCAGTCCCAGCACACATACTATCCAGCCTTCGTCTCTGGTTGTATATAATATTTTAAAGTACTATGTATTTAGTTTTAGTTAATTAAATTAAGTATGTAGAAAATAATGTGTTTTCTTGTTTAAAAACTGTTATTGCAATTTATTTTTATTATTTAGGGCAGGAGTGGAGAACCTCAGATCCAGGGACCATCTACGGCCATCGATGACCCTTTATTTGGCAACGGGGCAGATTACCGCTCACTGCAGTAATTGGGCCTGCAGATGTATTTTGATAGCTGCTGGCCCATTTATTTCTTCTTGCTCTGCGAGTCCACGCACGCAGTGTTCACTACTGAGTGCTGAGGCGCGTGCAATGAAAGATTACGTTCTCACACGAGTGCCAGCATCAGGACATACTTTGCGGGCAGAGTTAGTGTGCAATTTGTACAGCCCCCGAAGGATGGTATAAATATCCAAATGGTCTTGGCTAGTGTTGAGCGATACCGTCCGATATTGAGAAATATCGGATTGGATTGGATCGGCCGATATCCAAAAAGTATTGGGCATCGCCGATTCCGATCCCGGAAGTCCCATTCAAGTCAATGGGGCCGAAATATCAGAATTTAAAAAAACCCTTTCTTTCCTTGTAGGTTAATTCTACATGAAGAAAAACAACTAAGAATAATGTAGAATGTATTGGGGGAGGTGGAGGAGACATTAAAGGCATAGAGGTTTAGCCCAATCAAATGGAATAGCAGGAATTAATTTTTTTTTTAAGACGTTCGGAGTTACAAAGATATTGACTATGTTAACCTCTTTTATATTTTGTCACATATGTATGTTTCACTACTTCCATGCTCTTCACCTTCTTTTTTACTTCTCCCACACTTTCTCCTTCATGATCCTCAGCAGCAGCAGCATCTTTTTCATCAACTGCTTCTTCACCTTATTCATCTTCTTCTTCTTCACCTTCTTCCTATTATTCTTTTTTTTTACATTCTTCATATTCTTCTTATTCAACTATTATTCTTCTTCATATTCTACTTCTTCATCTTCGTCCTATTCTTCTTCATCATATTCTTATTTGTGACAGGCATTCCTGTGGTTGTTATCTATAAAAGTTTGAAGATTACACCTTCCGTTCTGCCTATCACAAAAGATTTACAACAGGATTTGTCCGCGTTCAGTTTCGCCTGCAGCAGCAGGCATTTTCCAGGGGCACCACGAGGAGAAATGGACTCACTCCCATACACTGCTTAGTCTTCTTCTGCTTAAAATTTAGATAATATCATTTGCTCTGATTTTTAGTCTTATGCTTAATGTTCTTCTGCTTTTGGTTTTTCTGCTTCTTGGTCTTCTGTCTCTTGTTGTTCTGTATCTTGGTGGTTGTCTTCATGTTCTTTGCCCTCTTGGTCATCTTCTTCAGGGTCATCTTTTCGGTCTTCTTTGGTGTGGTCTTCAGGGTCGTCATCAGGGAGATCCAGAGTGAGATCCAAAAACCATTTCCACAAGCTCGAACTTGGAAAAGTAGCAGAAGGTACAAGAAGGCTGAGTGTTATGATGAGTCACCGAAGGAGGAAAAAACAAAATACTAGCTAAGTCCAGAAAAACCAGAGAGGTTGGCAGCTATCAGATTGCAGTCCCCTGAACCTATCCACAACAACTAGCAGTAGCCGTGGGGGGTTCCTACGGTGCCCTAGACCCCTCGATCACAGCCAGAGAACTACATAGCCTAAAGACAGAAAGGGGAAAAACTAAACTGCCCCAGAGCAGACCCCAAAGCAATAAGCAGCCCCCAACATAAAAGGACGGTGGAGCAAGATGAAAACACTAACACAGACTGAAAGATAGGTTGAGCAAATGATGGGGCCCAAGCTAACTAAATAGGACAGGATAGGAAAGCTGCTGTCTGCCATCCGCAAAAACCCTATCCAAAATGAGCCAACCGACTGATAGGAAAAACAGGCCCTGAAGTCGCTAGGCTTCAAAAGACTAAATCAGCACTCAGGTATATTCTGAAGACAGAGCAAAAGATCAACAGATCAGAGACAAAAATGGAATTCAGCTCACCCCTGGCCGGGGATGGCAGAACTCCCAAAAAACAAGGCAAAACTAAAACAAAACTGAAGAGTACAAAGCAGAGCAGAAAAACTTAGCTTTGAGATGCAGGAATCAGACTGGTCTCCAAGAATCCAGCAGGATCACCAGCAGGGCAGAAGGGCGTCGGCTGCCTTATATCCAGTCCTCAATTCCAGCCACCCAGTCATCATCTAGCTGCCCAGGTGTTTGGTAATCAGCCTCACTACCTTCCTTCACCAGAGGAGGGAGTTCATCATACCTCAACGGTGAAGGGAAAAACGAACTCACAACAGCTGAGCAACTGCTGAGAACCAGCTGACGCTACTGGAACCAGGATGGCTAGCAGAAGGAACAAGAACCAATGACACAACCGTGGACCAGCTGACGGTGCTGGAACCCGGAGGGGCAGCAGAAGAAACAAGAGCCAATGGCACAACCGTGGACCAGCTGACGGTGCTGGAGCCTGGTTACTAAGCAGGAGGTACCTGTGCTAGAAAGCACTACCAAGGACCAGCAGATGTTGCTGGAACTCGGATACCGAGAAGGAGGCACCTAGGCCAAAGGCACTGCCGATAACCAGCTGACGGTGCTGGAACCCAGATGGGTAGCAGAAGGTACCCATGAAAAACAAAGTTGCAAGGCCGCTAGACGGCCGCAGTTACCGAAACCCACAGTCCTACAGGGGGTGCTTGTCCTATTGGCACTACAGAACCAGCCTTTATTACCAGAACCCGCAGCCCACATAGGAAGCACCTAAACAGCAGGCACCATAGGCTTGGCTAACCCGACCGCAACACGACAGGACAACATATTGGTGGCAAAGTGACGTTGACACTACCCGGAAACAGCAGGCGTGCTGGACCCAGGCTGGGCAGGTGGGAGTACCCGTGCCAAAGACACTGCCGAGAACCAGCTGAAGGTGCTGGAACCCGGACGGGTAGCAGAAGCTACAAGAGTCAATGGCACAACTGTGGACCAGCTGACGGTGCTGGAACCCGGAGTGGCAGCAGAAGGAACAAGAGCCAATGGCACAACCGTGGACCAGCTGACGGTGCTGGAACCTGGTTACTAAGCAGGAGATACCTGTGCTAGAAAGCACTACCAAGGACCAGCAGACGTTGCTGGAACTCGGATACCGAGAAGGAGGCACCTCAGTCAAAGGCACTGCCGAGAACCAGCTGACGGTGCTGGAACCCGGAGGGGCAGCAGAAGGAACAAGAGCTAATGGCCCAACCGTGGACCAGCTAACGGTGCTGGAACCCGGAGGGGCAGCAGAAGGAACAAGAGCCAATGGCACAACCATGGACCAGCTGATGGTGCTGAAACCGGGAGGGGCAGCAGAAGGAATAAGAGCCAATGGCACAACTGTGGACTAGCTGACGGTGCTGGAACCCGGGTGGCAGCAGAAGGAGCAAGAGCCAATAGCACAACCGTGGGCCAGCTGACGGTGCTGGAACCTGGTTACTAAGCAGGAGGTACCTGTGCTAGAAAGAACTACCAAGGACCAGCAAACGTTGCTGGAACTCAGATACCGAGAAGGAGGCACCTAGGCCAAAGGCACTGCCGAGAACCAGCTGACGGTGCTGGAACCTGGATGGGTAGCAGAAGGTACCCATGAAAAGCAAAGTTGCAAGGCCGCGAGCTGGCTGCAGTTACCGAAACCCACAGTCCTACAGGGGGTGCTTGTCATATTGGCACTACGGAACCAGCCTTTATTACCAGAACCCGCAGCCCACATAGGAAGCACCTAAACAGCAGGCACCATAGGCTTGGCTAACCCAACCGCAACACGACAGGACAACGTATTGGTGGCAAAGTGACGTTGACACTACCCGGAAACAGCAGGCGTGCTGGAACCAGGCTGGGCAGGAGGGAGTACCCGTGCCAAAGACACTTCTGAGCAGCAACTGGCGATGTTGGAGCCCAGGATCAATCAGAGTGTAGGCTGAGGCCTAATTTCATCAAGTTTAATAACTGTTGTAGACTACTACTGATTTTAAAAGTGCTCCAACTAGGCCTCTGGCTCCACTCTGTCTCTAGTATTTACCCTGGCCTCCAACACCGCAAGTTGCTGCTTAGAAGTGGCGTCTGCACAATCAACACTTGTTCCTGTGTTACTGGGGTTCAGTAACGTCTGCTGATCCCCTGATGTGTGTCCAACAATGTCTCCTGCTCTGTCCACATTCCCACTAATAGTAGTGGTAATGTGGAAAGAGAGCAGGAGACATTGCCGGACACACATCAGGGGTTCAGCAGACGTAACTGAACCCCAGTAACACAGGAACAAGTGTTGATTGTGCAGATGCCACTTCTGAGCAGCAACTGGCGGGGTTGGAGGCCAGGGAAAATACTAGAGACAGAGTGGAGCCAGAGGCCTAATTGGAGCGCGGTTAAAAATCAGTAGTTTGAATGTGGAGGCAGCAGGAGTAGAGTTGAGCGATACCAGCCGATACTTGAAAATATCGGATCGGAATGGATCGGCCGATCTTAAAAAAAAGTATCGGTATCGCCGATTCCGATACCGGGAACCAATGCAAGTCAATGGGGCCAAAATATCGGAATTAAAAAAAAACCTTTCTTTCCTTGTAGGTTAATTCTACATGAAGAAAAACAACTAAGAATAATGTAGAATGTATTGTGGGAGGTGGAGGAGACATTAAAGCCATAGAGGTTTAGCCCAATCAAATGGAATAGCAGGAATTAAACTTTTTTTTTTAAAGATGTTAGGAGTTACAAAGATATTGACTATGTTAGCCTCATTTATATTTTGCCAGACATGTATGTCTTCTTCTTCTACTTCCTTTTTTTACATTCTTCTTCTTCTTCTTCTACTTCCTTTTTTTACATTCTTCTTCTTCTTCTTCTTCTTCTTCTTCTTCTTCTTCTTCTTCTTCTTCTTCTTCTTCTTCTTCTTCTTCTTCTTCTTCTTCCTTTTCTTACATTCTTCATATTCTTCTTATTCAACAATTATTATTCTACATATTCAGCTTCTTCATCTTCTTCCTATTCTTCTTCATCATATTCTTGTTTGTGTCAGGCATTCCTGTAGTTGTTATCTAGAAAAGTTAGAAGTTTACACCTTCCGTTCTGCCTGTCACAAAAGATTTACAACAGGATTTGTCCGCGTTCAGTTTGGCCTGCAGAAGCAGGCCTTTTCCAGGGGCACCACGAGGAGGAACGGACTCACCCCCATACACTGCTTAGTCTTCTTCTGCTTATAAATAAGATAATATCATTTGCTCAGAGTATTAGTCTTATGCTTAATGTTCTTCTGCTTTGTTTTTTTTATGCTTCTTTGTCTTCTCTCTCTTGTTGTTCTGCATCTTGGTGGTTGTCTTCCTGTTCTTTGTCCTCTTGAACCAGCTGACGGTACTGGCACCCGGAGGGGCAGCAGAAGGAACAAGAGCCAATGGCACTACCGAGGACCAGCTGACGGTGCTGGAACCCGGTTACTAAGCAGGAGGTACCTGTGCTACAAAGCACTACCAAGGACCAGCAGACGTTGCCGGAACTCGGATACCGAGATGGAGGCACCTAGGCCAAACGCTCTGACGAGAACCAGCTGACGGTGCTGGAACCCGGAGGGGTAGCATAAGCTGCAAGAGCAAATGGAAATAGCGAGGACCAGCTGACAGTGCTGGCACCCGGAGGGGCAGCAGAAGGAATAAGAGCCAATGGCACAACCGAGGACCAGCTGACGGTGCTGGAACCCGGTTACTAAGCAGGAGGTACCTGTGCTACAAAGCACTACCAAGGACCAGCAGACGTTGCCGGAACTCGGATACCGAGATGGAGGCACCTAGGCCAAAGGCTCTGACGAGAACCAGCTGACGGTGCTGGAACCCGGAGGGGTAGCATAAGCTGCAAGAGCAAATGGAAATAGCGAGGACCAGCTGACAGTGCTGGCACCCGGAGGGGCAGCAGAAGGAATAAGAGCCAATGGCACAACCGAGGACCAGCTGACGGTGCTGGAACCCGGTTACTAAGCAGGAGGTACCTGTGCTACAAAGCACTACCAAGGACCAGCAGACGTTGCTGGAACTCGGATACCGAGATGGAGGCACCTAGGCCAAAGGCTCTGATGAGAACCAGCTGACGGTGCTGGAACCCGGAGGGGTATCAGAAGTTACCCCTGAAAAGCAAAGTTGGCATGCCGCAAGCTGGCCGCAGTTACCGAATCACACAGTCCTACAGGGGGTGCTTGTCCTACTGGCACTATGGAACAAACCTTTCTTACCAGAACCCGCAGTCCACATAGGAAGCACCTAAACTGCTGGCACCCTAGCCTCGGCTAACCCAACCGCAACACGACATGGCAACTTGGGGTGGCAAACTGACATTGACACTTCCCGGAAACAGCAGGCAGGGCTGGAACCAAGCTGGGCAGGAGGGAGTACCCGTGCCAAAGTCAGTTATGAGCAGCAACTGGCGATGTTGGAGCCCAGGACAAGCACTTAGCAGGCTGAGGCCTGATGTGCTGTCAATTGGGAGGCAGCAGGACAGATTGCCATCAAAACAGCAGGGGAACAGCTGACGTTACTGAACCCCACAAACACAGGAGCTAGTGTTTTACTCTGTGAAGACGGCACTTCCGAGCAACAACTGGCTGTGTTGAAGCCCAGGGACAAGCACGGAGCAGGCTTAGGCTGCATTGAAGAAATTTTAAGATCGGTTGTAGACTACTAATTTGAACCAAGCTCCACTTAGGCCTGTGGATTCACTGATTTTCGTATTTCCCCTGTCCTCCAACCCCGCCAGTTACAGCTCCGAAGTGGCGTCTGCACAATCCACACTTGTTCCTGTGTTACAGGTGTTCAGTCCGGTCAGTTAATCCCCTGATGTGTGTCCGGCAATGTCGCCTGCTCTGTCCACATTCCGATAATGGGAATGTGGACAGAGCAGGCGACATTGCCGGACACACATCAGGGGATTAACTGATCGGACTGAACACCTGTAACACAGGAACAAGTGTGGATTGTGCAGACGCCACTTCGGAGCTGTAACTGGCAGGGTTGGAGGACAGGGGAAATACGAGAGACAGTGGAGCCACAGGCCTAATTGGAGCACGGTTAAAAATCAGTAGTGGTACGACTGTGTAGGCAGCAGGAGACTTTGCCATCCACACAGCAGGGGATCAGCTGACATTACTGAACCCCACTGAGACACGGGAGCAAGTATCTCTTTCCGTGTGGACGGCACTTCCGAACTACAACTGGCTGTGTTGAAGCCCAGGAAATAGGAGGGTGTAGGCAGAGGCCTACTGTATTTTGAATGAGTTTACAGCAGGAGAGACTGCCATCCACAAAGCAGGGGATCAGCTGACGTTACTGAACCCCACTGAGACACGGGAGCAAGTATCTCTTTCCGTGTGGACGGCACTTCCGAACTACAACTGGCTGTGTTGAAGCCCAGGAAATAGGAGGGTGTAGGCAGAGGCCTACTGTATTTTGAATGAGTTTACAGCAGGAGAGACTGCCATCCACACAGCAGGGGATCAGCTGACGTTACTGAACCCCACTGAGACACGGGAGCAAGTATCTCTTTCCGTGTGGACGGCACTTCCGAACTACAACTGGCTGTGTTGAAGCCCAGGAAATAGGAGGGTGTAGGCAGAGGCCTACTGAATTTTGAATGAGGTGACAGCAGGAGAGACTGCCATCCACACAGCAGGGGATCAGCTGACGTTACTGAACCCCACTGAGACACGGGAGCAAGTGTCTCTTTCCGTGTGGACGGCACTTCCGAACTACAACTGGCTGTGTTGAAGCCCAGGAAATAGGAGGGTGTAGGCAGAGGCCTACTGAATTTTGAATGAGGTGACAGCAGGAGAGACTGCCATCCACACAGCAGGGGATCAGCTGACGTTACTGAACCCCACTGAGACACGGGAGCAAGTATCTCTTTCCGTGTGGACGGCACTTCCGAACTACAACTGGCTGTGTTGAAGCCCAGGAAATAGGAGGGTGTAGGCAGAGGCCTACTGAATTTTGAATGAGGTGACAGCAGGAGAGACTGCCATCCACACAGCAGGGGATCAGCTGACGTTACTGAACCCCACTGAGACACGGGAGCAAGTATCTCTTTCCGTGTGGACGGCACTTCCGAACTACAACTGGCTGTGTTGAAGCCCAGGAAATAGGAGGGTGTAGGCAGAGGCCTACTGTATTTTGAATGAGTTTACAGCAGGAGAGACTGCCATCCACACAGCAGGGGATCAGCTGACGTTACTGAACCCCACTGAGACACGGGAGCAAGTGTCTCTTTCCGTGTGGACGGCACTTCCGAACTACAACTGGCTGTGTTGAAGCCCAGGAAATAGGAGGGTGTAGGCAGAGGCCTACTGTCTTTGTAATGCGGAGACAGCAGGAGAGACTGCCATCTCCACAGCAGGGGAACAGCTGGCAGTGCTGAACCCCACTAACACTTGAACGAATGTGTTTGGCTCTGTGGAGACGACACTTCTGAACACCAACTGACGCTGTTGGAGCCCAGGATTAGGCGAGGAGCAGGCTGGGGCCTACTGGATTTTGGCAGGTGAAGGCAGCAGGAGACTTGCCATCTCCACAGCAGGGGAACAGCTGGCAGTGCTGAACCCCACTAACACTTGAACGAATGTGTTTGGTTCTGTGGAGACGACACTTCTGAACACCAACTGACGCTGTTGGAGCCCAGGATTAGGCGAGGAGCAGGCTGGGGCCTACTGGATTTTGGCAGGTGAATGCAGCAGGAGACTTGCCATCTCCACAGCAGGGGAACAGCTGGCAGTGCTGAACCCCACTAACACTTGAACGAACGTGTTTGGCTCTGTGGAGACGACACTTCTGAACACCAACTGACGCTGTTGGAGCCCAGGATTAGGCGAGGAGCAGGCTGGGGCCTACTGGATTTTGGCAGGTGAAGGCAGCAGGAGACTTGCCATCTCCACAGCAGGGGAACAGCTGGCAGTGCTGAACCCCACTAACACTTGAACGAATGTGTTTGGCTCTGTGGAGACGACACTTCTGAACACCAACTGACGCTGTTGGAGCCCAGGATTAGGCGAGGAGCAGGCTGGGGCCTACTGGATTTTGGCAGGTGAAGGCAGCAGGAGACTTGCCATCTCCACAGCAGGGGAACAGCTGGCAGTGCTGAACCCCACTAACACTTGAACGAATGTGTTTGGTTCTGTGGAGACGACACTTCTGAACACCAACTGACGCTGTTGGAGCCCAGGATTAGGCGAGGAGCAGGCTGGGGCCTACTGGATTTTGGCAGGTGAAGGCAGCAGGAGACTTGCCATCTCCACAGCAGGGGAACAGCTGGCAGTGCTGAACCCCACTAACACTTGAACGAATGTGTTTGGTTCTGTGGAGACGACACTTCTGAACACCAACTGACGCTGTTGGAGCCCAGGATTAGGCGAGGAGCAGGCTGGGGCCTACTGGATTTTGGCAGGTGAAGGCAGCAGGAGACTTGCCATCTCCACAGCAGGGGAACAGCTGGCAGTGCTGAACCCCACTAACACTTGAACGAACGTGTTTGGTTCTGTGGAGACGACACTTCTGAACACCAACTGACGCTGTTGGAGCCCAGGATTAGGCGAGGAGCAGGCTGGGGCCTACTGGATTTTGGCAGGTGAAGGCAGCAGGAGACTTGCCATCTCCACAGCAGGGGAACAGCTGGCAGTGCTGAACCCCACTAACACTTGAACGAATGTGTTTGGCTCTGTGGAGACGACACTTCTGAACACCAACTGACGCTGTTGGAGCCCAGGATTAGGCGAGGAGCAGGCTGGGGCCTACTGGATTTTGGCAGGTGAATGCAGCAGGAGACTTGCCATCTCCACAGCAGGGGAACAGCTGGCAGTGCTGAACCCCACTAACACTTGAACGAATGTGTTTGGCTCTGTGGAGACGACACTTCTGAACACCAACTGACGCTGTTGGAGCCCAGGATTAGGCGAGGAGCAGGCTGGGGCCTACTGGATTTGGGCAGGTGAAGGCAGCAGGAGACTTGCCATCTCCACAGCAGGGGAACAGCTGGCAGTGCTGAACCCCACTAACACTTGAACGAATGTGTTTGGCTCTGTGGAGACGACACTTCTGAACACCAACTGACGCTGTTGGTGCCCAGGATTACGCATGCCGCATGCAGAGGCCAATGGGCAGCGGTTTTTATGGAGGTTGTGGACTACTACTGATTCTAACCATGCTCCACTTAGGCCTCTGGCTCCACTGTCTCTACTATTTACCCTGGCCTCCAACCCCGCCAGCTACATCTCTGAAGTGGCGTCAGCACAATCTACACTTGTTCCTGTGTTACTGGTGCTCAGTCCCATCAGTTGATCCCCTGATGTTTGTCCGGCAAGTTCGCCAGCTCTGTCCTCATTCCCACTACTGGTTATGGGAATGTGGACAGAGCAGGAGACCTTGCCGGACACACATCAGGGGATAAACTGATGGGACTGAGCCACAGGAACACAGGAACAAGTGTAGATTGTGCTGACGCCACTTCAGAGATGTAGATGGCGGGGTTGGAGGTCAGGGGAAATAGTAGAGACAGTGGAGCCAGAGACCTAAGTTGGGCACGGTTAAAAATCAGTAGTGGTTTGAATGTTGATGGAGCTGGTGACTCTGCCGTCCACACAGCAGGGGATCAGCTGGCATTACTGAACCCCAGTAACACAGGAGCTAGTGTGTTTCTCTGTGCAGACGACACATCTGAGCGACAACTGGCTGTGTTGAAGCACAGGGATTATAGTTCAGGTGGTAGAAAAATGAACACACCAGCAGACCTGGATACAGTTGCCAACCACTAATTTAGTCTGTAAGAGGAATGGCAAAGTCTTTGGAGATCCAGGCCTTGTTCATTTTCAGAAAAGTCAGCCGGTCAACATTATCGGAAGATAGTCGCGTGCGACGGTCTGTTAGTACACCACCTGCGGCACTAAAGACACGTTCCGATAATACACTGGCAGCAGGGCAAGCCAGCACCTCCAATGCATACTGGCTAAGCTCTGGCCATGTATCCAGCTTAGAGACCCAAAACTTGAAGGGGGAAGAGCCATCTGGGAGTACAGCGACAGGGCAAGACATGTAGTCTGACACCATCTGACGGAAGCGTTGCCTCCTGCTGACTCGAGGCGTCGCTGATGGTGTAGACAATTGTGGTGGACACACAAAACTTTGCCACATTTGGGCCATAGTGGTCTTGCCTTGTGCTGCGGCACTGCCTCTGCTCCCTCTTTGTGCAGAGTTTCCTCCACTGCCTCGACGCACAGAGCTGCTTTGTAAAGCACTTGCAACAATGCTGTCGGGTGGAATGGAAAACATTATGGACTGCACCAGTGACTCTTCGTACTCCCGCATTTTACGCTCCCGGTTCAACGTTGGTATGAGCCTTTGTACGCTGTCCCGGTAGCGAGGATCTAGGAGGGTGTACACCCAATAATCAGCCGAGACGAGAATGTGGGCGATGCGGCGGTCGTTTCTCAGGCACTGCAGCATGAAATCAACCATGTGCTGCAGACTCCCAACTGCCAAAGAACCGCTGTCCCCTGTTTGAGGCGTGACCTCGACCTGCTCTGCATCACCCCACCCTCGCTGTACATACTGAGTAGAGGTTTGTGTACCTCCCTCCTCTGGAGAGATGTCTTCCTCCTCCATCGACTCCTCCTCATCCTCCTCACAAAGTGTCCCCTGCCTAGGCCTTTGTGAGGAAACACGTAGCGCAGACTGTCCAGAAGCAGATGGCATTTGGGACTCCTCATCCTCCACCTCTTCTGAAACCTCATCCCTTAGTGCTTGCAGTGTTTGTTGAAGCAGGCAGATAAGGGGGACAGTCATGCTGACTAGTGCATCATCTGCACTCGCCATCCGCGTGGATTCATCGAAGGCACGCAAAACGAGGCAGATGTCCTTCATAGAGGCCCACTCAATGGTGCTGAAGTGTGAACGGCGCACAGTGCGACTTGTTTGCGCCTGATGCAGCTGGTACTCCATGACTGCTGCCTGCTGCTCACACAACCGCTCCAACATATGTAACGTTGAATTCCACCGGGTGGGTAGGTCACATATGATGCGATGTTCTGGAAGGCCAAATCGTCGCTGCAGAGCAGCGAGGCGCGATCTTGCCGTGCTGGAACGTCGCAAGTGAGCGCACTCTATGCGGACCTTGTGCAACAGTGCATCAAGATCCGGATAGTCCCTCAGAAAGCTCTGCACGACCAAGTTAAGAACATGTGCCAGACATGGGATGTGTGTGAGGTTGCCTAGGCCAAGAGCTGCCACCAGATTTCGGCCATTGTCACACACTACCAAGCCCGGCTGGAGATTCGCTGGCCCAAACCACACATCGCTCTCCAGCTTGATAGCATTCCAGAGCTCCTGCGCTGTGTGGCTTCGATTCCCCAAAGAAATTAATTTGAGTACAGCCTGTTGACGTTTGGCCACGGCTGTGCTCATATCGGTCGTAACAGGCTCCTGCTCTGCTGTTTCTGAGGAACTTGAGTAGGAGGAGGAGTCTATGTGTACAGACTGGAGTCCTGCAATCCGTGGCGTTGGAAGAACACGTACAGCGCCACTCTCCAGATCCGTACCCGGCTCCACAACATTGACCCAGTGGGCAGTGAGGGAAAGGTATCGTCCCTGTCCATGGTTACTGGTCCACGCATCGGTGGTCAGGTGGACCTTGCTACTAACGGCGTTTAGTAGCGCATGTTTTATTTTGCCCTCAACATGTTTCTGCAGGGCAGGGACGGCTCGCCTGCTGAAATAAAAGCGGCTGGGCACGTTGTATTGGGGGACTGCCAATGCCATTAAGTCCCGGAAGGTGTCAGTGTCCACCAGCCTGAATGACAGCATTTCAACTGCCAGAAGTTTGGCAATGCCAGCATTCAGAGACTGTGCTCGGGGATGGTTTGCCGAGTAAGGGCGCCTTTTATCCCATGCCTGTGCTACCGATGGCTGTGATGGATGGGAACGTGCTGTTATGGGTGGAATCTGACAGGGTCTCCGGACAACAGTGGCAGAGGTTCTTCCTTGGCGATCCTGTGAGGAAGCCGAACCAGCAGTGTGTGAGCTGGAGGAAGAGGGCCCAACACGAACTGAAGAGGTGGTAGGTGGTGCTGTACGTTGGCCTACGTCTTGAGGGTGTCTATGCAACTCCAACTCGTGCTTGGTGCGCACATGTTTCCACATATTTGTGGTATTGAGGTTGCTGACATTTCTCCCTCTTTTGACTCTCTGATGACACAGCTTGCATTTGACAAAGCAAATGTCATCTGCAACTGTGTCAAAAAAGGACCACGCACTGCAACTCTTGTGAGCGCCCGGTTTGCCTTTGGAAGGAGGAATGCTCCTAACGGGTGCCGAAGTGGAGGGTACAGGCAACCAAGTCTTCCCCCTCCCTCTGCCTCCTGTTTTGGCCGGTAGGGGAATCTCTTCCTCCGAGCTGCTCCCACCACCTTCCTGTTGCTCACGCCATGATGGGTCAAGGACCTCATCATCTTCCCTCCCCTCTTCAAACAGCTGCTTCTCCGGGGTTGTCTCGCCAGCACCGTACGCACCAGAAAGTGGCAACTGAGTCTCGTCATCATCTGATGCGTACTGAGGTGTGCTGACCATAGGCACTGGCCCACTCGCCTCTTCAGATTCAGAGGGACAAAGAAGTTGCACATCACTGCATACTCCCTCTTCTTCACATTCAGGAATGCTGCTTGGCTGGCCCCCTCTTTCCAAGCCAACAGATTCCGAGAACAGAAGTAGAGATTGTGATGGCTCCTGTCCATGTCTCTCTGACTGCCTGGGCACTTTGGCAGGTGGTGAAGAGACAGATGGTTGCTCTTCGGTGCTCTGACCCTGAGAGGATGCGGAAGTAATTGAAGTCGATGCGTTAGCTGCCATCCATCCGACAACGGCTTCAATTTGTTCCTCCCGCAGCAGTGGGGTACGTTGAGGTCCTACAAAGCTGCGCATAAAGGACTGTTGCCTGCTAAAACTGGGGGATGCTGATCCACTGGTGCCCGCAGCAGGCCCAGAATCCCCACGTCCTCTACCTGTAGAATCCCCACGTCCTCTCCCTGCAGAATCCCCACGTCCTCTCCCTGCTAAAACTCCACGCCCACGCCCACGCCCCCGCGCCTTACTCCCTGCCTTCTTCATCTTGCAAGACTGCTTAAGATAGGCAAAAAAGGACAAAGGGGGGCCTTAGTGTGCTTATTCCTGAACAGCTGGTTACAGGTACAAGAAACACTAATTTTATGAAGTGTGTGTGTGTGGACTAGACTTTAATAGGAGCTGATGTGGCCTACACAAGTTCAAAATGTAGTGTTTGGTGAACTTTTTATGTGGTTTCTTTGTTTGAAACAAACTCAAAGTATGAGAACAAAGAATTGAAACTGATAGTATCACCAACTTTTTGGAGCTATTACAATGCAGGCAGGTAACCTACAATGCAAAAGATGAGGCTCCAAAAAAATTGGGTAATACTAATCTGGCTGCGCCGGCAGGGCACAAGCCAGAAAAAAAGGCTCCTCTATCTACTCCTATATAGTGTTTGCAACCAACCAATGTTGATGGATACGGATGGATGCACACTAATAGGAGAAGAAAAAATGAGCTGCACTCAGAGACAAATATGTGTGAGGCAGTGACGCACGTTGAGCGTCCTACAACCAGACGTAGCTGCAGGACACTCTACTCAGCGTGAGCTGCACTCACACACAGTCAGAGACCTCTCAGACAGCCGTCAACAGTGCAGCTAAGTGGGCACTGGCACTGACAGGCTGCAGAAAGGCTCCGCTGTGTACTCCTATATAGTGTTTGCAACCACCGTAGATGGAGACGGATGGATGCACACTAATAGAAGAAAAAATGAGCTGCACTCAAATAAAAATATGTGTGAGGCAGTGACGCACGCTGAGCGTCCTACAGCCAGACGTAGCTGCAGGACACACTACTCAGCATGAGCTGCACTCACACACAGTCAGAGACCTCTCAGACAGCCGTGAACAGTGCAGCAAAGTGGACACTAGCACTGAAAGGCTGCAGAAAGGCTCCGCTGTCTACTACTAGTGTTTGCAACCAACGTATATGGATACGGATGGAAGCACACTAGATTGAAATTATTTAAAAAATGCAGCTCAAAAAATAAAAGATGTATGAGGCAGCAGTGATCACACTGGGTGGCCTACAGCCTGACGTGGCTGCAGGACCCACTCCACAGCGTGAGCTGCACTCACACAGCCCTTGCAGACAGCTGTGAAAACAGCGCTGCTAGGGAAAAGCAAGCTACAGTGGTGGTTTATGTAGCCTGGATAAAGCACAATATTGTTTTTAGAATCGCTATTTCTAACTGTCCCTCACAGTCTTCTACAGCAGCCTGTCCCTAACTGAATTCACAGCAGAGTGACCAGAAATGGCGGCTGCGGTGGCTTTTATAGTGCATCATGACATCATTTCGGCAGCCAATCACAGCCATGCCAATAGTTAACATGCCTACATGCCTAACAGGATGTGCCCACACTTCGGAGGATTCCCATTGGCTTAATCAAAGCAAGCAGGCTCATAGCATGATGGGAACTTCCTATTCCGATTCCGATCCCGGAATCCGATATGAAAAAAGTATCGGAATTAAGTATCGGAATTCCGATACCGCTGATATCGGCCGATACCCGATACTTGCGGTATCGGAATGCTCAACACTAAGCAGGAGATATTGCCGTCCACACAGCAGGGGAGCAGCTGGCAATACTGAACCCCACTAACACTGGAGCATGTGTTTTTCTCTGTGCAGACGGCACTTATGAGCATTATCTGGCTGTGTTGAAGCCCAGGATCAATCATGCAGCAGGCTGGGGCCTAATTGCAGCAAGTTTTATATAGGTTGTAGACTACCACTGATTGTAACCGTGCTCCACTTAGGCCTCTGGCTCCACTGTCTCTAGTATTTCCTCTGGCCTCAAACCCCACCAGTTGCTGCTCAGAAGTGGCGTCTGCACAATCCACACTTGTTCCTGTGTTACTGGGGCTCAGTCACGTCAGTTGATCCCCTGATGTGTGTCCAGCAATGTCTCCCGCTCTGTCCACATTCCCACTAATAGTAATGGGAATGTGGACAGAGCAGGAGACATTGCCGGACACACATCTGGGGATCAACTGACGTGACTGAGCCCCACGTAACACAGGAACAAGTGTGGATTGTGCAGATGCCACTTCTGAGCAGCAACTGGTGGGGTTGGAGGTCAGGGGAAATACTAGAGACAGTGGAGCCAGAGGCCTAAGTGGAGCACGGTTAAAAATCAGTTGTAGTTTGAATGTGGAGGCAGCAGGAGACTTTGCCGTCCACACAGCAGGGGATCAGCTGACGTTACTGAACCCCACTAACACAGGAGCTAGTGTATTTCTCTGTGCAGACGGAACTTCTGAGCAACAACTGGCTGTGTTGAAGCCCAGGGATTACAGTTCAGGTGGTAGAAACATGAACACAACAGGAGACCTGGATACTGTTGCCAACCAATTATTTATTCTGGAAGAGGACTGGCAAATTCCGTCGAGATCCAGGCCTTGTTCATTTTCAGAAAAGTAAGCCGGTCAACGTTATCGGAGGATAGTCGCGTGAGACAGTCTGTTAGTACACAACCTGCCGCACTAAAGACGCGTTCCGATAATACACTGGCAGCAGGGCAAGCCAGCACCTCCAATGCATACTGGCTAAGCTCTGGTCATGTATCCAGCTTAGAGACCCAAAACTTGAAGGGGGAAGAGCCGTCTGGGAGTACACTGACAGGGCAAGACATGTAGTCTGTCACCATCTGACGGAAACGTTGCCTCCTGCTGACTGGAGCCGTCTGTGATGGTGTAGACATTTGTGGCGAGCACACAAAACTTTGCCACATTTGGGCCATACTGGTCTTGCCTTGTGCTGAGGCGCTGCCTCTGCTCCCTCTTTGTGCAGAGCTTCCTCCACTTTCTCGACGCACAGAGCTACTTTGTAAAGCACTAGCAGCACTGCTCTCGGGTGGAATGGAGAGCATGATGGACTGCACCAGCGTCTCTTGGTACTCCCGCAATGTACGCTCCTGGTTCAACGGTGTTATGAGGCTTTGTACGTTGTCCCGGTAGCGAGGATCTAGGAGGGTGTACACCCAATAATCAGCCGTGATGAGAATGAGGGCGATGCGGCGGTCGTTTCTCAGGCACTGCAGCAAGAAATCAACCATGTGCTGCAGACTCCCAACTGCCCAAGAAACGCTGTTCCCTGCTTGAGGCGTCATCTCTACCTGCTCTGCATCACCCCACTCTCGCTGTACATACTGACTAGAGGATTGTGTACCTCCCTCCTCTGGAGAGATGTCTTCCTCCTCCATTGACTCCTCTTCAACCTCCTCACAAAGTATCCCCTGCCTAGGCCTTTGTGAGGAACCATGTAGCGCAGACTGTCCAGAATCAGGTGCCATTTGTGACTCCTCATCCTCCACCTCTTCCAAAGCCTCCTCCCTTAGTGCTTGCAGTGTTTTTTGAAGCAGGCAGATAAGGGGGACAATCATGCTGACTAGTGCATCATCTGCACTCGCCATCCACGTGAAATCATCGAAGGCATGCAAAAGGAGGCAGATGTCCGTCATAGAGGCCCACTCAGTGGTGCTGAAGTGTGACCGGCGCACAGTGCGACTTGTTTGCACCTGATGCAGCTGGCACTCCATTACTGCTGCCTGCTGCTCACACAACTGCTCCAACATATGTAACGTTGAATTGCACCTGGTGGGAAGGTCACATATGATGCGATGTTCCGGAAGGCGTAATCGGCGCTGCAAAGCTGCAATGCACGATCTTGCCGTGCTAGAACGCCGCAAGTGAGTGCACTCTATGGGGACCTTGTGCAGCAGTGCATCAAGATCCAGATAGTCCCTCAGAAAGCTCTGCACGACCAAGTTCAGCACATGTGCTAGACATGGGATGTGAGTGAGGTTGCCTAGGCCCAGAGCTGCCACCAGATTTTGGCCATTGTCACACACTACCAAGCCTGGCTGGAGATTTGCTGGCAGAAACCACACGTTGCTCTCCTGCTTGATGGCATTCCAGAGCTCCTGTTCTGTGTGGCTTCGATTCCCCAAAGAAATTAATTTAGGTACGGCCTGTTGACGTTTGGCTACGGCTGTGCTCATATCGGTCGTAACAGGCTCCTGCAGCGCTGATTCTGAGGAACTGGAGTATAAGGAGGAGTCAATGTGTGCAGACTGGATTCCTGCAATCCTTGGAGTTGGCAGAAAACGTACAGTGCCACTCTCAAGATCTGTACCCGGCTCCACAACATTGACCCAATGGGCAGTGAGGGAAACGTATCGTCCCTGTCCATGGTTACTGGTCCACGTTTCGGTGGTCAGGTGGATCTTGCTACTGATGGCGTTTAGTAGCGCATGTTTAATTTTTCTCTCCACATGCTTTTGCAGGGCAGGGACAGCTTGCCTGCTGAAATAAAAGCGGCTGGACATGGTGTATTGTGGGACTGCCAATGCCATGAAGTTCTGGAAGGTGTCAGTCTCTACCAGCCTGAATGAGAGCATTTCAAGGGCCAGTAATTTGGCAATGCCAGCATTCAGAGCCTGTGCTCGGGGATGGTTTTCCAAGTATGGCCGCCTTTTCTCCCATGCCTGTGCTACCGATGGCTGTAGAGTGGCCTGGGAGTGTGAGGATGAACAGGAACATGGTGCTGTGGGTGGAATGTCACTGGGTCTCTGGACAACAGTGCCAGAGGTTCTTCCATGGCGATCCTGTGAGGAAGCTGAACCAGCTGTGTGTGAGCTGGAGGAAGAAGCTACAACACGAGCTGAAGAGGTGGTAGGTGGTGCTGTAGGTTGGCCTATGTCTTCAGTGTGTCTCTGTAACTCCACCACGTGCTTGGTCCCCACATGTTTCCACATATTTGTGGTATTGAGGTTGCTGACATTTTTCCCTCTTTTGACTCTCTGATGACACAGCTTGCATTTGACAAAGCAAATGTCATCTGCAACTGTGTCAAAAAAGGACCACGCACTGCAAGTCTTGGGAGCGCCCGTTTTGGCTTTTGGAAGAGGAATGCTCCTAATGGGTACCAAAGTGGAGGCTACAGGCAACCAAGTCTGCCACCTCCCGCTCCCTCCTGTTTTGGCCGTTCGGGGAATCTCTTCCTCAGAGCTGCTCCCACCACCTTCCTTTTCCTCACACCATGATGGGTCAAGGATCTCATCATCTGCACTCCCCTTTTCAAACACCTGCTTCTCCTGGGTAGTCTCGCCAGCACCGTACGCACCAGAAAGTGGCACCTGAGTCTCGTCATCATCTGATGCGTACTGAGGTGTGCTGACCATAGGCACTGGCCCACCCGCCTCTTCAGATTCAGAGGGACAAAGCAGTTGCACATCACTGCATACTCCCTCTTCTTCACATTCTTGAATGCTGCTTGGCTGGCCCCCTCTTTCCAAGCCAACAGATTCAGAGAACAAAAGTAGAGACTGTGATGGCTCCTGTCCAGGGCTCTCTGACTGCCTGGGCACTTTGGCAGGTGGTGAAGAGACAGATGGTTGCTCTTCAGTGCACTCGCCCTGAGAGGACGTGGAAGTCATTGAAGTCGATGCGTTAGCTGCGATCCATCCGACAACGGCTTCAATTTGTTCTTCCTGCAGCAGTGGGGTACGGCGAGGTCCTACAAAGCTGCGCATAAAGGACTGTTGGCTGCTAAAACTGGGGGATGCTGACTCACTGGTGCCCGCAGCTGGCACAGAATCCCCACGTCCTCTCCCTGCAGAATGCCCATGTCCTCTCCCTGCTGAAACTTCACGCCCACGCCCACGTGCCTTACTCCCTGCCTTCTTCATCTTGGTAGACTGATAAAGATAGGCAGAAAAGTACAAAGGGGGGGCTTAGTGTGCTTATTCCTGAACAGCTGCTAACAGGTATAAGAAGCACTAATTTTATAAAGTGTGTGTGTGGACCACACTTTAATATGAGCTAATGTGGCCTACACAACTGTCAAATGTAGTGTTTGGTGAACTTTATTTTGTTTTGTTTTTTCAAAAACAAAAAGGATGTGACCAAAGATTTGAAAGCGATAGTATCACAAACTTTTTGGAGCTATTACAATGCAGGAAAGTAACCTACAATGCAAAATGCAAAAGATGAGGCTCCAAAAAATAGGGTAATACTAATCTGGCTGCGGCTGAAGGGCACAAGCCAGAAAAAAGGCTCCTCTATCTACTCCTATGTAGTGTTTGCAACCAACCAATGTAGATGGATATGGATGGATGCACACTAATAGGAGAATGAAAAATGAGCTGCAATAAAAGAAAAATATGTGTGAGGCAGTGACGCATGCTGAGCGGCCTACAACCAGACATAGCTGTAGGACACACTACAGCGTGAGCTGCACTCACACACAGAGACCTCTCAGACAGCCGTGAACAGTGCAGATAAGTGGGTACTAGCACTGAAAGGCTGCAGAAAGGCTCCGCTGTCTACTCCTATAGTGTTTGCAACCAACGTATATGGATACGGATGGATGCACACTAATAGGAGAATGAAAAATGAGCTGCAAAAAAAGAAAAATATGTATGAGGCAGTGACACACGCTGAGCTGCCTACAATCAGACGTGGCTGCAGGACACACTACTCAGCGAGAGCTGCACTCACACAGACCTTGCAGACAGCTGTGAACACTGCTGCAAGGCAAACGAAAGCTACAGTGGTTGATTATGTAGCCTGGGTAAAGCACAATATGATTTTGAAAATCGCTCTCTCTCACTGTCCCTCACAGTCTTGAACAGCAGCCTGTCCCTAACTGAATTCACAGCAGAGTGAACCCGAAATGGCGGCGGCTTTTATAGTGCATCATGACATCATTTCAGCAGCCAATCACAGCCATGCCATTAATTAACATGCCTACATGCCTAACAGGATGTGCCCACACTTCTGAGGATTGTCATGGGCTGAATCAAATCAAACTGGCTCCTAGCATTATGGGAACTTCCGATTCCGGTATTCGATATGCTAAAAGTATCTGAACTCAGTATCAGAATTCCGATACCGCGAATATCGGCCGATACCCGATACTTGTGGTATCGGAATGCTCAACACTAGTCTTGGAAGAAAAAAGATTCCCCGCCCATGCTTTATGGAGTAGCAGGGGATACTGAGCCTCCTGTGACTATAGTGTATAGTGTTCTGTCACGCGTTACGTAGCAATACAGTTTAGTGTTCATTAACCATCTGAAAACAGAAAATATCAGCGTATCTGTCTTCTATAGTGACCAAGGTGAGAAGCAGAAAATAAGAATGCTTCAAGATGTTTTTATGTAGTCATAAAACAAAAAATGTAATTTATTCTAAACGTGTTATTCTAGCAAAACTCGGATTAAAACAAGATGTCATTTTCTGCTTAAATATTCCTTTTAAGGATCCTCTCGGTGTTTTCACCTCTCACACCAAGTACTCTTTGGCAATAGTAAGAAGTCAGGAAATATTACTGTGAGGACAATTGTGATTTTCATAGGGAAAATACATTGTATACTGACCCTATTTTTCTTACTGCTTTCAAATGGGAAGAAGGTTCCCTATGGATTCATGTATGGGAGGCCTATATAAGAAGGACACTACATGAGTTTGGCTTATTGTAGTATATTGATTTACTATATTTGATTTAATTTGATATTATAGTATCATTAAAAATTATTTCCAACTCAAAAAATTATAATTTATTTCAGAAGTAAAAGAGGTTGCATAGCATGATTTTCAGAAGACAGAGGATATGCTAAAACAATAAAATAACTAAGGCTATGTGCACACAGTGTGGATTCTGCTGCGGATCCGCAGTCGATTTGGCCCTGTGGATCCACAGCAGAACTGCAGGTGATGTACAGTACCATTCTAGCCTATGGAAAATTGAAACCGCTGTGCAGACGGAGCGGATTTTTCCGCGCGGTTTTTGCTGCGGTTTCAAATCTGCAGAAAGAATTGACATGTCATTCTTTTCTGCGGATTCCGCTGCGGTTTGCCATCTCCTTCATTGTGGAGGTGATAAACCGCAGGGCAAAACCGCAGGTAAACGGCAGGTCTTTTGACCTGCGGATTTACCTGCGGATTTTGCAAAATCCGCGTGGAAAAATCCACGGGTGAATCCGCACCGTGTGCACATAGCCTAAAACTCACCCGCTACTCCAGCTCTCACCATTATCTGTTTACTTTCAGGCCACTGCCATCTAGTGGTAAGACAGCCGTGACCAACCAGTGACCTTAGTGCTATCAGTGCTGAGGCTAATGATTGGCCAAAGCTGTCATGTGCTTATATACGGCTTATACTGACCTCAGTGATCATATTGTTAGATGATACAGTATTACCAATGAGGCCAGTGGTTAGCTGGAACAGTTGCCTAGAAGTAAAGAAACATACAAGTGTGTACTGGAGTGTCGATGGTACTGGAGCAGTAATGGCTGTAAGGACCGGTGTAGATGACCAAAGATTCTCTCATCTGAGAGAATGGGGTCGATTAAGCACATCATACTCTGTAAAACTCTCATCAGAGTTTGATCAGAGTGTGATCATAGTGTGATCTGATTCTCTCGGATGAGGAGAAGATGGAGCAAAAAATGTCTACATCTTCTGCATTGCGTCAGTCCATGGAAATCAGACCACACACAGATGTCACCTGATTGCAGTGCCATGTTTTCCATGTACTAATTTACTTGCATGGCAGAGGGTAATCTGAATATCGGATCAAACTTGAGCATGCTGCAATCTTTTCCCCAGACAGACTCTATCCAAGGAAAAAACTGGCCATGTGCACAGCCCCGTAGCATAACATTGGTCTGAGTGCGATCCCATGTTTAGTCGAATAGCACGCGGACAGATACGGCCATGTGCATGAACTTTAAGAGTGAGTATTGGGTATTTTGTCAGATATTATTTTATGAATAGATAGATATGATATACAATATTTGAAGACAATGGATCTCTATTTAACAATGATGTAGACAAGAAAAAGGCAGCTCTTTAGATTTCCACGTGTAGTTTTGTGCAGATGGTTACAGTTGAGTCTAACATCTAACAAAGAATTAATTGAACCTATGCCCGGAGGAATTTTACTTGTAATTGCTTCATCACTTCCTCTGGTATATTTAACTTTTTTATTCTTCAATGAACATATAGTTATGCTTGTCTGAATGTTCCCTTAATTGAAAAAGAAATGAAAACTTAACTGTGGTCTTTTAGTCGGAATTACCATCTAGGAAACAATATAATTTGCTATGCAGGTTGCCATAATGAACACCATTGTGGTCAGCAGGAAAATCAAAGATACAATGCATCTGGCCTAGACAGCTATGTCAACAGCTAACACTCCCTACCTTGTCCCTTTTCTGAAAAAATACCCAACACAGAAAGGCCCTGCTGATCTGAGCAGTATTTGCTCAGTGACTGGATGTGAGAGACTGCTCTTTTAACTCAGCACATTACTTGGAGCTCAATGTCAGATACCATTTGGCGTCCAACCAGCGTGACTCCACTGTACATGGGATGTGTGACTCAAAGCAATTGACTGGAATCAGAAAATAAATATCCGTCCAAGAGACAAAGCCTAGTTTAGCAGACAAAAGGGCTGGTTATTCCATTCCATGTCAGGGAACAGTGAGTCGGTACTTCTGGGTGGAGTGATTTACATGGAAATACTTACCTATTTCTGATCAGACAGTCTCCGTCTAGATGAATATTTCCAAAATCTTAACAGTAACCAACGGTTTTACTGCTCTCAATCAATTCACTAACATACATTGCTTGTAAGATAATTACTTAACAGTCAGCTATTGGCTACAAAATACCTAGTTCAAGCTAAAAAAAAAATAAATGACAGCATAAGACTTTAACTTTAACATATCATTTTTTGTTTAGTTTTTCATTGTAGGTAATGGAAAACTGTACATGGTGTGCGGCTTTATGGCTCAATTTGCCCACATTCTTTGCCAACCATTTTTCTTATGTTTCTGGCACAAATAATTTCATATATGAATACAAAGGTTAAAGGGAATCAGGCTGGTTTAGGTATTTTTTTTACAACTACTGATATGGCTATATAGGTCCTAATACAGCAAACGAAAAGATTCATGTTTTGCAGTAATCCGATGTGCCAGTGCTGATAAACCAAGTTTGAAAGCCACATCCAAATTGTTAATGTGAAGAGCTCTGTGCAGCTATTTCACATAGCTGGCTCTCCTGCTGTATCTAACATAGCTCCAAAAGCAAGTAACTCCTGGATGTGTCAGTTCAGTCTGCTTTCTCCCTTCCCTTTTCTTAGTGTTAGAGATAACAGGAGAGAGGAACAACAAATCAAAGTTTTCAAGGTGGAACAAAGCATTTAAGTCTCCTGATAAGGCTATACTGTAAATCATTTTAGATAGGGGGTTAAGTGCACACACAAGGAAGTCTGAAGAAGGAGAAGGATAAATCAATGAGCTGTGTATCAGTGCTTGCTCACACGATCGTATACTCTCTCATTTGAGGGAATCAGGCCAATTATACTGGCTATATGACCACGTGTGCTCATGTGAGTGAGATTTTAGAGTTAAAAGAGAGGAGCCTCTCAAAAAAAGTCTCTGCAAGGCTGTTGAGGACAGACATCTCAGTTACAGTGACTGTCAGCACAGTAGGAAGTTGATCCCTTATGAGCTGTAAAAGAAGACAGTAGTACAAAGATAGAACTGTCCTAAAATATGAATAGTCAAGACATACCAGACGTGACCATGCATTCTCCTATTTAAAGGGGTTGTCCGGTGAAAACAAGTTATCATCTACTCACCTATCTACTATAATGTTCATATGGGTCTAATGTTACTGGGTTATTCGTTGTCTTCTCTTCTGCCATTTGTCTTCTCGTCTTCTGCCATTTCTAAATCATATCTCATTCCTCTCCAGCTTCCATAGGAGACTTACCTTCGGTCCAGATTGTTAAATCGGACTAGTTTATATTATACAAAGGGAAGAATATCTGCACAATCAGGGCTGCCATTCACTAGCCTAAGTGGGTGGGTAATGACCACTGTGCAATGGTGTTATTGGTTCTCTCTTGAGTTTTTCCAGAAACAAACTTTCCAAGGAAAGGTTAAACAGAATATGTAATAACATCATATGAGACAACAACTCGAGAACCTATAATTTTTGGCGTTTTCGGTCGGTCAGACATAGTGTTATCAGCTAAGGGTTAATACGTGGAATTTGCCTGCACTATTACACCTAGGAGAAGGAGCACAGCTGTGGCTGACACACCGAATCAGCATGAACTGGCAGCGGCATGGAATGTTGGCAGCAGGCGCTGCGTTGTGGTTCCAGCAGGCGTTTTATAAACAAGTTTAATTCAGCACACCTGATTTTTGTAAGAAAAAAAGACAGCCGCAAAGCTTTTGGTATGAGATGGAGCAGACTGTAATATGCATATTAAAGCTCCAGGTCTAGAAGGAAATGCAGAGCACCGCAGCCTAGTAATCCACTCCTTCTAACTCCAGGCTGTTTTGGGATATGTCATCTGATAGTGGAGCTACACTCCCCATATATAGCTGTCATAATGGACAGTTATTTCAGTTGAGTCTCTGAAAAAAGTTGAACCAATTTCCCTACACATTCAAAGTCAAATAAATCTACTCGAGACTTGGAAACTAATGTCACACGCCGTGTGCTTCATCCCACTGAATTGCGCGCTTGTTTATGCATTATCCTACATGCTTTGAACCTATATTTGTACAATTTTCTCAGAAAATTTTGTTTTCATATTCAGGTAGATAAATGATTGAAAACGCCTTCAAAGTGCATAGATTTTCAAAACATGTTGGTAAATTCAGTGATTTCTTTCTGCAGCACTTTCTACATGGATTATGTTTTCTGCAGCTAAAATAAACCAGTGAAGAAGTTTTTTATCAGTATCAGCTTGAATATTTGCATTTGTTTCTACTGTTACCGTTTACAAGGAAGTGTTGTCTGTGCCATGAATGAAACTAAAACTTTGCAAAAGGTGAGTTGGTTTAACTTTGATTATTTTTTCAATATTAAATTTCCGCCAACCAGCAAAAAAGTAGCTGATCGGCGGACATCAAACTTGTGCTGCTAGGTCTGCTATATCACCTTTTAGGGTATGTTCACACAGAAGTTTTATTCAATGGATTTTGGATCAGATTCTGATTACAAATGTATATAAAAACTCCTCAAATACATTTTGATCAGGCTTCATGTTGATTTCAATAGGAAAACAATCCTATAGGGCTCAAAGTGCCATTTCAGCTGTTTTGTTCCGTTTTACTTTTATTAGTGTGCAAAAATCCAACATGTGAATTCTTGAGGTATTTCTGTCTAAACAAAAGTTCCACATTTGGTTACAAAATCAACAGAAGCAGAAATGTATCATAAAAACTAGGGGGGCTAAATGGGATATAGTCAGTAGTGGGAACCGCAGGGATCCGTGCTGGAACCGATTATTTTTACCCTCTTTATTAATGACCTTGTGGATGGGATTGAGAGTAATGTGTCTGTCTTGGCTGATGACCAGTGTTGAGTAGAGTTGAGCGACTTTTGGTTTTTTAGGGTCGCGTTTCGTTTCGTGAAACCCGACTTTTCCAAAAGTCGGGTCGAGCAAGATCGTCCAATTATAGGGAAAAGTCGGGGTCGTCCCGAAACACGAAACCCAATGGGGAATAAAAGTCGGCAGTGAGAGGAGGACAGGAACCACACCAACAGTGCCCATTTGAATGCCAAAAGCATCAATTCTTCTTACTTAAGCTTGTCAACCTTAATTAACTTCATAATACAAGTTACGCACTGAAAAATGGGGGTTATTTGGCTACAGACTGTGGGGGGGGAGGGCTGGCTCCAGGTTTTCATGTGCCCTGGGCGAAAGAGCGCCCATTTAACACATACCACAACTCATCATGCTCCGATACGGCAGAGAAATAGCGGTATAGTACAATGAAAAATACCTCACTTTTTACATCTCATGACGAGGCCCATCTATTTCTCCATACAGAATCATTGGTCCCATATAATGTTTGAAACAGTATATGATGAGCTCCACATAATGCTACAGTATATGTTGGTCCCCATGGATGAAGCTCTACTGTCTTATGGGCCCAAATAATGCTCCAAACATAATGGGCCCCATTTCTAATGCTCTAGTGTATAATGGGCCCTGTAAATGCTGCTCCAGTGTCTGATGTCCACCTTTGGAATGTTCCAGTGTATGGTGGGCCCCATCTATCATTCTCAGACGGTGTTAGGCCCAGTATGGATTGCACGTGATTGCACAAAGGTAAGAAAGGGTACCGTATCCCCAGATAACATGTATGGATAGCGTACACATTCAAAATATATGTCTCAGAAGGCAGGCTCAGACGGTGTTAGGCCCAGTATGGATTGCACGTGATTGCACAAAGGTTAGAAAGGGTACCGTATCCCCGGATAACATGTATGGATAGCATACACATTCAAAATATATGTCTCAGGAGGCAGGCTCAGATGGTGTTAGGCCCAGTATGGATTGCACGTGATTGCACAAAGGTTAGAAAGGGTACCGTTTCCCCGGATAACATGTATGGATAGCGTACACATTCAAAATATATGTCTCAGGAGGCAGGCTCAGACGGTGTTAGGCCCAGTATGGATTGCACGTGATTGCACAAAGGTTAGAAAGGGTACCGTATCCCCAGATAACATGTATGGATAGCGTACACATTCAAAATATATGTCTCAGGAGGCAGGCTCAGACGGTGTTAGGCCCAGTATGGATTGCACGTGATTGCACAAAGGTTAGAAAGGGTACCGTATCCCCAGATAACATGAATGGATAGCGTACACATTCAAAATATATGTCTCAGGAGGTAGGCTCAGACGGTGTCAGGCACAGTATGGATTTGACGGCCCAGATTACACAGCGGAGGAGCAGGGAGAGGTAAAGATTGCAAATGCTGGGGCCCTGCCCAAGCAAGGGGGGCCCACTCGTGGGCGTCGGTACTGGCACTGGGCCCCTCATAGTACAGCGGTGTGTCTGACGGCGGGTGTGCACCACCACCGTCAGAGACACTTGATTGCACTATGAGGGACCCTGTGCCAGTGCCCGCGCCCAAGAGTCGGCCTACCCACCTGTCCAGGGCAACGGCACTCGCACGGTGTCGTGCGCTAGGTGGTGACCCCGGCCATGGGGGGGGAGGCAGCACAGTTAGGGAGTTTTAGAAAGTGGCATATGTTGATGTTGGACATTCAGCTGATGCAAAAGGCGAAATAGGTGAAGTCCCAGGAAGAGGTGGACCAAAGCAAGCCATTTTTCTGTCACCCTATGTGTCATCAGGGGAAGGTGGGACAAAATCCTTGGAAACCCATGCGTGGTTCATTTTAATGAAGGTTAGATCATCCACATTTTGGGTTGACAGACGGGTCCTTTTTTCTGTCAGGATTGATCCAGCTGCACTGAAGACTCTTTCCGATAGCACACTTGCAGCTGGGCAAGCGAGCTCCTGTAAGGTATATTGGGCCAATTCAGGCCAGGTGTCCAGTTTAGCGGCCCAATAGTCAAAGGTGAATGACCTGTGTGGGAGAACATCGATATGGGAGGAAAAGTAGTTTGTAACCATAGTTGACAACTGCTGTCTCCTGTCACTTTCCATCGATGCAGTATTACCAGTTGTGTGAGCGGTATTTGAAAAATCAGTCCACAACATTGTCATGAAACCCCTGTCTCCAACGCCACTTCTGCTGTGTGCACCACGAACACCTCTGCCAAACTGCCCCCGGCCCGTACGGCTCGTGTGAGAACCATCACCGCTGCTGTGTGCTGGGAATGCCTCAAGCAACCGATTTACCAGAGTTGCTTGTTTATTAGCCAATATTAGGTCAAGGTTCTCCTGTGGCATGATGTTTTGTAATTTGCCTTTATAGCGTGGATCCAGGATGCTGGCCAACCAGTAGTCGTCATCGTTCATCATTTTGGCAATGCGGGGGTCCCTTTTTAGGATCCGCAAGGCATAATCTGACATGTGGGCCAATGTTCCCGGTGTCAATGATGCACTGCGAGTGCTGGGTGGAGGAGCACTTTCTGGCAAATCCACATCCCTCCAGTCACGCACAAACCCTGTACCAGACCTTGCCACGCCAACATTTTCACTTGCCCCATGAGATGCATCCTCCTCCCCTAAGTAATCATCCCCATCATCATCCTCCTCCTCCTCTTCTTCCTCCACCTCGTCCAGGAGAGGTCCCTGAGCAGACAATGGCTGAATGTCATCAAAGATTCCCTCCTCCTCTTCCTCCTCATCAACATTGGCTGCAGACGCCTGCTCCTTAAGGTGCGTCAAAGTTTGCATGAGCAGACGCATAAGTGGGATGCTCATGCTTAGGATGGCGTCGTCTGCGCTTACCAGCCGTGTGCATTCCTCAAAACACTGAAGGACTTTACAGAGGTCTTTCAGCTTCGACCACTGCACACCTGTCAACTCCATGTCTGCTCTCAAAGTGCCTGGCCGTGTATCCTCCCACAAATGCATTATGGCCTGCCTCTGCTCGCACAGCCGCTCCACCATGTGCAGGGTGGAGTTCCACCTTGTTGCAATGTCGATAATGAGGCGGTGGTTGGGAAGGTGGAGCAATCGCTGCAGCTTCTGCATACGAACGGAGTGTACAGGTGACCGGCGGATGTGCGCGCACAGTCTTCGCACCTTCTGGAGCAGGGCTGTTAACTCCGGATAATTTTTGAGGAAGCACTGCACCACCAGGTTCAAGGTGTGAGCCAAGCAAGGTATGTGGCTGAGCTTTGAAAGGGCTATGGCTGCCACAAAATTACGGCCGTTATCACTAACTACCTTGCCTGCCTCAAGATGTACACTGCCCAGCCATGACTCAGTTTGTCGCTTCAAGTACTCGGCCAGCACCTCGGCGGTGTGTCTGTCGCCCAAACACATCATCTGCAACACAGCCTGCTGACGCTTTCCACTAGCTGCTCGATAGGGGGACACATCGTGTGCAACAGTGGCAGCTGCTGATGGAGTGCTCGTACGACTGCGCTCTGTGGACGAGCTTTCGCTTCTGGAGGAGGAGGAGGAGGAGGAGGAGGGTCGAACGCCTACAGCCAACTGTTTCCTATACCGTGGGCTAGGCAGCACTGTCCCACCACCGCTGTCCCCTGTGGACCCTGCATCCACCACATTAACCCAGTGCGCAGTGATGGACACGTAACGGCCCTGGCCATGCCGACTGGACCATGCATCAGTTGTGAGGTGCACCTTTCCACTCACTGAGTGCTTGAGTGCATGGACAATGCGGTCTTTCACATGATGGTGGAGGGCTGGGATGGCTTTGCGAGAGAAGAAGTGGCGACTGGGTAGGTCATAGCGTGGTACTGCATAGGCCATGAGTTCGCGGAAAGCTGCGCTTTCCACCAACCGAAAGGGCATCATCTCAAACTAGATTAGTTTGGCAATGTGGGCGTTCAAACCCAGTGTACGCGGATGAGAGACTGAGTACTTTCTTGACCTACTCATAGTGTCTGGGAGGGTGAGCTGGACTTGAGAGCTGCATATGGTGGAAGTAGCGGTGGACAGGGCGGACTGAGAGAGGGTTGATGATGGTGATGGAGTTGGTGTTCTTTCTGATGGCCTAGAATCAGTCTTTCGTTGATATAACAGTGGGATTCCCTGACTGCTGTGGCCTTGCAACGACACCTCAACATTTGCTGCTGTGCTAACCGGTGGGCTTACAGTGGGGGAAACAATGTAGCGTTGCTGACTACCTTCGTTGTGATCAGTTGCACATGTGGCACTTGAGGTTTGGTGTTGTGTCCACGCTTGCAAGTGCATGCTGGTTAAATGTCTAAGCATGCAACTGGTTTTCAAATTTTTCAGATTTTTCCCTTGGCTAAAGGTCTTTGCGCACTTCTTACAGATAACCTTGGCCTGATCATGAGGATTTTGGTCAAAAAAGTGCCACACTGCACTCTTCCTACTTTGGCAGACATTTTGCGGCCTAGCACGCTGTGATCTTTTGACCCTCTGGACAAGCTGTCCAGCAACTCTTTTGATGTTTGGAACCTGTCTTTGGAGTGCTCCGGGCCTGCCGGATAACAGCTGTTGCGATGTCGATGTCTGCTGTGGATGCTCCTCATCTGAGCTATTGGAAGCAGCACCCTCTTCCCCCAATGGATGCCAATCTGGGTCAACAACTGGGTCATCCATCACCTCCTCTTCTATGTCATGTGCACCTTCCTCTGTGTCACCGTGTATGGTGGTATAGTGTGCAGGAAGGGGCACCTGAGTCTCATCAGGGTCAGAATCTGGCTCTGTACACTGCGAGGACAATGTAGTGCTCTGAGTGAATGTACCAGCAGAATCATCCATCAGCGGCTGTGCATCAGTGCACTCCATGTCAGATTCATCTTGGCCTGGGTAATTCACCATTTCACTTGATAATCCAGGCATGGTATGTGAAAACAGCTCCATGGAGTAATCAGTAGTATGGCCTGTGTCATCCTTCAATCTTGGTTGGGGTGAAGGACACAAGGAAAGGTGTGGTTCATGAACATGAGCCTCCAATGACGACTCAGTGCTTTTACTTTTTACAACTGAAGAAGAGGAGGCGATAGAGCTGGAGGCTGAGTCAGCAATGTAAGACAAAACTTTTTCCTGATGCTCTGGCTTTAAAAGCGGTTTGCCAACTCCTAGAAAACTAAGCGTTCGAGGCCTTATGTAGCCAGACGATGACGCAGGCTCAACACCTCCTGCATTCGGTCCTATTTTGCTCTTGCCACTACCATCAGATCCACCACCAACACCATCATTACCAGCTGCCAACCCCCGCCCAATTCCACGGCCTCTTCCACCAGCCTTCCTCATTTTTGGTAGAAATGTAGACAAAATCCAACAAACTATATAGTAATGTAAAACAAGGTACAAGGTGTCTATAGGACAGGGGAGATTTTGAATTTCTGCAGACACTTGTGGACAGTTTTGGATTGTGTGAGGCCCACTGATATCTGAGCGCTATGTCACAGGCTCGATGGCACAGCTGTGACAAAAGTGACGAGAGGATAAGGGAGATTTTGAATTTCTGCAGACACTTGTGGACAGTTTTGTATTGTGTGAGGCCCACTGTTATCTGAGAGCTATGTCACAGGCTCGATGGCACAGCTGTGACAAAAGTGACGAGAGGATAAGGGAGATTTTGAATTTCTGCAGACACTTGTGGACAGTTTTGGATTGTGTGAGGCCCACTGATATCTGAGCGCTATGTCACAGGCTCGATGGCACAGCTGTGACAAAAGTGACGAGAGGATAAGGGAGATTTTGAATTTCTGCAGACACTTGTGGACAGTTTTGTATTGTGTGAGGCTCACTGATATCTGAGCGCTATGTGACAGGCTCGATGGCACAGCTGTGACAAAAGTGACGAGAGGATAAGGGAGATTTTGAATTTCTGCAGACACTTGTGGACAGTTTTGTATTGTGTGAGGCCCACTGATATCTGAGCGCTATGTGACAGGCTCGATGGCACAGCTGTGACAAAAGTGATGAGAGGATAAGGGAGATTTTGAATTTCTGCAGACACTTGTGGACAGTTTTGTATTGTGTGAGGCCCACTGATATCTGAGCGCTATGTGACAGGCTCGATGGCACAGCTGTGACAAAAGTGACGAGAGGATAAGGGAGATTTTGAATTTCTGCAGACACTTGTGGACAGTGTTGGATTGTGTGAGGCCCACTGATATCTGAGCGCTATGTCACAGGCTCGATGGCACAGCTGTGACAAAAGTGACGAGAGGATAAGGGAGATTTTGAATTTCTGCAGACACTTGTGGACAGTTTTGTATTGTGTGAGGCCCACTGATATCTGAGCGCTATGTGACAGGCTCGATGGCACAGCTGTGACAAAAGTGACGAGAGGATAAGGGAGATTTTGAATTTCTGCAGACACTTGTGGACAGTTTTGGATTGTGTGAGGCCCACTGATATCTGAGCGCTATGTCACAGGCTCGATGGCACAGCAGTGACAAAAGTGACGAGAGGATAAGGGAGATTTTGAATTTCTGCAGACACTTGTGGACAGTTTTGTATTGTGTGAGGCCCACTGATATCTGAGCGCTATGTGACAGGCTCGATGGCACAGCTGTGACAAAAGTGACGAGAGGATAAGGGAGATTTTGAATTTCTGCAGACACTTGTGGACAGTTTTGGATTGTGTGAGGCCCACTGATATCTGAGCGCTATGTCACAGGCTCGATGGCACAGCTGTGACAAAAGGGACTAGAGGATAAGGGAGATTGGATTGCTTTTAAAAAAGCAGTTTGCGGAGCAGTGAGTAAACAGCAATGCCAGCCTGTCAGGAAGCCTTAAAAGGCAGCCCAACAACCAACACCACTGATACACCACAATATAGCCTCCCCTTGCACTGCACACACAGTGACTGGTGTGTTGTGCAGGCCAAATTGCTAGCAGCAGAAGCAGTTTTTTTTTCTTCTCAGGACAAAAAAAAAAATTGGGATTGCTTTTAAAAAAGCAGTTTGCGGAGCAGTGGGTAAACAGCAATGCAGGAATGTCAGGAAGCCTTAGAAGGCAGCCCAACAACCAACACCACTGATACACCACTATATAGCCTCCCCTTGCACTGCACACACAGTGACTGGTGTGTTGTGCAGGCCAAATCGCTAGCAGCAGAAGCAGTTTTTTTGTCTTCTTCCCTGCCTAACGCTCTCCCTACAGAATCAGCAGCAACCTCTCCCTATACTGAGATCGGCAGAAGTAAGATGGCGGT
Organism: Dendrobates tinctorius; assembly: GCF_039654945.1. Classification (NCBI taxonomy): domain Eukaryota; kingdom Metazoa; phylum Chordata; class Amphibia; order Anura; family Dendrobatidae; genus Dendrobates; species Dendrobates tinctorius. Next base: position 68,429,792 of record NW_027361690.1, on the reverse strand, counting down.
CGGCGTGCACGCCCTTTTATACCCCCTGTGACGCCCACCAAAGCAAGCCAATCACTTGCATGCCCTTCTGAAAGATGGTGGTGACCCCTGCCTATGTCATCACGTTGCCCACAGTGTCCGTGGATCCTGATTGGCTGAAAAAGAGCGCAAAACAAACTTTTGAAACGTGACTTTGGCGCGTAAGTCGCCAACCTCGTGGCCGACCTCATCCTAGGGTCGGGTTTCGTTTCATGAAACCCGACTTTGCCAAAAGTCGGCGACTTTTGAAATTTTTCGACCCGTTTCGCTCAAATCTAGTGTTGAGCAATACCGTTCGATACCCAAAAATATTGTGTCGGATGGTATCGCCCGATACGAAAAAAATATCGGGTATCGCCGATTCCGATACCGGAAGTTCCATTCAAGTCAATGGGACTTCCGGTATCGGAATTAAAAAAAGGCCTTTATTTCCTTGTTGGCTAATTCTACATAATTGAAAACAAATAAGAATCATGTAGAATGTATTGTAGTAGGTGGAGGAGACATTAAAAGCATAGTGGTTTATTCAAATCACATGGCATAGCATTAATTCCAATTTTTTTTTTCAAGACGATCGGAGTTAAAAAGATATTGACTATGTTAACTTTTTTATATTTAGTCAGATATGTATGTTTCGCAACTTCCATGCTCTTCACCTTCTTTTGTACATCTCCCACACTTTCTCCTTCATGATCCGCAGCAGTAGCATTTTTTTCATCAACTTTTTCTTCACCTTATTCATCTTCTTCTTCTTCACCTTCTTCCCATTAATTTTTTTTTTCCATTCTTCATATTCTTCTTATTCAGCTATTATTAATTTTCATATGCTATTTCTTCATCTTCTTCCTATTCTTCTTTTTCTTCATTTTCTTATGGTGACAGGCATTCCTGTAGTACTTATCTATAAAAGTTATAAGATTACACCTTACGTTCTGCCTGTCACTAAAGATTTACAACAGGATTTGTCCGCGTTCAGTTTGGCCTGCAGCAGCAGGCATTTTCCAGGGGCACCACGAGGAGGAACGGACTCACCCCCATTTACTGCTTAGTCTTCTTCTGCTTATAATTTTGATTTCTTCTATGCTGATTTTTTGTCTTATGCTTAATGTTCTTCTGCTTTCTGTTCTTCTGCTTTTGCTTCTTCTGCTTCTTGTTCTTCTGTCGTTTGTTCTGTATCTTGGTGGTTGTCTTCATGTTCTTTGTCCTCTTGGTCTTATTATTTAGAGACATATTTCTGGTCTTCTTTGGTGTGGTCTTCAGGGTCGTCATCATCAGGGTCATCGTCAAGGAGATCAATAAGGATTACCAAAGACAATTTCAAAAAGCTTGATCTTGGAAATGTAGCAGAAGGTACAAGAAGGCTGAGAAACTGGCGAGAATCAGCAGACAGTGCTGGCACCCGGATGGGTAGCAGAAGGAACAAGAGCCAATGGCACTACCGAGGACCAACTGACAGTGCTGGACCATGGTTACTAAGCAGAAGGTACCTGTGCTAAAAAGCACTACCAAGGACCAGCTGACGGTGCTGGACTTCGGATACCGAGATGGAGGCACCTAGGCCAAAGGCTGTGGCGAGAACCAGCAGACAGTCCTGGCACCCAGATGGGTAGCAGAAGGAACAGGAGCCAATGGCACTACCGAGGACCAACTGACGGTGCTGGACCACGGTTACTAAGCAGAAGGTACCTGTGCTAAAAAGCACTACCAAGGACCAGCTGACGGTGCTGGACCTCGAATACCGAGATGGAGGCACCTAGGCCAAAGGCTGTGGCGAGAACCAGCAGACAGTGCTGGCACCCGGATGGGTAGCAGAAGGAACAAGAGCCAATGGAACTACCGAGGACCAACTGACGGTGCTGGACCACGGTTACTAAGCAGAAGGTACCTGTGCTAAAAAGCACTACCAAGGACCAGCTGACGGTGCTGGACCTCAGATACCGAGATGGAGGCACCTAGGCCAAAGGCTGTGGCAAGAACCAGCAGACAGTGCTGGCACCCGGATGGGTAGCAGAAGGAACAAGAGCCAATGGCACTACCGAGGACCAACTGACGGTGCTGGACCACGGTTACTAAGCAGAAGGTACCTGTGCTAAAAAGCACTACCAAGGACCAGCTGACGGTGCTGGACTTCGGATAACAAGATGGAGGCACCTAGGCCAAAGGCTCTGGCGAGAACCAGCAGACAGTGCTGGAACCCGGGTGGGTAGCAGAAGGTACCCATTGAAAGCAAAGTAGCCAGGCCGCAAGCCGGCCGCAGTTACCGAAACGCACAGTCCTACAGGGGGTCCATGTCCCATTGGCACTACGGATCCAGCCTTCAGTGCCAGTTCCCGCAGCCCACATAGGAGTCACCTAAACTGCAGGCACCATAGAGTCAGCTAACCCGGCCGCAAGACGACAGGACAACGGATTGGTGGCATAGTGACCTTGACACTACCCGGAAACAGCAGGCGTGCTGGAACCAGGCTGGGCAACAGGGAGTCCCCGTGCCAAAGACACTGCCGAGAACCAGGTGACGGTGCTGGAACCCAGATGGGTAGCAAAAGCTACAAGAGCCAATGGCACTACCGAGGAACAGCTGACGGTGCTGGACCACGGTTACTAGGCAGGAGGTACCTGTGCTAGAAAGCACTACCAAGGACCAGCTGACGGTGCTGGACCTCGGATACCGAGATGGAGGCACCTAGGCCAAAGGCTCTGGCGAGAACCAGCAGACAGTGCTGGAACCCGGGTGGGTAGCAGAAGGTACCCATTGAAAGCAAAGTAGCCAGGCCGCAAGCCGGCCGCAGTTACCGAAACCCACAGTCCTACAGGGGGTCCATGTTCTATTGGCACTACGGATCCAGCCTTCAGTGCCAGTTCCTGCAGCCCACATAGGAGTCACCTAAACTGCAGGCACCGTAGAGTCGGCTAACCCGGCCGCAAGACGACAGGACAACGGATTGGTGGCATAGTGACCTTGACACTACCCGGAAACAGCAGGCGTGCTGGAACCAGGCTGGGCAACAGGGAGTGCCAAAGACACTGCCGAGCACCAACTGGCGTTGTTGGAGCCCAGGGACAATCATGGTGTAGGCCGAGGCCTACTTGGTGGTAGTTTTAGATTGTTTGTAGGCTACAACAGACTATCAACGTGCTCCAATTAGGCATCTGTCTCCACTCTGTTTCCAGGATTTCACGTGACCACCAACACCGCCAGTTTATGCGTACAGCAGCCGTCTGCCCAATCCACACGTGTTGCTGTGTTACTGGGATTCTGTAATGTCAGCAGATCCCCTGATGTGTGTCTGCCACTGTCTCCTGCTCTGTCCACATTCCCACCGCTTGCAGTGGGAAGGTGGACAGCGCAGGAGACAGTGGCGGACACATATTGGGGGATCTGCTGATGTTACAGAACCCCAGTAACACAGGAACACGTGTGGAATGCGTGGACGGCAACTGTGAGCAGGAACTGGCGGTGTTGGAGGTCAGGGGAAATACTAGAGACAGAGTGGAGACAGAGGCCAAATCAGAGAATGTTTAAATCTGAAGTAGTTACAATTTGGAGGCAGCAGCAATTTGCCCTCCACACAGCAGGGGATCAGCTGACGTTACTGAACCCCACTTTCACATGAACGAGTGTGTTTTTCTGTGTGGACAGCACTTCTGAGCACCAACTGGCGGTGTTGGAGCCCAGGGACAATCATGGTGCAGGCCGAGGCCTACTAGGAGCCAGGTGTAAAGCTGAGGTATTTTGACTTTGGAGGGAGCAGGACACTTTGCCCTCCACACAGCAGGGGATCAGCTGACGTTACCGAACCCCACTTTCACATGAACGAGTGTGTTTTTCTGTGTGGACAGCACTTCTGAGCACCAACTAGCGTTGTTGGAGCCCAGGGAGAACCAGGGTGCAGGCCGAGGCCTACTTGGTGGCAGTTTTACATTGTTTGTAGGCTACAACAGACTGTCAACGTGCTCCAATCAGGCATCTGTCTCCACTCTGTTTCCAGGATTTCACGTGACCAACAACACCGCCAGTTTATGCGTACAGCAGCCATCTGCCCAATCCACACGTGTTGCTGTGTTACTGGGATTCTGTAATGTCAGCAGATCCCCTGATGTGTGTCTGCCACTGTCTCCTGCTCTGTCCACATTCCCACCGCTTGCAGTGGGAAGGTGGACAGCGCAGGAGACAGTGGCGGACACATATTGGGGGATCTGCTGACGTTACAGAACCCCAGTAACACAGGAACACGTGTGGAATGCGTGGACGGCAACTGTGAGCAGGAACTGGCGGTGTTGGAGGTCAGGGGAAATACTAGAGACAGAGTGGAGACAGAGGCCAAATCAGAGAATGTTTAAATCTGAAGTAGTTACAATTTGGAGGCAGCAGCAGTTTGCCCTCCACACAGCAGGGGATCAGCTGACGTTACCGAACCCCACTTTCACATGAATGAGTGTGTTTTTCTGTGTGGACAGCACTTCCGAGCACCAACTGGCGGTGTTGGAGCCCAGGGACAATCATGGTGCAGGCCGAGGCCTACTAGGAGCCAGGTGTAAAGCTGAGGTATTTTGACTTTGGAGGGAGCAGGACACTTTGCCCTCCACACAGCAGGGGATCAGCCGACGTTACCGAACCCCACTTTCACATGAACGAGTGTGTTTTTCTGTGTGGACGGCACTTCTGAGCACCAACTAGCGTTGTTGGAGCCCAGGGAGAACCAGGGTGCAGGCCGAGGCCTACTTGGTGGCAGTTTTAGATTGTTTGTAGGCTACAACAGACTGTCAACGTGCTCCAAATAAGCATCTGGCTCCACTCTGTTTCCAGGATTTCACGTGACTACCAACACCGCCAGTTTATGCGCACAGTAGCCGTCTGCCCAATCCACACGTGTTCCTGTGTTACTGGTGTTCTGTAATGTCAGCAGATCCCATGATGTTTGTCTGCCAATGTCTCCTGCTCTGTCCACATTCCCACCACTTGCAGTGGGAAGGTGGACAGCGCAGGAGACAGTGCCGGACACACATTGGGGGATCAGCTCACGTAACAGAACACCAGGAACAAGTGTGGAATGCGTGTACGGCAACTGTGAGCAGGAACTGGCGGTGTTGGAGGTCAGGGGAAATACTAGAGACAGAGTGGAGACAGAGGCCAAATCAGAGAATGTTTAAATCTGAAGTAGTTACAATTTGGAGGCAGCAGCAGTTTGCCCTCCACACAGCAGGGGATCAGCTGACGTTACCGAACCCCACTTTCACATGAACGAGTGTGTTTTTCTGTGTGGAAAGCACTTCCGAGCACCAACTGGCGGTGTTGGAGCCCAGGGACAATCATGGTGCAGGCCGAGGCCTACTAGGAGCCAGGTGTAAAGCTGAGGTATTTTGACTTTGGAGGGAGCAGGACACTTTGCCCTCCACACAGCAGGGGATCAGCTGACGTTACCGAACCCCACTTTCACATGAACGAGTGTGTTTTTCTGTGTGGACGGCACTTCCGAGCACCAACTGGCGGTGTTGGAGCCCAGGGGCAATCATGGTGCAGGCTAAGGCCTACTAGGAGCCAGGTGTAAAGCTGAGGTATTTTGACTTTGGAGGGAGCAGGACACTTTGCCCTCCACACAGCAGGGGATCAGCTGACGTTACCGAACCCCACTTTCACATGAACGAGTGTGTTTTTCTGTGTGGACGGCACTTCCAAGCACCAACTGGCGGTGTTGGAGCCCAGGGACAATCATGGTGCAGGCCGAGGCCTACTAGGAGCCAGGTGTAAAGCTGAGGTATTTTGTCTTTGGAGGGAGCAGGACACTTTGCCCTCCACACAGCAGGGGATCAGCTGACGTTACTGACCCCCACTTTCACATGAATGAGTGTGTTTTTCTGTGTGGACAGCACTTCTGAGCACCAACTAGCGTTGTTGGAGTCCAGGGAGAACCAGGGTGCAGGCCGAGGCCTACTTGGTGGCAGTTTTAGATTGTTTGCAGGCTACAACAGACTGTCAACGTGCTCCAATTAGGCATCTGTCTCCACTCTGTTTCCAAGATTTCACGTGACTACCAACACCGCCAGTTTATGCGTACAGTAGCCGTCTGCCCAATCCACACGTGTTCCTGTGTTACTGGTGTTCTGTAATGTCAGCAGATCCCCTGATGTTTGTCTGCCAATGTCTCCTGCTCTGTCCACATTCCCACCACTTGCAGTGGGAAGGTGGACAGCGCAGGAGACAGTGCCGGACACACATTGGGGGATCAGCTCACGTTACAGAACTCCAGGAACACAGGAACAAGTGTGGAATGCGTGGACGGCAACTGTGAGCAGGAACTGGCGGTGTTGGAGGTCAGGGGAAATACTAGAGACAGAGTGGAGACAGAGGCCAAATCAGAGAATGTTTAAATCTGAAGTAGTTACAATTTGGAGGCAGCAGCAGTTTGCCGTCCACACAGCAGGGGATCAGCTGACGTTACCGAACCCCACTTTCACATGAACGAGTGTGTTTTTCTGTGTGGACAGCACTTCCGAGCACCAACTAGCATTGTTGGAACCCAGGGACAATCATGGTGCAGGCCGAGGCCTACTAGGAGCCAGGTGTAAAGCTGAGGTATTTTGACTTTGGAGGGAGCATGACACTTTGCCCTCCACACAGCAGGGGATCAGCCGACGTTACTGACCCCCACTTTCACATGAACAAGTGTCTTTTTCTGTGTGGACAGCACTTCCGAGCACCAACTAGCGTTGTTGGAGCCCAGGGAGAACCAGGGTGCAGGCCGAGGCCTACTTGGTGGCAGTTTTAGATTGTTTGTAGGCTACAACAGGCTGTCAACGTGCTCCAATTAGGCATCTGTCTCCACTCTGTTTCCAGGATTTCACGTGACCACCAACACCGCCAGTTTATGTGTACAGTAGCCGTCTGCCCAATCCACACGTGTTCCTGTGTTACTAGGATTCTGTAATGTCAGCAGATCCCTGATGTGTGTCTGCCACTGTCTCCTGCTCTGTCCACATTCCCACCGCTTGCAGTGGGAAGGTGGACAGCGCAGGAGACAGTGGCGGACACACATTGGGGGATCTGCTGACGTAACAGAACCCCAGTAACACAGGAACACGTGTGGAATGCGTGGACGGCAACTGTGAGCAGGAACTGGCGGTGTTGGAGGTCAGGGGAAATACTAGAGACAGAGTGGAGACAGAGGCCAAATCAGAGAATGTTTAAATCTGAAGTAGCTAAAATTTGGAGGCAGCAGTAGTTTGCCCGCCACACAGCAGGGGATCAGCTGACGTTACCGAACCCCACTTTCACATGAACGAGTGTGTTTTTCTGTGTGGACAGCACTTCCAAGCACCAACTGGCGTTGTCGGAGCCCAGGGAAAATGAGGTAGTAGGCCGAGGCCTACTTGGAGCCAGGTGTAAATCTGAGGTTGTTTGACTGTGGAGGGAGCAGGACACTTTGCCATACACACAGCAGGGGATCAGCTGACGTTACCGAACCCCACTTACACATGAGCGAGTGTTTTGTCTGTGCAGACAGCACTTCTGAGCACCAACTGGCAGTGTCGGAGCCCAGGGAAAATCAGGTAGTAGGCCGAGGCCTACTTGGTGGCAGTTTGCGATTGTTTCTAGACTACTACTAACTGTCAACGTACTCCAATTAGGCCTCTGTCTTCACTCTGTTTCGAGTATTTCCGCTGGCTTCCAACCACGCCAGTTGCTGCTCTGAAATGCCGTCTGCACAACCCACACTTGTTCCTGTGTTACTGGGGTTCTGTAACAGCAGCTTCTCCCTAGAGGTGAGTCAGGCAATGTCTCCTGCTCTGTCCACATTTCCACTACAAGTAGTGGGAATGTAGACAAAGCAGGAGACATTGCCTTGCTCAACTCTGGAGTTGAGCAGATGTTACAGGACCCAGGTACCACAGGAACAAGTGTGGATTGTGCAGACGGCACTTGAGAGCAGAAACAGGCGGTGTTGTAGGCCGGAGGAAATACTCAAAACAGAGTGGAGACAGAGGGCAAATCAGAGAACATATTAAATCAGAGGTAGTCAGAAGTTGTAGGCAGCAGGAGAGTTTGCCGTACACACCGCAGGGGATCAGCTGACGTTACCGTACCCCACTTACACATGAGCGAGTGTTTTGTCTGTGCAGACAGCACTTCCGAGCACCAACTGGCGTTGTCGGAGCCCAGGGAAAATGAGGTAGTAGGCCGAGGCCTACTTGGAGCCAGGTGTAAATCTGAGGTTGTTTGACTGTGGAGGGAGCAGGACACTTTGCCATACACACAGCAGGGGATCAGCTGACGTTACCGAACCCCACTTACACATGAGCGAGTGTTTTGTCTGTGCGGACAGCACTTCTGAGCACCAACTGGCGGTGTCGGAGCCCAGGGAAAATCAGGTAGTAGGCCGAGGCCTACTTGGTGGCAGTTTGCGATTGTTTCTAGACTACTACTAACTGTCAACGTACTCCAATTAGGCCTCTGTCTTCACTCTGTTTCGAGTATTTCCTCTGGCTTCCAACCACTCCAGTTGCTGCTCTGAAATGCCGTCTGCACAACCTACACTTGTTCCTGTGTTACTGGGTTCTGTAACAGCAGCTTCTCCCTAGAGATGAGTCAGGCAATGTCTCCTGCTCTGTCCACATTTCCACTACAAGTAGTGGGAATGTAGACAAAGCAGGAGACATTGCCGTGCTCAACTCTGGAGATGAGCAGATGTTACAGGACCCAGGTACCACAGGAACAAGTGTGGATTGTGCAGACGGCACTTGAGAGCAGAAACAGGCGGTGTTGTAGGCCAGAGGAAATACTCAAAACAGAGTGGAGACAGAGGGCAAATCAGAGAACATATTAAATCAGAGGTAGTCAGAAGTTGTAGGCAGCAGGAGAGTTTGCGTACACACAGCAGGGGATCAGCTGACGTTACCGAACCCTACTTACACATGAGCGAGTGTTTTGTCTGTGCGGACAGCACTTCTGAGCAACAACGGGCGTTGCTGTAGCCCAGGAAATAAAGTTCAGGTCATAGAAACATGAACACAACAGGAGACCTGGATCCTGTTGCCAGCCAATTATTTATTCTGGAAGACGACTGGCAAATTCAGGTGAGATCCAGGCCTTGTTCATTTTCACAAAAGTAAGCCGGTCATCATTATCGGCGGATAGTCGCGTGCGACGGTCTGTTACCACACCACCTGCAGCACTAAAGACACGTTCCGATAATACACTGGCAGCAGGGCAAGCCAGCACCTCCAATGCATACTGGCTAAGCTCTGGCCATGTATCCAGCTTAGAGACCCAATACTTGAACGGGGAAGAGCCGTCTGGGAGAACGCTAACAGGGCACGACAAGTAGTCTGTCACCATCTGACGGAAACGTTGCCTCCTGCTGACTGGAGCCGTCTGTGATGGTGTAGCCGTTTGTGGCGGGCACACAAAACTTTTCCACATTTGGGCCATACTGGCCTTGCCTTGTCCTGCGGCACTGCCTCTGCTACCTCTTTGTGCAGAGCTTCCTCCACTGCCTCTACCCACATGGCTGCTTTGAAAAGCACTACCAGCAACACTTGTGGGGGGAATGGAGAACATGATCGCCTGCACAAGTGTTTCTTGGTACTCCCGCATTTTTCGCTCCCGGGTCAACTGTGGTATGAGGCTTTGTAAGTTGTCCCGGTAGCGAGGATCTAGGAGGGTGTACACCCTCCTAATCAGCCGTGTGGAGAATGTTGGCGATGCGGCGGTCATTTAACAAGCACTGCAGCATGAAATCAACCATGTGCTGCAGACTGCCAACTGGACCGGAAACGCTGTCCCCAGCTTGAGGCAGCATCTCTGCCTGCTCAGCATCACCCCACCCTCGCTGTACACACTGACTACTAGAGCCTTGTGTACCTCCCTCCTCTGGAGAGATGTGTTCCTCCTCCTCCATTGACTCCTCGTCATCCTCCTCACTAAGTGTCCCCTGCCTGGGCCTTTGTGTGGAAGCACGTTGCGCAGACTTGCCAGAAGCAGATGGCATTTCTGACTGCTCATCCTCGACCTCTTCAAAAACCTCCTCACTTAGTGCTTGTAAGGTTTTTTGAAGCAGACAGATGAGGGGGACAGTCATGCTGATTAGTTCATCATCTGCACTGGCCATCCGCGTGGAGTCATCGAAGGCACGCAAAACTTGGCAGATGTCCCTCATAGTGGCCCACTCAGTGGTGGTGAAGTGTGTCCGGCGCACAGTGCGACTTGTTTGCGCCTGATGCAGCTGGTACTCCATTACTGCTGCCTGCTGCTCACACAACCGCTCCAACATATGTAACGTTGAATTCCACCTGGTGGGGAGGTCACATATGATGCGATGTTCTGGCAGGCGGAATCGGCGTTGCAGAGATGCAATGCGCGATCTTGCCATGCTGGAACGCCGCAAGTGAGCACACTCTAGGCGAACCTTGTGCAGCAGTGCATCAAGATCCGGATAGTCCCTCAGAAAGCTCTGCATGACCAAATTGAGCACGTGTGCCAGACATGGTATGTGAATGAGGTTGCCTAGGCCCAGAGCTGCCACTAGATTTTGGCCATTGTCACTCACTACCAAACCTGGCTGGAGATTCGCTGGCACAAACCACACATCGCTCTCCTGCTTGATGGCATTCCAGAGCTCCTGTGCTGTGTGGCTCCGATTCCCCAAAGAAATTAATTTAAGGACGGCCTGTTGACGTTTGGCCACACCTGTGCTCATATCTGGCCTAACAGGCTCACGCAGTGCTGATTCCGAGGAACTAGAGTAGGAGGAGGACTCAATATGTACAGACTGCATTCCTGCAATCCTTGGAGTTGGCAGAATACGTACAGAGCCACTCTCCAGATCTGTACCCGGCTCCACAACATTGACCCAATGGGCAGTGAGGGAAAGGTATCGTCCCTGTCCATGGCTACTGGTCCACGCATCGGTGGTCAGGTGGACCTTGCTACTGATGGCATTTAGTAGCGCATTTTTAATTTTTCCCTCCACATGCTTTTGCAGGGCCGGGACAGCTTGCCTGCTGAAATAAAAGCGGCTGGGCACATTGTATTGTGGAACTGCCAATGACATAAAGTTCCGGAAGGTGTCAGTCTCCACCAGCCTGAATGACAGCATCTCAAGGGCCAGTAGTTTGGCAATGCCGGCATTCAGAGCCAGTGCTCGGAGATGGTTTGCCAAGTATGGCCGCTTTTTCTCCCATGCCTGTGCTACCGATTGCTGGTGAGTGGCCTGGGAGGGTGCTGATGACTGCGAACGTGGTTCAGTGGGTGGAATTTCACTGGGTCTCTGGACAACAGTGGCAGTGGTTCTTCCATGGCGTTCCAGTGAGGAAGCCGAACCAGCTGTGTGTGAGCTGGAGGAAGAGGCCCCAACACGAGCTGAAGAGGTGGTAGGTGGTGCTGAAGGTTGGCCTACATCTTCAGTGTGTCTGTGTAACTCCACCTCGTGCTTGGTACGCACATGTTTCCACATATTTGTGGTATTGAGGTTGGTCACATTTTTGCCTCGTTTCACTTTCTGAAGACACAGCTTGCATTTGACAAAGCAAATGTCATCTGCAACTGTGTCAAAAAAAGACCACGCACTGCAAGTCCTGGGAGCGCCCGTTTTGTGTTTTGGAAGAGGATTGCTCCTCACGGGTGCCAAAGTGGAGGCTACAGGCAACCAAGTCTGCCCCCGCCCTCTCCCTCCTCTTTTGGCCGTTCGGGGAATCTCTTCCTCAGAGCTGCTCCCACCACCTTCCTGTGGCTGATGCCATGATGGGTCAAGGACCTCATCATCTCCACTCCCCTCTTCAAGCACCGGCTGGTCCTGGGTTGTCTCGCCAGCACCGTACGCACCAGAAATTGGCAACTGAGTCTCATCATCATCTGATGCATACTGAGGTGTGCTGACCATAGGCACTGGCCCACTTGCCTCTTCAGATTCAGAGGGACAAAGCAGTTGCGCCTCACTGCATACTCCCTCTTCTTCACGCTCTAGAATGCTGCTTGGCTGGCCACCTCTTTCCAAGCCAACAGATTCTGAGAACAGAAGTAAAGATTGAGATGGCTCCTGTCCAGGGCTCTCAGACTGCCTGGGCAATTTGGCAGGTGGTGAAGAGACAGATGGTTGCTCTTCAGTGCTCTGGCCTTGGGAGGATGCGGAAGTCATTGAAGTGGATGCGTTAGCTGCCATCCATCCGACAACGGCTTCAATTTGTTCGTCACGCAGCAGTGGGGTACGGCGAGGTCCTACAAAGCTGCGCATGAAGGACTGTTGCCTGGTAAAAGTGGGGGATGCCGGGTCACTGGTGGCCGCAGCAGATACCGAATCCCCACGTTCTCTCCCTGCTGAATCCCCCCGTCCTCTCCCTGCTGAAACTCCACGGCCACGACCACGTGCCTTACTCCCTGCCTTCTTCATCTTGGTAGACTGATAAAGATAGGCAGAAAAGTAAAAAAGGGGTGGCTTAGTGTTCTTATTCCTGAACACCTGCTAACCAGTATAAGAAACACTAATTTGGCTAAGAGTGTGTGTACTACACTTTAATATGATCTAATGTGGCCTAGACAACTGTAAAGTGGAGTGTTTGGTGAACTTTATTTCCTTTTTTTTGGGTGGGGGGAAAGGAAAGGATGTGACCAAAGTTTGAAAGCTATAGTATCACAAACTTTTTGGAGCGATTACAATGCAGGAAGCTAACCTACAATGCAATTGATGAGGCTCCAAAAAATAGGGTGATACTAGCCTGGCTGGCCCTGAAGGGCACAAGCCAGCAAAAAGGCTCCTCTATCTAATCCTATATAGTGTTTGCAACCAACCAATGACAATGGATGCGGTTGGAAGCACACTAATATAGGAGCAAAAATCTGGCTAAATTAGCTGCAAAAAAGGACTATGTATGAGGCAGTGACGCACGCTGAGCGGACTACAGCTAGCGGTGGCTGTAGAACACACTGCAACGTGAGCTGCACTCACACACAGAGAGACCTATCAGACAGCCAAAAACAGTGCAGAGAAATGGGCTATAGCACTGAAAGGCTGCTGAAAGGCTCCGCTGTCCACTCCTTTAGTGTTTGCAACCAACGTATATGGATACGTATGGAAGCACACTATACAGGAGAAAAAAAAAGCAGCAATAAAAGAAAAATGTGTATGAGGCAGAGACACACGCTGGCCGGCCTACAAGCAGACGTGCCTGCAGGACACACTACACAGCATGGGTCTGCACTCATTCAGCCCTTGCAGACAGCTGTGAAAACAGCGCTGCTAGGGAAAAGCAAACTACAGTGGTGGTTTATGTAGCCTGGATAAAGCACAATATTGTTTTTAGAATCGCTATTTCTAACTGTCCCTCACAGTCTTCAACAGCAGCCTGTCCCTAACTGAATTCACAGCAGAGTGACCAGAAATGGCGGCTGCAGCGCTTTTTATAGTGCATCATGACATCATTTCAGCAGCCAATCACTGCCATGCCAGTAGTTAACATGCCTACATGCCTAACAGGATATGCCCACACTTCTGAGGATCCCCATTGGCTGAATCAAATCGAGCGCTCTCCTAGCATTATGGGAACTTCCAATTCCGGTATTCGATATGAAAAAAGTATCGGAACTAAGTATCGGAATTCCGATACAGCTAATATCGGCCGATACCCGATACTTGCGGTATCGGAATGCTCAACACTACTGATGACACTAAAATATATAGGATACTAAAATCTGACAGTACAATTTTGTAAAACGATCTGGATAATATGACTGAATGGGCAAACACTTGGCAAATGAGATTTATTGTAGATAAATGTAAAGTAATGCACCTAGGAAGGAGTAATCCTATTGCTGCATATACATTAAATGGGAGTATACTCGGGACTATAGAACAGGAGAATACTTGGTTACAAGTAAGCTGAGCAGCAGCACTCAATGTCAAGCAGCAGCCACAAAAGCAAACAAGATTTTAGGATGTATAAAAATAGAGATCCCAACGTATCGTTACCCCTTTATAAATCTCTTGTGAGACCACATTTAGAATATGGGATCCAGTTTTGGGCTCCACATTTTCAAAAGGACATTTAGAAATTAGAGTCAGTTCAAAGGCGTGCAACTAGAGTATTACAAGGGATGGAAGGCCTCTCATATGATAATAGGTTGGAAAAGTTGGGCTTGTTTAGCTTAGAAAATAATACGCCTCATTTACATGTATAAATATATGTGTGGCCAGTACAATACATTTACACATGACTTATTCCTTCCAAAAATCATACTGAGGACCCGTGGTCATTCATTACTGGTGGAAGAAAGGTGATTCCGGGCAGCTAAATAGGAAAGGGGACTTTACACATAGAGCAGTCAGACTATGGAATGCCCTTCCACAGGAGGTAGTAATGGCAGACACTATAACAACTTTTAAAAAAGGGCTGGACGATCTCCTTGATACACATAACATTGCAAGTTAACATTAAATTAGTGACGAAATGTACAATTGGGTGGATGAAGGTTGAACTTAGTGGACCTACGGTCTTTTTTCAACCTATGTAACTGCAGTATGTTTTCAGCCATTTTTACATGGTTTGTTCACCTTAGGACCAGGTAATCAACACTTGATCAGTTGAGGTCCCACTTCTCACACCACCATTGATTATAAGAAAGCACCTTATACATTTATGTTCTTATTCAGAGGCATTGTCGTAAATGCTGTTGTGACTCTGCCAGGTAATTTAACTCTGTACTGAGTAGGCCTAAGACCAGGAACAGTGAAAACTTAAGGGCACCGTTACACTTAGCGATGCACCAGCGATCCCGACAACGATATGGATCGCTGGTGCATCGCTAAGTGGTCGCTAGTGAGCTGCCACACAGGCAGATCTCACCAGCGACATAGCAGCGGTCGGGGGTCATTACTTACCTGTCAGGCGAGGCGATCCTGACATCCTCCTGACCGCGTCCACGCTTCGCTTGTCAGCGCCACAGGAACCCCAGCAGGAAGCGTCCGACGAGAAATGGTCCAGGACGTTCTCGTGCGACCAGCGATGAGCAGCGGGGGAGCCGGTCGGAGGTAAGTATCAGACATAGCGATATCGCTAGCAATATCGCTGCTACGTCACAAAATCGGTGACGCTACAGCGATATTGCTAGCGATATCGCTATGTGTAACGGGGGCTTTAGACATATATCTGTCTGTGTAAATAATGGGGTGACAACTTTATCCTGTTGATCATCAGGGGAAGTTGGACATCAACCAATCATGCATTTTGGTCTATTCTAATGATACTAATGTTACAGTTGCAAAAAAGAGCCCTAAATCTGATAAAATATTAATTTTACCAATTGACCACATTGACTTAAATAAAACATTAGCAGGAAAACACATGACTTTACTAAGGGCTCAATCAGATAAGTGTATTATAATACAGTGGGAGAAAAAAATATTTAGTCAGCCACTAACTGTGCAAGTCTCTGGTGTCCTTCGACAGATCTTTGGTCTTCACCATAGTGGAATTTGGAATGTGAATGTTTGAGGTTGCGGACAGGTGTTTTTTATACTGATAACAAGTTCAAACAGGTGCCATTACTACAGATATTGATAGGGTGACAGAGGAGCCTCTTAAAAAAGAAGTTACAGGTCTGTTAGAGCCAGAAACCTTGCATGTTTTCAGGTGACCAAATACTTATTTTCTACCATAATTTGAAAAATAAATCTTGCCAAATCAGACAAGGTGATTTTCTGGATTTGTTTTCTCATTTTGTCTCTGATAGTTGTGGTCTGCTTATGATGTCAATCACAGGTCTCTCATCTTTTTAGTGGGAGAACTTGCAGAATTGGTGGCTGACTAAATACTTTTTTCCCCACTGTATGCTTGCTCTCAGTGTCAGATTTGAATAGCACAAGGGCCAATGTTATTCAATAGGGCTGTTCAGATGACCGTTTTCTCACATGTGTGAAAAAAATTGCAGCAAGCGCTATTTTCTCCTGTAATATAACTTTTAATACGCTTCTCTGAGCCTTGTCGAAGACAGATATTTCATAAGTCAGTCTAAATCCGGATATGTGCAACTCTGGCTGTCCATTGGCCAGTATGTCACAAAGTTTATAATAGTAGACACGATAGTATTTTTGGTCTGAGTGCTATCCATCAAAAAAATCGCAATCGGACCAATGTTATTCAATGAGGCAGTGCAAATAGCCAATTTCTTTCACTAAGGCCTCTTTCACACATCAGGTTTTCGCCGTCAGGCGCGATCCGGCGGTTTTGACAGAAACCGGATCCGGCGAAATGCAATGCCGGATCCGGTTTCCCCCCCATTGACTTGCATTTGCGCCGGATAGCGCCGGATGGCCATGCGTTTCATCCGGTTTTCGCCGGATCCGGCAATGTGTCACAATGTGTCGCGATCCGGCGTCTGGAAAAAACGTCTACTGTAACGTTTTTTGTCTCCGGCGAAAAAGCCGGACACGCCGGATCCGGCGCGTCCGGCTTTTTCACACAATGAAAGCCTATGAGCGCCGCAATGCGCCGGATCCGGCGAAAGCCTGATCCGGCGGCCGGATCCGGTTTTTTGGTCTGAGCATGCTCAGTAGCTCTGCCCACAAGACATATATAAAAGCAAGACAGTGGGACCCACAGCCACACCCAACATGCCACCCAAGACAGCAACCAGGCGCAGGAGAAGGCAGGATACATCTGCAGCAGCACCATCAGCACCACCCCAATTGGAGCAGCATGCTGAACAACGGGAGGGGAGTCCAGCAGCAGATGAGAGACGGTAATTATCAAATCACCCATTCCTCCAAACTAGGGCTATTGAATATCAAGATATTCATTGGCCCTTTGTTTCTCTTTATTCAACAGCCGCCCAATAGATGCAGCAGCAGCAGCAGCAGCAATGGCAGCAGCTGGAACACCACCCACAGGCATGGAGTGTGGCCACCAGGAAGACAGCACATCATCTTCTGGGAGCCCTCCCTCGCATCGTCAGCGTTTGACGGTAAGTTTTTATTTCCAAAATCCATCTTCTCTGTAATATATGTCTATTCATGGCCTTTTATTTCAAAACAGGAATCACAAGATGAAGAGGAGCTCCCAGAAGAAGAAGGAAGGGGTGGACAGACACCTGGAGTGGGCTCACAATTGGTAAGTTTTTTGCATCAAACGCAGAAACACAACATCACACTACACACAACACATAGAAAACAATGTTCTGCAGACCACACACAGCAAACAAATGCCTACATCCAAAGACATAACTTTTTTTGTTTTCTTCTCTAGTCTTCCCAATCTGGTGCTTGGCCAAGAGGTCCTCGCAGTGCCTCCCAGGGTCGTCAGCGACAGCAACGCGGCGGTCACCAGCGTGTAAGTATAAATATTTTTGCTTTGTTTTTTTGCACTTTTTATTTCATTTCTTTTGTGGAGGCTAATTATGTTATTTTTGTCTTTTTCTTTAACAGCCTTCACAGCGTGCTCCCGACTCTGACGTTGAGGATGGAGGGATTGATGTGGACCGCCTCATCGATCTCGTCAGAGAAAGGGAGCCGCTCTGGAATATGGCTGACCGCCGCCACGCTGACCTGATCGTTACCCGACGACTCTGGGAGGAAATCTGTTCGCTCCTTGTGGGCTGCTGGGAGGACCTCGATGTTCGGGCCCAGATTACAGAGCGTAAGTATATACAGTACCGGTTGCTTGATTTAAACCAGTGTTTCCCGAACTCCAGTCCTCGTGGTCCCCACGGATCATGTGTTCAGGATTTCTATTTACTATGGAAATCCTGAAAACATGACCCCTGGGGACCATGAGGACTGGAGTTTGGGAAACACTGATGTTGTATACTAACCACTCCTTTCTCGTTTCAGGGAACAGAATTGTGAATCGGTGGCGGTCTGTGAGGGATCGTTTCAAGAAGGAGTTCAATAAAGAGATGCGGGCCCCGAGTGGATCTGGAGGACGCAGGAGCAAGTACAAGTATGCAGAAGCCCTGTCGTTCCTCCGGGAAACAATGGTCACCAGAAGGTAAATATTACACACCACATGTGAAAAAAAATGTTAGATGTAAATTTTTTTTTCAGCCAGGGCCATACCATGTCAGTATTTTAATTGTTTTTTTTTCTCTTTATTCCACAGCACGGTGAGCAGCACTCGGGAGCCGGCACGATTGGACCCTTCTGAGGCGATCCCTGAGGAGACCGGCACCGAGGGACACTTCGACCGCCCCGGTACATCTGCACCTTCCCAGCCTTCCCACACATTCGACCCATCTGTCCCATCCACCAGCACAGGAGCATCGTGGCCGCCTACATTACATGAAGCTGCTGGTGAGGAGATCGCTTTCCCTTTACCCCACCCTTCTGCCCCTGCCACCTCTAGTACACCTGCGGGTACTGGGCGGCAGCGGCAGAGGGGTCAGGAAAAGACTTATGCGCCAGAGTTCTTGCATCTGAATGCATCTTTCCAGAACTGTCTAAAAGTCTTGTCAGAGCAAATCTCCGCAGGCTATCAGCAGATCAACTCCAGCATTCTGGAGGTGAAGACACTTCTGCAAACCATGCATTCAGAAGCAAGATCTTCGCCAAACCACACCTTTTTCAGGTCTGTTGTGGAGCGCATGGAAACGCTCTCTCCTGCCCAGCAGATGCATGTAATGCATTCATGCCACGCTGCTCTCCAGCAAGTTACCTCCCAACCTCCTCCTCCTCCCACCACAGTAGTTCCTCCACCTGCACCCCCTCCAGCCACTTTCCATCCTCCCCCTCCTATTACATCTACACCCCCTCCAGCCACTTTCCATCCTCCCCCTCCTATTACATCTACACCCCCTCCAGCCACTTTCCATCCTCCCCCTCCTATTACATCTACACCCCCTCCAGCCACTTTCCATCCTCCCCCTCCTATTACATACCATCCACCTCCAGCCACTTTCCATCCTCCCCTCCTATTACATACCATCCACCTCCCCAGCACCATCCACCTCCCCAGCACCATCCACCTCCCCAGCACCATCTACCTCCCCAGCACCATCCACCTCCCCAGCACCAGCAACCTCCCCAGCACCAGCAACCTCACCAGTACCAGCAACCTCCACAGTACCTGCAAACTCCCCAGTACCAGCAACCTCCCCAGTACCAGACATCTCCCCACTTCCAGCAACCTGCCCCGTACCAGACATCTCCCCACTTCCAGCAACCTGCCCCGTACCAGACATCTCCCCACTTCCAGCAACCTGCCCCGTACCAGACATCTCCCCACTTCCAGCAACCTGCCCCGTACCAAACTCCTTCCCCATACAACTTGCCATCAACATCATCTGCTCCTACAGTCCCTGCCCAACCCTCCACTCCACCACACACCACCTCTTCTGCTTCCCACATGTCCACCCTTTCTGTAGTTTTTTCCACACCTTCACCTCTAACTGTTCCTTCCCCACCACGATCCCAGTCCTCTCTCCACACTCCCAGTGTCGAAGTGTCCCGCAGCCCCTACAGCAGTATTTCCACCACACACTACACCGAAATATAATGTGTGTATTTAAATAAAAATGACCAGTTTTATGGTTTCAGTTTTATAGTTTCAAATTTTTATTAAACATGTTTATTAAAATTTTAAAAAAGTTTACTAAAAAAAACATTTTTCAATAAAAGTTAAATTATTTTACACTGGTTGTCTGTCATTTCTTTCTGCGGCGAAAAAGGTTAAATACAGGGTATTTAAAAGGTGAAATGGTATTCAAAACTAGGTATATAACTGTGGGTAAATTTTAGCTTTTTGCCACAGTTGTGTTCCTGGTTGTGTTTGAAGCAAAGTATTTCACCTAAAAAGTTGTGTTTATTGTTGGTGATTTCCTAACAATGTACACAACTTTTGTTAAAAGGTGAAATACTTTGCATAAAACACAACCAGGTACACACCTGTGGCCTAAAGCTAAAAATAGAGACCATGACAAGATAGCCAACTTTGGTTGGCAAAGGTATATACTGTTGGTACAGAAGGTACACAAGTTTGGTTAGGGCACAAATCTTTCACACTCTGTCATCCTGCCAGTGTACTCTGCCTTGAGGTGACATAAAGTATAGTGCAAAATTGTCCCTCATTACTGAAACCGTCACAGAACTTCTAGTGGTAATGTCATGGTAATCTTGCAAGGTGGTTTCTTCAGAGGTGTCCTCAATGGAAATGGGTTCCTTGCAGATAACAAAATTGTGGAGTACCACGCACGCTTTGATCACCTCGTCCACAGTTTCTGTCTTGAGGTTGATCGCAGTCAATAGGACCCGCCATTTGGCTGTCAGAATACCAAAGGTACATTCAACCATTCTTCTTGCTCTTGTGAGGCGGTAATTAAAAATGCGTTTTGGTCTTGTCAATCCTCTGCTAGAGTACGGTTTCAAAAGGTGTTCTGACAGCTGGAAGGCTTCATCCCCTACACAGACAAATGGCATAGGTGGACCAGATGTTTGCGGCAGCGGTCTAGGTGGTGGGAACTGGAAGGTGTTTCCATACAGTTTACGCCCCATGGAAGACAGTTTGAAAACTTGAGAGTCATTGGAGCGGCCATAGGCCCCAATATCAACCGCAATAAATTTGTATTCCGCGTCAGCGATGGCCATGAGGACAATTGAAAAATATTTCTTGTAATTGAAATATTCCGATCCCGATCCAGCTGGCTTTACAATGCGGATATGTTTCCCGTCCACAGCACCCAAGCAGTTTGGAAACTGACATATCTGTTGAAACTTGTCAGCAATTTCAATCCACCTCTCTGTTGTGGGCTCTGGTAAAAACTCTTCAGCTAAGGAGTCCCACAGTGCACGGCATGTGTACTTCACAATTCCAGATATGGTGGAAATCCCGAGTCTGTACTGGAAATGCAGTGACGAAAGGGATTCTCCAGTTGCAAGAAATCTGTGGGGAATTAACAAACAATAAATTAGTTTTAAATCACAGCATTACATACCAAAACTGACCTATAACACTTGGAGATACAAATTACCACCAACAAGATTGCAGTGAAAGTGTGCTCTGATGCGATCATATCCAATAAATGTGGCTTACCTTAAAGTCACCATCAGACGCTCTGCGGGTGAAACTGAGAAGCGGCAATAGGTGTCCGCTTTTCTTATGAGGTGTGCAATGCGCTCCACCAAGTAATCAAAATTCTCCATTTTCATCCGAACATATCCAAAAAATTTATCCGGGTTTCGTCGAAGGTCCATGCATAGTGTAGAATAGACCCCACGCGTCATTCTCTTGGCTGTGATGGGGTGGATCCACAAACGTCGTCTACGATGCCTGATGCGCTGCTGTCTCGCTCTCTCCTTCTCCAGAACAATCACCCTCAAACGATTTGCCTCCGCTGTAAAATCCGCCAAATTCTTCAAAATATTTCCAATGACAACATCCATCTTCGCCAGTACTTGCTCTTCTCTCCAACCTGCACTTTCTCCTCTACAACCTGTCAAAGAAGGGCTGTAGGAACATGCTATATATAGTTTTCCAGTAGCCAATCCCGTTCGGAAGGCCACAAGGGTCAATTTTAAAAACCGGATCCGGCGTAATCCGTCGAAAAACGGATAGAAAAACGGATGAACCGGATGAGACGGATCCGGTTTTGTTATATAACAAAATATTGAGATGAACTTTTGTTAATGACCAAATACTTATTTTCCACCATAATTTGCAAAATAAATCTTGCCAAATCAGACAAGGTGATTCTCTGGATTTGTTTTCCCATTTTGACTCTCATAGTTATGGTCTACTTATGATGTCAATTACAGGCCTCTCTCAGGTTTTTAAGTGGGAGAACTTGCGCAATTGGTGGCTGAATAAATACTTTATATATACAGTATACAGGATGGAATGGGGTCCAGTCCAAATCTTGCATTGGGGCCCATCAGACTCTAGTCTACCCTAACGACAGTTCAATATAGAATCATTGCACACGTAGGCTCACTCACTGCTCAGGCACGGCGGTGCCTGCATCCCCCACTGCGCCACCAATCGTTCTCTGGCATACCTCCAGAACTTCTGCTCCTCTGGAACCAGGACCACTGGCCACATGGGATATTCTGCAACCTTTGAAATATTGCCTAGCAGTGATACTATTTATCCGGTGACTACAGATACTCTACTTACAAGGGCGACTATGTGATAAAGGCCGCTGTTAGGCCGAAACGTCAGCTGTCGCTTCATCACCGTCAATAAATAAAAAGTTCACTTTGAGCATATTCTACGTGTGCAGTGATTCTATATTGAACTTATACTTAAGGGACCACTGGCTCCTTCTCACTAGCACCGTATACTCAACTCTTTAGTCGAGTGCTAACCATCTCTAGTATCTACCCTAACGGCAGTTCAGACTCTAGTTCTTTATGAACAGTTCTGGCTCCGTCAACTACCTTATTTCTCTTTCCACTGGAAGTGTTGGTGGCATTGGAATAATAATGTCTCTACTTAAACAAAGTAACAATGCAGGATCTGTTACAAAAACATTTCTAAAATCTTACAAAAGTTCCTTTACGTCCAAACATTTTGATAACTTTTTTTCTGTAATAGTATTATTCTTTTTCCCAGCAGTAGCAAGAAAAGTAATGAACGCTAACCAATTTTGTACATATTTTACATATACTGTGAAAGTGGAAATGTAATTGTAATTTTAATCATTAATAATTTTATAATATAATGATTAATTTTAACAATAATGATATAATAGTGGTCAAAATCAATATTAACCTTTGAACATCATATTATTATAATCTATTGTATTATCTACAGTATTTTATACTGAGTTACAGTCTGGATTTTAGTTAATATTTTCCAGGCTTCAGAGTTGAGATCTCCGTGTATTCCTTTGAAGGGCAATGCTTTTACAGGGCACGTCATGGTGGTTTGTATTCTGTACACTTGATAGTAATCTCAGGCAAGAAGAATTGCGGCACAACACTGGAGGTGCTCAGCTAGGCGAGATGCGTCTGTCAGCATCTCTTAGTTTAAGGCTATGTGCCCACGTTAGCGTTTTTTAAACGCTAAGAAAACCGGACTTCTTCCCAGAAACCGCGCGTTTTATTTCCGCTTGTTTTTTGCGCGATTTTGGCGCAAAAAACACGCTTTTTTTTCCGCGCCGTTTCTGGGAACATTGAAAATAGCTAAAAACACGGACCTATGCGGAAAATAATGAGCATGCTGCGTTTTTAGCCGCTAAGGATTTCTGAGCGGAAAAAAACAAATGCATTGGCACAAAAAGCCAAAAATGCATTAAATTGAATGGGAAGCTTCTTTTAAGCATTTCTGAAGTGTCTGATCTGGCACAAACGCTTCAAAAACGCTTAAAAAAACGCAACGTGGGCACACAGCCTTACAATGCTCTTGGGCCATAAACCTTATGGGGCATTCAACTAAACCTGGTTATGGCATTTTTTGTCTTGAATGTCAACACTTCTATAAAAAGATTTTTTTAATGCCAAGTTTACACAAGCAAATAAAATATCATTAGATTTTTATCCAGGAAACTCAGATGATTTTTTTCTCTCTTGTCATCCGCGAGCAGTCCATATACAATCCGTTTTTTTTTTCAGCAGCTATTAATCATTTACAGGACCATTTACATTTTCCTATGTTACAGAACTGCAATATAAGGCCGGGGTCACACTAACCGACGCAAAATACGGTCAGTATTTTACATGCGTAATACGGATGACAGACCCCTAAACAGTGCTCCGTATGTCATCCGTAATCAAGGTGTGGTCGCGTATTTTGCGCATGTGAGCATCCATATGTAATCCGTATGGCGAGATTTTCTCATCACCTTGCAAAATGGACATATAATGGAGCCCTATGACAGGTTTTATAACATAAAGCAAAGAATAGATATAGACTCATAGAATGCATATATATATATATATATATATATATATATATGTATTCTATGTGTCTATATCTATTCTTTCTTTCTTTATTAAACCTGTTAGTGTGAGTTTACTGTATAGCGCACTGAATTGCCGGCTTTGCTAAAAGACACCGGGTGCGTATTTCTCACAAGTCACACGTGTGGTCCGTGTGTAATCCGTATTTTTTGCGCACCCATAGACTTGCATTGGCGTATTACGGGCGTAGTACGCTGACAATCGCAGCTTGCTGCGATTGGCACGGAGCGTAGAATAAGGATGAGAAATATACGCCTGGTGTGAGGGACCCCATAGAGAATCATTTGTCCGTGTCTAATGCGTGCTTTTTGCGCCTCTCACTCTCCCGTATTCCTCGCCAGTGTGACTCCGGCCTCACTTTAAAAAACGGATGCTATAAGGATAATTCGTATGGGATCATTTTTTTTGCACACCTATGACCACATTCACACATTCAGTATTTGGTCAGTATTTTGCATCAATATTTGTAAGGCCGAGGTCACACTTGCGAGTGTGATGGGAGAAACTTGCACATTAATACCCGGCACTGCCGCTGGAACCCGGGACCGGAGTGTATGGTTGCATAGAAATACATGCAGCCACACACTCCGGTCCTGAGTGCCGGCAGCAGTGCCAGGTGTTGATGCCTGAGTTTCTCTTATTGAACACGCAAGTGTGACCCCGGCCGAAGTCAAAACCTGGAATGGAACAGCATGTGAACCGCTTCTCTATTCATCACCCACTCCTGGCTTTGGCTTACAAATACTGATGTGAAATACTGACCAAATACTGATGTATGAATGTGGCCTTTATCCCCATAGTATTAACCCCTTTACGACCCAGGTCATTTTAGTTTTTGAATTTCTGTTTTTTGCTCCCCTTATTCCCAAAGCCATAACTTTTTAATTTTTTCATCAATATCGCCATTTGAGGGCTTGTTTTTTATAGGACAAGTTGTACTTTTGAACAAGACCATTGGTTTTAACATATCGTGTACTAGAAAACAGTACAAAAATTTCAAGTGCGGTGAAATAGCAAAAAAAAGTGCAATTCCGCAGTTTTGGGGGGGTTTTTACCATGTTCACTAGATGCTAAAACTGACCAGCCATTATGATTCTCTGGGTCATTGCGAGTTCACAGAGACCAAACATGTCTAAGGCTAGTTTCACATTAGCGTTTGTGTCTGCAGTGTGGTGCTGCGTACTTCTTTCCTCAAGCTCCGCCTAATTCCGTATGCGTCCTGCATCATCCTGCGTACCTATCTTGAATATTGTGTACGCAGGGACATGTGTTGTATGCGGATGCGTCCGCGTGCGTCGTTTTGACGTTCCCGCCGAACGCAAGAAAATGCAACATGTTGAGTTCGTAGGGCACTTCAAAACGACGCGCAGACACGTCCACATGCAATGCATGACCCTGCATACACAATGTTAAAGATAGGTAAGCAGGACGCATGTGGGAGTAGGCAGGGCTTAAAGAAAGAAGTACGCAGCACCACACTGCAGACTGAAACGCTAATGTGAACCCGGCCTAAGTTCTTTTTTATTTAAGTGGGGAAAAAAATCCCAAATTTGTTAAAAAATAAAAAATAGTACTATTTTACAAGACCCATAATTAGTGTTGAGCGATACCTTCTGATATCGGGACATATCGGATTGGATAGGACCGATACCTTAAAAATATCGGGTATCGCCGATTCCGATACCGGAAACCCATGCAAGTCAATGGGGCACAAATATCGGAATGAAAATAAACCCTTTCTTTACTTGCACATCCAGTTTGGGAGGGGGGAAGAGTGTGGGCGGTGCGTGGGCGGACACTGTGCGTGTCTGTGTGTGCGGGCGGGGTCTGTACGGGCCACTCTGGCATCTGTGCGGGCCTGCTGGGGGTCTGTGCGGGCCTGCCAGGGGTCTGTGCGGGCTGCTGGGGGTCTCTGCGGGCCTTCCGGGGGTCTGTGCGGGCCTGCCGGGGGTCTGTGCGGGCCAGCCGGGGGTCTGTGCGGCCTGCCGGGGTTCTGTACGGGCCTGTCGGGGGTCTGTGCGGGCTGCCGGGTGTCTGTGCGGCCTGCTGGGGGTTGTGTGTGTGCAGGCATCGTCCAATGGGACTGCAAGTCCCATCGGGCTATGCCTGCTACAATGACAGTGATTGACACATTAGCCAATGATGGGACAGTAGTAGTCCCATCGTCCGGCTAATGTGCTGAATGTAAATAAAAAAAACATACATACTACATACATACTACATGTATACTACATTCATACAACATACATACATACATACTACATACATACTACATATATACTACATTCATACAACATACATAATACATACATACTACATATATACTACATTCATACAACATACATACATACATACTACATGCATACTACATATATACTACATTCATACAACATACATACTACATACATACTACATATATACTACATTCATACAACATACATACTACATACATACTACATGTATACTACATTCATACAACATACATACATACTACATAATACATACATACTACATTCATGCAAAATACATACATAGTACATACTACATACATATACAGACATACAACATACATAAAACATGCTACAGACATACAACGTACAGTACATACTACAAACATACTGCATACTACATACAATACATTCATAC
This sequence comes from Dendrobates tinctorius, assembly GCF_039654945.1. NCBI lineage: Eukaryota > Metazoa > Chordata > Amphibia > Anura > Dendrobatidae > Dendrobates > Dendrobates tinctorius. The sequence continues at coordinate 68,403,255 of NW_027361690.1, read as the reverse complement.
AATACATACATATAGACATACAGTACATATACCATAGAGTTCATACTCACCATCACTTGTCACATTGATCCCTGAAGCCAGTGTGATCTGTAAAAAATATTAAAATAACAAACAACCAATATACTCCCTGATCCACAGAAATCCACGAGTGTCCCACGACAATCTCCCGTGGAGAACAGCAGCATCAGCTGATGTGACCGCTCTCTAGGGGCACCAGGAATACAATGACGGGAGGTAGTTATCCTTCCGCACTGTATTCCTCCGCCACTGTAAAAAGATAGTCCCTAGTCTCACCTTTGGCATTGCTGTGTGAGAAAGTTCCCATGCAGCTTTTGCCATAAAGTGAGACCAGTGAACTATAGTAACCTCTCAGTGATGCACTGCAGGAGATCGTCGTGGGACACTCGTGGATTTCTGTGGATCAGGGAGTATATTGGTTGTTTGTTATTTTAATATTTTTTACAGTGAGATGACACTGGCTTTGGGGATCAAAGTGACAAGTGATGGTGAGTATGTATGCTATGTTATATGTACTGTATGTCTATATGTATGTATTGTATGAATATATGAATGTATTGTATGTAGTATGTAGGTAGTATGTATGTAGTGTGTATGTTGTATGTATGTTGTATGTATGTAGCATGTTGTATGTATGTTGTATGTATGTAGTAAGTATGTAGTATGCATGTATGTTGTATGAATGTAGTATATATGTAGTATGTATGTAGAATGTAGTATGTGTGTATGTTGTATGAATGTAGTATAAATGTAGTATGTAAGTAGTATGTATTTATGTTGTATGAATGTAGTATATATGCAGTATGTATGTAGTATGTATGTATGTTGTATGAATGTAGTATATATGCAGTATGTATGTAGTATGTATGTATGTTGTATGAATGTAGTATATATGTAGTATGTATGTAGTATGTATGTATGTATGTTGTATGAATGTAGTATATATGTAGTATGAATGTAGTAAGCAGTATGTATGTATGTATGTTGTGTGAATGTAGCATATATGTAGTATGTATGTAGTATGTATGTATGTTGTATGAATGTAGTATATATGTAGTATGTATGTAGTATGTAGTATATATGTATGTATGTTGTATGAATGTAGCATATATGTAGTATGTATGTAGTATGTAGTATGTATGTATGTTGTATGAATGTTGTATATATGTAGTATGTATGTAGTATGTATGTAGCATGTATGCTTTTCTTTCTTTTACATTCAACACATTAGCCAGATGATGGGACTACTACTGTCCCATCATTGGCTAATGTGTCAATCACTGTCATTGTAGCAGGCATAGCCCGATGGGACTTGTAGTCCCATTGGATGATACCTGCACACACACAACCCCCGGCAGGCCCGTACAGACCCCCGGCAGCCCGCACAGACCCCCGGCAGGCCCGCACAGACCCCCGGCAGGCCCGTACAGACCCCCAGCAGGCCCGTACAGACCCCCGGCAGCCCCGCACAGACCCCCGGCAGCCCACACAGACCCCCAGCAGGCCCGTACAGACCCCCGGCAGCCCGCACAGACCCCCAGCAGGCCCGTACAGACCCCTGGCAGGCCCGTATAGACCCCTGGCAGCCCGCACAGACCCCCGGCAGGCCCGTACAGACCCCCATTCATACAACATACATACATACTACATACATGCTACATATATACTACATTCATACAACATACATACATACATACATACTACATATATACTACATTCATACAGCATACATACTACATACGTACTTCATATATACTACATTCATACAACATACAGACATACTACATACATACTACATATATACTACATTCATACAACATACATACATACTACATACATACTACATATATACTACATTCATACAACATACATACATAGTACATATTACATACATACTACATACATACAACATACATAAAACATGCTACAGACATAAAACATACATACTACATACATACTACATATATATTACTTTCATACAACATACATACATAGTACTTACTACATACATACTACATACATACAACATACATAAACATGCTACAGACATACAACATACATGCTACATACATACTACATGCAATACATTCATACATTCATACAATACATACATATAGACATACAGTACATATAACATAGAGTACATACTCACCATCACTTGTCACTTTGATCCCCGAAGCCAGTGTCATCTGTAAAAAATATTAAAATAACAAACAACCAATATACTCCCTGATCCACAGAAATCCACGAGTGTCCCTCGACGATCTCCCGTGGAGAACAGCAGCATCAGCTAATGCGACCACTCTCTAGGGGCACCAGGAATACAATGACGGGAGATAGGTATCCTTCCGCACTGTATTCCTCCACCACTGTAAAAAAAATAGTCCCTAGTCTCACTTTTGGCATTGCTGTGTGAGAAAGTTCCCACGCAGCTTTTGCCATAAAGTGAGACCAGTGAACTATAGTAACCTCTCAGTGATGCACTGCAGGAGATCGTCGTGGGACACTCGTGGATTTCTGCGGATCAGGGAGTATATTGGTTGTCTGTTATTTTAATATTTTTTACAGTGAGATGACACTGGCTGCGGGGATCAAAGTGACAAGTGATGGTGAGTATGTACTCTATGTTATATGTACTGTAGGTCTATATGTATGTATTGTATGAATGTCTGAATGTGTTGTATGTAGTATGTATGTAGTATGTATGTATGTATGCTGTATGAATGTAGTATATATGTAGTATGTATGTAGTATGTATGTATGTTGTATGAATGTAGTATATATGTAGTATGTATGTAGTATGTATGTATGCTGTATGAATGTAGTATATATGTAGTATGTATGTAGTATGTATGTATGTTGTATGAATTTAGTATATATGAAGTGTGTATGTAGTATGTATGTAGTATGTATGTTGTATGAATGTTGTATATATGTAGTATGTATGTAGTATGTATGTTTTTGTTTTTTTTAACATTCAACACATTTGCCGGATGATGGAACTACTACTGTCCCATCATTGGCTAATATGTCAATCACTGTCATTGTAGCAGGCATAGCCCGATGGGACATGTAGTCCCATCGGATGATGCCTGCACACACACACAACCCCCGGCAGGCCCGCACAGACCCCCAGCAGCCCACACAGACCCCCGGCAGGCCCGCACAGACCCCCGGCAGGCCCGCACAGACCCCCGGCAGCCCGCACAGACCTCCAGCAGGCCTGTGCAGGCCCGTACAGACCCCCGGCAGGCCCGTATAGACCCCCGGCAGCCCGCACAGACCCCCGGCAGGCCTGCACAGACCCCCGGCAGGCCCTTACAGGCCCCCAGCAGGCCCGCACAGACCCCCGGCAGCCCGCACAGACCCCCCGGCAGCCCGCACAAAACCCCAGCAGGCCCGCACAGACCCCCGGCAGGCCCGCACAGACCGCGCATTATGATGACATCATTTCAGCAGCCAATCACAGCCATGCCATTAGTTAACATGGCTAACACAACTGACTCATTGCATTATGGGAACTTCCGATTCCGGTATTCGATATTGTAAAAATATCGGTACTCGTTATCGGAATTCCGATACAGCGAATATCGGCCGATACCCGATATTTGCAGTATCGGAATGCTCAACACTAGTCATTGTCAATCCCATCATCTGATTCTACAAATACTAAACATGCCGTAGACCTTCCATAATCGTATCCATTAATATTTAGACCGTGCCCATGAACCCCGTGCTCTTTATAAATGACCCTTGGAATATATTAAGTGGCCATTTCTACACAGTAATGATACGGCTTTGAATGCCTGTGTTAGGATTCTTACGCAGGAAACTGCACTCTCGAAGACACTTCCTCAGAGATTCATTGCCCTGTTTTATATTCAGAGCATATACTTTGTGGAAAAGTTTGCACAGCGGTCAGGGATGGTTATACTTTCTGCAACAAATAATCCGAAATTCCTTAGTAAACCATATGTCAGGAATCTAAATTCTACAGCGGTAAGAAAAAAAAAATCCTTATTTAAATCCCAAATGTGTTTTTATAGTAAAGAGCAACAGATCATAAATATACTATTCATTAACCCTTCAGACCTCCCAAAAGTATTGTACTGCTCTCTTATACTGTATCGTATGTTTAGCATCGTTGGATGGTGTCAGTTTATGAGCTGCAAATCTTGTTTTCCTGCTATATGCTGCATACATTACACTTTAAGCCACCGCTGGGCACAATTAACTTGGCATAGTAAGAGGAGCGCTGCCCGGAGCTTTATATAGGCATTATACTATCTAGGGATGTCTGTGATTGTTATATGAAACAGATGTGTAACTTTTCTTCTTGAAACTAAACTGTAAATACCTCGGGCACCATTTGTGGAAGCAATGCATCTAGATCATATGATCCTTTTTATTCTTATACTATAGTACAACCTACAAAGGCAGCATGGTTTGTCAGAGGATGTTTGTACAGATCTGGGCACTTAGATGAAGAAGTCAGATTGGACAGTCCATTATGATCAATAACTTATTATACAAAAATGTTACACTCTGCAAGTACAAAGCTTTGTCTTGTACTAATCTTGGTCATATTATGTAATATAGCCTAAAGCTTCATTCACAATTCTTCTGGATACTATTAGAAACAGTGAAAGACACACTAAAGCTATGGTTGGTATGTTCTCCATCTGAGAAAAACAGTCTAATTATGCTAATCACCCTCTGATCAGACATCTGCATACACGATGATTCAGCACATTGTGACTAATGAAGACATGGACTTCAATATTGATGTAAACGTTAAAAACATAAGGTACTTAAAGGTTTTCGATCAAATAGTGCAAAAGCCATCCAACCACGTCAAGGTGTACCTTTAAGGCAGGGGTCAGACCTGCGAGAAACTTGGACGAGTTTCACACGTCAATACCCAGCACTGCCGCCGGCACTCAGATGGGAGCGTTCAGCTGCATGTATTTCTATGCAGCTGAATGCACCAATCCGAGTGCCAGCAGCAGTGCTGGGTATTGATGTGCGAGACTGGTCCGAGTTTCTCACAAGTCTGACCCTGTTCTAATATGGATGGTCCCTAGCCACTACATGTCCTACCTCTCCAAGTGTCAAACAAGGCCTCATGTGAATAGGGAGAGAAAAGGAAACCAGGTTTAACTCGCAATTAAAACCCTGTATGAAAAAGATGGGTGGATAAGGGTACTGTGCCCTGGAGGGGCCACAATCCCTGATATGTGCTGCAAAACAAAATGTTTTCTTTTTTTCATTTTTGATCAGAGTATGATCATAGCATGATCAGAGTGAGATCAGGTTTTCACGGATGTGAAGAATTGAAAAAAAACGCTAAATCATGCATGTGCGAGGCCACTGAGGGTTCAGTCGCCACAGAGGTACTGCACCTCAGCCAGAGGTGTGGTAGTCCACTCTAAGTTAAGGAGGGAGCACTACCCAGAACCCAGACACTTGCATCTAACACCAGACCTCTCCAGGCCAGGAAGGGACTAGGCAGAGGGTGTGGGTGGAGAAAGCTGCAGGGGGAGAGCTGAAGGAAGTGACAGTGAGCGAGTGAGACAGTAGTGGGAGCTGGGGACTTGAGCAGTGAGGAGCTCATCCCTAGACCAGAAGACAGTAGAAAGAGAGAAAGGAAAGACAGAAGAAACAGAAAGATAAGATTCAGTGGAAGAGAGGAAGAAGGGGTCCTAGGGGCACGGGTAGTGAGGAATCCACCCATGGTGCCCGTAGTCGGGTGGAGGGACCAGGTCGCAGTAGAGGACCAGCCCCAGACTAGTGGAGAAACTAATGACTCAGCTAACCAGAGGTTGCAGTATCTGCATGTGCTGCAGCCACATTCACTGAAAAGGCAGCCGGATAGGATCAAGGGGACCTAGAGCACGTTCCCAACAGGATCCAGGGCTGCTGTCTTGGGACACTGTGTGTGAAGGCGGAGGGCAGGAGAGGTGGGAGCCAGCGCAGTGAGATGGCCAGGGAAGGAACATCTGAAGGGGGTTCTGACATGGTGTATCCCAACCTACCTGAGAGCTGGCTGGACCACCGACCTGGAGGACACAGCACCCCGGAAGGGGATTGTAACTGGAAGAACTGTGAGTAAAAATGTGAAGACTGCACTCAACTGTGTCCTCTAACTTATTTACAGCATCACACAGAATGTGTGCTGCACACTGAAACAATTCAGCTGTCTGCTGCATCCAAGTTAAAAATGTATCTGACAGCTGATATATGCTGCCCAATCCACAGGCAGCCTGTATCAGGTACTGGCTGCATGATCTCAGCTGTGTATGTTTGACTTTGAAACGCTGTGAAATTCGGAGAGAAACAAACTTTGAAAGTTGTCAGGGACCAGCGCTGCAGACTAGTCAGACAGGTGGGTCCCCAGGGGCTTGTCCCTGCCCGCTGTCCTGGAGAGAGAGGTCTCTCAATATAAGATCACATAGACAGAGACCTGCCAATCTAGGGAAACTAACAGGTTCACTTTAAAACACAACCAAGTGATGTGTCGCCACTAGAGTTGAGCGAAACGGGTCGAAAAAATTCAAAAGTCGCCGACTTTCGCCAAAGTCGGGTTTTATGAAATGAATCCCGACCTTAGCGTGAGGTCGGCCACGAGGTCGGCGACCATCGCACCAAAATCGCGTTTCAAAAGATGCTTTTGCGCCCTTTTTCAGCCAATCAGGAAGAACGGACACTGTGGGCAACATGATGACATAGGCAGCAGTTACCACCATGTTTGTGAAGGGCATGCAAGTGATTGGCTTGCTTTGTGTGGCGTCACAGGGGGTATAAAAGGGCGTGCACGCCGACCGCCATGTTACTTATGCTGATCTCAGAATAGGGAGAGCTGCTGCTGCTGCTGATTCTGTAGGGAGAGCGTTAGGCAGGGAAGAAGATGCCAAAAACTACTTCTGCTGCTAGCGATTTTGCCTGTACAACACACCAGTTACTGTGCAGTGCAAGGGGAGGCTATATTTTGGTGCATCAGCTCTGTTGGTTATTAGGCTGCCTTTGAAGGCTCCCTGATAGCTGCATTGCTGTTTTCACACTGCTGAGCAAACTGCTTTTTTCAAAGCAATCCAAATTTTATTGCTTATTGTCCTGGTGAGTTACTGAGTGTTCATTTTTTCATACACCTTACAGCGGTGTACGCTCCTCACACAGTACCGTGTACCGGCTGTTATCACGGCCAAATTGAAGCTATCTGTGTGTGACTCTGTAAGGAAAAGCCGAGGAGTTTGTCCGTTCGTACAGACCTACACTCTAGGTAGATTCCAATTATGCCCAATTCTATATACACCTTGTAGTTAGTCATACACTAGGCAATTTCTGCCTGTCACATTGCGGTGTAATCTGTCCTGGGCCAGAGACAATAGTTCAGCGGCCAAATTGAAGCTGTGTGTGACTCTGTAAGAAAAAGCCGAGGAGTTTGTCCATTCTTACAGACCTACACTCTAGGGAGATTCCAATTCTGCCCAATTCTATATACACCTTGTAGTTAGTCATACACTAGGCAATTTCTGCCTGTCACATTGCGGTGTAATCTGTCCTGGGCCAGAGACAATAGTTCAGCGTCCTCCAATCTACAGTGAGATTCAAATTCTCACCAATACTATATACAGCTTCTGTCTTCCCATACACCAGCCAATTTCTGCCTGTCACATTGTGGTGTAATCTCTACTGGGCCTGAGACAATAGTTCAGCGTCCTCCAATCTACAGTGAGATTCAAATTCTCACCAATACTATATACAGCTTCTGCCTTCTCATACACCAGCCAATTTCTGCCTGTCACATTGCGGTGTAAACTCTACTGGGCCTGAGACAATAGTTCAGCGTCCTCCAATGTACAGTGAGATTCAAATTCTCACCAGTACTCTATAGACCCTTTACCTTGTTTTACAGTACCATATAGCTGTTGTTTATTTTGGGTACCTTTTTCAAAAAAATGAAGAAGTATGGTGGAAGAGGCCGTGGAAGTGGACGGGGGTTGCCAGCTGGTCCTGATGGTGGTGTTGGTGTGTTGGTGGTGGTGCTTCTGCTGGTTGTGGCAAAAGCACAATAGCATCTAAGGCAGGAGGTGGTGAGCCGGCGTCATTGTCTGGCTCCACAAGGCCTCGTAGGCTCCCTTTTCTGGGAGTAGGTAAACCACTTTTAAAGCCGGAGCTTCAGGAACAAGTTTTGTCTTACATTGCTGACACAGCCTCCAGCTCTATCGCCTCCTCTTCTGCAGTTTCAAAAAATAAAAGCACTGCGTCGTCAGTGGAGGCTCCAGGTCAGGAACAACACCTTTCCTTGTGTCCTTCACCCCTACCAAAAGTGAAGGATGTGGCAGGCCACACTACAGATTACTCCATGGAGCTCTTTTCTCATACCATGCCTGGGTTATCAAGTCAAATCGTGAATTCCCAAGTCCAAGATGAATCAGACATGGAGTGTGGGTGGCCAGCCAGGGCAGTGGGGTTAATCGGTACCGGGCCGGTGTCTCACAGGGATGTGTCACGGTGGTGGTGACCCGTTCCATGGCCCTGGGCGTCCATGCAAAGGGGTGAATTACGTTTATAGGTGAATGATACGTGACGCAACCTGTGGTTTCTGATTAGATTGACCAGCGCTGCAGTATCGCTTCTCTGGGAAAGGTGTTGTGGTGCAGCTAAGATGTTGAGGCCCTGCACAGGTAGGGCCGTAGTCGCAGGGCAGATGAAAGAGTTGGTAGATGGTGTGCAGTGCAGGATGTAGCAGAGCCATACACCAGGCGCAGGAGAAAGATGACAGACACAATCGGGTAGTTCCTTTACCTGTACTTGGTAAGTGCCGTCCAGGACCCAGAGTACAGATGGAGAAGGAGTTGGTCAACCTGGAAGCCAATTTCGAATTCTCTCTCTGCAGATAGGTCGTGTGGCCTCCGTTCTAGCGCTTATCTGAGGTACTCGCAGTGCTGAGTTCAATGAAGTTCCCCCTGTTGACTCTTTTTTGGAACTTTCTCGTATGGCATGCAGCCATAGCCTTTTCCTTCTGGCTCCCACACGTCGATGCTGGGGCCTCCAAGCCTTAGTTGGGTACAGAGCATTTACAGCTGCTACTTCCTCCGGTTTCTGCTGCAGGAACATCAGTGTCCCTACAAACTCGGAGACCAGAATCCGGACCATGCGCTCCAGCTAGGAGTGAGCCTTAACTCTGCTCATCCATCAGCTCCCCTTCTCACGTCCACACACTTCCCCTTCCCTGCACAGAGTGCCCTAACTTACCTCCTCCCGACCACAGAGAGCAGCTCCTCAGCAGTCAGGTTCAAAGGTCTCCCTGCTGGCCTGGAGTGGGAAATGTGTTGTGTGCTGGTTGAACTGCTAAAGAGATCCTTCGTTGCTCCCAAGCATGATATCACACTCCCTAGGAGGAAGGTAATGCCACTGTGGGGACTGTACTCCTGGGGACGCCACAAGTGCACTGATGCCCAGCCACTGCTGGATGACTCTGCTGGTACATTGACCCAGACCACTACATTCCCCTCACACTCTACACAGCCAGAATCTGACCCTTAGGAAACTCAGGTTCCCCTTCCCGCATACTATACCACCTTACAAGGTGACAAAGAGGAAGGTGCAGATGGGAGGGCCCACCCGCCATCAGACACACCGCCACACACCGCCGTACTATGAGAGGCCCTGTGCCAGTGCCATCGCCAATGAGTGGGCCCCCCCTGCTTGCTCTGGATCACAGCACTTGCAAAGTTGAAATACTTACCTCTCCCTGCTCCACCGCCATGACGTCTTCCGCGTGTCCTGACAGTGATATTCTGATCAGAGAGCACAATGACATCACGTCTGTACGCCCTCTGCCTAAACAGCCAAGTGCAGTGAGATGGAAGATGGGGACGACGAGAAGTCCAGACTAGTACAGGGATTCCCTAGCGAGGAGACTTATTTAATTGTTTTCAATGTTGGGACAGCAATTTTGGGGAGCACTATACTCTGGAGAATGATATATGGGGCCCACCATACACTGGAGCATTCCAAAGGTGGACATCAGACACTTGAGCAGCATTTACAGGGCCCATTATACACTTGAGCATTAGAAATGGGGCCCATTATATATGGAGCATTATTTGGGCCCATAAGACAGTGGGGCTTCATCCATGGGGACCAACATATACTGTAGCATTATGTGGAGCTCATCATATACTGTTCCAAACATTATATGGGACCAATGATTCTGTATGGAGAAATATATGGGCCTCATTACTCTGTATAGCGCACTATGCGGTGCCCATAATACTGTATGGAGTAATATACTGTCCGTTTTTGGAGCTATTGGAGAATTTAAAATCGATATCAGTCATGAGATGTAAAAAGTGAAGTATTTTTCATTGTACTATACCGCTATTTCTCTACCGTATCGGAGCATCATGAGTTGTGGTATGTGTTAAAGGGGCGCACTGACACTCTTTGGCCCAGGGCACATGAAAACCTGGAGCCAGCCCTACCCCTCCACAACTTTAGCCAAATAACCCCCAGTTTTCAATGCGTAACTATTATTATGAAGTAAATTAAGGTTGACAAGCTTCAGTAATAAAAATTGATGTTTTTCGCATTCAAATGGGCACTGTAGATGTGTTTCCTGTCCTCCACTCCCTGCTGACTTTGCTTCCCCATTGACTTGCATTGGGTTTCGTGTTTCAGTCGGCCTTCGACTTTTCATGATAATTGTCCGATTTCGTTCGACCCGACTTTTGAGAAAGTCGGGTTTCATGAAACCCGACTAGACCCGAAAAAAGGCAAAGTCGCTCATCTCTAGTCGCCACATGTGACTGTTAAGTCTGCACCCCTGTGTAAGGCCGGGATCACACATGCGAGAAACTTGGATGAGTCTCGCATGTTAATACTTGGCACTGTCGCCGGTACTCAGGAGCGGAGCGTGCGGCTGCATGAATTGCTCTGCATGCTCCGATCCGAGTGCCTGTGGCAGTGCCGGGTATTAACATGTGAGACTCGTCCGTTTTTCGCATGTTTGATCCCGACCTAATACAGAGGATTTGAACAACAAGTTTTGTACGTGCTACCTATACACCTGCTGCTCTAAGTTGCTCAAGTTCCGCCAGTAAAGTTTACTTTATTTCCTATAAAATGAGCTGAATTCTTCCTTCTAGTGCTTTGCATCCAGGGTTCCTGTGTCATCTGAGGATGTGCGTCCTGACTAGGAAACATCCGAAGGGAACGCCACCACACACACTCAGAGGAACCCATGTTGTTAATGCTTAGGGTGGAAAGGGTCCCTACAGAACACCTCGGCCCGTGTGACCTTTACAGGTGATCTTACTAGTGACTCACAGTTTGTCTTGTATAAGTGTACATAAGGTCTCAATCACATATTAGTGATTTTTCTGGTACACACAATTCGATTCGAGTGTCATCAGTGATTCTTATCGGAGTTTCATCAGTGTTTAGTCCGTGTGTCGGTTTTTACCATCGGTGATTCATCAATGATTTTCTTGTATAGAAAAAGAAAATTTTGCAAAATTTCTCCAACCCTTTGCAATGTTAGTCACGGACAGCATGTGGATTGCACACTGATGTCCATGAATTTTACGGATTAATAGACTAATATTATTAGATTTTTATTTTTATAGCGCCATTTATTCCATGGTGCTTTACATGTGAAAAAGGTGCATACATAGACAAGTACAATAAACATGAGCAATACAAGACACACAAGTACAGAGAGAGAAGACCCTGCCCGTGAGGGCTCAGTCTACAGAGGATGGGTGAGGGTACACTAGGAGAGGGTAGAGCTGGTCGTGCCGTGGTTCATTAGACTGTGAATATGAATAATGGGTAATTTTGCTCTATGGTTTGGACCAAAAATGGACAAGATTCCCTGATTTTGTGCAGACCACTGAATCCACAAAAAAAACACGGACACATGAGCAGATCATGTACGCTTACTATAATGGGTACATGATTAATCCGTAAAAAAAAAAAAACACTCAAACAACATGTACGTGACTCACGGACATCTGAATGAGGAATTTTTTAACACAAACCTATATATTTTTTGCCAAGCTGCTTCAGTTCTAAAATATGCTACCCACAGATAGAACTGAATGTTCACTGTGGCAGGTTCCCGTTAACTGGCTATATATATTCTGGCACATGCATCACTATATGGTGAATTCTGTGCATCATACCGCAGTGATCATTTTGAGCAATCACTTGAAAACTAAACATAGTTAGACACTACAAAAAGGTTAGAAAAACCATGCCAACCAAGGCAAAGTGTTCTCAGATCCCCTAGAATGTGTTCTACAAGGAGTCAAACCTAAACCCCTAGACAATTGTGCTCATCTTGCTTCACATTGATTCTGAAGGAAAAAGAAAATGAGAAGCAACATCTAAGTGTTCATAAAAAAACACTTCACACCAACTCAATGCTGTAGGGTGAATAGTGGACCCTAGAAGACTATATTTCGCCATAAGATAAATAGAAGTCTTGCATGTTGTGTTTCAATCATTGTTTATTTTCTGGTACATTTGACCACGGCATTTATGGATTATTCACACAATACTGCAGTATTTTTTTCTTACAATGATCTACATTACTAATCTGGTGTACCGTTATTTATTACTTGGCTGGGTAGTGCAGGTTATTATCAGAGCCATGTAGGTACAGTGATATTATTTAATTGAGTAGGGGTTATTCAGTTTATAAATATTTATTAAACATTGATTTAGACAAATTAATTGAGTTACTTCATTCATTGGCTCGGAAGGTTGTGTGTTAGAATCGTAGCTGAAAAAGTTGCAAATTTTGGGACATGCCTCAGTTACACAACCATTGTAATTTTTTGTTTCCAAGAGTCAGATCAATTTTTGGCTTATGCAGAATAAAAGGAGATATGGAGCCTTTTTAACAAATTTACTATAATTTACTCAACAAATTGGAACAAATTATAGCGAAAATTTATGCTAAACCATAGCAGGTTTGACTTTCTGGTGCATGGACAGACGGTCAGAGAAGCAACAAATTTATCAAGATCCATGTGACTCCTACGGCCATGTTCACAAGTCCAGTAATCATCATCAGTTAGATCGGATCCAGCAGCAATACGCTAAAAATATTTTTAACAGACACAACTTTTTTGTCCAGCTAAAAGAAAAAAAACTGATTTCAACTAGATCAGTTTTCCAGACTTCAATGTTTAAAAAAAAAATGGATCCAGTTGAAATCAATATTTTTCTTTTATCTGGACGATCTTTTTGGTTGACAGATTGCTGCGGGATCTGTTTAATCTGATAAGCACTGGACATGTGAACATAGCCTAATAAATTCGGCGCAGCGTGTTTTAGATTGGGTAACGTCAGTCTTGATAAGTTCTCCTATTGTGGGGATTATAATCAGGGGAAGTGCAGGTTGGGAAAACAATGCGAGGCGGCCTCATCTGGAGTCTAAAGGGTTAATCCAGACGAAGTTGACACAGCTGTGGAGACTACAATTAAAATTAATTGCTCTGCACTGAAGTTCCGTTTTCATCGAGTTGATACGCGGACATCAAAATGTTGCTACAAATTCTAATTGCAACATTATACTCGCAGAATCCCATCTATTCCCAAAACATCCCTTTCCTAAAGGCTTTGGAAGCCATTACGACATTCCACATGGTCTCAGGCTCATTGTTTTTCATGAGGCAGAATGCCATGTTTTTATCATTAAACTTATACACAGGGGAAATTCCTTGCTGATCCGACAGGTGTCCCAGGGAAGTACTTCTCCAGCGCTGCAATGAAGTCAGATGGATTTAGGGGAAATTGGCTTGAGTTCCCAATACCTCTCAGAATACACATCTGCAGCAGTTCTGTTCTCAGGTAAGTCAGCTTCCCACTGTTGGAGCACAAAGAATACAATTGTAATTATCAGACAATGGGCCCCTTGTGCGAAAAGAAAACGTGCAGCCTCAGCAGTGATCAACCTTTTGCATTCAGGATACACAGTCTCTCTCTCTCTCTTCCAGGTCTTCTAGGTATACATGGTTCCCTGGGAAATAATACAGTACCAAGAACAAGCTGTATCTGTAGATCTCTAGTACTACTGCGATCCGGAGAAAGCTTGTACAGTTGGTTCAGTCTTGCAATGCAAATTACAATTCTGCCCTGATTCCTTTATAATTTTTCAGGGAGATATTTATATTAATTTTAGGCTCTTGCAAAAATATGAAAAAGTTAAATAGATCTTAAAGGGAATCTGTCAGCACGTTTTTACTATGTAATCTGAGGACAGCGTAATGTGGAGGTTAATACACTGAATTCAATGATGTGTCACTTATCAGGCTGTCTGCTGTTGTTTCCTGAAGATTTTATATCAAGACATTAACATTGCTGTGACTAGCTGGTGCGCGCTTGCTAGTCCAATTCCACCTCTCCTGTGATAAGCAGCTCACTGTCAGAAGACTATGTACATAGAGAGCCTGCTGTGGGCGGGATTAGCTTTCTCAGCTCTGCTGCATGCTGCATCTAAAAATTTGCAAAAATTTCTACATTTCTTTTTTTCAGTCAAGATGGGGTGCAGAGTGTACATTAATGAGAAAAAATGAACTTTTTTGAATTTACCAAATGGCTGCAATGAAACAAAGAGTGAAAAATTTAAAAGGGTCTGAATACTTTCCGTACCCAGTGTATATCATATATAGAGAGTACAGAAATTATATTTAGAGAGACGAATTCAGGAAATCCTGAAAACATGATGTGTTGGTGGGCATTGAGGACTGGAGTTGGGGAACCCTGATCTAGAACATGACACTTCCATTATTTATGCTTCAAAACCACAACTAAGACCTAGCTGTTGAAACGCGTCGGTTTTGCCTCTAGGGTATCCACGGTATGCCATTCTCTTTGCATTTACAATGACTATACAATAAAAGTAAAGGTTTTTCTATTTGTGCTTTGGTTTGAAGAAATATCCTTTTTTTTATATAGACAGCAAATAGTTTTCAAAGTTGCATTCTGCATCTCTGTATCAATATCGAGTGCATTAGACTCTGTGTGTTTAATTTACAACTTGCAATCCATCAAATCTTTTAAAATACTTAAATTAGGTCAGTACACTGTTAGCCAGTATCTCTGCATGACAATGTACAAGAAAATAGCCATTTAAGTGTTTAACCCCTTTCTGCCATATGACGTACTATCCCGTCCATGTGCCCTGGGTCTTAATTCCCAAGGACAGGATAGTACGTCATAGCGATCAGCAACGCCCCCGGCTGATCGCGGCCGGGTGTCTGCTGATTATCACAGCTGACACCCGGCACTATGTGTCAGGGGCGTCACGGACCACCCCCGACACATTAACCCCTGGCACACTGTGATCAAACATGATCGCAGTGTACCGGGGGCATAGGAGAGAAGCGCGCAGAAAGGGGGCTCCCTCCGTGCTTCCCTGCGACCCCCGGAGCGACGCGATGTGCTGCGTCGCTCCGAGGGTCCTCCTCCCTGCAGGCCCCGTGATCCAATATGGCCACGGGGTCCTTTGGGGGACTGCAGGGAGCCAGCTTCATCACTGCCTGCTGAAAGCAGGCATGAGGAAGCCTTGTGCAGTGCCTGTCAGATTGCCGATCTGACAGAGTGCTGTCTAAACTGTCAGATCGGCTATCTGACATCTTATAGTGATGTCCCCCTGGGACAATGTAATAAAGTAAAAAAAAAGTGTAAAAATAATTTATAAAAAAATCGCTAAATAAATTAAAAAAAAAAAAAATATTCCCCAATAAATTCATTTTTTTGATTAAAAAAAAAACAATAAACGTACACATATTTAGTATAGCCGCGTCCGTAACGACCCGCCCTATAAAACTGTTCCACTAGTTAACCCCTTAAAAAAAATAAAAAAGAAGCAAAAAACAATTCTTTATCATCATACCTCAGAACAGAAAGTGCAATAACTCGCGATCAAAAAGACGGATATAAATAGCCATGGTACCGCTGAAAACGTCATCTTGTCCCGCAAAAAACGAGCCACCATACAGCATCATCAGCGAAAAAATAAAAAAGTTATAGCTCGCAGAATAAAGCGATGCAAAAATAATTATTTTTTATATAAAATAGTTTTCATTGCGTAAAAGCGCCAAAACATAAAAAAAGACAGAAATGAGGTATCGCTGTAATCGTACTGACCCGAAGAATAAAACCCCTTTATCAATTTTACCACATGCGGAACGGTGTAAACGCACCCCGCAAAAGAAATTCATGAAATGCTGGTTTTTGTTCATTCTGCATCCCAAAAATCGGAATAAAAAGCGATCAAAAAATGTCACGTGCCCGAAAATGGTACCAATAAAATGTCAACTCGTCCCGCAAAAAATAAGACCTCACATGACTCGGTGGGTCAAAATATGGAAAAATTATAGCTCTCAATATGTGGTGATGCAAAAACTATTTTTACAATAAAAAGCGTCTTTTAGCGTGTGACAGCTGCCAAACATAAAAACCCGCCATAAACAGTAAATCAAACCCCCCTTTATCACCCCCTTAGTTAGGGAAAAATAATAAAATAAAAAAAAATGTATTTATTTCCATTTTCCCATTAGGGCTAGGGTTAGGGCTAGGGCTGAGATTAGGGTTAGGGATGTGTTGGGGTTAGGGTTGGAGTTAGAATTAGGGGGTTGCCACTGTTTTGGCACATCAGGGGCTTTCCAAACGCGACATGGCGTCCGATCTCAATTCTAGCCAAAAAAGTCAAATAGCGCTGCTTCACTTCCGAGCTCTGCCATGCGCCCAAATAGTCGTTTACACCCACATATGGGGTATCAGCCTACTCAGGACAAATTGCACAATAACTTTTGGGGTCCTGTTACCTTTGCGAAAATAAAAATTGGGGGTGAAAAGATCATTTTTTGGAAATAATATGATTTTTTAATTGTACGGCTGTACGTTATAAACTTCTGTGAAGCCCTTGGGGGTTCAAAGTTCTCACCACATATCTAGATAAGTTCCTTGGGGGGTCTAGTTTACAAAATGGGGTCACTTGTTGGGGGGTTTCCACTGTTTAGGCACATCAGGGGCTCTCCAAACATGACATGATGTTCGATCTGAATTCCAGCTAATTTTGTATTGAAAAAGTCAAACGGTGCTCCTTCCCTTCTGAGCTCTGCCATGCGCCAAAACAGTGGTTCCCCCGACATATCAGGTATCAACGTACTCAGGACAAATTGCACATTAACTTTTGCAGTCCAATTTCTCCTGTAACCCTTGGTAAAATAAAAAAAATTGGACCTGAAGTAATTATTTTGTGAAAAAAAGTTAAACATTAATTTTCTTTTAAACATTCAAAAAATTCCTGTGAAGCACCTGAAGGGTTAATAAACTTCTTGAATGTGGTTTTGAGCACCTTGAGGGGTGCAGTTTTTAGAATGGTGTCACTTTTGTTTATTTTCTATCATATAGACCCCTCAAAGTGACTTCAAATATGATGTGGTCCCTAAAAATGTAATGGTGTTGTAAAAATGAGAAATCGCTGTTCAACTTTTAACCCTTAAAAAAAATTCTGGCTCCAAAATTGTGCTGATGTAAAGTAAACATGTGGGAAATGTTATTTATTAAGTTTTTTGTGTGCCTTATCTCTGTGATTTAAGGGCATACAAATTCAAAGTTAGAAAATTGCGAAATTTTCAAAATTTTCACCAAATTTCCATTTTTTTCACAAATAAACGCAAGTTATATCAATGAAATTTTACCACTAATATGAAGTACAATATGTCACTAGAAAACAATGTCAGAATCACCAGAATCCATGGAAGCATTCCAAAGTTATGACCTCATAAAGGGACAGTGGCAAGAATTGTAAAAATTGGCCCGGTCATGAACGTGCAAACCACCCTTGGGGGTAAAGGGGATAACATATAGAAATCTAAGGGGGAACATTTCTCTTTGTGGAGAGTGCCAAGTCAGCATAAGGAGACTTATAGGCCATGCAATCTTCCTCTAGAAACATATGGAAGAAATTTGTGCAGTGCAGTTGCCCTTGGCATTCGAATAGAGATTAGAGTTAAAATTCTGTGTTGCATTATTCTATTTTGTGCATTTCGTGAGATTTGCATTTATGCTTAGCTCCTTATTCTTCCTGCACAAAAGATAAGGACTATTTCACACCAAGTTGCTCCAAATCTATATTTTTATTTTTGCAATAATTAGGCTATAATGAATATATATATATATATATATATATATATATATATATATAGTGGTACAGTAAAGGGTGTTTTACTGGATGGGAGATACATTTCTCCCAGCAGATTAATATTTGAGCCGGGTTTTTCCCTAAAGACAGGACCTGCGATGATTAGCAAAAAGCAGCCAACAGCACAACGGAGAATTGGATGCCAGTTCAAAGGTTCATGGACCCAAATGAACAATAGTCCAAAATAAGGAAGAGGAACAGCATCCGGTCTGGGTGAAAAATTGTATCAAAAATTTATTCTGCCAGTATAAAATACAACGTTTCGGCCATATTGTGGCCATATTGTACTTGAAAAAGGCCACAATATGGCCGAAACGTTGTATTTTATACTGGCAGAATAAATTTTTGATACAATTTTTCACCCAGACCGGATGCTGTTCCTCTTCCTTATTTAGGACCTGCGATGATGTCATGATCACGTGATCAGCCCATGTGATGTCTACCTCACCAGTGGGAGGGGTTATGGGCTATGTAATGGAGGTTGGTATTTGGCACATGGTGAGTGTGTGTCTGGAAGTTACAGGAACTTGGCTGGACTTAGCCTGAACTTGTATACAGGATCCCCGTGCTGCAGGACTATAGCAGCAAGACTCTCAACAACCCTGGGAATGGCACCTTGCAGATGCCGCAGCCATTTAGTTAAGCCCGTCCCGTGCAAGGGGTGAGTCTGGGACCTGTGGTTCTCCAAGCTGGAGTACATTTGTGTTTTTCCCTTATTTTCTGTTGGCCTGCTGTTTGCAAAGTGACATTAAACCACAGAAATTAGACTTTAAGCCTGTGTGTTGCCTCGTTACTGCAGCCCTGCCATTACGTACCAGAGCGAATCCCTATTATATATATATTTAAACTATCGTTCAAAAGTTTAGGGTCACTTAGAAATTTCCTTATTTTTTAAAGAAAAGCACAGCTTTTTCCGATGAAGTTAACATTACATGATTCAGAAATATACTATATACATTGTTAATGTGATAAATGACTATTCTAGCTGCAAACGTCTGGTTTGTAATGCAATATCCTCATAGGTGTATAGAGGCCCATTTCCAACAACCATCACTCCAGTGTTCTTATGGTACTTTGTGTTTGATAACTGTGTAAGAAGGATAATGGATGGTTAGAATACCCTTGAAAACCCTTGTGCAAGTATGTTAGCACAGCTGAAAACAGTTTGGCTGATTAGAGAATCTATAAACCTGACATTCCTTTGAGCTAGTTGAGAATCTGGAGCATTACATTTGTTGGTTCCATTAAACTCTGAAAATGGCCACAAAAAAGAACTTTCATGTGACACTTTACAGTCTATTCTTGTTCTTAGAATTGAAGGCTGTTCCATGCGAGAAATTGCCAAGAAACTGAAGATTTCCTACAACGGTGTGTACTACTCCCTTCAAAGGAGAGCACATACAGGCTCTAACCAGAGTAGAAAGAGAAGTGGGAGGCCCCGCTGCACAACTGACTAACAAGACAAGTACATTAGAGTCTGTAGTTTGAGAAATCGACGCCTCACAGGTAGTGTTGAGCGATACCATCCAATATCGTGAAATATCGGATCGGATTGGATCGGACAGATACCCAAAAAGTATCGGATATCGCCGATTACGATACCGGAAACCAATGCAAGTCAATGGGACAGAAATATCGGAATTAAAATAAACCCTTTCTTTCCTTGTAGGTTAATTCTACATGAAGAAAAACAACTAATAATATAGAATGTATTGGGGGAGGTGGAGGAGACATTAAAGGCATAGAGGTTTAGCCCAATCAAATGGAATAGCAGGAATATTTATTTTTTTTTAAAGACGTTCGGAGTTACAAAGATATTGACTATGTTAACCTTTTTTGTATTTTGTCAGATATGTATGTTTCACTACTTCCATGCTCTTCACCTTCTTTTCTACTTCTCCCACACTTTCTCTTTCATGATCTTCAGCAGCAGCATCTTTTTCATCAACTTCTTCTTCACCTTATTCATCTTCTTCTTCACCTTCTTCCTATTATTGTTTTTTTTTTACATTCTTCATATTCTTCTTATTTAACTATTATTCTTCTTCATATTCTACTTCTTCATCTTCTTCCTATTCTTCTTCATCATATTCTTATTTGTGACAGGCATTCCTGTAGTTGTTATCTATAAAAGTTTGAAGATTACACCTTCCGTTCTGCCTGTCACAAAAGATTTACAACAGGATTTGTCCGCGTTCAGTTTGACCTGCAGCAGCAGGTATTTTCCAGGGGCACCACGAGGAGGAACGGACTCACCCCCATACACTGCTTAGTCGTCTTCTGCTTATAATTTAGATAATATCATTTGCTCTGATTTTAAGTCTTATGCTTAATGTTCTTTTGCTTTTTGTTCTTCTGCTTCTTGGTCTTCTGTCTCTTGTTGTTCTGTATCTTGGTGGTTGTCTTCATGTTCTTTATCCTCTTGGTCATCTTCTTCAGGGTCATCTTTTTGGTCTTCTTAGGGGTGGTCTTCCAGGTCGTCGTCTTCAGGGTCATTGTTTTCGTGGTCGTCGTCTTCTTCGGGGTGGTCTTCAGGGTCGTCGACTTCAAGGTCGTCGTCAGGGAGATCCAGAGTGATAACCAAAAACCATTTCCAAACGCTTGAACTTGGAAATGTAGCAGAAGGTACAAGAAGGCTGAGGAACTGCCGAGAACCAGCTGACGGTACTGGAACCCGGATGGGTAGCAGAGGGAACAAGAGCCAATGGCACTACCGAGGACCAGCTGATGGTACTGGAACCCAGTTACTAAGCAGGACGTACGTGTGCTAGAAAGCACTACCAAGGACCAGCAGACGTTGCTGGAACTCAGATACCGAGAAGGAGTCACCTAAGCCAAAGGCACTGCCGAGAACCAGCTGACGGTGCTGGAACCCGGATGGGTAGCAGAAGCTGCAAGAGCCAAAGGAACTAGCGAGGACCAGCTGACGGTGCTGGAACCCGGAGGGGCAGCAGAAGGAACAAGAGCCAATGGCACTACCGAGGACCAGCTGTCGGTGCTGGAACCTGGTTACTAAGCAGGAGGTACCTGTGCTAGAAAGCACTACCAAGGACCAGCAGACGTTGCTGGAACTCGGATACCGAGAAGGAGGCACCTCAGCCAAAGGCACTGCCGAGAACCAGCTGACGGTGCTGGAACCCGGATGGGTAGCAGAAGGTACCCATGAAAAACAAAGTTGCAAGGCCGCGAGCCGGCCGCAGTTACCGAAACCCACAGTCCTACAGGGGGTGCTTGTCCTATTGGCACTACGGAACCAGCCTTTGTTACCAGATCCCGCAGCCCACATAGGAGGCCCATAAACTGCAGGCACCATAAACTTGGCTAACCCAACCGCAACACGACAGGACAACGTATTGGTGGCAAAGTGACGTTGACATTACCCGGAAACAGCAGGCGTGCTGGAACCAGGCTGGGCAGGAGGGAGTACCCGTGCCAAAGACACTGCCGAGAACCAGCTGACGGTGCTGGAACATGGAGGGGCAGCAGAAGGAACAAGAGCCAATGGCACTACCGAGGATCAGCTGTCGGTGCTGGAACCCGGATACTAAGCAGGAGGTAACTGTGCTATAAAGCACTACCAAGGACCAGCAGACGTTGCTGGAACTCGGATACCGAGAAGGAGGCACCTCAGCCAAAGGCACTGCCGAGAACCAGCTGACCGTGCTGGAACCTGGATGGGTAGCAGAAGGTACCCATGAAAAACAAAGTTGCAAGGCCGCAAGCCGGCCGCAGTTACCGAAACCTACAGTCCTACAGGGGGTGCTTGTCCTATTGGCACTACGGAACCAGCCTTTGTTACCAGATCCCGCAGCCCACATAGGAAGCCCATAAACTGCAGGCACCTTAAACTCGGCTAACCCGACCGCAACATGACAGGACAACGTTTTGGTGGCAAAGTGACATTGACACTACCCGGAAACAGCAGGCATGCTGGAACCAGGCTGGGCAGGAGGGAGTACCTGTGCCAAAGACAATGCCGGGAAACAGCTAGTGGTGCTGGAACCCAGGGAAAATACTACAAACAGAGTGGAGACAGAGGCCTAATTGGAGCAAGTTTAAAATCTGTAGTTGTGTGAGTGTGGACAGAGCAGGAGAAATTGCCGGACACACAGCTGGGGATCAGATGACATTTCTGAACCCCAATAACACTGGAGCATATGTTGACTGTGCAGACGGCACTTCTGAGCAGCAACTGGATATGTTGGAGCCCAGGTTCAATCATGGTGTAGGCTGAAGCCTAATTTCAGCAAGTAATATCTGTTGTAAACTACTACTGATTTTAAACGTGCTCCTATTAGGCCTCTGGCTCCACTCTGTGTCTAGTATTTACCCTGGCCTCCAACACCGCCAGTTGCTGCTCAGAAGTGCTGGCTGCACAATCAACACTTGTTCCTGTGTTACTGGGGTTCAGTAACGTCAGCTGATCCCCTGATGCGTGTCTGGCAATGTCTCCTGCTCTGTCCACACTCCCACTACTAGTATTAGCACTACTACTAGTGGGAATGTGGACAGAGCAGGAGACATTGCCGGACACACATCAGGGGATCAGCTGGCGTTACTGAACCCCAGTAACACAGGAACAAGTGTTGATTGTGCAGACGGCACTTCTGAGCAGCAACTGGCAGTGTTGGAGGCCAGGGTATATACAAGAGACAGAGTGGAGCCAGAGGCCTAATTGGAGCACGTTTGAAATCAGTAGTAGTGTGAATGTGGAGCGAGCAGTAGACATTGCCGGACACACAGCAGGGGAGCAGCTGGCGTTACTGAACCCCACTAACACTGGAGCATGTGTTTTTCTCTGTGCAGACGGCACTTCTGAGCAGCAACTGGCAATGTTGGAGCCCAGGGTCAATCATGGAGTAGGCTGAGGCCTACTTGGAGCAAGTTTTATATCTGATGTAGTTTGAATGTGGAGGCAGCAGGAGACTTTGCCGGACACACAGCAGGGGAGCAGCTGGCGTTACTGAACCCCACTAACACTGGAGCATGTGTTTTTCTCTGTGCAGACGGCACTTATGAGCAACAACTGGCAGTGTTGGAGCCCAGGGTCAATCATGGAGTAGGCTGAGGCCTACTTGGAGCAAGTTTTATATCTGATGTAGTTTGAATGTGGAGGCAGCAGGAGACTTTGCCAGACACACAGCAGGGGAGCAGCTGGCGTTACTGGACCCCACTAACACTGGAGCATGTGTTTTTCTCTGTGCAGACGGCACTTCTGAGCAGCAACTGGCAGTGTTGGAGCCCAGGGTCAATCATGGAGAAGGCTGAGGCCTACTTGGAGCAAGTGTAAAATCTGATGTAGTTTGAATGTGGAGGCAGCAGGAGACTTTACCGGACACACAGCAGGGGAGCAGCTGGTGTTACTGAACCCCACTAACACAGGAGCTAGTGTTTTTCTCTGTGCAGATGGCACTTCTGAGCAACAACTGGCGGTGTTGGAGCCCTGGTATTACAGTTCAGGTGGTAGAAACATGAACAAAACAGGAGACTTGGATACTGTTGCCAACCAATTATTGTCACACAATAAGATAAAAAAGAATGGATCTACCTGTGGCAAAACATTTTTGTATGATGGACCACAACACCAGGGATATGAAATTACAGGTATTGAAAGGTAACTTCACATCTCAGAGAGAGAGAAGAGTCTGTGAGTATAAATTTATGATGACCTTTGACACTCTCAATGCTGGAATGAATGTGTCGCATGGATTTATGTCTTTTTACATCAATTAAGGAATTTGCTCCTAAGACCTTGTGGGGTTGTGGGGACATCACAACACATTAGGAGACCCCAATCAGAGGACAATAAAACATCCGGACTCCTTATCTATGAACTGGTCCAATATTTACGGTATGTTTCTCCCTCTCCCATAATCATAATTCTGCTTCACGTCACTTGTCTCATCTATTGCATTTTTTCTGTGCTGTATTGTGCATAAATATGTGACTCTTCAGATTTTGTATTAGTCTATGCCTGATGAAGAGACCTGAGTAGTCTCGAAAGCTTGCAATGTGTTACCATCTTTTCAGTTAGCCATTAAAAGGTATCAACCACTGAGGACTCTCAATTCTGAATATTTTTCTATCTACTGGCTAACACAGTACAAAGATATACATCTTTCCTCTAAGGAGAAAATTAATATTTCAAATAAAAAACTTTTTTTCGAACCTTGTCAATGTCTGGACTAGATTTTAAATTCATTTGGCAACTCATTTGATTAATAAAAGTATGAGTTTTCATGGAAAACACAAAGTTGTCTAGGTGACCCCAAACATTTGAATGGTAGTGTGTATATATATATATATATATATATATATATATACTGTATATAAAATATACAGTGCCTTGCGAAAGTATTCGACCCCCTGGAACTTTTCAACCTTCTCCCACATATCATGTTTCATAGAATCATAGAATCATAGAATCATAGAATCGTAGAGTTGGAAGGGACCTCCTGGGCCATCTGGTCCAACCCCCTGCTCAAAGCAGGATTCGCTAAATCATCCCAGTCAGATGTCTGTCCAGCCTCTGTTTGAAGACTTCCATTGAAGGAGAACTCACCACTTCTCGTGGCAGCCTGTTCCACTCATTGATTACTCTAACTGTCAAAAAGTTTTTTCTAATATCTAATCTGTGTCTCCTCCCATTCAGTTTCATCCCATTGCTTCTAGTCTTTCCTTGTGCAAATGAGAATAAAGTTGATCCTTCTACAATGTGACAGCCCTTTAGATATTTGTAGACAGCTATTAAGTCTCCTCTCAGTCTTCTCTTTTGCAAACTAAACATTCCCAAATCCTGCAACCTTTCCTCATAAGACAGGGTTTGCAGACCGGTCACCATTCTGGTCGCTCTTTTCTGAACTTGCTCCAGTTTGTTGATGTCTTTTTTAAAATGTGGTGCCCAAAACTGGACACAATATTCCAGATGAGGTCTGACCAAAGAGGAGTAGAGGGAAATAATGACTTCACGTGATCTAGACTGTATGCTTCTGTTAATACATCCTAGAATTGCATTTGCCTTTTTTGCTGCTGCATCACACTGTTGACTCATATTCAGTCTGTGATCTATTAGTATACCCAAGTCTTTTTCACATGTGCTGTCACTTAGCCCTATTCCTCCCATTCTATATATGCTTTTTTCATTTTTATTGCCCAGATGTAGTACTTTGCATTTCTCCCTGTTAAAAACCATTCTGTTAGTTGCTGCCCACTTCTCCAGTTTATTTAAATCGTTTTGAATCCTCTCTCTCTCTTCTCTAGTATTAGCTATCCCTCCTAGCTTTGTGTCATCAGCAAATTTAATCAGTTTACCCTCAATTCCTTCATCTAAATCGTTGATAAAGATGTTGAACAATACAGGGCCCAGGACAGAGCCCTGTGGTACCCCACTTGAGACATTCTTCCAACTGGATGTGCAGCCATTTACGACCACTCTTTGGGTCCAATCACTAAGCCAGTTATGAATCCACCTAACAGTTGCCTTGTCCATTCCATACTTAGTTATTTTTTCAATAAGGATTGTATGAGAGACTTTGTCAAATGCTTTGCTGAAGTCAAGATATACTATATCTACAGCATTTCCTTGATCCACCCAATCAGTAATACCGTCATAGAAGGAAATTAAATTAGTCTGACATGACTTATTAGTTACAAACCCATGCTGACTCTGTTTAATCACTTCATTCTTATCCAGGTATTGACATACATGTTGTTTAATAATTTGTTCAAAGATCTTTCCTGGTATAGAAGTCAGACTCACCGGCCTATAGTTGCCTGGGTCCACCTTCTTCCCCTTTTTGAAGATAGGAACAACATTTGCTCTTCTCCAGTCTTCTGGCACTTCTCCTGTTCTCCAAGAATTTTCAAAGATTATGGAGAGGGGTTCAAAAATTTCTTCTGCTATCTCCTTCAGTACTCTGGGGTGTAATTCATCTGGACCTGGAGACTTGAATTCATTTAGGTTAGCTAAGTGTTTCCTCACTATCTTTCTGTTTATAGATATCCTGGATTCTTCTATTCCCTTAATAGGACAGTGAATAACAGTTGATGTTACATTTCCTTTCTGAGAGAAAACAGATGCAAAATAGGAATTTAAAAGTTCAGCCTTCTCAACATCCTGTCTTACCATTTCATCATTTTCAACCTGTAAAAATCCTATAGCATCTTTGACTTTTCTTTTACTTTTGACATATCCCCAAAATCCTTTATTATTGCTTTTGACATCTCTTGCAAGCCTCAATTCATTTTCAGCTTTAGCTAATCTGATTTGTGCCCTGCAGGTTCTGCAGACAGCATTATATTCTTCTTTAGATATGCCTCCCTCTTTCCATTTTATAAACATTTTTTTCTTCCTTTTTAGCATGTGCTTAAGTTCTGTGTTCATCCATCCTGGTTTCCTTAAATGCTTCCTATTCTTCCCTCTTTTCGGAATTGTTAACAACTGTGCTTTGAGAATTTCATTTTTCAAGATTTCCCATCCTTCCTGGACATTTTTGTCTTTAAGGATATCCAGCCATTGGATCCCTCCAATTCTCTTTCTGAATCCCTTAAAATCTGCCTTTCTGAAATCTAACCTTGACGTCTGAGTCTTCACAGGTCTTCCGCCTCTAGCTATCCAAAATTCTAAAATAGCATGGTCGCTACCTCCTAGGGTCCCAGCCACTTTTACCTCCTCAACCATTTCCTCCCTGTTTATAAGAATTAGATCCAAGGTAGCAGTTCCCCTTGTTTTCACCCTTACCTTTTGGAAGATAAAGTTGTTAGCAAGAGAGGATAAGAATTTCCTTGACCTGTTAGTTTTGCCTGAGAGAGATTCCCAACAAATGTCTGGATAGTTGAAATCTCCCATGACAACTATGTCATATTTTTTGGAGAACTTGGCCATTTGATGCATAAAGAGTTCATCCATATCTTCAGCTTGCACAGGTGGCCTGTAGTAAATGCCTACAATGGTGTCCTTTCCATTGTTCTGTCCTTGTATTCTTACCCAAACAGTTTCCACAGAACTCCCAGTCTCTGAAGCTTCAATCTCTGTGCAGATATACGCGTTTCTAACATACAATGCGACACCCCCTCCTCGTTTATCAAGTCTGTTTCTTGCAAATAAGTTGTATCCTTCTAGTCTTGTATTCCAATCATGTGTATTGTCCCACCAAGTTTCAGTGATTCCAATGACATCATATTTCTTTTCCTGTGTTAGTAGTTCCAACTCTCCTTGTTTGTTGCCCATGCTTTGTGCATTAGTATAGAAACATTTTAGTCTGTGATTGGTTTCTCTTTCTCCAATATTTTTATTAATTAGATTCTTTCGTCTTTGTTCTTCCTTTCCACTTCTAATAGCAAAGTTCTCAATAGCATTTGTCAGGTGTATGGCTTTTTCTGGTCTTTTGCTTCCCTTCCCACGTTGTTCTAGTTTAAAGCTCTCCTTACAAGTGTAGCAAGGCGACTTCCAAATACCTGCTTTCCAGTCTTCGTAAGGTGCACCCCATCTCTAGCAAGTAGTCCATCGTATAAGTAGTTCACTCCGTGATCCAGAAATCCAAATCGTTGCTGACGGCACCATCGACGTAGCCAGTTGTTCACCTGCAGAATCTTATTCCACCGCCTTGTTCCATGGCCATCCACTGGGAGGATGGAAGAGAAGACCACCTGCGCTCCCAGTTCTTTCACTTTCTTGCCTAAGTCTTCAAAGTCTCTGCAGATGGTTTCCAGGTCGTTTCTTGCGGTGTCATTTGTCCCCACATGTAGTAGCAGGAATGGGTAGTCATCTGTAGGTCTGAAGAGTCCTGATATCCTGTCAGACACATCTTTAATTTTTGCACCTGGAAGACAGCACATTTCTCTTGAAGTTATATCCGGTCTGCAGATAGCGGCCTCTGTTCCTCTCAACAGGGAATCCCCCATGACCACCACTCTCCGTTTCTTCTTCACAACATTTTTCTTTCTCCATCCAGGAGGACTCTGAAGGCATACAAGGTTGCTGTTTGTTGGCAAAGTCTTATCCTGATGTATTTCTTCATCGTTTTCCTGCGTGAGAGCCTGGTACTGGTTTCTGAGCAGTATGGGTGCTGACTGCCTCCTGATCCTCCTGCTTCTCTGGGTCACATGTCTCCATTCCTCTGTTTCTTCAGGTGCACTTCGAATTTCTTCTCTTTCTGTAACATGAAGAGATAATTCTGCTCTGTCCAAGAACTCTTCACCTTCCTTAATGATCTTCAATGTAGCTAACCTCTCTTCGAGATTTTGCAACTTTTCCTCCAACAGGGTCACAAGCTTGCATTTGTGGCATGTGAAGTTTGGCTTTTCCACTGGTAAATCTGTGAACATGTAGCAAGAAATGCAGCTCACCAAATGGCTCCTGGCCTCTTCCATCTTGAGATTTCTTAAAAACGATGAAAGATGAGCCAAAATCGGCACGCGGTTTTTCCGATTTCCTCTTTTCAAACATAAAGACACTAAATGTAAATTTTTGGTGAAGAATCAACAAGTGGGACACATTTGTGAAGTTGAACGAAATTTGTTGGTTATTGCTGTTCACAAACGATTTCCATCAAACCTCATTGAGCTCGAGCTGTTTGCCTAGGAAGAATGGGCAAGAATTTCAGTCTCTCAATGTACAAAACTGATAGAGACATACCCCAAGCGACTTGCAGCTGTAATCGCAGCAAAAGGTGGCACAACAAAGTATTAAGTTTAAAGGGGCCGAATAATATTGCACGCCCCACTTTTTAGTTTTTGAATTTCCACAAAAATTTAAAATAACCAATACATTTCGTTCAACTTCACAATTGTGTTCCACTTGTTGTTGATTCTTCACCAAAAATTTACATTTGGTATCTTTATGTTTGAAGCATGATATGTGGGAAAAGGTTAAAAACTTCCAGGGGGTCGAATACTTTCGCTGTTTAGTTTCTTAGTGGAGCATGTCACCCTGCCCACTCCCTGAAAAGAAGAATCATCAGTGACGCTGGGCTATTCCCTGTGCCATGGGTACTGTGCGATTTGCACAGTGACAGAGCCATAGCTCTGGCAAAAAATTAAGAGACCTGTCATGGTCACATGTGTCTGGACGCAGATGATACAGCAAGGCGAACCCATAACACACGTGACCCTGGAAACACCACCTCCAGTGGGGCGCATTTAAATAATAAAACGTGCAGGTGGATACGCCGCCTCCACCTGGCGAATTTAGGTATTACACGTTATACCATAAATCAAATAATAAAGGGGGAACCTGGGTAACTTTAACAATGGTGGGCCCTGCGATAGGGAATGGGGGACGTGGAGACCTCCTAAGCTCCCCTGAGCCAGTGTCCCTGCACTCCTTACATTCCCTAAACAGGCTCCGCACCTGTCGCCGCACGCGTACCTTAACGCCCTTGCTCACCCTGACCCTAAACCCTCACTAGGGAATGGGTCGGTGCGGAGACTAATCCCACCACTGCACTAATAACACACATGAGGAAAGAGACAATACAGGGGAAACACCACTTAGCTTTGCTCTGCTGCGTGCGCTCCCAGCAGCAGAGCCCTCCACCTGCATGCGTCTTCTCCTCCACCCGGATCCATCAACATAACAGGATCCTTCACCTTAGTGCAGCCTTGGAGCAGAGTCCACCACCAGTTGCAGCTGCTTAGTACCAGAGTCCCAAGGATGAGTTCAGCTTCTGACCCGAAGTCGAGCATGCTTGAGTCCAGTTCAGCAGCCAAGTCCCACATGGTGAGTGCCACTCTCCATAGTCGCCACTCCACCAGCCCATGCAGACACTTCCCGCTGACACCATCACTGCGACTCCACCACGCCATGCCAGCCCTTCGTCCAGACACCATAGCTGAAACACATCCCCCCTGGCTAAGCTGCGCAGGACTCCTCACCAGCTCCATCCTTCCTCCAGGCTCTCCAACTTAGAGTCAATACAAACTCACAATATCACAGGCAGTGAGTGAACACCCTGAGCACACCTTTATAGGGTGTCACACCTGATCCATAATTAAGTGAACATTAACCTAAACCTAAGGTGCGATACCATTCCCCACCACCGGGCAACTTAGAATGAACGACACCACGTGATAATTCTAATGGCCACCGGGGGCAATCACGACACACTTTGGAACCAAAGGAAAAAAAGTTCACTTATTGCATTTAATACCGCCAGATCCAACACTGGATCATGACAGTACCACTGCAAAATTTTCAGTTTGTCTGATTTTTCTCTTTATAGGTATATTTTTGAGTGAAATGTAAATTGCTCTTTTATTCTATAAACTACTGACAACATGTCTTCGAATTTCCAAGCACTAAATTTTGCATTTCTTTTCAGAAAATGAGAAATTGTCAAAAATAACAAAAAAAAATGCAGTGTTTTCAGTCCTCAAATAATGCTAAGAAAACAAGTTCATAATCATTTAGAAACAACAATACTAATGTTTTTTCAGGAAGATTTCAGAAATCAAAATTTTGTGGAATAACCATGATTTTTAAACACAGCTTTCATGCGTCTTGGCACGCTTTCCACCAGTTTTGCACACTGCTTTTAGGTGACCTTATGCCAGTCCTGGTACAAAAATAGTTCTTCTTTGTTTAATGGCTTGTGACCATCTTCCTCTTGATTATATTCCAGAGGTTTTCAATGAGGTTCAGGACTAGAGATTGGGCTGGCCATGACAGGGATTTGATGTGGTGGTCCTTCATCCACACATTGATTGACCTAGCTGTGTGGATGATATATGTGGTTTAGGTACACTGTGAGGCTCAGAAGGGAGGGGGGCATTTGAATTTGGGAGCGCAGAATTTCTTTTGATGGGTGAGAAGCCATTTCGCTTTTCCAGAGCCTTTGTGCTACCAGTAACGTGGAAACCCCATATATTTCCGTTAACAGATGACAGACCTCAGTGAAGGCTTGCTTTTTTGTTGAATGAATAGAAGCTTTTTTTTGGGAACATTTTACATAACATTTGGGATCACATTTATCTGGCACTCTACGCTGAGCATACTTTGGGGTGACAGATGAAACCCTTGATCCATTCACTATAATGAGGCAGCAGAGTTACTCTGGACTTCGTCTGGCCTCTGTTCAACGGTGTCATTCTTTTCAGAAGTGCACAGAACTGTGGCCGATGGCACTTTTATGCAATCCTAAAAAGACAGAAACCGCCGGATCATAGGTCTTATGGCGTCCACAGTGCCTCCATCTGCCTCATTTTCTGCTGGGGGTTCCGTCTGAATCACCTATTTCAGAGATTTACACAGAAACCCCGGTGTAAGCGCTCAGCTCAGTGCGCGGGATAAACGTGCGCGGAGCCTTACTGTAATCTTTGGGTGGTAGAATGAAAAAATCAACAACATGTGAAGAATTGGTTTTATTTCGATTTTATGCTATTCCTCATGCAATATAATAAGTGATTAGGTGACTTTATTCTTCGGGTCGATGCGATTACAGCAATACCAGATTTATAGCGGGTTTTTATGTTTGGCTGCTGTCACAAACTAAAAGATGCTTTTTATTGCAAAAAAAAGTTTTTCCATCACTATATTTTGAGAGCTATAATTTTTCAATATTTCAGCCAAGAGAGTCATATGAGGGATTGTTTTTTAGGCCGGGATCACACACAGCGAGATACGGCCGAGTCTCGCAGGTTAAAACCAAGCTCTGGCGCTGGCACTCTGGAGCAGAGCGTGCAGCCGCACAGCAATACATGGAGCTGCACGCTCCGCTCCGGAGTGCCGGTGCCAGAGCTTGGTTTTAACCTGCGAGACTCGGCCGTATCTCGCTGTAGTGTGACTCCGGCCTTAGGGGTCGAACTGACGTTTTTATTGGTACCATTTTTGGGCACATGACATTTTTTGATTGATCGCTTTCTATTCTGATTTTTGGGAGACAGAATGATCAAACACCAGGAATTGTTTCTTGGTTTGTTTTTTTAATGACGTTCTGTGTGTAGTAAAATTATTAAGGCAGCTTTATTCTTTGGGTGAGTACAATTGCACAATTACAGTGATACCACATTTATATTTTTTTTTTACGTTTTAACGCTTTTTCACAATAAAAACTAATTTATAGAAAAAAATAATTGTTTTTGCATCGCTTTTTTCTGAAAGCTATAACTTTTTTATTTTTCCACTGTTGGAGATATATGGCAGCTTGTTTTTTGTGGAACAAGATGATGTTTTCATCGCTATCATTTTTATTTTGATTTAACTTTTTGATTTCGTTTTATTCTACTTTTTGTTTGGCGGCATGATGAAAAACCTCCTTTTTTTGTTTTTTTTTTACGGTGTGCACTGAAGGAGTTAACAAGCGGCGATATGTGTACTTTTTTACATATATATGTATTTATTGGTTTAATATTTTTTTTATTTTTCTATTTATTTTGTGATCTGTTTTAATATTTTTCTTTTTAAACTTTTTTACTTAGTCCCTGTATGGGAATTCAATTTTTATTTGTCTGCTCACTGGTCTTATACAATGCAATACACATGTATTACATTGTATGATAGTCGAGACCTGTCAGTGTTGCACAGGCATAGATCTCTTGTTAGACTCGCTGAGCCTAACAATCCACCATTACTGGCAGATCTCGAGGTCATCATGTGACCTCCGGCTGCCGGGGCAATGCGGGATCACCTGTGATGTGATCATATCTGATCACGGGGGTGTCGGAGAGCCGAGTATAGCAGTGGCCTCCCTCTGCCATCTTCTAAATGCCACGATCGTGGCATCTAGAAGATAGCAAAGGGTTAACATCATTGGGACCTGATCTAATCAGGTCCCGATGATGTCACCTGTCAGAGCAGCCGCTCTGCACAGGAATCTCAGCCCTAGCAGGACTCTGGGGGCCCTGTGTGCTGCGAAACCACCCACTGTTCATAATCGTCGGTGCTGCAGTTGAGTTGAGAAAGCGCCGACGTTTATTTACCGTGGGAGGTCGGGAAGAGGTTAAAGTGGTATTCCTGGTTTAGAATTTTGATGGTCTGACTTAGGATTGGCCTTCATTAGCTATTTAGTGGTGTCTGACCCTCATCACCCCCCCACTCAGCTGTCTGAAGGGTCTATGGCACTTGTGCACTGATGAAAGTGCTCTAGGCTCTTCAACAACTACATTGTGCCATCTACCATCAGGCTGCCTAGTAAGTAGCAGCAGCTTAGGGTATTGTGGCATTGTTCTATTCAAATAAATAGGACAACACTGCATTACTCCTTGTGGAGATACAGCATTGTATCTTAATTAACCAGACATACACGACCGTTCAAAAGTTTGGGGTCACCCAGACAATTTTGTGTTTTCCATGAAAACTCATACTTTTCTTAATCAAATGAGTTGCCAAATGCATTTAAAATCTAGTCCAGACATTGACAAGGTTCAAAGAAAAGATTTTTATTTGAAATGAGAATTTTCTCCATCAAACTTTGCTTTTGTCAAAGAATGCTCCCTTTGCAGCAATTACAGCATTGCAGACCTTTGGCATTCTAGCCGTTAATTTGCTGAGGTAATCTGGAGAAATTTCACCCTACACTTCCAGAAGCCCCTTCCACAAGTTGGTTTGGCTTGATGGGCACTTTTTGCGTACAATACGGTCAAGCTGCTCCCACATCAGCTCAATGGGGTTGAGATCTGATGACTGTGCTGTCCACTCCATCTAATATATAAAGCTCAAGCGTGTGTATGTAAGTATGTATGTATCATAGAATCATAGAATTGGAAGGGACCTCCTGGCCATCTGGTCCAACCCCCTGCTCAAAGCAGGATTTGCTAAATCATCCCAGTCAGATGTCTGTCCAGCCTCTGTTTGAAGACTTCCATTGAAGGAGAACTCACCACTTCTCGTGGCAGCCTGTTCCACTCACTGATCACTCTAACTGTCAAAAAGTTTCTTCTAATATCTAATCTGTGTCTCCTCCCATTCAGTTTCATCCCATTGCTTCTAGTCTTTCCTTGTGCAAATGAGAATAAAGTTGATCCTTCTACAATGTGACAGCCCTTTAGATATTTGTAGACAGCTATTAAGTCTCCTCTCAGTCTTCTCTTTTGCAAACTAAACATTCCCAAATCCTGCAACCTTTCCTCATAAGACAGGGTTTGCAGACCGGTCACCATTCTGGTCGCTCTTTTCTGAACTTGCTCCAGTTTGTTGATGTCTTTTTTAAAATGTGGTGCCCAAAACTGGACACAATATTCCAGATGAGGGCTGACCAAAGAGGAGTAGAGGGAAATAATTACTTCACATGAACTATAATAATAATAATAATACATTTTATTTTTATAGCGCCGACATATTCCGCAGCACTTTACATTTCAGAGGGGATTTGTACAGACAATAGACATTACAGCATAACAATAATCACATACAGTAGATTATAACAAATAACAAAAGGAGTGAGGGCCCTGCTCGCAAGCTTACAGTCTATGAGGTAAGAGGGAGACACGAAAGGTGGGTGGTAACAGTTGCTCTGATTGTATGGACCAGCCATAATGTTAAGTGTGTAACAGTACAGACACAGAGGGCTAATGGATGCATAAAGCATGTGGGAACATGATGCTGGGAACCTGGTTATGGTAAAACTTTTGGCTCTGCCACACAGGGATAGGTTAGGTTAATGTGTTGAGGCGATAGGCCAGTCTGAATAAATGCGTTTTCAGGACACGCTTAAAATTGTGGGGATTGGGGACTAATCGTATTGACCTGGGAAGTGCATTCCAAAGAATTGGTGCGGCACGTGTAAAGTCTTGGAGACGGGAGTGGGAGGTTCTGACTATTGAGGATACTAACCTCAGGTCATCAGCAGAACGGAGGGCGCGGGTAGGGTGGTATACTGAAACAAGGGAGGAGATGTAGGGTGGTGCTGAGCCATGGAGGGCTTTGTGGGTGAGGGTAATAAGTTTATACTGAATTCTGGAGTGGATGGGTAGCCAGTGTAATGACTGGCACAAGGTAGAGGCATCGGTGTAACGATTGGTGAGGAATATGATCCTGACTGCAGCATTCAAGACAGATTGGAGAGGGGAGAGTTTGGTAAGAGGGAGACCGATTAGAAGAGAGTTACAATAGTCGAGACGAGAATGAATAAGAGAAACAGTAAGAGTTTTTGCAGAGTCAAAAGTAAGAAAAGGTCGAATTCTAGAAATGTTTTTGAGGTGCAGATGACAAGAGCGAGCCAGTGATCGAATGTGAGGGGCAAAGGAAAGCTCGGAATCAAGTATGACCCCAAGACAGCGGGCATGTTGCTGGGGAGTAATAGTGGAACCACACACAGAAATAGCAATGTCGGGTATAGGTACATTAGTAGCGGGAGGAAACACCAGGAGTTCAGTCTTTGACAGGTTCAGTTTCAGATATAGTGAGGACATGATATTAGACACAGCGATTAGACAATCGCCAGTGTTTTCTAGAAAGGCTGGCGTGATGTCAGGAGAAGAAGCGTATAATTGGGTGTCATCAGCATAGAGATGGTACTGGAAACCAAATCTACTGATTGTTTGACCAATAGGGGCAGTGTACAAGGAGAAGAGGAGGGGGCCTAGAACCGATCCTTGAGGAACCCCAACAGTAAGGGGAAGGTGAGAGGAGGAGGAACCGGCAAAAGAAACAGTAAAGGAGCGGTCGGAGAGATAGGAGGAGAACCAGGAGAGAACGGTGTCCTTGAGGCCAATGGAATGGAGCATAGTGAGGAGGAGCTGATGATCCACAGTGTTGAATGCTGCAGAGAGATCCAAGAGAATTAGCATGGAGTAATGACCATTTGATTTAGCTGTTAGCAGATCATTAGAGACTTTAGTGAGGGCAGTTTCGGTGGAGTGTAAAGAGCGGAAATCGGATTGGAGAGGGTCGAGAACAGAGTTTTTTGAGAGATAGCGGATAAGACGGGGGTGGACCAGGCGTTCCAGGAGTTTAGAGATGAAGGGAAGATTAGAGACAGGTCTATAGTTAGCGGCACAGTTTTGGTTGAGGGATGGTTTTTTAAGTAGTGGATGTATGATGCATGCTTAAATGAGGAGGGAAAAATACCAGAAGAGAGGGAGAGGTTAAATATTTTAGTTAGGTGAGGGGTGACAGCAGGGGAAAGGGACTGGAGGAGATGTGACGGAAATGGGTCACTGGTGCAAGTAGTTGGGCGAGAAGATGCAAGGAGCCTGCTTACTTCTTCTTCTGTGACTGGTTCAAAATCAGAGAGTGAGTTAGATGCAGTGGGGGAGGGAGGACAGTGCATGGTATGAGGGGATTTGGAGATAATTTCCTGTCGGATCTGGTCAATTTTTTCTTTGAAGTAATTGGCCAGATCGTCAGCTCGGAGCTCCGTGGTTGGGGCCTGTACTCTTGGATTGAGTAGAGAATGAAAAGTGTCAAAGAGACGTTTCGGGTTGTTGGACAGTGAGGTGATGAGGGTGTTGAAATAGGTTTGTTTGGAGAGGTGAAGGACAGTGTTGTATGTTCTAAGCATAAACTAGACTGTATGCTTCTGTTAATACATCCTAGAATTGCATTTGCCTTTTTTGCTGCTGCCTCACACTGTTGACTCATATTCAGTCTGTGATCTATTAGTATACCCAAGTCTTTTTCACATGTGCTGTTGCTTAGCCCTATTCCTCCCAATCCCATATGTATGTCCGGGATTGGCATCCGCACCGTCGCAGCTACAGCCACAAAATTTGGCACAGTCACACGTCTGGACCCCAAGAGTGTCCTAAGCTATGTTGTAAGGTGAAATTTTAACCCCGCACTTTCCAATTCACCAAACAATTTTTCCCCTATCTACATAATGGGGAAAAAGTGTGTGTGTATCAAGCCCCGCCACTCATTATGATGTCATAATGGTTGCCATGGCGATGCTGATGTCATCATAGGTTGCAAGCCCCGCTGCTCATTATGATGTCATAATGGTTGACTATGGGATGGAGGATGTGTGATGGGTATATGGGCACTGGACTATGGGATGGAGGCTGTGTATGACGGTATATGGGCACGTGACTATGGGATGGCGGATATGTATGATGGGTATATGGGCACGGGCCTATGGGATCGTTGATATGAATGATGGGTATATGGGCATGGGACTATGGGATGGAGGATAAATATAATTTGCTATAACTAACCACAGTTAGTTACTATGCCCGGGCAGCGCCGGGCTCTTCAGCTAGTTACAAATAGAATACCAGCTGCCTGCTTCTTCCCTAAATAATTATTGCATAATTTGGAGGTGTGCTTTGGGTCATTGTCCTGTTGTAGAATAAAATTGGCTCCAATCAAGCGCTGTCCACAGGGTATGGCATGGCGTTGCAAAATGGAGTGCTATCCTTCCTTATTCCAAATCCCTTTTACCTTGTACAAATCTCCCACTTTACCAGCACCAAAGCAACCCCAGACCATTACATTACCTCCAGCATGCTTGACAGATAGCGTCAGGCACTCTTCCTGCATGTTTTCAGTTCTGCATCTCACAAATGTTTTTCTGTGTGATCCAAACACCTCAAACTTGGAATCATCTGTCCATAACACTTTTTTTTCAATCTTCCTCTGTCCAATGTCTATGTTCTTTTGCCCATATTAATATGAGGTGTCGATTTCTCAAACTGCAGACTCTAATGTACTTGTCTTTTTGCTCAGTTGAGCAGCGAGGCCTCCCACTTCTTTTTCTACTCTGGTTAGAGCCTGTTTGTGCTCTCCTCTGAAGGGAGTAGTACATACCATTGTAGGAAATCTTCAGTTTCTTGGCAAATTCTCGCATGGAATAGCCTTCATTTCTAAGAACAAGAATAGACTGTTGAGTTTCACATAAAAGTTCTTTTTTTCTGGCCATTTTGAGAGTTTAATGGAACCATCAAATGTAATGCTCCAGATTCTCAACTAGCTCAAAGGAAGGTCAGGTTTATAGCTTCTCTACTCATCCAAACTGTTTTCAGCTGTGCTAACATACTTGCACAAGGGTGTTCAAGGGTATTATAACCATCCATTAGCCTTCTTAGGCCACTTTCATACTTCAGGCTTTTGTAATCCGGCGGCCTGCAGCGAAAAATCTTAAAACCGGATCCGGCGTTGTTTATCACCGGATCTGGTACAGTGGGGCAAAAAAGTATTTAGTCAGTCAGCAATAGTGCAAGTTCCACCACTTAAAAAGATGAGAGGCGTCTGTAATTTACATCATAGGTAGACCTCAACTATGGGAGACAAACTGAGAAAAAAAAATCCAGAAAATCACATTGTCTGTTTTTTTTTCATTTTATTTGCATATTATGGTGGAAAATAAGTATTTGGTCAGAAACAAGCAATCAAGATTTCTGGCTCTCACAGACCTGTAACTTCTGCTTTAAGAGGCTCCTCTGTCCTCCACTCATTACCTGTAGTAATGGCACCTGTTTAAACTTGTTATCAGTATAAAAAGACACCTGTGCACACCCTCAAACAGTCTGACTCCAAACTCCACTATGGTGAAGACCAAAGAGCTGTCAAAGGACACCAGAAACAAAATTGTAGCCCTGCACCAGGCTGAGAAGACTGAATCTGCAATAGCCAACCAGCTTGGAGTGAAGAAATCAACTGTGGGAGCAATAATTAGAAAATGGAAGACATACAAGACCACTGATAATCTCCCTCGATCTGGTGCTCCACGCAAAATCCCACCCCTTGGGGTCAGAATGATCACAAGAACGGTGAGCAAAAATCCCAGAACCACGCAGGGGGACCTAGTGAATGAACTGCAGAGAGCTGGGACCAATGTAACAAGGCCTACCATAAGTAACACACTACGCCACCATGGACTCAGATCCTGCAGTGCCAGACGTGTCCCACTGCTTAAGCCTGTACATGTCCGGGCCCGTCTGAAGTTTGCTAGAGAGCATTTGGATGATCCAGAGGAGTTTTGGGAGAATGTCCTATGGTCTGATGAAACCAAACTGGAACTGTTTGGTAGAAACACAACTTGTCGTGTTTGGAGGAAAAAGAATACTGAGTTGCATCCATCAAACACCATACCTACTGTAAAGCATGGTGGTGGAAACATCATGCTTTGGGGCTGTTTCTCTGCAAAGGGGCCAGGACGACTGATCCGGGTACATGAAAGAATGAATGGGGCCATGTATCGTGAGATTTTGAGTGAAAACCTCCTTCCATCAGCAAGGGCATTGAAGATGAAACGTGGATGGGTCTTTCAACATGACAATGATCCAAAGCACACCGCCAGGGCAACGAAGGAGTGGCTTCGTAAGAAGCATTTCAAGGTCCTGGAGTGGCCTAGCCAGTCTCCAGATCTCAACCCTATAGAAAACCTTTGGAGGGAGTTGAAAGTCCGTGTTGCCAAGCGAAAAGCCAAAAACATCACTGCTCTAGAGGAGATCTGCATGGAGGAATGGGCCAACATACCAACAACAGTGTGTGGCAACCTTGTGAAGACTTACAGAAAACGTTTGACCTCTGTCATTGCCAACAAAGGATATATCACAAAGTATTGAGATGAAATTTTGTTTCTGACCAAATACTTATTTTCCACCATAATATGCAAATAAAATGAAAAAAAAACAGACAATGTGATTTTCTGGATTTTTTTTTCTCAGTTTGTCTCCCATAGTTGAGGTCTACCTATGATGTAAATTACAGACGCCTCTCATCTTTTTAAGTGGTGGAACTTGCACTATTGCTGACTGACTAAATACTTTTTTGCCCCACTGTATTTCCCCCATTGACTTGCATTGGCACCGCATTATGCCGCATGGGCATGCAGTGCGTCCTGCTTTTGCCGGATCCGGCAAAAATTGCCGGTCCGGCGTCTGGAAAAAACGTTACATGTATCGTTTTTTGTCTGCGACGCAAAACAGGATAATGCCGGATCCGGCATCATCCTTTTTTTTTTAATGGAAGCCTATAGGCGCCGGATCCGGCGTATTCCGTTTTTTGCCGGATCCGGCGGCCGGAACCGTTTTTTTGGTCTGATCATGCTCAACAAAGTATCAATTCATCCAAAAAAGTTGGCAACCAAACCCCACAGAAAAGGTATAAAAACCTGATAGGTAGGGCTTTATTCATCATTTGTCCTTCAAGACACCAGAGGAGTCATCCAGCAAGACTTCAATCAATCCATCCATCCTTCCATCCATCAGGAGTTGCCAGCCATCCTGCCAGATATCCAGTGGGAGTTGCCAGCCATCCTGCCCAGCTATCCAGTTGGATTTGCCATCCATCCATCAGGAGTTGCCAGTCATTCAGCAGCAGGCGCCAGCCATCCAGCAGGAATTGTCATCCACTCATCCTGCCAGCCATCCAATCTCAGAGTGAGTTTCTCAATGCAATGTCCTTTCTTTTTTGTTTTTCAGAATGTTATAGTATTTTAAATAAAGAGCTGTGTAGCTCCTTTTTTATTTTAAAAACAATTGACCCAAAAAATAATACTTAAAAAAATATATATATTACAAATTTTCCAAAACCTTGGTATCTGTAGTGTTTTTTCACTGTATGTTTTAAGCAAGGTAACTTTAATAATTTGTGTTGTGTGTCGCCGTAAACCACCAGTGGTGATTAGTGTTGTGGTCTAGATCGGGGTTTCATTTTTAAAATCCATGTTTTTACCAAATGGGGAATTCACACATTGGTGTTCGCACATTTTCAAAGTGTTTTTAAATATTAACATCAGTGACCAATATATATTTTGGTGTGGGTAGGGTTTGAAAGTGGGTATGATGGTATTTTAGGTACCATTTCATTTGTAGAAGGTATTGTTGAGGTAAATACTGTAGGGAGAAGGAATTATTAAAGGGGGTGGTGTATCGAACAACCTATCAAGCAAGGGGTGTAAAACCAATGTATATATAGGTTTCCTGTAGTTATCCAGTAGCCAATAACGTTTTGGGGGCGTTTCTAAAACCGGATCCGGTAAAAAAACGGTAGAAACGGATGGAAAACCGGATGAAACCGCATGTGCCGGATCCGTCAATAAGCTGGATCCAGCACATGCGGTTTTCACATTTTATGACGGATCGGCGATGCGGCACAGCACCTGATTCAAACAGCCTGAAGTGTGAAAGAGGCCTTACACAGTTATCAAACACAAAGTACCAAAAGAGCACTGGAGTGATGGTTGTTGGAAATAGGCCTCTATACACCTATGAAGATATTGCATTACAATCCAGACGTTTGCAGCTAGAATAGTCATTTACCACATTAACAATGTATAGAGTGTATTTCTGAATCATTTAATGTTAACTTAATTGCAAAAAAGCTATGCTTTTCTTTAAAAAATAAGGAAATTTCTAAGTGACCCTAAACTTTTGAACGGTTGTGTATATTTTTAGCAAACCAAAAAGAATAGGCTGTTGTCTGTATGTCGGCTTTTCAATTTAAGCATTTTTTTCTGGCTAGTCAAGAAAACAGACTTTTGCTTGTGTAAGCCTGTAATATTGACTTGTAATCTGATATGTGGTATAACATAGTGTACTCTTATCCTTGATGGCTAGTGATATGCTAATTATGCATTGGGTAGCCCAGATAGTTTGCTGATTTTTATAACAGAGGAGGAAAACCTATGCAATTAGATTACATACTCAAACAAGGCAACTTGGTCGTCAACATTCTTTCCCTTTTCTGTGATCCTGGACTGAAGGACACTTGTTAAATATAAAAAGAGATGATATGCCTCTGTATAGTCAGACAGAGATAGAGAGACAGCCAGAGATTCTGCCAAGATATCCAAACATCCAGGGTTTCCTACAGGACTGCTGCCAATAAATCATGGCCCCATCGCGAGGGACACGGATCTATTATTCTAGAGGAAACAACCTAAGGTACCTCATTCCCGGTTGGAAGAAAACAGATCTGCTCCATTGCTGAACCATGGATACGCTTGGAGAAAGCCAGGATTGGGACTCGATGGTTACCTGGCTCCATTGAGATGTTTGAAGAAGCCAGGTTGTGACTCTCGGATCAACTGGCCTTGTACCTGAATAATCTGTCATCTCCCTATGCTTGTCATTACCTCCTCTCTATGTGCGTGCCAAAGTGGGGTAGCCGACCCTGGGAGCTCTGGCGTAACAGCTGCCATTATGCTGGTGAGTCAGTGGAAGGGTTAGGCTCTGTAATGTGCTCCATCTCCCATTTTGCTGGGACTGTTCAACGTGATATCTGCCTGTTTGAGGTTCGATAAAGCATTGCCACACTATTTTACCCTCAACCTGTGTTGTCTGAGTAGCCTTATGCCCATGTTAAAAGGAGATCTGGCGTTCGGCGGGACGATCCCTGGTCCATGCAGTTCTGGCTAACGGACATGGGTGCCCGCCAACTCCATGTCTCCACACCCCTCGCATCCAATTTTTACTAGATGACTTGAATGATGTAAACACTTCAGGTCTTCACTGCTCTTTTACCATCATTTGTCCTTCAATTTGCTTCTGGCTCCATCATCATCACTCATGTTTGTATTAGGGTCATAGTATTGCCTATTATTGAGAACTTCTCCCTTTTTCTCCTCTTTGGGTGTTATTGTTATATGTGTATACTGTTTACTTCACTATGATATTTATTTCCTCTGTTGGTTCATTTGTTAAATATCTGTGTTAGAGCACCTTGCATTTATAATAATTTTAATCATTTTTGTACAGCTTGTTTTGTGGAGATCTTTTACCTGTTTTTTATTGTATTTTTTCATTGTATTTATCCATTTATTGCTAATTTATATTTATCACTTACAGTATATTATATTATTGCATTTAATTCTAATTTGAGGGTACTACTTCATTATTACTTTAATCTTATCAAGGGTGCAGCTAGTATTTGTTTATGGCCTTTGGGCTTTTAGCGTTATCAGTAATTTTCAGTGTTAAAATATATAAGTATATATAAGTAAGCATAATAAATAAATATCCTAATGATTAGATATCTATATTCTAACCTCTCTCCCAACCTTAAAAATCTTTTTAAACAAAATGACTGCTGATGAATATTTCAAAAGGCTCCTCTCCTGTCTCATGTAGAGAGTGCAAAATTTAGCAGACAGCTGATTGGTCTGTTATGCATTCTCACATTCATTTCTGAATAACCATGAGGTTCAGGTTAAATGGTGTCTTTTGCCAAAACACTGGTCATCCTGCTAAAGATTATTCCATGCACCATGCATAAGTCAGGCAGGCTGTCCAGCACTATCTAAGTGCACACATGAAAACAGACACTCTAGTTTACAAGGCCAAAAATGATGTGCCTTGCTGCACCCTGAAAAATCAATTGGAAAAATATAGATACATTGGTCGATATTTTGGCCAAGATATGCATGCTCGCAACGCGCCTCAAGGGTCCTCACACTTGTGAGTCCTAGCACTAAACTTAAAAGCAAAGCCACAAAAAGAGGAATACAATTCCTCCAAAAATTCTATAATAAATACAGCAAAAAGGGGTAGCAATACTTACCTGCCCAGGTCTCAGAACTAATGCACCCTCAGGAGGCAGCAAACCCTTAGATAGTGCTGGGCAGCCCTCTTAATCTAATAGAATGGGGGTCACTAATATGCTGTAAGTTAGACACTGTGCATTACCTGTGTGTGACCAGCGCCCTATACAAGCCATTTTTGTGCAACTTAATACTAAGCAATCTGTTCTGCCTTCTTCCACGTATGATGCTGTGTGGATTCCAGCATACGGCTTAACCTTTCATCCACTCCCTGAAACAAGGCTGTATGGGTGCTTAAGTCTATATTTATTGGGATGATATGGACAACAATGGGAGATGATAACAGATGGTATAGTAGAACACAGTAATAGATGAGATCAGGGGTTGTTGTACAAAGTTGTAGATGATATCAGATTCAGATATTGTTGTACACATTGTGGATGATTCAGGTAAAAACTATAACAGATACATAATGCAGCATGTCAATACTAGTAGATAATATACAATACACAAATACTGGCAGGTAATCACAGCAATACAAGGTACTATCACAACAGTAGCAATGATACAGGATGCTGTTATCATGCATTATATAAAAGCTGAGCAATATAACATACACAGCAGTAAAAGAGAAAGATGTCTAAAACAACTAATGGCTGCAAGCTTTGCACTGACTGAACAGAGGATGCATATAACTAACATGCATTGCAAACATCATGGGGGGCTGCATTATGGCTGCTAACACAGATGCATAGCATAGTTTACATAAATGCATTAAACCTTACCGGAATCCACTTGTTATAAGCAGTGGTTTGGCAGGGAGTTGAGCAGATGTGAGCTACTCAGAAGACGGCTGAAAATGGTTACATGATGTTGACCAGGGCAGGAAGAAGAGGCGGTTCTGAACAGTTAACCA
The DNA here is from genome assembly GCF_039654945.1 of Dendrobates tinctorius. Taxonomy (NCBI): domain Eukaryota; kingdom Metazoa; phylum Chordata; class Amphibia; order Anura; family Dendrobatidae; genus Dendrobates; species Dendrobates tinctorius. The sequence goes on along the minus strand of NW_027361690.1, from coordinate 68,358,734 downwards.
TTTGGGGAAACAGAAGATTCCAAACACATGAATAAAAAGGAGAAAGGCAAATATGACACCTAATAGCCATAGCTGGGACACCATTTAAAATATCTTGCTGCACAGAATGGGCAGAACATTCCCCGCTTGGCATCAACAGATGCCACAATTTGGCTCTTTTGGGAATAATAACAGTACAAGTTCACTAACTGGCCTGAGGAACAATTTGTTCTCCCCAAGTTTGCTCACTTTGACTTCTACCTTCTGCACTTTCCTGTCCTTGCTGGGAAGAGGCTTGGTGACTAGGCCTAGTGGCCACTCATGACGATGTGACTGAGTGTCTTTGACAAGTACCACATCGCCTGGTTGAATGTTTGTGCGGTCTTTTTGCCACTTTGTCCTGGTTTGTAGAGTGGAGAGATATTGCTTCTTCCATCTGTCCCAGAAGAGATTGGACACGCTTTGCACTTGCCTCCTTTGGCATCTGAAGAGGTCCTTATCGTTGAATTTTCCGAGTGGAGCTCTCGGGACACAGGTTTTCTGCGTGAGTAGCATTGCCGGAGTAAGGACTGTCGGGTCTCCGGAATCACTGCAGAGTGCTGACAGCGGCCTGGTGTTCATGATAGCCGATATCTCGGCCAAAAACATAGTTAAACTCTCAAGTGTGAATCTGGTGTTTGTTTGGAGGAAGATAGCGTCTAGTATCTTGCGTGCTACTGCTATGCCTATCATTCTCTCCCAGGCACCGCCCATGTGCGAAGAGTGTGGTGGATTGAAAGTCCAGGTGCATCCTTGCTCGCCTAGGTACCTTTCAACATTAGCAATGTCCAAATTGGATGTGATTTGAAGTTCTCTTGCCACTCCAATGAAATTTGTACCTCTGTCGGAGCGAATATGCTTCACAGGGCCTCTGATTGCGGTGAAACGTCGAAACGCATTTATGAAACTTGAAATGTCCATAGACTCGATTACTTAGACATGAACAGCTCTGATGGACAGACAAGTGAATAGAACTGCCCAACACTTTGCTTCAGTATTGGATTTCCTAGTGTGTTGAGTAGCCACGGACCAAGGACCGAATACATCTAGTCCAACATTGGTGAAGGAGGGTTCGGTACTTAGTCTGTCGAATGGAAGCTTGGCCATCTTCGGATTTTGGAACGAGCCACAGAGTTTGCGACACGTAACACAGTTGAAGATGAGTTTGCTCACACTTCTCTTTGCGCCGACTATCCATAGACTAGCCGCCCGCAGATTCCCTTCGGTGGACAAAAGTCCTTGGTGTCTCACTAAGTCATGATGATGCTGAATGAGCAGGGTTGTGACGTGATGACGTCCAGGAATTATTACCGGGTGTTTCTCTGAAACTTCTACCTCGGCTTCTTGAAGACGGCCACCTACTCTCAGCAGCCCATCTTGGTCAACAATTGGATCGAGCTTCTTTAGCACACTGTCTCCAGGAATAGGTTGTCCCTTGTTGAGGTTGTCTTTGACTATTTGTGTATCCATGATCTCCAGGAAAATCCTATCTTCTATGGACATCACAACCTTGTCGTCCTACTTTGTCCTGTGGAAAACTGTACATCCAATGTGGTCTTGTTCACCTTCACAGGTGTGGTCTTCATTGGTAGGTGCTGAGAAAGGGCAAGGTAGTGGAGTGCTGTTTGGCAATTCCTTTACCAGCAGACTATTGTGACATGGCGGGAAGAGAGATGAACGTCCATTTTCTAGTGTGCTGGTAAGCATACTGTTGACTGAGGCCGGCTTGTGTGCTCCTCCAAGGCAGACATCTCCTATGTTGACCCATCCAATTTCGAGCCTCTGTGCGTACGGAGCGTTCCTGGAGCCGTTTATACATGCTCTAGCCTTGTGGACTCGAAGTACATCTCTTCCCAGAAGTAAAGCTATTCGAGTTCCTGGATCCATCTCAGGTATCAGGTGGGCTATATGCTTTAGATGAGGGTGATGTGTTGCCACCTCCCATGAAGGTATCTCTGACCTATTGTCAGGAATCTGGTTGCACTTCAGGATGGTCAGTAATGATAGGCAGGTTTGGCCATGTATGTATTCCACTTTGTATCCGGTTGCTTTTCTAACCACCACCTCAACGGTACCTGAACCCGTCCTCAGGGTGTAGGGAGAACCAGGACCTACAATGCTGAAGTTGTCAAAGAAGATGGACCAGGCTAGGGACCTGTTATTTTGGTCATCCAGGATTGCATATATCTTGAAGGCTTTGTCTTTGAGGTCTGCAGGATAGACTCGGACAAGGCAGATTTTTGAACATGACCTTCCTCCTGTGAGTCTCCTACAGATCTCCATACATTTAGAGCTGACCTAAGGGGTGTCTTCGTCAGTGTCCTTCTGCTTCCCATTGTGCTCCTCTGCTTGCGAAAACACTCGTGGAGATGATCTAGGGTACAAGGCTGTATTGTGATCCCTGCTGCTGCATTCTGCACATTTCACGCTAGCTTCACAGTTCCTGGCGAAGTGAGAGGTTGTGGCACAACATTTGAAGCAGATGTTGTTCTCCTTGAGGAAACCTTTGCGATACTCCAAAGACTTCTCCCTAAAGACTCTGCATTTTAGCAGAAGATGTGGTTTCTTGTGTAGAGGACAGTGTTTACTGACATCCTGAGGCTTGCTCTCGTCTGGAGGGGGTTTATTCACCTTGTGAGCAGGGCCTGTGGAAACAATGTTAGTTTTGTGGACTGCCACGGGTGTTTTACCAGGTGTGACACCAGGGGCAGTGGAACATGACAGAGTAAAGTCAAAACTAGGGTCATTTCTAATCCTAGATTGTTTGGTGACAAAATCAAGAAATACAGTGAAAGGAGGGAATGATACATTATGATTTTGTTTATACTGCGAACCACATGTAATCCACTTTTCTTGTAGGTTGTAAGGAAGTTTCTGTACTATCAGATTGACACCCTTAGCGATGTCTAAGAATGCCAATCCGGGCAAGTCTCCTTCCTCCTGGGCAACCTGTAACTCATTCAATAAATCACTCAGTTCTCTAAGCTTTAGATAACATTTAGGTCCTATCTTAGGAAAATCATCAATTCTTTTATATAAAGCATTCTCTATGACGTCTACTGTCCCGTAGCATTCATCAAGTCTTTCCCACACTTTATATAGACCTGTGCGTGGATACTTTACATTAATGTCTCTCAGTTTTTTGTCATGCTCGACTGACTCACTTCCGAGCCACTTTACTAGGATATCTAATTCCTCACAACAAGAAAGGTCCAGACCATGAATGGCGTTCCAGAATGAGGCTCGCCATGACCGATAGTTCTCAGGTTTGTCAGTGAACTTTACAAGTCCTTTTGTAACCAGTTCTCGATGGGCAAAGAACTTTGCAAAGTCCATGGTGGCTCAGTCAGTGCTGGCATGAGCCGGTGTGTTATAGTCATATCTAGTGTGTGGTGTATCACCGTACCTGTAAGACGCTTCTGACTTCGGATAGTCTGTGCGATACCATGTCGGTGAAGAAGGTGTCTCTTTAAGGCTGGATGGGAGCTGTACCTTCTTCTCAGTGGAACGGTAGCTGTGGTCAACATCTCTGTGCTGGATGTCTCCTCGCCTATGGTAGTGAAGCTCGGGGTTGGATCGCTGGTAATCGGCATGGGTTGATCGATATGATGCTTCAGGGCTGTCATCCACTCCGGAATGTTGACGGACATGCTCTGCGACGCGTTGCACTGGATCTTGCTGCTCTAGATCTGGTCCGAGAATTCTGCTATGTCTCTCAGAATCGGGATTCTTCACAGCTTCCAAACACTCAGCCTTAGCTATTGCAGATACTGTCTCTTTGACTGCAGCAAGTCTTTCTAGTTCTGCCTGCAGGTGTGCAGTTTTGGCCTCTCTCTGCTTGCTGATGTGCGGTTTTGGCTTACAGACGTGCTGTATCTGCATCTTGATCTGCTTGTCCCAGCTTTAGATGCTTCTCTCGTTCGGCGAAGGAGGGTCTTGCTTTGGCTGCTTCAGCCTCGGCACGAGAGACAGCTGTGAGCTCTGCTATTAACGACCTGCCAGAACTTGCTTGTGATCTCGTTTTGAGTGAGGATGTGCTTTTCCGAGACATTGTGCGTTTAGCTGAGCACTGCTGAGTATATTGGAGGGAAACTGAGTCTATACGTAGCAGGCTTCCACATGGTGGGAAAGATGTAGCACTTCTTGGTGGGCTGCAGTAGCGTTCTGCGGCTGTATGGCGGCTGCTGTGATACCCGTATGCGGAGCAGTGTAGGTGTTAGTGGTCCCATACAGTCTATGCAATCACCGCGTGCGACCGGTGGTCCTTTACTGAGCCCTGGGTTCTTATTCCCTATGGCTGTATGGCGGCTGCTGTAATACCCGTATGCAGTGCAGTCTGGGTGATAGCGGTCCCTTACAGCCTGTGTAACCACCGCCTGCGACCGTCGGCTCAGTTTTTACTGTTCTGCCTTCTTCCACGTATGACGCTGTGTGGATTCCAGCATACGGCTTAACCTTTCATCCACTCCCTGACACAAGACTGTATGGGTGCTTAAGTCTATATTTATTGGGATGTTATGGACAACAATGGGAGATGATAACATATAGTAGAACACAGTAGTAGATGAGATCAGGGGTTGTTGTACAAAGTTGTAGATGATATCAGATTCAGATATTGTTCACAATGTGGATGATTCAGGTAAAAACTATAAGAGACAGATAATGCAGCTTGTCAGTACTGGTAGATAATATACAATACACAAATACTGGCAGGTAATCACAGCAATACAAGGTACTATCACAACAGTAGCAATGATACAGGATGCTGTTATCATAGAATCATAGAATCATAGAATCGTAAAGTTGGAAGGGACCTCCTGGGCCATCTGGTCCAACCCCCTGCTCAAAGCAGGATTCGCTAAATCATCCCAGTCAGATGTTTGTCCAGCCTCTGTTTGAAGACTTCCATTGAAGGAGAACTCACCACTTCTTCTGGCAGCCTGTTCCACTCATTGATCACTCTAACTGTCAAAAAGTTTTTTCTAATATCTAATCTGTGTCTCCTCCCATTCAGTTTCATCCCATTGCTTCTAGTCTTTCCTTGTGCAAATGAGAATAAAGTTGATCCTTCTACAATGTGACAGCCCTTTAGATATTTGTAGACAGCTATTAAGTCTCCTCTCAGTCTTCTCTTTTGCAAACTAAACATTCCCAAATCCTGCAACCTTTCCTCATAAGACAGGGTTTGCAGACCGGTCACCATTCTGGTCGCTCTTTTCTGAACTTGCTCCAGTTTGTTGATGTCTTTTTTAAAATGTGGTGCCCAAAACTGGACACAATATTCCAGATGAGGTCTGACCAAAGAGGAGTAGAGGGAAATAATGACTTCACGTGATCTAGACTGTATGCTTCTGTTAATACATCCTAGAATTGCATTTGCCTTTTTTGCTGCTGCATCACACTGTTGACTCATATTCAGTCTGTGATCTATTAGTATACCCAAGTCTTTTTCACATGTGCTGTCACTTAGCCCTATTCCTCCCATTCTATATATGCTTTTTTCATTTTTATTGCCCAGATGTAGTACTTTGCATTTCTCCCTGTTAAAAACCATTCTGTTAGTTGCTGCCCACTTCTCCAGTTTATTTAAATCGTTTTGAATCCTCTCTCTCTCTTCTCTAGTATTAGCTATCCCTCCTAGCTTTGTGTCATCAGCAAATTTAATCAGTTTACCCTCAATTCCTTCATCTAAATCGTTGATAAAGATGTTGAACAATACAGGGCCCAGGACAGAGCCCTGTGGTACCCCACTTGAGACATTCTTCCAACTGGATGTGCAGCCATTTACGACCACTCTTTGGGTCCGATCACTAAGCCAGTTATGAATCCACCTAACAGTTGCCTTGTCCATTCCATACTTAGTCATTTTTTCAATAAGGATTGTATGAGAGACTTTGTCAAATGCTTTCCTGAAGTCAAGATATACTATATCTACAGCATTTCCTTGATCCACCCAATCAGTGATACCGTCATAGAAGGAAATTAAGTTAGTCTGACATGACTTATTAGTTACAAACCCATGCTGACTCTGTTTAATCACTTCATTCTTATCCAGGTATTGACATACATGTTGTTTAATAATTTGTTCAAAGATCTTTCCTGGTATAGAAGTCAGACTCACCGGCCTATAGTTGCCTGGGTCCACCTTCTTCCCCTTTTTGAAGATAGGAACAATATTTGCTCTTCTCCAGTCTTCTGGCACTTCTCCTGTCCTCCAAGAATTTTCAAAGATTATGGAGAGGGGTTCAAAAATTTCTTCTGCTATCTCCTTCAGTATTCTGGGGTGTAATTCATCTGGACCTGGAGACTTGAATTCATTTAGGTTAGCTAAGTGTTTCCTCACTATCTTTCTGTTTATAGATATCCTGGATTCTTCTATTCCCTTAATAGGACAGTGAAGAACAGTTGATGTTACATTTCCTTTCTGAGAGAAAACAGATGCAAAATAGGAATTTAAAAGTTCAGCCTTCTCAACATCCTGTCTTACCATTTCATCATTTTCATCCTGTAAAAATCCTATAGCATCTTTGACTTTTCTTTTACTTTTGACATATCCCCAAAATCCTTTATTATTGCTTTTGACATCTCTTGCAAGCCTCAGTTTATTTTCAGCTTTAGCTAATCTGATTTGTGCCCTGCAGGTTCTGCAGAGAGCATTATATTCTTCTTTAGATATGCCTCCCTCTTTCCATTTTATAAACATTTTTTTCTTCCTTTTTAGCATGTGCTTAAGTTCTGTGTTCATCCATCCTGGTTTCCTTAAATGCTTCCTATTCTTCCCTCTTTTCGGAATTGATAACAACTGTGCTTTGAGAATTTCATTTTTCAAGATTTCCCATCCTTCCTGGACATTTTTGTCTTTAAGGATATCCAGCCATTGGATCCCTCCAATTCTCTTTCTGAATCCCTTAAAATCTGCCTTTCTGAAATCTAACCTTGACGTCTGAGTCTTCACAGGTCTTCCGCCTCTAGTTATCCAAAATTCTAAAATAGCATGGTCGCTACCTCCTAGGGTCCCAGCCACTTTTACCTCCTCAACCATTTCCTCCCTGTTTATAAGGATTAGATCCAAGGTAGCAGTTCCCCTTGTTTTCTCCCTTACCTTTTGGAAGATAAAGTTGTCAGCAAGAGAGGATAAGAATTTCCTTGACCTGTTAGTTTTGCCTGAGAGAGATTCCCAACAAATGTCTGGATGGTTGAAATCTCCCATGACAACTATGTCATATTTTTTGGAGAACTTGGCCATTTGATGCATAAAGAGTTCATCCATATCTTCAGCTTGCACAGGCGGCCTGTAGTAAATGCCTACAATGGTGTCCTTTCCATTGTTCTGTCCTTGTATTCTTACCCAAACAGTTTCCACAGAACTCCCAGTCTCTGAAGCTTCAATCTCTGTGCAGATATACGCGTTTCTAACATACAATGCGACACCCCCTCCTCGTTTATCAAGTCTGTTTCTTGCAAATAAGTTGTATCCTTCTATCCTTGTATTCAAATCATGTGTATTGTCCCACCAAGTTTCAGTGATTCCAATGACATCATATTCCTTTTCCTGTGTTAGTAGTTCCAATTCTCCTTGTTTGTTGCCCATGCTTTGTGCATTAGTATAGAAACATTTTAGTTTGTGATTGGTTTCTCTTTCTCCAATATTTTTATTAATTAGATTCTTTTGTCTTTGTTCTTCCTTTCCACTTCTAATAGCAGAGTTCTCAATAGCATTTGGCAGGTGTATGGCTTTTTCTGGTCTTTTGCTTCCCTTCCCATGTTGTTCTAGTTTAAAGCTCTCCTTACAAGTGTAGCAAGGCGACTTCCAAATACATGCTTTCCAGTCTTCGTAAGGTGCACCCCATCTCTAGCAAGTAGTCCATCGTATAAGTAGTTCACTCCATGATCCAGAAATCCAAATCGTTGCTGACGGCACCATCAACGTAGCCAGTTGTTCACCTGCAGAATCTTATTCCACCTCCTTGTTCCATGGCCATCCACTGGGAGGATGGAAGAGAAGACCACCTGCGCTCCCAGTTCTTTCACTTTCTTGCCTAAGTCTTCAAAGTCTCTGCAGATGGTTTCCAGGTCGTTTCTTGCGGTGTCATTTGTCCCCACAGCAGGAATGGGTAGTCATCTGTAGGTCTGAAGAGTCCTGATATCCTGTCAGACACATCTTTAATTTTTGCACCTGGAAGACAGCACATTTCTCTTGAAGTTATATCCGGTCTGCAGATAGCGGCCTCTGTTCCTCTCAACAGGGAATCCCTCATGACCACCACTCTCCGTTTCTTCTTCACAACATTTTTCTTTCTCCATCCAGGACTCTGAAGGCGTACAAGGTTGCTGTTTGTTGGCAAAGTCTTATCCTGATGTATATCTTCATTGTTTTCCTGCGTGAGAGCCTGGTACTGGTTTCTGAGCAGTATGGGTGCTGACTGCCTCCTGATCCTCCTGCTTCTCTGGGTCACATGTCTCCATTCCTCTGTTTCTTCAGGTGCACTTCGAATTTCTTCTCTTTCTGTAACATGAAGAGATAATTCTGCTCTGTCCAAGAACTCTTCACCTTCCTTAATCATCTTCAACGTAGCTAACCTCTCTTCGAGATTTTGCAACTTTTCCTCCAACAGGGACACAAGCTTGCATTTGTGGCATGTGAAGTTTGGCTTTTCCACTGGTAAATCTGTGAACATGTAGCAAGAAATGCAGCTCACCAAATGGCTCTTGGCCTCTTCCACATTGAGATTTCTTAAAAACGATGAAAGATGAGCCAAAATTCCGATATCCTCTTTTCAGCTGCAACGGCCAAAACCCAGTGATCGTTGAGCTCGCGGAGACTCTTCACTTATCCCAGAAGGCACTGGGAATATGGAAAAGATCTCAAGACTCTTCCTCTGGTTTTCTGTCAGATAATACTCAGTTTCTTCCGAGTGAATACTAGGAGCAGAGGTAAGCAGTCTGTGTGGAAAGCTGAGTGACGTACCTATAGGATACACACTGCAGACTAAAGTCATGCATTATATAAAAGCTGAGCAATATAACATACACAGCAGTGAAAGAGAAAGATGTCTAAAACAACTAATGACAGCAAGCTTTGCACTGACTGAGCAGAGGATGCATATAACTAACATGCATTGCAAACATCATGGGGGGCTGCATTATGGCTGCTAACACAGATGCATAGCATAGTTTACATAAATGCATTAAACCTTACCAGAATCCACTTGTTATAAGCAGTGGTTTTGCAGGGAGCTGAGCAGATGTGAGCTACTCAGAAGATGGCTGAAAATGGTTACATGTTGTTGACCAGGGCAGGAAGAAGGGGTGGTTCTGAGCAGTTAACCATTTGGGGAACAGAAGATTCCAAACACATGAATTAAAAGAGAAAGGCAACTATGACACCTAATAGCTGGGACAACACTTAAAATAACTTGCTGCACAGAATGGGCAGAACACAATCACCTCCTCCATGAATTGGTAGGTTGTGAGTGGTTGTCTCATTAGTATTTTGCACCTGTGTTGCCGCCATCTTTACTACATGAGTTTGCTGCATCCTGAGGGTGCATTAGTTCTGAGACCTGGGCAGGTAAACACTGCTGCCCCTTTTTTGCCAAAAATAAGCTCTTGAAAGCTCAGGTTGAACATCTCTATAATAAAATTATTAGTAATAGGCTGGGGTCACATGAGAATATTAAAAAGCAATCCGATTTTCAAAAAAGTGGGATGATTTTTTTTCTCACGTGTCATCCATGTGCTGTCCTTGTGCCGTCCGTATGCAATCGATTTTTTTTTACTCAGCAGCTATTAAACATTTACAGTTTTGTGTGTTACAGAACTATAATCTATCCGTAAAAATTGGAAGCTTTACCGTTGCTCCATATGCCATCTGATTTTTTTGCTCGCACCCACCCGATTTCAGAGAGAAATCACAGAATGCTGTGATTTTTGTCACACAGAGATTCTGTTAGTAAAAAAGATCGGTCATTAGCACTGCCCCATTGAATAACAGTAGTATGAGTGTATTCGATTAAAAAAACAGCACTTATCCGATTTATAAGGTTGTGTGAACGAGCACATACTAACTACATGGCCATGTTCACACATTGATATTTGGTCAGCATTTTACCTCAGTATCTGTAAGTCAAAACCATGAGTGGGTGATAAATACAGAAGTGGTGATGTGTTTCTATTATACTTTTCCTCTGATTGTTCCACTCCTGGTTTTGACTTACAAATACTGAACATGTGTTAAGCGTTGAGTTCCTGTCACTGCACAGCAGGAATCCCAAGCCTTGCATCCGGCGGTCTCCCATTCCTCTTCGGCCACAGAGGAACCTGCTCAGCAGACTCATCTATCCCAGCACTTTGCTCAAACCAGCTCTGTGGGTTTGGTTGCTGCTCCCACCTCTGGCCCAGCTATAGCAACGCATGCTGGTCAGCAGCAAGCTACTCCAGGGACTAAGTCCTCCTTTCGGTCCACTGAGCATGCCCGTGGGATGATCTCTCATTGGAGATCGGAGGTCACATGCTCAGGTCCTTCTCCAGCTCGGATTGGACCATCAGAAAGGTCAGGAAGGTCCCAAAAGGACGCAGCTATAAAATGTTCGCATGGCCGCTCGGCCATGCGCTAGTATAGACAGCATTATCAGACTATGAGGAGTGAGTGTTGTATGCATGTATGAATGTCTCTGGTGAATGACTCATTAAGAAACCCCTACCCTTGGTACGCATGTGTTGTGCAGCCTAGCCTGTTAAGCGCCCAGGCTTAGGTGTAGGTAGGACAGAGTCTGAGACAGGCATCAGTGTCCACAGTGCAAGTGCTCGACACTCCATAGTCTGCGTCTATAGTGGCATCCGCAGGTGCGACACTGAGTACTCAGAATTTCTAGAGGGACTCTGACCCCGTGTCCTTGGGGCAGAGTTCTGTGACCACTTTCTGTGCGCTCCATGGCCAGTCTCTGTGAGCTAAACAGGTACTGGCATTTATTTTCTGCAGTAATGTGGCTCTGTGAGTTAACAGAGTTCACTTCTGTTCACGCTGGGTGACGTTAACCCACGTGTGACCTTTTGTAGACCGCTTTATACTTTCGCCATTACTAAGCAGCAGTTTACCATCCCTGCACGGTGGACCCCGGGCTGCGAACGCACCTTACTATTATTTTATTATTTTGTGCGTTCCACAAGCCCTAACATTATACTAGCACCAGGGTCTGGCTAGTAATGGCAGACGAACAGCGACTGCTGCAGTATATCTGGCAGCTGCAGGGCAGGTTGGCGGCTCTCGAGCATTCAGCCTCAACTGCGGATGTTACTGCGGTCGCTGTTCAGGCAGCCACAAAGTCTGTCTGCCGTGTGACTACTGCCATCCCTGCCCCAACTTTGTCCCGCCTCCCGCTGCCCGAGACGTTCTCGGGTTATAGTGCTTCTTGTAGGGGTTTCATGAGCCAGTGCTCTATACAGCTGGAGCTGCTGGCAGCACGATTCCCCTCCGAGCAGGCTAAGGTGGGATTTATTATTTCCCTCTTGTCGGGAAGGGATTTGGAGTGGGCCACACCGCTGTGGGAGCGTGGTGATCATGTGGTGCAGAGTGCTTCGCAGTTCTTGGGCACTCTGAAGCAGGTTTTCCTGGGACCGCGAGTCACCCATGACACCGCGCTCCGGCTGCTGGCATTGTCACAGGGCTCATCCATGGTCAGCCACTTTGCCATGCAGTTCCGGACACTGGCCTCGGAGGTAGAGTGGCCAGATAAGGTCCTCATCCCGGCATTCTGGAGAGGTTTGGCTGACCATGTGAAGGACGCTCTGGCCACCAGGGAGATTCCCGTTACACCGGAGGAGCTTATCACTGTCTCCACCCGAATAGACCTTTGCTTTGCCAAGCGAAGGTTGGATCGGTCCCAGTGTAGACAGAGGTTTAGATTGGCACCCAGTTTTGCTAAACCTCAGGAACCTCCCGATCGGACGTCCGAGCGTCAGGGGGCTTCCCGTGAGGGATCCAGGCCCCGGTCCTCTCGAGTCCCTGTGATCTGTCATGGTTTCCAGCAGTCTGGTCACCTTGCCAACCAGTGCCCACAGCAGCAGGGGAAACGCTCGCATCTAGTGGCTGTAGGAGGCAGCTCACTAGAATCTACGGCGATTTCCTCCAAGTTGTCCTTTAAGGGGACACTTGAGTTTCGTTCTTCCACTCTGGCGGTGGAGGTTTGCGTGGATTCTGGAGTGGAGGGCAATTTTATGTCATCTGCCTTCGCTCAACGGCACGCAATACCACTGGTTATGATATCTAAGCCAGTCACCGTCAGAGTAGTGAACGGCGCGACTCTGCCCTCACAGATTACCCACCAAACCACTCCACTGATACTCTCGGTGTCTCCATCTCATCAGGAGACAATATCCCTCCTCGCCATGCCCGAGGGTATCGACCAGGTCCTTCTAGGGGTCCCCTGGTTGCCGGACCACTCTCCCCATATAGAGTGGTCCTCGGGGAGAATTCTTGGTTGGAGTAAGTCATGTGAGGGTAGATGTCTGAGGGAGTGTGCCTCCACCGAGGTCCCCGCAGATCTTTCCTTGCTCCCCAAACATTATCGACAGTATGCGGACGTGTTCTCCAAAAAGGCGGCGGAGACCCTTCCACCGCATCGCCCCTATGACTGTCCTATTGACCTCTTGCCGGGTGCGGGGCCTCACCGGGGTCAAGTCTACCCCTTATCTCTCCTGTAGACAGAGGCCATGACTCAGTACATCAGGGAGAATCTGGCAAGAGGCTTTATTAGGAAGTCAGTGTCACCTGCAGGGGCCGGGTTTTTCTTTGTGCAGAAGAAGAATGGAGAACTACGTCCATGCATAGATTACAGGGGTGTTAACGCCATCACCGTTAAGAACAAGTACCCTTTGCCCCTGAAATCTGAGCTTTTTGATAGGCTGCGAGGAGCGAGGGTCTTCACTAAGCTGGATCTGCGGGGTGCTTACAACCTGATTCGCATCCGTGAGGGAGGCGAATGGAAGACGGCCTTTAACACCAGGGATGGGCATTATGAATACCTGGTGATGCCATGCGGGCTCTGTAATGCTCCTGCCGTCTTCCAAGACTTTTTGAACGACATCTTCTGGGATATGCTCACCACCTCGGTAGTAGTCTATCTGGATGATATCCTCATCTACTCTCCAGATATAGACTCCCACCAGAAGGATGTTTGCAAAGTCTTCGATCTCCTACGAGCAAACTCCCTATAAGCCAAGTTGGTGAAGCATGTGTTTGAGCAGGAGTCCTTGCCTTTCCTGGGCTATATCATCTAGGCTCAGGGGTTGGCCATGGATCATGCCAAACTACAGGTGGTGATGGATTGGCAGGAGCCTCACTCCCTCAAAGCGGTGCAGCGCTTTATGGGATTTATTACCTACTACCGCCAATTCATCCCGCACTTCTCGACTTTGGTAGCTCCCTTGGTTGCCCTCACCAAGAAGGGAGCGAATCCTAATTTGTGGTCAGAGGAGGTCTCCAAGGCCTTCCTCTCCATCAAATCCCACTTCGCTAGCGCGCCCATTTTACATCACCCCAAGGTGGATAAGCCATTTATTTTAGAAGTGGATGCCTCGTCCGTCGGTGCTGGAGCAGTCCTGTTCCAAAAGGATGCTCAAGGTTGGAAGCATCCTTGCTTCTTCTTTTCCAAGACCTTCTCGCCGGCGGAGAGGAACTATTCCATTGGGGACAGGGAGTTGCTAGCCATGAAGTTGGCCGTTTCTGAATGGAGACACTTCCTGGAGGGGGCTCGCTATCCCTTCCAAGTTTACACGGACCACAAAAACTTGGTCTATCTCAAAACCGCCCAGCGGTTAAATTCTCCCCAAGCCCGATGGTCTCTCTTCTTCTCCCGGTTCCACTTCACCCTACACTTCCTTTCCGGTGAGAAGAATGTCCAGGCTGATGCGCTCTCTCACTCCGTGGTGTCAGTAGAGGAGGAGGAGCCTCGGTTAATTGTACCATCTGAGAGCCTGAGGACAGTGGTCCTTGAGTCTGTACCCCCAGGCAAGACTTTTGTCCCTGCCTGTTTGCGTCCGGAGGTCCTCTCTTGGGCTCACGTGTCCAGGGTGGGTGGACACTTTGGTACTAAGCAGACGGTTGAGCTTTTGGCGAGGATGTACTGGTGGCCGCATATGGCTCGTGACGTCAAACACTATATTCAGGCGTGCGTCTCCTGCGCCAAGAATAAGCCTTCCCGGCAACGACCTACTGGGTTACTTTACCCCTTACCGGTGGCAGACAGGCCCTGGGAGATGGTTGGCATGGACTTTGTGGTGGGTCTACCCAAGTCCAGTGGCAGCACAGTTATTTGGGTCGTTACCGACCATTTTTCTAAAATGATGCACTTGGTTCCTCTCTCTCGGCTACCTTCTGCACGTGGCCTAGCAGTGTTGTTCATCAAACACGTTTTTTGGTTACATGGCATGCTAGACAAGATTGTCAGTGACCGGGGTCCCCAGTTTGCATCTCGGTTCTTGAGAAAGCTCTGCCGCTTGCTCAGTATTGAGCTGAATCTCTCCTCGACCTATCATCCCGAGACGAATGGGTTGGTAAAGAGGACCAACCAGACCCTGGTCACATATCGCCGACATTTTGTCTCGGCCAGGCAGGATGACTGGGTATCCTTGTTGCCGTGGGCAGAGTTTGCCTTGAACAACACTGTGGCCGATTCCACCAGCCAGACCACATTCCTCCTTAACTACGGCCAACATCCTCGTGTTCCTGTGCCCATGCCCATGTCATCCACCGACTCTAGGGTGGCAGACTGGGCGGTGGAGGCACGAGATATTTGGAACTGCACCCAGGATGCTATTCGGGCTTCTAAGGAGAGAATGAGGGTCTCCGTGGATGCAAATCGGCATCCTGCTTCCACCTTCTCCCCTGGCGACTTAGTGTGGCTCTCCGCCCGTAACATCAGGCTGCAAGTCGAGTCCACTAAGTTCGCTCCTCATTACATTGGTCCTTTTAAGGTCCTCGAACAGATCAGCTCGTTGGTCTATCGTCTGGCCCTTCCACCACACTTGGCTATCTCTGACACCTTCCACGTGTCCCTCCTTAAACCTGTGCACATGTCCCGGTTCTCCAAGTCATCTGTCGGGACATCAGACCTGTCTTGGGAAGAGTTTGAGGTCAATGCCTTTGTGGGATGCAGGGTGGTGCGTGGTAAAAAGTTTTATTTGGTGGATTGGAAGGGTCATGGTCCAGAGGCTTGGGCCTTGGGAGCCAGTGGAGAACATCCACGCTCTGCTCCTTATTGCATTTGAGTGTAGTGAGGCTCAGAGGGGAGGGGGCCCTAGGGGGGGTAATGTTAGGCGTCAGGTTCCTGTCGCTGCACAGCAGGAATCACGAGCATTGTATCCGGCAGTCTCGCATTCCTCTTCAGCCGCAGAGGAACCTGCTCAGCAGACTCGTCGATCCCGGCGCTCTGCTCAAACCAGCTCTGTGGGTTTGGTCTCTGCTCCCACCTCTGGCCCAGCTATAGCAATGCATGCTGGTCAGCAGCAAGCTACTACAGGGACTAAGTCTTCCTTTCGGTCCACTGAGTATGCCCGTGGGATGATCTCTCATTGGAGATTGGAGGTCACATAATCAGGTCCTTCTCCAGCTCGGATTGGACCATCAGAAAGGTCAGGAAGGTCCCGAAAGGACGCAGCTATAAAAGGTTCATTTGGCCACTCGGCCATGCGGTAGTATAGACTGCATTATCAGACTATGAGGAGTGAGTGTCGTATGCATGTATGAATTTCTCTGGTGAATGACTCATTAAGAAACCCCTACCCTTGGTATGCATGAGTTGTGCAGCCTAGCCTGTTAAGCGCCCAGGCTTAGGTGTAGGTAGGACATAGTCTGAGACAGGCATCAGTGTCCACGGTACACATGCTCGACACTCCATAGTCAGCGTCTATATGTGCAACACCGCGCGCTCAGAAGGTCTAGAGGGACACATGATTGGAATACAAGACTAGAAGGATACAACTTAGAAGGATACAACTTATTTGCAAGAAACAGACTTGATAAACGAGGAGGAGGTGTTGCATTGTATGTTAGAAACGCGTATATCTGCACAGAGATTGAAGCTTCAGAGACTGGGAGTTCTGTGGAAACTGTTTGGGTAAGAATACAAGGACAGAACAATGGAAAGGACACCATTGTAGGCATTTACTACAGGCCGCCTGTGCAAGCTGAAGATATGGATGAACTCTTTATGCATCAAATGGCCAAGTTCTCCAAAAAATATGACATAGTTGTCATGGGAGATTTCAACTATCCAGACATTTGTTGGGAATCTCTCTCAGGCAAAACTAACAGGTCAAGGAAATTCTTATCCTCTCTTGCTGACAACTTTATCTTCCAAAAGGTAGGGGAGAAAACAAGGGGAACTGCTACCTTGGATCTAATCCTTATAAACAGGGAGGAAATGGTTGAGGTAAAAGTGGCTGGAACCCTAGGAGGTAGCGACCATGCTATTTTAGAATTTTGGATAACTAGAGGCGGAAGACCTGTGAAGACTCAGACGTCAAGGTTAGATTTCAGAAAGGCAGATTTTAAGGGATTCAGAAAGATAATTGGAGGGATCCAATGGCTGGATATCCTTAAAGACAAAAATGTCCAGGAAGGATGGGAAATCTTGAAAAATGAAATTCTCAAAGCACAGTTGTTAACAATTCCGAAAAGAGGGAAGAATAGGAAGCATTTAAGGAAACCAGGATGGGTGAACACAGAACTTAAGCACATGCTAAAAAGGAAGAAAAAAATGTTTATAAAATGGAAAGAGGGAGGCATATCTAAAGAAGAATATAATGCTGTCTGCAGAATCTGCAGGGCACAAATCAGATTAGCTAAAGCTGAAAATGAATTGAGGCTTGCAAGAGATGTCAAAAGCAATAATAAAGGATTTTGGGGATATGTCAAAAGTAAAAGAAAAGTCAAAGATGCTATAGGATTTTTACAGGATGAAAATGATGAAATGGTAAGACAGGATGTTGAGAAGGCTGAACTTTTAAATTCCTATTTTGCATCTGTTTTCTCTCAGAAAGGAAATGTAACATCAACTGTTCTTCACTGTCCTATTAAGGGAATAGAAGAATCCAGGATATCTATAAACAGAAAGATAGTGAGGAAACACTTAGCTAACCTAAATGAATTCAAGTCTCCAGGTCCAGATGAATTACACCCCAGAGTACTGAAGGAGATAGCAGAAGAAATTTCTGAACCACTCTCCATAATCTTTGAAAATTCTTGGAGAACAGGAGAAGTGCCAGAAGACTGGAGAAGAGCAAATGTTGTTCCTATCTTCAAAAAGGGGAAGAAGGTGGACCCAGGCAACTATAGGCCGGTGAGTCTGACTTCTATACCAGGAAAGATCTTTGAACAAATTATTAAACAACATGTAAGTCAATACCTGGATAAGAATGAAGTGATCAAACAGAGTCAGCATGGGTTTGTAACTAATAAGTCATGTCAGACTAACTTAATTTCCTTCTATGACGGTATCACTGATTGGGTGGATCAAGGAAATGCTGTAGATATAGTATATCTTGACTTCAGCAAAGCATTTGACAAAGTCTCTCATACAATCCTTATTGAAAAAATGACTAAGTATGGAATGGACAAGGCAACTGTTAGGTGGATTCATAGCTGGCTTAGTGATCGGACCCAAAGAGTGGTCGTAAATGGCTGCACATCCAGTTGGAAGAATGTCTCAAGTGGGGTACCACAGGGCTCTGTCCTGGGCCCTGTATTGTTCAACATCTTTATCAACGATTTAGATGAAGGAATTGAGGGTAAACTGATTAAATTTGCTGATGACACAAAGCTAGGAGGGATAGCTAATACTAGAGAAGAGAGAGAGAGGATTCAAAACGATTTAAATAAACTGGAGAAGTGGGCAGCAACTAACAGAATGGTTTTTAACAGGGAGAAATGCAAAGTACTACATCTGGGCAATAAAAATGAAAAAAGCATATATAGAATGGGAGGAATAGGGCTAAGTGACAGCACATGTGAAAAAGACTTGGGTATACTAATAGATCACAGACTGAATATGAGTCAACAGTGTGATGCAGCAGCAAAAAAGGCAAATGCAATTCTAGGATGTATTAACAGAAGCATACAGTCTAGATCACGTGAAGTCATTATTTCCCTCTACTCCTCTTTGGTCAGACCTCATCTGGAATATTGTGTCCAGTTTTGGGCACCACATTTTAAAAAAGACATCAACAAACTGGAGCAAGTTCAGAAAAGAGCGACCAGAATGGTGACCGGTCTGCAAACCCTGTCTTATGAGGAAAGGTTGCAGGATTTGGGAATGTTTAGTTTGCAAAAGAGAAGACTGAGAGGAGACTTAATTGCTGTCTACAAATATCTAAAGGGCTGTCACATTGTAGAAGGATCAACTTTATTCTCATTTGCACAAGGAAAGACTAGAAGCAATGGGATGAAACTGAATGGGAGGAGACACAGATTAGATATTAGAAAAAACTTTTTGACAGAGTGATCAATGAGTGGAACAGGCTGCCACGAGAAGTGGTGAGTTCTCCTTCAATGGAAGTCTTCAAACAGAGGCTGGACAGACATCTGACTGGGATGATTTAGCGAATCCTGCTTTGAGCAGGGGGTTGGACCAGATGGCCCAGGAGGTCCCTTCCAACTCTACAATTCTATGATTCTATGATTCTATGACTCTGACCCCGTGTCCTTGGGGTAGAGTTCTGTGACCGCTTTCTGTGCGCTCCGTAGTCGGGCTCTGTGAGCTAAACAGGCACAGGCATTTATGTTCTGCAGTAGCGCGGCTCTGTGAGTTAACAGAGTTCGCTTCTGTTCAAACTAGGTGACGTTAACCCACGTGTGACCTTTTGTACACCGATTTATACCTCCACCATTACTAAGCAGCAGTTTACCACCCCTGCACGGTGGACCCCGGGCTGCGAACGCACCTTACTATTATTTTCCGGGCACTCCGGTTTCCTCCCACATTCTAAAGACATACTAATAGGGAATTTAGATTGTGAGCCCCATCGGGGACTGTGATGATGATGTGTGCAAAATGTAAAGCGCTGCGGAATATGTTAGCGCTATATAAAAAATAAAGATTTATTTTATTTATTTATTTTATTATTTGGTGCGTTCCGCTAGCCCTAACAACATAAATATGTGGCCTGTCTGTGAGAGTGATCTACTAATTATATAATAAATTCCCCAAAGATTCAAGTCTTCAAGGGAGCATAAGGAGATGTATTAAGGCTTTGTCATTTCATCAAACTTTGCACAAATTAGCAATACAAGGGAATAGAAAAAAAATCTTTTTTTTTTAATTATTTGAAACACAAAATCCCATTGCCATTCACAGTTGATGCAGATTTTTCTACCAAAGATTTGAAAACTGTGTTGATAAGTCATACAGTATATCACTTACAGAGGCTGTTTTCATGTAGATACCACTAAGAAACAGTGGTGGACATTCAAACTTGGATTAGCCCTATTGGATGACACACTAACCATCATCTCTATTGGTAAAAGAGGGGTGTTTAAGTCATTTCCCCAGAGCGACATTAGGAACACCCACATGAGTGGAGCTAATGCAAGCCCCACCTCTTTGGGGGGTGCAGGATATTTCAGAAATTTCTGGAATATTTAAAAAGAAATTCTGAACAGATCTGGAAAATTGAGGACTATGAAAGGAAGCTAATCCATGAGCAGAACAGCTGCAGTTTCAACTGCCAATCAGTGGCAAATGTCCAAGAGTCAACCTCAGATTTCTGCTGTAGATTCCATGGCAAAAATTTCTGAATCACATACCCTAAGTATTAGATTTAAAGGAACCCATTCCTAAATCAGTGTAATATAATACTTAAAATAGTGTTCAGTTTTTTAGAATTACTGTAGGAATTTAACATGCTTTATTATGCAGGAGGAACTGATTACAGTATAAATGATGCACGGCATGGAACCACTTGTGATGCGAGCTAATTTGCATAAACACAGTCATTACAATTATATCAATGCCCTAAGGATGCTTTATCTGAACATTAAAGACACCATGCTGTTATATAGCATCCCTACTGTAGACTCATCTCACAGACAAGAAGGGAATCATGGCACATATCAGCTTTGGATGTAGAAACCCAAAAAAGGCATATTAGCTTTTCAAGTAAAAAAGCCTGAATTAAGTGATATTGATTACCTACTCAGCCATAAAATTTTGGGAATCCATAGCAGGGAGTGCTAACAGTTTAATCTTAAATGCATGTATTTCTTTAACAAATTCAGAATTTCAAAAAGTTCTGTACAGAAGTTAAATTAGAGGTGTGTCAGGAAGTCCTGATTTGCCCCAAAGAACTATTTGATAGTAATATTAGATATAGATAGTTGACTTAATTAGTAAAATGAATGATTAATCCCCACTTTCCAAAGGATAATGGTAAATTAGCATTTTTTTTAAGTCAAAAGTTCTTCCTTTTTTTTCTTACAATATCTATAAACTAGTCTAAATAATGTTGGCACTATATACGCAACAGAAGTAATAAAATAGCCTACTTCATGAATATGTTTTCAAAAAGGTGTTAAAAAGCCCATAGTGTTAAAAAAGGAATTTGTTGGGTTTTTTAGTTCTAAAGTCAAATTTGCTGTCTGTTTTGAATGTTTAGAATTTGAGTCCTGTGGAATTTTTGTAATGAGTCGCAGAGGCCACATGAAGCCCTCATATGAACCTCTTCAGCTGTTAAGAAGCTCTGAGATAATTCATGTGCCCACATTAGCATACTTGGTTAATATTTCCATACCTGTGAAGATGAATCCCCTATCTGTCCTTGAACAGTGAATCCTACTAAAGTCCTAAAATAAAGACTAAAGGACCAATTAATTTTTGCGAAAACCTTTGCCAAGCCATAGTGGCCGAATTTTCCACCAAACCAGAGTTCTATTTTTGCTACGGAGAACTCCCTCTTCTGAGTGTATTGCATTGATAATTCATTTTACTATGAAAATTGCTGTAGTTGTTATGGGGTAAGCAAATTAGATTCTGTACTTATCTGTGTGAAGGGACAATTGTAAATCAGTACATCATCTCTGAAGTGCCTCCTTGCTATATGCATAAGGAGCAATTAATTCAGGACTAGCAACAATGCTTAATCAGAAGGTCAATACTTTTGACGAGGCCTCATGTTTCCCAATACAGATAGTTGATCTCAGTTGAGTAGTATAATATTTTGAGATTTCATATAATATGGTTCATTAAGATTCAACTAATTAAGGTCCGCTAATCTTATTTGTTTCTCAGCCAACACAAGTCTTTCATCTTAATTATTTCAGAGAAGTACAGAGAGCCTCCAATCTGGACTTGCTGTCCCCTAAGACTGTGTTTTGTTCTGTCAGTCAGCCTTGATGTATGCACACTTTCTCTGCTGACCTGTAACTAAAGCTATGTTTTCCAGATGGAGCTTCTTCATCAGGTGCTGACCATATGGCACCGTTTTCAACTTTCAATCAATCCTTTTTCAGATAACTGTAAAAAAGAACAAAATCTGCTCCATCTTCTCTACCTACAAATTAAACATAACTCAGTGACCAGAGAAAAGAATTTTGCCCAACCTTGATGATACCTACATTTCATCGAATACATTTATGATACTTTACTTACGAAAAAGTTGGTTTATATCTGTCATTTCCTATCAAGTAAAAGTTCTGAATACATCGATTGGAAATAAAATATAATAAAACTGAAAAACATTAGAGCGACACATGTTGAACATTACAATGGATTTAGAACTATGGGTAACTTTTTTTGGCAGCAATCATAAAATGATGTAAATGTTGAAAAATAACATGTGCCTATTTTATGAACTATTCTCAAATAAAATTGTTTTATACTGGGATAAATATTATATTGTCCACATTTTATGGATTTTATACTCTGATGATGTGTCCCAATATCAGTGGAATTATGTGCCTATAAATATGATCCAGCAGGTGAATAGTCAATGACTTCGGCTAATAATAAGTACCTTTCCAGATCACACATGGACCCATAATGAACATATTTCTATAAATCATATAGTAAAAGCATAATGGTTTGGTTCCTCAGCAAATATTATCCCTTCTAAACTGAGATATGTAACATCTATGTAAACATGAACGACTGGAGGATTATGCAATGATGTCTCATAAATATATTGCGTACAGAACATATCAAAAAATCAGTTCTTTGTAGACATAAGTAGGACAAAGTAAAATGAGAGATGACCCATGAAATAATTAACACAAGAATTTTTTTACTTTCTAGAATAAGTACCTTATTTTTGAAAACACAGTTTGGTTGATTTGCTTACTGTACATATGGTAATTGCCAAACACAACATTTATTTTACAATTTTTTTTTCCAAAAGGGTCAAGGTAAAGCCTCCATTGTCATACAAAGAATTTATTACACTGAATTGAAGAAATAAAGTCAATACGTCAATTAGGGTAAAATGATATATAGTTTGCTGCAAATTACAGCAAAAAGGTGATAGTTCTCTACAAGTTTGGACTTGCACACTGGAGAACAGGTGAATCTCCTGGTGGGCCACTGTGCAGGATTTTGCCTCCCACCCCCATAAACGAGCTGTAGATGACACAATTAACTTGATTAACTTTGTACAGGCAAAGCAAAAGGCAGCAACTCATCATTCATTTAACAAGCTACCCAATTTTAGAAGCATACAGTAGCTAACGTAATAAGGGTCATGTAATATTGATTGTGACTGAACAGTGGGCCCCTGTTTGGTTTCTAAATAGAGATAAGTGAATTGATCTGCTTTGATTCAAAATTGAGTCTAATTTCCTAGAATTTGCAGGTCCCAGTTAATACAGACAATTGTGACGATCGGAAAAAAAAAAACTAAAAATGCACCACGTGCCATTTGACACAACTAGGGATGAGCGAGTACTGAAGTATTCGGACTCGCTATACTCGTATCGAGTATACCCTAATACTCGGGTATTCGGTACGAATAGCGAGTCCAATGATAGTCAATGGAAAATGCGAGTAATTGTCTGCTGGACCCTTCAAAGCGGTCTGGGGGCTGAGGAAAACGCTAAAAAAAGTGTAAATGTTAAAAAATGTATGCTGTAAACAAATGTATATAACCTGGGGGCACCTGGTCAGGGGCTGCATGATTGCTTTTACACCACTGCTTCACTAGAATATACAAACACTATTTTAAGTCCTTTGTTTTTTGCCAAAAGAGCGGGATTCGTACGCCACTTACGCAGTGCCAGTGATATATCAGAAGTACCGTAAGAATGAGTGATGATAGAGGCATTCTACTGACACCTAAGTGTGTAAGTGGTGTAAGGAGAGCAATCTGCCCTAGGGGTAGGGACTGTGTTATGGTTAACGCAGGAAGAAGCCACCCATCATCATCATCTTCATCACAAGGGATTCACAATTATAAAGCTTGAACTACTGTCCTTTTTGTGCCACTGCCCATTGTGTAGGCATAGATTTGGTGTCTTCCAAACAGTAGCCCTAGGGGCTGTATCATGGTTGATGAAGGAAGCAAGGCAGGTCTGACGTGCCTAAAAATTATGATAAAGCCAGGACTACTAGCATAGAGGTGGCCGTGCCCAGTGTCCAGGCATAGCCATAGTGTCTCCAAAAATTAACCCAAGGGGCTGTATCATGGTTGATGATGGAAGCAAGGCAGGTCTGAAGGGCCAAACCATTATGCTAAAGCCAGGACTGCTAGCATAGAGGTGGCCGTGCCCAATGTCCAGGCATAGCTATAGTGTCTCCAAAAATTAGCCCAAGGAGCATGATAGCATGGTTTATGAAGGAAGAAGGGTCTCACTCTCATCACTAGTGCCTCTGATGGGAAACATTAATTAATGTAACATTGTTTTTAACTTATTGACCATGAGGTACATGTGTCAGAAGCAGGTTTTGAAAGCATGTGTAAGAAGAAGAAAAGGGGCTTGTATGGGAAGGGAATGGGATGGATGTGATCACCAATTTTAAAAAAAACGTGTTGGGTGACTTTAGGTTGGGATACTGTCATCTGGAGGGCTTAAATACTGTTGCAAAATCCAGGCCTTGTTAAATTTTATCAGAGTCAGCCTGTCTGCATTCTCTGTTGTCAACCGTGTGCATGTATCTGTGATGATTGCCCCAGTGGCACTGAAAACACGTTCTGACATCACACTAGCAGCAGGGCAGGCCAGCGCCTCCAAGGCATAGAAGGAGAGGTTGGGCCAACTATGCAGCTTGGATACCCAGTAATTAAACGGTACAGAAGCATCAGGAAGGACACAGGTATGGTCATTTAGATAGTCATTGACCATCTTGTTCAACTTCTCCCTCCTTGACATTGCTTCTGCTGCAGCTAGTCCTTGGTGATCAGCTGGTTTATTGAAGATGGCCCAGTTTGTGGACATTTTACCACCACCTCTTTTGGACCTGTTTGGTGTATCTCTCCCCATTAATGCATGCTGTTGCACAGAGCTGGTATCTCTGCTAGCAGTGGTGTCTGAGGGTGCTGTTGCCATCAAATTATCGACAAAGGCCTTCTTGAAGGATTCCTGTTATGATTGAGTCACCGTAGGAGGCAAAAACAGAAATGCTAGCTAAGTCCAGAAAACCAGAGAGGTTGGCAGCTATCGGATTGCAGACCCCTGAACCTATCAACACAACTAGCAGTAGCCGTGGGGGGTTCCTACGATGCCCTAGACCCCTCGATCACAGCCGGAGAATTAAATAGCCTAAAGACAGAAAGGGAAATCTGAACTGACCCAGAGCAGACCCCAAAGCAAAAGGCAGCCCCCCACATATAATGATGGTGAAGCAAGAAGAAAGAACACAACACAGACAGAAAGATAGACTGAGCAAAGACGGGGCCCAAGCTAACTAGATAGGAAAGGACAGGAAGGCTGCTGTCTGCAATCCGTGAAAAACCCTATGAAAATAAGAGCCAACAGACTGACAGTGAAAAAGGCCCTGAAGACGCTAGGCTTCAAAAAGACTATGTCAGTACTCAGGAATATTCTGAAGACAGAGCAACCGGCAAAAGGAGAATCAGCTCACCCCAGCAGGGAATGGCAGAATCCAGAAAAGCAAGGCAAACAAAACACAAATGCTAAAAGGCAAAGTAGAAAACTTAGCTTTAGAGGAGCAGGAATCAGACTGGTTTCCTAGAAGTCCACAGAGAAATCACCCACAGGGCAGAAGGGCGTCGGCAGCCTTATATCCAGTCCGTGACTCCACTCAGCCAGTCATCATCATTAGGCTCAGGTGCCTGATAATCAGGCTCATTACCTTCCTTTACCAGAATAGGGAGTTCACCAGACCTCAGTGACAAAGGGGAAAATGAACTCACAACAGATTCCATTGTGAAACCCCTTGGTGACTGCAAACAGTAGCAAAGGAAATTTGTCCTTGTACCGTAGGTCTAGAAAGGTGGCCAACCAGTATAGGTTGCTATCGAAAATGTGGATTACGCGAGGGTCTTAGCACAGACGGTCAGATATGAAGTGTGCCATGTGTGCCAAGCTGCAAAGAGGCAAATGTTCTGTGACCCCTGAAGGAGGAACAATACCCATCCTCTCCTCACACTGTCTCTCCTCCTCCACCTCCTCCTCTTCAGCCCACCCATGCTGGACAGACATGAAGCTGGGGTTTGGATTCTCCTCTGTAGCATGATGTGTCCCCTCGATACCACTGAAAAAGAAGTCCTCTCCCTCCTCATTTTCATCATCCTCTTCATCCCCCAATGTTACCTGATGATATTGGCTGGGCGGGGTAGGATCACCCATTGTGAAATCTTGCTCCATACCCAGCTGCTGAGCACGCAAAGATTCCATTTTTTGATTCTGCAGCGATTTTTTTTCAGCAGACATAGCATAGAGATGGTTATGCTGATAATAGCCTGATCACCGCTCACAAGCTTGGTGCAGTACTCTAAGTTATCAAGCACCTCACAAATATCAGTGATCCATACCCACTCGACAGTTGTTATGTGTCTTGGCTGAGTCTCAGATTGACGGGCATGTTTAAGCTGGTATTCAGAAAGTGCACTCTGCTGCTCACTTACCCTTGCCAACATATGATATGTTAAGTTCCACCGTGTTGGCATGTCGCAAATCAGTCTGTGGTTTGGCAAAATAAATTGCTTTTGAAGCGCTGCAGAATCGGCAACAGCGGTTGAGGAGTGGTGGAAATGGGCACAAATACGGCGCACCTTCTCAAGTAGGTACGGCAAGTCAGGGTATGTTTTTAGAAATTTCTGCACCACCAGGTTCAGCACGTGAGCCATGCATGGCACGTGTACCAGCTTCCCGAGCTTTAAAGCCTCCACCAGGTTACGCCCATTGTCACAGTCAACCAGACAAGATTGGAGTTGCAGTGGGGAGTGCCACTGATCGGTCTGTTGTTTTTTTCCTTGCCAAAGCTCTGCTGCAGTGTGTGGTGTGTCACCTAAGCAGATCAGCTTCAGCAGAGTGTTTTGCCGCTTTGCCGATGCGCTGCTGCACAGCTCCCAACTTGGGAGTGATGTGGAGGGTAATTCAGCATAGGATGACGAGGCGGAGGAGGAGGAAAAGGGGAGACTGGACGTATATGATGAGGCGGAAACCCTGATTGAGGTTGGGCTCGCTATTCGTGGCGTGGGTAGGATATGTGTTGATGGTCCAGTTTGAGACTTTGTCCCACCCTCCACCAGGTTCAGCCAGTGTGCCGTGACAGAGATGTATCATCCCTGGCCACAAGTACTTGTCCACGTGTCTGTTGTAAGATGCATCTTCCCGATTACGGCGTTAGTGAGAGCACGCTTTAGATTGTTTAAGACGTGCTGGTGTAACGCGGGGACGGCACAGCGGGAAAAATAGTGCCGGCTGGGAACCGAGTATCGTGAGGCAGCCACAGCCAAAAGATCATGGAAAGACTATGTCCCCACAAGCCTAATGGCAACATCTCCACAGCTAGCAACTTGGCAATGTGCGCGTTCAGTATTTGTGCTTGTGGGTGCGTGGCTTGGTATTTACGCCTCCTTTCATACATCTGGGGCACGGACAATTGGACGCTTTCCTGGGACAAACAAGTGAATGAGCTTGTTGTGGCCTGTGTCTGTGCAACCGCAGCTTGTGAGCAAGAGGTATGATGATCACCTGCTTCCTGCCCAGCAGATTGGTGAGGCCGTATCACAGGTGACATGGCAGTGGTTTGACCCACAGTCGCAGACAATGATTTGGTACCCTGTTGTTCAGCCCACCGACTGGTGCTTGGCTGACATGTGTTTCCGCATACTGGTGGTGCTTTGGTTGCCTTTGCCCTGGCCTCTGCTCAGCTTCCTATGGCAGATGCTACAGATGACAACATTTGGTTCAGAAGGACTATCGGAAAAAAATTTACAGACAGCGGCTGAACGCACCCTTGCCTTGACTTGGGGCACAGAGGGATTGCTCTTGGCAACAGTTGACACACTTCGCACTGCTCAAACCAGTAGCCCTTGGTGCCTTTGTTGGTGCTACATATCCACCTTCATCCTCTGTGCTGCTGTGCTGGCTATGCGTGCCAACGGCCCAGGTCGGATCGGTGGTCTCATCATCGACCACCTCGTCGTCCATGTCATCCTCCTTCCGTATTGATATTGGCGACTGGACAGATGGCAACTATGTGTCATCACCATCAGCCTCCACCTCTTCACCTCGGTATATCACGTGGATGAAAGTGGCTTTCTTATGGACGTGGGGTTTCAAATATTTGGCCATCTTCAACAGACGATACCCCCTCACGTTCCTCTTCAATGTCGCGTGGTGAGAGGCCAGAGACAATGAAAGAAAATGGACCAAACAGATCCTCGGAGTGACCAAGGTTGGGGTCAAATGTTTCCTGTGACTCCTGACCGGGTGATGAACTAGGAACAGGTTGAGAATAGGATGACCCAGCGTTATCTGTATGGACAGTAGACTGTTTTGTCTCGGATGATTGGGTGCTGCTAGAACATTTCGTGGAGGCCTTGTCAGCCATCCAAGACAGTATTTGCTCTTGTTCTTCTGGCTTCCAGGCCTGTTTATGTTCCAGACCGGGAAATTTCGCCAGGAAACCAGATGCATCAACCTTCTTAAATCTCCCAGACTCTTTGCCTTGTTGGGCACCAACGACCCCACGTCCACATCCCTGTCCCTTCACAACAGCCTTTTTAGGAATTTTGGATTTTTCTGCCATAGTTGCAGATGTTCAGATGCAGATATTGGGGAACAAGGAGCAGTTAGTGCTTTGTAGAAGGTAGCACTGCAGCCTAGTACTGCTTTGTGTTTTACAAACAGCACCGCAGCAGCAGAAAAAAATTGCCCTGAGGTTTAAGGTGAGATTACGCACCCCAGTAACCACACAAGACAGCGGTGCTGCCACTAAAAAATTGTCCTGAGGTTTAAGGCAAGAATTCGCGCCCCAGACACCACACAAGACAGCGGTGCTGGCTGCGTGTCAGTTGTGCAGTACCGTGCGTGCTATTCACTGTGAACACAGCACGGCAGCAGCACAAAAAACTTCCCTGAGGTTTAAGGCAAGAATACGCAGCCCAGACACCACACAAGACAGTGGTGCTGGCTGCGTGTTAGTTGTGCAGTACCGTGCGTGCATACTATTTGCTGTTATTATGTGAACACAGCACGGTAGCAGCACAAAAAACTGCCCAGAGTTTTAAGGCAAGAAAACGCAGCACAGACACCATACAAGACAGTGGTGCTGCCTGCGTGTTAGTTATGCAGTACCGTGCGTGCATCCTATTTGCTGTTATTATGTGAATGCAGCACGGCAGCAGCACAAAAAACTGCCCTGAGGTTTAAGGCAAGAATACGCGCCCGAGACACCACACAAGACAACCGAATAGCGAGGCGAGTAGTGAAATACTCGCTTTGATTCGAGTACCGTATTACTCGCCGAGTACTGAATACTCACGAATATGCTCGCTCATCCCTAGACACAACCTCCAATATTAAACTAAAAAAAAACAAAAAATCTGACCAGCACCTCTATATAGTGTAAACAGGTGCACGCTGCCATGACTGCATAACATACAAAAAATGGGCACAACAGCACTCTGTAAGGCCCAAGATATATTCAAACACTGAAAGCATGAGCTCTAAACTGAATTGTTGCTGAATAAAATGTGCTTACAAAAAATGAAGGTTCTTGCACATAAATTGGCCAATTCATGTATGCCCATCAACCATGGCAAGGTGACCTCCCTCTGGTGGGTCCTATCATCCTAGACATGCCTCTCTTGAGCTATAAGTCTACAATTTAAATGAGCAAATAAAAGTTATGACTGCCTCCTTTCTGACTCTTCACTCCTCCCATCAGCTCCAGGGTGTTTTCAATTAGTGCTGGTTCCTACCTGCCCATTTAAAATAGTAGCTTTACAGTATAAACCTGAGAAAGGCATGTTTGCCTATTTAAATTGTAGGTTTATAGCCCAAGAGAGGCATGTTTAGGATGATAAAATCCATCAGAAGGTGGTCACCTTGCCGTGGTTTATGGGCATACAAGAATTGGCCAATTTACGTTCTAAGAACCTTCATTTTTTGTAAGTATATTTTATTCAGCATCAATGTGGTTGAGATATCACGCCTTCAGTGATTGCATATATGAATATATTTTGGCCCTTACAGAGTGCTGCTCTGTCCTTTTTTGTATGTTATACAGTCATTGCAGCTTGCTTCTGTTTACACTATTTGAAGGTGTTGGTCAAGTTTTTTGTTTTTTGCAGTAGCTTAAAAAGTCTGTTACTGCAGTTTGTTGTAAAATAGGCTGTTGGCTATAACCATCTGTTTTCCCCATGCCAGAGAGGTCGAAGTCACTTAGACCCTTGCAAGGCTGTATTTGCATTAAAGATCTCAAACAAAATTCAATACAAGCCTAGAAGAACTCAGGGTGTTAAACTCATCTTCTTGAAGCAATTAAAGGCTTTGTAGTATTGAGATTTGCTGAAAATTTATTTTCCACATATCAAGCTAGATTTTCTCATTTCTGGTGAATTGATGCTATAGCTCTTTTCTGCAGCAAAAATATATCATTTGGCTTAGCTGTTATTTATGTATCACTTTATTACAATTTTATGTAGTGTTTAACAATAGTTGCTACTCTATTACTTTAGCTTTTACGTTAACAGATATTTAGCCATATTTCTGCTGTTATTTTTCTTCTTTCTCATGTCATATGAATTACTGTTATCAGAAACACACTGGTTGTTTCAGTGTTGGGTAATTTTCAAACTATAAAGAGATCTGATGTTTGTCTTGCTTTATGGATTCTACTTTCTTCTGTAATAAATAATATTGCTTTCCTAATCACTTTACACAATCGTTAGTCATTTGGTTGGTTGCAGATATCTGACTAATACAAGTCATATACAAGTGGCGTTCATTAAAAATTTCCTCAACCCACTTCTATTTATCACAGGACACTTAAACTGTACATGTGCAATGATATGTCTCTTTAGGTTACGTGCCAATTTACAACTCAGAACTGATAACTGTCTTGATTTTACAGGTGCTGAAGTGGTGTCAGGTTTGAGAATGGACCCTGTGGAACACAGAGCAGTCATCAAGTTCCTTTAATTGAAAGGCTGCATACAAAAGGAGATGTTCGATGAGGTGAAAAGGTTTATGGTGATGATTCCCCATCATATGATGTAGTCAAGAAATGGCATTGTCGATTCAAATGTGGTCGTACTTCGATTCAAACAGCTCAAATTCCAGGGCGACCCCACAGCTATTGTTGGACACACCATCCAGCAAGTGAAGGTCGCAATTTTGGAAAATCGCCACTTAACCATTCACCACCTAGCCCAAAATGTCAAGATTTTTAGTGTGGGGTCCATGGAAAAAATCATCCAAGACCATAGTCACATGCATTAGGTATCCGCTCTCTGGGTTCCCTGGCTGCTCACACCTTTCCAGAAGCAGGAATGAGTCGAATGCTCTCAGGTTCTATTGACGATGTGCCATAAAAACCTGGAGAACTTTTTCAACAGACTGATCACACAGGATAAAAGCTGGGTCCATCACTATGATCCTGAGACTAAAGCTCAGTCAATGCAATGGAAGCATCATGACTCACCACCTCCAAAGAAGGGACGTGCCCAAGCCTCGGCAGGCAATGTCATGCTCACAGTATTTTGGGACCAACATGCAGTAGTATTGATGGATTTCCTAGCAAAGGGTACCATGATTACTGGTGTATACTATGCTTCACTGCTGCAGGAATTGTGGGACGCCATCAAAACCAAGAGATATGGCATGCTCACCAAAAGTGTCCGCCTTCTTCAAGACAATGCGCCACTTCACAACTCACATGCTGTGGCTTTGAAATTCTACCGAATCCACCTTATTAACCCAACCTCTCACCATCGGATGTCCATCTCTTTCCAACAATTAAGTTATTTTTGAAGGGCAAGCATTTTCCAGATGATGAGACTCTGATTTCTGAACGTAGCTTTGGAGCAACTGGTCAACTTCTACAAGCGAGGTATTTACAGTTGCTTAAAGAGATGGGAGAAGTGTGTGTCCCTAGGTGGGACCTATGTAGAGGCTGCATACAGGTGCATCTCACAAAATTAGAATATCATCAAAAAGTTAATTTATTTCAGTTCTTCAATACAAAAAGTGAAACTCATATGTTATATACTGTAGAGTCATTACAAGCAGAATAATCTATTTCAAGTGTTTATTTTTGTTAATGTTGTTGATTAAAGCTTACAGCCAATGAAAACCCAAAAGTCATTATCTCAATAAATGAGAATACTTTATAACACCAGCTTGAAAAAATGATTTTATAATCCGAAATGTTGGCCTACTGAAATGTATGTTCAGTAAATGCACTCAGTACTTGTTTGGGGCTCCTTTTGCATCAATTACTGCATCAATGCAGCGTGGCATGGTGGTGATCAGCCTGTGGCACTGCTGAGGTGTTATGGAAGCCCATGTTGCTTTGATAGCAACCTTCAGCTTGTCTGCATTGTTATCGGGTTTCTCTCATCTTCCTCTTGACAATACCCCATAGATTCTCTGTCCCTTTGGCCAGCTGCTGCAGGTCCGGAGACTGCCCTGGATTGGCACCTGATGGCTACACTTATGGCCTAGCCTATCCTCGACATCAGAGGCTCTAGTGAATGCCAGGTAGCTACTTAGTCACGCCCCTCCATGGTAAGCTCAGTCAGTGGTGCAGTGGGTCCACATCCACCATCGTCACACATTTTCAGAAGGAATAACAAAGTTCTAAGAAAAAATGCTCTAGAATAATTATTTTATGGGGAACATAACAGAAGAGTTGAAAGCTTCTCTTTAAAATTTTAGTGAAACATGCTATTATCTTTGGTACCATGGGGGTGCATGTTAAGATTTGCCATATAATCAACATACAATACTGTAAAGAGAAGAATAATCATTCATTACAGTCAAATATAGGTTTAAAAATGGTAAAAAAATGTGGCTTATATATTTTTGTTTCCCAGCAGTTGGATTTGTGTCTCATACGCATTCTCCTCTTACCTCTGCTGTTACAGCTGGAAACTCGCAGGAAGTTAGTTTGGATGGGGGCTGTCAGGAACCAATGTCCCTCTCAGGTGTGTTACTGTTATTGCAGACATTCCTTCCAAAAGAGAAATAGCACATTTGTAAACTAGACACAAAGGTCACAGTCTGAGTGATTAATGCTGTCATGCTGCTGTCCAAATTACTTACTCCCTTGGGGTGTTTGCATTGAGCACACCAAATGTGCTTAACAGATTTGGATAAATCCATAAGGTTTATTACAAAAGAAGTTTTTAAAAAAATACCTTGCTAAAGCTCACTGTTTTGCACTGAGCACCTCAGACTAGTACTATAAGTACAGTATTACACGTGTGTGCAACGTGATAAGTCCTTTGCCTTTTTTTTTCTTTATTGTTCTAACTAGAGATTGACAGATCGCTTCACACAGCTCCAGCCCAGTTACGAGCACCCTCTGGTTTTGGACAGGAGCTGCATAAATTTCCTTAAAGCACCACTCCAGCGTTTTTTGTTTTTTTTTTCCAGCACTGGGGTGGTGCTTCTAAGTAAGTTTACTGACCCTACTCTTATACTCACCTGCTGCCGTCTTCGCCTTTTATCACAAGCGCTCAGCGTTACAATAAAAAAAAAAATCTGGTGTGGTGCTTTAACCTCCAGAATCCAAGGCTCTGCTTATGATTAGCTGGACTGGCGAAATGACATCAGTGCACCGCATGCTGCATAGATGACGTCACGCCAAGCCAGCAAATCGAACGCCACTCCAGAGGACCCAGAACCTTAGGAGATTTGCAGAGAGAACACCAACCTGGACCGAGGAGGCATAAAGCAATCTGCTCATCTCAAGTCTTAACACATCTAAAATAAAAAATAAAGCAACTTTGTAATAATTCTTGTTTTGATTTTAATGTTCCTTTGCAGACAAAATGGGCCCAATTCATCATTGCATTTGCTTCTTTTTTTTGTCTAGTTTTTTATATTTTTACAACTGTTTTCCATTCGTGCCTAATTCATCTTATAATTTGAGCCTTTTTAAGTCCCCTTTTTATATGTTCACCTGTTTTTTAGCTTGCCATTGTATACAAAGTTTGAGGTTTAGGGAACGAAATTAAAGCATAAAAACTTCATGCCATCTTTAAAACACATGGGGGTACCATGGTTTGGGCTTGGTTAGTGTGGCTTGTCATCATTAATGGAACAATTAGTTCTGAATTTAATCAGCAAATTGTAAGAGAAAATGTCAGGACACCTGTAGCGATGTTTCAGGGATCTTCAGGGATCTTCCCCTTTCAAGGGTGATTAAGAAAGGGGTGGATCCACAAAACGTCGCTACAGGTGCAGACATTCCATCTATTTTGCAGCATCTCTGCTTTTACTCATTAAATGAGTTTCCAACATCACCTACACTGGATTATTGTGAACTTTCTTAATATGGTGGTTGTTCAATGCTTGTAAATGCTATGGGCCCTATTCATCAAAAACAGCATTGTTCATGTAAGTGTTGATGAGGTGGTGTGCTGGAGTCAGACGCTCCTGATTCATGAAGAAGTGCATGCCCCTTCATGTATCTCGAGCGTCAGACAAGTGGCGTTCGCAAAGCCAGAAATCTCACTCCTGTCATGAAGTGAGATTTCTGGCATGAAGAACGCAACAGCTCATCATGAATAGCTGACCTTTGTCATCCCACTCACATCATGCCCCTTATCCCACCCCAGCTACGCCCATTTTGTTGGAGCAAGGATAATCTGGCGTGAAAAGGCCAAAGATGCAAAATTTAGGCACACATCTGAGTCAGTCACTTAAAAGTTCATGAAATTTTCTACATACGAGATTTGATTAAAGAAAGGATAGAAAGATGCAACATGCTCAGTACTGTTTTAATAGCACTTTGATGTACGGCAATACTGGGTATGACTGCATTACGATATTTGTTAAGATGACATTCATTTTATCAAGGTCAACTTTATTTCATGTCCTGATTCTGCACTGAAGCATTACAATGAAACACTTCAAAGTACCCTGGATGAATTTGCAACTTCTATACATAGATTAACACAACACAGACGGCGACAACCCTGGCACACCCTGCCAACACGTTTCCTGCAGAGGTGCTCCAGGTGCGCCGAATGTCTGTGGAGAAAATCCAATCTACACAAAGTTTTCATCCATTATAAGTTATTCTTGGAACATACAACACTGCTCTTCACCTCTCCAAACAAACCTATTTCAACACCCTCATCACCTCACTATCCAATAACCCTAAACGTCTCTTTGACACTTTTCATTCACTGCTCAACCTAAGAGTGCAGGCCCCAACCACAGAGCTTCGAGCTGACGATCTAGCCAATTACTTCAAAGAAAAAATTAAAAATATCCGACAGGAAATTATCTCCCAATTACCTCATACCATGCACTGTCCTCCCTCCCCCACTGCATCTAGCTCACTCTCTGATTTTGAACCAGTCACAGAAGAAGTAAGCAGGCTCCTTGCATCTTCTCGCCCAACCACTTGCACCACTGACCCATTTCCATCACATCTCCTCTAGTCCCTTTCCCCTGCTGTCACAACTCACCTAACTAAAATATTTAACCTCTCTCTTTCTTCTGGTATCTTTCCCTCCTCATTTAAGCATGCCATCATACATCCACTGCTTAAAAAAACATTCCTCGACCAAAACTGTGCCGCTAACTATAGACCTGTCTCTAATCTTCCATTCATCTCTAAACTCCTGGAACGCCTGGTCTACTCCCATCTGATCCGCTATCTCTCTGATAACTCTCTTCTCAACCCTCTCCAATCTGGTTTCCGCTCTTTACGCTCTACTGAAACTTCCCTCAATAAAGTCTCTAATGATCTACTAACAGCTAAATCTAATGGTCACTATTCCATGCTAATTCTATTGGATCTCTCTGCAGCATTCAACACTGTGGATCATCAGCTCCTCCTCACTATGCTCCGCTCCATCGGCATCAAGGAAACCATTCTCTCCTGGTTCTCCTCCTATCTCTCTGACCGCTCCTTTACTGTATCTTTTGCTGGTTCCTCCTCCTTTCATCTTCCCCTTACTGTTGGGGTTCCTCAAGGATCAGTCCTAGGCCCCCTCCTCTTCTCTTTGTACACTGCCCCTATTGGTCAAACAATCAGTAGATTTGGTTTCCAGTACCATCTCTTTGCTGATGACACCCAATTATACACTTCTTCTCCTGATATCACGCCTGCCTTTTTAGAAAACACCAGCGATTGTCAAAACGCTGTGTCTAACATCATGCCCTCACTATATCTGAAGCTGAACCTGTCAAAGACTGAGCTCCTTGTGTTTCCTCCCTCTACTAATGTACCTATACTCGACATTGCCATTTCTGGGTGTGGTTCCACTATTACTCCCCAGCAACATGCCCGCTGTCTTGGGGTCATACTTGACTCCGAACTTTCATTCGCCCCCCCACATCCGATCACTGGCTCGCTCTTGTTATCTGCACTTCAAAAACATTTCTAGAATTCGACCTTTTCTTACTTTTGATTCTGCAAAAACTCTTACTGTTTCTCTTGTTCATTCTTGTCTATATTGTAGCTCTCTTCTAATCGGTCTCCCTCTTACCAAACTCTCCCCCCTCCAGTCTGTCTTGAATGCTGCAGCAGGATCATATTCCTTGCCAATCGTTACACCGATGCCTCTACCTTGTGCCAGTCATTACACTGGCTACCCATTCATTCCAGAATCCAGTACAAACTTATTACCCTCACCCACAAAGCACTCCATGGCTCAGCACCACCCTACATCTCCTTCCTCATTTCAGCCTACCACCCTACCCGTGCGCTCCGTTCTGCTGATGACCTGAGGTTAGCATCCTCAATAATCAGAACCTCCCACTCCCATCTCAAAGACTATACACGTGCTGTGCCAATTCTTTGGAATGCATTTCCCAGGTCAATACAATTAGTCCCCAATCCCTACAATTTTAAGTGTGCCCTGAAAACACATTTATTCAGACTGGCCTACTGCCTCAACACATTAACCTAACTATCCCTGTCTGGCACAGTCAAAAGTTTTACCATAACCAGGTTCCCCGCATCATGTTCCCTCATGCTTTATGCATCTATTAGCCCTCTGTGTCTGTACTGTTACACACTTAACATTATGGCTGGTCCAAACAATCAAGGCAATTGTTACTACTCACCTTTCATGTCTACCTTTTTTAGTCATAGATTGTAAAATTGCAAGCAGGGCCCTCATTCGTCTTGGTATCTGTTATGATCTATGTGATTATTGTTATGCTGTAATGTCTATCATCTTTACAAGTCCCCTCTGAAATGTAAAGTGCTGCGGAATATGTCGGTGCTATAGAAGTAAAATGTATTATTATTATTATTTCAGTTTGGTGTCAGATACCTGACTGCATTTACTTCCCTGTTATACTGCCATTTTTGTGTGTACACATACACCTGGCTCTGCTCATATACAGTTGTGGCCAAAAGTATTGACACCCCTGCAATTCTGTCAGATAATACTCAGTTTCTTCCTGAAAATGATTGCCAACACAAATTCTTTGATATTATTATCTTCATTTAATTTGTCTTAAATGAAAAAACACAAAAAGAATTGTCCTAAAGCCAAATTGGATATAATTCCACACCAAACCTAAAAAAGAGGGTGGACAAAAGTATTGGCACTGTTCAAAAAATCATGTGATGCTTCTCTAATTTGTGTAATTAACAGCACCTGTAACTTACCTGTGGCACCTAACAGGTGTTGGCAATAACTAAATCACACTTGCAGCCAGGTGACATGAATTAAAGTTGACTCAACCTCTGTCCTGTGTCCTTGTGTGTACCACATTGAGCATGGACAAAAGAAAGAAGACCAAAGAAATGTCTGAGAACTTGAGAAACCAAATTGTGAGGAAGCATGAGCAATCTCAAGGCTACAAGTCCATCTCCAAAGACTTGAATGTTCCTGTGTCTACCGTGAGCAGTGTCATCAAGAAGTGTAAAGCCCATGGTACTGTGGCTAACCTCCCTAAATGTGGACGGAAAAGAAAAATTGACAAGAGATTTCAAGGCAAGATTGTGCGGCTGTTGGATAAAGAACATCGGCTAAAATCCTAACAAGTTCAAGCTGCCCTCCAGTCCGAGAGTACAACAGTGTCAACCCGTACTATCCGTCGGCGTCTGATTGAAAAGGGACTGTATGGTAGGAGACCCAGGAAGACCCCCACTTCTTACCCCGAGACATAAAAAAGCCAGGCTGGAGTTTGCCAAAACTTACCTGAAAAAGCCGAAAACATTTTGGAAGAATGTTCTCTGGTCAGATGAGACAAAAGTAGAGCTTTTTGGGCAAAGGCATTAACATAGAGTTTACAGGAGGAAAAAAGAGGCATTCAAAGAAAAGAACACGGTCCCTACAGTCAAACATGGCGGAGGTTCCTTCATGTTTTGGGCTTGCTTTGCTGCCTCTGGCACTGGACTGCTTGACCGTGTGCATGGCATTATGAAGTCAGAAGACTACCAACAAATTTTGCAGCATAATGTAGGGCCCAGTGTGAGAAAGCTGGGTCTCCCTCAGAGGTCATGGGTCTTCCAGCAGGACAATGACCCAAAACACACTTCAAAAAGCACTAGAAAATGGTTTGAGAGAAAGCACTGGAGACTTCTAAGGTGGCCAGCAATGAGTCCAGACCTGAATCCCATAGAACACCTGTGGAGAGATCTAAAAATGGCAGTTTGAAGAAGGCACCCTTCAAATATCAGGGACCTGGAGCAGTTTGCCAAAGAAGAATGGTCTAAAATTCCAGCAGAGCATTGTAAGAAACTCACTGATGGTTACCGGAAGCGGTTGGTCGCAGTTATTTTGGCTAAAGGTTGTGCAACCAAGTATTAGGCTGAGGGTGCCAATACTTTTGTCTGGCCCATTTTTGGAGTTTTGTGTGAAATTATCAATGTTTTGCTTTTTGCTTCATTCTCTTTTGTGTTTTTTCATTTAAGACAAATTAAATGAAGATAATAATACCAAAGAATTTGTGTTTGCAATCATTTTCAGGAAGAAACTGAGTATTATCTGACAGAATTGCAGGGGTGTCAATACTTTTGGCCACAACTGTATACTACCTGCTATGCTTCTTACTCTGCCATGCTGCATACCCTGTTGTCCTGGTCTTTGCTTATCAAAGTGATGACCATCAAGATCTACTCCACTGTACTGTTGCGTCCAGTCCGTGCTGCTCATCTGATTCCTCATCTATAGTTAAGAGACTCTATCCCACCAAGTGAGCCCATAATAATGTGTATTTGCATATTTTATAAGTGTTTGTGTAAATGCATGTGCATATTTTCCATGTGTATGTATGTATGTATGACTATTGTGAATAAGCATTAAAATGTGCATGTGTTTACATAGGTGGGATATGATGGAGGGGGCCCAGACACATATCTTGCACAGGTTTTTTTGCTGTCTGTGTGCATCTCTGCATGAACGGGTTTGTGATGGCTGCTGGAACTGTGAAAGAGAATGAAATTCTAAAAGTGTGTATAGTACAGTGGTATTATTGCCTATATTAGACTATATTTGCCTAATGTTTTTATACCTTGCCCTGAAAAACTCTTTAAGAGCAAAATTTGGCCACAAGTTGCTTACTTTTCATTGTAAATGCAAAAGTGTACTGTATGATTTCCATAAGTGATATATTAGGGACTCCAGTTATAAAAGGATTTTTTTTCCTGGTTGAAGTGTATATATGAAGTGTAACGGACACCTACTAAAATCATTTAGTGTTTTATATAAGGCGAAAATCTACATGACAAGAGTGTTTCACTGGAGGATCCACCATGTCAGTGTATGACAAGGATAGTCCTGTGACTTCATGGGTCACTAAATACTATTTGGTGGTTCCCTCCACAAATTAAATCTGAATAATGTGTTTTATCAGTTTATCATCAGCAAAAGTCTCACAAAAAATGTCCAAAATGGGCAAATCTTTTAAGGTATTTTCCAACCTTTTTATAACCAAATCACAGTGGGGACCGGTACTAATAACAAAGAAACAAAGCTACAGTCACCCTGAGAATCTCCTCTATGTTCCAGTGCTGTACTCCCATGTTCTCCAGGCTGAGAGTGATGACATCCGTCCACAAGTTACCTGACATCTGCTGACACTGATTGTCTATGGGATCTGGTTTAGCGGAACCCATTGGAGCCACAGTACTTTATTGGTTAGCGGATTTCCAGAGGGAATATCGCTTTTTTTCTTCTTACAGTGTATCAGAAGGATGCCCCACTGACATTTTTTATTTTTAAAAGCGTAGAAAAATCCAGTCCTTCAAATTATAAAACAACATTTTTGTGGTGCACACATAATGCAGATTTACTGTATGCCACAAACGGTCCATATTGAAATGTTCTAATAGCTTTATGAAAAAACACAGTTTCTTCCATATGGATTTCAACATGTATTTAAGTCTGAAATCCATTTAAAAAGCCCCAGTTTGCATTGCCAACATATTGTAATGGATTTTTTTTTATCACAAACTAGAAAATAGCTAATTGACATATTGTGAAAAGTCACCTTTAATCAGCGTTAGGGCTCATTCACACATCAGTTGTTCACGTACGTATGTTTTCAAGAACAACAATTATACCGGTGATTGTCTACAGGGCTATTCACATTTCACTGTTTCAATGCGGACTGAGTGATCTATGCCACATCACAGAGACCTGTCCGATATTGATCTGAGTTTCAGATTAATGATGAGCGAGTATACTAGTTGGTCTCCGATTATTTTGCATGCTCGGAGATTTAGTTTTCGTAACCTCAGCTGCATGATTTGTGGCTGCTGGAAAGGTTGAATACATGTGGGAAGTCCATAACAAACAGGCAATCCCCACATGTATTCAGGTTGTCTAGCAGTCACAAATCATGCAGCTGTGGTGATGGAAACGAAATCTCCAAGCACGCCAAAATACTCGAAGGACACTCGAGCATGCTCTGGATATCCCGAGCAATGAGTATACTCGCGCATCACTATTTCAGATCAAACTTAGCAATGAAAGTGCATGGGTAAGGCCGGGGTCACACTTATGAGAAACTCGCCCGAGTCTCTTGTCTCAATACCCGTCACTGCCGCCGGCACTCGAGACTGCAGTGTGCGGCTGCATGTATTTCTATGCAGCTGAGCGCTCCGGTCCGACACTATTGCCTCCTCTTCTGAACTTTCAAAACCTGCAAGCACTGAGTCGTCAGTGCAGGGTTCTGGTCAGGAAAAACACCTTTCCTTGTGTCCTTCACCCCCACCAAAAGTGAAGGATGCGGCAGCCCACACTTCAGATTACTCCATAGAGCTCTTTTCACATACCATGCCTGGTTTATCCAGTCAAATCCTGAATTCCCCAGTCCAAGATGAATCTGACATGGAGTGCACTGATGCACAGCCACTGCTAGATGAATCTGTTGTTACATTCACCCACATCACTACATTGCCCTCGCAGTCTACTGAACCCGAATCAGACCCTGGTGAAACTCAGGTGCCCCTTCCCGCATACTATACCACCTTACATGGTGACACAGAGGAAGGTGCAGATGAAATTGAAGAGGAGGTGATGGATGACCCAGTTGTTGACCCGGATTGGCATCAATTGGGGGAACAGGGTGATGCTGGCAATAGGTCAGATGAGGAGAAGGAGCCGCAGCAGGCATCGACATCGCAGCCGTGGTTATCTGGCAGGCCCGTAGCTGTCCAAAAACGTGGAACAGAAACCAAAAGAGGTGTAGGACAGCTTGGCCACACGGTCAAATTAGCACAGTGTGCAAGCTCTGAAAATTTATACCATAGTAGGAAGAGTGCAATGTGGCACTTCTTTGTCCAAAATCCTACTGATGAGGCAAAGGTTATCTGTAAGAAGTGCGGAAGGACCTTTAGCCGAGGGAAAAATCTCAGAAATTTGAATACCGGTTGCATGCTTAGACATTTAACCACCATGCACTTGCAAGCGTGGACGGACTACAAAACCTCAGGTACCACATGTGCACCTGCTCCGACTGAAGGTAGCCAGCAACGCTTCATCGCTTCCCCCACTGTAAGACCACCGCCACCAGTAAGCACATCACCAGCAATAAATGTTGAGATGTCGTCGCAAGGCCAAAGCAGTCAGGGAATCACAATGGTTTTGCAACGAAACACTGAATCTAGGCAATCTCCACCAACACCATCACCAACCCCCTCTCAGTCCATCCGGTCCACCGCTAGTTCCCCCATATGCAGCTCTCAAGTCCAGCTCACCCTAGCAGACACTCTGAGTAGGACAAGAAAGTACTCATCCTCTCATCCGTGTCCAATGGCTTTGAACGCCTACATTGCCAAACTGATCTCATTAGAGATGATGCCCTTCCGTTAGGTTGAAAGCGAAGCTTTCCGCGACCTCATGGCCTACGCTGTCCCACGCTATGACCTACCCAGTCGGAACTTCTTTTCTCGAAAAGCCATCCCTGCCCTTCATCTACGTGTGAAAGACCGCATTGTCCTTCCACTCAAACAATCAGTGAGTGGAAAGGTGCACCTCACAACCCCAACAGATGCATGGTCCAGTAGGCATGGCCAGGGCCGTTACGTGTCCATCATTGTGCGCTGGGTTAATGTGGTGGATGCAGGCTCCACAGGTGACAGTGGCGGTGGAACAGTGCTGCCTAGCCCATGGGATAGGAAACAGTTGGCTGTAGGCGTTCGACCCTCCTCCTCCTCCAGAAGCAAAAGCTCATCAACAGAGCGCAGTCGCACGAGCACTCCATCCACAGCTGACAGTGTTGCACACGAGGTGTCCCACTATCGAAAGAGCTAGTGGTAAGTGGCAGCAGGCTGTTTTAAAGATGATGTCTTTAGGGGACAACAGACACACTGCGGAGGTACTGGCCGACTACTTGCAGCAACAAACTGAGTCATGGCTGGGCAGTCTACATCTTGAGCCAGGCAAGGTAGTCAGTGATAACGGCCGGAATTTTGTGGCAGCCATAGCCCTTGCAAAACGCACACACACATACTTTGCCTGGCTCACACTTCGAACCTGGTGGTGCAGTGCTTCCTAAATAATTATCCGGAGTTAACAGCCCTGCTCCATAAGGTGCGAAGACTGTGCTCGCACATCCGTCGCTCGCCCGTACACTCCAGTCGTATGCAGAAGCTGCAGCTTTTGCTCCAGCTCCCCAAGCACTGCCTAATCATAGACGTTGCAACAAGGTGGAACTCCACCCTGCACATGGTTGAGAGCGCTGTGCGAACAGAGGCAGGCTGTAATGCATTTGTGGGAGGATACATGGGCAGGCAGTTTGATGGCAGACATGGAGTTGTCGGATGTGCAGTGGTCAAAGCTGAAAGACCTCTGTAAAGTCCTTCAGTATTTTGAGCAATGCACACGGCTGGTAAGCGCAGATGACGCCATCATAAGCATGAGCATCCCACTTATGCATCTGCTCATGCAAAGTTTGAC
Source organism: Dendrobates tinctorius (assembly GCF_039654945.1). Classification (NCBI taxonomy): domain Eukaryota; kingdom Metazoa; phylum Chordata; class Amphibia; order Anura; family Dendrobatidae; genus Dendrobates; species Dendrobates tinctorius. The sequence continues at coordinate 68,315,720 of NW_027361690.1, read as the reverse complement.
GCACATTAAGGATCAGGCGTCTGCAGTGGAGGAGGAACAGGAGGAGGAGGAGAAGGGAAGCCTTGATGACAGTCAGCCATTGTCTGGTCAGGGAACTGTCCTGGACGAGGTGGAGGAAGAAGAGGAAGAGGAGGAGGAGGAGGATGAGGGGATGTGTTATGAATGGGTCACCGAGGAGGAAAAGACTAAACAAGCTAAGTCACAGAAAACCAGAGAGGTTGGTAACTATGCAGATTGCAGATCCCTGATCCTAACCAGAACTAGCAGCAGCCGTGGAGCGCACCCACGATGGTCCTAGACGCTTCGTCACAGCCAGAGGACTAAATAAGCTGAAAGCAAGAAAAGGGGAAAACTAACTGCCCCAGAGCAGACCCCAAAGGAAAGACAGCTCCCTCACATGTATTGACAGTGAAACAAGATGAAAGCACAAACACAGGCAGGAAAATAGGCTGAGCAAATGATGGGGCCCAAGCTAACTAGAAAGGATAGGAAAGGAAAGACACTGTCTGCAATCTGCCAAAAACCCTACAAAAATAATGTCCAACACTTCTGATAGCAAAATTAACCCTGAAGTCACTAGATTTCGCCCACTATATCAGCACTCTGAAATATTCTGAGACAGAGCAAAAAGAGGCCAATCTAATAAGGGACAAAAAAGCAAATTGGCAAATACAGATAAATAAGAGTGGAAATTCAGCACAGCCCCAGCCGGCGCTGGCTGACCACACAAAAAACTGAATAGACCAACAAAATCAAATGTGAACAGTAGCAGAAAAACTTAGCTTGAAATGACTGGAACAGAGCTGAAAACCAGGACCTGAAAAGCCAGAAGGAATCACCAGCACCAGACTAGGGCGTCGGCTGTCTTAAATCCAGTCTGAGATTCCTGAGGTCCAATCGTCATCCTCATCAGGTGGCAGATTTCTACTGATTAAATCAGCCTCACTACCTCCAGTTACCACCAGAGGGAGCCTGGAAGGAGAAGTCACAACTGGTGGACCGGAAAATGAACTCACAACAGGGATGATTATTTTGGGGAGGAGGATGCTTCTCAGGGGGCAAGAGAAAATGTTGGCATGGCAAGGTCATGTACAGGGTTTGTGCGTGACAGGAGTGATGTGGATTTGCCAGAAAGTGCTCCTCCACCCACCACTGCCCATGCATCATTGACACCTGGAACATTGGCCCACATGTGTGATTATGCCTTGCGGATCCTAAAAAGGGACCCCCGCATTGCCAAAATGATGAAGGATAATGACTACTGGTTGGCCAGCATCCTCAATCCACGCTATAAAGGCAAATTACACGACATCATGCCTCAGGAGAATCTAGAGATAATATTGGCTAACAAACAAGCAACTCTGGTTGTTTGAGGCATTTCCAGCTCACAGCAGCGGTGCTGGTTCTCCCACGAGTCGTAGTGGGCAAAATGGAAGATGTGTTCGTGGTACACACAGCCAAAGTGGCGTTGGACACAGGGGTTTCAGGACCATGTTGTGGATTGATTTCTCAAGTACCGCTCACATGACTGGTAATACTGCATCGATTGCAAGTGACAGGAGACAGCAGTTGTCAACTATGGTTACAAACTACTTCTCTTCCCATAACGATGTTCTCCCTCACAGGTCATTCCCCTTTGACTATTGGACCTCTAAACTGGACACCTGGCTTGAATTGCTCGCTTGCCCTGCTGCTAGTATGCTATTTGAAAGAGTCTTCAGTGCTGCTGGATCAATCCTGACAGAAAAAAGGACCCGTCTGTCGACCCAAAATGTTGATGATCTAACCTTCATTAAAATGAACCATGCATGAGTTTCAATGGATTTTGTCCCACCTTCCCCTGATGACACATAAGCAAGCCAATTTTCTGGCAACCTTTGTCCTTCTCTTCCTCAGACTTGTCCAATTTCTCCATTTGCAGCTGCTGAATGTACAGCCTACGCATCAACATATGCCATTTTTTAAACCTCCCTAACTGGGCTGCTCCCCCCCAAGGGCTGGGTTCACCACCTGGCGCACCCGGGCAAGTGCCGTTGCTCTGAACAGGTGGGTGGGCCCACTCTTGGCCGATGGCACAGGGCCATTCATAGTACAATACAGTGTCTCTGACGGTGGGGGGCCCATTTGCCGTCAGACACACCGGCGTACTATGAGGGGCCCTGCGCCACCACCGTCGCCCACAAGTGGGGTCCCCTGCTTGCTTATGGCAACAGCACTTGCAAGTTGCAATACTTACCTCTCCCTGCTCCACCGCTGTGTAGTCTGGGCAGTTAAATCCTTCACAGGGACGGCCACTACAAATTTGGTGAACTGATCGATGATGGTTAAGATGTAGCTATGGCTTGTCCTGCTGGCCTCTACCTTCAGATGATCAATGGCTACCACTTGTAATGGACGTCAACTCACAATCGGATGCAGTGGTGCTTTATGATCAGCTTTCACAGTTTTCCTAGTCACAGACGTGTGACATTCTTGCCACCATTTTTCAATGTCTCCTCTCATGCCAATTCAATAGAATCGCCTACGGCCTGTGGCTTCTGTCTTTTGCACTCCAAAATGACCAGACACATCATGATAGGTAGTGAGGACCATGTCTACATCTCACCCTGTGATCACAATTTGATAGAGACGATTAACGGTGATGGGATCCACGCTACTGCGATAGAGCAATCCTTTCTTCACAAATAACCATTTTCGCTGTCTCCACAGACAGGGTCAGCATCGCTTCTGCGAAATCTACCGGGAGGTTTTCCCGTGATTAGTAATTCCCAAATTTCTGCACTCGACTTTCCGTCTGTACTTGTATCCATCTAGTTTCCAGTAGCGGAGAGTCTGGACTGGCTTACTGAGACTGAAATATATATGAAGATTTAAAAGTACCCCAACAATGTATACTGGTGTACGCTTCGAATACATTTCCCTTTTTCTACTTTTTATATCCTGGTGTAATCCATACGGAGCCTGTGAGTGTCTGTGTCTGACTCCGGAAATATAGACGGAAATTTACAATTACACCTAGACTGCATACACCTGGTATCTGCTGATACAGTACCTTTGTTCTAAATTTTTTATTACGGTATATTCCATTCTGAGTGAGCGTGTGTGGTTTACTTCTTCTATATATACGGAGATAAAAATGTTACTCTATACTATATACAGCTTCTATCTTGTTATACAGTACCTTTGTTCAACATTTAATATTACGGTCAAATCCATACTGAGTGAGCTTCTGAGGGTGACTACAGGAATATCTATACGGAGATTTAAATTGTACCCTATAATATATATACTTGCTATCTTGTTATCCAGTACCTTTTTTTCAACATTTTGTATTATGGTCAAATCCAAGCTGAGTGAGCGTCTGAGGGTGACTCCGGAAATATATACCGAGATTTCAAATTTGACCAACACTGTATACAGCTCTACGATTCTGATATAGTACCCTTTTTTGCTATTTAGATTCTAGTGTAATCCATAATGAGCCTGTAAACGTCTGTCTGTTACTCCGGAAATATAATTGGAGACTTAAGATTACACCAACACTGTATACAGCTGTATGCTTGTGATACATTACCCATTTACTGCTTTTTATATTCTGGTATAATCCATACTGAGGAAGTGAGAGTCTGTTTCTGACTATGGAAATATATACGGAGATTTACAATGCCCCCTATACCGTATACAGCTGTACGCTTCTGATGCATGAACCTTTTACTGCTTTATATATTGTGGTGTAATCCATACTGGGCCTGAGAGCATCTGTGTCTGCCTCCTCAAATATATACTGAGATTTAGAATGTTTAAACTATACTAGATACCTATTATCTGCTGATACTGTACCCTTTCTCAAATTTCTATATTCTTGTTGAATCCATACTGGGCCTGAGAGCGTCTGTGTCTGCCTCCTGAAATACATACGGATATTTTTTCTACTTTCACTAAACTATATATACCTTGTATCTGATACAATACTCTTTGAGCCAGAAAGTACTCCTCCACCCACCATTCTAAGTGCATCATTGACACCTGGAACATTAGCCCACATGTGTGATTATTTCTTGCAGATCTTCTTTTTATATTATGGTGTGATCCATACTGAGCCTGTGAGAGTCTGTGTGTTACTCATTAAATATATATGTAGATATAAAAATTACACCAACACTGTATACAGCTGTACGCTTGTGATACATTACCCATTTACAGCTTTTTATATTATTGTCTAATCCATATTGGGCCTGAGAGCGTTTGTGTCTGCCTCCTGAAATATATACGGAGATTCAGAATGTTTAAACTTTACTATATATACCTTGTATCTGGTGATACTGTACCCTTTTTCAACTTTTTAGATTATTGTGTAATCCATACTGAGCCTGTGAGCATCTATGTATGACTCATGAAATATATACAGAGATTTACAATTATCTCTAGACTGTATAGAGCTGTATGCTTCCGATACAGTACCATATATCTGCTGGTATTTTGGGTGCATTTTCACAAAAATTAGTAAGTATGGTGGAAGAGGCCACGGACGTGGGCATAGGGGGCCAGCTGGTACTGATAGTGGTGGTGGTGCATCTACTGGTAGTGCCAAAAGCACAACAGCAGCTAAGGCAGGAGGTGTTGAGCCTGCGTCATGGTCTGGCTCCGGAAGGCCTGTAAGGCTCCCTTTTCAGGGAGTAGGTAAACTGCTTTTAAAGCCGGAGCATCAGGAACTGGTTTTGGCTTACATTGCTGAAACAGCCTCCAGCTCTATCGCCTCCTCTTCTGAAGTTTCAAAAAATGCAAGCACTGAGTTGTCAGTGCAGGCTTCTGGTCAGGAGCAACCCCTTTCCTTGGGTCCTTCACCCACACCAAAAGTGAAGGATGCGGCAGCCCACACTTCAGATTACTCCATGGAGCTCTTTTCACATACCATACCTGGGTTCATTCTAAATGGGACACATTATATATACTGTACATATATATACATATATATACTTATACTATATATATATACATTATTTGGGCCCATAAGACACTGGAGCATCATCCATGGGGCCCATCATGTACTGGAGCTTTCTAAATGGGGCAGATTATATATGGAGCATTATTTGGGCCCATAAGACACTGGAGCATCATTCATGAGGCCCATCATTTACTGGAGCATTCCAAATGGGGGACATCAGACACTGGAGCAGCATTTATGGGGCCCATTATACACTGGAGCATTAGAAATGGGGCTCATTATATATGGAGCATTATTTGGGCCCATAAGACACTGGAGCATCATCTATGGGACCCATCATATACTGGAGCATTCTAAATGGGGCAGATCAGACACTGGAGCAGCATCTATGGGGCCCATTATACACTGGAGCATTAGAAATGGGGCCCATTATATATGTAGCATTATTTGGGCCCATAACACACTGGAGCATCATTCATGGAGACCATCATATACTGTAGCATTATGTGGCGCTCATCATATACTGTATGGAACATTATATGGGACCAATTATTCTGTATGGAGAAATATATGGGGCTCATTATTCTGTATGGCGCACCATGTGGTGGCCATAATACTGTATGGAGTAATATACTGTCCATTTTTTGAGCTATTGTAGAATTTAAAATGGATATCAGTCATGTCATGTAAGAAGTGAAGTATTTTTCATTGTACTATACCTATATTTCTGTGCCGTATCGGAGCATCATGAATTGTAGTATGTGTTAAAGAGGCGCACTGACACTCTTTGGCCCGGGGCACATGAAAACCTGGAGCCAGCCCTACCCCCCCCCACCTTTAGCCAAATAGCCCTCAGTTTTCAAAGCGTAACTATTATTATGAAGTAAATAAAGGTTGACAAGCTTCAATATAAGAATTGATGTTGTTGGCATTGAAATGGGCACTGTAGGTGTGTTTACTGTCCTCCACTCCCTGCCGACTTTGCTTCCCCATTGACTTGCATTGGGTTTCGTGTTTCAGTCGGACCTCCGACTTTTCCCTATAGTTGGCCGATTTTGTTCGACTTGACTTTTGAAAAAGTCGGGTTTCATGAAACCCGACTCGACACTAAAAAAGGCAAAGTTGCTCATCTCTACTACATAGTAATATGTATTATCGCTCACATTCATGTTATTGCCACATATATACATGTGTTACCAGTTACCATTCTTTGGAGAACTGAATTATGTTGTGTTGTGCTTCTTAGTATCATACTGTATATATTATGTGTGATCTGTACTAATGTTCATCATGTACAGTTTAGGGAAAGTAAAGTGCATCCTTTTGGGACATTAGAGGAGGGCACTTTAGTATTATATTTCATATATAGGATACGTGTAGTTCTGTTGTGGGCCACTAGATGGGGGCATACTAGTGTGCACTGTAGGTATAGTTTATAGCATGGTTATAGGGGGTTAAATGTAGGAGTGGCTGCCGGGTAGTAAGACAGGAGTTTTATAGGAAGTTAGGTCAGATGGGGCCAGGGTGCCCAAGTGTCCATATGGGCTATAGGCAGGACAGCTCGGCAGCCACGCAACGTTAAACCACTGCAGCCCACGTTACCCATGGCCACTGTGTATCATAGCAGTGGGCCAGTACAGGAAAGGAAAGATATGGCGACTTATCGCCTGGGTGGATGGCTTAAGGGCAGGAGTCGGTTGGACTGAGGAGTGTCAAGTAGCAGCTAGATAGCGCTGCCACTAGAGGTGACGGGCAAGTTACCATCGTGGGGAAAGTCTACTCACCTCGGTGGGACCCAGGAGCGCAGCGCTTGTAACTATAGGCAACCTGCAGGACCTGCGGGGAAGGCGGAGCGTTGGTGAGATGCCTGAGATCCGCAGGACCTGCGGTCACGTGACCGAGCGTCAGAGAAAGTGGGCGGGGCCACCAACGAGCTTTGGTAACGCTAGCAGCTGTGCTGGAACTAATGTGGCTCAGAGAATTACAGTGGTCAAACAAGCAATCAGGTCATACACGGGGTGGGCGGCGAGGTACAGGAGGGATGTACAGAGGGAGGTCAATAACGTAGCCAAGGGTCATACACAGAACGGCAAGCGGGGTACCAAATCAGCAGACAAGAGATGTTAACCATTACAGGACCGAATCAAACACCAGGCAAGCAAGCAACGATTGGCATGAAGCACAGACAGAACAGGGTCAGGCACACTCAGCTAGGAGTATAAACGACAGGGGAGGGCTCCACCTTGAGGCCATAAAAACCCTCCCTGGATCCACAGAGAGGCTTTCCAAGTTAACCCTTAAACACCCTACCCTGAAACCTCAATAAACCATGACAAGGAGATGAAGGAAGTTGGAGCTTCTACAGGAATGGAACAGACAGGCCGGATGCTTTACCAGAGGCAATGAAACGTGGTGACTGTTGATTTTGAGTCTGGGGTGAAACAGGCTGAAGGAATTGTCATTATGGCGAGGTCAGGCCAGGAAGGAACTGGGGAGCAGTCTAGGACAGTCTGGTCCGGGCGTGTACTGCACAGAAGCGACAGCCAAGCAGGGAAAGATGAGGAAATAAGTGAACATCATGATGTGCCAACTGTGGATGTAACGTGTGAAGTATTAAGTAAAGAAAATGTTCAAGTTATCCTGGACTGTGTCTCCATTACTGGGAGTCGCCTGAAAGAGGGACCGTCGTCGCCTGGGAAGTGCCCAGGGAAGTGTGGATTTGGAGATGCAGGTATACTGAAGAGAAGAATACAGTTTTCTGTAGGGGAAGGACTGGACATAGATGTTACAGTATCTCAGGTCACGACTACAGTCCTGTCCTCCAATAACTTATGTGATTTCCACACCGGTCACATATCTGAGTAAACGTATTTGGCCTTGCTAAATACATTTGTATTGAACGAGGCCGCTCACGACTATTCAACAAGTTACCACATGCATGAAAATTGCATTATTGCGGTCACATTATCGCCCACTCCCAGCTCCAGAGAATTCTCACAGTGCGTGATGTGCACACTGTGAGGGTTCACAATATGCAGTCACATAGAATGAATGCAGATTTTAACTTCAAGCCTGGACAACCCTTTTAACCAAAACCAATGTACTACGACTGATATTACAAACATACAGTGACCATATAATGATAATATCAGGTCTATGTGAGGTGACCAGAGTGGTAGTTGTGGCGAGGAGCTGTTACGACCCCACACCCTAGCACCCCACAAAGGAAATACAATGTCCCACCTGTCATGCGTAAAGTAGAACGTTCACATTTGGCTCCAGAGTTCCTTCCGATCCTGTAATCTCAGCTCCAGATTCAAGGTTTACACAAACAATTCCAGACTCCATGTTCATACTCAACAGTTCAACTTTACATGAAGACAGGGATTTTACAACACATATAGCACAGTTCGCATCCATTTGCATTTCTTGAGCTCTCCCTGCCTCTTCTGACTTCTGCCCTGCAGACACTCCTTTCACTTCTGCGGCATCCATTCCCCTAGGTCCACCATCTTCCTCCCATTCCCCTTGTTTGGTTTCCATTGGAAAAGGTAAAAGGTGCACTAAGCTCTGCGGAGTCCCGGATATTAGCCCCGCATCCTCTTTGCAATGATTACTTAAATAGATGGTGAGCGCTCGTACGCTGCTTAGCCTGGGGTTCCTCTTTGCCTCAGCAATCTCCAGCCTTGGGGCTATCTGTCTTTTCTCTTGTTGCTACATCACTTTATGTCTACCCTAATCAGGAAGTCTCACCACTATATCTTACTGCTTTGCATTACACCCATCTCTAATTCCTCCCAACCTGGAAAACCCCTTCTTTCAACTATGATTATGAAGCGATGGCCGGGGAAATCACTACCGTGCAGGGAGACTATGGTACACAAGATGAGGTGCAAACAGCAAAGGGCAAATTTATGGAAAGGCAAGGAATATAGTGATAGGAAGGAGTAAACAGAGGTATGCAATGGCAAAAGATAATTTACAAAAGTGATATCCTTTAGGTGGGCAGTCAAATAGCACGGTGCTCCAACTATCACAGAACAATATATTTTCCAACAGGCAAAACAACACAGTAAATGCAGTATGATGCTACTCTAATTATATCCTACCTGGCCTCTGCTACGCTGGCCACTCTGCTACTGTACTTTGTCTATTGCAGCCTATCCTAGGCCCTAACATGTGCACATACGGGGTTAAACTAACAGTAATGTTGGGGACTGCGTCCAGTCCCGGGGGCCCCCAGCAGTCCTGTAAGATGGTGCGCAAGTCTTTCTGGAAGCTCTGTGAAACTTGGTGTTCTACTTGCTTGACAGTCCTGGAGGTGCTCCTGGAAACTGTAGATTCCTATCTTGTTTTTCTTCGTGGCTCCTCACGGTAACACAGGACAGCTACCTTTATTATCCCCAGAAGAGTCTACACAATCTCTCAAGTTCAATCAGCATCAAGATATGCATACACCAGCCCCTGCAGCGTCTTCAGCTCAGAATCTGCACACAGGAGCCAAACCCATCCCCACTCAGTCTTTGCAGAACAACACACAAGTCTTTTGCAGGGGAGACAGAATGTACCAACACACCAGCCAAGGGGGTGCTGTCTCTTAAACTGACAGCATGTCTCTTACTGTCCATAGCAACACCACCCCCTTACATGTCTCCCTACTTAAAGATGGTCGTCCTCAGCCATCACAGTATCAAGAATGCAGTGTGATGAAGAAACTTGCAATGCGAAATAGCACTTATTGAGTAGGTAACACAAGCAGTAAAACAGACACTGTTCTACATATCGGACTGGTGGAACCCCTGCAGTAGACCTCTGGGATCTCCGGAAGTTTTTACTATCTTCCAGAGGAACACTTGCTGCAGGAGTCGTAGTAGGCTCTCTTCGGGATTCATCATCACATGGCGGTAGTGGTACATCCAAAAGATTACCTTCTCTGTCCAGCTGAGAACCCCCCACAGTATCAGGGCAGGTCCACCATTCATCATTGATTTCACTAGCAGGCAAGACAGGTTCAGGAAGTGGCTAGCGCCTTCAGGTGGCAATGGTACAAAATGGACCTCAGACCGGCATAGCCGCAGCATATTTCTGTGGAGTACCCTAGGGGTGGACGCCTCACTCTCAACCTGCACCTTGTAGACCGGACTGTCAGCATACACTTGCTGGAGTATCCTGTAAGGCTGTACTTCCCATCTCTCACTTAGTTTACCCTTGGGGCGTTTCTCTCTGACTAATACTCGGTCCCTGGGCTGGAGCGGTATCTCTTGAATCGGTTTATGGCCGTATGTTCTTTTTCCTGCAGCTGCTGACCCACCAACCGCCATGTTGTTTGCAATCGTTGCCGATGTTCTTTCACCCATGAAGTGACAGTTCACTCCATCAGCTCCTCTGGCTGTTCCAACTTCAACTCAATGATCTCTCGTCCAGCTCTTCCAAACAGCAGCAAATATGGTGTGTAACCCGTGGTGGAGTAGACAAGATTGTTGTAGGTCCAGACCAACTCTGGCAGAAAGTCTGTTCAGCATGGCCTCCAATGTCCTCAGCATTTGAAGTAAGGTTCGGTTGAAACGTTCACATGCTCCATTGCCTTGAGGATGGTAAGGGGTGGTCTGGAACCACTCTATGCCATACAAATGATACTGTTCTTCCATCATCTTGCCTTGGAAACATGCAACTTGGTTATAGTGGATGCGCTTTGGGCACCCATGCACTTGGATGAAGTCTTGCTAGATGGCCCACACTGCCGACTCGGCTGTCTGATCTCTAGTCGGGGTGACTACGGCGAACTTGGAGAAATGGTCGGTCATCACCAAACAGTACTGTAGCCCTGGGGCTGAGTGTCCCAAGAGGAGATAGTCGATCATCAAGACTTCTAGCGGTTCCTCAGTATGTATGGTCTGGACAGGTGCCCTTTGTTCAGTACTCTTAATGAGGTCGCTTACCCGACATTGCTGGCAAACCTCCTCCACCACAGACTTCAACCGGGGGGCAGTACACGTACCGCTGTAACCACTGGTAGGTCTTTGTGAACGCGAAGAGGGCTCCAAATTTGTGGGCTTCTTTAGGGACTTCTTGGGCCATTCCTCCTGGGATAACCACCTGCCACCTTACTTCCATATCTTTTGGCTGTTGTCTCTTACAATATAACACCAACTCTCGCACCTCCAGCCTATCCCTCTGGTGTAAGACACTCTTCATCTCTGCGTCCAGACTATCTCTTTCTTGTCTGCCTGGCTTCCGTTTCTGCGTTACTCAACATTTCATCTGTCTCAGCCCTTCATCTTCATCCTGAATATATCCCCATTCCTCATTGGTTCTCCCCAGGGATCTGGGTAGTGAGCAGGCCTCCCTACTTGACTGGACCGCAACCACTGGGGGCCTAAACTTATGGAAATCTGGGGTTTCTTCCTCTTCGAGTTGTTCATCTAGGTCCCCCACTGGAGTTTCCACCGTCACTCATGACAGCCCATCAGCATTTACATTTTCAGTAGCAGACTGATAACGGTTGGTAAAGTCAAACTTGGCTAGATAAGCCATCCACCGTTATTCCAAGGCCCCCAATTTAGCATTCTCAAGATGGGCCAGGGGATTATTATGTTTGAACTTGAATCTTGGTCCCTGTCAGGAAGCCCGCAAACTTCTCTGTCATGGCCCACACCAGGGCCAGGAGCTCTAACCGGAAAGAGCTGTATTTGTAGAGGGTTTCTTTTGTTGTCTCGCAGGGACCTACTGGCATACCTGATGACTCTCTCGTGTGCATCCTGTATTTGAGAAAGTAATGCACCGAGTCCATGAAGGCTACTGTCTGTGTACAACAGGTACAGTTAATCAAAATCTGCGTAGGCAAAAATCGGGGCTGAAGTAAGAGCATTCTTTATAGCCTGGAAGGGCCTCATCTTGTCGCTGGTCCCAATGGATACACTGGTTCTTCAGCACTCCAGCGGTCCCCCTCAGCAGCTCATTCAGAGGGCCCACCATCTTTGCAAACTCTTTGACAAACCGTCGGTAGTACCCGGCGAGCCCAAGGAAGGCCTGGAGTTCCCTCATTGTTCAAGGGACGGGCCACTTCAGGATAGCAGCCACTTTTTCTGGTGAGGGCAGAACTCCATCTTGTGACACTATGTGGCCCAGGTACTTGATCTTCCTCTTGAAGAGGTGGCACTTCTTTGGCTTCACATTCAGGTTATGAACCCGCAGTCTTCCGAGTACCTGTCCAAACCGGGCAAGGTGTTCTTCGAACGAGACAGAAAACACAATGATGTCATCCTCATAGATCAGGGTAGCTTCAAAACACTTTTCTATCAGCCGTTGAAACGTGCCCGGAGCATTGGAGAGCCCGAAGGGCATCCGGTTAAACTCAAACAATCCAATAGGGAGGATGAAGGCGGTTTTTGCTTTGTCCTTCTCTGCCATGGCCACTTGCCAGTATCCGCTTGCTAGGTCCAAGGTGGAGAAATACTTGGCTTCCCCCAATGCTGTCAAGGATTCCTCGATGCGGGGTAACGGGTATGAGTCTCAGACAGTGGAGGCATTGAGTTTCCTGTAATTTACACAGAACCGAATGGTCCCATCCTTCTTCTTGACGAGCTCCATCGGGGCCGCTCAAGGGCTCTGACTACTCTGCACTACTCCTGAATCCAGTATTTGCCTCAGTAATGTCTTTACCTCTTGATAAATCTTGGGTGGGATTTGCCGGTAGCGTTCTCTAATTGGACGAGCATCCCCGGTCGGTATCTCGTGCGTGATGGCTTCGGTACAGCCGAAATCTTCAGCGTGACGGGCGAATGCGGCCTGATTTTCCCACAGCATAGCTTCTATCGCCTGCACACGCTCAAGGCCTAGAGCCTTTACATCCACTTCCATTTGACTCCGCAAAAACTCTTACTGTTTCTCTTATTCATTCTCATCTGGACTATTGTAACTCTCTTCTAATCGGTCTCCCTCTTACCAAACTCTCCCTCCTCCAATCTGTCTTGAATGCTGCAGCCAAGATCTTATTCCTCACCAATCATTACACCGATGCCTCTACCTTGTGCCAGTCCTTACACTGGTTACCCATCCACTCCGGAATCCAGTACAAACTTATTACCCTCACTCACAAAGCACTCCATGGCTCAGCACCACACTACATCTCCTCCCTGGTCTCAGTCTACCACCCTACCCATGCCCTCCATTCTGCTGATGACCTGAGGTTAGCATCCTCAATAATCAGAACCTCCCACTCCCATCTCCAAGACTATACACATGCTGCGCCAATTCTTTGGAATGCACTTCCCAGGTCAATACAATTAGTTCCAAATCCCTACAATTTTAAGCGTGCCCTGAAAACACATTTATTCAGACTGGCCTACCACCTCAACACATTAACCTAACTGTCCCTGTGTGGCACAGTCAAAAGTTTTACCATAACCAGGTTCCCCGCATCATGTTCCCACATGCTTTATGCATCTATTAGCCCTGTGTGTCTGTACTGTTGCACACTTAACATTATGGCTGGTCCGAACAATGAAGGTAACTGTTACCACCCATCTTTCGTGTCTACCTTTTTTCCTCATAGACTGTAAGCTTGCGAGTGGGGCCCTCACTCCTCTTGGTATCTGTTATGATCTATGTGATTTTTGTTATACTGTAATGTCTATCGTCTGTACAAGTCTCCTCTAAAATGTAAAGTGCTGCGGAATATGTCGGCGCTATAGAAATAAAATTATTATTATTATTATTATTTGATCAAGGATGACCCGCCCATTCCACTCCGGGGATGGCGTCTCTTCGGCCCTGCAGTGACTACTAGGATCCACCTTCTATTGGAGATAAAGACATCTCCTTCTGACTGACCACTTCGCAATTATGTAGGTACACCAGGGCCAGATCTGTCACTCGTGGCAATGTGACTTCCCCAGGCCCACATCCAAAGCTCCTATGGGGACGTGTCCTCGCTGGACCTCAGCTATTGTACGAGCTATCATGACTTTTTGGTCCACCCCTCCGTTTACCACAGGCTGAACAATCACTTCCAGCCCGTCAAGGTTGCGATGAGTCCCCACTGGAAGGTGTAATATACTTTCTCGCTCTGGAGGCAAGATTACAGGCTCTTTCCCAGGGGCCCTGATGACCCCTACTGTCTGATAAGGCGGCACACTCTTCTGCGTCCCACAGACGCAGATCAGTCACTGAAGGGCTTTTGAGTAGGCTTGTGTGTAGCAGCCTACTTCCAATAACTGGGTCCCCATTTGGTAAACATTATCTGATCGAGTTCTCGTAGGATATTCATTTCCAGTACTACAGGCACATCTTCTTTGATGGGCTCAGGGACTAGCAGTATCCTTTTTTCCCACTTCTTGCCCACAGATTCGAATATTCATCCACACGACCCCAGTGACCGGGATCGGTTGTTGATTGGCAGCAAACAACTGTATCAATGTCTCCTTCTCCGGCTTGGCCAGGGCCTGAAAATGCTGCTTGAAATACGTTTTTGGCATCGTTGTCACTTGTGACCCAGTATCTATCAAGCAGTCCACTGGAACACCCTCAAATTCAGCATGCAGGATGGGACTTACAGCAATCAAGTGTTCATTATGATAAGGAGCGGCCTCTCTCCTCGCCTCCCCCGCAGAGTGCCGCGTTATTGCGGGGGTTGGTAGTTTAACGGTGGCTGTTGCAGGCTTTGGGCATTATTCCGACAGTCCCTGGCAAGGTGTCCCCGTCCTCCACATTCCCAGCATTGGATTCCTCCTCTTTGCCGGGGGTCACCTCGAGCCTGTCCTCGTGTCTCCGATGCCTGACAGGAGGGAGATTACACTCACTGATCCCTTATAGGTCGGGCCGAAGAATGGTTGTATGAGTACGATGGGTTTAACTGTTGTTCTCCCATTCTCTGCTCCATCTGGGTTAATTTGTCTTGCATATTAACAAGAGTCCGCTGCAAGTCTTGCACTACCTGGACCAGCGCCTCCTGATGATTTGGGTCTCCTCTGGTATTGGCGCCCTGGACACGCATCACCCCAGACGCGTAACTGTCTTCCTTACTTCGGGCCACTGCTTCTGCCAGAATTTGATGAAATGAAAGAGCCGGATCTGCACGGACCCATTCTGACAGTGCTTTCCTCAAGGACATGCTGTGCAGTCCCAGAATGAATTGTTCTAGGAGTATCTGGTCTTTAGAGCCCATGCCACCAAGCCCATCTGACTCCTTTCTCTGCACCTCTGCTAACACTTCTTGCAGTGCTATCGCACACTGAGAGATACCTTCCTCTTCCCACTGCAGTCTAGAGAAAAATTTGGGGCAGGGGTGTCCCGCGCTAGCCGTCTCACTGTAAATCTCTTCCAAGAATTTCACTAACTCCTTCAGGGTACTATGGGTGAGTTCCGTCTGTAGACAGACGTTTTTACGCGCCTCTCCCTCTAGGGCAGTCAAAGCAATGTCCACAACAAGGTCTGTGCTGATGTTATAAATCTTCAGGGTGCTTTGCAGCCAGGACATCCAGAGAGGAGCTTATTATTGCCGTCAAACTTTGGTAGCACACTAAATATGGTACCCATTTTACCCATAGGGAGTGTCCTTGCAGGGGTTCCACCAATGCCCACAGCATCCCCACTACCACTAGCATTCCCGTCGTTGCTGTCTGCCACCTCCATCTTGGTGACAGTCACCCTGCTTGCAGCTCCACTGGAAACTACCACCATGCAGCGAGTCTACGGTACACAAGATGAGTTGCAAACAGCAAAGGGTAAATTTCTTGAAAGGCAAGGAATATAGTGATAGGAAAGAGTAAACAGGGGTATGCAATGGCAAAAGATCATTTACAAGAGTGATATTCTTTAGCTGGGCCATCAAATAGCACGGTGCTCCAACAATCACAGAACAATATATTTTCCAACAGGCAAAACAACACAGTAAACGCAGCATGATGCTACTCTAACTATAGCTTACCTGGCCTCTGCTATGCGGGCCACACGGCTGCCATGCTCTGTCTATTGCAGCCTATCCTAGGCCCTAACATGTGCACATACAGGGTTAAATTCACAGTAACGTTGGGGACTCCGTCCAGTCCCGGGGGCCCCCAGTAGTCCTGTAAGATGGTGCGCAAGTCTTTCTGGAAGCTCTGTGAAACGTGGTCTTCTACTTGCTTGACAGTCCTGGAGATGCTCCTGGAAACTGTGGATTCCTTTCTTGTTTTTCTTCGTGGCTCCTCACGGTAACACAGGACAGCCACCTTTATTATCCCCAGAAGAGTCTACACAATCTCACAAGTTCAGTCAGCCTCAAGCTATGCGTCTTCTCACAGCTGCAGGCACACCAGCCCCTGCAGTGTCTTCAGCTCAGAATTTGCACACGAGCCAAACCCCTCCCCACTCCCCACTCAGTCTTTGTAGAACAACACACAAGTCTTTTGCAGAGGAGGCAGAACGTACCAACACACCAGCCAAGGGGGTGCTGTCTTTTAGGCTGCATTGACACGTTGCATTTTTTTCACGTTTTCTCTGCGGTTTTTAACGCGCGATTTTGCCACGAAAACGCAAAAAACAGCATCCCATGCAGCATGCTCATTAATTTTGTGGAATTGCAGCGATTCCGCCCACATAGGAATGCATAGTTCTGCTTACTTTCCGCATGTGGCTGTGCCCACCATGCGAAAAGTAAGAACATTTGCGGATGGTACCAACAGTCTGGAGGAGAGGAGACTGTCCTCTGGGTCCCTGTAAAAAATAGAATTAAAATAAGAAAATCGTCATATTCTCACCTTCCGATGTCCCTCGCAGCGTCACCAGGCTTCAGTGATGCTGCCGGCAGGTCCCGTTCCCAGTGATGCATTGCGGCAATGACCTTTGATAATGTCGCGTTCTCGCGACACCTTAGCGGTCTCGTGAGACTGCAATGTCATCAAAGGTCAATGGCGCAATGCATCACTGGGAACGGGACCTGCCAGCAGCATTGCGATGATCAGGGACGCTGCGCGGGACGTCAGAAGGTGAGAAAAACACCATTTTTTATTTTTTTTATTATTTTTAACATTAGATCTTTTTACTACTGATGCCGCATAGGCAGCCTCAATAGTAAAAAGTTGGTCACACTCGTCAAACACTGTGTTTGATGAGTGTGACCAACCTGTCAATCAGTTTTCCAAGTGATGCTACAGATCGCTTGGAAAACGCTAGCATTCTGCAAGCTAATTATGCCTGCAAATCGCTAGTTTTTCCGTGGGAAAATCACGGGAATTTAAAATGCGGTTTTCTCACAGAATGGAATTCCGGAATTCCCGCGGTAACTTCCGCGGGAATTCCATAACGTATGCTCTTAGCCTTAAAGTGGCAGCATGTCTCTTACTGTCCATAGCAACACCACCCCCTTACACTTTTGCTGTCTCTATCTCCATGGTGCCCCACTAATCTATACCCAATCTTCTCCTATTCAACAACTACCCTCCTATTCTATATCTTTACCTAATCTTGTACAAAATATTTGAAAAACACATAGACGTTATAATAACAGAAAACGAATACATGTAACGAATGGAAGTGGAGGCAGAGATGGCAAAGTTTTAAAAGTGGAACCTCGGGACCACGGTCCGGGGGGCTCCGAAGGGGGCGTAACTAGTGTGCCCCGGGTACCCATTGTGAGGTAGCGCTGTCATTCACATAGGGGATCACTCGCTTGCAGCCACAAAAACCCAGATCCAGTACGGGTTTTCCATAAAACAATCATAGTCCCTTCGGTTTATTCAGCATCATAAACCATCAAAGCAACAGGAAACAGCATATAGTCAGCATAGCGTCCATTACAGAGTTCAGCTCTCTTATCCTGTAGTCATACAAGTTATGCACTGTTCAATGCGCAGGCTTTCTAGCCACCAAGTTATCTCACCCTGCCAGGGTTTCCTCATGCTGCTTCATCATGCTGCACACGTTCATTCCCTCCAGGGAACTAACAGGCATACGTCGCCATTACTCACAGCCACTTCACAGGCTGTTAGCCAGGAAGCCCCATCTCAGCGGGCCCTTCCACACTGGACCAACCGGGTCCAAGCATTCACCACATGTGACCTACCCTGGCCACCTTATATGGTCTGTAGCCACGCCCACCAGGTCACATGGCTATGACCTCATCACAGGTCCTTGAACCATTCACACACTTTATCACAACGTTCTCAAACACACCGCCTGGGTGGGTTTGTAGGTAACTGGGTCTGCCCGTCTCCCCAGCTACCTGGAGTCTTCTCCCTGACATATTGACACAGCACTTCAGCAATATCACTGCTAATCAACACACACATCAGTCTCCATCTCAAGGCCACCCACCTTGAGATACATAACGGTCCTTCAGGATTCTGCCTCTCATCCTCTCTTGGGACATCCACACAGTGCCCCCTAGCGGACAAAGGGGTCATTACACCACACCATAGTAAAACCCCTCAGACAGAACCAGAATGGAATACCCGGAGGACACAGGTGCTACCTCCAGTTAGACCCCGGACACGTGGCAGCTGTCCCAGCGGGACCAAAAGGGATAACAGAAATGACAGCAGAGTTCATAATGAGACGGGTCCTGGATCCGGGTAGATGGTGTGCAGCTGGCTCTGGTAACCTTGACTCAGTTCTCGGACTCGGATGGCTGTTGACGGAACGGGATGGCTTTCACCCAGATGATTGCAGGTATAACCAGGGTTATTAGGATTCAGATATTTCTGTGGAGACAGACAGCATAAGAAAATGCACAGAGACTGCTAGGCAGCGCAGACAGGTTAGCAACAGACCGGATGTAGCAATGATTGATACTCATTGCTCCGGCACTCTCCCTATGGAGGAGAGGCCAGAAACAGCAGCCAGTGCGCTGCCATTGGATAATTGCTTATTTTGAAAAATGCACGCTGTCTCTTTAAGAAGCCAAGGGGGCATGCGCAAGTGCCCTAATAGCTCTGGCTGAAGACCTGCCGACTGGACGCCAGGAGGTGGGGGAAGGGAAGAGAACTGAATGCAGAGAAGCAGGATGTGACACACAGGGAGCCGGCTGCTGCACAGGCACAGCATGCAGGGCACGAGGTGAGTGCCCTGAACGGGGAGCAGCAGCAGACTGAGGCGCCAAACTAGGACAGGGTCCGGGTGTAACAGTATCCCCCTCTTTGCGCCCCCTCTTTTTCAAGCCTGCGTGAAATCTTTTAAGAAGAGGAGCCTGGATGATCTCCCTAGGCTCCCAAGATCTCTCCTCAAGACCAAAGCCCTTCCAGTCCACCAGGTAATAGGTCTTAGCCCTTACTTTCTTAATGGCCAGGATACTCTATGTTTTACCTCAAAAACATCATCCTCCGAGACAGGGTCAGGAGTGGTACCCGGATCCTTAAAGAAGGGGCTCAAAACTACTGGTTTGAGGAGAGAAACATGAAAGGAGTTAGGCGCACGTAAAGAAGGCAACTTCAGCTTATAAGAGACTGGATTGATTTGTTTCAAGACTTCAAATGGTCCAATGAACCAGGGGCCCAATTTGTAGGATGGCAACTTCAGACGGATATACTTGGAGCTTGGAGGAGAGCCATACCTTGTCTCCGGGGCGAAAGGTAGGCGCATCCAAACGTCTCTTGTCCGTGTGCCTCTTCATGCACTGGGAGGCTTTCTACAGAGCAGTTTTGGTGCCCCTCCAAACCTTAGAAAAATCTTCAGAGAAAGTATCGGCAGCTGGAACGCCAGATGATCCGGAGATGGGAAGAGGTATTCCGAGTTGCAGTCCAAAGACAATCTGAAAGGGAGACTTTCCAGAAGATTCACTTACTTGATTGTTGTAGGAAAATTCAGCCCAGGACAGTAAGTCTACCCAGTCATCGTGATGCACGTTGACGAAGTGACGCAGGAATCCAGCCAGGATCTGATTAGTCCTCTCCACTTAACCATTGGATTGGGGATGGTATGCCGAGAAAAAATCCAGTTCAATTCTTACCAGTTTACAAACTGCTCTCCAGAATTTTGAGGTGAACTGGACTCCTCTGTCAGACACGATGTGGAGAGGGAAACCATGGAGACGGAAGATGGAGACGGAAGATGTGACGGATTAACAGATCCACCAGTTCAGGAGCGGTAGGAAGACCGGGTAGTGGAATGAAGTGAGCCATCTTAGAAAAACGGTCCACAACTACCCACACCACAGAACAGCCAAATGAGATTGGAAGATCTGTGATGAAGTCCATCGCG
Organism: Dendrobates tinctorius; assembly: GCF_039654945.1. Classification (NCBI taxonomy): domain Eukaryota; kingdom Metazoa; phylum Chordata; class Amphibia; order Anura; family Dendrobatidae; genus Dendrobates; species Dendrobates tinctorius. The sequence continues at coordinate 68,295,601 of NW_027361690.1, read as the reverse complement.
ATGTGCTGCCAGGGGCGGACGGAATTGGTAGAGGTTGAAGCCTACCAGCAGGTAGACGTTTTACAGTCTTGTTAGAGGCACAGGAAGGACAGGCTGCAACGTACTCCTGGATATCCTTAGCCATAGCAGGCCACCAGTAGTATCAGATGATGAGTTGCAAAGTCTTCCTCTGACCGGCGTGACCAGCCAACTTGGAAGCGTGACCACACCGAAGGACACGAGTACGTTCAGGAGCAGACATGAAAGTTTTCCCAGGGGGAAGCCGGGTAAGATCAGCAGAAACGACAGCGACTAACCTTGAGGGTTCAATGATGTGCTGAGGTTCCTCCTCTTGATCAGGAGGCAAAAAGGCTCTGGAAAGTGCGTCTGCCTTGACATTTTTGTCAGCTGGACGAAAATGAAGAACAAAATTAAATCGAGCAAAAAACAAAGCCCAGCGGGCTTGACTGGGATTCAGCCTCTGCGCGGTTTGAAGGTAAGCAAGGTTTTTGTGATCGGTGTATATGACTACCTGATGAAGACCTCCCTCAAGAAGATGCCTCCACTCCTGCAGAGCCAATTTGATAGACAGCAATTCCTGATCTCCAACTGAATAATTCTTCTCTGTGGAAGAAAAAACCTTCGAAAAAATACACTTGAGTTCATTCGACCGGTAGACGAGATCTGGGTAAGAACTGCTCCCGCACCTACAGAGGAAGCATTGACCTCAAGAAAAAATTGCTCATTAGAGTTAGGACGATGGTGCATAGGTGCGACAGCAAAGGCCTTCTTGAGCGAAACAAAAGCCTCCTCTGCATCAGGAGGCCAATCCTTGGGATTTGTACCTTTCCGGGTCAGGGCTGAGATCGGCACCACTCGGATGGAAAAGTTAGTAATTAATTGTCTGTAGTAGTTGGCGAAGCCCAGGAATCGCTGTATGGCCTTCAGCCAAGACGGACGAGGCCACCTGAGTACAGCCGATAACTTCTCCAGATCCATTTTCAATCCTGTGGAGGAAACAATGTAACCAAGGAAAGGCAAAGAGGATTGTTCAAAGAGGCATTTCTCAAACTTGGCATACAGCCTACTTTCTCTGAGCCTATGTAAGACTAGGCGTACTTGCCTCCGGTGCATGGCCAAGTTAGTGGAAAAAAATCAGAATGTCGTCCAGGTAGACAACAACACAGGTATAGAGCAGATCCCTGAAAATGTCATTGACGAACTCTTGGAAAACAGCGGGTGCATTGCTTAGGCCAAACGGCATTACCAGGTTCTATTGTGACCATCACGGGTATTGAAGGCTGTTTCCATTCGTCTCCTTCCTGGATTCAGATCAAATTGTAGGCACCTCTGAGATCCAGCTTTGTGAAGATTTTGGCCCCTCGGAGGCGGTCTAACAGTTCTGAAATGAGAGGCAAGGGGTACCTGCTTTTTACCGTGATCTGGTTTAGTCCCCGGTAATCAATACAGGGCTGCAAGGATCCGTCCTTTTTCTTCACAAAGAAAAATCCTGCCCCTGCTGGTGATGATGATTTTCGGATAAATCCTCTGGCCAAATTCTCCTGGATGTAGTCCGTCATAGCTTGAGTCTCTGCCTGGGAAAGAGGGTAGACTCTCCCACAGGGAGGAGATGTTCCAGGAAGAAGACCTATTGGACAGTCATACGACCTGTGGGGAGGAAGTCTCTCAGCCTCCTTTTTCCCGAAGACATCCGAGAAGGGCCAGTAAGCGGATGGTAACCCAGGCAGGGTAGCAGGTTGGACAGGGGGTGAAACTGGTTCAATCCGGGTTAAGCATCGGTCCGAGCAGGAATCTACCCAACGCAGAATCTCGCCTGTTCTCCAATTAAGGACTGGTTCATGTTTCTGGAACCATGGTAAACCTAAAAGCAAGAGGTGAGACAAACCAGGGTGCACATAAAAATGGATTTTTTTCAGAATGCATTAGACCTACCCGGAGTTCCACTGGCTCAGTCTGGAACTGAACGGGTTTGGTCAGTGGCTTGCCATCAACAGCGGTAACCCGCCACGGATTGGGAAGAGTCTGGACTGGTAAGCGGTAATGATCCACAAGCGTCTGCTGGATAAAATTCCCGGCGGCTCCGGAATCCAACAGAGTCCAGAAAATTTTATTTCCCCGCATGACACGGAGACCGAGATCTGCAACGAAGGAGAGGAATATTCTCTACCAAGGGTGGCCTCTCCTACCAAGCCTAGGCACTGGAGTTTCCTAACTTCTTTGGACAGGAGCGGATCAGGTGTTCGGAACTACCACAATATAGACAGCTTCCTTTCTTGCGACGTGATTCCTGGCGGCAGCTGGCCAAACTTACTCGGTCAACCTCCATAGTTTCGAGAGAAGGAGGTGAGGTAGTCATTTTGGTAGAACTAGAGTCTGGGTGGTAGGACCTCCTGTCTCGCTTGATCTCCATGGAACGCTCCTGAAAGCTCAGGTCATTCCTGGTTGCCAAGGTTATCAGATTATCCAAGGTGGTAGGCCTGTCCCGTCCCGCCAGCTCATCCTTGATTTTTCCAGATAGGCCCTCCCAGAAGGTAGCAAGCAAGGCCTCATTGTTCCAGGATAACTCAGATGAGAGGGTGCGGAACTGAACAGCATACTGAGCCACCATGAGGGTTCCTTGGCGTAAGTGAAGCAGGGCAGAAGCGGTCAACGTGACCCGGCCAGGTTCATCGAATGTCCTGCGAAAAGTCTCTAGGAAATATTGAAGATCATTAACCAGCAGGTCTCCTCTCTCCCATAACGGGTTTAGCCAGGCGAGAGCCTCTCCTGCTAGATGTGACATAATAAAGCCCACTTTGGCACAGTCAGAAGTAAACATGTGCCCCAAGATTTCAAAGTGTAGGGTACACTGATTGAGAAAACCCCGACACTGAGTGGGATCACCGTGGAAGCGGGTAGGAGCCGCCAGGCGAGGGCCCTTGCTAGCTGTGACAGCAGGTACCTGGATGCTGGTAGATGAATCTGAAGCAGCCAGGTTCAGCAGAGAATCCATGTGGGTGGATAGGTTATGTAGATACGTCGCGATCTTATCTTGTTGATCTCTTAAACGGGTCACCTCTTTGCACAGTTCCATAGTCGGAGGCCTCTGGGGTCCAGCGGATTCCATGGCCGGAGCAATCTGTAATGAATGGAAGCGGAGGCAGAGATGTTGAAGTTCACATTCGATTTATATTTTTACAGTGGAACCTCTGGACCACGGTCCGGGGGGCTCCAAAGTGGGCGTAACTAGTGAGCCCCGGGTACCCGTAGTAAAGCCCCTCAGACAGGACCAGAATGGAATAACCGGAGGACACAGGTGCTACCTCCAGTTAAACCCCGGACACGTGGCAGCTGTCCCAGCGGGACCAAAAGGGATAACAGAAATGACAGCAGAGTTCGTAATGAGACGGGTCCTGGATCCGGGTAGATGGTGAGTAGCTGGCTCCTGTAACCTTGACTCAGTTCTTGGACTCGGATGGCTGTTGGCGGAACGGGATGGCTTTCGCCCAGATGATTGCAGGTATAACCAGGGTTATCAGGATTCAGATATTTCTGTGGAGACAGACAGCATAAGAAGATGCACAGAGACTGCTACACAGCGCAGACAGGTTAGCAACAGAACCGGATGTAGCAATGATTGATACTCATTGCTCCGGCACTCTCCCTATGGAGGAGAGGCCAGAAATAGCAGCCAGTGCGCTGCCATTGGATAATTGCTTATTTTGAAAAATGCACGCTGTCCCTTTAAGAAGCCAGGGGGCTTGCGCGTGTGCCCTAATAGCTCTGGGTGAAGACCTGCCGACAGGACGCCTGGAGGTAGGGGAAGGGAAGAGAACTGAACACTGAGAAGCAGGATGGGACACACAGGGAGCCGGCCACTGCACAGGCACAGCGTACAAGGCACGAGGTGAATGCCCTGAACGGGGAGCAGTGGCAGACCGTGGTGCAGAGCCAGGACAGGGACAGGGTGTAACAATACATTGCGTTCACAAAACTCTATGAAACAGCTCCTATTCCATGCTAACACGGTTAAGAGAGGGAGAAGCATTTGGTGGCCTCTGTCACCCCCTTACATCTACACCAGTGCTCTGCAGACCATTTTTCGCTTTATAAGACGCTCCAGATTATAAGACGCACCCCAAATTTTGAGGAGAAAAATAGGAAAAAACGTGTTTTAATAAAATGGTGGTGCTTCTTATAATCCAGGCGTCTTATTGCTTACCGGTCTGTCCCCGGGTTGCTGTCGCCCACTCTGTCCCTGGGGTGCTGTCGCCCACTCTGTCCCCTGGATGCTGTCGCCCACTCTGTACCTGGTGCTGCCGCCACCGCGCTGGGTCCCTCGGGTGCTGCTGCCGCCGCTGCGCTGTGTCCCCCAGTGCCTGCCGCCGCCACCGGGCTCTGTCCCGTGCTGCGTGGGGGGCTCTGCCGTTCCATCCATGCCTGCGCGGTGGCTTGCTTCCTGGAAAATGGCCGCCGCTCAAGCGCAGATGGAGATCTCGGCACTGAAATCTCGGGAGATGAGATTTCAGCGCTGAAATCTCATCTCCCGAGATTTCAGTGCCGAGATCTCCATCTGCGCTTGTGCGGCGGCCATTTTCCAGGAAGCAAGCCACCGCACAGGCATGGATGGAACGGCAGAGCCCCCCACACAGCACGGGACAGAGCCCGGTGGTGGCGGCGGCAGGGACCGGGGGACACAGCGCGGCGGCAGCAGCAGCACCTGAGGGACCCAGCGCGGCGGCAGCACCTTGAGGGCCCAGCGCGGTGGCGGCAAGTAACGGACACCCGCAGCGGCAGCCTAAAAAACGTATGTTTGCATTGTAAGACGCACCCCTATTTTCCCCCCAAATTTGTGGGGAAAAAAGTGCGTCTTACAAAGCGAAAAATACGGTATGTGTGTACTGTACAGGTTCTTACCAGTGACTAGTGTTGAGCATTCCGATACCGCAAGTATCGGGTATCGGCCGATACTTGCTGTATCGGAATTCCGATACCGACTTCCGATATTTTTTCAATATCGGAATTCGGCATCGGAATCGGAAGTTCAGTTGATTGACAGCCTGACGTCATCATGATGCGCGGTGTGTGCGCATCATGATGCGCCGTCATTTCGGGCCTTCCGGGGGTCTCTGCCGGCCTGCCGGGGGCTGTGTGGACTGCCCGGGGTCTGTACCGGCCTGCCGGGGGGCTATGTGGACTGCCCGGGGTCTGTACCGGCCTGCCGGGGGGCTGTGCCGGCCTGCCGGTGGTCTGTGCACCCTGTGGGGGTCTGTACCGGCCTGCCGGGGGGCTGTGCCGGCCTGCCGGTGGTCTGTGCACCCTGTGGGGGTCTGTGCCGGCCTGCCGGGGGGCTGTGCCGGCCTGCCGGGGGGCTGTGCTGATGTCCGGGGGTCTGTGCAAGCATCGTCCGATGGGACTACAAGTCCCATCTGGCGATGCCTGCTACCATGACAGTGATTGACACATTAGCCAATGATGGGACAGTAGTAGTCCCATCATCCGGCTAATGTGTTAAATGTTAAAAAAAAAAAAAATACTACATACATACTACATACATACTACATGCATGCTACATACATACTACATGCTACATACATACTACATATATACTACATGCATGCTACATACATACTACATGCTACATACATACTACATATATACTACATGCATGCTACATACATACTACATGCTACATACATACTACATGCTACATACATACTACATGCTACATACATACTACATATATACTACATACATACTACATACATGCTACATACATGCTACATACTGCATGCTACATACATACTACATACATACTACATACATACTACATGCATGCTACATGCATGCTACATACATACTACATACATGCTACATACATACTACATGCTACATACATACTACATATATACTACATACATGCTACATGCTACATACATACTACATATATACTACATGCATGCTACATACATACTACATGCTACATACATACTACATATATACTACATGCATGCTACATACATACTACATGCTACATACATACTACATATATACTACATGCATGCTACATACATACTACATATATACTACATGCATGCTACATACATACTACATGCTACATACATACTACATATATACTACATGCATGCTACATACATACTACATGCTACATACATACTACATGCTACATACATACTACATGCTACATACATACTACATATATACTACATACATACTACATACATGCTACATACATGCTACATACTGCATGCTACATACATACTACATACATACTACATACATACTACATGCATGCTACATGCATGCTACATACATACTACATACATGCTACATACATACTACATGCTACATACATACTACATATATACTACATGCTACATACATACTACATATATACTACATGCATGCTACATACATACTACATGCTACATACATACTACATATATACTACATGCATGCTACATACATACTACATGCTACATACATACTACATATATACTACATGCATGCTACATACATACTACAGGGTCCTCTCTCCTCCTGTACCAGTTATGACTTGTATTGTTTAAGATTATTGTACTTGTTTTTATGTATACCCCCCTCACATGTAAAGCGCCATGGAATAAATGGCGCTATAACAATAAATAATAATAATAATAATAATAATACTACATGCTACATACATACTACATATATACTACATGCATGCTACATACATACTACATGCTACATACATACTACATATATACTACATGCATGCTACATACATACTACATGCTACATACATACTACATATATACTACATGCATGCTACATACATACTACATACATACTACATGCATGCTACATACATACTACATGCTACATACATACCACATACATACTACATATATACTACATGCATGCTACATACATACTGCATGCTACATGCATGCTACATACATACTACATACATACTACATGCTACATACATACCACATATATACTACATACATACAATACATTCATACAATACATACATAGACATACAGTACATATAACATAGAGTAGAAATTCCCACACAGCAATGGCATAAAGTGAGACTAGGGACTTTTTTTTTTTTAAGTGGCGGAGGAATACAGTGCGGAAGGATACCTACCTTCCGTCATTGGATTCCTACAGCCCGTAGAGAACGGCAGCATCAGCTGATGCTGCAGTTCTCTACCCAAGATCGTCGTGGGACACACTCGTGGACTGCTTCGGATCGTGGGTGAGTATTTTTGTGGTTTGTTATGTTAATATTTATTCCGGAAAAGACAATGGCTTCGGGGAACAATGTGACAAGTATTGGTAAGTATGTTACTCTATGTTATATGTACTGTATGTCTATGTATGTATTGTATGAATGTATTGTATGTATGTATTATATATGTGGTATGTATGTAGCATGTAGTATGTATGTAGTATGTATGTAGCATGCATGTAGCATGCAGTATGTATGTAGCATGCATGTAGTATATATGTAGTATGTATGTGGTATGTATGTAGCATGTAGTATGTATGTAGCATGCATGTAGTATGTATGTAGTATGTATGTAGCATGCATGTAGTATATATGTAGTATGTATGTGGCATGTAGTATGTAGCATGCATGTAGTATATATGTAGTATGTATGTAGCATGTAGTATGTATGTAGCATGCATGTAGTATATATGTAGTATGTATGTAGCATGTAGTATGTATGTAGCATGCATGTAGTATATATGTAGTATGTATGTAGCATGTAGTATGTATGTAGCATGCATGTAGTATATATGTAGTATGTATGTAGCATGTAGTATGTAGCATGCATGTAGTATATATGTAGTATGTATGTAGCATGTAGTATGTATGTAGCATGCATGTAGTATATATGTAGTATGTATGTAGCATGTAGTATGTATGTAGCATGCATGTAGTATATATGTAGTATGTAGCATGTAGTATGTATGTAGCATGCATGTAGTATGTATGTAGCATGCATGTAGTATGTATGTGGTATGTATGTAGCATGTAGTATGTATGTAGCATGCATGTAGTATATATGTGTTATGTATGTAGCATGTAGCATGCATGTAGCATGCATGTAGTATGTATGTAGTATGTATGTAGTATGTATGTGGTATGTATGTAGCATGCATGTAGTATGTATGTAGTATATATGTGGTATGTATGTAGCATGTAGTATGTATGTAGCATGCATGTAGTATGTATGTAGTATATATGTAGTATGTATGTTGCATGTAGTATTTATGTAGTATGAATGTAGCATGTATGTAGTATGTAGTATGAATGTAGCATGTATGTAGTATGCATGTTGTATGTATGTAGCATGTATGTAGCATGTAATTTTTTTTTTTTTACATTCAACACATTAGCCGGATGATGGGACTACTACTGTCCCATCATTGGCTAATGTGTCAATCACTGTCATGGTAGCAGGCATCGCCCGATGGGACTTGTAGTCCCATCGGACGATGCCTGCACAGACCCCCGAAGCCTGCACAGACCACCGGCAGGCCGGCACAGCCCCCCGGAGCCTGCACAGACCACCGGCAGGCCGGCACAGCCCCCCGGCAGGCCGGCACAGCCCCCCGGAGCCTGCACAGCCCCCCGGCAGGCCGGCACAGCCCCCCGGCAGGCCGGCACAGCCCACCGGAGCCTGCACAGACCACCGGCAGGCCGGCACAGCCCCCCGGCAGGCCGGCACAGACCACCGGAGCCTGCACAGACCCCCTGGCAGGCCGGCACAGCCCCCCGAAAGGCCCGTACAGACCCCAGAGAGGCTGTACAAGGCAAAAACAGGGTTTTTCTTATTCCGATACCGGAAGTCCCATAGACTTGAATGGGACTTCCGGTATCGGAATCGGCGATACCGATACTTTTTTTAAAGATCGGCCGATCCATTCCGATCCGATACTTTGAAGTATCGGACGGTATCGCTCAACTCTACCAGTGACATTCTCACTGATTGTATTGTGCCCAGACTGCCATGACTTATAATAATAATAATGCTCCATGTGCTTCCTTACAGCTATACAGCAACATACAGTAATAATGTCCCCCTGTGTTGCCCTTTAATAAATCATTGTGCCTCCTTAAATAATAATTCCCCTTGATCCTTTATAACAATTACCCTGTACCTCCTTATAATAATAACAACACCCCCAGGGCTTTCTAATAATAATAATGCCTCCTTGCTTCCCGTATAATGAAAGAGATCCCCCATTGTGCCTCCTTATAATAATGACCCACAGTTCCCCTTTATTGTAGTAATTCTCCTGAACACAACAGGCGCCTCATAGTCCTATCATGTAACACTGAAAGAAAGGCATGCCTCCCAGCTTTTTAAGAAACAGAGAATTATAGCTACAGTATTACAGCACTTATAGTTATTTTAACTTTACTGAAGCCCCCAAGTGGCCTCACCCACTATGATAGCCCTTTCATGACCTTGGTAGAGTTTTATACCCCCACACGGTAAGTTGACCCCAAACTGTATGATTGCCAGACAATACGCATAGAAAGTGTGATGCCCACAACACCCCACACAGTAAGATGGTTACCACAGCCGCCCATACAGTATATTCACCACAGACGCAGATATACACAATTAGATGCACCACAGACCCTCACACAGTATGATGTTCACCACAGGCCACTATATAAACTATGGTGTCCTGTATTATGTCCCCCATAACCACACCATACATTATGATGGTCACCACAGTCCCCAACACAGTTTAATGGCCACTATAGACTTCAACTTTGTATAAATGGCCTCCAAAGACGTCCACCACATCCACCTAACACAATTTAATGTCCACCACGACCACCTTACAAAGTTTAAGTGTCCCCCCAACAGCTCGATATATAGTATAATGGTCTATGCCACAGACCTCTATATAGCATGATGGTCCATCCCATAGTTCCTATATAGTATGATGGTCCCCCACAGACCCCAAAAAATAAAAATCCTTATACTCACTTAATCCAGACTCTTTTACAGCCTCCATCTAATCTACTATCTGGTCTCTCAGTGGACACTGGCAGCATGATTAAATAATATCAATGCGTTAACAATGTCCTATGCATGGTGCAGGACTCCAGCAGGCTGAAAGAAGAAGACCTGGCTGCCTGCCAAGGTAAGTGATGGAACCAGAGGTATTCTGCTCTTTGACAACTGATAACAGTATTGGCATCCTCAGGATGCCGATACTGTTACAACTTAGCAAGCAATGTGGCCCATGGCCGGACAAGCCCAGCTGGCATTTGCCAAAATTGTCAGATGGCCACTTTGGCCCTGAGTGCAAGAGCACACTGACATAAAGACTTGGTGAGAGGTATCACTAAAATGAGTGAATGCAGTGGTATGAATTCTGCTATTAGCTATTGGAACGCCCCGCAGGGTCGGGGGGTACTCGATACCGGGCCGGTCAGGCTCTTTCAAAGGGGAAATGTGTCACGGTGGTGATAGTGACCCGGTCCGTGGCCCTGGGTGTCCAGTGTAGATGATGGAAGTTCAGATGTAGGGGGAAGATGGTAGGAAAATTAATAGGGAAAAGAGGAATCGTGATGCCACCTGTGGTATTCGGCAATGAAGGTGTTAAACCGACGCTGCGGTGCAGATCCACTGGGACAGTGTTAGGGCAGCAGAGATGGTGAAGCTCTCCACGGGTAGAGCTGTGTCCCAGGGAAGTTGAGCCGGAGACGGTGATGTTTGCAGTGTGAGGCAGGCAGTTGTAAAATAACTCAAAGGACACGGTTGGGTGCATTTTCTGGGTTTTTACTCACAAGTTTCGTGTACACGTTGGTCCACTTAGTGCTGCGCCCTCCGAGGGAGGGGTCCGGCAAACTCCAAGGCAGATTGGAAACATCTTTCAGGACTCCTCCTTGTGTCTTCTCTCAAGGCCGTGTCTCTGCACTGAATTCTCCTTACTTTCCCTGCCCTGCGCCTTCACAAGTAGTGCCCCCAGCTGGTAGCCACGGATCTCCTCAGGCGACGTGGGTCAGGCCCCGAGGTCCGTTACTCATACCGCTGCCTTTTGGAGGGTGCTTGTGGCTGAGGCACTTAACCCCTTCACCCCCAAGGGTGGTTTGCACGTTCATGACCGGGCCAATTTTTACAATTCTGACCACTGTACTTTTATGAGGTCATAACTCTGGAACGCTTCCATTGATCCCGGTGATTCTGACATTGTTTTCTCGTGACATATTGTACTTCATGTAAGTGGTAAAATTTCATTCAAATAACTTGCGTTTATTTGTGAAAAAAATGGAAATTTGGCAAAAATTTTGAAAATTTCGCAATTTTCCAACTTTGAATTTTTATGCCCTTAAATCACAGAGATACGGCACACAAAAAACTTGATAAGTAACATTTCCCACATGTTTACTTTACATCAGCACAATTTTGGAACCAAAATTTTTTTTTGTTAGGAAGTTATAAGGGTTAAAAGTTGACCAGCGATTTCTCATTTTTACAACACCATTTTATTTTTAGGACCACATCACATTTGAAGCCACTTTGAGGGGCTCAAAACCACATTCAAGAAGTTTATTAACCCATTAGGTGCGTCACAGGAATTTTTTTGAATATTTAAAAAGAAATGAACATCTAACTTTTTTTCACAAAAAAAATACCCTTGGTAAAATAAAAAAAATTGAACCTGAAGTAACAGGAGAAATTGGACTGCAAAAGTTATTGTGCAATTTGTCCTGAGTACGCTGATACCTGATTTGTGGGGGGGAACGACTGTTTCGGCGCATGGCAGAGCTCAGAATGGAAGGAGCGCCGTTTGACTTTTTCAATGCAAAATTGGCTGGAATTCAGATCGGACGCCATGTCACGTTTGGAGAGTCCCTGATGTACCTAAACAGTGGAAACCCCCTACAAGTGACCCCATTTTGGAAACTAGACCCCCCAAGGAACTTATCTAGATATGTGGTGAGAACTTTGAACCCACAAGGGCTTTACAGAAGTTTATAACGTACAGCGGTACAATTAAAAAATCATATTTTTTCCACAAAAATGATCTTTTCACCCCAATTTTTATTTTCCCAAGGGTAACAGGACCCTAAAAGTTATTGTGCAATTTGTCCTGAGTACGCTGATACCCCACATGTGGGGGTAAACCACTATTTGGGCGCATGGCAGAGCTCGGAAGGGAAGCAATGCCATTTGACGTTTTTGGCTGGAATTGAGATCGGACACCATGTCGCGTTTGGAAAACCCCTGATGTACCAAAACAGTGGAAACCCCCCACAAATGACACCATTTTGGAAACTAGACCCCCTAAGGAACTTATCTAGATGTGTGGTGAGAACTTTGAATCCCCATGGGCTTCACAGAAGTTTATAACATACAGCCATACAATTAAAAAATCATATTTTTTCCACAAAAGTGATCTTTTCACCCTCAATTCTTATTTTTCCAAGGGTAACAGGACCGTAAAAGTTATTGTGCAATTTGTTCTGAGTACGCTGATACCCCACATGTGGGGGTAAACCACTATTTGGGCGCATGGCAGAGCTCGGAAGGGAAGCAGCGCCATTTGACGTTTTTGGCTGGAATTGAGATCGGACACCATGTCGCGTTTGGAAAACTCCTGATGTACCAAAACAGTGGAAACCCCCCACAAATGACACCATTTTGGAAACTAGACCCCCTAAGGAACTTATCTAGATGTGTGGTGAGCACTTTGACCCCCCCAGTGCTTCACAGAAGTTTATAATGCCCGGGCATGAAAATAAATAATTCGTATTTTTTCCACAAACATGATCTTTTAGTCACCATTTTTTTATTTTCCCAAGGGTACCAGGAGAAATTGGACCCCAAAAGTTGTTGTCCAATTTGTCCTAAGTATGCTGATACCCCATATGTGGGAGAAAACTACTGTATGGGCACACGTCGGGGCTTGGAAGGGAAGTAGTGACGTTTTGGAATGCAGACTTTGATGGAATGGTCTGCGGGTGTCATGTTGCCTTTGGAGAGCCCCTAATGTACCTAAACAGTGGAAACCCCCCACAAATGACCCCATTTTGAAAACTAGACCCACTAAGGAACTTATCTAGATGTGAGGTGAGCACTTTGAACCCCCAAGGGCTTCACAGAAGTTTATAATGCCAGGGCATGAAAATAAAAAAATCGTATTTTTTCCAGAAACATGATCAATTAGTCCCCAATTTTTTCATTTTCCCAAGGGTAACAGGAGAAATTGGACCCCAAAAGTTGTTGTCCAATTTGGCCTGAGTACGCTGACACCCCATATGTGGGAGAAAACTACTGTATGGACACACGTCGGGGCTCGGAAGGGAAGCAGTGACGTTTTGGAATGCAGACTTTGATGGAATGGTCTGCGGGTGTCATGTGCGTTTGGAGAGCCCCTGATGTACCTAAACTATTGAAACTCCCCACAAGTGACCCCATTTTGGACACTAGACCCCCCACGAAATTATCTAGATGTGTGGTGAGCACTTTGAACCCCCAAGTGCTTCACAGAAGTTTATAACAATCGGACGTGAAAATAAAAAAATCATTTTTTTCCACAAAAATGATATTTTTGCCCCCAATTTTTTATTTTCCTAAGGGTAACAGGAGAAATTGGACCCCAAAAATTGTTTTGCAATTTGTCCTGAGTAGGCTGATACCCTACATGTGGGAGTAAAACACTGTTTGAGCGCATGGCAGAGCTTGGAAGGGAAGGAGCACCATTTGACTTTTTCAACTCAGAATTGGCTGGAATTGAGATCAGACGCCATGTTGCATTTGGAGAGCCCCTGATGTGCCCAAACAGTGGAAACCCCCAATTATAACTCCAACCCTAACCCCAACACACCCCTATCCCTAATCTGAGTCCTAACCCTAACCCTAGCCCTAACCCTAGCCCTAACCCTAGCCCTAACCCTAGCCCTAACCCTAAGGCTGTGTGCACACGCTGCGGATTTTGCTGCGGTTCCTTAGCGGTTTTGGCTGCTGCGGACCCCAGTACCATGATTCCCTATGGGAATCAAAAACCGCAGTGCAGACAGTGCGGAATTTTCCGCGCGGATTATCTGCGGTTTTCAATCCGCAGAAAGAATTGACATGTCAATTATTTCTGCGGATTCTCCTGCGGTTTGCCATCTCCTCTATTGAGGAGATGAAAAACCGCAGGACAAAACCGCAGAGCAATCTGCAGGTAAAACCGCAGGTCTTTTGACCTGCGGATTTTACAAAATCCGCGCGGATGAATCCGCACCTAATCCGCAGCGTGTGCACACAGCCTTACCCTAACGGGAAAATGGAGATAAATACTTTTTTTTTAGTTTTATTATTTTTCCCTAACTAAGGGGGTGATAACGGGGGGTTTGATTTACTATTTATGGCGGTTTTTATTTTTGGCAGCTGTCACACGCTAAAAGACGCTTTTTATTGTAAAATAGTTTTTGCATCACCACATATTGAGAGCTATAATTTTTCCGTATTTTGACCCACTGAGTCATGTGAGGTCTTATTTTTTGCGGGACGAGTTGACGTTTTTATTGGTACCATTTTCGGGCATGTGACATTTTTTGATCGCTTTTTATTCCTATTTTTGGGACACAGAATGAACAAAAGCCAGCGTTTCATGAATTTCTTTTGGGGGGGTGCGTTTACACCGTTCCGCGTGCGGTAAAATTGATAAAGCGGTTTTATTCTTCTGGTCAGTACGGTTACAGAGATACCTCATTTAGGTCGTTTTTTTATGTTTTTGTCGGTTTTATGCAATGAAAACTATTTTATATAAAAAATAATTATTTTTGCATCGCTTTATTCTGTGAGCTATAACTTTTTTATTTTTTCGCTGATGATGCTGTGTGGCAGCTCGTTTTTTGCGGCACAAGATGACGTTTTCAGCGGTACCATGGATATTTATATGCGTCTTTTTGATCGCGCGTTATTACACTTTTTGTTTGGCGGTATGATAATAAATCATTATTTTTTGCTTCGTTTTTTATTTTTATTTTTTAAGGGGTTCGCTAAAAGGGTTAACTAATGGGACAGTTTTATAGGGCGGGTCATTACGGACGCGGCGATACCTAATATGTGTACTTTTATTGTTTTTTTTTTATTATTTTCAAAAAATGAATTTATTGGGGAATATTTTTTTTTTTTTTTTACTAATTTATTTGGCGATTTTTTAAAATTTATTTTTACATTTTTTTTTAATTGTTTTTTTACTTTATTACATAGTCCCAGGTGGGACATCACTGTCCTGTGACAGATCGCTGATCTGTCACATCACAGATCACTGTGACAGATCAGCAATCTGTCACAGGCATTGAAGCAGACTTCCTCTTGCCTGCGCTTTGCAGGCACTGAGGAAGCCAGCTTCCTCAGGTCCCCGAAGGCCCCCGTCGCCATCTTGGATTCGGGGGCCTGGAGGATAGGAGCCCCCCGCAGCAGCGCTGCACATTGCGCTGCCGTGGGGGGCTCAGGGAAGCACGGAGGGAGCCCCCTCCCTGCCGATGCTTCCCTTTAACTCCCGGTACACCGCGATCATGTTTGATCGCGGTGTGCAAGGGGTTAACATGTCGGGGGCGGTCCGTGACCGCCCCTGACACATAGTGCCGGGTGTCAGCTGTGATAATCAGTTGACACCCGGCCGCGATCAGCGGCGCTCACCACGTGGGCGCCGCTGATCGCGCCGACGTACTATCCCGTCCCCGGTCATACGGGCCCGGGTACCGTGGACGGGATAGTACATCGGATGGCAGGAAGGGGTTAAAGTTACCTCAGCCTCCGGCTTCCCAGCTGAGTCCTGTAGTCCTCCACTAGCTTCAGGGACCGGCTCCCTCGCTCTGACCTGGTCCTTCCCCTCTAGGATGCGGGCACCACGGGTGGCCAGTCGCACTACCCGTGCCCCTAGGACCCCTTCTTCCCAATCCAGGAGCGTGGTTAAGACGTTTCTCTCTTTTCCACTTACAGTCCTCTACAGCAATCCTGCTCTCTCGCTGGTCCTGTCACCGACTGACTAGTTTCTGGAAGGCTCTCTTTACCTCAGAACTATCTCCTCCCACCAACTGTCACCTTTCTCTCTCTGATTGGATGCAGAACTATCACTCCACTACCTAAGCTCCTCCCACTCTACCTACCTTCCACCCTAACCCCCACACCCTTTCCTAGCCAGTCTGGGATGAGGCCATCCTCCCGAAGGGTACGCCCAGGTGCCCTGACTAGCTAATGTGTGTGTTGAGTGCAGTGTTAGGAGTCCTGGCTGGTGATCACTCCTTACCTGAGGGTGGGATACCACACCTCTGGATGAGGTGCAGTACCTCTGTGGCGACCGGACCCTCAGGGGTGCCACACTATCATGTTAGAAAAGCCTAAATTTATGCACGATATGCCTTTATTCGTGAAGGCTATAACTATACTCCAGATTTTCTTTGGAGAGCTTAGGAAATCACATGCCTATGTATTTCTGGGTCCTCATTGGTGCAGACAGAAGTTGGAGTTAGAACTGTTACAACAATCTGTATGTGACTTGCAGCAGCTCAATCTGAAATTCCAGGGCAAAAATCTGAGGGTCATATGGAATTTTTTGACATGCAAATATGCCATTCAACGCTCTAGAATCACTCATTTACAATTAATATTCTTCACCTATTTTTTATGGAATATATAGGAAAAGGATCCAAAGTAAAAATAATAAAAAAGAAATCTGACAGATAGAAATTTGTTATACTAATATTATTCTAATGACTTAACGCCGAGGTTATGACTTGCTAAAGAAATTCTGTCCTTTCCATCCCTTCATCAACTCATTAATTGTAGGGTTGAATAAGGTTGGACATGTTGCTTTCCTTCTTGTGTCATGTTCTTGGTTGTTATTGTATCATTTTAAAAAATGTCCTGATGTGTTTTTTTTTTTTTTTTCAGAATCATCTTGGAAGTGTGACGATTGCTTCAGAACCTCTAGCGAAATATTATTTTAAGCATAAAAAAGACGACCGCTTACAGTGGCCTGAAATGTAAGGTCTGAGAGGAAAGACGTGGGAGGATTTCTCAGGTTACCATCTTCTTTTGCTTTTTCCACTACTTGTTTACTGACCAGTTGGAAAAGTTTGATAATATAAGAGGTATGTATAACATCTGTGTAGATGGTGGTTTTTCTGGTGGGAATTCTGACTGGCAAGAAGTGAATGAATGAGTCAGCAGTTCAGTCTGTTGACAAGTCCTGAATCTTTCACTTGCATTATTGAGAACCATATTTTCACTCTTTGCACAGTGACACAGCAAGGACATTTCAATACTATTCCACATGCAAAGCCAATGGAAATGGTTTGTCAAACTCAACAATATTTTGGTGACCTTTGATTGATCTATATAGCATACAAGAATATCTGTATGATGAATATGACAGTATAAATAATTTACTTTTCTTTAAGGTATAAAATATTGAGAAAGTGTGTGTATATACTAAGCACCATCCAGTAGGCCAATGTTTTTATCATCTCTAGAAAATTTTTAGTTTTATAATGTTAGGAAAGATAGAGAGGTTTTAAAGTGACCAGCAGTCCTGGTATTTATACATGAGTAATCTATACATTTCCCATTTGGTGCCCTCTGCCGCCTGCTGAATCCTCTGCTCAGAATTGTATTCTGCTCTTACTGCTTCCAAGATGAGATTAGGAAATAAGAAGAGCATTGGTAAGTAGAGTTGAGCGACTTTGGTCGGATCGAGTTTCGTGAAACCCGAATGAAATAAATTTGAGTCGGATGAAACTGGTCCGACTAGGGCAAAAAAAAGTCGGAGTTTCGTCCGAAACCCGACCCCAATACAAGTCAATGGGAAATAAAAGTCGGCATTGAGCGGATGACATTCATCCACTCAATGCCGCCTTTTATTCCCCATTGACTTGCATTGGGGTCGAGTTTCGGATGAAACTCTGACTTTTTTTTGCCCTAGTCGGACCAGTTTCATCCAACTCAAATTTTGTTTCACGAAACTCCATCCGACCAAAGTTGCTCAACTCTATTGGTAAGTATGAACCTTGTCTTCCCTGCTTTTCCTATGCCATAGGATAAGAAAGTCAG
Organism: Dendrobates tinctorius; assembly: GCF_039654945.1. Lineage (NCBI taxonomy): Eukaryota > Metazoa > Chordata > Amphibia > Anura > Dendrobatidae > Dendrobates > Dendrobates tinctorius. The sequence goes on along the minus strand of NW_027361690.1, from coordinate 68,277,524 downwards.
GGAATGTGTGGTTTAGATTTAGTACTCTTCTCCCCTTGCTACTGTGGTGGCCATCTTGAAAGTAGGGGAGATAGGAACACTGATCTGAGTAGAGGAAGCAGTAAGAGGCCACCAAGTATGCTGCTATTCATGAGAAATGTATATCCACTTTTAAATTGAAGGGTGGAGGGTTGCTCCAAGGGGTGTGTGAAGATATGAGGTTGTGGGTTATAATAATTACGTAGGCAGGTTAAAGATCCAACTATTTTTTAATCCATACATCCATGGTTTTAGAACAAATCCAGGTAGATGGCCAAAATGCAATGTCCTCAGTACACAAGATCCCATCCCCGGGGCCGGTAGTCCCACTGCCCCTGCACCAGGCAATACTCACTGTCTCCCAACTTTTGGTTGGCTCACAGATTTTGTGTCTCCCGCCAGTATAGTCTGATGATATATCTCCCAATCCTGGACACAGCCAATACTTCCCATTAATTCCCCCTCTTATTGCTCCCTACCTAATATGAACTACCGCACTCTCTCCAACGTAAAACCCTTGCCCCTGACGCCCACCCCCTTGCTCCCTCTCACTGGAGTACTCTGTAACCCCCAATCTGTTTGCAATAAGCTCCATATGATTCACAACCTCTTTACCTCTCACAATTTTTCCTTCCTGGGCTTCACAGAAACATGGCTCACATCATCCAATACTGCCTCCCCTGCTGCGCTGTGTTACGGCGGCATCCACTTCATCCACACTCCTCGCCCTGGCAACAGACATGGTGGAGGAGGAGACCTGTGAAATGTGCGAAGGCCCAGGAGAGCAGGTAGCCACACCAGAGGCAGAACACACCGCAAAGCAGCCAGGGCAGTTAGTATGTTGGCATTATAGGTAGGGAGAGAAAATCATGAAAAACTTAAAAAATTGTGCAAGAAACTATGTAACAAAACAGCAGTGAAGAGCAGTTATCATGCACTCACTCTCTGGAGTGTTCATTGCCCCTCAGGGAACAGGACAACACAGGGGCCAGCGCTGCAGTTACTTATTAGTTTCTTGCATCACTGCTCCCTCTGGATCAATCCTAGGTGATGGATGCGGTGAGAGAAGTGACTGCCGCATCAGCACTCTGCTTCTATCTCCACCATTACCATAGCTTGTGTGAAAGAAGGGGGTGGAGATAGCAGCAGTTAGTGACACCAGCACTACCCCCCAATGATGATTCATTTGAGTGTAGTGCTAGAAGCTGCGGGGCAGTGCTGGTGTCACTCTATGCTTCTTTGTCCACCCCTTGATGACAACGTCTTTCACAGAAGCTATGGCCGCAGCAGAGATAGAAGCAGATTGCCAGCACTGCGATACAGGACGCTTCAAAGGGGGCAGTGATGCAAAGAAAATAGTAACTGAAGTGTTGACCATGGGATGTCCTGCTCCAGGAGCGGTGATGGATAAAGCAGTGAGTGATTGCAGTCCCAACCTCCTGTGATGTTGTGGGGAGGAGGACTCCCATGGACTAAAGGATTCCCATAGTGTGACTGGGCCGGAACCAAGGGGACCGCCATCAGGGTTCCTGAAGGAATTACACCGGGGGGGCTACAAAGAGAAACAGATGACTGAAGGTGACAGGGCAGCAAGGGGCGGGGCGAGGATAAAAGGAGCAGGGAGCGCGCTCAGATGTCAGTTGGCAGAGAGGCTGACAGGAGACAAGAAACCGTGTGGTATAGAGAGAGACGGTGTAATGGGCGTTGTGGTGTTGAGAGACCGTCAGGTTCCTGTGAGGAGTAAGCGACTTATTCACCAAGAAGTGACGCGTGAGATACCCCTACCGGAGGCCGTTCTCCCACGGTCAGCCACAGCCGTGCCCGCTGTCCCTCGTTCTGTTGCGGCTGGTCCGCTACCCCTAGCCGCCGCTGGCACCTCACACCAACCCGCTGCAGCGGCCTGGACGCTTCCTCCATGCCTTCGCCCACGGCTGCATCCCTGCCATCACCGGCCTCAGTGGACATCATCTCGCCATAGGCGGCAGTAGAGGCTTACATCCCGTCTCCAGGGGGACCCTGCGCAGAGGTCGGTTAACCGTCATTTTAAAAACTGCGACTTAACTGCGCTTTGAGACGGGAGCTGGCTAAGACGTACTGAGAGGCCTACCCCGCTTTGTTTTCAGGGGGTCGCCTACAACAAGGATTACTCCAGGGCTTGTTGCGCCCATCGGCACAGATTCTCCCGGGCCTGCTGTGCCCCCAGCTTCAGGATCACTTCAGGGCCTGTTGCACCCCAACGGCACAGATTCTTCAGCGCCTGTTGTGCCCCAACGGTACAGATTCTTCAGGGCATGTTGCGCCCCAATGGCACAGATTCTTCAGGGCCTGTTGCGCCTCAACAGCACAGATCCTTCAGGGCCTATTGTGCCCTAGCTTGAGGGCTACTTCAGGGCCTGTTGTGCCCCAACGGCCAAGATCCTTCAGGGCCTGTCGAGCCCCAGCGACCCTTGAATATCGGGGCGCCGGAACAGCCGCATCAGCGACCTCGTAGCAGCCACGCTTGTGACCCTGAAGGACGACTGGAAGGATAAGTTAACTATAGGAAATATGGACCCAAAGTTGGCCGTACGTGGCCCATAACACCCGGTCTAGCCGGATTAGTCTCGTTCTCGATAAGCAAAGTGTTGTTATTGTTGTTGAGTCTCTGAGTGACGGATTGGTGTTATCCCTTTTTGTTTGTTCAGCTTAGCCCCAGTGGCTCCAATTCATAAACGTTGATTTAAAAAACCACACTCTGTCTCGTGTCTGGTCACTGCAGCTTGAGAACCTGCTGTACTCTACAATGTCCCGTTTGAGACTCCTCTCAAATGAAACATCAAAGGAAGTGCAGTAAAAGAAACACATTTTGGGATCAGACTGATAGGGAGACGTTAGGGTATTGTGTAATAAACAAATTACAAAAGTGATTACTATGTAAGGAGAGATTTTTAGCCCCTTTGCGACATGCACCATACTAGTGGCTATTATCTAGTTAAATGCTGCTGTCAAACTCTGACAGAGGCATTTAACGCGTGCTTCTGTCACGTGATCGCGGGTCACAGGTGGGTTGGCCTATATGTAGCAGAGTCGATTGGTTTATGGCAGCTTCTAGTCTCACATGGAGACTATTGAAGCATGCCAAAAGTAAAAAAAAAAAGTCTTTAAAAATACTAAAAAAATAAAAAAATATAAAAGTTCCAATCACACCCCTTTCACCCCATTCAAAATAAAACAATAAAAAAATCAAACATAGACATATTTGGTATTGCGGGGCTCAGAATCGCCCAATATATCACTAATAAAAGGATCAACCTGATCGGTAAATGGCGTAGCGAGAAAAAAGTCAAAAAGCCAGAATTATGTTTTTTTGGTCGCCGCGACATTGCATTAAAATGCAATAACTGGTGATCAAAAGAGCTTCACCAAAATGGTATCATAAAACATCTGCTCAGCATGCAAAAAACAAGCCTTCACCCAACCTGAGATCACGAAAAATGGAGACAATATGGGTATCTGAAAATGGCGCAATTGTTTTTTGGGTTTTTTTTTAACAAAGTTTGGAACTTTTTTTCACCACTTAGATAAAAAAAGAAGCTATACATATTTGGTGTCTATGAACTTATAATGACCCGAAGAATCATAATGGCAGGTCATTTTTAGCATTTAGTGACCAGGGTGAAAAAAAAACAAAAACACAAGTGTGGGATTGCACTTTTTTTGCAATTTCACCACACTTGGAATTTTTTACCGTTTTTGAGTACACAATATGGTAAAACCAATATTGGCGTTCAAAGGTACAACTCGTCCCACAAAAAACAAGCCATCACATGGCCCAAATTAACAGAAAAATAAAAAAGTTATGGCTCTGGGAAGAAGGGGAGGGAAAAACATAAACACAAAAACAAAAATGGGCTCCGGCGGGAAGGGGATAGAAAATAAATTTTAAGTGTCGGACCACGCCTTTAACTATTTACCTTATCTAAATGTATTTGGGTCTTTCAGTCAGACCTCAGACCTGGACCGGGGCAGGGTAGGTAAAACATAATTTGGGGGATTTTTTTTATTAGTAATGGAGCTTATAGGAAAAAAATTTTTGAAAGAGGACATCCCCTTTAACTTTTTTAATTTTCACTCTGTTTCAACCACATTTTTTTGCAAAAATGCTTTTTTGCATCACAGTGTAATCATTTTTTTGTATAATTTTTTTCTTCTCAACTTTGGTCTATGCTGTAGGTGCGGAGGTTTCTTCTCATGAATTTTCATGCAGGCTTTAATATATTAAAAAAGCAGGTGTGCATAAGTGAAAAAAAGACACCAAAAAAATTTTGCATGAATAACATTCCATTTTTTCAAGCCAGAAAAATAAACAGCAAAAAAATCATTTGAGGCTTGGAGCATCTTCTTGGAAGGTTGATTCATTTTCCAACAAACACAATACTCCAGAGAGTTTTCTTCCAGCACGCTCAGTGCCTGCAAATGACTGCTCTTTCTACTCTTTTGCTTGCCCTCAGCATTTACATCATTGGTATCACAACTGTTTATTTTGCCTTGACACACACAAGACACATCTTTGTCCATATGAATAATGCTGAGAATGCAACAGGGAGTGAGGCACAGTACTTATATATTGATTTATGGAGCGGCAACACCTACGATATTGATGTTTAGCTTTATTCATCTCTACACAGCTGAGACTTCCTTAGGAGCATTAGCATGTTAACAGTCAGCCTGCATGGAGGTTATGTGCCATTCATATCGCATTTGCAACAATGGTAACAGAATTTTGCTCAATACCAGTGAACGGGAATCTACTTTTACATTTAGTTTACACAGTTAGAAGCCTGTGCTTTTGCTTTGTTTTTACACATATTATTGTTGTTAGCTTTACCCCCTTCCAGATCGTAAAACAATGCAACCTGAGTGATGTATAAATTTAAAAATAAAAGATGAATGTACTATAACTTCCTCACCGTAATAATTTATGATAGGTACACATTTTTTGTCAGTTTGCAATTCTTTTTTTTAATGAAAATAAAACCCTATGAAACACAAAAGCAGTTTTGTTTCTGGAAGGAAGCACGAATACTGCTCTGTTATCATACAACGCCTTTAAAGGAGCCTGTCACGTAAAACAACAGTACGCTTCAGTAGTGCTACCAAAGCAGATTATATCACTTAAAAAAATCACAGACCAATGTCAGTAAATTTTAGACGTTTTTACACCTGCTATTTTAATTGGTATTAAAACATCACCAGTGATGCAATGAACACGTTGGAAGCCTGTCTGTCAGGCATTGATTGACATCAGTGCCGGACCTCCACTTACGCCTAATCGCATTCAATATATACTGCCTATGTGCCAATTCTATTACTTGTACAGAATCTTGTCTTCTGCTTCTCACCAGCTTCACAGTGCTATGTCTGCTATGAGAAGTAGAAGGCAAGGTTTTGAGCATGCTCTCAATAAGGTAAATGTCATGGGCTCATCTAGTGAAGTGGATTCATTAAAGGGTAGGTCCCGGTGAGCAGCAAGGACTGGAGGTGTTGATTCTGGGGAGATGGACTAGCCAGACGTATTTAGAACAGCGACAGAGGCGTAGCTAGGATTTTAGTTTGGGGGGGTGAAACTTCTCAGTGGGCCCCTAACCAGGTAACATTGATTACAACTGGGTGACGCACCCGAATAGTGGAGGAGAACCTCAGCAGATGACCGCGCTGTTGCTGAAAATAATCTCTAAAAACCAATATTGATAATACCACCATATGGTCCTACGGAACATAAAAGAGATCACAGCACAGATAATGTATAGATGGTGACATAATGATAATTTTATTTCTATAGCGCCAACATATTCCGCAGCACTTTGCATTATAGAGAGGACTTGTACAGACAATAACAGACATTACAGCATAACAATCATCACATAAATCAACAGATACCAAGAGGAGTGAGGGCCCTCTTGGGGGAGACATGTAAGGTAGATGTAACAATTGCTTTCATTGTTCTAACCAGCCATAATGTAAGAAATCTGGTGTTCATGTAATGCTGCATGAACCGGCTACCAACCAGTATGTGTAAAAGTACTGACACAGAGGGCTATTAAATGCATAAAGTGTGTGAGAACATGACTTACAGCTGAGTTTCTTTCTGATGGAATCGTTCACTTTTCACGTCTTTTCCATCTGGCCCAGACAACTTCTTCCAGCCAGGACTCGGCTGCAGAGATTACAAAAAAGACACATCTGACTTCTCATAATTTCAGCACTGTCACCAATGGGACTATTCCCAATCTGCACAAACTCCTCATCCTGCTGATACCCCAATACTGAGCCGCTGCTGCCGTATGTGCCCCTATTACTGTACCTACTGTGTGGTTCTGTGTGACCTCTAAATTCTAATGCAACCCTCTAGAATATAGTAATGCCGGGTGCAAATGCCCATGAAAACAGTGCCCACATTTTGACCACTAGAAAGTAATATTTGCCCTATGTGTGCCCCTTTGAAAGTCACAGTAACCTGAGTTCCCCTATAACAATAAGGGCTCACTTTACATTTAATAATGTCTCGAGTCTCCCCCTGTACAGCTCCCATATACACAGTATGATGCTCTCTTATACACAGTCTAATGCCCCCTAACTGTATATATACTGATCCCTTAGTGTTCCCCAAACTGTTTGATAGCTTCAACACTGTAATCTCCACACTGTATGATGGCCCCCTTGATAGCCTCCATATAGTATAATGCACCAGACAATCTTTAATATCGTCCTCAATATATACTGCTCAAAAAAATAAAGGGAATGCTAAAATACCACATCCTATGTTATAGTGTTCCCTTTATTTTTTTGAGCAGTATAGTATAATGCACTCCCCATAGGACTTCATATAGTATAATGCACCCAACATTATTATTATTATTATTATTATTTATATAGCACCATTGATCCCATGCTGCTGTAAATGAGAAGGGGTTACATACAAATTACAGATATCACTTACAGTAAACAAACTAACAATGACAGACTGATACAGAGGGGAGAGAGGACCCTGCCCTTTCGGGCTTACATGCTACAGGATAGTGGGGAAGGAGACAGTAGGTTGGTGGGTTACAGCAGTTCCGGTGTTGGTTGAGGTGATATCACCAGTAGTGGTGAGAGAGAAGGAGGTAGCGGGGTCATTGCAGGCTGTAGGCTTTCTTGAAGAGGTGGGTTTTCAGGTTCCGTCTGAAGGATCCAAATGTGGTTGATAGTCGGACTTGTTGGGGCAAAGAATTCTAGAGAATAGGGGCTATTCGGAAGAAGTCTTGGAGGCGGTTGGGTGAGGAGCGAATAAGTGTGGAGGAGAGAAGGAGGTCTTGGGAGGTCCGGAGATTACGTGAGGGAAGGCATCGGGAGATTAGTTCAGAGACATATGGGGGAGACAGGTTATAGATGGCCTTGCAGGTCAGTATTAGTAATTTGAACTGGATACGCTGTGGGAATGGGAGCCAGTGAAGAGATTTGCAGAGGGGAGAAGTGGAGGAGTAGCGAGGAGAGAGATGAATTAATCGGGCGGCAGAGTTAAGGATGGACTGGAGAGGTGCAAGGGTGTTAGCAGGGAGACCACAGAAAAGGATGTTTCAGTAGTCGAGGCAGGAGATGATGAGGGCATGCACAAGCATTTTAGTAGATTGAGGGTTGAGGAAAGGACGGATTCTGGAAATATTTTTGCGCTGGAGGCGACAGGAGGAAGAAAGAGCTTGGATGTGCGGTTTGAAGGACAAGGCAGAGTCAAAGGTTACTCCGAGGCAGCGGACTTCCGGTACTGGGGAAAGTGTGATGTCGTTAATTGTTATAGCTAGGTCGGGTAAGGAAGATCTGAGAGATGGAGGAAAGATGATGAGTTCAGATTTGTCCACATTGAGCTTGAGGAAGCGAGAGGAGAAGAAGGAGGATAAGGCTGATAGACACTCTGGGATTCTGGACAGCAGAGAGGTGACGTCTGGTCCAGAGAGGTAGATCTGAGTGTCATCAGCCTAAAGGTGGTAGTGGAATCCGTGGGACTTTATGAGTTGCCCCAGACCAAGTGTATAGATTGAGAAGAGTAGGGGTCCTAAAACAGAGCCTTGGGGGACTCCAACAGAGAGAGGGTGGGATGAGGAGGTGGTGTGGGAGTGGGAGACGCTGAATGTGCGATTGGAAAGGTATGAGGAGATCCAGGATAGGGCAAGGCCTTTGATGCCAAAAGAGGAGAGGATCTGTAGTAGGAGGCAGTGGTCAACTGTGTCGAATGCAGAGGACAGGTCTAGAAGCAGGAGTATAGAGTATTGTCCATTTGATTTGGCTGTAAGTAGGTCGTTAGCAGACTCTAATGTAATGAACCCCCATAGGCAGACTCTATAGTATAATGCAGCCCCTAGTATAATGCACCACTCAATAGGTAGCCTCTATAGTATAATGCAATCACTAATATAATGCACCCCCATATGTAGACAGCCCCATAATCAGATTCCATAGTATAATGCACTCCCCATAGACAAACTCTAAAGTATAATGCAGCTCCTAATATAATGCACCCCCCATAGGCAGACTCTATAGTATAATGGAGCCCCTAATATAATGCACCCCCATAGGCAGCCTCTATAGTATAATGCAGCCCCTAATATAATGCACCCCCATACACAGACTCTATAGTATAATGCACTACCCATAGGCAGCCTCTTATAGTATAATGCAACCCCTAATATAATGCACCCCCCAATAGGCAGCCTCTATAGTGTAATGCAACCCCTAATATAATGCACCCCCACAGGCAGCCTCTATAGTATAATGCAGCCCCTAATATAATGCACCCCCATACGCAGACTCTTTAGCATAATGCACTACCCATAGGCAGTCTCTTATAGTATAATGCAACCACTAATATAATGCACCCCGTAGGCAGACCATACAGTATAATGCAACCCCTAGTATAATGCACCCCATAGGCAGACTCTATAGTATAATGCACCCCCATAGGTAGCCTCTATAGTATAATACAGACCATAATATAATGCACCCCCATAGGCAGCCTCTATAGTATAATGCAGCCAATAACATAATGCACCCCCATAGGCAGACTCTAATATAATGCACCCCCTTAGGCCTCTATAGTATAATACAGCCCCATAAAAAATAAATACAATACTCACCTTCCCTCCTGGTTCCTCTGCTGCTCTGAGCACCCGCACATCTCCGGACCGCAGGTGCCGAGTAGTGATCGCAGCCCCCTGTCATTGTCGACATCGGTAACATCAGACACTGAGAGGGGGATGATGGGAGAGGGAGCGTCACACTAACCGACGAGAAATACGGTCCGTATTTTACATGCGTAATACGGAGAAATGTCCCCTAAATAGTGCTCCATATGTCATCCGTTGTCAAGGTGTGGTCGCGTATTTTGCGCATGTAAGCATCCGTATGTAATCCGTATGGCATCCGTATGCCGAGATTTTCTCGCAGGCCTGCAAGATGGACATATAATGGAGCCCTATGACAGGTTTTCAAACACAAATGAAAGAATAGATATAGACACATAGAATACATATATATATATATATATATATATATATATATATATATACACATGTCATTGAGACACACACATATAGATATATATATATATAAATTTATATTTCATAGAGTTCTAGATAGCAGAATAGCCGCAAATCAATTGCCTACTTCTGTAAAATCATTCCCCAACCCAACATGAAATGACACATGGTTTACATACAGTAAACCATTTAATTTCATGTTTTTTTAAAATGTCTTTCACTAGCAATTAGATGAGTTTTTGTGTGTAAAATTTGGGAGGTGTAGGTGTTAATTTAAGGGTTTAATTCGTTGTAAAATTTGCGTGGGCTCCCGCGGTAATTTGGCAACCAGAGAGGTAAAGCAGGTGAGTGAGGGCAGATTTTAATAGCCTTGAGAGGGACCATTATTTTTGCTCCCCCCCCCGGCTACAATAATCTGCCCCAAGACACCCCAGAAAAGGCGCATCTATAAGATGTGCCTTTTCTGGCACTTATCCTCTCTATTCCCATTGCCCTGTAGTGGTGGCGAATGGGTTAATAACAAAGGGTTAATATTACTTTGTGATTGGAAGGTGACATTAAGCCGATTAATAATGGAGAGGTGTCAATTAGACACTTATCCATTATTAACCCTAGACTATTAAAGGGTTAAAAAACACACAGACATTAATTAAAAATTATTTTAATGAAATAAAGACACCTAGTTTTTGACAAGACTTATTGCCCTGGTAATCCATAAATAAACTATCGACCATCGATTTTGCCGCGGGAGCCCACACATTTTTTTTCCAACTAATTAACCCCTTAATTTTACACCTAGATAGACATCCCAAATTTTACACACAAACCCTAATTTAATTATTAGTCAGGGACATATAAAAGAAATACATGAAATGAAATGGTTTACTGTATGGAAACCATGTGTTATTTCATGGCGGGTTGGGGAATGATTTTACAGAACCCGGCAATTGATTTTGCGGCTATTCTGCTATGTAGAACTGTATGAAATATAAATATATATATATATATATATATATATGTGTCTCAATGACATGTGTATATATAGATATATATATATATACACTCACTGGCCACTTTATTAGGTACACCATGCTAGTAAGGGGTTGGACCCCCTTTTGCCTTCAGAACTGCCTCAATTCTTCGTGGCAGAGATTCAACAAGGTGCTGGAAGCATTCCTCAGAGATTTTGGACCATATTGACATGATGGCATCACACAGTTGGCACAGATTTGTCGGCTGCACATCCCTGATGCGAATCTCCCGTTCCACCACATCCCAAAGATGCTCTACTGGATTGAGATCTGGTGACTGAGGAGGCCATTTGAGTACAGTAAACTCATTGTCATGTTCAAGAAACCAATCTGAGATGATTCGAGCTTTATGACATGGCGCATTATCCTGCTGAAAGTAGCCATCAGATGTTGGGTACATTGTGGTCATAAAGGGATGGACATGGTCAGCAACAATACTCAGGTAGGCTGTGGCGTTGCAACGATGCTCAATTGGTACCAAGGGGCCCAAAGAGTGCCCAGAAAAAATTCCCCACACCATGACACCACCACCACCAGCCTGAACCGTTGATACAAGGCAGGATGGATCCATGCTTTCATGTTGTTTACGCCAAATTCTGACCCTACCATCCGAATGTCGCAGCAGAAATCGAGACTCATCAGACCAGGCAACGTTTTTCCAATCTTCTACTGTCCAATTTCGATGAGCTTGTGCAAATTGTAGCCTCAGTTTCCTGTTCTTAGCTGAGAGGAGTGGTACCCAGTGTGGTCTTCTGCTGCTGTAGCCCATCTGCCTCAAAGTTCGACGCACTGTGCGTTCAGAGATGCTCTTCTGCCTACCTTGGTTGTAACGGGTGGCAATTTGAGTCACTGTTGCCTTTCTATCAGCTCGAACCAGTCTGCCCATTCTCCTCTGACCTCTGGCATCAACATGGCATTTCCGGCCACAGAACTGCCGCTCACTGGATTTTTTTTCTTTTTCGGACCATTCTCTGTAAACCCTAGAGATGGTTGTGCGTGAAAATCCCAGTAGATCAGCAGTTTCTGAAATTCTCAGACCAGCCCTTCTGGCACCAACAATCATGCCACGTTCAAAGGCACTCAAATCACCTTTCTTCCCCATACTGATGCTCGGTTTGAACTGCAGGAGATTGTCTTGACCATGTCTACATGCCTAAATGCACTGAGTTGCCGCCATGTGATTGGCTGATTAGAAATTAAGTCTTAACACACAGTTGGACAGGTGTACCTAATAAAGTGGCCAGTGAGTGTATATGTATTCGGTGTATATAGCTATTCTTTGGTTTCTTTATTTAACCTGTCAGTGTGATTTTACTGTATCGCGCACTGAATTGCCGGCTTTTCTAAAGGACACAGGGTACGTATTTCTCGCAAGTCACACATCTGGTCCGTGTGTAATGAGTTTTTTTTTGCGCACCCATAGACTCGCATTGGCTGCGAGTCTGATGGGAGCTACCCCATAGAGAATCATTGGTCCGTGTGCAATTCGTGGTTTTTACACCTCTCACTCGTCCGTATTTCTCTCTAGTGTGACCCCGGACGGACACTCCTTGTCTCATCAATGCGGTCAGCTGTGTCGGCATCTAGCCGATACAGTTGAACTTGCAATGACAGGCGGAGGGCCCACTGCTGGCACTGCCCCCTCTCCCGCATGCTCAGGGACCCCATAGCTGCCGGGTGGCACAGCAGGGAGATCGATTCCTACTGCTCTGCTGCAGATAGTAACTGTGTGGGCGTGCTGCACACATCGATACAGTTACAGCAGTGTATCTCCGGGTGAGCCCCCTCAGAGTGCGGGGCCCAGGGTGACCGCCCCCTCTGCCCCCCCCCCCCGATAGCTCCGCTACTGAACAGCGATGAAAAGTAGAGTTGGATATGCAGTATTAGTATTTATTTATTATGCTTTACTTATATTATGCCATCATATTCTGCATCGCCTTACAGTTATAATCACAGTACCCATTAGGGCTCATAATCTAAATTCCCTATAAGTATGTCTGTGAGGTGTGAGAAGAAACTGAAGTACCCAGAGGAAGCTCACACAAACATGATAGCAACATACAAAATCCTTGCAGATGTTGTCCTTCATGTGATAGTACATGAACCAGGAGAGCTTGATATGCTAGATGAATCAGAGCCGAGTATGCAGACAGCACCTTGATTTACCAGCAATGAGTAGGTAGTCAGTCACCTTGATGCAGAAAAGTTGGATGTACAGGTAGCATTCAGAAACAGCAGCACATAATATACAATTAAGCACCGTAAAGTAGCAGTGCTGCATATGTGGATCATACTCAGGAACAGCAAAGCTAAAAAAAAGTCAATCAGGCACCATGTTGTTGCACAGCTGGACATGCAGATAGCACTCGGGAGTGGCTGAGTAGATAATCAGGAGCCTAGCTATAACAGAGCCAAATGGGAATCCCCACATGTGTTAAGGCTGTCGAAAGCCCTTGTCACACACAGAGATCTCGCTAGCGAGATCGTTGTGTGTGACACTTATCAGCGACCGGCCCCCCTGCTGGGTATCGCTGATCGTCCTCGAATGGCCTGGACATTTTTTTGATCGTTGGTCTCCTGCTGGCCAGCATGCATCGCTGCGTGTGGCAGGCAGGAGACCAGCGATCAGCGAGCTGGAGCATGGTAACCAAGCTCCCTGCACCAGTGCGCTGGTTTCTAAAATACACAGCGGGTAACTAAGCGACGTGCATCGCTTGTTACCCGCGTGTCGCTGTCCTGATCGCTGCTGAGATGTGCCTGTTTGGCAGCTCGCCAGCGATCATGTAGCAACACACCAGCGATCCTGACAAGGTCATATCGTTGTCGGGATAGCTGGTGCGTCGCTATGTGTGACGGGGCCCTAAGGCCAGTTTCACACGTCCAGATAATTCCGATACCGGTAAAACCGTTACCAGAGCTATCCGACTGTAGAATGAATGGAAGCAGAGCGCAGACTCAGTGATTAGCGGTGACGTCACCGCTAGTTACTGAGCAGGCGCTGGCTGCTCCATTCATTCCCCAGTCAGTTACAGTCGGGAGCAGCTGTGTTAGGCTGGTTTCACATTAGCGCTTTTTTTAGCGCACGCACGGCCGGGGGTAGCTCCGCCCCCGAGCCGGCTCTCTGCCCGGCGTGCCCGCCCCTTGCTTGTAGCGCCGCCTCCTAGCGCACAGCGGCGCCTGCGATCGGCGCACCCTATCTTTAGCATAGGGTGCGCAGATCGTGCGCAGGCCGTGCGCTAGTTGCGCTTTGACCTGCGCTGCGCACTTTTGACGGTGCGCCGTGCGCGCCAAAATCAAACTTTTCGGATTTTGGCGCGCACGGCGCACCGTCAAAAGTGCGCAGCACAGGTCAAAGCGCAACTAGCCCACGGCCTGCGCACGACTTGCGCACCCTATGCTAAAGATAGGGTGCGCCGATCGCAGGCGCCGCTGTGCGCTAGGAGGCGGCGCTACAAGCAAGGGGCGGGCACGCCGGGCAGAGAGCCGGCTCGGGGGCGGAGCTACCCCCGGCCGTGCGTGCGCTTAAAAAGCACTAATGTGAAACCAGCCTAAGCAGCGCTCGGGCTGTAAACTTATTAACCACCAAGATGGATTTACGCCGTGGGACATGACTGAGCGCCGGACAGGTAATGTATATTGTTGCTTTATTATTTTCACCTTTTTTCCAGGAGAACGAGTGCATTGCAAAGGAATTACCAGTGTAATAAAGATTTATTGCATGGAAAAAGTAAAAAAAAAAGTTTTTAAAAATATTAAAAAAATAAAATATAAAAGTCCAATTCACCCCCTATTCAAAATAAAACAATTAAAAAAAATAAAACATACACATATTTGGTATCGCCGCATTCACAATCGCCCAATCTATCAAGCTATAAAAATAATTAATCCGATTGGTAAACGACGTAGCGAGAAAAGTCAAAACACCAACATTTATGTTTTTTGGTCTCCGCAACATTGCAATAAAATGCAATAAAGGATGATCAATATATCATACCCACACCAACATGGTAAAATTAAAAAGTCAGCTCGGCATGCAAAAAATAAGCCCTCACCCAGCCCTACATCACGAAAAATGGAGACGCTACGGGTCTAGGAATATTACGCAATTTATTTATTTCCTTTAACAAACTGGATTTTTTTTCACCATTTAAATTAAAAAACAGTCTATACATGTTTGGAATTTACAAACTCGTAATGACCTGGAGAATCATAATGGCAGGTCAGTTTTAGCATTTTGTGAACATGGTAAAAAAAAATCCCAAAAATGGTTGTGGAATTGCATTTTTTTTTGCAATTTGACCTCACTTGGAATTTTTTTCCCGTTTTCAGATGCACAACATGGTAAAACCAATGGTGTCGTTCAAAAGTGCAACTCGACCCACAAAAAACAAGCCCTCACATGGCCATATTGATGGAATAATTAAAAATGTATGGCTCTGGGAAAAAGGGGAACGAAAAACAAACGCAAAAACGAAAAAGGGCTGAGGCGTGAAGGGGTTAAATGGGTAGAATGGGATTATTAAAGGCATCTTTCCGGAATTGGTGCCACTCTAGTCTATGAGTTGTGGCTGGTATCGCAGCTCTATAATATTATTTTGAATTGGACTGAATTAGAATACTAGACACCATTTAGGCCAATGCTTTCTGGGGGGGAAAAAATCAGACATCTCTTTCTAATCTCAGACAACTGATTTAAGTATAGCAACAGTATTCAAGGCAAGCAACAATAAATCGTCCGAATGCTCCCCAGCTTCTTCTTTTTCTTCCTCTAAAAACTGCAAGTCAATGGTGTGAGCACATAATATACGCAATCTGTGTCAAGAAATGTTTTAGGTACAGTACAGATGAAATTACTTTATAACAATTTCATATTTCTACTTTGAAAAAGCTTTCATCTCAAATTGTCCTTTAGACTGTAGACAGGGAGTTGAGAAGTGTGTGAATGTTGGAAGCGTTGTATGTGCCAAAGTTAATTTGCCATTCAGTGTGCATAATCTGCTGTGTCTGAAGGACTTGGCTGTGGAAATAGGTCTGGCCCTGTTGGGCTGAATGTCTCATTTCAATGTGAATTAATGATGTCTGGGTCATTAATTTTCATCCCATCGAACCACTCATCAGAGTCTCAGATTAAAGTTTTATTATACCCAAATTAACTATTTGCCTTTGGATGAGCCAATTCATTTGGAAGGGATGTATCTTTTAGCTCTCTTTATTCAATATGTCACTTGTTTTAATACAATTATATACCTCATAAAATATAGGCACAAGCGTATCAATTTGTCTCCCGGTTACATATCACTTGCCATATGAGCAAGCCGTGCCACAAATTGTAACTCACTTTTATGTGATGGCTATGCTCACTATAGACATGTAATAGGATAAAACAATACATATGGGGCCACTTTGCTGAATGTTGCCCTACAGTAATGATAATATTTCTGGGTTATGCTCTCTCACCTATTTTTAGTCCATAGGTTCAGGGACGAAAGGGGCGGACAAATCATTGATGCAACTGCAGCCACACAGGGGCCCAAAAAGTAAAGGCACCACTACCACCTCCATAACATATAGAATGTTAGGCGTCAGATTCCTGCAGCTGCACAGCAGGAACCCAGAGCCATACATCCACGGTCTCCCATTCCTTTCCGACCGCTCAGGGACCTACACAGCAATCTCGGCAATCCAGGCGCCCTGCTCAGACCAGCTCTCTGGGTCTGGATGTTGCTGCCACCTCTGGACCAGCAATGGTAGCGCAACCTGCTTTGCAGGAAACCACTCCAGAGGCTAAGTCCTCTCGCCGCGCTACTGGACATGCCCACGAGACGATTTCCCAGTGGAGATCGGGGGTCACGTGCTCAGGTCCTTGTCCTGATCTGATTGGCCCATCTCAGAGGTCTGGAAGGTCCCGGAAGTGCATGGCTATAAAAGGCCCGCATGGCCGCTCGACCATGCGCCAGTATAGACTATACTTGCTACGTGTGAATGGTGACGTATGTACGATTCTGGTGACTGACTCATTATAAAACCCCTTCCCTCTGATATTACGCATGTGGATAGGGAATTAGAGTTATAGTCAGCACCAGTCAGTGGCAAGCCATACACCACAGTGCATACCGCACCGCTACACTAGCGTCCGATAGTGTGATGCCTCACGGCACTGTCGTACAGCGGCAGTAGTTACCGCCACGCTGCAGTTAGCAGCACTTATCGGCGTCTGCGGTAGCAATGCCGCACGCACGGTAGGTCAAGACGGACACCGACCTCTGCCTTGAGCCGTGTCCTGTGACCATATACTGTGTGTGCACGCCAACTGAGACCTGTGAAGCTAACAGGCTTGGCGTTTATGCTTTATTTATACTGAAGCGCCTCTGTGAGTTTAACAGAGTCCGCTCTATGCACCTTGGGTGACGATTAACCCGAGCGCAGTATACTGCCATTACTCAGCAGAGGTTGTTACACCTACTGCACGGTGGACCCCGGGAGGCGAACGCACTTCCTATTATTTATATTTAGTGCATTCTGCCGTCCCTAACATAGAATTGCGCATTATGATCAGCTATTGGATGACAAAGGGCCCATATATTGTTCTAGCACAGGGGCCCTCTTCTGTCTGTGTGCTTTATACCTACTATATACTGTACATCACTCAGTCTATCTGATTAAAATGGTGGAAAAGAGGCAACTTCTTTAACTGGCCAATCAAGGTGTTGTTAGCAATTATATGAAGAATGTGGGGTTCAACACAGTATTAGGGGTTAATTTGTTGTTCTTGACAAAAACTGTCCATGAATTCACTATCTGGCCAAACTTCCCCAACATTAAAGGGAATCTGTCACCCCTTTTTTGAGATATCATATAATGATATCATTCAATTGTGTATCACATAAGGATTCTCTTAGTACTTTTGCCTCCCCCTGACCCCGCACCTTTCATGCATAAATACCTTTTTTATATCGCTTCAGATGTATGTAAACTGCCACGGTCTGGTCCGCTGGGCGGGGCTCATTCAACTGCTCCCCTTCCCTGTCTTGCTCTACACAAGAAGAAATGCATAGAGCAAGACAGTGAGGGGGGGGAGCAGGTGAATAAGCCCCGCCCAGCGGACCGGACAGCGGCAGTTTACATACATCTGAACCGATATAAAAAAGGTATTTATGCATGAAAGGTGCGGGGTCAGGGGGAAGCAAAAGTACTAAGAGAATCCTTATGTGACACACAATTGAATGATATCATTATATGATATCTCAAAAAAGGGGAGACAGATTCCCTTTAACTCTGTGAGTAGTGTGTACATGTGTTCTCAACCGGTGGAGAGGAGAAAGTCATTGAGTAGTTTATCGCCCCTAAAAACAAAATGATCCTTCACTTGCCAGATATCATCCGTCGGGGAAGAGTCAGATGCCATCATACACATGTGATTGTCATCTGATTCCACTGATATCAGCATAATTTTCACTAATATACTGTATATGTATAGTGGCCTTAATGTTGGGATGATATGGATGACATGGTGCAGTGCATAGAAATGAGCACAATAGCCCTGTATATATGTATATGCAGTAGAAATGTATTTTTATTCATAACACCCCTAATATTATTTGAACTTTGGAGATTGTGCTAGTGAATATTTCTTTTTTCATGAACATGTATTGGTTTTTATTTTCATTTTAAGTTAAAAAATGTAATAAAAAAAGATAGTAAAGTAATATGAGAGTAAAGTGACCCATATACCATAAATGGCTTTCAGCCAAACCATCATCCTCTGAAGCTTTCTTTCCCGACTCTTCCATACACAGGAGTGTTCATTCTGCCGAGCGCTCTTGTGTTCTCTATGAAAAAGCAGCTTACAAACATCTCTGACGGTGTTTAATCTCCGGGAGAACTAAAGAATAGGTAGTCTGAACTTATTTAGAACTGATCCTTATTTCCCCTGACAAACATATATCCAGCACCCCCAGAAACACTAGACTGTTGGCTGAGCCCATTGATATTGGTGAGTTTGGCCGACATTAATCTAATGAGTATGGGGGGCATATGGCTTATATTGATAATGGAAGCCACAACGCTCTACTAGATCCAAACTACCTCCCAGACCTATACTAGGGTCCAAACAGCACTATTGATGCAATGAAGTAAAATAGGATCTGCAATGAAGGCTCTAATGCAGATGTCAGTAGAGCCTACGACAGTTGTAAAAGCATAAACATCCATGGAAGCTCAGTGTCACATGTTCATCATTCACAGTCCAAGTACAGAGCATGATGTCCGTACTGGCTGCTAGGCTACTGACTCGAATTCAACAATCTCATAGGCATATATGAGTAAAGACTGTTTTACAAATTGACCGCAATTACTTAGCAAAACAAGGGCTAGAAGACTAAAGTGGTTGTCCACTACTTTTACAATGATGGCCTATGCTTAGTATCGATCATTAAAGGGAACCTGTCAGCAGTTTTTGGCCGATATAAGATACAGCCACCACTTTTCAGGGCTAATATGCAGCATTCTATAATGCTATATATTGGCCGCGAACCCGATCTGGAAGAAAAGAAAAATAACTTTAAGTATTCTCACCTGCAGGGCGATCTGGTCCAAGGGGTGTCGCTGGTCCTGATCCGGCGCCTCCCATCTGCAAGCGATGCTGCCCTCCTGCTTGCTTCATGAGGATGACGTATCCCTGCGTCATCCACACAATCTCCTCAGCATTGCGCTGAGTGCTGCAAAGCGCAGGTGCTGGCCTCTGACTTTTCCCGTCACCTGCGCACAGCAGTACTTTGCTCTGCCCTCAACAGGGCAGAGAAGTACAACTGCGCAGGAGCACGACACGAAGCAAGCCAGAGGATGGCATTGTTTGAAGATGGGAAGCACTGGACCAAGAAGAATGACAACCTTAGAACAGACCACCCCTCAGGTGAATATAATAAAAGTTATTTTTGTACTCTTACAGGTCGGGTTGGGGGCCAACATTATAGAATGCTGTATATCAGCATCAAAAGATAGGTCATCAATGTAAAAGTAGTGGACAACCCTTTAAAGTATGGGGTCCCCAACTTAGCCAAATTAAAGGAGTTGTCCGGTCTACATTGATAAGTCTGCAGTCACACCGTGTGACTGCAGACTTATGAATCCCCCCAGCACATGCACTGTGCGCTGCGAGGATTCATCGGTGTCTGAGCAGAGACTGGTGGGTTTATATGCATTATACGTACTCATGGCCAGGTCCCGACTAGTAGGTGCAGCCTCACTCCATACACTTATATGGAGCGAGTCGTGTCATTTTTAGTGACACAACCGTCCAAAACATTTACGGGTCATGGCCATGCGGAACACTGGAGTGTTATATAAAACATCAACCCTCCAATATTGACAAAGTTCTGGCTTCTTCACTATCCCCATGTTATCATTTCTACTGCAGCTACAGGAGTCCAGTTAGAAAATGATGAAGGGCGGTTTTCTGTCAAAAATTGTTGGGTGTACAAATTTGTTTGAGTCACCATGAGGTTTACAAAATCCTCAGGTAAAAAGACTTCGAAAAATCAATTTCTGTGAGGCCGGTGGTGTCAAATTTGATTCCTGATTGCGCAATAAAATCATGATTCAGTGGCTTAAAATTATTGGGAATTGAGGGCCATACGGGGTCAGTAAGGGTGGGTGCTGGTGCAGTTTCAGCCATGGAGCATCTGAGTGGCGGTTCAGCATCACTTGAGGAAGAGGATGAGAAGGAAAAATAAAGGAAGGTTGGATCCTCTCCCTCACTGTCAGTGTCGGAGGAAAGGAAGGCATATGCCTCCTCTGCTGATTACCAGGTTTGGGAAAAGCAGGACTTTTTCTACGTATTTACTGTTTGTGTGAGTACCAAATTTTATTTATGTGTGTGTGTTTGTGTGTGCTTGGTTGGTGTAAACTTTTATTATTTAGAAGAAAAAGAATAAGATAAAAGGAAAAAAGCAACAACTGGAGGCTGATCACTGAAGTGCATCAGTGATCAGTTCTCGACAGCTGTAGGATAGAAACACGGATGATTTTTTTACACGCTGACACTAACTCAATTCAGTAAAAAATACTGTAGTAGACGACAATTACTGCAGTATATTTTTACTCTTTACCATCTGACACTAACTCAATTCCGAAAATAAAACCATAGTAGACAACAATTAATACAGTATATTTTTACTCTTCACTTTCTGACACTAACTCTAATTCAATTCAGTAAAAAATATTGTAGTAAACAAAAATACTACAGTATACTTTTAATGTCCCTAATCTAATCAGGCATTCCTCACATGTATTCAGTCTGTCCAGCCGCCACAAATAATGCAGCTGTGTCGACAAACACTAAATCTCCGAGCACGCCAAAATACTCGGAGATCAGCTGAGCATGCTCGGGGAAACCCGAGCAACGAGTATACTCGCTCATCACTAGTGCTAATCAGTGGTGTACATCTGACCAGCGGTGTGGTGCAACGGAAGGGGAGAAAAAAAAAGTAGTGGAAAACATCGAACACAGACGTTGATCAGACATTTGCGTCACTAATCAACGCTCGGTGGCTGCAAGACGCACAGAAAAAAAACTGCCAAAAATCGAGCAATCAGGTAGTGATCAGCACTCAGTGGCAGAAGAAGGTGTGGGGAGGGGGAGAGAAGGGAAAAAGGAAGGGAAAATGTGTGGGAGAGGGAGGAGAGAGGGGTTGGGGTGGATTAAGAAAGATTAGGGCGGGATAAGTAGCCCTTATTTCTTCTTTCATCAGCAGGAGCATAGGCAGCAGCAGGAATTGTGATGTCACAGGCTTATGTGGCATCACAAAGCCCAACACGGCACACAGAGGGAAAAGAGTGACAGCCCTGTACCAATCAGCAGCTAGAATGAGGAAGTACACGGCGGTCACTGCCAGGTCACACCATGCCTGTGCGCTCTGGTGCCATCAATATCATCGTTGATCGCACCAATCAGAGCTGGCCCTGGTGAGGCTGGCGTTTCTAGGCGTCAGCACCAGCCTATGATTGGTGCTCGTACACTCTCTAGGCTGGACATCAGTGTTTCAGGCAATCTGATTGCCTGAAACATTGAGAAACGCTGGGATTGGCTGTTGAGAATTGAACAGTCAATCACAGCGATCATAATTGTGGGAGGGTGTCGCCTCCTCTCGGGATGACTACTCTATGTGGCCTGAGGTAACCTGAAGGCAGAATTTTAATACAATCACTGCAACTACGATCGCGGTGCCATATTAACCCCTTACTGCCAGCTGACTGAATAGTACGTCAGCTGGCAGTGTCCCCCGCTTTAATAAGGACTCCAGTGGTGAACCCGCTGACATGTGCCCACAATAAGCGCGGGCAGAATCGCGATATGCCCGCGCCTAATAACTAGTTAAATGGAGCTTCCGGACACCAGGCCAGAAATACGCGACTGCTGACCCCCGTCACGTGATCGGGGGTTATTGGTGCATTGGCATAACAACCAGAGGTCCCTCACATGGCCATATTGATGGAAAAATAAAAAAAGCTCTGGAAAGAAGGAGAGCGAAAAACGAAAACAAAAAAGCTCCAGTCATGAAGGGGTTAAAAACCTTATGTGATACAGACTTTTGAAGAACATATTCGTGTTCAGCATATCAAAATCTATAAGATACAATAAAATTTTCTCAGTGGACAAGAACTTCTCTGAAATTTGTTGCGCAGTGTATATATTAACTTATAATGACCAATAGCTAAAAGTATAACAAAAAAAATGTCACCTACAGAAGCTACAAGATAAGTATATATAAACCCAGCTAATGATGACCCTTAATCTTGCCCCATATGGTACCAGCCTGATCACACAGGTTGGCACCATAATTGTGAACGTAATGACCACAACAGATGAAGGCTGTTCCTATACGTCTCTAGAATATCCATATATACAGTAACAGTACTCACAAGAAAACAGATAAAAATATATCTCACTCCTCTGATTCAAATTTCTTCTACTAATGTTAATTAGCACTGTAAGGTGATTTTAACTTGTAAATGTAATTTTACTTTTTTTAGGCAGATTGATAAGTGGTAAAAGATGAATGTAAGAATCTGCAGCAATGTCCGCATTTGTTGATTGCAATGAAAATGGTAAATTGCAATCGGTTTGCCATATAGATGCCATGTTTTGCATCCATTGCACTGTTAATTATAATAATCTTATTTTTTTTCCTGTGAAGGCCTATGGGCTGGCCTATAGGATTTAGTAACCTAACTATTATTTTCATTTTATTTTTCATAAATCAGTAGTACACATGAAAAAAGTAAATTTTATTTTATCAGAGAAATCAGCTTGCTTCCCCTTCTTAACTTGCTCTCAAAATTCTCAATTCATGGCGCAAAATATACCTTGCAGACCGTTACTGAAATAGTAGATGACAGCTGCTGCTGTTAAAATGAAGAATATAACTTGTTTCAGATCTCTCAATACAGTGTCTGTGTCTGCCTCTAGCTCCTCCGTCCATAGAATCTAAAAACACCAACTGTCATTTTCCATTTCATTAATGGGAAAATCTGTCTCCACTAGGGATGAGCGGACATGGGGATCTTCGGGTTCCACCGAACTTTAGTTCAAAGTTCAGTTCGGCATCTGAACTTGACCCCAAACCCGAACCCAATAGAAGTCAATGGGGAGCAGATCTTCGGTACTTTAAAATGGCTGTAAAATAAGGGCTAGGGGGCTGCAAAAGGAAGCAAATTTTGGATTAGAGCAGGACAATTGCCCTGCAAACAAATGTGGATAAGGAAATTGCTTAAAATAACGTAGAGGAAACCAAAAAATAATAATCTTGAACCAGAAGATGGAGGTCCAAGTGGATGTGGAGGTGAACGTTGCGGTGTGGTGTAGGTGGAAGAGGCGGAGGAGAAAGTAGTCAACATTGTTTTTGTAGGGATTAGTTTTGTTTGATTTTAGGAAAATGACTTAAAATGACATAGAATAAAATAAAAAAAAAAAAAAACTATCTTGAACCAGGCAGCGGAGGTCCAAGTGGAGGAAGAGGTGGAGTAGGTGGAGGTGGATGTGGCGGTTTAGGTGGAAAGGTGGGGGAGTAGGTATACCACTCTGTTTTGTATTTTTTTGTGCTTTTTGTTTTTTTGGGGGGTGAGTTTTTTGATTAGCTATTTGTGTTTTTTTTTAAGGAAATTACTTAAAAGAACATTTAATTTAAAAAAAAAAATGCCTAGTTTGCCCCACCGTAACGTTGGACCTGTGTCCGAGGAAAACATCGCTGAATGCCCTAGTTTGATCTGATATCCGGATCGCACTAGTCCATGCAAGTCAACGAGTCCATAGAAAACATCGAACTGCACTCTTATGACGTCTGAATGTAGCCTGATTTCCATGTATTCACTGAATGTAGGAGATGGAGACCTTTTTTTCTCCATCTTTTCCTCATCCAAGAGAATCGGAGCACACTGTGATCAAGCTCTGATCATGGTCTGATCACATTGTGATTTGTATAATCCGCCCGATTCTCTCAGATGGGAGAATACACGCTCGTCAGCACCTCCCCTTACTGTGATTTATTTTCACGTAGAAAGTCCCGCGGTTGTCCCAATAAAGAGGTATTAGTTTCAGATGTAAAATGTATGCTTATATCTTTATTTTCCGTTTATTTTCCTTCACTTGTTCTTTGTATTGTTTTGGAGAAAAAATGTAAATCTCAATAAAGATATAGTTGGAAAAAAAAGAAACATATAGACTAGGATTGGTGTTAGTAGGACAGAAGAAGAATTCTAGTGCTTACCTTTTAATACTTTGTGATGACGGATACAAGATGTATTTTTAGACATTATATGTCTATACTACTGAGGTTTATATTGGGGGCTGAGATATTTGTGTCATGTTGTAAAAAGTTATTCTGGGGTTGCAGTTGTTCCCCATAAATAACTCTACGCCCCCAGGAGGAGAATTAGAGCGGACGGCTCTACATTGCAGGCATCGCTTTTACTGTAGTGAAGGGATTCTATGTTCGGAGAGACAAAGGATGCCTCTGTAACTTTACATCTAAGGAACTGGACAATGGTACAGCAACATGTAAAGAATCCATAGCTGTCGCATACAACAGATCTCACACAGTCCATTATTAATAATTCATAGGGTTACAGCCATATGTAGTCATTCAGCTTTGTGTCCTGAAGCCCAAATCAATTTCTGTAATGCTTTTCATTTTGCAGAAATCAAAGAGAGAGCACCTCACAGGATGCTCATGGCACCCAATAGCTGTTCCAGTCTAGAATTCTCAAATCCTTGGAGTTTGATTTGTAAATGTTGGACTTTTTAATGGAACCACAGGCAGCAAGAATCAAACACAGGCTGCGTTCTGCAACCATGTATGTTTTGCTCGGAAATGCTAAGGCGTTTCAGAGAAAACATACTTTGAAAAAACTGGCAGGTGATTTCACGTCTCGACTGCTTCCAAGCTGCTCTCCAGTGGCTTCTACCCTCAACCCTACCATTTACTGGTTCCTCCCTGTGTGTGGGTATCGGGAGAGAGCTGCTCTCCAGTGGCTTCTACCCTCAACACTACTCCTGACTGGTTTCTCCCTGTGTGTGGGTATAGGGAGAGACCTGTCAGTCTAGGGGAGCAGAGTGGGGAGAAGTCAGTGGAGATCAGCCTCAGACGAGTCAGCCCAGACACGTAAACTGGCTTTTGATACTTAGGGACCAGATTCAGCATTTGCGGGTTTTTTGTTGTTTTGTCACTTTTTTATTTTTTTGTCTTTTGGCATTTGTTGATGTTTATTGTGTTAAATTCTTCAAAATGGCAAATAAGGTTGATGAATTTTAAACAAACTCAAAAATACAAGGTACTTTTATCCCTATTTTTTTTACTTTTTAGTGCAAAAAGTTGCATGTTCTGCTAAATGTCATAAATTTACTGAAAAAAATCACACATGCATGAAATCAGTCGAGGGGGAGGTAGCAAAACTGGAAAGCGCGCAAAAAATGTGGAACTTTTTAAAAAATCGTAATTGATAAATCAGCTGTAAACGTCGCGAAAACCCAAACCCTTTCCATAATGACGAACAAAGAAAAAAAAACAGGTGAACAAATAAAATAGACTTCAAAAAATGTTCAAAGTAAAAGAATAAGTTGCAAATGAGAAAGAAGACAGGTGAAATCACCAACTGTATTAACGAATCAGGCTTTTATTTGCTTTAAAGCGCATTACTTTTTCAGAGTAAGGGTTCATGCACACATTGAGTATTTGGTGAGTTTTTTACCCCAGTATTTGTAAACCAAAACCAGGAGTGGGTGACAAATACAGAAGTGGTGCAAATGTTTCTATTATGTTTTTCCTCTGACCGTTCCACTCCTGGTTTTGGCTTACAAATACTGGGGTAAAAAAATCACCAAATACTGGATGTGTGCATGTGGCCTAAGGTTGGAGACACACTAGCGATTTTAAAATCGGTCCGATTTTGAAACAGGAGAGTCAGACGAGTGTAATGCAAGTGTCATGCTTTTTTTCACACCTAGTATACGATTTACATCCAAATGCGGTGCAATTGCTATCCGATTACAATGCGATTTTAACATGAGCTTTTACATGCAGAAATTCTCTAAGTCATATACACATCATTTTCAAAGGAAATATTCTTCAAAAGATAGATAGATAGATTATAAGCCGGCAAATCATCTGCCGCGTACAGTATAATCCCAGAGTGACAAGTTAGAATAAAATAGATAGAATAGATGTTCATATATATGTCAGTGACACACACACATATATATATATATATATATATATATATATATATTTATATTGCATAGATAGGGTAGAAGAAAAGCTGGTAATTCATCTGCCGGGTTCTGTAAAATCACTGCAGGAGCCGACAGGATAGGAGAGATGGATGACACACAGTGAATACATACAGAATAGGGAGATATAAAGATGTAAATGGTAAATACAATTTGTACATTGTGTGTGCAGCTTACTGTACATGTATTTCATTAATAAAAGATTATTTTTCGGGGGAAAATGGCATGAGCTCCCACGCAATTTTCAAAACCATACAATACAAAGGTGACATCAACCCCCTCAACTATTACCCCACTTGCCACCACTACAGGGCAAGTGGGAAGAGCAAGCCTAAGTGCCAGAATTGGTGCATCTTAGAGATGCACCTTTTCTGGGGTGGCTGAAAGCTGATATTTTTAGCCAGGGGGGCCAGTATCCATGGCCCCATCCGAGGCTATTAATATCAACCCGCAGCTGTCTGCATAGCATTTTGCTGGTTATTAATTATAGGGAGACGCCACGTCATTTTTTGGGGGGTCCCCCATTTTAATAGCTAATAAAGGCTAAGTATACAGTTGTGAGCTGATATTAATAGCCTGGGAAGCTCCATTGGTATTAACCCCTTCCCAGGCTATAAACATCTGCCCCCAGTCACCGGTTTTCCCTCTGCTGGTTTTGAAAATTGCATAGGAGCCCATGCCATTTTTTTCCCAAAAAATCTTTTATTAATGAAATACATGTACAGTAAGCTGCACACACACTGTACTAATTGTATTTGTCACTGACATCTACACAGGGAGGGCCATTTACATGGATACACCTGGGTGGGCCATTTATAAAGTTGGATCCAAAATGGCCAACTTCAAAATGGCCGCCATGGTCACCACACATCTTGAAAAGTTTCCCCCCCCCCGATATACTAATGTGCCACAAACAGGAAGTTGATCTCACCAACCATTCCCATGTTATTTAGGTGTATCCATATACATGGCCCACCCTGTATATCTACCTATTCTGTATGTATCCACTGTGTGTAATCCATCTCTCATATCCTGTCGGCTCCTGCTGTGATTTTACACTACCACGACTGCTGAATTATTGGCTTTTCTTCTATCTATGTATTATAAATACATATATATGTGTGTGTCACTGACATGTGTATATTTTTTTCTCGCACGTATTGACTTCTATTGCGGGATGTGATACGATTTCCGATTACAATCGCAGCATGCTGCGATTTTTTTACAGTCCAATTGTGATCCGATCGAGCCGCAAAAAAAAAACCGCAGATGAACACACAATCATAGAATAACATTGATCCGAATTCAATCCGATTTTTTATCTGATTGCATTCGTCCGATTTCATCGCAAGTGGGAAGTGGGAACTTTGCTCAGTATTGAGTAGAAGTACCCTTTTGAGCTAGTACAGACATGAGTCTTCTTGGGAATTATACAACAAGTTTTTCAGTGAATACAAAGACCTGGCGCTCAACTTAATGCTGTGAACAATTGCTTTTATTGTAGTACTTTAAATTCAAGAAGTTTTTCACATCAGGATTTTGGGGATCCTCTGCCATCCTTTCTTGCATATCCTCTCCAGTTCTGTCAGGTTGGATGGTGAACGTTGGTGAACAGCCATTTTCAGGTCTCTCCAGAGATGTTCAATTGGTTTTAGGTCAGGGCTCTGGCTGGGCCAGTCGAGAATGGTCACAGAGTTATTCTGAAGCCACTCCTTTGTTATTTTAGCTGTGTGCTTAGGGGCATTGTCTTGCTTGTTGGAAGGTGAACCTTTGGCCAAGTCTGAGGTCCAGAGCATATCTCTGTACTTGGCCGCATTCATGTTTCCTTCAATTGCAACCAGACGTCCTGTCCCTGCAGCTGAAAAACACCCCAACATTATACAACTGGGAGTTGTATACTCTCCTGGGAGTTGTATACTTCATATTACTTCATCATATAATCTTTATTGATACTTTATGCCCCTTAGGAGGAATCTGAGACAATCAGTATAACATTATGCAAAAAAGTAGATATAACCCCAGTTGTGCTTGACTCTTTATTTATACACCCTGCATCCTTGTGCATATTATAACCTATAATTCTGCACTATGCACTTTATTTTGCATATTCTCCATGTCCAGTGTTTGCTTTTTTCCATCCCCTGTATGGTCAACTTGCATTTCCAATTACTTTATTGTAAATTAATAAAATTATTTATTTGTTTTGAGTTTGAAGACTTTGTCTGTTCTATACATTTTTTTGGTTGTATATGGTCCTCCGTATTTACTTCTGGGCTATTCGTTTGAAGTCTCAGTGACAATCGCAGCATGCTGCAATTTTAAAGGTACGCCTAATACAGCTGAGAAAATAAATGCTGATGCACGCTGCCCCATAGATTAACACTGGGTCGAGTGCTATGTGATGTTTTCTCGCATAGTACTCGGCCGTATTCTACGGTAATGTGACTCTGGCCTAAGACACTGGGTTTTTAAAGCAGCGAAAATATACAGCATCAAAAACTCAATGTGGGCACCCATCCTTAGGCTAAGTTCCCACAATTAGATTTTGGTGAGTTTTTGATGTTACAGATTTTCTGCACCATTTCTACACCCATTAAGATAGGTTATTTACAGTGTCTTCAACAAAGTGATGCCGAATATTGCAGGATGCACACGCTTTAACTCCAACATCATTTTATTCAAGAGTTGTACTATAGAGGTCAACAGCAGTGCGCCCTCACCAGCCATCCTATATTCCTATAGCCGGCGTGTGCCCAAGGCTATGTTGACTACACAGTGTGGTGCCGGAGTCAGCGTGTACGCATACCACACTACAGCGCCATTTTATTGAAGACACTGAGTATGCTAAATAACCTTGAATCTAATGTTGAAAGCAGGTTTTTGTGCACCTGTTCCCTCTACGAGAATTGTATTCTCCTTTATGTGTTTACAATGTCATTTATAACAAGACAGAATCTGACAATAAGAGCTGTACATTCATTAAGAACAAATATGCAATCAACCTTTAAATTCTGGCAATGAAAAGGTATTTTTACATACAGCAGGTTTGTTGGATGGATTTTTCCATTGACAGCTCTCTGTATAAGGTTGTATGGATGGCAAGGGTATGTATTTCTTGGATTTCTACAAGCAAAATTCCGGAGGATTAAAAAAAATGCAAAAATGTATGCAATTAATCTGACGCGCTTGATTATACATTCACCAGTTTCCTACTATTATTCCTCGATAAACTTTACAATATATATTGTGAACTTGACACATCATTGGGAGAAGAGGGACTCTTTTTTTTTTTTTTTGTCACAGTCGTTGTGATGCATATTTTTGGGTGATTGGGATAAAACCGGCATTAGAAATGGGCATGGAACATTGATAGGAGAATGCTAAAACTCAGTGATAAATCTTTTCATACGTTTCCAGGAATAATAACAGAAGAACAACATAAGATATCACAAAGTTCTAAGAAAACATGCCCCAAAATTGATATTTCATAGGTAATATAAGCATATGCTAAAATAGACCTGTTGAGGGAACTGAGAGGTCCTCATTGAAGTTCTAATTTTGAGGCATGCAATAAAATTGAAAACAAAATAAAACTTCAAGGATGCATTGCTAGTAAGACAAATTATGATTGGGACTTATTTTGTTAGCTTTTTGATGCTTGGTCATCAACATCTGTAAGAAATCAAAGCTTCAATTGTGATTTCCATTAAAACCTTTTGGGGAAATTTCACTTTAATGGCCCTTTCATCCCTGTAGCCTAATGGTATCATGTCATGGTATCACAGAGCCTCACTGTGTGTGATTACCCCTGCTGGACTGAAGCTAAGGTTAGAGAGGAGTCAGGGCAAGCACAGCACTGAATCATTATTCCCTCCCCAGATGGTACTGTAAGTTTTTTGTGTTTTAGACAAAAAAGGATCCAGCTGTTTGTTGATTGCAGCCGGCCTGGCAAATAGCTGGCCTCTTCCCATAAAGCTTTCAAATTCCCTCGCAATTAACTGTCTAATGCAGGTGAAGCTGCACCTGGGCATTTATTCCCACTTTTCATTTAAATGAATGGCTAACCATAATACATATATATATATATTGTAGGGGTTCACCTCTCTGTTAGCCGCTTGGATACGCATCGTCCCAGGGTTTTTATATGAAAAATAACAAAGTTTATTATCCATCACAAACTTTACAGCTTCAAAAGCAAAACAGCATTTCCTTGTACAAATTAACCCTTTCGCGCCTGAGCCTGTTTTTGCCTTCGTGACCAGGCCAATTTTTTCAATTCTGACCAGTGTCACTTTATGAGGCCATAACTCTAGAACGCTTCAACGGATCCTGCTGATTCTGACATTGCTTTCTCATGACATATTGTACTTCAGGATAGTGGTAAAATTTCTTAGATATGAACTGCGCTTATATGTTAAAAAAATCAAAATTTGGCAAAAATTTTGAAAATTTTGCAATTTTCAAACTTTTAATTTTTATGCCCTTAAATCAGAGAGTGATATCGCACAAAATAGTTAATAAATAACATTTCCCACATGTCTACTTTACATCTGCACAATTTTGGAAACATAATTTTTTTTTTTTTGGAAGTTATAAGGGTTAAAAGTTGACCAGCGATTTCTCATTTTTACAACAAAATTTACAACACCATTTTTTTTAGGGACCACCTCACATTTGAAGTGAGTTTGGGGGGTCAATATGACAGAAAATACCCAAAAGTGACACCATTCTAAAAACTGCACCTCTCAATGTACTCAAAACCACATTCAAGAAGTTTATTAACCCTTCAGGTGCTTCACATGAATGAATGGAATGTGGAAGGAAAAAATAAACATTTAACTTTTTTTCACAAACATTTTACTTCAGAACCATTTTTTTTATTTTCACAAGTGTAAAAACAGAAAATGAACCACAAAATTTTTTGTGCAATTTCTCCCAAATACGCCGATACCCCGTATGTGGGGCTAAA
This sequence comes from Dendrobates tinctorius, assembly GCF_039654945.1. NCBI lineage: Eukaryota > Metazoa > Chordata > Amphibia > Anura > Dendrobatidae > Dendrobates > Dendrobates tinctorius. The sequence goes on along the minus strand of NW_027361690.1, from coordinate 68,246,174 downwards.
CCACTGTTTGAGCACACGGCAGAGCTCAGAAAGGAAGGAGTGCCGTTTGACTTTTTCAATGCAGAATTGGCTGGAATTGAGATAGGACGCCATGTCGCATTTGGAGAGCCCCTAATGTGCCTAAACAGTGGAAACCCCCACAAGTGACCCCATTTTGGAAACTAGACCCCTTAAAGAACTTATCTAGATGTGTCGTGAGCACTTTGAACCCCCAAGTGCTTCACAGAAGTTTATAACGTAGAGCCATGAAAATAAAAAATCATTTTTGTTCCACAAACATGATCTTTTAGCCCCCAATTTTTTATTTTCACAAGGGTAACAGGAGAAATTGGACCCCAAAAGTTGTTGTCCAATTTGTCCTGAGTACACTGGTACCCCATATGTGGAAGAAAACTACTGTTTGGGTACACGGTGGGGATCGGAAGGGAAGTAGTGACGTTTTGGAATGCAGACTTTGATGGAATGGTCTGCGGGTGTCATGTCGCGTTTGCAGAGCCCCTGATGTGCCTAAACAGTGGAAATCCTCCACAAGTGACCCCTTTTTGGAAACTAGACCCCCCCAAGGAACTTATCTAGATGTGTGGTGAGCACTTTGAACCCCCAAGTGTTTCACTAAAGTTTATAATGTAGAGCCATGAAAATAAAAAAATCATTTTTTTTCCACAAAAATGATCTTTTAGCTCCCAATTTTTATTTTCACAAGGGTAACAGGAGAAATTGGACCCTAAGAGTTGTTGTCCAATTTGTCCTGAGTACGCTGGTACCCCACATGTGGGGGGGACCACTGTTTGGGCACACGGTGGGGCTCGGAAGGGAAGTAGTGACGTTCTGGAATGCAGACTTTGATGGAATGGTCTGCGGGCGTCATATTGCATTTACAGAGCCCCTGATGTACCTAAACAGTGGAAACCCCCAATTCGAATTCCAACCCTAACCCCAACACACCCCTAACTCTAGCCCTAACCCTAGCCCTAACCCTAGCCCTAACCCTAACCCTAGTCCTAACCCTAGCCCTAACCCTAACCCTAGCCCTAACCCTAGCCTGCCTACCTGCTTTTTTTTTTTTCTTTACTTTTTTTTTTATGTGTTTTTTATTTTTTGTATTTTTGACTCATAGTAACGCCACTTCTCCTCTGATCTCACACTGGCAGATGATCAGAGGAGAACCAGCGTTACTATGTGACAAGATCGCTTCCCGGCACATAGTAACGCCACTTCTCCTCTGATCTCACACTGACAGATGATCAGAGGAGAAGCAGCGTTACTGTGTGACAAGATCGCTGCCTGACACAGCTGTGCCAGGCAGCAATCTAGTCACACTGTAACGCTGCTTCACCTCTGCTCATCTGTCAGCATGAGCTCAGAGGAGAAGTCGCGTTATAATGAGGGAGATCGCCGGGAAACAAGCAGCTTTCCCAGCGAGCTCTCTCATTGGCTGCTGTGACGCAACGTCATCAGGACCTGAACCAATCAGGTCTCGATGACGTCGGGGGTCCCAGCATGCATTGTGCACCGGGATCCCCGCGTTATAAGGTATGAGGGGGTCCCGGGGGGCACAAAACCGCCGACAGTAGATAAACGTCGGCGCTGCACAAAGCCCAGCAAGCGCCAACGTTTATCTACTGTGGGCGGTCGGGAAGAGGTTAATATCATAAACAATCCTTTCGTCAGGAGCAATGAAACAAAGTAAATGTAGCAGCCTCACCAATCTAGGTATTCCAGTCGGTATCAGGTCAAGCAATTTTAAATGTATTCACCAAACACATCTCAATTCAGCTCTGGCCCAAACTCCACTCTGCTGAGTTAACCAGATGATGTAATTAGGCATGTAAGCCTTGGGCTGGAGTATAGGAAAAACCTTTCCCTTCAGACTCTTTTGGTTGCTCCTAGATCCCGGATCAAAAATCCAGTCAAATTAAAACTCTCTGTGAGGGACTCAGCTTCTGCTGAGCCGATTTTTTGAGTGGACCCTCTGGGCCGTGGCACCCACCCACCGAGGGTGAGCTGACCTAGTGAGGAACCACCCCCTATACAGGGAGCGTCAGGGGCAAGACCAAGGGGGTTTGCCACCACGACTGCTGGTACCAGATGGCCGGCTCGGGGAGACACTAGTGAGTGTCAGGCAGCAGGATGCAAAACATAACGAGGTCTTCAATAAACGTGGTTTCAAGCTTTAATCAGGTGCAAGGCATAAACAGTGAAACACAGCAAAGTGCGTTCAAGGGCACGCCAAATGTTCAAGGCATAACACGTGCTAGAAAACATACCAGGGTCCAAGGCAGGGTACGTGCTAGGAGACACAACAGGGTTTCAAGGAAGGATGCGTGCTAGGAGACACGCCAGGGTCCAAGACAGGGTGCATGCTAGGAGACACGCCAGGGTTCTAGACAAGGTGCGTGCTAGGAGACACACCAGGGTCCAAGACAGGGTGCGTGCTAGGAGACACGCCAGGGTCCAAGACAGGGTGCATGCTAGGAGACACACCAGGGTCCAAGACAGGGTGCATGCTAGGAGACATGCCAGGGTCCACGACAGGGTGCGTGCTAGGACACACGCCAAGGTCCAAGGCAGGGTGTGATGGCATCGGACTCTGGACTACTGGCAATTACCATCAGGATCCAGGCATCAGGCTGCAGAAATCAGCTCTGGACATCAGGCCACAGTCATCTGGTTCCGGACCTCTGGCAGCGGTCGGCAGGTTTCGGGAATCCGGCAGGCAAGCAGCTGTAGTCTTCATAGATGCATCGTAAGAAACGTAAACTTGATGATGGTTGAAAGAATCTTTAAAGAACTACGGTGCAGGACTTGGGGTTGCTGTAAGGCCTTTAGGGACTTCTTCCCCGTCTCCCACCTTTGCTGTCTCTGAGATGGTAACATAGTGTTCCTGTTGATGCCCCGAGTAGCAAGCTGTTTCAGTGATGCCCTGCCTTGAACTGCAATGGGTGTTTTGAACCCCAGAGGACCATGGATGCTGTTTTGAACAGGTGAGGCTCCTCGTTCGATAGGAAGTTCAACACAGGGTGATGCTTGGGAAGTGAACGTGCCTTGTTCGACATCCGGCAGTATGCTGAAGCTACACTGCATGGGGCAAACGCTAGCACCATCGGTAAGAGGAAGGCTGTTGAGAAAGGGGCTCTCACTCTGAGCACTGAAGTCTAGCATGGATTCGGCTTGACCAGGTTTGTGATGGAGATAGGCGTCAAAGGTTGAGAACACAGCAGATACTTGCTGTGAATCCTTTGGCAACTCAGTCTTTGTGGGAAGGGAAGGTGAGGGAGCTACCCAGCTGTTATAGTTGACATTGGTGGGTTTGATGCTCGTGACCCTGATGATCACCTTGTCTTCCTCTGTTGGTGGTGAGTTGTCCTTTGTTGTAGGACCGAGTGTTGTTCTCTCAAGGTTGTAGTCTCGAAGAAAACGCAGACTTGAATTGTCAGATGGTTGTTGCTGACATTTAGTGTCATTTGATTTCTCCTTCCTCCAGTAATGGCCTGGGTCTGGCAGGGGGGACAAGTCATGGTGATCTGACGTGATAAGCGTTTTGTAAGAGGAGATGTTGCTGGGATCCTGTGTCTGGTCGCTACAGACATTGCCGATGATAATCCAGCCTAGCTCGAGGCGCTGAGCATACGGTCCTTTGAGTAGTCCGTGGATTTGTTGACGCATCTTGTGCAGTCGTATAATGTCTAGGCTGAGGAGAATTAGGATGTCTGCCTTGTCGTCCAGGGGTGGCATCTCTTTGGCTATCATTCTGAGGTGAGGATGCTGAAGAGCGACTTCTGGCGTTGGGATTTCCTCCCTGTTGAATGGAATTTGGTTACACGCAACAAGCGTGGGTAGTGGTATCTCCATGGCGTCCTTCTCAAGAGAAGTTATTATGAGGCCACCGGCCCTTCTTCCAGAGGCTTTTACAACGCCGCTGCAGGTGCCCAAAGTGTAAGAATAGACGTCTCCTTTTAAGTCGAACAAGTTGAAGAGTTCTGACCTGGCCAGTGATTTGTTGCTCAGGTCGTCCAGACTAACGTACACCTTGACTGCCTTCTCTGGATGACCTTTGGGATACACCCTTGCTAGGCAAATCTTCGTGCAGGACTTGTCTGGAAGACCTTCTCCGCAGACTTTGGTGCATGAGGAAGATACTGCAACTTGGCTTGTCTCTTGGTCTGAACTCTCCCCGCCATGGCTTGTGGTGGGAGAAGGTGTAGACGCAGAGTCGTGCTGTGATGGATGGAGCGCTTGTACATGGTCTTCGCTGTCGCACTCTAGACACTTGATGGCGATGACACAGTCCTTCTCAAGATGTTCAGTAGAGGCGCAGCACCTGAAGCATACTCCAAACTTCTTCAAGAGCTCCTTTCGTTTTTGAAGGGGTTTCTTCCTGAAGCCGATGCACTTCTTTAGGGGATGTGGCAGTTTGTGAATTTGACACTGGCGGTTCGGATTTTCAACCTTCTCACCTTCACTGCCTTTGTCTGGCGCTGATGTCGGTGTAGGCAGAACTTCTGTCTTTTTTGCAGACATCGGACCACTCCGGTTGCTGTCATGAGAGCACGAACTCTTGTACTTAGGGAATGGTGCAAAGCCACTAGGTTCTTCACAGCAGAAGCTGGGGTCAGTTTTGCATTCTGCAATTTCCTTGATGAAGTCACAGAAGAAGGAAAATGGAGGAAAAGGGACTTGATTGGCTTTTTTGTACTTTGTTGATGAGGACAGGGCTGGAGATCAATCTGTCATGATTAAGTAAGAATGACACCACTGGACACTTTAAAAGGAGGCTGGTGCTTGGCATCATTGTTTCTCTTCTGTTAACCATGGTTATCTCTAAAGAAATAGGTGCAGTCATCATTGCACTGCACAAAACAGGGAAGAGAATCGCAGCTAGAAAGATTGCACCTCAGTCAACAATCTATCGCATCATCAAGAACTTCAAGGAGAGAGGTTCCCTTGTTGCCAAAAAGGCTCAAGGGTGCCCAAGAAAGACCAGCAAGCGCCAGGACCGTCTCTTAAAAGTGTTTCAGCTGCGGGATCGGGCTACCAGCAGTGCAGAGCTTGCTCAGGAATAGCAGCAGGCAGGTGTGAGTGCATCTGCACGCACTGTGAGGCGGAGACTCTTGGAGCAAAGCCTGGTCTCAAGGAGGGCAGCAAAGAAGCCACTTCTTTCCAGAAAAAACATCATGGACAGACTGATATTCTGCAAGAGGTACAGGGAGTGGACTGCTGAGGACTGGGGTAAAGTCATTTTCTCTGATGAATCCCCTTTTCGATTGTTTGGGACATCTGGAAAATGACTTATTCGGAGAAGACCAGGTGAGCGCTACCACCAGTCTTGTCTCATGCCAACTGTCAAGCATCCTGAAACCATTCATGTGTGGGGTTGCTTCTCAGCCAAGGGAATGGCCTCTCTCTCAGTCTTGCCTAAAAACACAGCCATGAATAAAGAATGGTACCAGAATGTCCTCCAAGAGCAACTTCTCCCAACCGTCCAAGAGCAGTTTGGAGATCAACAATGCCTTTTTCAACATGATGGAGCACCTTGCCATAAAGCAAAGGTGATAACTAAATGGCTCAGGGAACAAAACATAGAGATTTTGGGACCATGGCCTGGAAACTCCCCAGATCTTAATCCCATTGAGAACTTGTGGTCAATCATCAAGAGACGGGTGGACAAACAAAAATCTTCAAATTCAGACAAAACAAAAGCATTGATTTTGCAAGAATGGACTGCTATCAGTCAGGATTTGATCCAGAAGTTGATTGAGAGCATGCCAGGGAGAATTGCTGAGGTCCTGAAGAAGAAGGGTCAACACTGCAAATATTGACTTGCTGCATTAACTCATTCTAACTGTCAATATAACCTTTTGTTACTCATAATATGATTGCAATTATATTTCTGTATGTGATAAAAACATCTGACAAACACACATAAAAACCAGAGGGCAGCAGATCATGTGAAAATATAATATTTGTGTCATTCTCTAAACTTTTGGCCATGACTGTAGATATATATATATATATATATATATATATATATATATATATACAGTGTATATATATATATATATATATATACAGTGTATATATATATATATATATATATATATATATACATACATCCTCCAGATGTTCAGATGGCAGTGCACTATTGTCTTGATACTTAATCATTCAAGTTTATGTTGCACAAAAAAAATCTGATCTCATACGGATCATGTGTATTGCATTCGATTTTTACAGATATATTGCCATTATTATTATTATTAGGAAACTGTATTTGTTCATGTACATTTTAAACTATTGATATATAAAAATGGATATCACTCTGTTGTCACATGGAAATAAAATATGGACATACGGATGCCACACGGATGACAACACAAAAATCGTCCATGTTTTCTGGATGAAAATCAGATGACATTTCATACATCCATCTAAGGCTAGTTTCACATTTGCATTTAAGGCCGCAGCGACGGCCTGCGCATGGCCGCCGCTAAGCCCCGCCCCCTGCCGCACCTCCTCCGGTAGCTCCACCTACGGGTGCATGACGCTGGATGCATCCTGCATCCCCTATCTTTAGCACTGGGGACGCAGGCCGTGCACAAGTATGCGTTTGGCGGTGCATGCGTCCTTTTGACGCTGCGCCAACTGCACCAAATTGCAGCAGGTTGCGTTTGGCGCTGGTAGGCGGAGCTACCGGAGGAGGCGCGGCAGGGGGAAGGGCTTAGCGGCGGCCGTGCGCAAGCTTCGCTGCGGCCTTAAACGCAAATGTGAAACTAGCCTTACTTGGCCTAATAGCCATATGCCCTATTAGATCAACAAAAAGAAAGGGTGCTTTCTTGATGACACAACACTTTTTATATGGTACTTTAGGGTGATTGCACATTAGAAGTGTAACTATAACCTCATTCAATCCTTTCAAATAAAAACATACCTTTTAGGACTTCAGTTTCAGATTAACTCAAATGAAATCACATCTGTCCAAGGCCCATTTATATGAGGCAATTAGTCTTCAGACTATGAGCTTTCATTAAATTAAATTAAATTCACCGTAATTACAATTGTAATGATAACAGCAAAGCAACCAATGATTAACGCATAACTACTGCTCATCATGACTAAATTGGTCTTCATGGATAAGAATCTGAACAAACTTCCACTTCAGCTTATTTCTAACATGTTTATACTTATTGTTCTAAATATCACATTCCCTTATAATTGGCAACTTAACCCCTTAAGCCCCAAGGGTGGTTTGCACGTTCATGACCAGGCCAATTTTTACAATTCTGACCACTGTCCCTTTATGAGGTAATAACTCTGAAACGCTTCCATGGATCCTGGTGATTCTGAGAATGTTTTCTCGTGAGATATTTTACTTCATGTTAGTGATAAAATTTCATTAACTTGCATTTATTTGTGGAAAAAAACGGAAATTTGGAAAATTTCGCAATTTTCCAACTTTGAATTTTTATGCCCTTAAATCACAGAGATATGGCACACAAAATACTTAATAAATAACATTTCACATATGTTTACTTTACATCAGCACAATTTTGGAACCAAAATTATTTTTGTTAGGAAGTTATAAGGGTTAAAAGTTGACCAGCGATTTCTCATTTTTGCAACACCATTTTACTTTTACAGACCACATCACATTTGAAGGTCACTTTGAGGGGTCTATATGATAGAAAATACCCAAAAGTGACACCATTCTAAAAACTGCACCCCTGACAGTACTCAAAACCACATTCAAGAAGTTTATTAACCCTTCAGGTGCTTCACAGGAATTTTTTGAATGTTTTAAAAAAATGAACATTTAACTTTTTTTCACAAAAAAATTACTTCAGGTCCAACTTTTTTTTATTTTACCAAGGGTAACAGGAGAAATTGGACTGCAAAAGTTATTGTGCAATTTCTCCTGAGTACGCTGATACCTGATATGTGGGGGGAACCACTGTTTTAGCGCATGGCAGAGCTCAGAAGTGAAGGAGCGCCGTTTGACTTCTTCAATGCAAAATTGCCTGGAATTCAGATCGGACGCCATGTCACGTTTGGAGAGACCCTGATGTACCTAAACAGTGGAAACCCCCCACAAGTAACCCCATTTTGGAAACTAGACCCCCCAAGGAACTTATCTAGACATGTGGTGAGAACTTTGAAGCCACAAGGGCTTCACAGAAGTTTATAACGTACAGCCGTACAATTAAAAAATCATATTTTTTCCACAAAAATGATCTTTTCACCCCTAATTTTTATTTTCCCAAGGGTAACAGGACCCTAAAAGTTATTGTGCAATTTATCCTGAGTATACTGATACCCCATATGTGGGTGTAAATGACTATTTGGGCTCATGGCAGAGCTCAGAAGGGAAGCAGCGCCATTTGACTTCTTTGGCTGGAATTGAGATCGGACACCATGTCGCGTTTGGAAAGCCCCTGATGTACCAAAACAGTGGAAACCCCCCACAAATGACACCATTTTGGAAACTAGACCCCCCAAGGAACTTATCTAGATCTGTTGTGAGAACTTTGAACGCCCAAGGGCTTCACAGAAGTTTATAACATACAGCCGTACAATTAAAAAATCATATTTTTTCCACAAAAATGATCTTTTCACCCTCAATTTTTATTTTTCCAAGGGTAACAGGAACCCAAAAGTTATTGTGCAATTTGTCCTGAGTACGCTCATACCCCATATGTGGGGGTAAACCACTATTTGGGCGCATGGCAGAGCTCGGAAGGGAAGCAGCGCCATTTGACTTTTTTGGCTGGAATTGAGATCGGACACCATGTCGTGTTTGGAAAGCCCCTGATGTACCAAAACAGTGGAAACCCCCCACAAATGACACCATTTTGGAAACTAGACCCCCCAAGGAACTTATCTAGATGTGTGGTGAGCACTTTGAAGCCCCAAGGGCTTCACAGAAGTTTATAATGCCCGGGCGTGAAAATAAAAAAAAATCATATTTTTTCCACAAACATGATCTTTTAGTCCCCAATTTTTTTATTTTCTGTTCTGTCTTTCCCTCATTTTCTTTCTCTCTCTCTGTTCTTTCTGTCTCTAATCTTTCTTTTTTCTTTCTCTCTCTGTTCTTTCTTTCCCCTCTTTCTTTCTTTCTTTTTTTCCTTTCTTTCGCTCTGTTCTGTCTTTCTTTTCTTTACTTCTTTCTTTCTCTCTGTTCTTTCTCTGTCTCTCTCTGTTCTTTCTTTCTTTCCCCTCTTTCTTTCTCTCTGTTCTTTCTTCTTTCTCTCACTGTTCTTTCTTTCTCTCTCTCTATTTTCTTTTTTCTCACTCTCTGTTTTCTCTCTTCCTTAGTGCCAGTCAGTGTGCCCATAATGCCAGCCACTGTGCCCTCAGTGTGATCAGCAGTGCTAAATGGGTGCCGTTGGGCGTGGACATGGGTGTGACTAGTTGCGAAATGGATGTGGCCGGGGCGTGGCTCTGGGGGGCTCAGGGAAGCACGGAAGGAGCCCCCTCCCTGCCGATGCTTCCCTAAACTCCCGGTACACTGCGATTGTGTTTGATCGCAGTGTGCCAGGGGTTAACATGTCGGGGCGGTCCATGACCGCCCCTGACACATAGTGCCGGCTGTGATAATCAGCTGACACCCGGCCGCGATCAGAAGCGCTCACCAAGTGAGCGCCGCTGATCGCTATGACGTACTATCTATCCCATCACTGGGAATTAAGTCCCAGGGCATATGGACGGGATAGTACGTCATGTGGCAGAAAGGGGTTAAAGGGACTCTGTCAGCACAAAATAACTGTTCAAACCAAGTACAGACAGGTCAGTCATTTATATACACCTTCCCACCTGCTTGGCTTTCACCTATCTCACTCTTCTGTGGCTCTATGAAGCCACAGCAGTCACTCAAAAAAGAGGGGTGGAGGTTGAAGGAAAACAAGCAGGAGGAAAGGTGTATTTACATGATAAGCCCAGCCGTGAAGCACTGAGTGGCAGGACCTAGTTTAAGCAATCATTCTGGGCTGAGTCCCTTTAAATGCCAGGGTTTTACAATTTTCAGACATGAAAATTTCACACCTCCTGAAGAAATCTAAATGAAATGTGCGTTGGGGCGGCAGGTACTGCGTGTTGCCAGTCTTATCAGTAAGTTTACCCCGCTTACTTCATACTCTGCTTGATTAGGCTTGCTCAAAGCCATCTTTTACAGTATTTTGGGCTGTATCCCATGTTTCTGCTGGCTAGCACGTCACACTTTATTTTAATGCTGCTAACAGAGTGTGCTTTACCTTGCACTGCCAATGACACATATACTTATTAAATCGAATCTTATGTTGATATCACATCTTATCTGTACTTTGGCATTTTGGTCCAACATTAAATCAGTAGACATTTCTTTGTCACTACACCTTTACTAATATTCATGTATATTTCAGCACTTTGCACTTTCTTGATGTTTGCTACCAATTATTTACATTGGTAACGGAAAGTATTCCGACCCCTTTAAATTTGTCACTCTTTGTTTCATTGCAGCCATTTGGTAAATTCAAAAAAGTTCATTTTTTTTTCTCATTAATGCACACTCTGGACCCCATCTTAACTAAAAAAAACAGAAATGCAGAAATTTTTGCAAATTTATTAAAAAGAAAAACTGAAATATCACATGGTCATAAGTATTCAGACCCTTTGCTCAGTATTGAATAGAACCACCCTTTTGAGCTAGTACAGCCATGAGACTTTTTGGGAATGATGCAACAAGTTTTTCACACCTGGATTTGTGGATCCTTCTGCCATTCTTCCTTGCAGATCCTCTCCAGTTCCCTCAGGTTGGATGGTGGATAGACAGCCATTTTCAGTTCTCTCCAGAGATGCTCAATTGGGTTTAGGTCAGGGCACTGACTGAGCCAATAAAGAATTGTCATAGAGTTGTTCTGAAGCCACTCTTTTGTTATTCTAGCTGAGTACTTAGGGTCATTGTCTTGTTGGAAGGTGAAGTTTCAGCCAAGTCTGAGGTCCAGAGCACTCTGGAAAAAGTTTTCATCCAGAATATCTCTGTACTTGGCCGCATTCATGTTTCGTTCAACTGCAACCAATCATCCTGTCCCTGCAGCTGAAAAACACCCCCATAGCATGATGCTGCCACCACCATGTTTCACTGTTTGGATTGTATTGGGCAGATGATGAGCAGTGACTGGTTTTCTCCATACATACCTCTTAGAATTATCACCAAAAAGTTCTATCTTCGTCTCATCAGACCAGAGAATCTTATTTGTCATAGTCTGGGAGTCTTTAATGTGGTTTCTTAGCAAACTCTATGCGGGCTTTCATATGCCTGACACTGAGGAGAGGCTTCCGTCGAGCCACTCTGCCATAAAAGCCCGACTGGTGAAGGGCTGTATTGATAGTTGACTTTGTGGAACTTTCTACCATCTCCCTACTGCATCTGTGGAACTCAGTCACAGTGATCTTTGGGTTCTTATTTACCTCTCTCACCAAGGCTCTTCTCCCACGATTGCTCAGTTTAGATGGACGGCCATGTCTAGGAAGACTTCTGGTGGTCCCAAACTTCTTCCATTTAAGGATTATGGAGGCCACTGTACTCTTAGGAACCTTGAGTACTGCAGAAATTCTTTTGTAACCTTGGCCAGATCTGTGCCTTGCTACAATTCTGTCTCTGAGCTCCTTGGCCAGTTCCTTTGACGTCATGATTCTCATTTGGTCTGACATGCACTGTGAGGTCTTATATAAACAGGTGTGTGCCTTAACAAATTAAGTCCTATCAGGTTAATTAAAAACAGCTGGACTTCAATGAAGTATTAGAAGCATCTCAAGGAGGATCACAAGGAAATGGACAGCATGTGACTTAAATATGAGTGTCTGAGCAAAGGGTCTGAATACTTATACCATGTGATATTTCAGTTTTTCTTTTTTAATGAATTTGCAAAAATTTCTACATTTCTCTTTTTTCAGTCAATATGGGATGCAGAGTCTACATCAATGAGAAAAGAAATGAACTTTTTTGAATTTACCAAATGGCTGCAATGAAACAAAGAGTGAAAAATTTAAAGGGGTCTGAATACTTTCCGTACCCACTGTATTAGGGGCTATATTGAAATAAATTGACTTAATGGCTTAATGTATAATTTATACACTGTGTGTTTTATTGGCAAGATTCTGTCCCTATATTGTTTGGTGTCCAGTAGTTTTCTGATTCTCATTATTTTAGAGTATCTAATAAAGATCTAGTTTAAAAGGATTATACTCTCCGAGTCTCCGGTGGTGGTCCATTCACTTCCTCCTCTTAGTGTTTCAATGTCATAAAGACAAGATAAAAATTTTCATAAGTGTGGGTCCATGCCTGTCACCTTCTGAGAAGAAAAAGTTTAGGGATGCTAGTTATCACTTTTGGCCAAACTTGCTCAACTTTTCGCGTTGGCTGACCAGGGAAATACTGAATGCTATGCTCACACCCCAATGGGAGCACATTTCCCATGACTCCTCGAAGGTAAAATTGGATTTTTGGCCTTTATCTTATGTCACAAGCACAACATCCCTTCTGTAAATAGTTCTTTCTTGGGGATCTGTGGGAGTTTTAGATTCTGGAAGATTTTCTAAATCCTCTGTAAGTCTAGGAAGTGCTCCATTTTCCCAAGAACCCAAGTATACAGTACTTCTGGCCAATAGAAAGTAGTAAATAGTCCCATTTGATTCAACTTATTAGGGTACATTGGCTGACTGAATAAGAAATAGGCTATTATTATTATTATTATTATTATTTATTGTTATAGCGCCATTTATTCCATGGCGCTTTACATGTGAGGAGGGGTATACATAAAAACAAGTACAATAATCTTAAACAATACAAGTCATAACTGGTACAGGAGGAGAGAGGACCCTGCCCGCGAGGGCTCACAATCTTCAAGGGATGGGTGATAATACAGTAGGCGAGGGTAGAGCTGGTCGTGCAGCGGTTTGGTCGATCGGTGGTTACTGCAGGTTATAGGCTTGTCGGAAGAGGTGGGTCTTCAGGCTCTTTTTTTCAAGGTTTCGATGGTAGGTGAGAGTCTGATATGTTGTGGTAGAGAGTTCCAGAGTAGGGGTGATGCGCGAGAGAAATCTTGTATGCGATTGTGGGAAGAGGAGATAAGAGGGGAGTAAAGAAGGAGATCTTGTGAGGATCGGAGGTTGCGTGCAGGAAAGTACCGGGAGACGAGGTCACAGATGTATGGAGGAGACAGGTTGTGGATTGCTTTGTATGTCATGGTTAGGGTTTTGTAATGGAGTCTCTGGGCAATTGGGAGCCAGTGAAGGGATTGACAGAGGGGAGAAGCTGGGGAATAGAGGGGGGACAGGTGGATTAGTCGGGCAGCAGAGTTTAGAATAGATTGGAGGGGTGCGAGAGTGTTTGAGGGGAGGCCACAGAGCATGAGGTTGCAGTAGTCAAGGCGAGAGATGATGAGGGCATGGACTAGGGTTTTTGCAGATTCTTGGGTGAGGAATGAACGGATGCGTGAAATATTTTTGAGTTGAAGTCGGCAGGAAGTGGAAAGGGTTTGGATATGTGGTTTGAAGGAGAGATCAGCGTCAAGGATTACTCCGAGGCAGCGAGCTTGTGGGACTGGGGAGAGTGGGCAGTCATTTACTGTAATTGATAGGTTCGTAGGGGGGGTCACGTGAGATGGGGGAAAGATGATGAATTCTGTTTTGTCCATGTTGAGTTTCAGATATCTAGTGGAGAAGAAGGATGAAATAGTGGACAGACATTGAGGGATTCTGGTTAGTAGGGAGGTGATATCTGGTCCAGAGATGTAGATCTGTGTGTCATCAGCATAAAGATGATACTGAAAGCCATGAGATTCTATGAGCTGTCCCAGGCCAAAGGTGTAAATAGAGAACAGCAGGGGCCCAAGGACTGAACCTTGTGGGACTCCGACAGATAGGGGGCGAGGTGAGGAGGTGGTGTGTGAGTGGGAGACGCTGAATGTCCGGTCTGTTAGGTATGATGAGATCCAGGAGAGGGCCAAGTCTGTGATGCCGAGGGATGAGAGGGTCTGTAATAATAGGGAATGGTCCACTGTGTCAAAGGCAGCCGACAGGTCCAGGAGGAGGAGGACAGAGTAGTGTCGCTTGCTCTTGGCAGTTAAGAGGTCATTGGTGACCTTAGTAAGGGCAGTTTCAGTGGAGTGGTGTGACCGGAAGCCAGATTGTAAGCGGTCGAAGAGGGAGCAAGAAGAGAGATGGGAGGACAGTTCAAGGTAGACGTGTTGTTCCAGTAGCTTGGAGGCGTATGGGAGAAGTGATATAGGGCGATAGCTAGATACAGAGGATGGGTCAAGAGAGGGCTTTTTGAGGATAGGTGTGATGGAGGCATGTTTAAAGCTTGAGGGGAAAACACCAGTTGTTAGTGACAGGTTGAAGAGATGGGTTAGGGTTGGGATGAAGACTGTGGCTATAACTTGAGTCAAATTTCCTGAAGTTCGCAGTTACACATAAATTTGAACATTATGAGATTCAATTTGCAGTTCACAAAAAAAAACTGCCCGCCACCATTTCCCATACTTCTGAAGCATCAGAGAGTAAGAAAACGTCATTTTGCGCTGATGCACGGGCCTCCTCATACTGCCCTGCAGCTATGACATCTTACAGGTTATTACGGTATACCTTGTACAGTGGTGGTCACTAGAGTGTAAATTCTCATGGTCAGTGGGGTCCTCTCTCCTCTAAAATATACTGCTCAAAAAAATAAAGGGAACAATACTCCATATGCAACAGGCTGTTTGTGTTCCCTTTATTTCTTTGAGCAGTATATAAGCTTGGGTTCTCTCTCTCCTGTAGAGTCTAAGCTCTTATGTTCAGCATGGTCCTCTCTGTCCTGTATAGTGTAAAGACTGATGTGCAACAGAGTCCTCTATCTCCTGTAAAGTGTAAGCTTTTATGGTCAGTGGGGTTCTCACTTCTTTCTCTTGCATGTACTTTACAAGCAATTATGTTTTCCAGTATTGAAATTCATGCAATTTTATTCAACGTGAATCAAATTTTAAAAAAATCCGTAGCAGATGTCGAATTTGAGTTTCAAAAGTTCGCTCATCTCTACTTAGAAGGGGAGACTTCCTCCCATGAGCCAAAAGTGGAGGACAGATGTCTAAGAGAAGCTCCTGTTTAATCACATACTGTTAAGTTCAGACATGCTATATTTTTTTTCCAGAAATGTCTGAAATTTTCCCATTAACCTGAATGGGGTTTGCAAAATTTTATGCACTTGTTGTAAAAACAACCCTATTTTGATGCATGGAACAGATTTTTGATCACAGAGAAGGAGTAAGTCTGTTCTTCACCCTAGCCAAACACTGCCAGTTATGTACTTTCTAATATGATTGCTGACAACATTTTTAGAAATCCAAACATAAAAACTATTTTTATATATATATATATATATATATATATATATATATAATTTCTTTTACTACATGAAAGCTTTAAAACACATGGAACAAAATAAAAATCCTGATGAGACTCCAGACAGCACCATGAATTATTGATATTCTGTGATCGCCCTGTGATATAACTCAGCCCTCGCAATAATCTGGATGTGAAATCACATTTAAAATGACTTGATGTATGTTCTTTTCGACAATCAGAATTAAATTAAGGCAGGGAATTTTTGAAGACTGTCAGGAAAAAGCCACTGTCTTTTCTTTTTCAATTTAACCTTGAAGAAAAGCCACCCCGTTGTGAAGGAAGGGGGGCAGAAGAGAGCATGATGAATTCTGCGAGATCACAAAAGCCTCATTATAAGCAGGTGATTCTCAGAGTGCGAATATTCATTTCAGGCCAAGGTTTAGGCTTTTACACGTGTGCAGGAAAGCAACAATTACATGATAATGGACACTGATTTAATGAGATGTCCCAGCGTGTGGCTTCTGCCGTCTTTAGCCAACACGGGCATGACCATATTCCATTGCCTTCTCTAAAAGCGGGCTGAGTGGTGTATATATTATTCCTGTTTTCTGCCATGTAACATTAATTAAAATGTTTTGACATCAATGGCTTCATTGCTGAAGAGCCGGCAAAATAGCCGTCATTTGGGTAATTTGCTGCAGCGTTAACTGAAAGCGGTGAGGTGATATGTTTGCTGATGCCTGATAGAAAATCACATATGCTTGTCAGAAAACATGAAACAAGAAGGTCAACGTGTAAAATGCAATGACAGAATCCTGTACAAACCACTTATGTCTGTAGGTCAGCCTGGTAACATATATGCACATTACCAAATATTATCCTCAAAGGCAGGAGCACAAAGGTGTCTTTAAAGAGGACTGGTTGCTAGAAATGAGCGAACGTATTCAAGCGAAAATGATTTCTATTTGCATTTTACAAAGATCTGCATTCGCCAAAATGTGGATTCGCTTCCATGTGGATTCAGCAAAATGGCGACCATTGGCTGTCATTTTTTGGAACCGTAAAGGGCTAACAAAAAGTAAATAAAAAATACTTATACTCATCTATCCAGCACTTCCACTCATCATTGTCACCCATCGCCGCCTCTTACGCAAGGTCACAGTGCACGTCGAGACATCGTGACTATAGATGAGCAAATTTGTTCAGATTTTGGCCCCGAATCTGATTTTGACATATTCGGCCCATATTCTAACACTATTCGTGACGGATATATGTCTTATGATCGGTTCCGAAGATATTCAGTAATTTTTACTCCCATTGACTCTAATGAAGATCGGATGTGTTTGACAATTATTGTGTCGTATTCGGAACCGAATCCAAACAAATTCGCTCATCTCTAATTGTGACATTTCGTGTGCTTGTGCAGAATCCTACGGGGCCTCGTCAGAACCAGAAGCCTTGGTCTAGTTTCAAGAGTTCTGAGAAATTCAGAGCAAGAAGCTTTAATCAGGAGATGCAACCAGGATCGAACAGGTGACAGTGAGCAGTGGAGGGGCATGAGAGATGAGTGGTGAGGTGGGTATAAGTATT
Organism: Dendrobates tinctorius; assembly: GCF_039654945.1. Taxonomy (NCBI): domain Eukaryota; kingdom Metazoa; phylum Chordata; class Amphibia; order Anura; family Dendrobatidae; genus Dendrobates; species Dendrobates tinctorius. The sequence goes on along the minus strand of NW_027361690.1, from coordinate 68,229,233 downwards.
TTTTTTTATTTTTTATATCTTATGTTTATCATGTTCTCTGGTCTGAGGAGACTTAAACGCATACAAAGGACCCTAAATTTGCAGAGAATAATTTCTCTGCTATTCAAATTTCCTGGGAAAATCCGTGTGAACAGGCAAATTCAAATTTTCGTTGATCCACCAATCTCTACTGGTTACAATAAAATGCCGTTCCATAGCACAGGTTTTAAACAGGTTTCTGGGGCAGAATACATCTTATAACACAGTGATATCTACAAGCGATGAATTACTATTAATACAGTTGTAATCAAAATTATTCATCCCCATTATAAATTTGCATGTTTGCTAGCAAAATTCACAAAATATCTGCTGTTTCCAGTAAACCAATCAAAGAAGAACAATTTAGAAACCACAACTAATATAACAAGTGGTTTCTCCATGTTCAGCTACTGCAGTGTTAGAAATATTTAACCCCTTCAATACAAATGTCTTTATTATTTAGTAGAGCACCTATTAGCTGTCTTGACCTGCTGCTAAAGTGATGCAAAGCAAGATACCAGCTTCTGACACTGTTCCTGAGGAATCTTAGCCCATTCCTCATTAGCAATGGCTTCCAGTTCACTAATATTTTTAAGTTGTCAAGAGAGTGTTCCAAAAAGTTAAGAAATAGGATCATTGCCTATAAACAAGAAAAAGGGAGATGAAAAGATAGCGAAGGAATTAAAAGTTCCTAGAGTTGATTGCAGAATTCAAGGTCAAAGGATCACTGGCTACACTACCTAGACATGGTAGAAAGACAAAGCTGTCACCAGCTGTCACCTGATTTCCGAGAAGGCATGTGGTGAATTACCCTCAAGTGACTGAAAAAGACTTGCAGCAAGATTAAGTGGCAGAAGGCACATTGTTTCAGTTTGCACAATAAGGAGTATTCTAAATGATGAAGGTATCTAAGACACACACCTCTGCTGACCCACAAGAACAAAAAATGTTGAATCTGATATACTCAAACCCGTATCAACAAGACATTGAAGGATTGTACCCTGTGGGGAGATGTAAAAAAAATGGAAATTTTACGGCCAATGCAACAGTGGTATGTCTGAAGTGGGAAGAATGAATGCATGCAGAAAAATTGAAAAGAACACCGGTATGCAGTGAAGTATGGTGATGACTTGGTGATGTTCTGAATCTGCTTGCTTTCTTATGGAACAGGAGACCCGCAGCATGTGGAGGGCAACATGGTTTCAATCAAGTATCAGGAAATTTTAGAAGAAAATGTCATGCCTTCTGTGAAAAAGCTTTAGTTTGGGTAACATTGGACCTTCCAATAAGACAATGATGCCAATCATACCTCAAGGTCCACCAATGTTTGGTTTCATAAGAAGTCCTTGAAACTTTTTGTGTGGCTGTCACAGATAACAGACATGAGTACCATAACAAATTTTGAGAGGACCTTGAAGAAGGCAGTTGCAGCAAAAAACCACAAGAATACTAAAGAACAGGAGGCCTTAGCCCATTAGGAGTGGGCTAAGTTTCCTTAGGATGCTACCAGAAGCTTTTATTTGCCTATACATAATTTTTCCAGGTGGTGATAACAGCCAAAGGGGCTCTTGTCATGATGAAGGGGTTGTATAATTCTGAGACTAAAATCATCAATAAAAGTGTCATTTTGTGTTCTGTTTTGGAGAAACCACTTGTTATAATATTAATATTATTATTTATTTATATAGCACCATTAATTCCATGGTGCTGTACATGAGACGGGTTACATCAAAATACAAATATCACTTGCAGTGAACAAACTAACAATGACAGACTGGTACAGAGTGAAGAGGACCCTGCCCTTGCGGACTTACATTCTACAGGAATATGGGGAAGGAGACAGTACATCGGGGGTTGCAGTACCTCCGATGGTGTTTAAGTGGCCACGTGGTCATTACAGGCTGTAGGCTTTTTTGAAGAGATGGGTTTTCAGGTTCCCTCTGAAGGATCCAAATGTGGTGGATAACTGGATGTGTTGGAGCACAGAATTCCAGTGGATGGGGATATTCAGGAGAAATCTTGGAGGCGATTGGGTGAGGAGTGAATAAGCGTGGAGGAGAGAAGGAGGTCTTGGGAGGACCAGAGATTACGTGAGGGAAGATATTGAGAAATTAGTTCGGAAATATACAGAGGAGAAAGTTTAAGGATGACTTTGTAGGTCAGTGTTAGTAGTTTAAACTTGATACGCTGGGAAATAGGTAGCCAGTGAAGGGATTTGTGAAGAGGGGAAGCAGGAGTGTAGCAAGGAGAGAGATTAATTAGTTGGGCAGCAGAGTTAAAGCGAACCCGTCAGCTGTTTTGGCCGCTATAAGATGCAGCCTCTGCCTTTCAGGGCTTATCTACAGCATTCTATAATACTGTAGATAAGCCCCCAGTCCGACCTGCAAGATAAGAAAAATAAGTTTTATTATACTCGATGGGTGTCGCAGATCCGGGTCCAGCGCCTCCCATCATCTTGCGGCGCCATCCTCCTGCTTGCTTCATCGCTCCCTGCATCGCACTTCTGCACAGGTGTACTTCTCTGCCCTGTTGAGGGCAGAGAAAAGTACTGCAGTGCACAGGCGCTGGGCCTCTCTGACCTTTCCCGGTGCCTGCGCACTGCAGTACTTTGCTCTGCCTTCAACAGGGCAGAGAAGTATGCCTGTGCAGAAGTGCGAAGCAGGGAGCAAAGAAGAATGCTGTAGATAAGCCCTGAAAGGCAGTGGCCGCATCTTATAGTGGCCAAAACAGGTGACAGGTTCCCTTTAAGGATGGACTGGAGGGGTGAAAGCTATTAATCCCTTTCTGACATTTCAAGTAATAATCCATCCATGTTCCCTGATCCTATTTGACAAGGTACGGATTATTACTTCATTGCGATCGCCCGCTGGGTGTCAGCTGATTCTGACAGCTGACACACGGCACTAAGTGCCAAGAGTGGTCACACACCACTTTTGACACTTTAACCCCCAAAATGCTGTGATCGAATACAATCGCAGCATTCCGGGAGCCGGCAGAGTGATGACAACCCCTCTGCCTTTGGATCGGAAACCCCGCGATGTGACGCAGGATCACGATCGTTACCATAGTGACCCAATGTCATCATGACAACATTCGGGTCAACAGAGCAAGGAAAGTTGCGTCATCATGCACAGTGTATGATCAGCAACTTTCTCTGTCAGTGCAGACCTGACAGTTTGCAAAGTATAGGGACCCTGCTGCATCCCCATGCTTTACAAGAGATCAGCCTGAAAAAAAAGATGGTCTCATTGTGGGACAAAATTAAAAAGTATTAAAAATATATATATATAAAATATTTGTAAAAATATTTTTTTTAAAAATCAAAATAATAAAAAAAACAAGATTTTGTATCTATAAATAAATGTATGAAAAAACAAATATAAACAATAAAAGTAAACATATTTGGCATCGTTGCATCAGCAACGACCCAACCTATACAACTGCCCACTAGTTAACCCCTTTAGTGAACACCATAAAAAAATAAAGAACAAGGCAAAAATCCATGCTTTATCATCATACCGCCGAACAAAAAGTGGAATAAAACGCAATCAAAAACACAGATATAAAGATGGTACCACTGGAAACGTCATCTTGTCTTGCAAAAAACAAGCTGTGATACAGCTCCATCAGCGGAAAAATAAGAGTTATAGCTCTCAGAATAAAGCGATGCAAATATAATTTTTTCTATAAAATATTTTTTATTATGTAAAAGCGCCAAAACATAAAAAACGATGCATAAATGAGGTATCACTGTAATTGTACTGAACTGAAGAATAAAACTGCCTTATCAGTTTTACCACACACAAAACTGCATAAACCCCTCCCAAAAAAAGAAATTCCTGAATTACTGGTTTTGTTCATTCTGCCTTCCAAAAATCGGAATAGAAAGTGATCAAAAAATGCCATGTGCCCGAAAATGGTACCCATGAAAATGTCCACTCTTCCCGCAAAAAACAAGCCCTCGCGTGACTCTGTGGGCCAAAATATGGAAATATTATAGCTCTCAAAATCTAATGATGCAAAAACTAATAAAGTTGCCTAATCACTTATACCTTACGAGGAATGGTGTAAAAAATAAATAAAATAAAATTCTTCACCTACTGTTGATTTTTCATTCTGCCTCCCAAAGATTGCAGTAAGGCTCAGTGCACATTTAACCCTGGACTCTATGCTGAGCACTTACACTTGGGTTTCTGTGTAAATCTCTGAAATACGTGATTCAGATGGAACCTCTGGCAGAAGATTCCCTATGAGGCAGATGGAGGTATTGTGGATGCCGTCTGACCTGTAATCCGGCAGCGCATTTCTGAAAAGAAGTACACCAATGAACAGAGGCCAAACAGAGTCTAGAGTAACTCTGCTGCCTCATTATAGCAAATTCATTGGGGGGTCTCATCTGAATTACGTCACTCAGAGATTTAGATGGAAACCCCAAAGTAAGTGCTTAGCGTAGAGCACCGGATAAATGTGATCCCAAACGTTATGTAAAATGTTCCCAATAAAAGCTTCAACTTCATGCACAAAAAAAGCAAGTCCCCACTCAGGTCTGTCATCTGTTAATGGAAATATAGGGGGCTTCCACGTTACTGGTAGTACAAAGGCTCTGGAAAAGCTAAATGGCTCCTTGCCCCTCAAAAAAAAATTCAACAAATTATCCGCTCTCAAATCCAAATGACCCCTCCCTTCTGAGCGTCACAGTGTATCCAAACCACATATTACATCCATGTTTGGCATTTCTGAAGCTATGGGAGTCCACCTAACTTACAGATGCATGCCTCCAGAAACACGGGCTGGGCATAACATACTGGTGACTGCAGCGTACTGGTCACTACATCGGCAGTTTTCAATTTTCACTAGGCAACATTCATTGAGGCTTCTTTCTGGAAGATACACATGGAGTCAAATCATCACTACACCTGTAGTTAATTCCCCAATGGGGTATAGTTTCCAAAAATGGGGTCACTTGAGGGGAGATTCTGCTATTCTAGCAATTAGGGGCTCTGTATATGGAATCTGCAAACTGTTATAGGAACATCTGCGCTCCAGGAGGTAAATAGCGCTCCGTTCCTCCTGATTCTCTCCATATGGCTAAGCAGTACTGTACAGCCACATATGGAGTATTGCCACGTTCAGTAGAAATTGTGGGACAAATTTTGTTGTCATTTTTACCCACTTGTTGTGTGAACATGTAAAATTTGGAGCAAAAACAAAATTTTGGTGGTTAATTTAGTTTTTTTTTTCACTGCTCAATGGTATAAAATTCTGTGACACACCCGTGGTGTCAATATGATCACTGCACCCCTAAATGAATTCATTGAGAGGTGTAGTTTGTAAAATGGAGCCACTCATGGAGGTTCTGCTGTTCTGGCACCAACCAGTGGATCATGGCACCTGCAAATGATAACAGTAAAATCTGGCACTTCTGAGCTTTGCACTGTGCCTGAAAAATATTTCCCGATTACATGTAGGGTGTTGGTGCACTCAGGAAAAAATGTACCTCGGTTTTTTATAAAAAAAAATTTCCTATTAGCCCTAAGAAAATTTAAAAACTTGGGGCAAAAACAAAATTTTAGAGGTAAAAATGTAATTTATTCTTTCTTCATCGCTCTATGAGGCACATGTGGTGTCAATGTGATCACAACACCCTTTCATGAATTCATTAGGGAGTATAGTTTGTAAAATGAGTTCACATATTGGGGGTTTCTGTTGTTCAGGCACCTCAGAGGCTCTGCCAATGTGACGTGGCACCCTCAAACCATTCCAACAATATCTGAACTCCAATATGGTGACTCTTCACTTCTAAGCTTTGTACTGTGCCCCAAAAGTAGTATTCCCCCACAAATGTGTATCGGCGTACTTTCGAGCCCGGCCATGCGCCCAAACAGTAGTTTTCTCCCGCATAAGGGGTATCCACGTACTCAGGAGAATTTGCACTACAAAATGTATGGTGCAATTTCTCCTGTTACCCTTATGAAAATGTAATATTAGGGGCTAAAATAACATTTTTGTGAGGAATATGTGATTTTATTATTTTCACGGCTCAACGTTATAAGCTCTTCTGTGAAGCACCTGGGGGTTCAAGGTGCTCACCAGACATCTAAATACATTCCATGAGGGGTCTAGTTTCCAAAATGGGGTCACTTGTGGGGGTTTCTACTGTTTATTCACATCAGAGGCTCTTCAAATGGAACATGACGTCCGATAATGATTCCAGGAAATTTTACATTCAAAAAGTCAAATGACGCTCCTTCCCTTCTGAGCCGTGCCGTGCACCCAAGCAGTAGTTTTCTCCTACATATTGGGTATCGTCGTAATCAGGAGAAATTGCACAACAAAGTGTATGGTGCAATTTCTACTGTTACCCTTATGAAAATGCAATATTTTGGGCTAAAAACATTTTTGTAAGAAATTTTTTTTTTTTTCTTTTTATGGCTCAACGTTATAAACTTCTGTGAAACACCTGAGGGTTCAATGTGTTCAGCACACATCTAGATCAATATCCTGAAGGGTCTAGTTTCCAAAATGATGTCACTTTTGGGGGATTTTCACTGTTGAGGCACATCAGAGGCTCTCCGACTATTGATCCAGCAAATTTTGCATTCAAAAATTCAAATGTCGCTCCTTCCCTTTTGAGCTCTGACGTGTGCCGAAACAGTAGTTTTATCCCTCAAATGGAATATCAGCATGCTCAGGAGAAATTGCACAACAAATTTTGGAGTCTATTTTTTCCTGCTACCCTTGTCAAAATAATAAAAATTTGGATCTTTTGTGAAAAAAAGTTACATTTTCATTTTTTTTCCACATTCCAAAAATTCCTGTAAAGCACCTGAAGGGTTAATAAACTTCTTGAATATATTTTTGAGCACCTTGAGGGGTTCAGTTTTTAGAATGGTGTCACTTTTGGGTATTTTCTGCCATATTGATCCTCCAAAGTGACTTAAACTGTGATGTGGTCCCTAAAAAGAATGGTTTTGTAAATTTTGTTGGAAAAATGAGAAATCGCTGGTCAACTTTTAACCCTTATAACTTCCAAACGAAAAAAAATGTTGGTTCCAAAATTGTGTCATTGTAAAATAGACATGTGGGAAATGTTACTTACTATTTTGTGTGACATATCCCTGATTTAAGGGCATGAAAATTGAAAGTTGGAAAATTGCAAAATTTTCCAATTTTTTGCCAAATTTCCGTTTTGTTCACAAACGCAAGTCATACGAAATAAATTTTACAGCTATCATGAAGAAGAATATGTCATGAAAAAACAAACTCATAATCAGTGAGATCAGATGAAGAATTCCAGAATTATTACCTCATAAGATGACAGTGGTCAGAATTGTAAAACTTGACCTGGTCATTAATGTGCAAACCACCTTTGGGGTAAAAGGGTTAATATTATTTATTGCAAACAGCAGAAAGTTTATAAATATTTCTAATAAGCAATCTGAACAAGCTTAGTTGCAAATCTACATCTAGGTACACAACTTTTATGAGTGCTCTCTGAAAATTGTGAGAAGTCTATAGGTCCATACTGTACTTATGTACAACTCTCGCTATAAGCAGAATTCAAGAATAAAAAAAATTAGATGTTCAATGGATTCTCTATTACAGTGATGCTCTTGGAGAGATACAGTATAGAGAAACTATATGTGGGCAAACAGCCTACATAACCATGTACTTCAAGTGCCATCATACAGGGTGCTTGTACATGACTCTGCATCATGATTTACAGCCCCAACATTCAAAATAATAAAAAATAATAAAATAAAAAATAAATATTTTTTACTATTTTTCCATTAGGGTTAGGGTTGGGGCTAGGGTTAGGGTTGAGGTTAGAGCTAGTGTTAGGGTTGGTTTAGGATTAGGGTCTGGGTTAGAGCTAGGTTTAGGGTTTGGCTAGGGTTGGGTTAGGGTTAAGGTTGGGGCTAGGGTTAGATTAGGGTTGGGGCTAGGGTTGGGGTTTGGTTTGTAGTTAGGGTTATGGTTAGGGTTGGGATTAGAGCTGTGTTAGGGTTGGAGTTAGAATTTGGGGTTTCCACTGTTTAGGCAAATCAGGGGGTCTCCAAACATGACATGGCACCCGCCATTGATTCCAGCCAATTTTGCTTTCAAAAAGTCAAACAGTGCTCCCTCCCTTCTGAACCCTGCCATGCGCCCAAACACTAGCTTTCCCCCACATATGGAGTATCGGTGTACTCGGGAGAAATTGCACAACAAGTTTTGCGGTCCATTTTCTGATACCCTTGCGAAAATAAAAAAGTTTGGTTCCAAAGTAAATATTTTTTGAAAAAAGTAAAAAGTTAATTTTTCTTTCCACATTGCTTTAGTTCTCGTGAAGCACTTGAAGGGTTAATAAACTTCTTGAATGTGGTTTTGCACACCTTGATGGGTGCAGTTTTTAGAATGGTGTCACTTTTGGGTACTTTCTGTTATATTGACCCCCCCCAAACTCACTTCAAAAGAGGTGGTCCCTAAAAAAATGGTTTTGTAAATTTTGTTGGAAAAATGAGAAATCACTGGTCAAATTTTAACCCTTATAAAGTCCTAACAAAAAAGATATGTTTCCAAAATTTTACTGTTGTAAAGTAGACATAAGGTAAATGTTATTTATTAACTATTTTGTGCAATACGCCTCTCTAGTTTAAGGGCACAAACATTAAAAGATTGAAAATTGCAAAATTTTCACATTTTTTGCCAAATTTCCGTTTTTTTCATAAATAATTGTCATATCAGAGAAATTTTACCACTAACATGAAGTACAATATATCACGAAAAAATAAACTCAGAATCAGCGGGATCCGTTGAAGCGTTCCAGAGCTACAATCTCATAAAGTGACAGTGGTCAGAATTGTAAAAAAATGGTCTGGTCATTAAGTACAAAATTGGATCTGTCACTAAGGGGTTAAGTACACAATCCTAAAGTTAATAGCGAATAGTGTTAATAGTGAACTGGAAGATGCCATAATAAAATGGAGAGGACCCATAAACAGACAGACATTCCAGATATTGCCTTTTGTTTCCTGAACTGATCCAGTGATTTCCCGCAAACAAAGTATAAATCCTTATTGTTATTTCTGGTGGCGGCTAAGTTACTTATTCCTCCAAAATGGCGCTGCCAGAGTTGCCCGTGCACTTCAGAATTGATACAAAAAGTAGATCAGTTGTACTATATAGAGGACATAGTCCATATACATACCTCTCCCATGCTAAATTTAGGGAAACTTGGGCCCCATGAATATCATATAGAGAGACTGATGAATATTACAGACTTCTTCAAAGATAGTAAGTTGAAAGATTCAAGAAAAGGGTCTTCATCCTATACTAAAACTAGACCAGATACTAAGGCAATGATTACACTATCCCTGAAATCCTTCTGAAATAGTCTGAATTTAGACGTCATTCCGCCCCCTTCCCCAGGCTTGAGAACTTTTCTATCACTCCATTCCTATCTTCTGTTTATTCTTTTTTTTTTTTTTTTAAATTCGTTTATTAAGCACCAGGATACAAAGAATGTACAACGTACACAATGACTTATAATAAAAGGCATTATACAAAGCACACATCTCCATCCACAATAAAATGTAATACAAAGAAATTGCACATTCTTATAGATAAACAAGGTAACATGTATATTTCCTTCCTAGCATATGTAAAGGACAATTGCTTACGTATTTCCCCACACATGTATCAATCCAGTTTCACAAACCTTGTCATATCATGCAACCGTAGGAACTAACTAAAACTCCTAAACTACAACTACTGCTACATCATCTAATATCTACTATTTCCGCAGCCTGGTTTCCTATATCGTATTATGTCACATGTGATGTCTCAGTCTTGCAAAGTGAGGTGAGAGGAATTCCACCTCTCCCAGATTTTTTCAAATTTACCCGGGCATCCCCTGTTTTGGTATAACGTGCGCTCATATGGGACAATTGAGTTCACCAGCTTGATCCAAAACCCAAGGGAAGGACATGAGCCGCCCAACCACCGCAGTGCCAACACCTTTCGTGCCATAAACAGCGTCTCGCGCAGGAAGACCCAAGTATAGCGATCCCAGATCTCCTCCTCCCACACCGCAAACAAGCAGACCAATGGCTCTAGAGGGACAGGGGCTTGCACCAGGGATGTCAGTAGTGTAGTCACCTCTTTCCAGTAGTGTAGGATAGTGGGACATTGCCACACCATATGAATAAAATCAGCATCTGGCGAATAACATCGCATACACTCTGACGACTGAAGCCGATCCATCCTAAAAAGTCGCAACGGAGTTAAATATGATTGATTAATTATATACAGTTGTATCATTCTGTTGTTAACAGATGGTGATACTCCAATCGGAGACTCCAGAATCTCCTCCAACTCCTCTCCTTGCATATTAGGGATGAGTCGTTCCCACTTCGTCTTAATAGAGCTTATGGCCGATTCTGCCCCTACTGACAGCATATATGTGTACAGGGAGGATATGAGACCCTGGGGACCCTGCGAATTAAGAATTCCTATTAGAGGTAACGATGAAATAGTACGGTGCACAACCCCATCCCTCTTGTGTGACTGAAGAGCCGATTTCAGCTGCAGATAGCAAAAAAATTGAGATCTCGGAATATCACATGTGGTCTGCAATTGTTCAAAAGACTTTAAGGTCCCCTAATCATACAAGTCTCCCACTGAAGAGACGCCACACTGGGTCCAAAAAACAGCGGACGGGTGATTCAGTAGCTCGGGAAAATAGTTATTATTCCACAGGGGCATTTCAGCTATAACATCTTTAAACCCTATTACATTTTTGATTTGTCTCCATATAAATCGTGCCAGCCGGAGCAGGGGTAACAGACGTGGGACATTAGTTTTCTCCAGCTCAAGGAAACCTAATGGGCAATCCGCTTGTGCAGCGTGAAGCAGGTGGCTTTCAGAATTAGGGAGGCAATTACCCGGCATCCAGTTATTTAAAGCTTTAGGCTGCCCAGCTAAGTAGTATAGGAAGAAATCTGGTAACGCCGCCCCACCTCCCTTCTTTGGTCTTTGTAAAGTGGACAATTTAAGTTTGGGCCTAGTTTTCCCCCAAATAAAGGATGTTACTAGAGAATTAAGAGTAACAAAAAAGGACTTGGGCACCACTACCGCACTGTGCTGAAGCGAATAGCTAAATTTAGGGAGCAATATCATTTTAATCAGATTAATGCGTCCAGCCACAGATAATGGGAGCCTACTCCAAGACGCAAACTTAGCTTTAACTAGTTCTAACAACGGGTGGACATTAAGTTGTAGATCAAGCGTACTATTGTTAGAAATATGGATGCCCAAATATTTAAAACTAGACACAATAGGCAGTGAGGAGAGAGCATCCAACTGGAGCATCGGGGTATGGGAAAAAGGGTAACACGACAGACTTTTCCCAATTTATGTATAAACCTGAATATTCACTAAATCTATCTATAAGGGATATCACCTGCGGCAAAGTTTCTTTCACGTCACTCAAGAATATCACCATGTCATCAGCATATAGGCCTATGGTATCCACCCGACCTGCTATATCTATACCTCGAATATTGGGGAAGGACCTTATATGCATTGCTAGTGCCTCTATCGCAAGAGCGAAGAGAGCCAGGGAAAGAAGGCAACCCTGACGGGTTCCTCTATGCAGTGCGAAAGACTCAGATATAGAATTATTTATTATAATACGGGCCTTAGGTTTCATATATAATTTTTTGATCCATGTTATAAATTTAGTACCAAAACCATATCTTTGCAAACATGCGGAGAGGAAAGGCCATTCAAGGGAGTGAAAAGCCTTGGCAGCATCTAACGATGCCAATGCCCATTTATTATCTGGCACCAAGGAGCTATATTGGACTATTGACTGGACTCTTCTGATGTTAATGGAAGTACTTTTACCAGGCATAAAGCCCATTTGATCAGGATGTATGAGATTCAATATAATGAAATTCAACCTGGTAGCTAGAATCTTGGTAAAAATTTTATAGTCCACATTCAATAGTGAAATGGGACGGTAGGATCCACATTCTAAAGGGTCCTTCCCCTCCTTCCAAAGCACTATGATATTAGCCCCATAAAAGGACTCAGGCATAGAATTCCCTTCCCATATTCCCCGAAATACCTTCACCAAGAGTGGCGTCAATATATCCCGGTATTTCCTATATAGTTCAATAGGGAACCCATCAGGCCCAGGTGCCTTCCCAGAGGCCATGTCTGTTATGGCCTTATCTATCTCCTCTGCGGTGAACTCAGCGTCCATAAGGGCCAGCTGTTCCAAATCCAATGTGGGGAATGATATATCTGACAGATAGTCTAAACACTCCAAAGCGTCAAAGTCACTTTTAGATTCGTACAGCGACCTGTAGTAATCCTGAAAACGGCCAAGAATATCCTCTGTCGAAGACACCAGTATACCATCCGTCCCATGAATCTGCAATATCGTATTTGAGGTGCTGTGCTGGCGCACCAGATAGGCCAGGAATTTGCCAGTCTGGTTCCCCAATTCAAAATAGGATTGACGGGTGAAGAATAGCTTGCGTTTAGATTTAGTATCCACATGTTGAGTGTATAACCTTTGGGCCGCCAGCCACTCAATCCTGTTCCCGCTAGTTTGGTCGGATATATATGTTGCCTCTGCGTCTTTCAGTCGTTGCTCCACCTCGTCATCCTTCCCTGTGGTTACCCGCTTAATATAAGAGATCGTGGAGGACAAACAGCCTCTCAGGTATGCCTTAAGGGTGTCCCAGAATAGATTAATATCTTGGGGTTCCGGGTGGGACGCGATGAAGCAATTCAACTGATCAATCATTCTGTCGGGAGACCCTATCAGTTTTAACCAGAAAGGATTTAACTTCCAAGCTATTCCACTGTTTACTTGCCCATATTTGAGTTTAAGGATGACCGGACTGTGGTCTGAGATTCCCCTACTTCCATGCTCTATATCAGCCACCCACAATGCCAGACCGCCAGAACCAAATATATAATCTATGCGCGATAGAGAGCGCTTAGTGGATGAATGACAAGTGTATTCTCTTAACTCAGGGTGACGCACCCTCCACAAATCCAACCACCCACCACTCCCCATAAATAATGACAACGGGGTTGTAGTCGTTGGGGAGGACCCCCCGGTCGCTTCATCATCCAGCCTCAATTTATCCAGGCGATTGTTCATGACCATATTAAAGTCGCCCATACAAATAACATCTGCGTCTGTGTAGTTAAGGGCAAAACTCATTGCCTTCTGCAGGAGGGATATTCGAGCCGGAGGGGGGTTATAAATACATAAGACCACATACTTCCTGGTGTTTATCAATGCGTGGACAAAAATAAAACGACCCTCAGGATCCCTCCGAGTCTCCCTCGCTTCCCATCTGACGTCTTTATGTACCAACAGCGAGACCCCCCTCGAGTATCTGGTATGAAATGTATGGGCAGACCATTGTACCCAGGGTTTCTGCACGCACCGCGCCGTATCCCTAGTCAGGTGCGTCTCCACCAAGGCCACATTAGGGCGATAATGTCTGACCTGTGAAAAGACCTCGATCTTTTTCCGAGGAGTTTTTATTCCTCTTACATTCCATGTCATACATATTAACTCCGACCCCATATTTCACTCCGCTGGACATGGTACATAGGATTACCCGGGCAAAGTTTAGAGACATCACCTAGAGACTGAAATTGCTGCCAACTGCGACTATAGCCCAAAAAATTACCAAAAACCACTACAGAAAGAAAACAAAGTGAAAAAACAGCAAAAAACATAGGAGCAGAGTCCTGTACTCCCATCACAAAACAAACATGGGGATACCATCACTGATCTCAGTGTCCGGTATTGTTGGTGACCAGGACGTCCTCGAGTAGAGCTCCAATCAGCCGATTAAGAGAAAATACCAACAAGAGATACATTAGGATTCTTTTTCAGCAGACCCTCCATGGGATCGTAGCCACTCCGTCGCCTCCGTCGGGTCTGTAAAAAACAAAGTAGAGCCCCCGTGGACCATCCGGAGCCGGGCCGGGTAAATCATCGAGTATACAATATTCCTCTCTCGCAGATGTCTTTTGACCTCCGTAAACTGCTCCCGTTGTTTCTGGAGTTCTGCAGAAAAATCTGGGAAAATCGAGATCGTGGCATTATTGAACTTGATAGGACTCTTTTGCCGCGCCAGTCGTAGAGCCACGTCTCTATCCCTGCAGTTGAGGATGCACGCTAGAAATGGTCTAGGTGGGGCTCCCGGAGGAAGAGGCCTGGTGGTGACCCTGTGAGCCCTCTCCACCGCAAAGATTGAGGAGAACTCATTGCCCAAAGTAGTTTTAAGCCAATCTTCTAGGAACTGCTCCGGATGTTGTCCTTCCGATTGCTCCGGCAGGCCGATAATTCGGATGTTGTTCCGACGCATTCTATTCTCCAGGTCATCTGCTTTTTGCTTCCGCTCATTCATGGAGCCTGCCACTTTCATTAGTTTAGCTTCCATGGGTGTGATGGAGTCTTCTACCTGGGATACCCGCGTCTCCACCTCCGTAATGCAACCCTTCATGGCCTGCACATCTTGTCGGAGGCGTCCCACCTCCGTGTATACGTCCTCTATCTTCCCAGACAGAGACATCCTGGTTAAGGAGATGGCCTGCATGAGCTGTTCAGACGCCTGCTTAAGGGTTAATTCCTCCTGCTCATTCTCCTCCCCACCCTCAGATGGCCGATCCTTACGCAGAGCTTGTGAGGGATTATTTTTATTGGGTCTTGAGCCCTCAGCGTGGTCCAATCTGGTGCATTGCTTCAGCCTTTCAGCTGCTGTTCCAGACCACTTAGAACGACTCATTTCAGCACGATGGGGCACAACTGGGTAGCAGAAACAATGCCCTCAGAGCCCACTAACTCAAGGCTACAGACGGGTATATTGGTATAATGGTGGCTGCAGGGTCTCAGGAGCAGTGCAGACCCGCAGCATTACTCAGGGAGGCAGTGTCCAGATCCAGGCGGCAGATAAGGGCCACTATAGCCCAGGGAGAAACCCCCTGAACCCCACAGGGACACCGGCCAGAAAGGGATCCAGGTCCCTGCAATGATGATGCCGGCAGGGCAGGCTATATAGCAGAGGGGGGAGCGCGGGGCCCAATTTTCCAGGGCACACACCGCCTGCTCCCCTCGATCAGTCAGAATGTGCTCTCACCTTCCTGCTGCTCCTCCAGCGCTGCAGTAGGGGAGCCCGGCGCCGCGTCTCTTATAGGCTGAGCACGCGCCTCCAATATGGCCGCCGCCCTATGCAGGCCCCGCCGGCTGGCCGGATCCTCACAGCCGCGGGCTCTTAAAAATCCAGCCCCGCACTCCCACTCCAGGAGTGTCCCCAAGTCTCGAGGGGCCAGAGGGCAGACAGATATTAGCTGCGGTAAGGGTCTGCTGACCGGGTATTTTTCAGGATGGCAAGAGCTCTTAGAAGCACGTCCTCTTCGCAGCACTACATAGCCACACCCCCCTGTTTATTTTTTTTGTAGCTGTATTTTATACTGTTTAGTTTTTAGAAATGTATGTAAAAGAATTATTTTCCTAGAGAATAATTGAATAGGAGACCGAACTACACGGCTTTACAGTAGGATATCGGATTTCTACTGAGGAATTATTACGGTATATATGAACGAATATGATTAAGCTCTTGCTTTGTATACTTACCTATGATTAATCAACAAAGGACTTTCAATACTCCATTGTAAGACTATATACACGTGTTTTGGCTATGACTGAGCTTACAGTGAGATGATGGTCATAAAAACCTGCTTCCCGTTGAGAGCGTGTAGCTTTATTGTACGCCGAGTGGGCCAACAGATAGTAGAATTGATTCCATGCTCAACCAAGTTAAAACTTTGCAGTACGTAATCTGTGGGACAGTAAAGTTTATTATGCATATTTGGCATTTGCATCAAGTGAATACTGTGAAGTAATTCAAAGTCTAAAAGTCCGGGTTTCACGTTTTTCTTACTGAGGATTTTCAACCCAAAGGTTTCATGATACATCAACATCCTATGACATGAGCACTCCATCAGTAATGGGTCCACTACTATAATCCTACTATTATCAATTCCTGAATTTGACGTACACAAGTTATTCTTTTTTTACTCACATACAGTATGTAAATTAAATAGAAAACAACCAAGAATAAAAGTAAGTAAAAAGGCCACGTGTTAATATCTTTATTTACACACACATCATAACATAGATATATGTGTTTATTCCACCAGCAAATAATAATATAGATGATAATAATGAACCTTTTAAATCATACTTGTCAAGCTAAGGGTCCTGTTTCACATAGTGATGCACCAGCGATCCCTACAACGTTACAACCTGGTAGGGATCGCTGGTGCGTCGTTACATGGTCGCTAGTACGAGGGGGGCTGGTCGCCGCTATGTGTCACATGTAGCGAGATCGCTGGTGAGATCGCTGTTGTGTCACAAAATCGGTGACGCATCAGCGATCTCGCTAGCGATCTTGCTATGTGAGACGGGGCCTTTAGTGCCAGGCTTTGTCTGTGATAGAGAAGATAAATCAAATGGCTGATCCACAACATATTATCCATCTGCAGATCATTTCTAAAAGAAAGTGGTCTTCTTTATGAGATATTTATATACAAACAGATTTGTGTCTTCATGGTTATCATACTGGATGCTAATGACAGTAATTGTAATTATTACTAAGCAGTGTAGTATAAAAATGGGCACAGAACCAGCCCTTGAGGCTCCTCGGGCTTAGAGCAAATGTTGGCAAGGGTAGACTTCACTTAATGCACCTAATCTTTAGTGATGCTATATGTCAATGTGTATGATGACAACAGTATTAAAGGGGTTGTAAAGCCTTGGGGTTCAAGTCTGCAGTCACTCTAAGTGCACACAATCACCAGAAGATGGAAGTCATGTGACCGCAAGTGTGCAATTTGGATATTTCTAGCCATATTCCTACTAGATGTATTTCATATACAATTGTCTTATAAATTTCATATATAATACACTTGTTTTAAGCAATGCAATACACATACATAACTGCATGTATGCAACTCGCATTCTTATGATCACATGCTCACCAGCACTGGCAACATAGTATCCCGACAGAACGCACTGTGAGGATTCAGAATTCTGCAGTAACATAGAGTGACTGCAAACTTAAAGCCCAAGCCTGAACGATCGCTTTAAATTATGAATAGAGTTGAGCGATACCGTCCGATACTTCAAAGTATCGTATCGGATGGTATCGGCCGATCTTTAAAAAAAGTATCGGTATCGCCGATTCCGATACCGGAAGTCCCATTCAAGTCTATGGGACTTCCGGTATCGGAATAAGAAAAACCCTTTCCTGCCCTTGTACAGCCTCTCTGGGGTCTGTACGGGCCTTTCGGGGGGCTGTGCCGGCCTGCCAGGGGGTCTGTGCAGGCTCCGGTGGTCTGTGCCGGCCTGCCGGTGGTCTGTGCAGGCTCCGGGGGGCTGTGCCGGCCTGCCGGGGGGCTGTGCCGGCCTGCCGGGGGGCTGTGCAGGCTCCGGGGGGCTGTGCCGGCCTGCCGGGGGGCTGTGCCGGCCTGCCGGTGGTCTGTGCAGGCTCCGGGGGTCTGTGCAGGCATCGTCCGATGGGACTACAAGTCCCATCGGGCGATGCCTGCTACCATGACAGTGATTGACACATTAGCCAATGATGGGACAGTAGTAGTCCCATCATCCGGCTAATGTGTTAAATGTAAAAAAAAAAAAAAAAAATTACATGCTACATACATACAACATGCATACTACATACATGCTACATTCATACTACATACTACATACATGCTACATTCATACTACATAAATACTACATGCAACATACATACTACATATATACTACATGCATGCTACATACATACTGCATGCTACATACATACCACATATATACTACATATATACTACATGCATGCTACATGCATGCTACATGCTACATACATAACACATATATACTACATGCATGCTACATACATACTACATGCTACATACTACATATATACTACATGCATGCTACATACTACATGCTACATACATACTACATATATACTACATGCATGCTACATACATATTGCATGCTACATGCATGCTACATACATACTACATACATACTACATGCTACATACATACTACATATATACTACATACATACTACATACATACTACATGCATGCTACATACATACCACATACATAACACATATATACTACATGCATGCTACATACATACTACATGCTACATACATACCATATACATACTACATGCATGCTACATACATACTACATGCATGCTACATACATACTACATGCTACATACATACTACATATATACTACATGCATGCTACATACATACTACATGCTACATACATACTACATATATACTACATGCATGCTACATACTACATGCTACATACATACTACATACATACTACATGCATGCTACATACATACCACATACATAACACATATATACTACATGCATGCTACATACATACTACATGCTACATACATACCATATACATACTACATGCATGCTACATACATACTACATGCATGCTACATACATACTACATGCTACATACATACTACATATATACTACATGCATGCTACATACATACTACATGCTACATACATACTACATATATACTACATGCATGCTACATACTACATGCTACATACATACTACATACATACTACATACATACCACATATATACTACATACATACAATACATTCATACAATACATACATAGACATACAGTACATATAACATAGAGTAACATACTTACCAATACTTGTCACATTGTTCCCCGAAGCCATTGTCTTTTCCGGGATAAATATTAACATAACAAACCACAAAAATACTCACCCACGATCCGAAGCAGTCCACGAGTGTGTCCCACGACGATCTTGGGTAGAGAACTGCAGCATCAGCTGTTGCTGCCGTTCTCTACGGGCTGCAGGAATCCAATGACGGAAGGTAGGTATCCTTCCGCACTGTATTCCTCCGCCACTTAAAAAAAAAAAAAGTCCCTAGTCTCACTTTATGCCATTGCTGTGTGGGAAATTCCCACGCAGCAATGGCATAAAGTGAGACTAGGGACTTTTTTTTTAAGTGGCGGAGGAATACAGTGCGGAAGGATACCTACCTTCCGTCATTGGATTCCTGCAGCCCGTAGAGAACGGCAGCATCATCTGATGCTGCAGTTCTCTACCCAAGATCGTCGTGGGACACACTCGTGGACTGCTTCGGATCGTGGGTGAGTATTTTTGTGGTTTGTTATGTTAATATTTATCCCGGAAAAGACAATGGCTTCGGGGAACAATGTGACAAGTATTGGTAAGTATGTTACTCTATGTTATATGTACTGTATGTCTATGTATGTATTGTATGAATGTATTGTATGTATGTAGTATATATGTGGTATGTATGTAGCATGTAGTATGTATGTAGTATGTATGTAGCATGCATGTAGCATGTAGTATGTATGTAGCATGCATGTAGTATATATGTAGTATGTATGTAGCATGCATGTAGTATATATGTAGCATGTATGTAGTATGTATGTGGTATGTATGTAGCATGTAGTATGTATGTAGCATGCATGTAGTATATATGTAGTATGTATGTAGCATGTAGTATGTATGTAGTATGTATGTAGTATGTATGTGGTATGTATGTAGCATGTAGTATGTATGTAGCATGCATGTAGTATATATGTAGTATGTATGTAGCATGTAGTATGTATGTAGTATGTATGTGGTATGTATGTAGCATGTAGTATGTATGTAGCATGCATGTAGTATATATGTAGTATGTATGTAGCATGTAGTATGTATGTAGTATGTATGTGGTATGTATGTAGCATGTAGTATGTATGTAGCATGCATGTAGTATATATGTAGTATGTAGTATGTATGTAGTATGTATGTAGCATGTAGTATGTATGTAGCATGCATGTAGTATGTATGTAGCATGCATGTAGTATGTATGTAGCATGCATGTAGTATGTATGTAGTATGTATGTAGTATGTATGTAGCATTCAGTATGTATGTAGCATGTATGTAGTATGTATGTAGTATATATGTAGTATGTATGTAGCATGTAGTATGTATGTAGCATGCATGTAGTATATATGTAGTATGTATGTAGCATGCGTGTAGTATGTATGTAGTATGTATGTAGTATGTATGTAGTATGTATGTAGCATGTAGTATGTATGTAGCATGTATGTAGTATGTATGTAGCATGTAGTATGTATGTAGCATGCATGTAGCATGTATGTAGTATGTATGTAGCATGTAGTATGTATGTAGCATGTAGTATGTATGTAGCATGCATGTAGTATGTATGTGGTATGTATGTAGCATGTAGTATGTATGTAGCATGCATGTAGTATATATGTAGTATGTATGTAGCATGTAGTATGTATGTAGTATGTATGTGGTATGTATGTAGCATGTAGTATGTATGTAGCATGCATGTAGTATATATGTAGTATGTAGTATGTATGTAGTATGCATGTGGTATGTATGTAGCATGTAGTATGTATGTAGCATGCATGTAGTATGTATGTAGCATGCATGTAGTATGTATGTAGCATGCATGTAGTATGTATGTAGTATGTATGTAGTATGTATGTAGCATGCAGTATGTATGTAGCATGTATGTAGTATGTATGTAGTATATATGTAGTATGTATGTAGCATGTAGTATGTATGTAGCATGCATGTAGTATATATGTAGTATGTATGTAGCATGCGTGTAGTATGTATGTAGTATGTATGTAGTATGTATGTAGTATGTATGTAGCATGTAGTATGTATGTAGCATGTATGTAGTATGTATGTAGCATGTAGTATGTATGTAGCATGCATGTAGCATGTATGTAGTATGTATGTAGCATGTAGTATGTATATAGCATGTAGTATGTATGTAGCATGCATGTAGTATTTTTTTTTTTTTTTTTTTTTTTAACATTTAACACATTAGCCGGATGATGGGACTACTACTGTCCCATCATTGGCTAATGTGTCAATCACTGTCATGGTAGCAGGCATCGCCCGATGGGACTTGTAGTCCCATCGGACGATGCTTGCACAGACCCCCGGACATCAGCACAGCCCCCCGGCAGGCCGGCACAGCCCCCCGGCAGGCCGGTACAGACCCCCACAGGGTGCACAGACCACCGGCAGGCCGGCACAGCCCCCCGGCAGGCCGGTACAGACCCCGGGCAGTCCACACAGCCCCCCGGCAGGCCGGCACAGCCCCCCGGCAGGCCGGCAGAGACCCCCGGAAGGCCCGAAATGACAGCGCATCATGATGCGCACACACCGCGCATCATGATGACGTCAGGCCGTCAATCAACTGAACTTCCGATTCCGATGCCGAATTCCGATATTGAAAAAATATCGGAAGTCGGTATCGGAATTCCGATACAGCAAGTATCGGCCGATACCCGATACTTGCGGTATCGGAATGCTCAACACTAATTATGAACAATACTTAAAAAATCCCTACAGTGTTTTTTTTTGCTTTGCTTTTTTTATCCCTTTGTTAGGGATCACATGTGTGGGAAATGCATGTTGTCTCCTATTCACCAGTAGCCATCTTCATCCATTTTCAGCCCTCCTCCAGCCCCACGTAACTGCAGTTTTGCAAATTAGAAGCAAAATATTTGTGATCTATCAGTCTGGAAAAGGTTATAAAGCCATTTCTAAAGCTTTGGGACTCCAGTGAACCACAGTGAGAGCCATTATCCACAAATGGCGAAAACATGGGATAATGATGAACCTTTCCAGGTGTGGCCGGCCAACCAAAATTACCCCAAGAGCGCTGCTAGGTCTCATCCAAGAGGTGACAAAAGACCCCACAACATCCAAAGAACTGCAGGTCTCACTTGCCTCAGTTAAGGTCAGTGTTCATGGCTCCACCATAAGAAAGAGACTGGGCAAAAATGGCCTGCATAGCAGAGTTCCAAGATGAAAACCACTGCTGAGCAATAAGAACATAAAGGCTCATCTCAGATTTGCCAGAAAACATCTTTATGATCACCCAGACTTTTGGGAGAATACTCTGTGGACTGACGAGACAAAATTGAACTTTTTGGAAGGTGTATGTCCCATTACATCTGATGTAGAAGTAACACAGCATTTCAGAAAAGAAACATCAGGCCAACAATTACATTTGGTGATGGCAGTGTGATGGTCTGGGGCTGTTTTGCTGATTGAGGATCTGGAAGACTTGCTGTGGTAAATGGAACCATGAATTCTGCTGTCTGCCAAAAAAAATCCTGAAAGAGAATGTCTGGCCATCTGTTTTTGATCTAGAATTATGTAGCAGGATAATGATCCAAAACACACCAGCAAGTCCACTTCTGAATGGCTTAAGAAAAACAAAATTAAGACTTTGGGCTGGCCTAGTCAAAGTCCTTACCTTAATCCAACTGAGATGCTGTAGCATGACGTTAAAAAGGCAGTTCATGATTGGGAAACCCTCCAATGTGGCTGAATTTCAACATTTCTGCAAAGATGAGTTGGCCAAAATTCCTCCGTCCAGAGAGTTGTAAAAGACTCATTGCCAGTTATCGCAAACAGTTGATTGCAGTTCATGAGAGGGAGGACTGGGAGCTTGCATCACATCCAAATGAAAACCACTTTGGGCTGAGCTCATTAATCCACAGGTGGGTGCACGAATTCGCTGGTGAGCACAGCAGATATCCACAAGAAAGTTCACTCGGCACACCAGCATAAATGAAAAAAACTTTATTAGGTGTTTTTTGTATTTTAATATGGCATATTAGCCTAATAAAGCTTTTTTTCATTTATGCTGGTGTACCGAACGAACTTTCTTCTTCTAGTTGATTGCAGTTGTTGCTGCTAAGGGTGGTACAACCAATTAGGTTTAGGGGCAATCACTTTTTCACACAGAGCCCGTAGGTTTGGATTTATTTTTACCTTAGCAATATGAATACTTTTCTGCCCAGTGATGACAAAAGTATTCTCAGAGCGATACCTTTCTTGGCTAACCAAAAAATAATATGTTTGCAAGCTTTCAGAGTACAGAGGCTCCTTCTTCAGGCTGCAATCCTACCTGAAGAAGGAGCCTCTGTGCTCTGAAAGCTTGAAAACATATTATTTTCTGGTTAGCCAATAAAGGTTTCACTGTGAGAATACTTTTGTCATCACTGTGGGCAGGAAAGTATTCACATCAATATTTCTGGCTAACACGGCACCACAATATAATTTGTTATTGTACATCCCTTAACAATAAAAACCTTCATTAAAAAACTGCATTTTGTGTTTACTTGTGTTGTCTTTGTCTAATATTTAAATTTGTTTGGTGATCTGAAACCTTTAAGTGTGACAATCATGCAAAATAATAGGAAATCAGGTAGGGGGAAAACACTCTTTCATACAACTGTATGTGATCACTAACAAAGGGATACAAAAATATAAGGCTGGAGTGGCGCTTTAATATGATAGTGTGATATCACCTGTACAAGACTCACTTATGTAACTTGCTTTCCTATGTAGCATTGTACATTGTAGGGCTTCCAGAAATTGTCACCTGTATACCAAACTCAAGCTCTTACGCAATTTAAGCAACTGGTCCCCAGTAAGATTTTCTTTCAGTATCATAACAAGGGAACATGAACATGTATTGACTTGACTTCATTTTATCACCAGTATATCCAACTGATGACCCCCATGCTTCATTGTAGAAAACTATTACATCCTCTGTGACCTGCCACAAACAATTAGCAGAGAGTGGTGCTTCTTTCTTCATGGACAAAATGGGTAAGGTCTAGTATTTAATATTTTCCTATGGCTGACACTTTATGGGCAACAGGTTTGGTGGGTGCTGTTATATAGTATGTGTTTAAAAAGTAAAATAAAAATGGGTGGTATATAGGCACTGCTGAATATGAGAGACAGGCAGGTAATATCTACGTAGGAATTTTTCAAATAAAGACGGCCACACATTTCACCATCGTACAGATGTCTTCCTCAAGCCAGACATGTATGAGTACTTGTAGCTAGTTACTTAGACTTAGAAATATATGGAGAGAACACAGACTGGAAAGATGTCCACATACAGAAGTGATGTAAGATTTTACGCATGCCTACAAATTTGCTTGACACTGAAGGAAACTCTCCTCTTGATAGCAGCAATTAATGTATGAAGTGTGAAGCCTACATAAGGCAGGTTTACAGAAAAGCAGTGTCTATTCAATGCACAGATGCTCCAGATGTTTGGCGATGCCCTGCCATCAAATCTTGTCACTTAAAATTTGCTGTTTGTATGTGATAGAGTCTATAAATGTGTTAAGGTATAATATACACAAACAGCGAGTTTTAACAGTTAGATAGATATCCAAATTAAATAGAACATCAAATAAATACTGTAAATTCATAGAAAATTATAATTCAAGCTGAACATGATTTTTGCTCACTTGTTTTGAAAAGAACCTAGAAGTTGTTCTTCAGTTTTAATCTCTTGGAGATTAAGGTTCCGGAACTCGTGATAAACTAATATCAGTTTTTACATTTTACACCAGAGTTATGAAAACCTCAGGCACATAGATCTCTACGAATACCAACCTCTCTGGAGATGTCACTGAAAATGAGTTTTAAAAATGTGGTCCATGAATAACAAAAACCCTATTATTTTATAATTGAAATCCCAACTCTGTATCAGGCTAGGCACAATTTAATTTACACGCTGCTTTTGTTCTTCCTACAGTTAATCTCCCTGGAGAAACAGAATATTGACCCCTGTGCAACAAGAAGTAATATTGTAATTATGTATATTGGTTTTATAAAATCGCTATCTATATTCTCAGGCCTATGAGAGCAGAGGTTATAGAAGGAAAAACTCTGGAGCGATTTGTGATTATTAAATTTCACAGAACATAATCCCAGCCCAGACATTGTAATCTTTTATTTAAGATACATTTTGCATATAACAAGAGAAAAATCAATAACGGGGTTGTTTGCCTCGGAAATGTATCCAAATTGTTAAAGAATTCAATGAAGGAAATGTATTTAGAGAAGACGTTAGGATTTAATAAACACATAGCTCTGAAATGAAGCGTCGTGGAACAATATCATTTTCTTGCAGGCAATATCGCAGTGATGAGTATCTCCCATCATTTCAACTATTACCAAAGTCTATTGTGAAGACGAATTATATCATTGGAACCCAAAAAGACTGCTAATGGAAGTCATTTACTAACCATGTAATTTACATCTTTATCAGGCCTGTGCTTGTGCTTATGGCTCTTTTGTATATCCAGAAAACTGCAGTCGGAATAGCAATAGATCTCATATTTGTTAGTATGCCTGGTTACATCCTTAAGGATAAAATAACTGTTACCAAAGTCAAATAATTAGTTTATAATTAAAGATAAATAATGCTATTATATAGCTACATATCATTATATAGGAATAAGCAATACAATGAAGCAGAATTAATACCATTAATGGCTGCAGAAGATAATATCTACTGGTGTCCTGAGCAGGTAATATGCTACCTTGCGAAGGAAAACTGTCAAAAGTTGGCTTGCATGGTCATACTTGGAACAAACCAATATGCTTAGCTGATCCAGGAGCTCCCTTGTTTTCACCCTTTAGCCATCATGCAGGAATTGGGCCTTTGCAGCTAAGGGCTCATTGATTGTGTCTGCTGATTGGTAGAGCAATCTGAGGGATAAAACCTTAACAAGATAGGTCGCATCAAAGACTGGACAAAGTTGGATACAAATATATGGTCAGGGTTAGTCAAATCAGAGTCCAGGAGGTAATTTCAAAACAACAGGTGTCAAAAAGTCCAAGGTCAAACCAGTAGGACATCCAAGGGACAAAAGGAAAAATCATTATGAACAGAGTCCAGTTAGAAAACAAAGTATTATTCTGAGGTATGAGCATCGGACAGAATCATTAGCATACAATACTAATCACTAGTATACAATAATAGTTGATAGTTGCAGGGGACTGAGGTTGACTCAGTAATGCTCATATTAATGACCTAGTGGATGGCTTACACAGTAAAATATCAGTATTTGAAGATGATACAAAACTATGTAAGGTAGTTAACACAAAGGAGGACAGTTTGCAACTACAGACAGATTTGAGTAAATTGGAGAACTGGGCTGAAAAATGGCAAATGAGGTTTAACACAGATAAGTGTAAGGTTATGCACATGGGAAGGAGAAACAGATGCTACAATTACTTACTAAATGGGAAACTGCTGGGGAAATCAGACATGGAAAAAGACTTAGACATCTTAGTCAATAAGAAGCTAAACTGGAGTGCCCAGTGTCAGGCAGCTGCCACCAAAGCAAATAGGGTCATGGGATGCATTAGAAGAGGTCTGGGGACATGAGATGAAAACATAATTCTCCCTCTGTACAAATCACTCGAAAGACCACACTTGGAGTATTGCGTGCAATTTTGGACGCCGGTGCTCAAGAAAGACATTACTGAACTTGAAAGGGTTCAAAGGCGGGCTACTAAAATGATAAATGGAGTTGGTTCACTACAATACCCAGAAAGGTTATCAAAATTAGGTCTATTTACTCTAGAAAAGAGAAGACTTAGGGGAGACCTAATATATACTGTATGTACAAGTATATCAGAGGGCAATACAGAGATCTCTCCAATGAACTGTTTGTACCAAGGACTGTGACAAGAACAAGGGGGCATTCTCTTCGTTTGGAGGAAAGACAATTTCTGCACCAGCATAGAAGAGGGTTCTTCACGGTAAGAGCAGTGAGGCTCTGGAATTCTCTTCCTGAGGAAGTGGTGATGGCCAACTCACTGAATGAATTTAAGAAAGGAATGGATGCTTTTCTTGTGAGTAACAGTATAGAAGGTTACGAATAACATAATATTATAGGTAGATGGTTGACCCAGCTTAGGGGAAGGAATTTTTTTTCCCTATGGAGAAAATTGGCTTCTACTCTGTGGGTTTTTTCCTTCCCCAGGATCAGCAATGCAGAACAGCTGCACTAAAAATAGGCTGAACTAGATGGACATAAGGTCTTTCTTCAGCCTTCAAAACTATGTTACTATGTTACTATGAACCCTAGATCCAGCCACTTGTCCAGTGATTGGTCAGCTAGGTCAGCAGGGTTGTCACAGTCGCTGCGAAACATGGTGGCTAAGCAGTGCATTTGCTACCTAGCACTCCAGCTAGAACTACTCCCCTCACCATGAGCATTGCTACTCTTAGGGAGAGATCATCTGTGTCTGGCCAGGAAAATTAATGTCACCTTAAAAGTTCAAGTAGACTTTGCTGATAAAACACTTGGCTACACATCAGCTTTAGCTTGGCAGGGAGTCTCCACCATCCTTATGGCTGCTGCCCTCTGCAGTGCTCCACATCAGGTTTTACTAGTGGCCCAGTGTATTCCCACAACATCATCTGCCTATGCCTATATAAGGCACTCAAAGCCCCACTGTGTCTTGGTATTAACACTCTTAGTTAGTCCTGTTGGTTTTGCTGTGTACCTCTATCTGCAACTCTATCTTTTTTGCTCATGCACTTTGCATTTTGTAATTTTATAAGAATGTACTACTAACACTTATAAATTTAAAGCACTTTTTACTTTTAGCATTTTTTTCAATCTTACCTAAAACTTTTGCATGTTATTGCATATGTTAAGTTGCTTTTTATCCTTGTCCAACAACCACGTATGTGTCACAAAATTAGCAGAGAATTTCAATAAAGAAGGCAGAAAGCTTTCGTGAATTAAAGTGACAAGTGACGGGACAATAAAGTGAGTATTTAGTTATGCATTTTTGGGCCCTAGTTAAGAAGAATGAACAGTGTTGGGCTGATGAACATTGGGTCCTCCAGAAGACTTGATTCTGAGGGCTCATGTTTCATTCATACGAGAGTTTCCCAAATTCCGATCCTCATGGCCCCCAACGTGTCATGTTTTCAGGATTTCCTTAGCATTGCACAGGTGATGGAATTGTCCTCAAGGCATCAGGAATTCTCTTACCAGTGCAACACCATGGAAATCCTGACAACATGAGTTGTTGTAGGCCGTGAGGATTGGAGTTTGGGAAAATCAATCATTAAAGGAGTTTTTCAGGCCAGTGGTAATTTTCATCAAACATTGTATCTTAAGGTATTACCACGAGATACACAATGTAAGGATTCAGCTCTGCTTGCCAGTTCAATCGGTCATGAAGTGATTCCTCATATGCAATTTGCCTACTTATGTTCATATGCTGATTAGCTAATCTTCCTGTTTCTCTAAAAGCTAATGGTAAGTCATTAAGAAGAGCAGGGGAAGAAGTTAGTTGCCATACAACCACAAGTATGCAACTTCGCATATGAGGGACCACGTGACAACTGATCAAACTGGCAAGCAAAGCCAAATCCTAACCATTAGTACACCACACACTGCTAGGATTCAGCATGATACAGTGCATGAAACAGATTACCTCTGGCCTGGAAAACCTCTTTACTAATAATGCAAACTGGCAGATTACAGAGGGCTGTGCAGTGTAGCTCCATAAATATTTATTACTGGCCACTGCCAGAGGCTATTACAGCTGATGGGCAAGGGTTCTGGGTATGGGATCCCCAATGATCCAATATTGATGGCTTAAACAAGAGATAAGTAATCCATGTCATTCAACCAGAGTAGCCTCTTAAGAGGGTTTTACACATAGCGATATCACTAGCAATATCGGTAAAACGTCACTGATTTTGTGACGTTATAGCGATATCGCTAGCGATATCGCTATGTGTGATACTTACCTCCGACCGGATCCCCCGCTGTCCATCGCTAATCGCGCGAGAATGTCCGGCTCCATTTCTCATCGGGCGCTTCCAGCTGGGCTTCCTGCTGTGTGAGACGAGCGACGCTGGACGCGGGCGGGAGGACGTCTGGATCGCTGTTTGTGAAAGGTAAGTATCGTCCGCTGCTTTGCTGCTGCATCACTGTGAGATCTTCCTGTGTGGAAGCTCACTAGCGATCATTTAGCGATGCACCAGCGATCCTGACCGGGTCGTATCGCTGGTCGTATCGCTGGTGCATCGCTAAATGTAAAAGGCCCTTTAGTGTTTTCACCCACTATAATACTGATTTCATGGCTCCTTTTGAAAAATATGTCCTCCAAAATGCCCCTGCATTGAATATGATACCCCCACACAAGCAGAGTTTGAAGGCCCCAGAGTGACACCAGCACACAGTATGATAATCCACAGCTGTAGGTGGGTCCGGTTGTCACAGTGACATTGGCTCCCTCTAAGGGGTAAAGTCATGCCTGGAGGCAGGAGAAGGGCCCCCATGCCAGGTAACATATTACATGACAATTCCTGCTGCAGGTCAGAAAGGGGAGCTGCCTTATAAATTCTGGCCAGCAGATGGGGTTAGTGAGTCAGCAAGGAGTCAGCTGAGAGAGAAAACGGAGTTGTCATGGAAACGGGAGCAGCTTGAGCTGATGACAAGACAGTTAAGCCTGAGGTAAAGGATCTTTCTGGAAGATCCAGTCAGTTGGTGATGGGGAGTCGATCTGTGAAGAGGGAAAGGACAAGGAGCCGAGACAAGAGGCTCTGGGGAAGCTGAAATTGCGTATAGCTGACCCGAGAGTGAAGCGCTGATATAGAAAAAGGACGCCAGAGTCCTAGGCTTAACAGGAGCTGTATGCCCTGATCGCCAAATCTGGAAGTACAGGGGACTGCAAGTTCCTTAGCGACATTGCACACTTGAAGGCACGGCAGCAGATCAAGAGCCCGGGGCTGACAGAGAAAAGGACAGTACCCATGATATAGGCTCACGTTGTCACCCATACAGGTTAGAAACCATCACACAAGAGAGGGTCGCATCTTAGTTACAAAAAGCAGGGACCCCAAAACAAAGCGCAGAAGGAAGCTCCCACAACCCACCTGGCAGGGTGGTTCCCCTGAATGCCTCCAGGCGAGCCGGACTCAATCCATCACTTGTATGTGGTACCCCGGATTGCAACGACTTGCAAGTAAAAGGTTAAAAAAAACCTGCACCTTTCTGTGTCCTCTTATTTCTCTGCACCCCAACGTTCACCGCCATCTGAACCATTAATCAAATATCTTTGCCCTGGGGCCCTCGCTCTACCCGTGGGGAGCTGAACCATTCTTTGCTGCGTCACCATCAGCCCCAGAGGACCAAAACCGCAGCGTCATCCACTCATTGCCGAACACCACGGGTGGCGTCACACTTAAGCATCACACAACTTTCCTCTATTTTATTACTGGATGCACAGGGCCACGGACCAGGTCACTGTCACCGTGACATCCCCCATTGAAGTCAACGGGCCCGGTACCGAGTAACCTAAGACCCTGCGGGGCACTCCATTTTGGCGTCACGATGAACAGGATCATCGAGCTCAGCAAAGTTGGGTACATGGAGCTTGGCAAAACTGGGTACTTGGAGCTCGGCAAAGCTGAGTACTGTGTGCCAGAGACTCTAACATACTGTGTGCCAGAAGCTTTAATGTATAGTGTGCCAGAAATTTACTATTTTGTGTAAAAGAGATTTTGTAGTATTGCTAAAATGATTATCTGTATTGAGTAATAGTGAGTTTGTAAGGCTGTTAAATCATCGCCTAACTGTGGCATTGTTTACTGCGTCACTGTTACTGAGTGCTGGTTAAATAGCTGCTTCACAGGTTGTGTGGGCTTTTCAGATTACAGCCAGCAGGAGCTGTGAGAGGAATGAGCTGCAGTGGGCGGGGCCAGAGAGTGAGTGCAAGGATGATGCCCGCCCACCACCAACATCATCATGTGATGCAAAGGTGTCTGTCAGGAGGAAAGACCCACCTCCTGTATTACTTTGATAGGCATAAAGAGCAGAGGAAAGCCAGCCCCCGGAAGATGTCGGGAGTGAGCAGGAAGAACAGAGGAGAGGAGACAGAACAATAAATATGGCAGCAGCAAGGTATGCAGAAGGAGGCAATTGCCTGAGTGCAGAGAATAAAACCATCTATGCAGAGGAGCTGACTAGCCAGCTCCAGGATCTGTCTCTGACCATGGTAGGAGGATGAGAGCCAGAGCAGGTCAAACTACCAAATACTGCAGCTGCGGCTGACTCAGTCATCAGGTCTGAGGATACCCTGATAGGTCACCTTTCTGTCCCCGTGGCCCCTACACCTGGATGGGCACATTATAATATAGTGTGTGATCGGGCTATCCAAACCTCGGTGGTAAACCAAGAACAGCTAGTGATCACTAGTGTAGTTCTCCATACAGAACTGTCCTAGCCAGGGAGTAGTGAATGAAAGAAGTCAGAGTAAGAGTGTAAAGTGTTAAACAAATGATGAAGTTTCCTGGTTAGGTGTGTTCGTTAGTATTTCTTAAAGTTTTACAGAGACAATTGGGTCACTGAACTATGGGTGATCAAAACTTTTAATTGTACATAGCACTTCTTAAGGTGCTCCATCTTGGTTTTACGTCAGGCTTTGGAAAAGTGCCTTAATGCCACAGAACAAAAACCTGTTTGGTGAGGCCGAAAATGTGATACAAAGTACAGATCAACTATGCCTTGTAGCCCGCCCAAGGCCTACATTGGGGATTTACAGACGGGTCCTCCGCATCGCACCAAAGAAAAATACCTCGGTCAAGGATGGACTGAACTATGCAAGAAAAATGTTTTATTCAAATGAGTTACATAAATGTTTATATTTGAATGTTGAATTTTTGACATTTGATACAAGTATTTATATCAAAGAAATGGTATTTTATTAATTCAAGTCTATAAGGTATATATTAAAGAAAGAATAGTTATTTGTAACGTTTAAGAAAAGCGCCTCCCATAAAGGGAAGTTGTGTTATTGAATTTAACTGTTGACATGCATGTTCAAAAATGTTGTATGTTTCTGATAAAATCTGTTTTTTGCTCTGTTCCAGCCTGTGGATATGCTGTGTTTAATGAGGGGGTATGTGGCGCCTCTGAGGGTCCGGTCGCCACAGAGGTACTGCACCTCATCCAGAGGTGTAGTATCCCACCCTCAGGTAAGGAGGGATCACCACCCAGGACTCCTAACACTCGCACCCAACACACACTAGTTTAGTCGGGTCATCTGGGTGTACCCTTCGGGAGGATGGCCTCATCCCAGACTGGCTAGGAAAGGGTGTTGGGGAGTTAGTGTGGAAGGTAGGTAGAAGGGGAGGAGCTTAGGTAGTGCAGTGATTGTGGGTATCCAATCAGAGAGAGAAAAGTGACAGTTGTTGGGTGGAGCTAGTCTGAGGTAAATAGTTTGATGTAGAAAGAGTCAGTCGATTGACGTAAGGACTGAGGGCCAGAGAAGAAACATCTTGACTACGCTCCTAGACTGGAAGGAAGGGGTCCTTGGGGCACAGGAAATGCAATTAGCCACCCGTGGGGCCCGCATTCTGGAAGGGAAGGACCAGACCATGGTGGAGAACTACAAGGCTCAGCTAGAAAGCCGGAGGCTGAGGTAACTTTAACTGCCTCAGCCACAACCACAAACATTCCTCAAAAAGGCAGCAGTAGGGATAAAGGACCCCAGGGCCTGACCCACGTCGCCCGGTGTGATCCGTGGCTGCCAGCTTGGGACACTGCTTGTGAAGGCGCAGGGCAGGAAAGAAGGGAGAGATCAGCGCAGAGACATGGCCTAGAGAGGAGACACAAGGAGGAGTCTTAAAAAGGTGTTCCTTATCTACCTGGGAGTTTGCCGGACCCCTCCCTCGGAGGACACAGTACCAAGTGGGTCATCATGTGCACAAGACTTGTGAGTAAAAACCCAGCAACTGCACCCAACTGTGTCCTTGGTATCATTTACAACTCGCCTGCCATACACTGCATTCACCATCACCGTCACCGGCTCAACTGCCCTGGGACACAGCTCTGCCCCTGGAGAGCTTCACCATCTTGGCTGCTTTAACATCGTCCCAGTGGATCTGCATCGCAGCGTCGGCTACCCTAGCCGAGTACCACGGGTGGCGTCACGATTCCCCTTTTCCCAATTAATTATCCCATCATCTTTCCCCTCATTGAACTTCCATCTTCTTTATTGGACACCCAGGGCCACGGACCGGGTCACCATCACCACCGTGACACTTTCCCCCTTAAAAGAGCCTGAAAGGCCCGGTACCGAGTTCCTCCGGCCCTGCGGGGCGCTCCACCTACATACAGTATGACGGTCCCATAGTTCCCTATACACTGTATGATGCATTCTCCAGCTCTCTGGTGGGTCAGCTTGACCCTGGGAATACCCCATGCTTTACTCAACACTATGTATTATTATAAGGTAAGTCTGGATACAGAAAAATGTAGTGGTAGCTGCTATAAAAGCCAGATACTAATAACAATAATGATGGCACCAGTGTGGAGCCATGCTGGAACATTACTGCGGGTGAGGTGGAGATCCTTGGAGCAAAGGCCTTTGTGGCCTAGAGAGAGATGTTGAGAGAAACATCGCAGTGTTCCATGGTGGGATAGAGTATAAGACATCAGAGAATCACCAAGTTTGAAAAAAAGGAAAGTCACTAAACAGACGCCCATGGTTATACTTATTGTCAGGTAAGGTAATCAGCACTGGCTGGGCAGCTCATGAATAATCATGACTCTTTACTAGCACCATACATGCAGCAGAAATTGAAGAGTAAATTCTCCAAAACTATTTAACATTAGCACACAACTGACAAACTTCTAAAATATACTTGTCTTTAAGTACTTCTAACTGAGATGACAGGTTCCCATCACATATAAGGGGGTCACTCTGTGCCTTCCCTTGCCATCAATAACTATTGCTGTAGAGAAAGACATGGCCCGCACATTCAAAACATATACATTGATCTATTGCAGCTAAGAAAAATGTACATGAGATTCTTAGTATAACTTTCTGATCAGACGGTATGAAGCCCACTGCCATATCATGGCGAACCTCTCAGTGAGTCCTCGAGCTTATAGGTGCGGTGTTGCGCGCTAACCACAGCCTCAGCGAGGGTGCATCAGTAGCCACCTCGTGCCCCACCTTGTGCCCCACAGCACCCATGCGCCAAAGCAAAGTCACCATGACTTCAGGTCACACTACACCATAGGCACAGTATCAAAGCAACAATGGCCAAAAAAGAGGGGGCAGACCATGCAATATACCAAAGCTGTAGAGAAATACATTAACAACATTTCAAAAAATGGATACATTGATCTATTGTGGCTAAGCAAAAATATACAAAACTAAACATGAGGTTCTTCGCTTAACACTCAGATTACATTGTAAGAAGCCAACTGCCACATCATGGTGAACCTCTCAGTGGTCCCTGACCTATAAAGGTGCAGTG
The DNA here is from genome assembly GCF_039654945.1 of Dendrobates tinctorius. NCBI lineage: Eukaryota > Metazoa > Chordata > Amphibia > Anura > Dendrobatidae > Dendrobates > Dendrobates tinctorius. The sequence goes on along the minus strand of NW_027361690.1, from coordinate 68,194,909 downwards.
CCATGTCCTGCCCCCCACCGAAGCAACAGCGCACAAACAAAGCAAACAATCTCGTGCCCTACAGCACCAATACTTCAAGGCTTAAGCCCCCGTCACACGTAGCGACGCACCAGCGATCCCGACAACGATATGACCTGGTCAGGATCACTGGTGTGTCACTACATGATCGCTGGTGAGCTGTCAAACAGGCAGATTTCACCAGCGATCAGGACCAGCGACGACGTGGGTAACAAGCGCGTGCGTCGCTTAGTTACCCGCTGTATGCCTTGGATACCAGCTCCCAGCGTCTGCTTACAGCGCTGGGAGCTCGCTGATCCATGGTCTCCCATTGCCACACGCAGCAATGCGTACTGGCCAGCGGGAGACCAACGATCAAAAAAATGTCCTGGACATTAGAGCACGATCAGTGATTCCCGGCGGGAGCGGTCGCTGATACGTGTCACACACAGCGAGATCGCTGGTGAGATCACTGTTGCGTCACAAAACTTGTGACTCAGCAGCGATCTCGCTAGCAATCTCGCTGTGTGTGACGGGGGGCTTAAGATCAGGGACCCACTGAGAGGTTCACCATGACGTGGCAGTGGGCTTTATACAGTCTGATTGAAATGTTTGACTAAGAACCTCACATTTATTTTTGTGTGATTTTTGGATGTGCAGTCCATTTTTTTTTCTACAGTTACGCCAATAACTAGAGAGCTTGTAATATGTTTGCTTCCTAACATTTTAATTTAATAATATATTGGAAGATGCAAGATATTTTTTCCTTTTTTGTATTCAGCATTTTTAATCAATTAGGCAGATCCTGGAATCCTACAATCTGAATTTTGCTTATCTCATATTAATACATTCACATATTTAATAAACAATCAGTTTCTTCCACAATATTTAATGTAAAAATAATATATTCTAGAAAACGACAGAATTCCTACATACAGCACTGAAGTAGGAGCAAATGGAGCTGAGTATTAAATTCCGCATTAATCTCAGGCTGTGCATTAATCCCACTTTGCAGGGTGCAGCCCTTGTTTGCATACGGCAGTTGCTGCCTTTCATCTCTCATCCTAGTTTATAGCAAAAGCAAATTGCTGGGATTATAACTCGTTGTCTCCCAAAGGAAACACATGGAGGTGGCACATTGTCAAATATACATAGGTATCCTGCCTACTGTATAACAAGGGGATATTATCATTCTGGACACTTACAAAAGAAAGAAGATAGATGAAAGCAATTATTATGGAAGCCGACTGCATTGAGTGTCTTACCTCAGTATTCATAAAATATTGCACTATGCTGAAAGAATCAATAACTAATAAAGTGACGTAAAGTAAAAGGTAGAGTTGAGCGAAACGGGTCGAAAAATTTCAAAAGTCACCGACTTTTGGCAAAGTCGGGTTTCATGAAACGAAACCCGACCCTAGGATGAGGTCGGCCACGAGGTCGGCGACTTACGCGCCAAAGTCGCGTTTCAAAAGTTTGTTTTGCGCTCTTTTTCAGCCAATCAGGATCCACGGACACTGTGGGCAACGTGATGACAAAGGCAGGGGTCACCACCATCTTTCAGAAGGGCATGCAAGTGATTGGCTTGCTTTGGTGGGCGTCACAGGGGTTATAAAAGGGCGTGCACGCCGACCGCCATCTTACTTCTGCCGATCTTAGCATAGGGAGAGGTTGCTGCTGCTGATTCTGTAGGGAGAGCGTTAGGCAGGGAAGAAGAAAAAAAAACTGCTTCTGCTGCTAGCGATTTTGCCTGTACAACACACCAGTCACTGTGTGTGCAGTGCAAGGGGAGGCTATATTGTGGTGGATCAGCAGTGTTGGTTGTTAGGCTGCCTTCTAAGGCTTCCTGACAGCTGCATTGCTGTTTACCCACTGCTCTGCAAACTGCTTTTTTAAAAGCAATCCCAATTTTTTTTTTGTCCTGCTGAGGTACTGAGCGTGCATTTTTTCACACCATACAGCGGTGTACGCTCCTCACACAGTACCGTGTAACGGCTGTTATCACAGCCACAGTGAAGCTATCTGTGTGTCACTCTGTGAGAATAAGTCGAGGACATGTTCCGTTCTTACAGACCTGCACCTACTAGTTTTGTCTAGCTTTCAAACAGTTAAATATATTTGCTGTTCGATCACATTCAAAACTATAGAGAGACAGCGTGTGTCAGTCCGTATACTTAAAAAACACGGAGCTTGACAATTTTACGTACACCGGACAGCCGTGTACGTGCACGCTCCTCTCAGTACCGTGTAACGGCTGTTATCACGGCCACAGTGAAGCTATCTGTGTGTCACTCTGTGAGAATAAGTCGAGGACATGTTCCGTTCTTACAGACCTGCACCTACTAGTTTTGTCTAGCTTTCAAACAGTTAAATATATTTGCTGTTTGATCACATTCAAAACTATAGAGAGACAGCGTGTGTCAGTCCGTATACTTAAAAAACACAGAGCTTGACAATTTTACGTACACCGGACAGCCGTGTACGTGCACGCTCCTCTCAGTACCGTGTAACGGCTGTAATCACGGCCACAGTGAAGCTATCTGTGTGTCTCTGTGGAAGGATAAGTGGAGGACTTATTCCGTTCTTACAGACCTACACTCTAGGGAGATTCCTATTCTGCCCAATTCTACATACACCTTGTAGTTTGTGATACACTAGCCAATTTCTGCCTGTGACATAGCGCTCTGATATTCAGTGGGCCTCACACAATCCAAAAGTGTCCAGTGTCCACTAGAGTGTGCAGAAATTCAAAATCTCCCTTGTCCTGTAGTCACTTTTTTCACACCTGTGCCATCGAGCCTGTGACATAGCGCTGTGATATTCAGTGGGCCTCACACAATCCATAAGTGTCCAGTGTCCACAAGTGTGTGCAGAAATTCAAAATCTCTGTGATCCTGTAGTCACTTTTTTCACACCTGTGCCATCGAGCCTGTGACATAGTGCTCTGATATTCAGTGGGCCTCACACAATCCAAAAGTGTCCACTAGTGTGTGCAGAAATTCAAAATCTCCCTTATCCTGTAGTCACTTTTTTCACACCTGTGCCATCGAGCCTGTGACATAGCGCTCTGATATTCAGTGGGCCTCACACAATCCAAAAGTGTCCAGTGTCCACTAGTGTGTGCAGAAATTCAAAATCTCCCTTATCCTGTAGTCACTTTTTTCACACCTGTGCCATCGAGCCTGTGACATAGCGCTCTGATATTCAGTGGGCCTCACACAATCCAAATGTGTCCAGTGTCCACTAGTGTGTGCAGAAATTCAAAATCTCCCTTATCCTGTAGTCACTTTTTTCACACCTGTGCCATCGAGCCTGTGACATAGCTCTGTGATATTCAGTGGGCCTCACACAATCCATAAGTGTCCAGTGTCCACAAGTGTGTGCAGAAATTCAAAATCTCCCCTGTCCTATAGACACCTTGTACCTTGTTTTACATTACTATATAGTTTGTTGGATTTTGTCTACATTTCTACAAAAAATGAGGAAGGCTGGTGGAAGAGGCCGTGGAATTGGGCGGGGGTTGGCAGCTGTTAATGATGGTGTTGGTGGTGGATCTTATGGTAGTGGCAAGAGCAAAATAGGACCGAATGCAGGAGGTGTTGAGCCTGCGCCATCGTCTGGCTCCATAAGGCTTCGAAGGCTTAGTTTTCTAGGAGTTGGCAAACTGCTTTTAAAGCCAGAGCATCAGGAAAAAGTTTTGTCTTACATTGCTGACTCAGCCTCCAGCTCTATCGCCTCCTCTTCTGAAGTTGTAAAAAGTAAAAGCACTGAGTCGTCATTGGAGGCTCATGTTCATGAACCACACTTTTCCTTGTGTCCTTCACCCCAACCAAGATTGAAGGATGACGCAGGCCATACTAATGATTACTCCATGGAGCTGTTTTCACATAGCATGCCTGGATTATCAAGTGAAATGGTGAATTACCCAGGCCAAGATGAATCTGACATGGAGTGCACTGATGCACAGCCGCTGATAGATGATTCTGCTGGTACATTCACTCAGAGCACTACTTTGTCCTCGCAGTGTACAGAGCCAGATTCTGACCCTGATGAGACTCAGGTGCCCCTTCCCGCACACTATACCACCATACACGGTGACACAGAGGAAGGTGCACATGACATTGAAGAGGAGGTGATGGATGGGGGAAGAGGGTGCTGCTTCCAATAGCTCAGATGAGGAGCATCCACAGCAGACATCGACATCGCAACAGCTGTTATCTGGCAGGCCCGGAGCACTCCAAAGACAGGTTCCAAAAATCAAAAGAGTTGCTGGACAGCTTGTCCAGAGAGTCAAAAGATCACAGCGTGCTAGGCCGCAAAATGTCTGCAAAAGTAGGAAGAGTGCAGTGTGGCACTTTTTTGAACAAAATCCTCATGATCAGGCCAAGGTTATCTGTAAGAAGTGCGCAAAGACCTTTAGCCGAGGGAAAAATCTGAAAAATTTGAATACCAGTTGCATGCTTAGACATTTAACCACCATGCACTTGCAAACGTGGACACAACACCAAACCTCAAGTGCCACATGTGCAACTGATCACAAAGAAGGTAGTCAGCAACGCTACATTGTTTCCCCCACTGTAAGCCCACCGGTTAGCACAGCAGCAAATGTTGAGGTGTCGTTGCAAGGCCACAGCAGTCAGGGAATCCCACTGTTATATCAACAAAATACTGAATCTAGGCCATCAGAAAGAACACCAACTCCATCACCATCATCAACCCTCTCTCAGTCCGCCCTGTCCACCGCTACTTCCACCATATGCAGCTCTCAAGTCCAGCTCACCCTCCCAGACACTATGAGTAGGTCAAGAAAGTACTCAGTCTCTCATCCGCGTACACTGGGTATGAACGCCCACATTGCCAAACTAATCTTGTTTGAGATGATGCCCTATCGGTTGGTGGAAAGCGCAGCTTTCCGCAAACTCATGGCCTATGCAGTACCACGCTATGACCTACCCAGTCGTCACTTCTTCTCTCGCAAAGCCATCCCAGCCCTCCACCATCATGTAAAAGACCGCATTGTCCATGCACTCAAGCAGTCAGTGAGTGGAAAGGTGCACCTCACAACTGATGCATGGTCCAGTCGGCATGGCCAGGGCCGTTACATGTCCATCACTGCGCACTGGGTTAATGTGGTGGATGCAGGGTCCACAGGGGACAGCGGTGGTGGGACAGTGCTGCCTAGTCCACGGTATAGGAAACAGTTGGCTGTAGGCGTTCGACCCTCCTCCTCCTCCTCCTCCTCCAGAAGCGAAAGCTCGTCCACAGAGCGCAGTCGTACGAGCACTCCATCTGCAGCTGCCACTGTTGCACACGAGGTGTCCCCCTATCGAGCAGCTAGTGGAAAGCGTCAGCAGGCTGTGTTGCAGATGATGTGTTTGGGCGACAGACACACCGCCAAGGTGCTGGCTGAGTACTTGAAGCGACAAACTGAGTCATGGCTGGGCAGTGTACATCTTGAGGCAGGCAAGGTAGTTAGTGATAACGGCCGTAATTTTGTGGCAGCCATAGCCCTTTCAAAACTCAGCCACATACCTTGCTTGGCTCACACCTTGAACCTGGTGGTGCAGTGCTTCCTCAAAAATTATCCAGAGTTAACAGCCCTGCTCCAGAAGGTGCGAAGACTGTGCGCGCACATCCGCCGGTCGCCTGTACACTCCGTTCGTATGCAGAAGCTGCAGCGATTGCTCCACCTTCCCAACCACCGCCTCATTATCGACATTGCAACAAGGTGGAACTCCACCCTGCACATGGTGGAGCGGCTGTGCGAGCAGAGGCAGGCCATAATGCATTTGTGGGAGGATACACGGCCAGGCAATTTGAGAGCAGACATGGAGTTGACAGGTGTGCAGTGGTCGAAACTGAAAGACCTCTGTAAAGTCCTTCAGTGTTTTGAGGAATGCACACGGCTGGTAAGCGCAGACGACGTCATCCTAAGCATGAGCATCCCACTTATGCGTCTGCTCATGCAAACTTTGGCGCACCTTAAGGAGCAGGCGTCTGCAGCCAATGTTGAGGAGGAGGGAATCCTTGATGACATTCAGCCATTGTCTGCTCAGGGACCTCTCCTGGACGAGGTGGAGGAAGAAGAGGAGGAGGAGGATGATGATGGGGATGATTACTTAGGGGAGGAGGATGCATCTCGTGGGGCAAGTGAAAATGTTGGCATGGCAAGGTCTGGTACAGGGTTTGTGCGTGACTGGAGGGATGTGGATTTGCCAGAAAGTGCTCCTCCAACCAGCACTCGCAGTGCATCATTGACACCGGGAACATTGGCCCACATGTCAGATTATGCCTTGCAGATCCTAAAAAGGGACCCCCGCATTGCCAAAATGATGAACGATGACGACTACTGGTTGGCCAGCATCCTGGATCCACGCTATAAAGGCAAATTACAAAACATCATGCCACAGGAGAACCTTGACCTAATATTGGCTAATGAACAAGCAACTCTGGTAAATCGGTTGCTTGAGGCATTCCCAGCACACAGCAGCGGTGATGGTTCTCACACGAGCCGTACGGGCCGGGGGCAGCTTGGCAGAGGTGTTCATGGTGCACACAGCAGAAGTGGCGTTGGAGACAGGGGTTTCATGACAATGTTGTGGACTGATTTTTTCAAGTACCGCTCACACAACTGGTAATACTGCATCGATGGAAAGTGACAGGAGACAGCAGTTGTCAACTATGGTTACAAACTACTTTTCCTCCCATATCGATGTTCTCCCACACAGGTCATTCCCCTTTGACTATTGGGCCGCTAAACTGGACACCTGGCCTGAATTGGCACAATATGCCTTACAGGAGCTCGCTTGCCCAGCTGAAAGTGTGCTATCGGAAAGAGTCTTCAGTGCAGCTGGATCAATCCTGACAGAAAAAAGACCCGTCTGTCAACCCAAAATGTGGATGATCTAACCTTCATTAAAATGAACCATGCATGGGTTTCCAAGGATTTTTTCCCACCTTCTCCTGATGACACATAGGGTGACAGAAAAATGGCTTGCTTTGGTCCACCTCTTCCTGGTACTTGACCTATTTCGCCTTTTGCATCAGCTGAATGTCCAACATCAACATATGCCACTTTCTAAAACTCCCTAACTGTGCTACCTCCCCCCCCATGGCCGGGGTCACCACCTAGCGCACGACACCGTGCGAGTGCCATTGCCCTGGACAGTTGGGTAGGCCGACTCTTGGGCGCGGGCACTGGCACAGGGTCCCTCATAGTGCAATCAAGTGTCTCTGACGGTGGTGGTGCACACCCGCCGTCAGACACACCGCCGTACTATGAGGGGCCCAGTGCCAGTACCGACACCCACGAGTGGGCCCCCCTTGCTTGGGCAGGGCCCCAGCATTTGCAATCTTTACCTCTCCCTGCTCCTCCGCATCAAATCCATACTGTGCCTGACACCGTCTGAGCCTGCCTCCTGATGTATAGACATATATTTTGAATGTGTACGCTATCCATACATGTTATCCGGGGATACGGTACCCTTTCTCACCTTTGTGCAATCACGTGCAATCCATACTGGGCCTAACACTGTCTGAGCCTGCCTCCTGATGTATAGACATATATTTTGAATGTGTACGCTATCCATACATGTTATCCGGGGATACGGTACCCTTTCTCACCTTTGTGCAATCACGTGCAAGCCATACTGGGCCTAACACCGTCTGAGCCTGCCTCCTGATGTATAGACATATTTTGAACGTGTACGCTATCCATACATGTTATCCGGGGATACGGTACCCTTTCTCACCTTTGTGCAATCACGTGCAAGCCATCCTGGGCCTAACACCGTCTGAGCCTGCCTCCTGATGTATTGACATATATTTTGAATGTGTACGCTATCCATACATGTTATCCGGGGATACGGTACCCTTTCTCACCTTTGTGCAATCACGTGTAATCCGTACTGGGCGTGAGAACGGCTGGCGAGCTGTTAAGCAAGCTACAGCACCTGTGGTTTGCACACGTAAGTTTTTCATTTTTTCAGGAATGACGGTTAGGCCTAATTCCGGAACTGCGGTTGACCTGCACTTACTGGGAAATCATCGTTCGCGGGTAATAATTGTAATCAGTGATCCCCATCACTAACGTTGTTCAGCGGGTTATCTGAACCTGTAAGCGACAAACGCTGGCCTTTTCAGTGAAGCACACATGCAGCCACAGACATGTAAGGGCATGACACACCAGTTATTGGCCAATCTCATGTGCCAGAGCCTCACATGTCCCTCTAGTAAGCCGGACTCGGACCGCGGGGCATGATGGAGTCTCGTTCGTTAACGGAATTAAGCTTGCAATGTGTGCATCTTTTCTGTAGCTGGCATGGTGGAGGTTTCCCAGGTGGAGTCGAATTTAACCGTAGGCTCCACTCCTGGTGGTGCCCTTCTGGACATTCCTTTAAGGTTCAGCTTTGCAACCATACTGCCCACGTAAAACAAACACTTTGCCTTCATGAACGCTGTTTGGAGGGTCATGACTCGTGGGAATAACGCCGCCCAATCAGTTAACCTGCTAGAGAGATCCTTCGTTGCTCCCAAGCATGACATCACACTCCCTAGGAGGAAGGTAATGCCACTGTGGCGACCGTACTCCTGGGGGCGACACAAGTGCACTGATGCCCAGCCACTGCTCGATGAATCTGCTGGTACATTGACCCAGACCACTACATTCCCCTCGCACGCTACACGGCCTGAATCTGACCCTGATGAAACTCAGGTTACCCTTCCCATATACAGTTCCATCTTCCACGGTGACAAAGAGGAAGCTGCAGATGAAAGTGCAGCTTCGGCCCACCCGCCATCAGACACACCACCGTACTATCAGGGGCCCTGTGCCAGTGCCGTCGCCAACGAGTGGGCCCCCCCTGCTTGCTCAGGATCACAGCACTTGCAAGGTTGAAATACTGTGCAGTGAGATGGAAGATGAGGACGACGAGGAGTCCAGACTAGTACAGGGATTCCCTAGCGAGGAGACTTATTTGATTGTTTTCAATGTTGGGACAGCAATTTTTGGGGAGCACTATACTCTGGAGAATGATAGATGGGGCCCACCATACACTGGAACATTCCAAAGGTGGACATCAGACACTGGAGCAGCATTTACAGGGCCCATTATACACTAGAGCATTAGAAATGGGGCCCATTATGTTTGGAGCATTATTTGGGCCCATAAGACAGTGGAGCGTCATCCATGGGGACCAACATATACTGTAGCATTATGTGGAGCTCATCATATACTGTTTCAAACATTATATGGGACCAATGATTCTGTATGGAGAAATAGATGGGCCTCGTCATGAGATGTAAAAAGTGAAGTATTTTTCATTGTACTATACCGCTATTTCTCTGCCGTATCGGAGCATGATGAGTTGTGGTATGTGTTAAAGGGGCGCTCTTTCGCCCAGGGCACATGAAAACCTGGAGCCAGCCCTACCCCCCCACAACTTTAGCCAAATAACCCCCATTTTTCAGTGCGTAACTTGTATTTTGAAGTTAATTAAGGTTGACAAGCTTAAGTAAGAAGAATTGATGCTTTTGGCATTCAAATGGGCACTGTAGGTGTGTTTCCTGTCCTCCTCTCACTGCCGACTTTTATTCCCCATTGACTTACATTGGGTTTCGTGTTTCGGGACGACCCCGACTTTTCCCTATAATCGGCCGATCTTGCTCGACCCGACTTTTGGAAAAGTCGGGTTTCACGAAACGAAACTCGACCCTAAAAAAACAAAAGTCGCTCAACTCTAGTAAAAGGATTATAGATGTGATGTTTGGTTGGGGGAGTTTCATGTCTCTGTCGACAGATAAAAATGTGCTTCCATGTAGACAATTCTAGCTTTCTATGCTGCCTGAGGCAAAAATTACAATGTTGTCCCTAACCCCACCAAAAACCTCCAAACCATTAGCATGAAATCCACAGAAAAATAAAATCTCAAACTGTCCTTCTCTATTGTACCTTAAATATATAACAGCAGTAAGTAAACCACAAACATACAACTGTATACCAGCAGTGAATAAACTTCATAAGTAAAAACATTCTAGCTGTGAATAAGGAGCATACATAATCACATGCCGCATACAAAGTCCTGGAAAAAGCCATGGTGACGTCTCAAGTCTGCACGTGCTTCAACATTAGTTTATTAATTGTAACACCTGAAACATCATATTTAATGGAATGTTTTTCTTGCAACATGCAATATGTTGGTTGCACCATTGGCTCCTTAAAAAAATGCATCAGAATACACGTCACCGATGCTTGAAACCATACGGCAATACACACACACATCTGTGGCTTCCAAACATTTTGCACTTATTTACAGTTGTGGCCAAAAGTGTTGACACCCCTGCAATTTTGTCAGACAATACTCAGTTTCTTCCTGAAAATGACTGCAAACACAAATTCTTTGGTATTATTATCTTCATTTAATTTGTCTTAAATGAAAAAACACAAAAGAGAATGAAGCAAAAAGCAAAACATTGATCATTTCACACAAAACTCCAAAAATGGGCGAGACAAAAGTATTGGCACCCTCAGCCTAATACTTGGTTGCACAACCTTTAGCCAAAATAACTGCGACCAACCGCTTCCGGTAACCATCAATGAGTTTCTTACAATGCTCTGCTGTAATTTTAGACCATTCTTCTTTGGCAAACTGCTCCAGGTCCCTGATATTAGAAGGGTGCCTTCTCCAAACTGCCATTTTTAGATCTCTCCACAGGTGTTCTAAGGGATTCAGGTCTGGACTCATTGCTGGCCACCTTAGAAGTCTCCAGTGCTTTCTCTCAAACCATTTTCTAGTGCTTTTTAAAGTGTGCTTTGGGTCATTGTCCTGCTGGAAGACCCATGACCTCTGAGGGAGACCCAGCTTTCTCACACTGGGCCCTACATTATGCTGCAAAATTTGTTGGTAGTCTTCAGACTTCATAATGCCATGCACACGGTCAAGCAGTCCAGTGCCAGAGGCAGCAAAGCAACCCCAAAACATCAGGGAACCTCCGCCATGTTTGACTGTAGGGACCGTGTTTTTTTCTTTGAATGTCTCTTTTTTTCTCCTGTAAACTCTATGCTGATGCCTTTGCCCAAAAAGCTCAACTTTTGTCTCATCTGACCAGAGAACATTCTTCCAAAACGTTTTAGGCTTTTTCAGGTAAGTTTTGGCAAACTCCAGCCTGGCTTTTTTATGTCTCGGGGTAAGAAGTGGGGTCTTCCTGGGTCTCCTACCATACAGTCCCTTTTCATTCAGACGCCGACGGATAGTGAGGGTTGACACTGTTGCACCCTCGGACTGCAGGGCAGCTTGAACTTGTTTGGATGTTAGTCGAGGTTCTTTATCCAACATCCGCACAATCTTGCATTGAAATCTCTTGTCAATTTTTCTTTTCCGTCCACATCTAGGGAGGCTAGCCACAGTGCCATGGGCTTTAAACTTCTTGATGACACAGTGCACGGTAGACACAGGAACATTCAGGCCTTTGGAGATGGACTTGTAGCCTTGAGATTGCTCATGCTTCCTTACAATTTGGTTTCTCAAGTCCTCAGACAGTTCTTTGGTCTTTTTTCTTTTCTCCATGCTCAATGTGGTACACACAAGGACACAGGACAGAGGTTGAGTCAACGTTAATCCATGTCAACTGGCTGAAAGTGTGATTTAGTTATTGCCAACACCTGTTAGGTGCCACTGGTAAGTTACAGGTGCTGTTAATTACACAAATTAGAGAAGCATCACATGATTTTTCGAACAGTGCCAATACTTTTGTCCACCCTCTTTTTTATGTTTGGTGTGGAATTATATCCAATTTGGCTTTAGGACAATTCTTTTTGTGTTTTTTCATTTAAGACAAATTAAATGAAGATAATAATACCAAATAATTTGTGTTTGCAATCATTTTCAGGAAGAAACTGAGTATTATCTGACAAAATTGCAGGGGTGTCAATACTTTTGGCCACAACTGTATAAGAAGGATGTTACAGCTTTTAAATTTGCAGGTATAAAAAAAATTCTCCAGCCTATTAAAGGAGATGATTTCAAAACAAAATTATTAAATACGGAATCTAATTGGATCTTTATGTTGGAAACAAGAGTCACTTCAGGCTGAAATTTGAGACTAGGTCTTGTTCTATAGTATTAACCTCTTCACCCAAGGGTGATTTCCATTTTGTTTTTTTCTTTCCCTTCTTAAAAAAGCAAAAACTTTTTTTATTTTCCTATCATTATGGCAGTATGAGGGCTTGTTATTTTGCAGAATGAGTTGTACTTTTGAATGTCACAGTTGATTTTACCATATAGTGTACTGGAAAATGGAAAAAAAGTATGGTGAAATTGGAAAAAAGTGCAATTCCACAATTGTTTTGGGGTATTCACTAAATGGTAAAATTGACCTGGCAATATGATTCCTCAGGTCAGTATGAGTGTGTAGATACCAAGCATGTATAATTATGGTGCTTGAACCTCTAGGTTCAAGCAAAATATTGTAATCCAATGTCTTATATTTATAGTGCTTTGAAGAAAGCACTATCATGTAATCCGAACGCTGCTAACTTATTTTCCTTATTATTATTCAGTTGATTTTCCGCAATTAATGCGGCCCGAACCGCTACACATACAGACTCCATTGAGGTGTCGTTTCGAAGCCAGCTTCCATGAGTGGTGTGCTAACTAATGTTCGTGTCGATCGGATTTGTAGTTTTTGTGCAATTTGCGTTTGAAAAAACATTTTCCTCAATGCATTTCAATGGGAAAATGTTGCCACAGAGAAAACATGCCCTGAGGCTATTCAAATGGCAGTTAAACTCATTGATATGCGCAGGCAGACCCAGATACTATGCCAACGCCTGCGAACTTCACATGGCCCCCCCAGGACACAGTTTCTGCCAGATAATTTCTGCTCTTAAAGCGAAACCCAAAGCACGAATGCAAATCTAGCTTCATCACATGACGCATGCCCCAGAGAGAGAATGTGCGCCAAAGTGGATTTAGAAGCCCAGTGAGCCAAACTGGCTCTTAATCCCTTCACTACCAAGGGTGGTTTGCACGTTAACTCCCGGGCCAATTTTTACAATTCTGACCACTGTCCCTTTATGAGGTAATAACTCTGAAACGCTTCCATGGATCCTGGTGATTCTGACATTGTTTTCTCGTGACATATTGTACTTCATGATAGTGGTAAAATTTCATTCATATAACTTGCGTTTATTTGTGAAAAAATGGAAATTTGGCGAAAATTTTTAAAATTTGGCAATTTTCCAACTTTGAATTTTTATGCCCTTAAATCACAGAGAGACGGCACACAAAAAACTTAATACATAACATTTCCCACATGTTTACTTTATATCAGCATAATTTGGGAACCAACATTTTTTTTTGTTAGGAAGTTATAAGGGTTAAAAGTTGACCAGCGATTTCTCATTTCTGCAACACCATTTTATTTTTACGAAACATCACATTTGAAGCTACTTTGAGGGGTCTATATGATAGAAAATACCCAAAAAGTGACACCATTCTAAAAACTACACCCCTTAAGGTGCTCAAAACCACATTCAAGAAGTCTATTAACCCTTTAGTTGCGTCACAGGAATTTTTTGAATATTTAAAAAAAAATGAACATTTAACATTTTTTCACAAAAAAAATATTTCAGGTTCTTTGTTTTTTATTTTACCAAGGGTAACAGGAGAAATTGGACTGCAAAAGTTAATGTGCAATTTGTCCTGAGAACGCTGATACCTGATATGTGTGGGGGAATCACTGTTTCGGCGCATGGCAGAGCTCAGAAGGGAAGGAGCGCTGTTTGACTTTTTCAATGCAAAATTGGCTGGAATTCAGATCGGACGCCATGTCACGTTTGGAGAGCCCCTGATGTACCTAAACAGTGGAAACCGCCCACAAGTGACCCCATTTTGGAAACTAGACCCCCCAAGGAACTTATCTAGATGTGTGGTGAGAACTTTGAACCCACAAGGTCTTCACAGAAGTTTATAATGTACAGCGGTACAATTAAAAAATCATATTTTTTCCGCAAAAATGATCTTTTCACCCCCAATTTTTATTTTCCCAAGGGTAACAGGACCCTAAAAGTTATTGTACAATTTGTCCTGAGTACGCTGATACCCCATATGTGGGTGTAAACGACTATTTGGGCACATGGCAGAGCTCAGAAGGGAAGCAGCGCCATTTGACTTTTTTGGCTGGAATTGAGATCGGACACCATGACACGATTGGAAAACCCCTGATGTAACAAAACAGTGGAAACCCCCCACAAATGACACCATTTTGGAAACTAGACCCCCCACGGAACTTATCTAGATGTGTGGTGAGCACTTTGAACCCCCAAGTGCTTCACAGAAGTTTATAACGCCCGGGCGTGAAGATAAAAAAATCATTTTTTCCACAAAAATGATATTTTTGCCCCCAATTTTTTAGTTTCCTAAGGGTAACAGGAGAAATTGGACCCCAAAAGTTGTTTTGCAATTTGTCCTGAGTAGGCTGATACCCCATATGTCGGGGTAAACCACTGTTTGGGCGCATGGCAGAGCTTGGAAGGGAAGGAGCACCATTTGACTTTTTCAACGCAGAATTGGCTGGAATTGAGATCAGACACCATGTTGCATTTGGAGAGCACCTGATGTGCCCAAACAGTGGAAACCCCCCAATTATAACTCCAACCCTAACCCCAACACACCCCTAATCTCAGCCCTAACTCTAGCCCTAACCCTAACCCTAATGGGAAAATGGAAATAAATACATTTTCTTTTAATTTTATTATTTTTCCCTTACTAAGGGGGTGATAACGGGGGGTTTGATTTACTATTTATTGGCGGTTTTTATGTTTGGCAGCTGTCACACGCTAAAAGACGCTTTTCATTGTAAAAATAGTTTTTGCATCACCACATTTTGAGAGCTATAATTTTTCCATATTTTGACCCACCGAGTCATGTGAGGTCTTATTATTTGCGGGACGAGCTGACGTTTTTATTGGTATCATTTTCGGGCACGTGACATCTTTTGATCGCTTTTTATTCCGATTTTTGGGACGCAGAATGAACAAAAACCAGCGTTTCATGAATTTCTTTTGGGGGGTGCGTTTACACCGTTCCGCCTGCGGTAAAATTGATAAAGCGCTTTTATTCTTCGGGTCAGTACTGTTACAGCAATACCTCATTTATGTCTTTTTTATGTTTTGGCGCTTTTATGCAATGAAAACAATTTTATATATATAAAAAATTATTTTTGCATCGCTTTATTCTGCGACCTATAACTTTTTAAATTTTTCTCTGATGATGCTGTGTGGTGGCTCGTTTTTTGCGGGACAAGATGACATTTTCAGCGGTACCATGGATATTTATATGCGTCTTTTTGATCGCGTGTTATTGCCCTTTTTGTTCGGCAGTATGATAATAAATCATTATTTTTTGCTTCGGTTTTTATTTTTATTTTTTAAGGGGTTAACTAATGGGACAGTTTTATAGGGCGGGTCGTTATGGATGCAGCGATACCAAATATGTGTACTTTTATTGTTGTTTTTTTTATTTCCAAAAAATGAATTTATTTGGGAATATTTTTTTTTTTTAATTTATTTAGCGATTTTTTTAAAATCATTTTTACACTTTTTTTTTTTTTACTTTATTACATTGTCCCAGGGAGGACATAACTGTCATGTGACAGATCGCTGATCTGTCACATCACAGATCACTGTGACAGATCAGCGATCTGTCACAGGCACTGCACAAGGCTTCCTCGTGCCTGCGCATTGCAGGCACTGAGGAAGCCAGCTCCCTGCAGGCCCCCCAAGGTCCCCGTCGCCATCTTGGATCCGGGGACCTGCAGGGATGGAGCCCCCCGCAGCAGCGCTGCACATTGCGCTGCTGTGGGGGGCTCAGGGAAGCACGGAGGGAGCCCCCTCCCTGCCGATGCTTCCCTTTAACCCCTGGTACACCGCGATCGTGTTTGATCGCGGTGTGCAAGGGGTTAACGTGTCGGGGGCGATCCGTGACCGCCCTTGACACATTGTGGCGGGTATCAGCTGTGATAATCAGCTGACACCCGGCCGCGATCAGCGGCGCTCACCAGATTGGCCCCGCCCACCAAATCGGACCCTGAGGGGTCCTGCCCACCAATTCGGACCCTGAGGGGCCTCGCCCACCAAATCAGACCCAGAGGGGCTCTGCCCACAAAATCGGACCCTGAGGGGCCCCACCCACAAAATCAGACCCTGAGGGGCCCCTCCCACAAAATCGGACCCTGAGGGGTCCCAACCACAAAATTAGACCCTGAGGGGCCCTGGCCACAAAATCGGACCCTGAGGGGCCCCACCTACAAAATCAGACCCTAAGGGGCCCCACCCACAAAATCAGACCCTGAGGGGCCCCGGCCACAAAATCGGACCCCGAGGGGCCCCACCAACAAAATCGGACCCATAGGGGCCCCACCCACCAAATCAGGCTCTGAGGGGCCCCACAGGCCAAAGTGGCCCCTGAGAGGCACCCACAGTTAAAACGGATCCTGAGTTGAAAGTCTTGCAGGGGCAGCAGGCAAGTCTCTCTTAAAGGGGCAGCCCAGACACCATTTCAAAGCACTATCTGTACTTCCTTCAGGAAATACACATCTAGTTTATTATTATAGTGGTTTGAAAAAACCACTATATTGTAATCCGAACGCTGCTAACTTATTATAGTGGTTTGAAAAAAACACTATATTGTAATCCGAACGCTGCTAACTTATTCTTCTTCTTCTTATTATTATTATTAAGTTGATTTCCGCAATTAATACAGCCCGAACCGCTACACGCACAGACTCCGTTGAGGTGTCGTTTCGAAGCCAGCGTCCATGAGAGGTGTGCTAAGTATTTTTCGTGTCGATCGGATTTGTAGTTTTTGCGCAATTTGCGTTTGAAAATTTTTTTTCCCGTCATTGGAATGCACTGTCTCCAATGCTTTTCAATAGGAAATGGCAAAACGTGCCCTGAGGCGATTGAAATGACAGTTGAGCTCATTGATATGCGC
Source organism: Dendrobates tinctorius (assembly GCF_039654945.1). NCBI lineage: Eukaryota > Metazoa > Chordata > Amphibia > Anura > Dendrobatidae > Dendrobates > Dendrobates tinctorius. The sequence goes on along the minus strand of NW_027361690.1, from coordinate 68,177,921 downwards.
AGGCACACCCAGTTACTATGCCAACGCCTACGAACTTCACTTGAACCCCAGCACAGAGCCTCTGCCACATAATATCAGCTCTTAAAGCGAAACCCACAGCACAAATGCAAATCTAGCTTCATCACATGACACATGCCCCTGAGAGAGAATGTGTGCGCCAAAGTGGATTTAAAAGAAGCCCAGTGAGCCAAACTAGCTCTTAAAGGGCCAACGCGCCAAAGTGATTGTTAAAGGGCCAGCGCACTCAAATGAGTCTTAAAGGGCCGACACACCAAATCGGAGACTGAGCCACCCCGGCCTCCAAATCGGAGGCTGAGCCACCCCGGCCTCCAAATCGGAGGCTGAGCCACCCCGGCCTCCAAATCGGAGGCTGAGCCACCCCGGCCTCCAAGTCGGAGGCTGAGCCACTCCGGCCTCCAAGTCGGACGCTGAGCCACCCCGGCCTCCAAATCGGAGGCTGATCCACCCCGGCCTCCAAATCGGAGGCTGATCCACCCCGGCCTTCAAATCGGAGGCTGATCCACCCCGCCCTCCAAATCGGAGGCTGATCCACCCCGGCCTCCAAATCGGAGGCTGATCCACCCCGGCCTCCAAATCGGAGGCTGATCGACCCAGGCCTCCAAATCAGAGGCTGAGCCACCCCGGCCTCCAAATAGGAGGCTGAGCCACCCCGGCCTCCAAATCGGAGGCTGAGCCACCCCGGCCTCCAAATCGGAGGCTGAGCCACCCCGGCCTCCATATAGGAGGCTGAGCCACCCCGGCCTCCAAATCGGAGGCTGAGCCACCCCGGCCTCCAAATCGGAGGCTGAGCCACCCCGGCCTCCAAATCGGAGGCTGAACGACCCCGGCCTCCAAATCGGAGGCTGAACGACCCCGGCCTCCAAATCGGAGGCTGAGCGACCCCGGCCTCCAAATCGGAGCCTGAGCCACCCCGGCCTCCAAATCGGAGGCTGAGCCACCCCGGCCTCCAAATCGGAGGCTGAGCCACCCCGGCCTCCAAGTCGGAGGCTGAGCCACCCCGGCCTCCAAGTCGGAGGCTGAGCCACTCCGGCCTCCAAGTCGGAGGCTGAGCCACTCCGGCCTCCAAGTCGGAGGCTGAGCCACTCCGGCCTCCAAATCGGACGCTGAGCCACCCCGGCCTCCAAATCGGAGGCTGATCCACCCCGGCCTCCAAATCGGAGGCTGATCCACCCCGGCCTCCAAATCGGAGGCTGATCGACCCAGGCCTCCAAATCAGAGGCTGAGCCACCCCGGCCTCCAAATAGGAGGCTGAGCCACCCCGGCCTCCAAATCGGAGGCTGAGCCACCCCGGCCTCCAAATCGGAAGCTGAGCCACCCCGGCCTCCAAATAGGGGGCTGAGCCACCCCGGCCTCCAAATCGGAGGCTGAGCCACCCCGGCCTCCAAATCGGAGGCTGAGCCACCCCGGCCTCCAAATCGGAGGCTGAGCCACCCCGGCCTCCAAATCGGAGGCTGAGCCACCCCGGCCTCCAAATCGGAGGCTGAGCCACCCCGGCCTCCAAATCGGAGGCTCATCGACCCCGGCCTCCAAATCGGAAGCTCATCGACCCCGGCCTCCAAATCGGAGGCTCTTTGACCTCAGCCTCCAAATCGGAAGCTCAACGACCCCAGCCTCCAAATCTTACCCAGAGTGGCCCCACCCACCAAATCAGACCCAGAGAGGCCACACCCACAAAATAGGAGCCTGAGAGATCCCGGCCAACAATTCAAGCCCTGAGGGGCCCCACCCTCAAAATCGGACCCTGAGGGGCCCAATCAACAAAATCGGACCCTGAGGGGCCCCAGCCACAAAATCAGACCCTGAGGGGCCCCACCCACAAAATCGGACCCTGAGAGGCCCCACCCGCAAAATCAGACCCTGAGGGGCCCCGGCCATAAAATCAGACCCTGAGGGGCCCCGGCCATAAAATCGGACCCTGAGGGGCCCCGGACACAAAATCATACCCTGAGGGGCCCCACCCACAAAATCAGACCATGAGGGGCCCACCCACAAAATCAGACCCTGAGGGTCCCCACCCATAAAATCGGACCCTGAGGGGACCCACCCACAAAATCGGACCCTGAGGGGCAAACACCCACAAAATCCGACCCTGAGGGGCCACACCCACAAAATTGGACCCTGAGGAATCCCGGCAACTAATTCAAATCCTGAGGAGCCCAGGCCACCGAATCGGATCCTGAGGGGCCCCACCCACCAAATCAGACCCTGAGGCCAAAGTGGCCCCTGAGAGGCACCCACATTTAAAACGGATCCTGAGTTGAAAGTCTTGCAGGGGCAGCAGGCAAGTCTCTCTTAAAGGGGCAGTCCGGGCACCATTTCAAACCACTATCTGTACTTCCTTCAGGAAATACACATCTAGTTCTTCTTATTATTATTTTCCAGTTGATTTCCGCAATTAATGCGGCCCGAACCGCTACACGCACAGACTCCGTTGAGGTGTCGTTTCGAAGCCAGCGTCCATGAGAGGTGTGCTAAGTATTTTTCGTGTCAATCGAATTTGTAGTTTTTGCACAATTTGCGTTTGAAAATTTTTTTTCCCGTCATTGGAATGCACTGTCTCAATGCATTTGAATGGAGAAATTTTGCTATAGACAAAACGTGCCCTGAGGCGATTGAAATGGCAGTTAAGCTCATTGATATGCGCAGGCAGACCCAGTTACTATGCCAACGCCTACGAACGTCACATGACCTCTCCAAGACAGAGCTTCTGCCACATAATATCAGCTCTTAAAGCAAAACCCACAGCACAAATGCAAATCTAGCTTCATCACATGACGTATGCCCGAGAGAGAATGTGCGCCAAAGTGGATTTAGAAGCCCAGTGAGCCACCCTGGCTCTTAAAGGGCCGACGCGCCAAAGTGATTCTTAAAGAGCCGGCGCACCAAAATGAGTCTTAAAGGGCCGGCGCGCCAAATCGAAAGCTGAGTGACCCAAGGCTCCAAATCGGAGGCTGATAGACCCTGGCCTACAAAAAGGAGGCTGAGCAACCCTGGCATCCAAATTGGACCCAGAGTGGCCCCGCCCATCAAATCAGACCCAGAGTGGCCCCGCCCACCAAATCAGACCCAGAGTGGCCCCACCCACCAAATTGGACCCTGAGGGGCCCCACCCACAAAATCGGACCCTGAGGGACCCCACCCACAAAATCGCACCCTGAGGGGCCCCAACTACAAAATCGGACCCTGAGGGGCCCCGGCCACAAAATCAGACCCTGAGGGGCCCCAACTACAAAATCGGACCCTGAGGGGCCCCGGCCACAAAATCGGACCCTGAGGGGCCCCACACTCAAAATTGGATCCTGAGGGGCCCAACCAACAAAATCGGACGCTGAGGGGCCCCAGCCACAAAATCGGACCCTGAGGGGCCCCACCCACAAAATCGGACCCTGATGGGCCCCGGCCACAAAATCGGACCCTGAGCGGACCAACCACAAAATCGGACCCTGAGGGGCCCCGGCCACAAAATCGGACCCTGAGGGGCCCCAGCCACAAAATCGGACCCTGAGGGGCCCCGGTCACGAAATCGGACGCTGAGGGGCGCCGGCCACAAAATCGGACCCTGAGGGGCCCCAACCACAAAACCGGACCCTGAGGGGCCCCAACCACAAAATCGGACCCTGAGGGGCCCCAACCACAAAATCGGACCCTAAGGGGCCCCGGCCACAAAATCGGACCCTGAGAGACCCCGGCCACAAAATCGAACCCAGAGGGGCCCCGCCCACCAAATCGGACCCTGAGGGGCCCCGCCCAAAAAATCGGACCCTGAGAGGCCCCGCCCACCAAATCGGACCCTGAGGGGCCCTGCCAACCAAATCGGACTCTGAGGGGCCCCACCCACAAAATCGGACCCTGAGGGCCCCCAACCACAAAATAGGACCCTAAGGGGCCCCGCCCTCAAAATCGGACCCTGAGTAGACCCAGCCACAAAATCAGATCCTGAGGGGTCCCGGCCACAAAATCGGACCCTGAGGAGCCCCAGCCACAAAATCGGACCGAGGGCCCCCACCCACAAAATCGGACCCTGAGGGGCCCCGCCCACCAAATCGGACCCTGAGTGGCTCCACCCACCAAATTGGACCCTGAAAGGCCCCGCTCACCAAATCGAGCTCTGAGGGACTCCGCTCACCAAATCGGACCCTGAGGGGCCCCGCCCACCAAATCGGATTCTGAGGGGGCCCCAACAACAAAATCGGACCCTGAGGGGCCCCGGACACAAAATCGGACCCTGAGGGTCCCGACCCACAAAATCAGACCCTGAGGGACCCCAACCACAAAACCGGACCCTGAGGGGCCCCAACCACAAAATCGGACCCTAAGGGGCCCCGCCCACAAAATCGGACCCTGAGGGGCCCCACCCTCAAAATCGGACCCTGAGAGGCCCCGCCCACCAAATCGGACCCTGAGGGGCCCCGCCAACCAAATCGGACTCTGAGGGGCCCCACCCACAAAATCGGACCCTGAGGGCCCCCAACCACAAAATCGGACCCTAAGGGGCCCCGGCCACAAAATCGGACCCTGAGAGACCCCGGCCACAAAATCGAACCCAGAGGGGCCCCGCCCACCAAATCGGACCCTGAGGGGCCCCGCCCACCAAATCGGACCCTGAGAGGCCCCGCCCACCAAATCGGACCCCGAGAGGCCCTGCAAACCAAATCGGACTCTGAGGGGCCCCACCCACAAAATCGGACCCTGAGGGCCCCCAACCACAAAATAGGACCCTAAGGGGCCCCGCCCTCAAAATCGGACCCTGAGTAGACCCGGCCACAAAATCAGACCCTGAGGGGTCCCGGCCACAAAATCGGACCCTGAGGAGCCCCACCCACAAAATCGGACCCTGAGGGCCCCCACCCACAAAATCGGACCCTGAGGGCCCCTACCCACCAAATCGGACCCTGAGGGGCTCCACCCACCAAATTGGACCCTGAGAGGCCCCGCTCACCAAATCGAGCTCTGAGGGACTCCGCTCACCAAATCGGACCCTGAGGGGCCCCGCCCACCAAATCGGATTCTGAGGGGGCCCCAACAACAAAATCGGACCCTGAGGGGCCCCGGACACAAAATCGGACCCTGAGGGTCCCGACCCACAAAATCAGACCCTGAGGGACCCCAACCACAAAATCGGACCCAGAGGGGCCCCGCTCACCAAATCAGACCCAGAGTGGCCCCCGCCCACCAAATCAAACCATGAGGGGCCCCGCCCACCAAATCGGATCCTGAGGGGCCCAGCCCACCAAATCGGACCCTGAGGGGCCGTGCTCACAAAATCGAGGTTACAAAAAGGAGGCTGAGCAACCCTGGCATCCAAATTGGACCCAGAGTGGCCCCGCCCATCAAATCAGACCCAGAGTGGCCCCGCCCACCAAATCAGACCCAGAGTGGCCCCACCCACCAAATCAGACCCAGAGTGGCCCCACCCACCAAATCAGACCCTGAGGGGCCCCGGCCACAAAATCAGACCCTGAGGGGCCCCACCCACAAAATCGCACCCTGAGGGGCCCCAACTACAAAATCGGACCCTGAGGGGCCCCGGCCACAAAATCAAACCCTGAGGGGCCCCAACTACAAAATCGGACCCTGAGGGGCCCCGGCCACAAAATCGGACCCTGAGGGGCCCCACACTCAAAATCGGATCCTGAGGGGCCCCACACTCAAAATCGGACCCTGAGGGGCCCCAGCCACAAAATCGGACCCTGAGGGGCCCCACCCACAAAATCGGACCCTGATGGGCCCCGGCCACAAAATCGGACCCTGAGCGGACCAACCACAAAATCGGACCCTGAGGGGCTCCGGCCACAAAATCGGACCCTGAGGGGCCCCAGCCACAAAATCGGACCCTGAGGGGCCCCAGTCACGAAATCGGACGCTGAGGGGCGCCGGCCACAAAACCGGACCCTGAGGGGCCCCAACCACAAAATCGGACCCTGAGGGGCCCCAACCACAAAATCAGACCCTGAGGGGCCCCGGCCACAAAATCGGACCCTGAGAGACCCCGGCCACAAAATCGAACCCAGAGGGGCCCTACCCACAAAATCGGACCCTGAGGGGCCCCACCCACAAAATCGGACCCTGAGGGGCCCCGCCCTCAAAATCGGACCCTGAGAGGGCCCGCCCACCAAATCGGACCCTGAGGGGCCCCGCCAACCAAATCAGACTCTGAGGGGCCCCACCCACAAAATCGGACCCAGAGGGCCCCCAACCACAAAATCGGACCCTAAAGGACCTCGGCCACAAAATCGAACCCAGAGGGGCCCCGCCCACCAAATCGGACCCTGAGGGGCCGCGCCCACAAAATCGGACCCTGAGAGGCCCCGCCCACAAAATCGGACCCTGAGGGGCCCTGCCAACCAAATCGGACTCTGAGGGTCCCCACCCACAAAATCGGACCCTGAGGGCCCCCAACCACAAAATAGGACCCTAAGGGGCCCCGCCCTCAAAATCGGACCCTGAGTAGACCCGGCCACAAAATCAGACCCTGAGGGGTCCCGGCCACAAAATCGGACCCTGAGTAGACCCGGCCACAAAATCAGACCCTGAGGGGTCCCGGCCACAAAATCGGACCCTGAGGAGCCCCAGCCACAAAATCGGACCCTGAGGGGTCCCGGCCACAAAATTGGAGCCTGAGGAGCCCCAGCCACAAAATCAGACCCTGAGGGCCCCCACCCACAAAATCGGACCCTGAGGGGCCCCGCCCACCAAATCGGACCCTGAGGGGCTCCACCCACCAAATTGGACCCTGAGAGGCCCCGCTCACCAAATCGAGCTCTGAGGGACTCCGCTCACCAAATCGGACCCTGAGGGGCCCCGCCCACCAAATCGGATTCTGAGGGGGCCCCAACAACTAAATCGGACCCTGAGGGGCCCCGGACACAAAATCGAACCCTGAGGGTCCCGACCCACAAAATCAGACCCTGAGGGACCCCAAACACAAAATCGGACCCAGAGGGGGCCCGCTCACCAAATCAGACCCAGAGTGGCCCCCGCCCACCAAATCAAACCATGAGGGGCCCCGCCCACCAAATCGGACCCTGAGGGGCCCAGCCCACCAAATCGGACCCTGAGGGGCCGTGCTCACAAAATCGAACTCAGAGGGACCCCGCTCACCAAATCGGACGCTGAGGGGCCCCGCCCACCAAATCGGATTCTGAAGGGCCTCAACCACAAAATCGGACCCTGAGGGTCCCCGGACACAAAATCGGACCCTGAGGGTCCCCACCCACAAAATGAGACCCTGAGGGGCCCCAGCCACAAAATCGGACTCTGAGGGGCCCCACCCACCAAATCGGATCCTGAGGGGCCCCGCTCACCAAATCGGACCCTGAGGGGCCCCGCACACCAAATTGAACTCTGAGGGGCCCCGCTCACCAAATCGGGTTCTGAGGGGCCCAGCCCAGCAAATCGGTTTCTGAGGGGCCCCGCCCACCAAATTGGACCCTGAGGGGCCCCACCCACCAAATTGGACCCTGAGGGGCCCCGCCCACCAAATCGACCTCTGAGGGGCTGTGCTCACCAAATCAGACCCTGAGGGGCCCCGCCCACCAAATCGGACCCTGAGGGGCCCCACTCACCAAATCGGACCCTGAGGGGCCCCGCCCCAAGAAATCGGACCCTGAGGGGCCCCACCCACCAAATCGGACCATGTGGGGCCCCGCCCACCAAATCAGACCCTGAGGGGCCCCAACCACTAAATCAGACCCTGAGGGGCCCCGGCCACAAAATCGGACCCTGAGGGGCCCCAACCACAAAATCGGACCCTGAGGGGCCCCAAACACTAACTCGGACCCTGAGGGGCCTCGACCACAAAATCGGACCCTGAGAGACCCCGGCCACAAAATCGAACCCAGAGGGACCCCAGTCACAAAATCGGACTCTGAGCCCCAACCCACAAAATCGGACCCTGAGGGGCTCCACCCACAAAATCGGACCCTGAGGGGCCCCGGCCACAAAAGCGAACCATGAGGGGCCCCGCCCACGAAATCCAACCCTGAGGGGCCCCGCCCACGAAATTGGACCCTGAGGGGCCTCGCTCACAAAATCAGACTCTGAGGGGCCCTGCCCACAAAATCGGACCCTGAAGGGCCCCGCCCACCAAACCGGACTCTGAGGGGCCCCGGCCACAAAATCGGACCCTGAGGGGCTCCAACCACAAAATTGGACCCTGAGAGACCCCGGCCACAAAATTGAACCCAGAGGGGCGCCGGCCACAAAATCAGACCCTGAGGGGCCCCAACCACAAAATCAGACCCTCAAGGGCCCCGGCCACAAAATCGGACCCTGAGGGCCCCCAACCACAAAACCGGACCCTGAGGGGCCCCAACCACAAAATAGGACCCTGAGGGGCCCCAACCACAAAATCGGACCCTGAGGGGCCCCGGCCACAAAATCGGACCCTGAGAGACCCCGGTCACAAAATTGAACCCAGAGGGGCCCCAGTCACAAAATCGGACCCTGAGGGCCCCACCCACTAAATCAGACTAAGAGTGGCCCCGCCCACCAAATCGGACCCTGAGGAGCTCCACCCACCAAATCGGACCCTGAGGGGCCCCACCCACCAAATCGGACCCTGAGTGGTTCCGGCCACAAAATCAGACCCTGAGGGGCCCCGACCACAAAATTGGACCCTGAGGGGCCCCGGCCACAAAATCGGACCCTGAGGGGCCCCGGCCACCACATCGGATCCTAAGAGGCCCCACCCACCAAATTAGACCCTGAGGGGCCACGACCACAAAATCAGACCCTGAGGGGCCCCGGCCACAAAATCGGACCCTGAGGGGCCCCACCCACCATATCGGACCCTGAGGGGCCCTGGCCACAAATTTGGACCCTGAGGGGCCCACCCACAAAATCAGACTCTGAGGGGTTCCGGCCACAAAATCGGACCCTGAAGGGCCCCGGCCACAAAATCGGACCCTGAGGGGCTCCACCCACCAAATCGGACCCTGAGGGGCCCCGGCCACAAAATCGGACCCTGAGGGGCCCCACCCACCAAATCGGACCCTGAGGGGCCCCGGCCACCAAATCGGACCCTGAGGGGCCCCACCCACCAAATCGGACGCTGAGGGCCCCCGGCGACAAAATCGGACCCTGAGGGGCCCCACCCACAAAATCGGGCCTTGAGGGGGCCCACCCACAAAATCGGACCCTAGGGCCAAAGTGGCCCCTGAGAGGCACCCACAGTTAAAACGGATCCTGAGTTGAAAGTCTTGCAGGGGCATCAGGCAAGTCTCTCTTAAAGGGGCAGCCTGGGCACCATTTCAAACCACTATCTGTACTTCCTTCAGGAAATACACATCTAGTTATTATTCTACTTCTTCTTCTCCGCGTTTTCTGCAATTAATGCGGCCCGAACCGCTTGGCGCAGAGACCCTGTTCAGGCGGCGTTTCAAAGCCCTCGGTAGGGACAGGTGTGCTTGGTATTTTTGGAGTCAATCCGATTTGTAGTTTTTTAAAAACATCACATTTTAAGCAAAAATTTTCCCATAGGAATTAATGGCGACCTTTCCATGACCCCCAACTGAAATGGATTGAAGCCACAGAGCAGGTGCAGTGACCTTACAAAGATGGCAGCTATGCAAATGCAGCTTCCACACATGACCCGTATTAGCTAATAGATGCTGACAGTTCGCTGATTCAAGGTCTTAAAGGCACAGCGCGCCAATGGGAGTTGTAGTTCTCCAACAGCTGGAGTGCCAAGGTTCGCCATCACTGCAGTCGGACGCCAAAGTGGCTTTAGAAGCCCAGTGTGCCAAAGTGGCCCCTGAGGGGCCCGGAGCACCAAAGTGGCCCCCGAGGCAAAGTGGCAACATGTGTCAACATGGTTAAAGTGGCTACCAAGTGGCTACCGAGGTGCCGAGTGTGCCAAAGTGGCTACCAAGTGGCCAAAGTGGCTACCGAGGTGCCGAATGTGCCAAAGTGGCTACCAAGTGGCCAAAGTGGCTACAGAGGTGCCGAATGTGCCAAAGTGGTGTCATGATCCCAGTGCAGGTTCTTGAGCTGCACGTCAGGGGTTAATGTCTGGAGCTCATTGCAGGTTTTGACCTGCATTCCTGGGGTTAATGATTGTGGCCTATCTTTGGTTCTGGGAGAGCTTCTTAAACCCCTGGGAAGCTCCAATCCCTGTCAGTTATACTTTTGCCTTTGGCTGAGTGTGGTGACCTCTGTGTGCCTGTTCTCTTGCAGCTCCTAGCTCTCTGGAGTTGAGACCACGCCCCCCAGCAGTCACGTGCTTCAGGTCCTGCTGTTCTGAAGTACGCACCTACTCAGCTGCTGCCCGCTCCACAGGTATCTTTAAGCACAGTTTGCTTTACTCAGGACACGCGCACTGACTCAGTGAGCAAGTTCAGTGCGGTGTTCCTGACATTATAACTGACCTTGAATTTTTTTTTCTCTCCTCACTTCTGCAGCATGGACCCAATGTGTGCTTTATCTGAGCAGGTGAAATGTTTGACTCAGTCGCTGCAGAAGCTTAGTTTGGAACACCAAGCTCTGGCCCAGTCCCAACGGCAAGTTGAGGACTCAGCTCAGGGGGTGCTTTCCGTTGGCTTTCAGCAGGTGGGGAATAGATATGTCATTTTAGTCCCACCTGAATCCCCAGTTAAATTGCCAGATATGTTTGCTGGTAACAAAGATGAATTCAGAGCATTTAAGGAGGGCTGTAAGCTCTTTTTCTCTTTGAGACCCCGCTCCTCTGGGGATGAGAAACAGAGGGTGGGGGTGGTTATGTCCCTGCTTAGGGGGTCCCCACAAACCTGGGCATTTTTGCTTTCCTCTTCTGCCCCAGAGAGAATGTCTGTGGATGCGTTTTTTGAAGCCTTAGGGCTTATTTATGATGAGCCTGATAGAGTGCGTTTGGCTGAGGACAAGGTGATGAGTGTCTGTCAGGGGGAGCACTCGGCCGAGTGGTTCTGTACTGAATTCAGACATTGGGCAGCCAAGATTTCTTGGAGTGATGCCGCCCTTCGGGGCTGCTCCATAGAGGCCTGTGTGAATGTCTGAAGGATGCCTTGGCACTCCATCCTCCACCTGACTCCCTGGAGGATGCCATGACCCAAGCAGTTCGCATGGATGGCAGACTACGGGCTAGAGGCGTTATGCAACTGGAAACACCATTATTCTTCAGTGGAGATGAGACCCGGACTCTTCCTGTGGCTATGGAGGTGAGTGCTGTCACCTGTGAGGAAAAGGAAAGAAGATGCCGCCGGGAGAAGCAGTTGTGCTTCTTTTGTGGGGAATCTGGATGCTGGAAGAAGGACTGCCCCTCCTGTCCGTCATCCTCCAAGATGGCGGGAAACGACTAGGTCTGGGTAGTAGTCGAGGAGGCTACCCAGACCTTCAGGTACAATTTTCCTCATGTGCAAAAATGGTGCTGCAGGTGGAACTGGAACTTGGTAATGGTCCGGTTCAGACTACTGCTTTTGTTGACTGTGGTTCTGCTGTGAACCTGATTGATACCAAAATTATGACTCTTAATAAGATAGGGACAGTCAGGCTTCAGGATCCTGTTAAACTTGTGGCAATTGACCCGTCCCCTCTTACCCAGGACAGTATCTGTTGCCGGTCTGAACTTTTTTCTCTAAAAGTGGGTTCCACTCATGTGGAAAAACTAAGTTGTCTTGTGCTAGATAACTTGCCTGCTGGACTGGTACTGGGGATGCTTTGGCTTCAACGCCATAATCCTACCATTGATTGGGTTACAGGGGAGATCACTCAGTGGGGATGCAAGGATAAATGTGTTAACCTGGGACACCTTGTTAATGCTGTTAAAGCCGTATCTGTGTCGTCTGTCGGTCTGGAAGGTATTCCGGAGTACCTGAAGGATTTTGAAGACTTTTTTTACGAAAGTGAGGCTGAGGCGCTACCACCACATAGACCCTACGATTGTGCCATTGATTTAGTACCCAGAGCCAAGTTCCCTAAGGCTCGATTGTTCAATTTGTCTGGGCCTGAGCGCCAAGCCATGAAGGAGTACATAGCTGAGAGTCTCCACAAAGGGCATATCAGGCCTTCTGTGTTACCTGTGGCAGCAGGATTCTTCTTTGTGAAAAAGAAAGATGGTGGTTTGCGGCCGTACCTCAACTTTCCGGAACTGAACAAGATAACGGTTAGGAACACTTACCCGCTTCCCCTCATCCCAGACTTATGTAACCAGTTAGCTGGGGCCCAATGGTTCTCCAAGTTAGATCTCCGGGGGGCCTACAATCTGATAAGGGTTCGGGAAGGGGACGAGTGGAAAACTGCGTTCCTCACATCAGAAGGACTCTTTGAAAACCTGGTAATGCCATTTGGGTTAACTAATGCGCCCGCTATTTTCCAGAATTTCATCAATGTGGTGTTTTCTGACCTGATAGGCCGTTTTGTTATTATTTATTTGGATGACATTTTGGTGTATTCCCCGGACAGCCAATCTCACTTGCAACATCTACAGACAGTTCTCCAGAGACTCCGGGAGAACCAATTGTTCGCTAAATTTGAAAAATGTTTGTTTTTTTGTACAGGAACTATCTTTTTTGGGGTTGATTGTGTCCTGTGAGGGGTTTCGTATGGATCCTAAGAAGGTACTGGCGATCGCTGACTGGGTTCAGCCTCGAGATCTCAAGGGGCTCCAGCACTTCTTAGGATTTGCGAACTATTATCGGAGATTCATTAAAGGTTTCTTACAAGTGGTTAAACCACTCACGGATCTTACCCAGAAGGGCGCTGATGTAAAAAATTGGTCTGTACTCGCTAAGGAGTCCTTCTCAGCTATTAAGAAATGTTTCATGTCCGCCCCGGTGTTGGTCCAACCAGACCCATCCAAACCATTCATTGTGGAGGTGGATGCTTCTGAAGTAGGGGTGGGGGCACTGCTGTCCCAGGGTCCGGCCACCCTTACCAATCTCAGACCCTGTGCCTTCTTCTCCAAGAAGTTCTCTTCAGCCGAGAGAAACTATGATGTAGGCAATAGAGAACTTCTTGCGGTCAAGCTGGTGTTTGAGGAATGGAGGCACTTTTTGGAAGGGGCGGCTCACCCTATCACGGTTGTCACGGATCACAAAAATATGGGATACCTTGAATCTGCTAAGAGGCTTACTCCTAGACAAGCCCGTTGGTCACTTTTTTTTTTTCACGATTTCAGTTCTCCATTACTTTTCGACCGGGGTCCAAAAATGTTAAAGCGGATGCCCTGTCCAGAAGTTTTGACCCGGTGTCTCCCCCCGAGCAGCCATCCTCCATTCTTCCCCCAGGGGTGGTAGTGACGGGGGTCTCATCTGAGTTGGAACAAGAAATTCTTAGGGCTCAGGCCCTAGCTCCGGCAACCAGGCCAGGGGATAAATTGTTTGTTCCAGATTTATTGCGGCCTAGACTTCTTCAGGAGTTTCATGAGTCTTGGCTGAGTGCTCATCCAGGTATCACGGCCACAAGAGAGGCAGTTGCCAGGGGTTTTTGGTGGCCTTCACTAAGGTCCTATGTCAAGAAATTTGTTTCTGCTTGTGGTGTGTGTGCCCGTTCCAAAAGCTCGCATAACCGGCCGGCTGGGGAACTCATACCTTTACCGGTTCCTGATAGGCCATGGACTCATCTTTCCATGGATTTTATTACCGACCTTCCAGGGGCAATACTGTGATCTGGGTGGTGGTGGATAGGTTTTCTAAACAGGCCCATTTCATTCCCTTGGCAGCATTACCCTCAGCAGAAACATTGTCAAGGTTGTTTGTGCAGCATGTGGTCCGATTGCATGGGGTACCCCTGAATGTGGTGTCTGACAGAGGTGTGCAGTTTGTGGCCAAATTTTGGAGGGCGTTCTGTATGAAATTGGGCATCTCACTCTCATTCTCGTCGGCATATCACCTGGAGAGTAATGGTCAGACAGAACGCACCAATCAATCCCTGGAACAAATTCTCAGGTGTCTGACCTCCGCCAGACAGTAGGATTGGAGTGATGCATTACCATTGGCAGAATTCGCTTTTAACAACCGGGTGAGTCAGTCCACCAACATGTCCCCATTCCTGATTAACTATGGGTTTAATCCGCATTTTGGGGAGTTTTCACGGGTGGATTCCGGTTGTCCAGGGGTAGAGGGGTCCGTTCAACGGTTAAAAAATCTCTGGGCTGAAGTCCAGCGTAATATCTCTCGGGCCCAGGGGAGGTACAAATATTTTGCTGACAAAAAGAGAGCCTCGGGAGACATGTTTCAGGTGGGAGAGAAGGTTTGGCTTTCCACACGTAACATCAACTTCAAGGTACCATCAGCTAAGTTGTGACCAACGTTCATTGGTCCGTACGAGATTATGGAGATAGTCAACCCAGTGGCATATAGGTTGCGCCTCCCCGCCTCCTTAAAAATATCCAATGTGTTCCATAAATCTCTGTTGAAATCTGTAGGGTCTGTCAAAGAGGACTCCGAGCCTGTTGTTCCTCCAGTGCTGATGGAGGGTCAATTGAAGTATGAGGTCGGACATATTGTGGACTCTCGGCGGGCGCGCCGCTCTTTGCAGTACCTGGTCCACTGGAAGGGATAAGGACCAAAGGAGCACTCATGGGTCCCTGCTCGCTCTGTACATGCAGATCGCCTGGTTTGGGCTTTCCATGCCAAGTACTCGGGGAAGCCTGGGGGTCCAGAGGCCCCCCGTTGAGAGGGGGGTACTGTCATGATCCCAGTGCAGATTTTTGAGCTGCACGTCAGGGGTTAATGTCTGGAGCTCAGTGCAGGTTTTGACCTGCACACCTGGGGTTAATGATTGTGGCCTCTCTTTGGTTCTGGGAGAGCTTCTTAAACCCCTGGGAAGCTCCAATCCCTGTCAGTTATACTTTTGCCTTTGGCCAAGTGTGGTGACCTCTGTGTGCCTGTGCCTGTTCGTTATAGCTTGTTTATATGGTTCTGACCCGGTTCTGTTCCCCGTTGTGAGTTTGCCTGTTGATTCTGTACTGCGCTACCCTCTCTGTGTATGACTCATTGCCTGTGATCTGACTACTCTCTGCTCGCCCCTCTTGTACCTTGCTGCTATCTCTGTGTATGACTCATTGGCTACGTCCTGACTATCCTCCCTGTCTATGCCCCTTGGTAACTTTGTCTCGCAGTTACCCTGCTAGGAGTTCTCTTGCAGCTCCTAGCTCTCTGGAGTTTAGGCCATGCCCCCCAGCAGTCACGTGCTTCAGGTCCTGCTGTTCTGAAGTACGCACCTACTCGGCTGCTGCCCGCTCCACAGGTATCTTTGAGCACAGTTCGCTTTACTCAGGACACGCGCACTGACTCAATGAGCAAGTTCAGTGCAGTGTTCCTGACAAGTGGCTACCAAGTGGCCGAAGTGGCTACTGAGGTGCTGAATGTGCTAAAGTGGCTACCAAGTGGCCAAAGTGGCTACCGAGGTGCCGAATGTGCCAAAGTAGCTACCAAGTGGCCAAAGTGGCTACCGAGGTGCCAAATGTGCCCAAGTGGCTACCGAGGTGTCAAATGTGCCCAAGTAGCCAAAGTGGCTACAGAGGTGCCGAATGTGCCAAACTGGCTACCGAGGTGACGAATGTGCCAAAGTGGCTACAAAGTGGCCAAAGTGGCTACCGAGGGCCGAATGTGCCAAATGTGCCAAAGTGGCTACCAAGTGGCCAAAGTGGCTACAGAGGTGCCAAATGTGCCATAGTGGCTACCAAGTGGCCAAAGTGGCTACCGAGGTGCCAAATGTGCCAAAGTGGCTACCAAGTGGCCAAAGTGGCTACAGAGGTGCCGAATATGCCAAAGTGGCTACCAAGTGGCCAAAGTGGCTACCGACGTGCCAAATGTGCCAAAGTGGCTACCAAGTGGCCAAATTGGCTACAGAGGTGCCCAATGTGCCAAAGTGGCTACCGAGGTGCCGAATGTGCCAAAGTGGCTACCAAGTGGCCAAAGTGGCTACCGAGGTGCCGAATGTGCCAAAGTGACTACCAAGTGGCCAAAGTGGCTACCAAGTGGCTAAAGTGGCTACAGAGGTGCCGAATGTGCCAAAGTGGCTACCAAGTGGCGAAAGTGGCTACTGAGGTGCCGAATGTGCCAAAGTGGCTACCAAGTGGCCAAAGTGGCTACCGAGATGCCGAATGTGCCAAAGTGGCTACCGAGGTGCCAAATGTGCTAAAGTGGCTACCAAGTGGCTAAAGTGGCTACCAAGAGCCAAAGTGGCTACCGAGGTGCCAAATGTGCTAAAGTTGCTACCAAGTGGCGAAAGTGGCTACAGAGGTGCCGAATGTGCCAAAGTGGCTACGAAGTGACCAAAGTGGCTACCGAGGTGCCGAATGTGCCAAAGTGGCTGTCAAGTGGCCAAAGTAGCTGCAGAGGTGCAGAATGTGCCAAAGTGACTACCAAGTGGCCAACGTGGCTACCAAGAGGCCAAAGTGGCTACCAAGGTGCCGAATGTGCCAAAGTGGCTACCAAGTGGCCAAAGTGGCTACCAAGTGGCCAAAGTGGCTACAGAGGTGCCGAATGTGCCAAAGTGGCTACCAAGTGGCCAAAGTGGCTACAGAGGTGCCGAATGTGCCAAAGTGGCTACCAAGGTGCCGAATGTGCCAAAGTGGCTACCAAGTGGCCAAAGTGGCTACTGAGGTGCCAAATGTGCTAATGTGGCTATCAAGGGGCCAAAGTGGCTACCAAGGGGCCAAAATGGCTACCGAGGTGCCGAATGTGCCAAAGTGGGTACCAAGTGGCCAAAGTGGCTACAGAGGTGCCGAATGTGCCAAAGTGGCTACCAAGTGGCCAAAGTGGCTACCGAGGTGCCAAATGTGCTAATGTGGCTACCAAGGGGCCAAAGTGGCTACCAAGGGGCCAAAATGGCTACCAAGGTGCCGAATGTGCCAAAGTGGCTACCAAGTGGCCAAAGTGGCTACAGAGATGCCGAATGTGCCAAAGTGGCTACCAAGTGGCCAAAGTGGCTACCGAGGTGCCGAATGTGCCAAAGTGGCTACCAAGTGGCCAAAGTGGCTACCGAGGTGCTGAATGTGCCAAAGTGGCTGACAAGTGGCCAAAGTGGCTGCAGAGGTGCAGAATGTGCCAAAGTGACTACCAAGTGGCCAACGTGGCTACCAAGAGGCCAAAGTGGCTACCAAGGTGCCAAATGTGCCAAAGTGGCTACCAAGTGGCCAAAGTGGCTACAAAGGTGCCGATTGTGCCAAAGTGGCTACCAAGTGGCCAAAGTGGCTACTGAGGTGCCGAATGTGCCAAAGTGGCTGCCAAGTGGCCAAAGTGGCTACAGAGGTGCCGAATGTGCCAAAGTGGCTGCCAAGTGGCCAAAGTGGCTACAGAGGTGCCGAATGTGCCAAAGTGGCTACCAAGTGGCCAAAGTGGCTACAGAGGTGCCGAATGTGCCAAAGTGGCTACCAAGTGGCCAAAGTGGCTACTGAGGTGCCAAATGTGCTAATGTGGCTACCAAGGGGCCAAAGTGGCTACCAAGGGGCCAAAATGGCTACCGAGGTGCCGAAAGTGCCAAAGTGGCTACCAAGTGGCCAAAGTGGCTACAGAGGTGCCGAATGTGCCAAAGTGGCTACCAAGTGGCTAAAGTGGCTACCGAGGTGCCAAGTGTGCTAATGTGGCTACCAAGGGGCCAAAGTGGCTACCAAGGGGCCAAAATGGCTACCGAGGTGCCGAATGTGCCAAAGTGACTACCAAGTGGCCAAAGTGGCTACAGAGGTGCCGAATGTGCCAAAGTGGCTACCAAGTGGCCAAAGTGGCTACCGAGGTGCCGAATGTGCCAAAGTGGGTACCAAGTGGCCAAAGTGGCTACCAAGGTGCTGAATGTGCCAAAGTGGCTGTCAAGTGGCCAAAGTGGCTGCAGAGGTGCAGAATGTGCCAAAGTGACTACCAAGTGGCCAACGTGGCTACCAAGAGGCCAAAGTGGCTACCAAGGTGCCGAATGTGCCAAAGTGGCTACCAAGTGGCCAAAGTGGCTACCAAGTGGTCAAAGTGGCTACAAAGGTGCCGATTGTGCCAAAGTGGCTACTGAGGTGCCGAATGTGCCAAAGTGGCTGCCAAGTGGCCAAAGTGGCTACAGAGGTGCCGAATGTGCCAAAGTGGCTACCAAGTGGCCAAAGTGGCTACAGAGGTGCCAAATGTGCCAAAGTGGCTACCGAGGTGCCGAATGTGCCAAAGTGGCTACCAAGTGGCCAAAGTGGCTACAGAGGTGCCGAATGTGCCAAAGTGGCTACCAAGTGGCCAAAGTGGCTACCGAGGTGCCGAATGTGCCAAAGTGGGTACCAAGTGGCCAAAGTGGCTACCAAGGTGCTGAATGTGCCAAAGTGGCTGTCAAGTGGCCAAAGTGGCTGCAGAGGTGCAGAATGTGCCAAAGTGACTACCAAGTGGCCAACGTGGCTACCAAGAGGCCAAAGTGGCTACCAAGGTGCCGAATGTGCCAAAGTGGCTACCAAGTGGCCAAAGTGGCTACCAAGTGGTCAAAGTGGCTACAAAGGTGCCGATTGTGCCAAAGTGGCTACTGAGGTGCCGAATGTGCAAAAGTGGCTGCCAAGTGGCCAAAGTGGCTACAGAGGTGCCGAATGTGCCAAAGTGGCTACCAAGTGGCCAAACTGGCTACAGAGGTGCCAAATGTGCCAAAGTGGCTACCGAGGTGCCGAATGTGCCAAAGTGGCTACCAAGTGGCTACAGAGGTGCCGAATGTGCCAAAGTGGCTACCAAGGTGCCAAATGTGCCAAAGTGGCTACCAAGTGGCCAAAGTGGCTACCGAGGTGCCAAATGTGCTAATGTGGCTACCAAGGGGCCAAAGTGGCTACCAAGGGGCCAAAATGGCTACCGAGGTGACGAATGTGCCAAAGTGGCAACCAAGTGGCCAAAGTGGCTACCAAGTGGCCAAAGTGGCTACAGAGGTGCCGAATGTGCCAAAGTGGCTACCGAGGTGCCGAATGTGCCAAAGTGGCTACCAAGTGGCCAAAGTGGCTACTGAGGTGCCGAATGTGCCAAAGTGGCTATACATAACATTCATATTCTAACTTTACTTTCTTACAGTCGACACCTGATACACTGCTGTAAAGCTGGCAGCACTGTTCAAGCACCATGTATTTCCTTCAGGAAATGCCCATCTAGTTCATTTTTTTATTTATGCGGTGAAAAATAATCAGAAATTTGTATGAAGAAAAGTTTTTGCGTTTGTCGCTATTTTATGAGACCCATAACATTCTCATCTTTCATGATTTAGGGCAGGGTAAGAAAGTATTTTTTGCACCCCATGCTGACGTTTTTAATGAAACCATTTTGTGGTACATAAGATGTTTTGATCACCTGTCATTGCATTTTATTGCAATAGACCAAAAGAACATAATTGTGCCGATTACCGTATTTTTCGGGCTATAAGACGCACTGGACCATAATAACCACCCCAAATTTTCAGAAGGAAAAGAGGTAAAAAAATTAATGTGTCAAATGGGGGTCCTTCTTACAGTCCAAATTCAAATTACCCAGGGGGGAACAGCAGCGCTGGTAGAGCGGGGTCACAGGAGATGTTAGGTGGTCTGGTGATGACTCCCATCCCAAGCTGGTGCGGCAGGTGTGGTGGCCTCCAGGAAATCCCATCCCAGGCTGGTGCGGCAGGTTCAGTGGTGGTGCTCAGGGCTGCACCGGCATCTTGTGAAAGCCCGGAGGCCCCGCATATCCATTGCTGCGAAGCGGCGGACTCTGTTAAATCCCATCCCAGGCTGGTGCGGCAGGTTCAGCGGTGGTGATCTGTGGTGCGGGGGGCTCCGCTGGCATCTTGTGAAATCCCAGAGGCCCCGCATATCCATTGCTACAATGCAGTGCCCTCCGGGAAAATGGCCGCCGGGGGTGGCGCATGCTCAGTTTGAGATCTCAGCAATGATTGAGATCTCAATATTTTGATAGATGGGACATTTCTGAATGCAGCATTACCAAATATGTCTATTTTTTTTTTTTTATTGTTTTATTTTTAATGGGGCAAAAGGGAGTTGATTTGAACTAGTTGTTTTTTTATATATTTTGTAAAACTTCAGATGTGATATGTATAGCAAAAATCACAATCTGCCGAGTCGGCGTTCACAGGAGTATTGTAATGACAGACACAGGGTTCTTCTGCAGACCCCCAGCTGTCATGACAACCCCCAGCTGTCATGACAACCCACCGGTGCCCAGTGGGGGCCGATGGGAAGGACTTGTGACGGTTTTCTGGCCGGTGCGTGTTAAATCAGTGATTAACAGCAGCTTGAAGAGAGGGGGGATTTATACAGCTTTATTGCTTTAATTCATATGGATTTTCATTGTCAGAAAAATTCTTCTATTATGTGGCAAGACTAGTCAATTATCTACATGATAAATGTGATTTGGTTCATGACTGCTTTAATTCTCTTTGTCAGCATACCATAGTCTTTACTTTATATATAAAATTTCTTTTGTTAGCATTTCCTAGATTTTACTTTATATAAAGTTTTCATAGTGTTAAAAAATTATTCTAATTAGAGATTTCAAGCATTTTAATGGTGTTGTTGATAGCAGGACCAATGTCAAAAGCACGTAACTTGCAGCTAACACCTGTGTCCTATTTCCAATAATGTTTATGTACCTCTGTTGTAATTGGCTTAGTGCTCTATAAATAGTTCATTTGGTTTATTTCTGACATATCCTATGACTAAGGGCGCTTGGATGCAAGAAACGCGTCAGATTTTTATCTATGTTTTTTGGATTCCATGTTTTTAAAGAATCTTGAATAAAGCATGAACTAAATTTTTACATATTGTGGACGGATGTGCCGCTTATTTCCTTTCCTTGAACCTTTGGATTAACAGCAGCATTTAACTTGTTAACAGTTGTAGGTGGATCTCAGATCCACCTGTGGCTGTTACAGCACTTGATTGATTAAATCAGCCATCATATATGGGTAAAGATGCAGGCTCAGCGCTTGATCCCGTATCAAAGGTAGGGACATGGACAATGACGTAAATATAGGGGTTAATAACGGTTAATGCTTCTTATGAGGACTCATTTGTTTTTATTACGTAGTTTGTTTTTAATCTTTCAATACATACTGTATATTCTAAAACTTTTATCCTGATTGGTTGGCTATAATACATGTGATCCATTGGTTTGCATATACAATTAATATGTATCCCTACTTATCTATACCATGAACCGCGCAGGTTAATCAGGTTATATGATTTTGGATTTGATGTTTTCACTACTTGGTATTTTAATGATTAAAAATAAATATGAAGTTTTCCACTTGTCCATCACTGGACGATCCTTTTCTTTAAATTTGCTCTTCTACAGCCCTGACTTTGGCATCTCGATGCGATGGTTGCTTGCCAAGGATAACCGGTGCATCAATACTTGGTGAGGAGACTCTCCTTCCGCGTTTCCCTGTGTTTTACCCAGGGCCGGATTAAGGTTGGTGGGCGCCCCTGGGCAGAAAATCTGGTGGGGGCCCCCATATCATTAACATTTTAGCCATAACAGTAGAGCGCGAACTGTAGCACTCAGATGTACAATCTAATCTTATCCTCTTGTTCTGCCACATTCAGATTTACAGTACTACAATAGAGATACAGTCCAGGATAACTCAAAGCAGTCCAATTATAGACAGAAAGAAAGAGTAACTCACATTTTTTTTATTGAACCCAATGTTAAGACAGCCAAGGAATAATAAAAATGCTGAAAGGGAAAGTTTTCACCGGCAGCAATTGTTGCTAACTACTGTATAACAATATGCTCTCTATTGTATTATCTCCGGAGTACAGCTCCCCCCCCCCCACCACGCAAGGGTATACAGCTCTTGCCCCCTACAAGGGTATACAGGCAGCTGTCCCCCCCCCCACAAGGTTATACAGTTCTCCAATGTTTCGTCTTTATACAGTTCCCTCCTCCAGGTATACAGGCCCAAATGTACAGCTCCCCTCTCGCGCATACAGCTCCCCCGATCAATATATAGCTAGCTGGAGCCTGGAGGCAAGGGGGTTAATCACCGTGGCGCTGCAGAGTTGATTGGCGGGTACACAGCAGGCGGCGGGCGCACGATGCTCGTGAACGCGGCGAGCAGGCAGAGGAGATCCACAGGACAGGAGGCGTGACAGGAGAGGAGGCGTGACAGAAAGAAAGAACAGAGAAAAAAGAAAACAGAGAAAGAAAGAACAGAGAGAGAGAAAGAAAGAATGGAAAGAAAGAACAGAGAAAGAAAGAAAGAAAAGAAAGAAGAAAGAAGAAAGAACAGAGAGAGAGAGAGAAAAAAAAAGAAAGATTAGAGAGATAAAGAAACAGAGAGAGAAAGATTCTATAAAGATACTATAGCAGCCCGGCTCCCACTGTAGTGCCCACCTGAGCCTCCCGATGCAGGAAATATAACGATCCGCTCACATGGCCGACATCCCCAAGTTCAAGGCGATCCTGCTGTCCGCGCTGTTGGAGGAGGACATGGTGATGGATCTGAAGCATTCCCTAAAGTGCCTCCATGGTTCCGTCACAATCTCCTCCCGAAATTACCTAATTTCCGGTCAGCTTCTAGCATGTCACTTCCGGTGGAACGTCACATGCGAATTTTAAAGTGCTCCTCGGGGCTCCGCCGTGTACTCCTGTGTCCGCACGAAAAGTAAGCTCCCAGCCGGGGCAGTATCTCTCTCAAAATCGGGACTATCTCGCTGGGAGGTATGAATGCTCTCCCCACCATACACCTTGTACACGTATGGCACCGCATACATCATACACACACGGTTCCGCTTTTTATGCCTCATACACACGGCTCCGTTCTGTACACCTTGCACACACACACTGCTCAACTCAGTACACACATGGCTCCACTCCGCAAACCTCGTACACATGCGGTTCCGCTCCACACACCTTGCACACACGCAGCTCCGCTCCATACACACACGTGGGGCTCAGCTCCGTACACGTGCGGCTCCGCTCAGTACACCTCACACACTCGCGGCTCTGCTCCGTACACCTCATACACACACACACACACGGCTCCGCTCCGTACACCTTGTACACACACGTCTCTGCTATATCCACCCTGTAAACCCTCCCTGACCCCACACAAACTTCACCTCATCCAGGACGATGAGAACCAGCACAGACAGCAGAGTCCTGCATAAACCAAGGGCTGATACTGGGTACTGGGGGAACATTATACTGTGTATGGGGGGGATGGCGGTACTGGGGGAACATTATACTGTGTGGGGGATGGCAGTACTGTGGGAATATTATACTGTGTGAATATTATACTGTGTGGGGGTGATGGTAGTGGGGAACATTATACTGTATGTGGGGGGATGGTGATACTGTGGGAACATTAAACTGTATGTGGGGACGTGATACTGTGGGAAAATTATACTGTATGTGGGGACAGGAAAGGGACATTGCAATATGTGTTTTGTTACTTCCTGTTTTCCATACTTGGGTCACATGTACAAGGAACAAAATGCTATGATTCTTAGAAAGTGACAACAAAAAAGCACCAAGATAGTCTCAACTCTGAAAAGGTTACTGCCCCCTCTGCCCAGTAATGGGGAATCTCCAGCACCTACCTCCACATGCAGAGCCACACTCCACATAGAGAATAATGGAGCCTCCAGCACCGACCTCCACCTGCAGAGCCGCACTCCACATAGAGAATAATGGGGCCTCCAGCACCGACCTCCACCCGCAGAGCCGCACTCCACATAGAGAATAATGGGGCCTCCAGCACCGACCTCCACCCGCAGAGCCGCACTCCACATAGACAATAATGGAGCCTCCAGCACCGACCTCCACCCGCAGAGCCGCACTCCACATAGACAATAATGGAGCCTCCAGCACCGACCTCCACCCGCAGAGCCGCACTCCACATAGAGAATAATGGAGCCTCCAGCACCGACCTCCACCCGCACTCCACATAGAGAATAATGGTGCCTACAGCACCGACCTCCACCCGCAGAGCCGCACTCCACATAGAGAATAATGGGGCCTCCAGCACCGACCTCCACCCGCAGAGCCGCACTCCACATAGAGAATAATGGAGCCTCCAGCACCGACCTCCACCCGCAGAGCCGCACTCCACATACATGGCTGCTCTCAGTGCTCTGTGCTGTGCGCACAGGACCTGTGATGAGGTCACAGGAGGGGAGGAGACAGGGGTCACATGATCGGGGGCCCTGACACCTTACCTCCTGTGATCTCATCACAAGCCTTTGCACGCTACCAGCAGCATCAGCGTTCACGCTACTTGTAGATGCTGCTGGTAGCAGAGCACATAATGCCGCCCCCACGGTCACTCACTTTTAGGTGGGGAGAAGATGGAGTGCCATTGCAGCAGCCAGCAGGAATGTGGTGGGGGCCCCCTTAGAAGCTCTTGTGGTGGGGGCCCCGGGGCCGAAGCCCCGCCTGCCCTGCCTATAATCCGGCCCTAGTTTTACCATTAGCATTACTTTTGTACTCTGTCAGTTATTGTTGATCATTACAGTATATGGATTTGGGACACTTATTCTACTCAATAATATGCAATTGCACTTAAACTTCCAGGTATCAATATAGATTATGGGTATTTACTCCAATTATTGTTAAAAGAGCATATGCTGCCACGTGTTAATTTGCTATGATAACTAATATCCTCCTAAAATTTTTATATGTTATTATTGATTTTTGGTCTCCCAGGACTGTATCCATTCTCTTTCAAACTCTTAAATAATATGACCTTACTATGGGTAAACAGATGGTAACCGTTCTCTACAGCTGTTCTGTCATACTCTCTCTATACTGTGTTTTCCCGTAAATAGGGCGCCACCCGAAAGTAAGGCATGCTAGGGGGGGCACTGTGCCTGCTAATACAAGGCACCCCCCCGAAAATAAGGCATACCTTGTTCTGTGCATGGGGCATGCAGTTGTGTCTCGCTCCTGCTGTCCCCACTGTCCGGTGCCCTCCGGTGCCCGCCACTGCAGCCGCGCTGTTCGCAGGAGTTAATCCCTGCTCCAAGCTGTGTGCCGATCTCTGCCCATGAGCCCTGCGCCAATCACAGCGCAGGAACTATGGGCCAGCTGACGTCATCCATAGCCTCTGATTGTTCCTGGGCTGTGATTGGCCCAGGGCTCCTGCGCTCTGATTGGCCCAGGGCTCTTGCGCTCTGATTGGCCCAGGGCTCCTGCACCACCAAAGCACTGAAAGCAGCACCGCGGAGGAAACCAGTAAAAAAGTGAAAGTGTGTGTGTGTGTGTCTGTGTATGGGTGTGTGTGTGTGTCTGTGTAAAGGTGTGTGTGTGTGTGTGTACAGTACACACATGGGAGGCTGCAGTGGGATACTGTGATAATGGGGGGCTGTAGTGGGATACCGGGATGATGGGAGGCTGCAGTGGGATGATGTGGAATGATGGGAGGCTGCAATACTGTACTGTAGAATGATGGGGGCTGCAATGGAATGATGGGGGTGCTGTATTGGGGACTGTAAAGGGATGATGAGGGCTGCATTGGGATCATGGCAATATTTGGGGCTGTAAAATGATGATGGGGCTGCTACGGTAAAGTAACTGCTGTGGGTGATTGCTACGGTAGCGGTACAGTGTCCAGAAAGTGTGTGGGAGCCATTTTAGAGCTCTTATGTTTTGTGGCCCTGTGTGGGAGTCAGGCAATTACAGTACCGTACCGTAGTGTGCTACTTTGATTTGTTGACTGCTTTTCTTTTTCTTGAGAAAATAAGACACCCCCCCCCCCCCCCGAAAGTAAGACATGGAGCAACTTTCGGAACAAAAATTAATATAAGACGGTGTCTTATTTTCAGGGAAACAGGGTAGTTTATTCAGAGTTTTTTTGTCTTTTTGCCTTATTTCTAATACTAACCTGTGACATCTTCGCAATTAGAGCTGTGACATTTTCTCAATTTATAGATTCACCCCAAAATGGTTTCTCTTTTGCACTTCCTGTCTCAGCTTTTATACAGGCTATGATAGGCTTTGCTATACCATATGATAGCTGCAAGGCATTGTTGAAAATCCTGCCCAGTCGCGATTGAGGTCACGTGAGTTTTATCTGGCTGATGCTATCTTAAATAAAAATATATTACCTCAAAATGGATAAATAATATGACTTCACTATGGGTAAACTAATGGTAACTGTTCTTCACTGCAGTTCTGTCATACTCTCTTCATAGTTTATTCATAGGTTTTTTAGCCTTTTTGCTTTATTTCTAATTCTAAGCTGTGACTTCTTCACACTTAGAGCTGTGAGATCTTCTAACTAGATTGACCCCAAAATGGTTTCCCTGCTGCATTCCCTGCATCAGATTTTATATAGGCTATAATAGGCTTTGCTATACTATGTGATAGCTGCAAGGGAAGCCTGCCTAGTCGCGATTGAAGCCCTTTCTGTTGCTGATGCAATCTTCTGCATTGTAAAATATTAGCAGTAATTTTTGGCAATTCCCATGAATTGATTTGAAATCTGTTTAAATTTGCTTGGTCCAACAAATTTACAAATTTACATTGAATCTATTTTCTCAATTGTAATAAGTAACAGTGAAAATAACCAAATATATTACACACAGCTCTGGCAAAAATTAAGAGACCACTGCACAGTTTTATAAAAATCAGCTTCTCAACATGTCTGACAGCCATTCCATTCCAGTGTCAGTTGAATTCCAACCAGAATACACCTAATTCTACTTAATGTGCTTCTGATTAGGTGATCACCTGAACCAAATCAGATTTAATGAAGGAAAGTATAAAAAACCCTGCTGTGGTGTTCACAATCCTCTTGCAATAGGACAAGCTGGATGGCAAAACAAGTGATGATAATATCCCAAAAGTAATAGGAATGAAAAAATAACTTTTAACCATGCCAAAGAAGTTGAAAAGAAAAGTCTTGAGTGAGGAAAAGAAGGTCTTAATTCTGGCTTTACAAGCAGAGTGATACAGTGAGCGTCATGTTGCCTCCATCCTTAAAATTTCTAAGACTGCAATCCATTATCCCCATCAGACATTGGGGATAACAAAGCTACAGACCGGAAGAGGGCAAAACCGATTCTCCACTGACCGGTATGACCATCATCTTATTCAAATGTCACTCAGGAACCGCAGGATGACATTAAGTGACCAACAAAAGGAATGGCAAATGGCAGCTGGGGTGAAGTGCACGGCAAGAACAGTGCGTAACAGGCTCCTAGAGGCAGGGCTCAAGTCATGTAAAGCTAGAAAAAAGCCTTTCATCAATGAGAAGCAAAGGAGAGTCAGGCTGAAGTTTGCCAAAGATCATAAGGATTGGACCATAGAGGACTGGAGTAAGGTAATCTTCTCTGATGAGTCTAATTTTCAGCTTTGCCCAACACAAGGTCGTCTAATGGTTAGACAGAGACCTGGAGAGGCGTACAAGCCACAGTGTCTTGCACCCACTGTGAAATTTGGTGGAGAATCGGTGATGGTCTGGGGATGCTTCAGCAAGGCTGGAATTGGGCAGGTTAATCACTGCGAAGGACATATGAATCAAGCCGCATACAAGGTTATCCTGGAAAACAGTTGATTCCTTCTGCTCAGGCAATGTTCCCCAACTCTGAGGAATGGTTTTTCCAGCAGGACAATGCGCCATTCCACACAGCTAGGTCAATCAATGTGTGGAAGAAGGACCACCACATCAAATCCCTGTCATGGCCAGCCCAATCTCCAGACCTGAACCCCATTGAAAACCTCTGCAATGTAATCAAGAGGAAGATGGATGAAAAAAAATCAAAATTTTGTTAAAAAAAAAAAACACGAAAGTCACCATTTTCTGAGGCTGGTTTCACATTTGCGTTTTTTTTCGCGGTATTTTAGCGCTAAATAGCGCATGCGGTTTTTTTTCCTATACTTTGCATGGGATGCGCTTATGTGCGCATACACATGCGTTTGTACGCGTTTTTCCGCGCATGCGTTTTTTTGCGGTATGCGCTCGGGCGCACAAAATGCAACCTGTTGCATTTTTTGGGTGTCCGACTTGCCTCAAAAAAACGCATGCGCGCGCAATGCGTTTTTTTACAGCAAGACACCCATTATAAGTCTATGGTGAGCATATGTGCGCATTGGCATGCTTATGTATGCGTTTTTTTGCACATGCGTTTTTTTTTTACCATTAGTTTAGACAATGGAATTTAGGGGTTTGGGTTAGAGTTAGGGTTAGTTAAGGGGGTTTAGGGTTAGGGTTAGGGTCAGGGTCAGGGTTAGGGTTAGGATCAGGGTATGGTTTGGTTAAGGGTTAGGGTTAGGGTCAGGGTCAGGGTTAGGGTTAGGATCAGGGTATGGTTTGGTTAAGGGTTAGGGTTAGGGTCAGGGTTAGGGTCAGGGTCAAGGTTAGGGTTAGGATCAGGGTATGGTTTGGTTAAGGGTTAGGGTCAGGGTTAGGGTTAGGGTTAGGGTCAGGGTCAGGGTCAAGGTTAGGGTTAGGATCAGGGTATGGTTTGGTTAAGGGTTAGGGTCAGGGTTAGGGTCAGGGTTAGGGTTAGTAAAGTCATGGTTTGGGTTAGTGTGAGGGGCCACCTAATGTTTGGAAAAAACGCAAACGCGGTAAAAACGCACTAAAAACGCATACAAACGCATAAAAACGCTGCGTTTTTTTCATGCATGCTCATAAAAATGCTTGAAAAAAACGCAGCAGTTGTATGCTTTTGTATGCGTTTTTTCAATGCGCTTTTTTGTGGGAAAAACGCGCTGCAAAAAAAAGCAAGTGTGAAACTAGCCTGAGACCCATAGCATCTCCATTTTTCAGAATCTGGGGCTGCGTGAGTGCTTATTTTCTTTGCGCCGAACTGACGTTATTGATATCATTTTTGAGGTTGATACAAGGTTTTGATCGTCAGTTATTGCATTTTACTGCAATGTTGCGGCAACCAAAAAAAAAACGTAATTCTAATATTTTGATTTTTTTTTCCTCATTACGGCATTTACCAATCACATGAATTATTTTATGTTTCGATTAGTGTTGAACGATACCATCCGATATTGAGAAATATCGGATTGGATTGGATCGGCCGATATCCAAAAAGTATCGGGTATCGCCGATTCCGATACCGGAAGTCCCATTCAAGTCAATGGGACAGAAATATCGGAATTAAAAAAACCCTTTCTTTCCTTGTAGGTTGATACTACATGAAGAAAAACAATTAAGAATAATGTAGAATGTATTGGGGGAGGTGGAGGAGACATTAAAGACATAGAGGTTTAGCCCAATCAAATGGAATAGCAGGAATAAAAATGTTTTTTAAAGACGTTCGGCGTTACAAAGATATTGACTATGTTAATCTTTTTTATATTTTGTCAGATATGTATGTTTCACTACTTCCATGCTCTTCACCTTCTTTTTTACTTCTCCCACACTTTCTCCTTCATGATCCTCAGCAGCAGCAGCAGCATCTTTTTCATCAACTTCTTCTTCACCTTATTCATCTTCTTCTTATTCACCTTCTTCCTATTATTCTTTTTTTCACATTCTTCATATTCTTCTTATTCAACTATTATTCTTCTTCATATTCTACTTCTTCATCTTCTTCCTATTCTTCTTCTTCATCATATTCTTATTTGTGACAGGCATTCCTGTAGTTGTTATCTATAAAAGTTTGAAGATTACAACTTCCGTTCTGCCTGTCACAAAAGATTTACAACAGGATTTGTCCGCATTCAGTTTGGCCTGCAGCAGCAGGCATTTTCCAGGGGCACCACGAGAAGGAATGGACTCACCCCCATACACTGCTTAGTCTTCTTCTGCTTATAATTTAGATAATATCTTTTGCTCTGATTTTTAGTCTTATGCTTAATGTTCTTCTGCTTTTGGTTCTTCTGCTTCTTGGTCTTCTGTCTCTTGTTGTTCTGTATCTTGGTGGTTGTCTTCATGTTCTTTGTCCTCTTGGTCATCTTCTTCAGGGTCATGTTTTTGGTCTTCGGTGTGGTCTTCAGGGTCGTTGTCTTCAGGGTCGTCATCAGGGAGATCCAGAGTGAGAACCAAAAACCTTTCCACAAGCTTGAACTTGGAAAAGTAACAGAAGGTACAAGAAGGCTGAGGAACTGCCGAGAACCAGCTGACGGTACTGGAACACAGATGGGTAGCAGAAGGAACAAGAGCAAATGGAACTAGTGAGGACCAGCTGACAGTGCTGGAACTCGGAGGGGCGGCAGAAGGAAAAAGAGCCAATGGCACAACCATGGACCAGCTGACGGTGCTGGAACACGGTTACTAAGCAGGAGGTTCCTGTGCTACAAAGCACTACCAAGGACCAGCAGACGTTGCTGGAACTCGGATACCGAGAAGGAGGCACCTAGGCCAAAGGCACTGCCGAGAACCAGCTGACGGTGCTGGAACCTGGATGGGTAGCAGAAGCTGCAAGAGCAAATGGAACTAGCGAGGACCAGCTGATGGTGCTGGAACCCGGAGGGGCAGCAGAAGGAACAAGAGCCAATGGCACAACCGTGGACCAGCTGACGGTGCTGGAACCCAGATGGGTAGCAGAAGGAACAAGAGCAAATGGAACTAGTGAGGACCAGCTGACAGTGCTGGAACTCGGAGGGGCAGCAGAAGGAAAAAGATCCAATGGCACAACCATGGACCAGCTGACGATGCTGGAACACGGTTACTAAGCAGGAGGTTCCTGTGCTACAAAGCACTACCAAGGACCAGCAGACGTTGCTGGAACTCGGATACCGAGAAGGAGGCACCTAGGCCAAAGGCACTGCCGAGAACCAGCTGACGGTGCTGGAACCCGGATGGGTAGCAGAAGCTACAAGAGTCAATGGAACTACTGAGAACCAGCTGACGGTGCTGGAACCCAGAGTGGCAGCTGAAGGAACAAGAGCCAATGGCACAACCGTGGACCAGCTGATGGTGCTGGAACATGGTTACTAGGCAGGAGGTACCTGTGCTACAAAGCACTACCAAGGACCAGCAGACGTTGCTGGAACTCGGATACCGAGAAGGAGGCACCTCAGCCAAAGGCACTGCCGGGAACCAGCTAACGGTACTGGAACCCGGATGGGTAGCAGAAGGTACCCATGGAAAACAAAGTTGCAAGGCCGCGAGCCAGCCGCAGTTACCGAAACCCACAGTCCTACAGGGGGTGCTTGTCCTATTGGCACTACAGAACCAGCCTTTATTACCAGAACCCGCAGCCCACATAGGAAGCACCGAAACTGCAGGCACCATAGACTCGGCTAACCCGACCGCAACACGACAGGACAATGTATTGGTGGCAAAGTGACGTTGACACTACCCGGAAACAGCAGGCGTGCTGGAACCAGGCTGGGCAGGAGGGAGTACCCATGCCAAAGACACTTCTGAGCAGCAACTGGCGATGTTGGAGCCTAGGGTCAATCAGGGTGTAGGCTGAGGCCTAATTTCAAATACAGCACAAAAGTGGATTAAATACCCACAAATTCTCACGATACAGAGTAGCAAATCAGCAATAGAGAAATAACATAAAACATAACTTTTAATAATAATGTAAAAGCTACCAACGATAGTAGTGCAAGTAAATCACTAGATCAAATGCCACAAATCATAATGGAGGTAACTGTATAAGTCTCTGTAACAGATTACTACCAATATATACATGTGGCTATTCCAAGTCCAAAATTTTGAGAGATTGGACCAAAAAAGTACTTGGACTAAACCAGTGCAAAAAAGGCCAAGTAAAAAATGAACAGTTTCCTTATCAGAGGAACTAAAGAGACCTCTACCCTGTAAAGGTTATCAAGGAATATGCCTATTCATGTATATAACAAAGACATCATAATAATAAGGCCATCAACATAATGTGAAAAGGAAAGATCTCACCACATGAAGATGGAGGATGTCCAGGATCAGATGTCCCATCAGAGTCATATCAGGTCAGGAAGAAAAGGGGTTTACCCTATACAAGCCCTGTTTGAGCTACAAATACTGACACCCATGACTCCCGCCCTAACAAGGGCAGTCCACATCTAATCCCTATAAACCATAGCCCTACAAAGTCCCTGTGCATCCCGACGCGTTTCGTCACTTAATGACTCTTCAGGGGACCTATTAGCACAAATTGGGCATCATCACAGAGTATACAGGCTGCCTCCTAAGATGACAATGGAGTGAGGCAGACTGATGAGGAGGGCACTTAAATAAACTGCCAATCAAATAGAACACATCCACCTGAGATGACTTGGAACGCACGCCGTCCACCATTACCCCTTGTGGGACGCAAGCACATGATGCGTGTGTTAATAAGAAACGCCCACCTCCTATACCAAGCAATAGTGTGTAAGCGCCGGCGTATCCCGCGGCAAAGGCCGCCCTATTTCCGGTTGCGTCATACTGCCCAAAAGCAAAATGGCCGCCGCACTTCCGATCATGCGCACTCATCGGTGCCAGCAAGAAAAATGGCCGCCACACTTCCGGTCATGCGCACTCATGTTTAAGTAGTGCCAGCAGGGCGGAAGTAAAGCATGCGACAAAGGTCGCAATACTGCTAGAAGGCAATATCGTCATGCGCGCTTTAATCAGTCCGTGAGCCGATATTAAACAAGCGAATAGACAGATCATGCATCTCTAAAAGGCCTCAACCACCAAAATGATTGCGAAAAATAGTACCCAACAACCTAAATCATGGGATAAATATTGTCCCAATCAGAAGGCCTCAAGAGAGCATTGCCAGAATCAAAATAAAACTAAAGTGGAAAATGACAAAAATTCAAACTCAGAATATAAAGGTAGCAAACACATATATAAAAAGGGGGTATTTTACAGTATATACAAAGAAAATAATAAAAAACACACATATCAAACCCTAGATATAGCAGCCAAAATTGAGTTGGTCATTAAGCCCTCTTGGGGTCATGGTGTTCAAACAAAAGATCCACTTAGTCTCTTTTTGTAGAATGATGCGATCCCAATTACCACCCCTTGGTGGTTTTTTTACCCTTTCAATCCCCAGAAATTGGATGGAATTAACATTCCCTCCTTGACACTGATTAATGTGG
Organism: Dendrobates tinctorius; assembly: GCF_039654945.1. Taxonomy (NCBI): domain Eukaryota; kingdom Metazoa; phylum Chordata; class Amphibia; order Anura; family Dendrobatidae; genus Dendrobates; species Dendrobates tinctorius. Next base: position 68,145,030 of record NW_027361690.1, on the reverse strand, counting down.
CGTGAAATAGGGGTATCTCTCTCATGGATAATGTCTCCAATATGTTCCCCAATCCTACGTTTGAATTCCCTAATGGTTTTACCCACATATTCTTTGCCACATGTACATGTGGCTTTATAAATGACTCCCTTGCTGCTACAATTAATAAATTCCCTAATTTGATATGCCTGTCCTGTAACATTACTGACAAAGCCAGCACCAGGGGAAATGTGGGAACAAGCAACGCAGTGGCCACATCTAAAGCAACCATTCACATTGGTGGGCAACCAAGTTGTATGGGAAGGTCTAGTGAAATGACTGTTGACCAGCCGATCCTTCAATGAACGGCCTTTCTTGTACGTGATTAGAGGTCGTATCGAAAGTTCTCCTCCAACATCCTTATCCATTAATAACACAGGCCAATGTTTGGCCAGGATAGCACGTACATCACTTGCTCCATTATCAAAAGTGGTAATCAACCTCATTTCACCTTTATTTACAACTCTGGGTCTGGGTTTAAGGAGTTCCATTCTGTTTTTACCCTTAGCATGTTTGTAGGCACGTTTCAAAACATCAAGAGGATAACCCCTATCCAAAAATCTGTCTCTGAGTTCTCTCGCCTGTCTCTCAAAAGATTCATCTGTAGAGCAATTTCTACGTATCCTGAGGTATTGACCCTTAGGTACTCCACGTTTAAGATGTATAGGGTGACTGCTGTCCCACCTCAACAAAGAGTTAGTAGCCGTGGGTTTCCTGTAAGTGCAGGTGGTAATAGTGCCATCATTTTTCCTCTCAATCAATATATCAAGAAAGGACAATGAAAACGGGTCAATCACAGAAGTAAAAAATAGACCACACTCATTGTGATTCAGTGTATCTACAAATACAGAAAAACTATCCTTAGAACCCTTCCACAAAATCAGGATGTCATCAATATATCGAACCCACAGCTCGATTCGTCCCATGACATCCAAGCCACTCCTGAAGACCTGGGTCTCCTCCCACCAGCCCAGGAACAAATTTGCATATGCCGGGGCACATGGACTCCCCATAGCGGTGCCCCTGAGCTGGTGGTAGATCTTATGATCAAACAAGAAGAAATTCTTAGTGAGACAGAAACGAAGTAGTTTGATGACAAACTTGCTGTGGGCCCGGTATTGACATCCTCTAGTGTTCAGGAAATATAACACAGCTTCAAGCCCCTTGTTGTGAGGTATGGAAGTGTAAAGCGCCTCCACATCAATACTACCCAGATTAACCTCAGGATCAACACATAATCCCTCTATTCTCCGAAGAAGATCAGGAGTATCCTGCACGAAGGATCGTAAAGAGGCGACGAAGGGTTTCAGGACACGATCTAAATAAATGCCAATGTTGTGGCTAATACTGCCCATTCCTGACACAATAGGTCTCCCCTTTAAAGGGGAAAGACCCTTGTGTAATTTCGGTAGGCAGTAAAAGGTAGCAACTATTGAATCTTTAGGCATTAAAAAATCAAATTCAGATTTGTCAATAACTCTCATGGATAGACCTTCATCCAAGATGCTTTTAAGTTCCAACAAATAATCAGAGGTAGGGTTATGATCCAAAATCTCATAGCTCACTCTGTCCTCAAGGAGGGTCTCACACATTTTAGAATATTGTGTAGAGTCAAGGATGACTACATTGCCACCCTTATCTGAGGGTTTAATGACAATGCGGTCATCCAGCTCAAGCTTATTGATAACTGCCATTTCTGTTTTTGTACAATTATACCTGGAAAAGATCTTCTTTCCTTGTAAGGATTTCAAATCTTCTATAACCAAGTTTTCAAAAATATCTATAGCAGACACATCTCCAATGGGAGGGGGCATTTTAGTGCTCCTGTTTTTTAAATCAGTAAAGGGACCCCTTCCAAGATCGTTGGGGTTCACTACACCAATACTAGATAACAGGCGTACGTCTGGCAACAAATCAACAGGAATCCCCATATCTATACAGGTACGGTTATCCTGTTGGAGAAAAAACTTTCTCCAACGTACCTTACGTAAAAACAAATTAAGATCTTTTATAGACCGAAACAGATCAAAGTCTGTACTGGGGACAAATGTAAGGCCCTTTTGCAAGACCTGTAGTTCTTCACGGTTGAGCACCCTGGAGGACAGATTAACCACTTGTATACCGTTAGCGACCGATGAGGATGCTGAATTAGGGACACGACTGATAGGTAAAGTAATATTAGAATAGTTATCCTCAGGAACAATTCTTATTTCCGTACCGGATGTTGACGGTTCCTTAGAGGATAACTCTGATCTAAAAAATGCGATCCCGCAGTAGTGTCGGATCTATCCAGAGGACCACGATGACCACGGCCTCTAACTCTACCTCTATTCCTCCCCCTATTGCTTCTACCCCTTCCCTCAGTATCAGAGAAGTCAGTATCCGTAGAAGACAAATCAGTTTCAAGATCAATATTGTTAATACGATTACTAATAACCAAATAGGCCTTATTATCCTTAAAATCTTGTGCGTCCCTCAAATATTGGCGATGTTTACGCTCCTTAAGATGATATTGGAAACGCTCAAGATTAGTTTCTAACTTACTTTCCTTTAAGGAAAAATCAGTCTCCGTAGAGAATTTTTTGGTAACTTCAATTTGATCTCTCAAACGGTCATTCAAAAGACTCAAAGTTTTCTTTTCTTCCTCTAAAAGAAGTTACATAAGACGAAGGGAACTACTTGTAGCCTCTTTTTCCTATTTGGCAATGAAACTGGGGTTCTTATGTCGTGCTCCTGCAGAAATATTGATTCTTAATCCTCGTGGGATGATACCAGCTTTTAGATAATTTTCGAGGCTCTGTACCTCCCACCAGGATTTAACCTTAGTGAGTTCTTTAAAGGCAACGCTATATGTGGGGAGATACTTTTTCTGTGTGAACGTATGTTCAGAAAATACCTCCTTTGCTTCAGCTAGCCATTGGTCCGTGTTTAGACCAGTTGACAAAAAACCTGCCATACCCAAAGAATAATTAGAAATACAGCACAAAAGTGGATTAAATACCCCTATTTCACGCCACATTAATCAGTGTCAAGGAGGGAATGTTAATTCCATCCAATTTCTGGGGATTGAAAGGGTAAAAAAACCACCAAGGGGTGGTAATTGGGATCGCATCATTCTACAAAAAGAGATAAAAATGGATAAGGATGTTGGAGGAGAACTTTCGATACGACCTCTAATCATGTACAAGAAAGGCCGTTCATTGAAGGATCGGCTGGTCAACAGTCATTTCACTAGACCTTCCCATACAACTTGGTTGCCCACCAATGTGAATGGTTGCTTTAGATGTGGCCACTGCGTTGCTTGTTCCCACATTTCCCCTGGTGCTGGCTTTGTCAGTAATGTTACAGGACAGGCATATCAAATTAGGGAATTTATTAATTGTAGCAGCAAGGGAGTCATTTATAAAGCCACATGTACATGTGGCAAAGAATATGTGGGTAAAACCATTAGGGAATTCAAACGTAGGATTGGGGAACATATTGGAGACATTATCCATGAGAGAGATACCCCTATTTCATGCCACATTAATCAGTGTCAAGGAGGGAATGTTAATTCCATCCAATTTCTGGGGATTGAAAGGGTAAAAAAACCACCAAGGGGTGGTAATTGGGATCGCATCATTCTACAAAAAGAGACTAAGTGGATCTTTTGTTTGAACACCATGACCCCAAGAGGGCTTAATGACCAACTCAATTTTGGCTGCTATATCTAGGGTTTGATATGTGTGTTTTTTATTATTTTCTTTGTATATACTGTAAAATACCCCCTTTTTATATATGTGTTTGCTACCTTTATATTCTGAGTTTGAATTTTTGTCATTTTCCACTTTTGTTTTATTTTGATTCTGGCAATGCTCTCTTGAGGCCTTCTGATTGGGACAATATTTATCCCATGATTTAGGTTGTTGGGTACTATTTTTCGCAATCATTTTGGTGGTTGAGGCCTTTTAGAGATGCATGATCTGTTTATTCGCTTGTTTAATATCGGCTCACGGACTGATTAAAGCGCGCATGACGATATTGCCTTCTAGCAGTATTGCGACCTTTGTCGCATGCTTTACTTCCGCCCTGCTGGCACTACTTAAACATGAGTGCGCATGACCGGAAGTGTGGTGGCCATTTTTCTTGCTGGCACCGATGAGTGCGCATGACCGGAAGTGCGGCGGCCATTTTGCTTTTGGGCAGTATGACGCAACCGGAAATAGGGCGGCCTTTGCCGCGGGATACGCCGGCGTTTACACACTATTGCTTGGTATAGGAGGTGGGTGTTTCTTATTAACACACGCATCATGTGCCTGCGTCCCACAAGGAGTAATGGTGGACGGCGTGCGTTCCAAGTCATCTCAGGTGGATGTGTTCTATTTGATTGGCAGTTTATTTAAGTGCCCTCCTCATCAGTCTGCCTCACTCCATTGTCATCTTAGGAGGCAGCCTGTATACTCTGTGATGATGCCCAATTTGTGCTAATAGGTCCCCTGAAGAGTCATTAAGTGACGAAACGCGTCGGGATGCACAGGGACTTTGTAGGGCTATGGTTTATAGGGATTAGATGTGGACTGCCCTTGTTAGGGCGGGAGTCATGGGTGTCAGTATTTGTAGCTCAAACAGGGCTTGTATAGGGTGAACCCCTTTTCTTCCTGACCTGATATGACTCTGATGGGACATCTGATCCTGGACATCCTCCATCTTCATGTGGTGAGATCTTTCCTTTTCACATTATGTTGATGGCCTTATTATTATGATGTCTTTGTTATATACATGAATAGGCATATTCCTTGATAACCTTTACAGGGTAGAGGTCTCTTTAGTTCCTCTGATAAGGAAACTGTTCATTTTTTACTTGGCCTTTTTTGCACTGGTTTAGTCCAAGTACTTTTTTGGTCCAATCTCTCAAAATTTTGGACTTGGAATAGCCACATCTATATATTGGTAGTAATCTGTTACAGAGACTTATACAGTTACCTCCATTATGATTTGTGGCATTTGATCTAGTGATTTACTTGCACTACTATCATTGGTAGCTTTTACATTATTATTAAAAGTTATGTTTTATGTTATTTCTCTATTGCTGATTTGCTACTGAGGCCTAATTTCATCAAGTTTAATATCTGTTGTAGACTACTACTAATTTTAAACGTGCTCCAACTAGGCCTCTGGCTCCACTCTGTCTCTAGTATTTCCCCTGGCCTCCAACACCGCAAGTTGCTGCTCAGAAGTGGCGTCTGCACAATCAACACTTGTTCCAATGTTACTGGGGTTCAGTAACGTCTGCTGATCCCCTGATGTGTGTCCGGCAATGTCTCCTGCTCTGTCCACATTCCCACTACTATTAGTGGGAATGTGGACAGAGCAGGAGACATTGCCTGACACACATCAGGGCTTCACCTGACGTTACTGAACCCCATCCACACAGCAGGGGAGCAGCAGGCATTACTGAACCCCACTGACACCGGAGCATGTGTTTTTCTCTGTGCAGACGGCACTTCCGAGCAACAACTGGCTGTGTTGAAGCCCAGGATCAATCATGGAGCAGGCTGAGGCCTAATTGAAGCAAGTTTTATATGTGATCTAGTTTGAATGTGGAGGCAGCAGGAGACTTTGCTGTTCACACAGCAGCGGAGCAGCAGGCATTACTGAACCCCACTAACACTGGAGCATGTGCTTTTCTCTGTGCAGACGGCACTTCCGAGCAACAACTGGCTGTGTTGAAGCCCAGGATCAATCATGGAGCAGGCTGAGGCCTAATTGCAGCAAGTTTTATATGTGATCTAGTTTAAATGTGGAGGCAGCAGGAGAATGCCATCCACACAGCAGGGGAGCAGCAGGTATTACTGAACCCCACTAACAGGGGAAGAGTCTTGAGGAGATCATTTGCATATTCCCAGTGCCTTCTGGGATAAGTGAAGAGTCTCCGCAAGCTCAACGATCACTGGGTTTTGGCCGTTGCAGCTGAAAAGAGGAAATCGGAAAACCAGGGGAAGAGTCTTGAGAAGATCATTTGCATATTCCCAGTGCCTTCTGGGATAAGTGAAAAGTCTCCGCGAGCTCATCGATCACTGGGTTTTGGCCATTGCAGCTGAAAAGAGGAAATCGGAAAACCAGGGGAAGAGTCTTGAGGAGATCATTTGCATATTCCCAGGCACTTCTGGGATAAGTGAAGAGTCTCCGCGAGCTCAACGATCACTGGGTTTTGGCCGTTGCAGCTGAAAAGAGGAAATCGGAAAACCAGGGGAAGAGTCTTGAGGAGATCATTTGCATATTCCCAGTGCCTTCTGGGATAAGTGAAGAGTCTCCGCGAGCTCAACGATCACTGGGTTTTGGCCGTTGCAGCTGAAAAGAGGAAATCGGAAAAACCGAATTTTGGCTCATCTTTCATCGTTTTTAAGAAATCTCAAGATGGAAGAGGCCAGGAGCCATTTGGTGAGCTGCATTTCTTGCTACATGTTCACAGATTTACCAGTGGAAAAGCCAAACTTCACATGCCACAAATGCAAACTTGTGACCCTGTTGGTGGAAAAGTTGCAAAATCTCGAAGAGAGGTTAGCTACGTTGAAGATCATTAAGGGAGGTGAAGAGTTCTTGGACAGAGCAGAATTATCTCTTCATGTTACAGAAAGAGAAGAAATTCGAAGTGCACCTGAAGAAACAGAGGAATGGAGACATGTGACCCAGAGAAGCAGGAGGATCGGGAGGCAGTCAGCACCCATACTGCTCAGAAACCAGTACCAGGCTCTCACGCAGGAAAACGATGAAGAAATACATCAGGATAAGACTTTGCCAACAAACAGCAACCTTGTACGCCTTCAGAGTCCTCCTGGATGGAGAAAGAAAAATGTTGTGAAGAAGAAACGGAGAGTGGTGGTCATGGGGGATTCCCTGTTGAGAGGAACAGAGGCTGCTATCTGCAGACCGGATATAGCTTCAAGAGAAATGTGCTGTCTTCCAGGTGCAAAAATTAAAGATGTGTCTGACAGGATATCAGGACTCTTCAGACCTACAGATGACTACCCATTCCTGCTACTACATGTGGGGACAAATGACACCGCAAGAAACGACCTGGAAACCATCTGCAGAGACTTTGAAGACTTAGGCAAGAAAGTGAAAGAACTGGGAGCGCAGGTGGTCTTCTCTTCCATCCTCCCAGTGGATGGCCATGGAACAAGGAGGTGGAATAAGATTCTGCAGGTGAACAACTGGCTACGTCGATGGTGCCGTCAGCAACGATTTGGATTTCTGGATCACGGAGTGAACTACTTATACGATGGACTACTTGCTAGAGATGGGGTGCACCTTACGAAGACTGGAAAGCAGGTATTTGGAAGTCGCCTTGCTACACTTGTAAGGAGAGCTTTAAACTAGAACAACATGGGAAGGGAAGCAAAAGACCAGAAAAAGCCATACACCTGACAAATGCTATTGAGAACTCTGCTATTAGAAGTGGAAAGGAAGAACAAAGACGAAAGAATCTAATTAATAAAAATATTGGAGAAAGAGAAACCAATCACAAACTAAAATGTTTCTATACTAATGCACAAAGCATGGGCAACAAACAAGGAGAAATGGAACTACTAACACAGGAAAATAAATATGATGTCATTGGAATCACTGAAACTTGGTGGGACAATACACATGATTGGAATACAAGACTAGAAGGATGCAACTTATTTGCAAGAAACAAACTTGATAAACGAGGAGGGGGTGTCGCATTGTATGTTAGAAATGCGTATATCTGCACAGAGATTGAAGCTTTAGAGACTGAGAGTTCTGTGGAAACTGTTTGGGTAAGAATACAAGGACAGAACAATGGAAAGGACACCATTGTAGGCATTTACTACAGGCCGCCTGTGCAAGCTGAAGATATGGATGAACTCTTTATGCATCAAATGGCCAAGTTCTCCAAAAAATATGACATAGTTGTCATGGGAGATTTCAACTATCCAGACATTTGTTGGGAATCTCTCTCAGGCAAAACTAACAGGTCAAGGAAATTCTTATCCTCTCTTGCTGACAACTTTATCTTCCAAAAGGTAAAGGAGAAAACAAGGGGAACTGCTACCTTGGATCTAATCCTTATAAACAGGGAGGAAATGGTTGAGGAGGTAAAAGTGGCTGGGACCCTAGGAGGTAGCGACCATGCTATTTTAGAATTTTGGATAACTAGAGGCGGAAGACCTGTGAAGACTCAGACGTCAAGGTTAGATTTCAGAAAGGCAGATTTTAAGGGATTCAGAAAGAGAATTGGAGGGATCCAATGGCTGGATATCCTTAAAGACAAAAATGTCCAGGAAGGATGGGAAATCTTGAAAAATGAAATTCTCAAAGCACAGTTGTTAACAATTCCGAAAAGAGGGAAGAATAGGAAGCATTTAAGGAAACCAGGATGGATGAACACAGAACTTAAGCACATGCTAAAAAGGAAGAAAAAAATGTTTATAAAATGGAAAGAGGGAGGCATATCTAAAGAAGAATATAATGCTGTCTGCAGAACCTGCAGGGCACAAATCAGATTACCTAAAGCTGAAGATGAATTGAGGCTTGCAAGAGATGTCAAAAGCAATAATAAAGGATTTTGGGGATATGTCAAAAGTAAAAGAAAAGTCAAAGATGCTATAGGATTTTTACAGGATGAAAATGATGAAATGGTAAGACGGGATGTTGAGAAGGCTGAACTTTTAAATTCCTATTTTGCATCTGTTTTCTCTCAGAAAGGAAATGTAACATCAACTGTTATTCACTGTCCTATTAAGGGAATAGAAGAATCCAGGATATCTATAAACAGAAAGATAGTGAGGAAACACTTAGCTAACCTAAATGAATTCAAGTCTCCAGGTCCAGATGAATTACACCCCAGAGTACTGAAGGAGATAGCAGAAGAAATTTTTGAACCCCTCTCCATAATCTTTGAAAATTCTTGGAGAACAGGAGAAGTGCCAGAAGACTGGAGAAGAGCAAATGTTGTTCCTATCTTCAAAAAGGGGAAGAAGGTGGACCCAGGCAACTATAGGCCGGTGAGTCTGACTTCTATACCAGGAAAGATCTTTGAACAAATTATTAAACAACATGTATGTCAATACCTGGATAAGAATGAAGTGATTAAACAGAGTCAGCATGGGTTTGTAACTAATAAGTCATGTCAGACTAATTTAATTTCCTTCTATGACGGTATTACTGATTGGGTGGATCAAGGAAATGCTGTAGATATAGTATATCTTGACTTCAGCAAAGCATTTGACAAAGTCTCTCATACAATCCTTATTGAAAAAATGACTAAGTATGGAATGGACAAGGCAACTGTTAGGTGGATTCATAACTGGCTTAGTGATCGGACCCAAAGAGTGGTCGTAAATGGCTGCACATCCAGTTGGAAGAATGTCTCAAGTGGGGTACCACAGGGCTCTGTCCTGGGCCCTGTATTGTTCAACATCTTTATCAACGATTTAGATGAAGGAATTGAGGGTAAACTGATTAAATTTGCTGATGACACAAAGCTAGGAGGGATAGCTAATACTAGAGAAGAGAGAGAGAGGATTCAAAAAGATTTAAATAAACTGGAGAAGTGGGCAGCAACTAACAGAATGGTTTTTAACAGGGAGAAATGCAAAGTACTACATCTGGGCAATAAAAATGAAAAAAGCATATATAGAATGGGAGGAATAGGGCTAAGTGACAGCACATGTGAAAAAGACTTGGGCATACTAATAGATCACAGACTGAATATGAGTCAACAGTGTGATGCAGCAGCAAAAAAGGCAAATGCAATTCTAGGATGTATTAACAGAAGCATACAGTCTAGATCACGTGAAGTCATTATTTCCCTCTACTCCTCTTTAGTCAGATGTCATCTGGAATATTGTGTCCAATTTTGGGCACCACATTTTAAAAAAGACATCAACAAACTGGAGCAAGTTCAGAAAAGAGCGACCAGAATGGTGACCGGTCTGCAAACCCTGTCTTATGAGGAAAGGTTGCAGGATTTGGGAATGTCTAGTTTGCAAAAGAGAAGACTGAGAGGAGACTTAATAGCTGTCTACAAATATGTAAAGGGCTGTCACATTGTAGAAGGATCAACTTTATTCTCATTTGCACAAGGAAAGATTAGAAGCAATGGGATGAAGCTGAATGGGAGGAGACACAGATTAGATATTAGAAAAAACTTTTTGACAGTTAGAGTGATCAATGAGTGGAACAGGCTGCCACGAGAAGTGGTGAGTTCTCCTTCAATGGAAGTCTTCAAACAGAGGCTGGACAGACATCTAACTGGGATGATTTAGCGAATCCTGCTTTGAGCAGGGGGTTGGACCAGATGGCCCAGGAGGTCCCTTCCAACTCTATGATTCTATGATTCTATGATTCTAACACTGGAGCATGTGTTTTGCTCTGTGCAGACGGCACTTCCGAGCAACAACTGGCTGTCTTGAAGCCCAGGATCAATCATGGAGTAGGCTGAGGCCTAATTGCAGCAAGTTTTATATAGGTTGTAGACTACTACTGATTGTAACCGTGCTCCACTTAGGCCTCTGGCTCCACTGTCTCTAGTTGCTGCTCAGAAGTGGCGTCTGCACAATTCACACTTGTTCCTGTGTTACTGGGGCTCAGTCACGTCAGTTGATCCACTGATGTGTGTCCGGCAATGTCTCCTGCTCTGTCCACATTCCCATTACTAGTAGTGGGAATGTGGACAGAGTAGGAGACATTGCCGGACACACATCAGGGGATCAACTGACGTGACTGAGCCCCAGTAACACCGGAACAAGTGTGGATTGGGCAGACGCCACTTCTGAGCAGCAACTGGCGGTGTTGGAGGCCAGGAGAAATACTAGAGACAGTGGAGCCAGAGGCCTAAGTGGAGCACGGTTAAAAATCAGTAGTAGTGTGAATGTGGAGGCAGCAGTAGACATTGCCGGACACACAGCAGGGGAGCAGCTGGCGTTACTGAACCCCAGTAACACAGGAGCTAGTGTTTTTCTCTGTACGGACTGCACTTCCGAGCAACAACTGGCGATGTTGGAGCCCAGGATCCATCATGGAGCAGGCTGAGGCCTACTTAGAGCAAGTAGAAAATCGGATATAGTTTGAATGTGGTGGCAGCAGGAGACTTTGCTGTCCACACAGCGGGGGAGCAGCTGGCGTTACTTAACCCCACTGACACAGGAGCTAGTGTTTTTATCTGTGCGGACGGCACTTCCGAGCAACAACTGGCTGTGTTGAAGCCCAGGATCAATTATGCAGTAGTAGTCTGAAGCCTACCTGGAGCAAGTTGAAAATATGATCTAGTTTGAATGTGGAGGGAGCAGGAGATATTGCCGGACACACAGCAGGGGAGCAGCTGACGTTACTGAACCCCACTGACACAGGAACTAGTGTTTTTCTCTGTGCGGACGGCACTTCCGAGCAACAACTGGCTGTGTTGAAGCCCAGGATTAATCATGCAGCAGTAGTCTGAGGCCTACTTGGAGCAAGTTGAAAATATGATCTAGTTTGAATGTGGAGGGAGCAGGAGATATTGCCGGACACACAGCAGGGGAGCAGCTGACGTTACTGAACCCCACTGACACAGGAACTAGTGTTTTTCTCTGTGCGGACGGCACTTCCGAGCAACAACTGACGATGTTGGAGCCCAGGGTAAATCAGTGTGTAGGCTGAGGCCTAATTTCATCAAGTTTAATATCTGTTGCAGACTACTACTGATTTTAAACGTGCTCCAACTAGGCCTCTGGCTCCACTCTGTCTCTAGTATTTCCCCTGGCCTCCAACCCCACCAGTTGCTGCTCAGAAGTGGCGTCTGCACAATCAACACTTGTTCCTGTGTTACTGGGGTTCAGTAATGTCAGCTGATCCCCTGATGTGTGTCCGGCAATGTCTCCTGCTCTGTCCACATTCCCACTACTAGTCACGGGACCTCTTCCATAAGAAACAGGTCAGGAGGGAGGAGCTCGAGTACCGCAACCCTATGGGGTGGGGACAGGTCCTCCGGTTTGACAATGACCTGGGGTTTGACTTTATTCAGGACTTTAGGAGGGGTCCTGATTTGTTTGTAAACCGGTGGGACGTGGAAGCCCATCTGATCCACGGACACCCGGAGCATGACTTGTACGAGGGGGACTATGTGTCATTTACCCGCCATCTTGGAGACAGGTGATGGTATGCCCTGAACGTCTGCAGGATCCCTGCCGAGTTACTAGCCCAGCAGGGGGCACAAGAAAAACAGGAAAAAAGAAAGACACCATCACCGGATATGACAAAAACCCAATTCTCATCTCCTCACAAGGGGGCACTAAAGCAAAGCCTGGAACTAATCTCGTCAAAGCAGCAGGGGGCAACAGCAGCAACCCAATACAGGCTGCACCTTCACCACCAGTTGCTTCTGTGGCACCAAGGTCGGCAACCTTCACAGCAGATCAACTGTCTGACGCCCTAAAGCAAATCATGGCAGACAATATTAGCCACTTTTACCCTGTACAGAAGGGTACTCAAGTTATGCCCTGGAAGCGACCAAACCCTGACACTTAGCCATGATAATCAGGAGGACTGAACTGATTCTCTAATGAGTCTTTTTGTACATAGTTACCCAGGAGGGTTTTCCCATTAAAGTGAACAGCACACTTTAAAAACTTTTTTTGTAAATAGTTTAACCCCAGGTGGGTTTTGGCAAAAATGTTCCATAATTAGGATAAGAAAATAAACTGTGGCGATCATAAACGCTGAATGATCCGGACACTTGATTGTAAATAAGTTTAGCGCCTCTTAAGATGCTCCCTCTTGGTTTTACGTAAGTCTTAGGAAAAAAATAAGGACCCATCATTGCACAAAAATTACAGACCTGAACAAAAACCCGTTGGGTATGGCCGAAGACAGGGTCTAAGCGGCGAGACCAGCAAGTCCTGCAGCCCACCCAGGACCACCGTTGGAGGTTTTGAGCAGGTCCTCCACAAAGAACTCGGACATTTGAAGATAGCTGGGAGAATATGTCATTTTTTATTTAATTACTGCAATTTTTGTACCCTTAAAAATGTTAATATAATTGTAATATATGCTAAGGATAGAATGTTTTTATAAATATAAGATGTTAATAGCAGTTTCATGCTAAAAAAAAACCTTTTACTGTAGGATGAAGAAAACATAAGCACTTTTGATAGATAGATAGATAGATAGATAGATAGATAGATAGATAGATAGATAGATAGATAGATAGAGAGATATATGTGTATAGATAGTTAATTAAGAATGTTTATAGCAGTGGCGAACCTTAGTTTTGCGGTTGTCACTCAAGAATTTAGAGCATTAATAATGTCTTATAGGTAAGATAGGAATGTTTTGATATATTTGTAAGGTATATAATATGATAGGTATGATGGGATTTATGTCAGGGTCTGGTGGCGAAAAGCGGTTGCCCCAGTAGCACCTTGTGATAATGTGATAGAGTTAGATAGCACTTAGGATATAATATAAGATAGTATTAGGACATAGGATGTTATAATTAAGTATGTTCAGTAACATTCATGTTATAGTCCTCTCCTTAAGAGAAGTTGTTTTATATTGTTTATTTAAAAAGCAAAATTTGTATGTTCCAGTAACATCTTTATTCTCATTTGTTTACAGCCCGCGGATGTGCTGTGGTTAATGGGGGGGTATGTGGTGCCCGCCCCTGAGGGTTCAGTCGCCACAGAGGTACTGTACCTCCTCCTGAGGTGTAGTATCCCGCTCCCCAGGTAAGATGGTAACACCTGACCAGACTTCAGCACCTACATCCAGCACAGACACCTTAGAACAGCAGAAGCACCCTTTATGGCAGCTGCTTTGGCTCATGAAGGGTGCTGGGTGATTGGTGGAGCTTAGAAACATTAGCTGGGAAAGCTGACAGGAAGTTAGGTCAGAATCAACATAGAGGGGGAAGAAGACAGTCTCCCCTACGGGGGAAGGAGGGAGAGGACGTAGGTGCAGCAGCCACCTGTAAGCCGGAGCTGCTAGTAAGGAAAGAGTAAGAGAGAAGGATCAGTTGTTCAGAGGGAAGATAGATAAGCACGGAACGTGAGGAGGAGAGAGACTGGGGACGAGGGCTAGTGCAGAGCCCTTCCCTAAGTTAATTGCGCCAAGGCCGGGCGCCGGTATCCGAGGCTGTATGTGATACTAATTATCCAACAGCAGAAACCGGAGGAATAGAAGTTGTGACCCCTTTATTCCCATCAAAGACTCTAAGACACACTGGCAACATGTGTGAGCCGGGACATGATTATATGGAGTCCCCGAAGCAGGCTACATCCGCCTGTCATGCGAGTGGAGTTTAAGTAACATCAAGAAGGAGGAACTTGAGTGTAATTCAGAACTACAAGTACTTCAGATTAGCGCTAGAAAGGAGACGTTCAGAAAAAGCATATTTGGAATGGAGTGCTGGAAGGTTTAATCCATCTGCCTGGGAGTTGGCTGAGCCCCTGACCTGGAGACTGCAGCATTGAAGCGGGCATCTGTCTGTGCCAGAAACATGAGTAAAAGAATTGAAACTGCATTCAGCTGTGTCACTGCCTTCTTCCTTAACAACCTACTCAGCACTGCTACATCTCTGTACCTAACACTACACCATCTACCTCAACACCTACAACTACTGCCCTGGGACTACAGCTCTGCCTGTGGAGAGCTATTAAATCTTTGCTGCGCCCCACCATCTGTCCAAGAGGATCTGCACCGCAGCGTCTGCTTAACACCTTCATTGCCGAATACCACAGGTCGTGTCACAAACGAACTACCTATAAACTTTATTCCATTCCACCTATTTTACATGGACACCAAGGGCCACGGACCAGGTCACCGCCACCGTGACACATTCCTTTGATTCACCAGCCTGGTACCGAGTAATCCCCCCCACACCTGCCCTGGGGGTGATCCACATTCACAGTTAAATGTCTGAATTTTGGGGAATTATTCCCAGTTCAGAAAAACAATTGCACAAGCAATTACAAAAACTTGAGTCGAGCAAACAAACCGTCTGACACTGATTTCAATTAAGTTTTCTATTGTTCTGCATTGCTTATGCTTTTTAGCACATTAAAGGGACTTTGCCAGTATGAACTTACAGATGGCTTAGGAGGGTTGATTCCACTGACAGATGCTCCTTAAAGCGAAAGTGTCATCAGGTTTGACCAATATGAAATAAGACCACCACCTTTCAGGTCATTATAGAATGATGTATATAGGCCCCCAACCCAACTTTATTATACTCACATGAGGGGCAGTCTGGTCCGTAGGGTGTCGCTTGTCTTGATCAGCGCCACCCTTTTGACGAATGCAGAGTAAAGTACTGAAGTGCACAGGTGCCAGAAAAGGTCAAAGAGCCCCTGTGAATGTGCACTGCAGTACTTTACTCTGCCCTAGTCAGGGCAGAGAAGTATGCCTGCACAGGAGAACGATGCCGGGAACACTGTGTGGATGACGTAGAGACAAGTCATCCACATAAAGCAAGAAGGAGGATGGCATCGAAAAAGAAGGGAGGTGCTGGACCAAGACCAGCGACACCCCTCAGACTGGACCACCTGCAGTTGGACATAATAAAAGGTCTTTTTCTTCTCTTGTTCAGGTCGGGCTGCGGGCATGTATACAGCATTATAGAATCAGGCCTGAAAGATGGTTCTTACATCTCATATCAGTCAGACCTGGTGACAGGTTCACTTTAAGAATGAAAATAAGTGCAAATGTAATTAAAATGCAGGTTAGATGCCAACTACACCATATTACATTACTGATCAACTGCACTGAATCTGGCACTGCTGCTCCTCTCCTATTTCCTTCTCCTCCTATATAATGAGTCTCTGTATTATTTGCAAACTACTATATTTATCTTCTTCACCGCTGCACAACACAATACTGTCTGAAATATTTGTCCAATGTTTTAGACATTTCTCTTCCAGTCTCTATTTCTGAGCTATGAGCTCTGATGTCATCTCATTATCCTAAAATCCCCCTAAAATGGCTGCTGCGTTCCCTGTTTAGTCTTTTATATAGGGTATGATAGCCCATCTTGATTGGCTGTGCTATTACACGTGATGAAATTGCTGCAAGGTATTTTTGGGAAGCCAGTGCAGTTGTACCTGTGGTCATATCAATCTTTTGTGACTGATATAATCTTGTGCAATAATTAAAAATACAGTGGGTATTTTCTTGGCGAGTTGCCCAAATTAAATTGTTTGAAATTTATAAAATTTGACTCAAATTTGATTTGCATCAAATCAATTTGATCATCTTAAATAAATGCTCGTTACATGCACCTCACATAAATACATATACACTGTACAAACAGACTTACACATATTTTCAGGGAGTATTGTGTAATGTTTTACAATCACTGTGAATCGGGCTGCATCCTTCTGAACAGAACATTATGACGTGGTGGTTGGATAGCTAGAGCCGGAACTAGGATTGCCGTAATACTTTTTACTCAAAATATGGAAGGGAAAATTGACGCGTAACTGCACTTTCATGAAACTCATAGGCCTCGATTCATGAAGCAGTGATCTCAAGAATTCTGGCCTTAAAACTGCATGAAATGTCACCAAATTTTGCAATCTTTTGCCATTATTGCACCTATATCTAAAAAAGTGGATGAAGCTCAGACAATATGGGATATAGGCAACTGCACCCGACAATATCATCAAGATTTATGCCAGTAAGTGACTTATATTATGACAGAAATATACGCCCACAGTTGAAAAAACGACCAAATTTATTTAAAGAGGTACATGGCCCCTTAATGAATGTGATGCATCTTACTCCCGTGCTCCTGTCATTAAAACGTTATGAATTGGGGGCATAGATGTCACACAACATATTTATCATTTATTGGGGGATGAGCAGCCAAATCCCTGATGATCAAAACTTCACATTTCAATGAAAGTGCGGTTATTTCTTTAGGATCAATAAAAAATTGGTTGGTCCATCATCCGACACCAACATGGTCAGCTGTTATCAGCTCTTGAAGCCGATAGATATGTAAGGGTGTGAAGAAGAAGAACCCAAAGGAGGTTACCTTCCTTGCTCCTTACCCAGAACCACTTAGCCAGACAGCAGGGTTGCCGGGGGGAAGACTGTCTGCCCTGGACTGACTGGACCATGTGACTGCAAGGGGCAGAGAGAAAGGAGAAGGGGCGGTGGACCGGAAGGTGTGCAGGCTGAGGGCGTGAAAGCAGAGCGCGCCAGGCACGGAGGGGAGTGCGCCAGAGACAGGGGAGAGCATGCCAGAGAGAAAGCAGGCTGCAGCACTGTGCTTCAAGAGAGTGAGGACACCCCGTCAGAGCAATGAGATAGAGATACGAGCCATAGTGAGAGCTGTATGTGAGTACGTGGACTTCCCTCCTGACAGTGCAGAGACAGTGACCCGAGCGCGCAGCCCCAGTGACTGCAGTGGCAAGCCGAGACCCCTGAGTGTGGCAAGTAGACTGCCCAGTGTGTGCAGCATTGTGCCTGCGGAGAGACTGTCAGTTTAACATACAGAGACTTAGAGCAGGGGAGACT
The DNA here is from genome assembly GCF_039654945.1 of Dendrobates tinctorius. Classification (NCBI taxonomy): domain Eukaryota; kingdom Metazoa; phylum Chordata; class Amphibia; order Anura; family Dendrobatidae; genus Dendrobates; species Dendrobates tinctorius. The sequence goes on along the minus strand of NW_027361690.1, from coordinate 68,127,513 downwards.
CAGTTTCACAGCATCTCCCTGCTTCCTGCTTTAACCCCTGAGAAGAGACTGCAGAGACTTAACCCTTGAGGTTCCAGCTACACCCAGAGAAGACTACATAGACTGAGTGCTGCTTTTGATGGCGCCAACGTGGGAGAAAGAGACTAGAGTTGAGCGAAACGGGTCGGTCAAATTCATAAGTCGCCAACTTTCGCTGAAGTCGGGTTTCATGAAACGAAACCCGACCATAGTGTGAGGTCGGCGACCAGAGCGCCAAAGTCGCGTTTCAAATGATGCTTCCAGCGCCCTTTTTCAGCCAATGATGGAGGACGCACACTGTGGGCAACGCGATGACATGGGCATTGGTCACCACCATCTTTGAGAAGGGCATGCAAGTGATTGGCATGCTTTGTGTGGCGTCACAGGGGCTACAAAAGGGCGTGCATGCCGACCGCCATCTTACTTCTGCTGATATTAGCATTAGGGAGAGGTTGCAGCTGCTGATTCAGAATAAGGGAGAGCGTTAGGCAGGGAAGAAGAACAAAAAAACTGCTTCGGCTGTTAGCGATTTCCACTGTACAACACAACAGTTTGTGTGCAGTGACAGGGGAGGCTATATTTTTTGTGCATCAGCTCTGTTGGTTATTAGGCTGCCTTATAAGGCTCCCTGATAGCTGCATTGCTGTTTGCACACTGCTGTGCAAACTGTGCTGTGCAAACTGCTTTTTTAAAAGCAAAAATACTTTTCTTCCTCTTTTCTGCACAGTTACCAAACGTTCATTTTTCCACACTTTTGTGTGCAGCAGTCCTGCTTATTAGGCTGCCTGCTGCCATACTTGGACTGAGAGCATCATTGTCAGCCTCCTAAAATCTCTAGGGAGCTTCCAATTCTCCCCAATACTATATACACCTTGTACTTTGTCATACACCAGCCAATTTCAGCCTGTTAAATTCAGGTGTAATCTATAGTGGGCCTGAGATTATAGATCAGCCTCCTAAAATCTCTAGGGAGCTTCAAATTCTCCCCAATACTATATACACCTTGTACTTTGTCATACACCAGCCAATTTCAGCCTGTTAAATTGAGGTGTAATCTATAGTGGGCCTGAGATAATAGTTCAGCCTCCTAAAATCTCTAGGGAGATTCAAATTCTCCCCAATACTATAAATGGGTCGCCCTCCCAGGGCCGTGGGGTACTCGGTACCAGACCCGATGAGCTTCAATGGGAGATGTCACGGCAGCTGGGACCCGGCCCGTGGCCCTGGGCGCCCATTGTAAAAGGGGGGGGAATGTTCAGTGTGCTTATGATGATCAGAGTTTATGAATGAATGAGCCGTGACGCCACCTGTGGTGTTCAGCAATGAAGGTGTTAAGCCGGCGCTGCAGACAGATCCTCTGGGACAGATGGTGTGGTGCAGCAATGATGTTATAGCCCTCCACAGACAGGGCTGTAGTCCCAGGGCAGGGTAGGTGAAGTGACACTTAGATGTTGTGGTGTCGGGCACAGGGGATGTAGCAGTGCCGGGTAGGTTGACACAGGAATAAGTGGAGGACACGAAGCCATGTAGTTCCAAAGCTTTACTCACAGTCTGTTGTGGCACAAGAGCCCGCATCCGTGCCGTGTCCTCCGGGTCAGGTGCTCAGCCAACCTCTAGGCAAGATGAAGTACTCCTTTCCAACACTCCGCCAACTTATATGCCTTTTCTGAACGTCTCCTTCTTAGCACCTTTAGTGAAGTACTCACACTACTGAGTTACACTGGAGTTCCTCCTGTCAGATGTTTCTATGAACTCTACTTGTACGGCAGACAGCTGTAGCCTGCTTCGGGGACTCCTTACTACCTAGTCCCGGCTCACACACGTTGCTGTTGTGCCCCCAAGTCTGGTGTGGGAATAAAGAGGTGACAACTTCTATTCCTCCGGTGTCTGCTGCAGGACCTTTAGTATCCATACAACCTCGGGGACCGGACCCCGGCCTTGCGCTTAGAACTTGGAAGGGTTCTCCTCTAACCCTAATCCTTGGTTCTCTTCTTCTTCTCACGTTCCGTATTAATCTTTCCCTTCTTATGGAGAGTCAGGCTTTCTATTAATGTTCCTTTCCTGTGCCAGCAGACCCAGGTCACAGAGGTCGGCTGCAGCACTTCCTTCAATACATCCCACTCCGGGGATCTCCTTTCACAGACTGAACTCGTCAGACTCCTGTGACAAACTGACTAATTCCTACTCTCTTCCCGCTCTTTTGAATGCAAAACTAAACTCCACCCGCCTCCCAGCACGCTTCGTGTTCCAAGCAGGGAGCCACCAAAGGGTGCTTTGCTACACTACTATGTTGTGTGGGATGCAGGTGTTGGAGCGTGGTCAGGTGTCTCCACCTTACCTGAATGGTGGGGTACCACACCTCAGGAGGAGGTGCAGTACCTCTGTGGCAACTGAACCCTCAGGGGCGCCACATACCCCCCCGTTAAACACAGCACGTCCATGGGCTGCAAGAAAAACAAAGGTTGTCAAATACAGGAACATACAAAAATTTTTGTAATGCTAATTAAACAGTTCTTATCTAAACTTCCCTGTTGTGAGTTCATTTTCTGGTCTACCAGTTGCGAGTTCTCCTTCCAGGCTCCCTCTGGTGGTAACAGGCGGTATTGAGGCTGATTTAATCAGTAGAGATCTGCCACCTGATAATGAGGATGACGATTGGACCTCAGGAATTTCAGACTGGATTTAAGTCAGCTGACGCCCTATTCTGGTGCTGGTGATTCCTTCTGGCTTTTCAGCTCTTGGTGTTCAGCTCTGTTCCAGTCATTTCAAGCTAAGTTTTCCTGCCAATGTTCACACTTGATTTTGTTGGTCTATTCAGTTTTTTGTGTGGTCAGCCAGCCTCGGCTGGGGCTGTGCTGAATTTCCACTCCTATTTATCTGTATTTGCCAATTTGTTTTTTGTCCCCTATTAGATTGAAATATTCTGAGACAGTGCAAAAAGAGGCCAGAGTGCTGATATAGTGGGAGAAGTCTAGTGACTTCAGGGTTAATTTTGCTATCAGAAGTGTTGGACATTATTTTTGTAGGGTTTTTGGCAGATTGCAGACAGTGTCTTTCCTTTCCTGTCCTTTCTAGTTAGTTTGGGCCCCATCATTTGCTCAGCCTATTTTCCTGCCTGTGTTTGTGCTTTCATCTTGTTTCATCGTCAATACATGTGTGGGGGCTGTCTTTCCTTTGGGGTCTGCTCTGGGGCAGTTAGTTTTCCCCTTTCTTGCTTTAGGCTTATTTTGTTCCTCCGGTGGTGACGAAGCATCTAGGATCATCGTAGGAACGCTCCACAGCTGCTGCTAGTTATGTGGTTAGGATCAGGGATCTGCAATCTGCATAGTACCAACCTCTCTGGTTTTTCTGGGACTTAGCTTGTTTTGTTTTTTCCTCCTCGGTGACCCATTCATAACCGAATCACCAGCCATACCGCAGATTCTAGGGTACTCAAAAGCAGGAAAAGGTTGTTAAAAAAAGTGTCAGAATTTTTTTAATGTATTTTTTCCTCTTTTTCTCTGGGGCCGTAGGAGGATTTTTTTTTCCCTAATGGAGATTAAGCAATTGTCTGATCATGTGGAGCAACTTGCTGCTGAAGTGCAGGGAATTTCCACCTACCTCATTCAGTCACATGCTGCTGAACCTAAGATCCCTACTCCTGATGTGTTTTCTGGGAATCGGTCTAAATTTCTGAATTTTAAGAATAATTGTAAATTATTTCTTGCCTTGATGCCTAACTCATCGGGGAGCTCTGCGCAGCAGGTTAAAATTGTCATCTCCTTGCTGCGCGGCGATCCCCAGGATTGGGCTTTTTCTCTGACACCTGAAAATCCTATTCTGACTAATGTGGATGCATTTTTTCAAGCCTTGGGGTTGTTGTATGATGAACCTAATGCTGTTGATCAAGCTGAGATAACACTGTTGGCATTCAACCAGGGTCAGGATTCTGCAGAGTTATACTGTCAAAAATTCTGAAAGTAGGCGGTCCTTACTACATGGAATGATAGTGTATTGGCAGCTCTCTTTCGGAAGGGTTTATCAGAGACCGTAAAAAATGTTATGGTGGGATTTCCTGTTCCCTCTGGTCTGGATGATTCTATATACCGAATCACAAGGAAAAACCCGAATTTAATGGTCAATAGTACAATTATAATAAAAAATATATTTTTTAAAAAAATATAAGAAAATTAGAAACAATAATAATGTTTAAAATACCCTTATTATATAATAGTGGTACATATATATAAAAAAGCAATGTGTGCTCAAATCAATTAAAATATATACCAATATAGGTTTAATAAACAACATACACAGCGGTCCACATATATAAGATAATGTAATTTACACCTTTTCAAAATAATTGTCCAATAAAAAAGTAACCAAAAATATATCAAGCGCCAAAGCAATTATGTAGGCTTAAACAAAGTGTCAATATATTCAATGAAAAACTGCAAAGGTGCAATATCAGCCATCTAATAGTGAAGTGTTCATCCAAATGATACAAATTAAAGTGCTAAGTGCAAAAAAAGGGGGGCAAAAGTGCTAAAGGACAATTAAGGGTGTATACCTTTAAGGACCGCCGGTAAGCGAGCAACACAGCCCCGACGCGCGTTTCGGAATGAATCCTTCATCGGGGCTGTGTTGCTCGCTTACCGGCGCAACATCAGAAGTTTAGAATGCGTAATAAGCTGTTTTTTCTGTGGAGACGCCTCTCATACTATTTCTGTCTGCCCTAGACGAGAGAAACGTTTTGCACACACATTTGCTGTGGGCAGTGTACAACCTAAGTTCCTTTTGGCAATTACTCTGATCTGCTCCTTATCCACGTTTTCCACTAAGGCTTTTGTGGATTCAGGAGCAGCGTTGAATCTGATGGATTTGGACTTTGCTAAACGTTGTGGGTTTTCCATGACCCCTCTGCCGATGCCTATTCCTTTGAGGGGTATTGATGCTACTCCTTTGGTGGAGAATAAACCCCAGTTTTGGACCCAGGTGATAATGCGAGTTACCCCAGACCACCAAGAAAATTGTAAATTTTTGGTGCTGCATAATTTGCATGATAATATTGTTCTGGGTTTTCCCTGGTTGCAAACTCATAATCCAGTTTTGGATTGGAAATCTGGGTCTGTGGTGAGTTGGGGTTGTCAGTGTGTTCTTAGGGACACTCCTGTTTTCTCCACCTCTCCTCAGTCTCATGATATTCCTGATTATCTGGCTGATGTATTTAGTGAGAGTAAGTCTGCATGTTTGCCTCCTCATAGGAGTTATGACTGTGCAATTGAGTTGATGCCTGGGGGTAAATTTCCCAAGGGTCGGTTTTTCAACTTACCAGTACCCGAACATGATGCTATGTGATCCTATATTAAGGAGTCATTGGAGAAGGGTCATATTAGACCATCCTCGTCACCTTTAGGTGCTGGGTTTTTTTTTGTGGCAAAGAAAGATGGTTCATTAAGACCGTGTATTGATTATCTTTCCCTTAACAAGATGACGGTTAAATATCAGTACCCGTTACCTCTGATGTCTGATTCATTCTCCAGAGTTAAGAGTGCCTGCTGGTTTACTAAGCTTGACCTCAGGGGGGCGTATAATCTTATTCGCATCAAGCATGGGGATGAATGGACAACGGCGTTTAATACTCCGGAGGGACATTTTGAGTACCTGGTGATGCCTTTTGGGCTCACTAATGCCCCTTCTGTCTTCCAGTCCTTTATGAATGATATTTTCCATGATTTTGTGGATAAGTTTTTGATCATCTATCTGGATGATATTTTGATCTTTTCTAGTGATAGGGATTCCCATGTGGAACACGTCCGGACTGTGTTCCGGATTTTGAGGGAGAATTCCCTGTTTATTAAGGGATCGAAATGCCTCTTTGGTGTACAGAGGATTTCATTTTTGGGATTTATCTTGTCTCTGTCGACTATTGAAATGGACCCGGCCAAGGTACAGGCCATCTATGATTGGGTTCAGCCTACTTCTTTGAAGGCCCTCCAGAAGTTTTTGGGTTTTGCTAATTTCTATCATAAATTTATAGGTAATTTTTCTGGTATTGTAAAACCACTGACTGATCTGACCAAGAAGGGCGCTGATGTGGTGAATTGGTCTCCTGAGGCTGTCTCAGCATTTCAGGAGCTTAAGCGGAGATTTACTTCAGCTCCAGTTTTACGACAACCTGATGTCTCACTTCCATTTCAGGTGGAGGTAGATGCTTCTGAGATTGGTGCAGGAGCTGTTTTGTCCCAAAAGGACCCTGTGACTTCTAAGATGAATCCCTGTGCCTTCTTTTCTCGAAAGTTCTCCCCATCTGAACGCAACTATGACGTGGGGAATCGGGAATTGCTTGCCAAGAAATGGGCATTTGAGGAGTGGAGACATTGGTTGGAGGGAGCTAGACATCAAGTTGTGGTCCTCACCAATCTCAAAAATTTGATTTATCTGGAGTCGGCCAAACGCTTGAATCCTAGACAGGCTAGATGGGCCTTGTTTTTCACGTATTTTAATTTTGTGGTCTCTTTTCTTCCAGGCACTAAGAATGTTAAGGCAGATGCCCTTTCTTGGAGTTTCTTTGCCGATTCTCTGAATGTGACCAAGCCTACTACCATCCTAGGTGAGGGGGTAGTTCTTTCTGCCATTTCACCCGATTTGAGATGCGCCCTGGAGGAATTTCAGGAGGATAAACCTGAGCATTGCCCTATGGGAAAATTGTATGTTCCTGACCAGTGGAGAAAGAGAGTGATGTCTGAAATTCATTGCTCAGCATTGGCTGGTCATCCAGGTATTTTTGGTACCAGAGATTTGGTGAGTCGGTCTTTTTGGTGGCCTGCCTTATCTCGTGATGTCAGGAATTTTGTACAGTCCTGTGGGACTTGTTCTCGGTCTAAACCCTGTTCTCATTCTAGTGGGTTGCTGATGCCCCTGCCGGTGCCCAAGAGGCCATGGACCCATATCTCAATGAATTTTATTTCTGATCTTCCTGTCTCTCAGAGAATGACTGTTATCTGGGTGATTTGTGATAGATTTTAGAAGATGGTCCATCTTGTACCACTCCCAAAGTTGCCATCTTCCGCTGAGTTGTTGCCCTTGTTTTTACAACAGGTGGTTCGGTTACATGGGATTCCTGAGAACATTGTGTCCGACAGAGGAGTCCAGTTTGTTTCCAGATTCTGGAAAGCCTTTTGTTCCAATCTGGGAATTCAGTTATCCTTCTCCTCCGCATTTCATCCCCAGACCAATGGACAGACTGAGAGAACAAACCAGACCTTGGAGTCTTATTTAAGATGTTTTATATCTGCTGATCAGGATGATTGGGTCTTATTTTTGCCCTTGGCCGAATTCGCGTTGAACAATAGAGCTAGTTCTGCCACTTTGATGTCACCCTTTTTCTGTAATTTTGGGTTTCTTCCTCGATTCTCTTCAGGGCAAGTGGAATCTTCGTCCTGCCCAGGTGTGGACACTGTGGTTGAGAGAATGCAGCAGGTATGGGACCAAGTGGTGGATAAGTTGTCACTCTCTCAGGACAAGGCCCAGCGATTTTCCAACCGGCATAGGACCATTATGGCCAGGAGGATAATTCTTGGGTCTCTGCCTCTGATATTCATGCCAATAGATTGGTTCGTGCTTTTCACCGGGCCCATCCTGATCGGCCTGGTGGCGTGGATGAGGGTTCGGTGACCCCTCCTCAAGGGGGGGTACTGTTGTGAGTTCATTTTCTGGTCTATCAGTTGTGAGTGCTCCTTCCAGACTTCCTCAGGTGGTAACAGGAGGTAGTGAGGCTGATTTAATCAGTAGAGATCTGCCACCTGATAATGAGGATGACGATTGGACCTCAGGAATTTCAGACTGGATTTAAGTCAGCTGACGCCCTATTCTGGTGCTGGTGATTCCTTCTGGCTTTTCAGCTTTTGGTGTTCAGCTCTGTTCCAGTCATTTCAAGCTAAGTTTTTCTGCTAATGTTCACACTTGATTTTGTTGGTCTATTCAGTTTTTTGTGTGGTCAGCCGGGCTGGGGCTGTGCTGAATTTCCACTCCTATTTATCTTTTATTTGCCAAATTGTTTTTTGTCCCCTATTAGATTGGCCTCTTTTTTCTCTGTCTCAGAATGTTTCAGAGTGCTGATATAGTGGGAGAAGTCTAGTGACTTCAGGGTTAATTTTGTTATCAGAAGTGTTGGACATTATTTTTGTAGGGTTTTTGGCAGATTGCAGACAGTGTCTTACCTTTCCTGTCCTTTCTAGTTAGTTTGGGCCCCATCGTTTGCTCAGCCTATTTTCCTGCCTGTGTTTGTGTTTTCATCTTGTTTCACCGTCAATACATGTGTGGGGGCTGTCTTTCCTTTGGGGTCTGCTCTGAGGCAGTTAGTTTTCCCCTTTCTTGCTTTAGGCTTATTTAGTCCTCCGGCAGTGACGAGGCATCTAGGATCATCATAGGAACGCTCCATGGCTGCTGCTAGTTGTGTGGTTAGGATCAGGGATCTGCAATCTGCATAGTTACCAATCTTTCTGGTTTTTCTGGGACTTAGTGTTAGGAGTGGCGGAAGGCACTAAAAAAAAAAAAATAATTAAAGTGCCTTCGCCACTCGGGGTCCACCGTGCGGCAGGTGATAAGACCGCTGCTAGAGAGGCAGAGCACTATGGCAATAAAGTGCACGGGGTTAACTGCACTCAGAGTGCACTGAAGCAAGCTCTGTTAAGGACACAGAGCCGCAACCTTAAAGTACACAAAAACGCTGTGTCTGTTTAAGCCACAGAACAACAGCGACACGGTAATAAAGGGTCACTGGAGCAGCCTTAAAAGTCAGAACTACTCCGACAAGACCTACCGTGAAAAGAGGTGCGAGACGTCGCAACTGCGAACGCTCGAGGAACTGCAATCGCAGCGCGGTGTGAACGGAGCCTCAGCGGAGACACCGCGATATTGCTGGCGCGATGCAGGACGTTAGCTGCTGAGACAGGAATAGCTGGAGCACGCTGGCGCTGCTACTGGCGGCTGCCCAATCACTCACACATTTGTATTATCAGAGGGAAGGGGTTTCTTAATAAGTCAGTCACCAGTCCAAGCATCCGTCACCTTACATACAGCAGCTGTATGAAAATACTAGCGCATGGCATAGCGGCCATGCGCACTTTTTATAGCGTACGGGACCTGCCAGAAATCTCCAGAGCCCTGAGCTAAGCCAATGGAATCAGAAGCAGGACCTGAGCACCAGGATCCTGAACTCCAATGGGAGCTCGTCCCGTGGGCATGCTCAGAAGTTGGAAAAAAGGACTTAGCCTCTGGAGACAAATGTGAGAACCTGGATTCCCGCATAGGCAGCATAGAACCCAGATTCCTAACACTTAGCTTATTTTGTTTTTTCCTCCTCGGTGACCCATTCATAACACTTCCCAATGTGGGAGGCACTCATTCTTGAACGTTGCAAACAATTTTTTTAACTATCTATGTTGTAATATAGTACCTATTTCAAAAGTGCTATTGGCAGTAACTCACTACCACTTCAAGTATTCTTCATCAACACATTTCTTCTTCATCTCTTCTTTCACATTTTCTACTTCCTATTGTTAATCTTAAGTGACAACCGCTGATGCCTGGTTCGTCACCGGTCAATTTTTAAAACTTTATTCAAATATTAAAGCATTAGTCTAAACTCTATAAAGCATTCACTGTTTACTTTTTCTTTTCTATCAAAAATACTAGACATTCTTTTCTATTAAAAATACTAGACATCATCAATAAGTGCAATATAGACATTGATCCAGCCAAGATGTCTTGAAATGTCCTTATTATCAATGAGGTAGTCCTTATTCTTAAAAGACTTATGTAAAACCAAGAAAGGGCACCTAAGGAGGTGCAACTATTTACATTACAGTTCTGGATCATTCAGTGTCCATGATCTCCACAGTTCAATAAGGAAAACGCTGCCAATAAAACTGGGCAACAAAACTGGAAACAACAGGGAAAACATCATGATAACCAAAAATGGAAAACTAGAAAAACAAGCACAATGGTGCTAATACCCTCTTGGGTAACAGAGTTAGTTATTTTCTCCTTTAGTGTTGGTGTTCCCCTACTGGGGTACTGGAAGCGGATGACTTGGGCTGCTGCTTCCAGGGGAGAACTTCTGGACATCCTTTTCCTGTTGACTGTTTACCATAGGACGAGGTGGTGGCAGCTGGGTGGATTGCTGCCTGAGGTACAGCTGGTGTAACTACCTGTACCATGGGGTGGGCGACAGGGATAGATGTTGCCTGCCTAGCATTGGTAGGTGTGATCACTACAGTGGGTGGTACTACTGCTGGGGGAACATAAGCGTGTTCCTTCTTATAGGCCGCAATGAAATCTTCAGGAATGCGGCGCACGTTCATCGCGTACCATCCACGCAGACCCTCATGCCGGGTAAAGGTTACATATTCCCCCGGTTGCATATCCCTAGTAGGGTGTCCCTTCCTCAGGTGTGACTCCACATCTCTCCTGCTGAAGAACAGGTCACTGATCCTCTTGGGGTCTGCAATGAACCCAAACCCCTGCTCATGATTCACATTGAGGACCTGTCCCCATCCAGCTGAGTCCAGAGAACCATAGTGACCGGCACGGACTTTTTCCTTCCGGTCCAGATCTGGGCCTAACACAGCCAGCCTCCTCCATTCCCTTTCTCTTTGCTCGGCTGCCAGCTGACAAATGGTTTCTTGGCAACAAGCCCGTGTCTCATCTTCAACTTCCCGGGGCCTGCTACTACCCACAGTGGACAAGGGTACTACCGCTAGGGGTTCAGGTGTTTCCCCCCCAGGGCACAGAGTCCCGGTCCCAGACGAGGTCCAGCACCACTTGTCCGGATGCTGCAGCAGCTACACACCCGGAGGCCTTCCCAGGGGCAGTAGACGTACCTGGGGCCTCTGTTATGAATGAGTCACCGTAGGAGGCAAAAACGGAAATACTAGCTAAGTCCAGAAAACCAGAGAAGTTGGCAGCTATCGGATTGCAGACCCCTGAACCTAACAACAACAACTAGCAGTAGCAGTGGGGGGTTCCTACGGTGCCCTAGACCCCTCGATCACAGCCGGAGAACTACATAGCCTAAAGACAGAAAGGGAAATCTAAACTGCCCCAGAGCAGACCCCAAAGCAATAGGCAGCCCCCAACATATAATGACGGTGAAGCAAGATGAAAAAACACTCACACAGATAGAAAGATAGGCTGAGCAAATGATGGGGCCCAAGCTAACTAAATAGGACAGAATAGAAAAGCTGCTGTCTGCAATCCACCAAAACCCCCTCAAAAACAAGAGCCAACAGACTGATAGGGAAAAAAGCCCTGAAGACGCTAAGCTTCAAAAAGACTATATCAGTACTCAGGTATTATCTGAAGACAGAGCAAAAAGGAATTCAGCTCACCCAGCAGGGAAAGGCAGAAATCCAGAAAAACAAGGCAAAACAAAACCAAAACACAAATACAAAAAGTAGAGCAGAAAACTTAGCTTTTGAGGAGCAGGAATCAGACTGGTCTCCAAGAATCCCTCAGAGTAATCACCCGCAAGGCAGAAGGGCGTCGGCTGCCTTATATCCAGTCAGCAATCCCAGTCACCCAGTCATCATCATTCTGCTCAGGTGCTTTGTAATCAGCCTCACTACCTTCCTTCACCAGAAGAGGGAGTTCATCAGACCTCAATGGTGAAGGGGAAAATGAACTCACAACAAGCCTTCTGTCGGTGTCCTGGCTCCTGTGCAGACTTGAGGCAGCAGACAGCAGCAGGAACATCTTCAGGGATAGTCCATTTGGATGTCGCCGGCGGTGGAGCAGATGGCGCCTCTGGGTCCGCAGGGGTCTCTGGTGGGACCTGCGCAGCCGCATCAGGTCCAGGCGGGGGCTTAACTTCTTCCTCCACTTCAGCTCCCAGGCTCTCGGACAACTCCTCCTGGCAGGCCTCACCCAGCGGTGATGACAGCGGGGAGATGGTGATAGACGCTGCCGGTGGTATTGCAGCGGCCGCAGGCTCCACAGGGTCTGCCTGGAGGAGATCCGGTGCAGCAGTGGCGGGTACCGGTGACTGGGGTACCGCTGATGGAGGCCTCTCCTGGGCGTGCTGCAAGTTAATCCTCCAAAACGCCTCCTGCCTCAGTCGCAGACGGGTGCTGCTGCTCCAGCTGCTGACGGTTCATGCCGGAAGCCAGATCGGAGCCTTCAGCCATTACACCGGGGAGATTCAGCTCAACCTTCCTTCGCTCTTCAGGCCTCCTCTCCCCTTCCATCATGGCGCTCTCTCCTTCTTCCTATCTGGACTCTTTTCCCGCCACCGGCCCTCGCTCCTCCTTCTGGGGGCGGCATCTTCTTCCTACTCCTCCATACCAGGCCAGTATACGAACCCCTTGGGGGGTGGGCCATTTTGCGGTTGCATAGAAGTTCAGGCAGGGGAAGCCCCGGACAGTTCGCGGTCTTTTCTTAGGACCACCCATATTGTCACGACCTTCTTCTCCACGCCGGCGGCCATTTTTAGAGTCCATTTTACAGTCTATTAAATTGGGTCTTTTGCACATTTCCACAAATTTTTAAGTCCAATAAATCGTAGGCACACAGAACCCGGTAGCACCGGGCTTCGTTATCCTTTTCATGACGCCAAGTCTTGGGTTGCCCTCCCAGGGCCGTGGGGTACTCGGTACCAGACCAGATGAGCTTCAATGGGAGATGTCACGGCAGCTGGGACCTGGCCCGTGTCCTTGGGCGCACATTGTAAAAGGGGGGGAATGTTCAGTGTGCTTATGATGATCAGAGTTTATGAATGAATGAGTCGTGATGCCACCTGTGGTGTTCGGCAATGAAGATGTTAAGCCGATGCTGCAGACAGATCCTCTGGGACAGAAGGTGTAGTGCAGCAATGATGTTATAGCCCTCCACAGGCAGGGCTTTAGTCCCAGGGCAGGGTAGGTGAAGTGACACTTAGATGGTGTAGTGTTGGGCGCAGGGGATGTAGCAGTGCCGGGCAGGTAGATGCAGGAATAAGTGGCGGACACCAGGGCATGTAGTTCCAAAGCTTTACTCACAGTCTGTTGTGGCACAAGAGCCCGCATCCGTGCCGTGTCCTCCGGGTCAGGAGCTCAGCCAACCTCCAGGCAAGATGAAGTACTCCTTTCCAACACTCCGCCAACTTATATGCCTTTTCTGAACGTCTCCCTCTTATCGCCTTTAGTGAAGTACTCACACTACTGAGTTACACTGGAGTTCCTCTTGTCAGATGTTTCTATGAACTCTACTTGTACGGCAGACAGCTGTAGCCTGCTTCGGGGACTCCTTACTACCTAGTCCCGGCTCACACACGTTGCTGCTGTGCCCCCAAGTCTGGTGTGGGAATAAAGTGGTGACAACTTCTATTCCTCCGGTGTCTGCTGCAGGACCATTAGTATCCATACAACCTCGAGTACCGGACCCCGGCCTTGCACTTAGAACTTGGAAGGGTTCTCCTCTAACCCTAATCCTTGGTTCTCTTCTTCTCCTCACGTTCCGTATTAATCTTTCCCTTCTTATGGAGAGTCAGGCTTTCTATAAATGTTCCTTTCCTGTGCCAGCAGACCCAGGTCACTGAGGTCGGCTGCAGCACTTCCTTCAATCCATCCCACTCCGGGGATCTCCTTTCACAGACTGAACTCGTCAGACTCCTGTGACAAACTGACTAATTCCTACTCTCTTCCCGCTCTTTTGAATGCAAAACTAAACTCCACCTGCCTCCCAGCACGCTTCGTGTTCCAAGCAGGGAGCCACCAAAGGGTGCTTTGCTACACTACTATGTTGTGTGGGATGCAGGTGTTGTAGCATAGTCAGGTGTCTCCACCTTACCTGAATGGTGGGGTACCACACCTCAGGAGGAGGTGCAGTACCTCTGTGGCGACTGAACCCTCAGGGGCGCCACATATACACCTTGTACTTTGTCATACACCAGCCAATTTCAGCCTGTTAAATTGAGGTTTAATCTATATTGGGCCTGAGATAATAGTTCTGCCTCCTAAAATCTCTAGGGAGATTCAAATTCTCCACAATACTATATACACCTTGTACCTTGTTTTACAGTACCATATAGCTGGTGGTATTTTGGGTACATTTTTCCAAAAATGAGGAAGTATGGTGGAAGAGGCCGTGGAAGTGGGCGGGGGTTGCCAGCTGGTACTGATGGTGGTGGGGGTGGGGGTGCATCTGCTGGTAGTGGCAAAAGCACAATAGCACCTAAGGCAGGAGGTGTTGAGCCTGCGTCATCATCTGGCTTCACAAGGCCTCGAAGGCTCCCTTTTCTGAGAGTAGGTAAACCGCTTTTAAAGCCGGAGCTTTAGGAGCAAGTTTTGGCTTACATTGCTGACACAGCCTCCAGCTCTATCGCCACCTCTTCTGAAGTTTCAAAAAATATAAGCACTGAGTCGTCAGTGGAGGCTCCTGGTCAGGAACATCACCTTTCCTTGTGTCCTTCACCCCTACCAAAAGTGAAGGATGCGGCAGGCCACAATACAGATTACTCCATGGAGCTCTTTTCACATACCATGCCTGGGTTATCAAGTCAAATCGTGAATTCCCCAGTCCAAGATGAATCGGACATGGAGTGCACTGATGCACAGCCACTGCTAGATTTTTCTGCTGGTACATTCACTCAGAGCACTACATTGTCCTCGCAGTGTACTGAGCCAGAATCCGACCCTGATGAAACTCAGGTGCCCCTTCCCGCATACTATACCACCTTACACGGTGACACAGAGGAAGGTGCACATGAAACTGAAGAGGAGGTGATGGATGACCCAGTTGTTGACCCAGATTGGCATCCATTGGGGGAAGAGGATGCCGCTGCCAATAGCTCAGAAGAGGAGGAGGAGGATCCGCAGCAGGCATCGACATCGCAACAGCTGTTATCTGGCAGGCCTGTAGCAGTCCAAAAACGGTTTACAAAAACCCAAAGAGTTGCAGGACAGCTTGGCCAGACGGTCAAAGTAGCACAGCATGCAAGGCCTCAAAATGTCTTTCATAGTAGGAAGAGTGCAGTGTGGCACTTTTTTGAACAAAATCCTAATGATCAAGCAAAGATTATCTGTAAGAAGTGCGCAAAGACCTTTAGCCGAGGGAAAAATCTGAGAAATTTGAATACCAGTTGCATGCTTAGACATTTAACCACCATGCACTTGCAAGCGTGGACGGACTACCAAATCTCACGTACCGCATGTGCACCTGCTCCGAATGAAGGTAGTCAGCAACACTACATCGCTTCCCCCACTGTAAGCCCACCGGTTAGCACACCACCAGCAGCAAATGTTGAGGTGTCGTGGCAAGGCCAATGCAGTCAGGGAATCACAATGTTATTGATATGAAAGACTGAATCTAGGCCATCAGCTAGACCACCAACACTATCACCATCACCAACCCTCTTTCAGTCCGCCATGTCCACTGCTAGTTCCACCATATGCAGCTCTCAAGTCCAGCTCACCCTACCAGAGACTCTCAGTAGGACAAGAAAGTACTCATCCTCTCATCCGCGTACACAGTGTTTGAACGCCCACATTGCCAAACTTATCTTGTTAGAGATGATGCCCTACCGGTTGGATGAAAGCGAAGCTTTCCGCGAGCTCATGGCCTACACAGTACCACGCTATGACCTACCCAGTCAGCACTTCTTTTCGCAAAAAGCCATCCCAGCCCTCCACCTGCATGTGAAAGACCGCATTGTCCATGCACTCAAGCAATCAGTGAGTGGAAAGGTGCACCTCACAACAGATACATGGTCCAGTAGGCATGGCCAGGGCCGCTACGTGTCCATCACTGCGCACTGGGTTAATGGGGTGGATGCAGGGTCCACAGGGGACAGCGGCGGTGGGACAGTGCTGCCTAGGCCACGGTATAGGAAACAGTTGGCTGTAGGCGTTCGACCCTCCTCCTCCACCTCCAGAAGCGAAAGCTCATCCACAGAGCGCAGTCACATGAGCACTCCATCCGCAGCTGCCAGTGTTGCACCCGAGGTGTCCCACTATCGAACAGCTAGTGGTAAGCGTCAGCAGGCTGTGTTGAAGATGATGTGTTTGGGCGACAACAGACACACAGCGGAGGTACTGGCCAACTACTTGCAGCGACAAACTGAGTCATGGCTGGGCAATCTACATCTTGAGGCAGGCAAGGTAGTTAGTGATAACGGACGGAATTTTGTGGCAGCCATAGCCCTTTCAAAACTCAGACACATACCTTGCCTGGCTCACACCTTGAACCTAGTGGTGCAGTGCATCCTCAATAATTATCCGGAGTTAACAGCCCTGCTCCATAAGGTGCGAAGACTGTACTCGCACATCCGCCGGTCGCCCGTACACTCCAGTCACATGCAGAAGCTGCAGTGATTGCTCCACCTTCCCAAGCACCTCCTAATTATCAACATTGCAGCAAGGTGGAACTCCACCCTGCACATGGCTCAGAGGCTGTGCGAACAGAGGCAGGCTGTAATGCATTTGTGGGAGGATACACAGGCAGGCAGTTTGAAGGCAGACAAGGAGTTGTCTGGTGTGCAGTGGTCAAAGCTGAAAGACCTCTGTAAAGTCCTTCAGTGTTTTGAGGAATGCACACGGCTGGTAAGAGCAGATGACGCCATCATAAGCATGAGCATCCCACTTATGCGTCTGCTCATGCAAACTTTAACGCACATTAAGGAGCAGGCGTCTGCAGCCGAGGAGGAAGAGGAGGAGGGAAGCCCTGATGACAGTCAGCCATTGTCTGCTCAGGGAATTCTCCTGGATGAGGTGGAGGAAGAAGAGTAGGAGGAGGATGATGGGGATGATTATTTAGGGGAGGAGGATGCTTCTCAGGGGGCAAGAGAAAATGTTGGCATGGCAAGGTCAGGTACAGGGCTTGTGCGTGACTGGAGGGATGTTGATTTGCCAGAAAGTCCTCCTCCACACACCACTCGCAGTTAGTAGTATGCTCGTGACAAATGTCATCCTAATGAAGGATTACATCAATTCTCAAAGATAGTATAATAGGACATTCATGGAAAAAATTAGACCTATCGCACTGATATACAACACAACCATGAGCAAAAAAGCTCCAAAAAACGCGATAAATAGGTCAACACATAATAAAGTAGAAAAATATATAAATTTATTGACAGAAGTATGTTAAAAAATCGAATACAAATCCATATAGGGGGATGTTAGGAAAAATAGTGTCAAATCCAAAACAGAATGGGCTAAACAGCAAAGGGAGACAGAACTAGAAAGCAAACTGGTTTGCAAAGTTGATGTAAAAAAGGAAAGAAGGTAATATAATTAATGAAATGGTAACCTCAAAATCATCATTATATCATTATACCAAGTGTCCATATTTCATCATGTAACATCAGGACATCATATGTCCACAATGGGCACAATGCACAAGTGTAAAGAACATAATAAAGGACACTCACCAGCGGCTATCAGACTGTACACCCACCCCGACGCGCGTTTCGGAGGGTCAGTCCTTCATCAGGGGGCATGACACATGGGTGAGACAAGGCCAAATAAATACCGGCGAAAACCGGAAGTGGCGGCGTCAGCTGACCGGAAGTGACGCATGCACAGACTCAGCAGCCGCGGTCACGAGCGGCGTCGGCGTCATGCCACGAGGGCGCACCATGGCAACCACAGGGGCTAGAGACGCCGAAAGCCGCGCGGGAGCGGGGGAGCCAGACGCGCATGCGTCATGTCAGTAACGAAGTCACAAGGATATAAAACAATAACTGGTGATGATCATACAAAATGAATAAGCTCAATAAATCAATATAGAAAATACATATATGTGTATAGGACAGGGGGGAAGAAAGGAGGGGAAGGAAAGGGGGGGGGGGGGAAAGGAGGATTTCATTAATTATATTACCTTCTTTCCTTTTTTACATCAACTTTGCAAACCAGTTTGCTTTCTAGTTCTGTCTCCCTTTGCTGTTTAGCCCATTCTGTTTTGGATTTGACACTATTTTTCCTAACATCCCCCTATATGGATTTGTATTCGATTTTTTAACATACTTCTGTCAATAAATTTATATATTTTTCTACTTTATTATGTGTTGACCTATTTATCGCGTTTTTTGGAGCTTTTTTGCTCATGGTTGTGTTGTACACCACTCGCAGTGCATCATTGACACCTGGAACATTGGCCCACATGTGTGATTATGCCTTTCAGATCCTAAAAAGGGATCCCCGCATTGCCAAAGTGATGAACGATGATGACTACTGGTTGGCCAGCATCCAGGATCCACGCTATAAAGGCAAATTCCAAAACATCATGCCACAGGAGAACCTAGAGCTAATATTGGCTAACAAACAAGCAACTCTGGTAAACCGCTTGTTTGAGGCATTCCCAGCACACAGTGGTGGTGATGGTTCTCCCACGAGCCGTAGGGAGCAACATGGAAGAGGTGTTCGTGGTGCACACAGCCAAAGTGACGTTGGACACAGGGTTTCATGACCATGCTGTGGACTGATTTTTCAAGTACCGCTCACACGACTGGTAATACTGCATCGATTGAAAGTGACAGGAGACAGCAGTTGTCAACTATGGTTACAAACTACTTCTCCCATATCGATGTTCTCCCTCACAGGTCATTCCCCTATGACTATTGGGCCTGTAAACTGGACACCTGGTCTGAATTGGCACAATATGCCTTACAGGAGCTCGCTTGCCCTGCTGCTACTGTGCTATCTGAAAGAGTCTTCAGTGCTGCTGGATCAACCCTGACAGAAAAAAGGACCCATCTGTCAACCCAAAATGTTGATAATCTAACCTTCATTAAAATGAACCATGCATGGGTTTCAAAGGATTTTGTACCACCTTCCCCTGCTGACACGTAGGTTGACAGAAAAATGGCTCGCTTTTGTCCTCCTCTTTCTCGGACTGTTCCAATTCCTCCATTTTCAGCTGCTGAATGTCCAACATCAACATATGCCATTTTTCAACCTTCCTAACTGGGCTGCCTCCCCCCCAAGGGCCGGTGTCACAACCTGGCGCATGCACCCGTGCGAGTACCGTTGCCCTGGACAGGTGGGTGTGCCCACTCTTGGGCGACGGCACTGGCACAGGGTCCCTCATAGTACAATCAAGTGTCTCTGATGGTGGGGACGCACACCCACCGTCAGACACACCGGCGTACTATGAGGGGCCCTGTGCCAGTACCGCCACCCACGAGTGGGCCCCCCTGCTTGCTCAGGGCCCCAGCACTTGCAATACTTACCTCTCCCTGCTCCACCGCTGTGTAGTCTGGGCTGTTAAATCCTTCACTGGGACTGCCAATACAAGTTTGGTGAACTGATAGATGATGGTTAAGACGTAGCTATGCCTTGTCCTGCTGGGCTCTATCTTCAGATGAACAATGGCTTCCATTTTTTATGGACGTCGACTCACAATGAGCTGCAGTGGTGGTTTATCATCAGCTTTCACGGTTTTCCTACTCACAGACGTGTGACATTCCTGCCCACATTTTTAAATGTGTCCTCTCATGCCAATCCAATAGAATCGCCTATGGCCTGTGGCTTCTGTCTTTTGCACTCCAAAGTTACCCGACAGATCATGATAGGCATTGAGGACAATGTCTACATCTCTCCTTGTGATCACAATTTGATGGAGATGAGTAACGGTGATGGGATCCACGGTACTGCGATACAGAAAACCTTTCTTCACAAGAACTGTTTTCTCTGTCTCCACAGACAAAGTAATTGAGGGTCAGCATCGCCTCTGAGAATTCTCCCGGGAGTTTTTCCCGTGATTAGTAATTCCAAAATCTGTGCAATCACTCGACTTTCCGTCTGTACTTGTATCCATCTCGTTTCCTCTTGCGGAGAGTCTGGACTGTCTTACTGAGACTGAAATATATATGAAGATTAAAAAATACCCCAACAGTGTATACTGGTGTACGCTTCAAATACATTACCCTTTTTCTACTTTTTAGATTCTTGTCTAATCCATACTGAGGCTGTGAGTGTTTATGTCGGACTACGGAAATATACACAGAGATTTTTAATGTTTAAACTATGCTATATATACCTGGTATCCAGTGATACTGTACCCTTTCTCAATTTTCTACAATCTTGTCAAATCTATACTGGGCCTGAGACCGTCTGAGTCTGCCTCCTGATATATAGACATAGAAAGTTAATGTGTAAACTATGCTACATATACACCTGTTATCCGGTGATACTGTACCCTTTCTCAACTTTCTACAATCTTGTCGAATCCATACTGGGCCTGAGACCGTCTGAGTCTGCCTCCTGATTAGAGATTAGCGGTGTTCGAGTCGACCTGTTTGCCAAGTTCAAATTCGAGCTGTTTTGGGCGGTGTTCGAGCCGTTCGCCGAACTCGAACACTTTGCTTAAAATTCGGCTGTTCGAGGTTCCGTTCGAGAACGGTTCGTTCACCAAAAGCGTAACTTTATTTTCACATTAATAATGGTTTTAAATGTTAATAGACAGTTTCATGTCATAGTAGCGGTGTCTGGTAACCAGGGGTGTAGTGCACCTGTCAAGGAGCTACACCGTGTGTGTTTCTAATAATTTTTTACCACATCTTGTCCAGAAAATCTTTTTGGGCCTTGTAGCACTGTCTGCTACTCAGCAGAGGAGCCCACCCGTGAACCTAGCTATGCCGCCTGTTTATGAAAGAACCAGTTTTTGACTGCATTTAGCCCAGTTAATACTTTGGGCCTAGTAACTGTGTCTGCTACTCAGCAGAGGAGCCCACCCGTGAACCAAGCTGTGCCGCCTGTTTATGTAAGAACTGCGTGCTACTCAGCAGAGGAGCCCAGCTGTTAAGCAAGCTACAGCACCTGTGGTTTGGACAATTAATTTTTTCACATTCTTTCAGGAATGCCGGTTAGGCTAATTCCCAAATTCCGGTTGACCTGCACTTACTGGGAAATCCTCGTTCGCGAGGAAGAATTGGAATCCCAGATCCCCATCACTAACGGGGTTATCCGCACCTGTAAGCGACACACGCCAGCTGGTACTGATGGTGGTGGTGCATCTGCTGGTAGTGGCAAAAGCACAATAGCAGCTAAGGCAGGAGGTGTTGAGCCTGCGTCATGGTCTGGCTCTGGAACGCCTGGAAGGCTACCTGTTCTGGGAGTAGGTTAACCGCTTATAAAGCCGGAGCATCAGGAACTGGTTTTGGCTTACATTGCCAAAACAGACTCCAACAAATATGCCCTCCTCTTCTGAAGTTTCAAAAAATGCAAGCACTGAGTCATCAAGTGCTGGCTCCTGGTCAGGAAGAACCCCTTTCCTTGTGTCCTTCACCCCCACCAAAAGTGAATGATGCAGCAGGCCACACTTCACATTAGTCCATGTAGCTCTTTCCCACATACCATGCCTGGGTTATCAAGTCAAATCGTGAATTCCCCAGTCCAAGATGAATCTGACATGGAGTGTGGGTGGCCAGCCAGGGCTGTGGGGTTAATCGGTACCGGGCCGGTGTCTCAGAGGGATGTGTCACGGTGGTGGTGACCCGGTCCGTGGGCCTGGGTGTCCATGCAAAGGGGTGAATAACGTTTATAGGTGAATGATACGTGACGCCACCTCTGGTTTCTGATCAGATTGACTAGTGCTGCGGTGTCGCATCTCTGGGACAGATGTTGTGATTCAGCTAAGATGTAGAAGCCCTGCACAGGTAGGGCCGTAGTCGCAGGGCATATGAAAGAGTTGGTAGATGGTGTGCAGTGCAGGATTTAGCAGAGCCGTGCATCAGGCGCAGGAGAAGGATGACAGACACAGTTGTGCAGTTCCTTTACCTGTACTTGGTAAGTGCCGTACAGGACCCAGAGTACAGATGGAGGAGTTGGTCAGCCTGGAAGCAAATTAGGAATTCTCTCTCTGCAGATAGGTAGTGTGGCCTCCGTTCTAGCGCTTATCTGAGGTACTCGCAGTACTGAGTTCACTGAAGTTCCCCCTGTTGACTCTTTTGAAACTTTATCGTATGGCAGGCAGCCATAGCCCTTTCCTTCTAGCTCACACAAGTCGCTGCTGGGGCCTCCGAGCCTTCGTTGGGAACAGAGCATTTACAGCTGCTACTTCCTCCAGTTTCTGCTGCAGGACCGTCAGTGTCCCTACAAAGTCGGAGACCGGAATCCGGACCATGCACTCCAGCTAGGAGTGAGCCTTAACTCTGCTCATCCTCCAGCTCCCCTTCTCATGTCCACACACTTCCCCTTCCCTTCACAGAATGGCCAAACTTACCTCCTCCCGACCACAGAGAGCAGCTCCTCAGCAGTCAGGTTCAGAGCTCTCCCTGCTGGCCTGGAGTGGGAACTGTGTTGTGTGTTGGTTTAACTGCTAGAGAGATCCTTCGTTGTGCCCAAGCATGACATCACACTCCCTAGGAGGAAGGTATTGCCACTGTGGCGACCGTACTCCTGGGGGCGCCACAAGTGCACTGATGCCCAGCCACTGCTAGATGATTCTGCTGGTACATTGACCCAGACCACTACATTCCCTTCGCACTCTACACAGCCAGATTCTGACCCTGATGAAACTCAGGTTCCCCTTCCCGCATACTATACCACCTTACACAGTGACAAAGAGGAAGATGCAGATGAAAGTGCAATTTCCTTGAGCAGGTGGGGGGGCATACTCATGGGCGATGGTACTGGCACAGGGCCCCTCATAGTATGCAAAAGTGTCTCTGCCGGTGGGAGGGCCTGCCCACCCGCCGTCAGACACACTGCCGTACTATGAGGAGCCCTGTGCCAGTGCCGTCGCCAACGAGTGGGCCCCCCCTGCTTGCTCAGGATCACAGCACTTGCAAAGTTGAAATACTTACCTCTCCCTGCTCCACCACCGTGACGTCTTCCGCGTTTCCTGACAGTGACATTCTGGTCAGAGAGCGCGATGACATCACGTCTCTACGCCCTCTGCCTAAACAGTCCAAGTGCAGAGAGATGGAAGATGGGGACGATGAGGAGTCCAGACTAGTACAGGGATTCCCTAGCGAGGAGACTTATTTAATTGTTTTAAAGGTTGGGAGCAATTTTTGGGGAGCACTATACTCTGGAGAATGATAAATGGGGCCCACCATACACTGGAGCATTCCAAAGGTGGACATCAGACACTGGAGCAGCATTTACAGGACCCATTATACACTGGAGCATTAGAAATGGGGCCCATTATATATGGAGCATTATTTGGGCCCATAAGACAGTGGAGCTTCATCCTTGGGGACCAACATATACTGTAGCATTATGTGGAGCTCATCATATACTGTATGGAACATTATATGGGACCAATGATTCTGTATGGAGAAATATATGGGCCTCATTACTCTGTATAGCGCACTATGCGGTGGCCATAAGACTGTATGGAGTAATATACTGTCCGTTTTTGGAGCTATTGGAGAACTTAAAATGGATATCAGTCATGTGATGTAAGAAGTGAAGTATTTTTCATTGTACTATACCGCTATTTCTCTGTCGTATCAGAGGACCATGAATTGTGGCATGTGTTTAAGGAGCCCATTGACACAACTTTAGCCAAATAACCCCCAGTTTTCAATGTCTAACTATTATTATAAAGGAAATTAAGGTTGACAAGCTTAAGTAATAAGAATTGATGTTTTTGGCATTAAAATGGGCACTGTAGGTGTGTTTCCTGTCCTCCACTCACTGCCAACTTTTCTTCCCCATTGACTTGCATTGGGTTTCGTGTTTCAGTCGGCCTTCGACTTTTCACGATAATCGGCCGATTTCATTCGACCCAAACCCGACTCGACCCGAAAAAAGGCAAAGTCGATCATCTCTAAAAGAGACCATGCAATCAAGCCTTCTCTGGACTGATAAGTCATATGAATGATGCCAGTCGAACCGTCTCAACTCTGCATAACTGTTTAGTAGATTTCTTAGTCTATTGTGCTGTTTATATTGTTACTCTTACTCATTTAATACCCTTACTGCCTCTCCCTGCATGGAGAATTTATCCCATGTACTGTAAATAAACCCTTTCACTCTTGGTTTGTCTCTATTCCATGGCGACATCCTCAGTACCTGCAGATTATTACAAGTGGCGTAGTCGGCAGGATGTCGCACAACGACGCAGAGGGGCAGATCAAGCCGTTGGGGGAGGCCCCAGGTCTAGCATTTCCCTGTGAGCCATGTTAGTTAACTTGCCAAAATTCTCTGGGAGCAATGTTATGATGTGGAGTTGGATGGAGCGCATCTGAGGGATGATGCAGATGCATCCCATGACGCCGGCCCTGGAGGCGGAAATAGCTGAGATGGCCCTAGAGGGGGACGCACAGGACTCTGTTATGCTCAGACCCCCCCAGGTGTGAGATACCCTGGACAAAGTACTACGTATACTAGAGGAGACGCATGGGGACACCACTGACATAGGGGAGCTGCGCATGTGACTGTTTCGCCGGGTACAAAGAGAGGGGGAGACCGTGACTCAGTTTATGAACACCCTGCAGGAACTCCATACTGCCATCGTATGGAAGGATGGCATAGGTGTAGGGCCAATTGACATTGTGCTACGAGACCAACTGGTGATGGGCTTGGGAGATGTGATAAAGCAAGCCCTGCAAGAGCGCATGCAGGTAAAGCCAATCATGACTTTCTCTGAGGTTGGGAGTGAGGCGCATACGCGCGATCAGGAGCAGGGAGTGATAGTGCCGATGGGGAAGGTATGAAGCGGGGAGGTAGCTGCCCCCCAATAGGTGGAAGACTTGAAAAAGGAAATTAAGAGGGTCCACGAAGAAATTACTGAATATAAGAGGACCCTTGCTGTAGAGTCCAACCCAGCAGTGCGAGGCAGAGAGACCGCCCCCCAAAATGAGACTGGTGCCATGCCGCTCAGTGAAGAAGACCGCCCACATGCTACAACTGTGGAGTACTTAGCCCGTATGAAGAAGAGATGACATGGACCCATGATTCATGGCTGAAGATAAGAAGTATTTGGGAAAAAATCGAGAGTCTGGGGGAAGCCCTTATTGCTGTCTTGGGGACCAGCGATATACCCCGAGGTAACGCATGGAAGCAGAAGGAGGGAGACAGAGGAGAGGTGCGGAGCATGAAGAAGGCTTCAGTGGCGACTCCAGAGTGTAACCCAGTATCCTGGAGTGAAGAGCAACCGCAGATTGGAGATACTTCCCGCCGAGGTTAATGACTCAGACCAAAGCACCCACCAGACAGATGCAGATGTGAGTGCTGGGCGTGCAGAAGAGTGGGACACCTGTCCAGAAACTGCCCTACCCGGGAAAAGCAATGGCAAAGCCTCGTTCACCCCTCTGATGGTCCTACTAATTGGAGGGAATGTCGCCTCTGGAGGGAGTGGTATGGCGGGAGAAGAACTCCACACAAAGCAAGAGATAGAGAGGGTGTCAACTGTCCATGGTCAAACTTCTGTGGTGTCCCAATGTGTGAAGGCGGGTTTGGTATAACTCCAACCTGGGTCTAGAGGTCCCGACTGTGAGATTCGACCTGAAGAGAAGGAAGGGACAACTGCCTGAGTGGTCCATTGAAGTAAGTCACCACCAGGCTCGTCACGAGCTGCCGACAAAGGAGAAGAGGTGACAAGAGCTCTCGAGACGCACACTGTTAGGGACGGCGGAACGCACTAAATATAAATAATAGGAAATGCGTTCGCCACCCGGGGTCCACCGTGCAGTAGATGTAACAACCGCTGCTGAGTAATGACAGACTCACTATATGGCGGTAAACTGCGCTCGGGTTAAACGTCACCCGAGGTGCGCAGAGCGGACTCTGTTAACCTCACAGAGGCGCTTTAGTACAAATAAAGCATAAATGCAGAGCCTGTTAGCTTCACAGGTCTCAGCTGGCATGCACACACGGTATATGGTCACAGGACACGGCCCAAGGCAGAGGTCAGTGTCCGACTTGACCTAACGTGCGTGCGGCGTCGCTACTGCAGACGCCAGTAAGTGCTGCCATCTGCAACATGGCGGTAACTACTGCCGCTGTACGACAGTGCCGTGAGACATCACACTATCAGACGCTAGTGTAGCAGTGCGGTATGCACTGTGGCGTATGGCTTGCAACTGACTGGCGCTGACTATACTCTAATTCCCTATCCACATGCGTAATATCAGAGGGAAGGGTTTTATAATGAGTCAGTCACCAGAATCATACATCCATCACCATTCACACATAGCAAGTATAGTCTATACTAGTGCATGGCCGAGAGGCCATGCGGGCCTTTTATAGCCATGTGCTTCCGGGACCTTCCAGGCCTCTGGGATGGGCCAATCAGATCAGGACAAGGACCTGAGCACGTGACCCCCGATCTCCACTGGGAGATCGTCTTGTGGGCATGCCCAGTAGCGTGGCAAGAGGACTTAGCCTCTGGAGTGGTTTCCTGCAAAGCAGGTTGCGCTACCATTGCTGGACCAGAGGTGGCAGCAACATCCAGACCCAGAGAGCTGGTCTGAGCAGGGCGCCTGGATCGCCGAGATTGCTGTGCAGGTCCCTGAGTGGTCAGAAATGAATGGGAGACCGCTGGATGTATGGCTCTGGATTCCTGCTGTGCAGCTGCAGGAATCCGACGCCTAACACACACTCCTATGGTTCTCGTCAACAAGAGGGAAGAGCCGCTAGTGTTGTCCCCTGGGGTGGAGAGTGTGTCGGCCGTCACATCACAAGATCCTGACCGGATGGAGGAGATGGAGCAGCTGTGTGAGACAAGGGGTGTGGTTGAGGAGCCATGGGGAAGTGACGCTCGCATAACCCGGCGCGGATGATGAAGGTTCCGGCTTGCATGGTCTTAATCCTATCGGTTCTAGTTTTGATGAGAGTGCTTCTGTTAAATGGAGGGGGGAGCTATGGAGAAGAGTTACCTGTACTAAGCGCCCAGACCAAGGAACCCGAGTAAGGAACCCCCGAAGTTGTCGATAAGGACAGAGGAAAGGACGAATCGTCTGCTAGGGGCAAAGCAAAAAGAAAGAAGACAAAGCCAAGTTCATCCGAGGTATTATCTTCTGCAGCTGAAAATGAGGATGAAGACTGGAGTATCTTCGACCAGCCTTACTTGAAGAATTTGGAGCCAGAAAGACAAGAGTAGTTGCGAAAGTTGTGGGCAGCTGTCGGCCCTCAGGAGTACATGCTGGAGGACGACGAACCCTCACCGGTGGAATGGCGAGCTTTAAGAGAGGGGGAATGTAAGGGGATGAAGAAGATCACAAAGGAGGTTACCTTACCTGCTCCTTACCCGGAAACACTTAGCCTGACAGCAGGGTTGCCGGGGGGAAGACTGTCTGCCCTGGACCGACTGGACCATGTGACTGCAAGGGGCAGAGAGGAAGGAGAAGGGGCGGTGGACCGGAAGGTATGCAGGCTGAGGGCACGAAAGCAGAGTGCAACAGGCATGGAGGGGAGTGCACCAGAGAGAAAGCAGGCTGCAGCACAACGCTCCCAGAGAGAGAGGACTCCCTGTCAGAGCAGTGAGACTAAGATACGAGCCATAGTGAGAGCTGTATATGAGTACATGGACCTTTGGAGCCTCTGTGACCAGAGGAGACTTCCCTCCTGACAGTGACCCGAGCGTGCAGCCCCAGTGACCGCAGTGGCAAGCCGAGACCCTTGAGTGTGGCAAGTAGACTGCCCAGTGTGTCCAGCATTGTGCCTGCGGAGAGACTGTCAGTTTAACATACAGAAACTTAGAGCAGGGTAGACTCATGTTCACAACGTCTCCCTGTTTCCTGCTTTAACCCGAGAAGAGACTTCAGAGACTTAACCCTTGAGGTTCCAGCTACATCCAGAGGAGACTACAGAGACTTTGAGCGCTGCTGTTGACGGCACCAATGTGGGAGAATGAGACCCTGTAATCAAGCTTTCCCCGGACTGATAAGTCATATGAATGCCAGTCGAACCGTCTCAACTCTGCATAACTGTTTAGTAGATTTCTTAGTCTATTGTGCTGTTTATATTGTTACTCTTACTCATTTAATACCCTTACTGCCTCTCCCTGCGTGGAAAATTTATCCCCTATAAATAAATCTTTTCACTCTTGGTCTGTTTCTGTTCCATGGTGACATCCTCAGTACCTGCAGGTTATTCCAGATATAAACACTGTATGTCTAGAAAAGCACTATTTAGTGACTGTTCCTGGGTACTGCCACCCATCTCCCATGCACTTCAATGGTAATTGAGATGCAGTAGCAGAGAACCACCAAGACCCATTGAGCGGAGCATTGAGGCTCCAGCTCTGTACACTGTTTAGCTAATAAGGACTGATCAGCGGAATGTCAGATGTGAGACCCCACAACCTAAAATTGATGATCCTTCAAATGTCTGAACACAATGCTCAGACTGGCCGGCGGCTCTCCTGACCCAAGCGTCACAGCCATTGCGTTCCAATCTCCGTCCGATTTATACGAACGTCTGAGTGTGCCCTAAGAATAAGACATACAAAATACCTAATATAACCTACATACTACCGTAATTCACCATAAAATACATTATACGGGTATTGTAATAAGCTGTGAAAAATTTCCAAGTACCTTTAGTGTTTTTATGTTTAGTGTTTTTCATTATTATTGAAAACTATTATAAAATCGATTTTTTATATTTTTATTTTTTCAGCAGACCCAGCAAGTGATTTCAGTTACGGTAACTTTCAAGGATGGCAGAGAAACGGATTATTTAGCTCATCTGCTGTAATTATTCCAGGGTAATATGAAAGCAGCCCTGTTATGAGTGTCTTTCATCCAGAGTGTGGGTGGCAAGCTGTGCCTGCTGACAGAAAGAGTGTCGCTGTTTATTGGGTCTCTTTTAATCTGAAAGTATTCATTTCACACTTAAACTCTGGAGGTGTTGAATATGGTTACTGCATTGAAAGGAAGCAGTCATCTGAGATTCCCATCTCATTTGCAACCAAATCACAAACCTGATCTCTTATTCATGTGCAAATTCTGCCGGACAATGAAGAAGGATATTTCTGCTTAAGTTGTAATTAAAGAGTATTGTCTGTCAAATTGCTACAGTAGTGGATGGATACAAAAAGTACAATCCTACAGTATGTGCAGCATTGTTAAATGGGCTGACATAGGAGTACAGGGGCAATGCTTCAGGATAATTGAGAACAATGGTGAAAGACACAGCACAGGAAATCTACCATTATCTCTAATAAACACAGCCTTTGCCACACCATTTTGCTATATTGTTGATCATAAGTGGCGAGATTCTTCCCTGTTTCATTCTAACACAATACTTAAGAATAAAGGTATTCCTACCGGCATAAATTAAGAATAGGAATGAATTTCATATTGGACATATTTTTATAGCAAATAAATATTTTCATGCAACAATTGTTTCTTGAGTAAAAGCCAATAAGTATTTACAGGGATACGACAGGACTCCCAAAGACAGGGGTTTGAACCTCTGTAAGCCTATAACGTTATACAGAAGGATATACAATGGTATGTTGGAATCCTACATGAATTTAACAGAATAAAACACAGCGGATGCAGTATGTGAGCAGAATTGCTTTTAGGAAAGCATATCTCTGTATCAGGGTCAGACTGGGGTGTCTTGGGCCCTCAGGGGGAATTAACCCTAGGGGTCCACCCTACAGCTATATACAAATGCCTGTTAGCCGCTATCCCTATTATAGTGAAGTACTGACTGTAAAGCACATCTACTGTACACAAGTCATAAGGCTGGGGTCACACTTGCGAGTGCAATGAGAGAAACTCGCGCAAGTCTCTCGTCTCAATACCTTGCACTGCCGCCGGCACTCGGGCCCGGAGCGTTCAGCTGCATAGAAATACATGCAGCCACACACTCCGGTACTCGAGCACCAGTGGCAGTGCTGGGTATTGAGGCGAAAGACTCGCGCGAGATTCTCGCATTGCACTCGCAAGTGTGACCCCAGCCTAACTGGGATGTACAATTACGGCAGTTGGCCTTAAAGATGATCTTTCTTTAATACACACCAATCCATATGCTTTACAGGATAGGTGATCGTTTAAGTCCAACAGGTTTGCTTTAAAACATTTTTCTTAAACTTAAACTCATACATTTCTGATCATTACATATTGACGCTAAAGAAATGTTAGGAGTAAAGAAACATTGTGAGGTTTTTATAAATATATTGGATCAGAATAGAGACGAAATTCCTATATACCCGAGTCCACCAGTGGATATAATCTATTTTTCCAATTTTTTTGTGCTATTTAATTTCTACACTATGGTAATAAAGATGAGAAAACTTTATTCTCTTTTTAGCTGTGAATCTCTGACATGACAGATCAATTCTTCCATCTTGCAACAAGACACTTATATTTTATAGTAGTGTCCTAAGGCCATCAGCTGATCAATGGAGGGTTTCTCTGCTGCTAATGAAACAACATCAATAGTGTTGATAACTTAGGTACATTTTGGTCCAGCCGCAAATCCATCTCAACCTGCCAAAAACCTCCCATTTGTGAACAGGGTATGTTTAAGCACCTTTTCGTCTGGCATGCCACAAATAGGCCAGAATTGTTTCAGAAAAATGAGGGTAGTTGGCAAATATGGAACATATATGGGAACAGTTTGGACATGATTGATAAATTGTGCCAGGCCTGCGGCAATGCAGGACACAAGGATTCAATCCTCACTAAATAAATCCTTGTACACCGCCTCCTAAGGCCTGGCACTAGGCACAACAGTGTATGATTCATCATAAAGTGCTCCGTTAATGTTTTATCCGGAGCTTTAAGAAATAAAAGTTTCTTTATGCCATCCAAAATGTCATCACGCCATTTGTTTTGTACTAAAACCTATACTGTTTATGACTGAATCAGTAGAGTTGAGCTGACAACTCCTGTATATTAAAAGCACATAAATAGAAAGTCACATTTATGTTAGTACTATTTTTTATTTTTTTCAGATTCACTAAGTAAATAGCACTCAAGAAATTTGTTTTAATAACTTATATAGCACCATTAATTTTCACAGTGCTTTGCAGACATTATCATCACTGTTCCCTTTGGGGTACACAATCTATAAGTATGACCCCCGTCACGTGATCGGGGGTCACCGATGGGTTGGCATGACAACCAGAGGTCTCCAGGAGACATATTTGGTTGGCATAGCCAGATTGCTATGAGCGCCGCTTGGTGGTCGGCGCTCATAGCAAGTGAGCATTTCTGCTACATACAGGCGATCTGATCATTGCCTGTATGTAGCAGAGCAGATCGGGTTATGGCAGCTTCTAGTCTCCCATGGAGACTATTGAAGCATGCAAAAAGTAAAAAAAAAATGTTTTTAAAAATATGAAAAAAATATAAACGTTCATATCACCCCCCTTTCGGCCAAGTCAAATTAAAACAATTAAAAAAAAAAATCAAATATACATATATTTGGTATCGGTGCATTCAGAATCGCCCGATCTAGCAATATAATAAAAGAATTAACATGATCGCTAAACGGTGTAACGTGGAAAAAAGTCAAAACTTCAGAATAATATTTTTTTGGTCGCCACAACATTGCATTAAAATGCAATAACGGGCGATCAAAAGATTGTATCTGTACCAAAATGGCATAATTAAAAACGTCAGCTCGGTACGCAAAACAATAAGCCCTCACCCAACCCGAGATCATGAAAAATGAAGATGCTACGGGTATCGGAAAATGGTGCAATTTTTTTATACAAACTTTGGAATTTTTTTCTCACCACTTAAATAAAAAAGTCCCTAGACATCTTTGGTGTCTATGAATTGTAATGACCTGGAGAATCATAATGGCAGGTCAGTTTTAGCATTTAGTGAACATGGTAAAAAAAAAAACAACAACAACTGTGGGATTGCACTTTTTTGCAAATTCAACGCACTTGTAATTTTTTTCCAGTACATGATATGTTAAAACCAATGTTGTTATTCAAAAGTACAATTCATCCCGCATAAAACAAGCCCTCACATGGCCATTTTGACCAAAAAAATGTAAAAAAGTTATGGCTCCGAGAAGAACGGGAGCAAAAAATGAAAACCAAAAATACCTCTGGTCGTTAAGATTTTCAGAAGGGAATTACCAACAGGGGTGCAGAGGTAGGCCACATGGCCCTGGTGCCTGTGTAGGGAGGAGGACCCCCACAGAGTGTCGGGGCCGGAACCAAGGGGACCGCCATCTGAGTTCCTAAGGAAACAGTACCCGGGGAACAGAGGAGGAGAGGGGACTGTTGAGAGTGACAGGACAGCAAGGGGAGGGGGCGAGTATAAAAGGGGCAGGGAGCGCGCAGAGGAGTCAGTTGGTGATACTTCAGACACAGAGCAGGAGACGGAGGGGGCGTGAGAGAGCAGGAAGGACACTGACAGTTCAGAGAAGAGACCAGCAGCAGAGGGTAGATACGCAGTGGCCCTCAGGAAAGAGGTGCCGAGCTTACCGACAGGGGACTGTCTCTTCACCCCAATCCCGGGTTACAATCTGCCCCCGGTCATCCTCGGCCGTTACCGCTGAGCTCGAGCCCTCCGCGGCCTGTCCACTCCCTGTCCCGGCTGCTGCCATTCCCCTTCAGCGCACGGTTGCGGCCTGCCCGCTGCCACCCCCGGACGCTGCCGGTTCTCGTCAGCCCGTGGTTGCGGCCTGTCTATCACCGCACACAGCCACCTTCACCCCGCTGCAGTCGGCAGTTGGGGCCTGTTCCTCGTCAACAGAGACACTCTGCACACAGCCCCTGGCTGTGCACACTGCCATTAAACCGCCACTCTTGAGCACTGCGACACAACCCTGCTTGGGGACAGGAGTCCCATTGAACTCGCTAAAAAGCGTAACCCCGCTGTTACAACAGGGGGTTACTCCATCTCAGGACTCCATCAGGGCCTGTTGTGCCCCAACTCCTCCTGGGCGCTGGGGCGCCCGAAGACTACTCCAAATCTTCAGCAGCTGGGCCCAGCGGCTGCTACGCCAAGGCAGCCTCATCAAAGACGCCACAGCAGCCTCACCAAAGATGCCAGAACAGCCTTATCAAAGACACCAAAGCAGCTTCATCAACAACGCAGCTTCCACAGAGGCGCCGAGGGACGTCAGGACGGATAAGTGACATTATAGAGTATAAGGACCCGTAGACAGCCATACCGTGGCCCCATAGTAACCGGCCTCGGCTGGGTTAGTCGTGTTCTTTTCAAATAGTGTTTGGTTGTACTGAGTCCCTGCGAGGACAACTGTTGTTACCCCTTTTTGGTTGCTTAGTATAGCCCTAGCGGCTTTAAATTATAAAAAGTTTGCTTTTCAAAATTCAACCAGTCTCGCGTCTCGTCACTGCATCTTGCGAACCTGATGTTACCTACACCTGAAGGGTCCAAAGACTCTTCTGCCACATAAAAAGGCATCAGTATTATGGATAGCATACGGTGAATATCAGTGCTGTTTTGGATTTTATATTGAATGTCAGTGCATTCTAAAGGGGGTTTTACACTAAGCGATATCGCTAGCAATATCGCTAAAACGTCACTGGTTTTGTGACGTTATAGCGATATTGCTAGCGATATCACTTTGTGTGATACTTACCAACGACCGGCTCCCCCGCTGTCCATCGCTGATCGCGCGAGATTGGGCGGCTCCATTTCTCGTCGGGCGCTTCCTGCTGAGACGACGAGCGACGCTGGATGCGGGCGGGAGGACGTCAGGATCGCTGTGTGTGAAAGGTAAGTATCGTCCGCTGCGTCGCTGCTGCATCGCTGTGAGATCTTTCTGTATGAAAGCTCACTAGCGATCATTTAGCGATGCACCAGCGATCCTGACCGGGTTGGATCACTGGTCGGATCGCTGGTGCATCGCTAAATGTAAAAGGGCCTTTATACTCGCATGTGGTGCATGGTGGGGTGTCAGTTGGTGGCCTAGACATAATTACTCTCACATTTCTTAAGCAGAAACGTTATCACTTGTCGTGACCTGTCCCATCCCATCTATTACAATAAGCCCCCCTGACCTCCCGCTGTGTGTCAGGTGGCTTAGAATCACATGGGGGCATTGCACTTTGATGTGTTGTGAAGCTGCTGATGAGTGGTGTCCATAAACAATTCTCCCTGCCAGCTCTGCTGTCCTCGCGCCTCACCAGCAGCTAATTGCTGGAACCTGCTTCCTCCTGCTCTGCTCAGTGTTTGGTGTCAGCATTGTCCAGCTGTGTTTTAGAATTCCTTGACAGCATTTCCAGGCAGCTGTGACTGTCAGTTGTTCAGGTTCCTCCAGTTAAACTCCATTTTTAACACTTGCAGTCAAACATTCTGCATTCAGCAGAGACACATGTTTCTTCAGAGCGGAGTCCCTAAACTTGTTGCTCCAACTATGGTATTGTGTTTGAGCAGGTGTGAGAATCTTATATCTCTACCAATACTGATACTACTCTCATGTCTGGAACGTGCATATGTTAGTATGGCATGGACCTTGAACAATGCACATACTCAGGTGTCAGGATCGCAGCTTTGCTTGTAGAATTCTTAGGGGGGGTTTGACTTCATCAGTTGCTTCATTTTGTCTAGGGCTACACATGTGGGGTGACCATGGTACCACATTGCAACATCACATCTATTAATTGTCATGGAGATTGGAATAGATGCTAGATTTTTTGTTGCATGTATAAAGCAAGTTTGCAGTCATAGCTGGTGATGTAAGTCAAGGTTGACTCGAATGCAACATATAACAAATCTGCAATTAAACAGTTTACCTACCGCCAAATTATAGCTCTAAAACAGTTATGTAACAAGGGACAGACAAGCCACACTTACGTTTTTGATACTACGAGTTGTCTGGGAATTTTTGTAGTGCTCCAAAATGGTCCTGTATTCTTAAACCGGTAAAACACATTAGATAGGCATAAGCCAACAGCTATCTCACCTAGCACCCCCAATCCACAGGAACACTCGCTTGGCCGAGCATTTCTATATTCTCTAGTAGAAAACCACTGCCAGAATCATCAGGCAGTAGCTTATCTCCTTACTGAACAAAAGGTTCAGGTAA
This sequence comes from Dendrobates tinctorius, assembly GCF_039654945.1. Taxonomy (NCBI): domain Eukaryota; kingdom Metazoa; phylum Chordata; class Amphibia; order Anura; family Dendrobatidae; genus Dendrobates; species Dendrobates tinctorius. Next base: position 68,092,612 of record NW_027361690.1, on the reverse strand, counting down.
CTTGGGCGTGCTACATTTAGGGATTTTATACTCATTGAACCACCAATGACTACAAAAAGGGTAGTTCTGGGCAAGTGTAATAAATGCATCAACAAGTAAGTCCAAACTTACAGGAGTGCATTTATTAAGACAGTCTACCAAATAACCCCAAGTGGTCCTCCTCATTATTTCCCATAGCACTAGTTGGAGCATTAGTAAAACCTAAGGCCATATAAATGAGATCAAGATCAGAAAGCAATTTATGGACTGGACGGTGGTTCTCCAGAACCGAGGGTGAGAGCTACATAGAATTATTTGAAACTGTCGTGATTGGGTTGAGAGAGACTTATATTTTTCAAGGAAATATCAATGGAAGTATAACATAGTTCATCCTCCTCAGTTTATTAATTTTATATAATAAAAAACATACATTTATCACAGGGTACAAATGTGGTATGAATCTAGCTTTCCATAGTGTACAGATTTTGAGACATCACACTCTCGGATGGGCAATATACCACTAATTACACAGAAAAAACTGTGCAATCAATCTATAATTCTACAGTTTTTTCTAAGATGAGGCAGGATTTTAACTTACAGACAAGGTTTTAGATTGCAGAATGTAATGATGTATTGTAAGATTTCTACTCTCCCTATAAAACATTGGGTTCTATCATAGTAATAAAACCTGTATTCACACAACATCTATAAGCTAATCTTTTACTTCCTCCTATACAAATGGTGTTAAGTGAAAGTTTACTGATCACTTCTCTATTTCCAATGCTGGAGACATTAAATGACATCTCATGCCTGGAACATATGCAAATTGTACTTGTTTGTAGTATAAATAGGGTAATTGCATGTAAATTTCATGCATAAATATGCATGGGAAAGCGACAATGGCACCTGGATGCCTGAAAAGTTTCTTCTTTTCCTTTCTGTCTTAAATAAAGGTTAAATAGAATGAGAGATTATCAGAAAAAAATACTGATATAGACTGTGAACTGTAAATAGGAAATACAAATATTTCCTTTGAAAGTCCATGTAAAATTGAAAGCATGTAAATATAGCCTTTTTGGCCATACATGTTAAAGGGAAGTAATACTATGATGTTTTATTGACCCTTTAATTGGTGTATTTTATATTCTACTCATTGAAAGTGTAGCTATTATTTTAGGTAATTTTTAGAATAAGTTGAGGGTGTACAGCAGAATGGACACTATTTCTGACCACTGTATGACTTAAATCCAGCATTTTTCTCCAGTTTTCCTCTCTGCAAAATCTACAACTAGTTATCAGTTGTACCTGAGCTCAGGTCCAAGAGAGATGAAGATTGGATGTCATGATGACTTCCATACACACTACATAGAGCTATCCTTGTCTCACTATATCATATCCTCATAAGTAGCAGCAGCATGAAAGACATAATACAGCAATATTAAACAGTGTAGTTGTGAATCCAGCACTAGAGTGAGATAAACTTACTAAAAACTGCAGTGTCTTATCTTTGTGTCTTTGTCCTTGCAGCACCCCCTCCATCCATAGAATTTAGATACCAAAAGAAGGCTATCAAATGTAAGAGCTCATCCACCAAAATAATACATAAACCAAAGAAAAAATGGAACCAAGAGCAATTAATAAAATATAAGATTTTATTGTTATACAAAATAAAATAAAATATAATTTTGGGAAAAAAGTTAGAAATGAGGGAATCAGCGACACCCAGTTGCCACACACAGGTGTAGGTAATGGTACAAATTGCAATATCTGAACAAAGGCATATAAAGGTAACAAAAAATGGTTCTATCTCTATATCCCTTAAATACAAGAGCACACAATATCTTCTCAGTCTTTACATAAAGTGCAATGGTGCATGAGAATAGTCCAAAACTAGGACTAGGCCAAGTGCATACAAAGGAATATATAATCCTATGTCAATAATGGCTACTATCTGAGGGAAATAATTATATCTACCAGTATGAAACAAATATATATAATAGGAGTAATCCTAAAGTAGGAACCACTGGTAACCACAGACAGAGAGGCTGTCAGTCAATATGAGAGACAAATGGGACTGAAAGAGATAGAGCCAGAGGCTGATATATGCCAGAAATAAATAAAGAGTATATAAGAAAACACCAACCTATCTGTAGTGTGGACTGCGGGAACCCTACGCGCGTTTCGCTTCTTCGCGGGGCGTGTGGCAACTGGGTGTCGCTGATTCCCTCATTTCTAACTTTATAACTAATTTTTCCCAAAATTGTATTTTATTTTATTTTGTATAACAACAAAATCTTATATTTTTTAAATTGCTCTTGGTTCCATTTTTTCTTTGCTTTATCCATAGAATTTAGCAGGCAGCATGTAACCTGATGCCTCAGTGATCTGAAATTATGTCAGCCCTCTCCCAATATGGATTTTAGCAGTATTTTAAGGGGAATGGTGCTAGCAGGAGGTGGGGGAGGAAGACACTTGGCTGATAAGTGAAAAAACGCCATTTTTGTTTAATAAGATATACTAGCTTGGCCCGTGCAAAATTTTCGCACATTGGTCATCGGGGGCGCAGGCAATTTCAGAAAGAGCAAGCTGGTCAAATGTAAATGTATTTCATGAGCTGATGAATAAAGACAGGTATTTATATATGATTTTATTAGAGTATAACAGGAATGTAGGAAAAAGGTGGTAAAAAAAGTCAATTCTGACCATAATTAGCACATGTGTGAAGAAACCAAGGGTACACCATAGGTAATGGACATAGGGATATAAGTCATGATATCAAACCCTAATACAAATATAATTATTTATTATCCCAAAATAATGTATAGCAGCCAGTCCAGGCATGCATGCTAAAAGGCTATTGTGGCCCTCACAAATGGTGGAACCTGCCACAAGTGAGGATAAATAACATAGTCACACCAAATAAGTTCATTGCCTGATATTACCTCTTAGACTGGTCAAAAGTACAAGTCCGCCTAGGAGTACCCAACCCGACGTACGTTTCGGCTAAGTAGCCTTCATCAAGGGGTGAAGGAGAGTAACAAACAGGAAGTATTTAAGATATATAGCCACAAATGAAATTGTAAAAATTGTGCACATGATCAGGAGCAGACCAGATCATGTGACGTTTTGAGTAATGTCCCTCCTACAATATGACGTCCATCACCATGGAGAATACAAACAACAACCGCACACAAATATGTTAAAATATCAACAATAAAAAAGGAAAAAGAAAAAAGGGGGGGGGAAGAAACAAAGATAATAATATATATGTGTCTCTATGCTCCCTCAACCCAGATCAATTAGCTATGGTGACCCACATATAACTAGAACCCTAACGCGCTGTGTATACAAAAATGTATCACATTAACTGTGTGTCAGGAATGTAGCGGCGAATAACCCGTGACGTCACCGTCATATGGTAATTTTATCCGGCGCCGCCACATAATGTGGATCACCAGACGCCCCCATCAAGATGTCATAAGCGGTGCGCCGGGAGTGTAAGAGCGCGTCATGTCTCCCCTCTCTGACGCGCGCGTCACCACGGCGACCCAGACACGGAGGGGATGGAGACGATAACCTTCAAACCAGCATTTTCAGGAAAGAAACATCTTCGAATATGCTTCTGCATGCCACATCGGCTCACCCTAAATCAATGATAAATGCTATTCCAGTGGGGCAATTCCTGCGTCTTCGCAGGATTTGCTCTACCGAATGTGATTTTGAAGTTCAGGCTGAAGAACTCTCAGACAGATTCCGGGAGAGAGGATATAGCGGGCGATCAATTAAGAGAGCTCTTAATAGGGCTAAATGGTCTACTCGCCAGTCTCTCCTATTTAAGAATAAGGAGAGGAAATCCGATAACAAGATAAGATTTATCACCAATTATCATGCACAATTCTCCCGTATGAAAGACTGTCTGAAACGGTCCTGGCCGATTCTTCAGACGGACCCGGTCCTTAGTCAGATTCTCCCTCCAGTGCCTAGTATCTCGATTAGACGATCAAAAAATCTTCGTGATCATTTGGTTCATAGCCATTACCAATCTGAACCGAAGACAACTTTTCTTGATGCTGGCAGTCCTGGGTGTGGTTGTGCTCCTTGTGGCCACTGTGTCGCATGCCCCAATATTGATCGCATTAATGAATTTTTTAATTCCTCAGGGACTAGGAGATATAACACTAGGAATTACATTACTTGTACGTCACGTTATGTGGTGTACTTTGCTATATGTCCATGTAACCTAATATACATTGGAATGACGACCCGACAATTAAAAACACGGGTCCGCGAACATGTGTTGGGGATACAGGCAGCAGTTGACCATGAGGACCTGACCACACTCAGGACATTGCCAAGGAACTTTAAATTAAAACATAAATGTGATAGTTCATTACTTCGAGTAAGAGGTATTGACATTATAAAACCTGGTATTCGTGGTGACAATCTGACTAAGAGACTTTCACAATGTGAAACCCGTTGGATTTGGTCCCTAGACACTGTACAACCAAAAGGATTGAATGAAGCTATTAGCTTTGCTCCATTTTTATAAGGATTTTTCCATGGCTTATAAACATCTTCTGATCATTCTTTGCCTATGTGGTTGTTTTTAATGTTTTATTATTTTATTTTAGTGTGTTGTCTACTGATGGTTTTGGTTCCTCCGTCAGCATGACCTTGGATGTATGCTGAAAGAAAATTCAGCTGGGAACAATTTGACCTTTCAAGAGGATGAAGATGGGATATGGATCATATTTTTTCAACATATCCCTTACCACTGTGGAGGTCCCACGAATTATGTGTATTATGTGTTGTATTATTATAAGATGGGATGATTATTACATATTCTGCTGTCAAATATGTATTTCTCTGTTAGGTCTGCTTATATATTTGCTGTTCTTTCTGGTAAATGTTATCAGTGTTTATTATAGAGCATACTATTATCATCTTTAGGTCTTGCTAAGGTATTTTGCATGTTTTTTCTTTATGTGTTTTATTGCCAGTACTATTGGTATGTTGCATTTTAGCAACTCTGTCTCACCTTGGATGGTTATTGTGTTAATTTCTATGGATTATGTTTCCTTTGTGTTATTTTTATATATATGTGCCCCTCTAATATTTGGCTCTTCACTCGCTCATCGCCTCTCTTCATTGTGGGTAAGCACTTAGAGTGGTTCATGTCCTCCCGGCACGCGCGTGCGCCGCTGTTCCCCTCACCCGCGGCGGCTCTCGGCGTCTTTTGTTGCCTGGTGAGTGGTCACATGACTGTGACGTCACCGGTCACGTGACGCCGACGCCGCCCCGTGTCTGGGTCGCCGTGGTGACGCGCGCGTCAGAGAGGGGAGACATGACGCGCTCTTACACTCCCGGCGCACCGCTTATGACATCTTGATGGGGGCGTCTGGTGATCCACATTATGTGGCGGCGCCGGATAAAATTACCATATGACGGTGACGTCACGGGTTATTCGCCGCTACATTCCTGACACACAGTTAATGTGATACATTTTTGTATACACAGCGCGTTAGGGTTCTAGTTATATGTGGGTCACCATAGCTAATTGATCTGGGTTGATTGTGTTGGTAATGTTATGTGAGATGGCGGTGGGCAGTGTGCCATAATTTAATGAGGGAGCATAGAGACACATATATATTATTATCTTTGTTTCTTCCCCCCCCCCTTTTTTCTTTTTCCTTTTTTATTGTTGATATTTTAACATATTTGTGTGGGGTTGTTGTTTGTATTCTCCATGGTGATGGATGTCATATTGTAGGAGGGACATTACTCAATACGTCACATGATCTGGTCTGCTCCTGATCATGTGCACAATTTTTACAATTTCATTGGTGGCCATATATCTTAAATACTTCCTGTTTCTTACTCTCCTTCACCCCTTGAGGAAGGCTACTTAGCCGAAACGTACGTCGGGTTGGGTACTCCTAGGCGGACTTGTACTTTTGACCAGTCTAAGAGGTAATATCAGGCAATGAACTTATTTGGTGTGACTATGTTATTTATCCTCACTGGTGGCAGGTTCCACCATTTGTGAGGGCCACAATAGCCTTTTAGCATGCATGCCTGGACTGGCTGCTATACATTATTTTGGGATAATAAATAATTATATTTGTATTAGGGTTTGATATCATGACTTATATCCCTATGTCCATTACCTATGGTGTACCCTTGGTTTCTTCACACATGTGCTAATTATGGTCAGAATTGACTTTTTTACCACCTTTTTCCTACATTCCTGTTATACTCTAATAAAATCATTTTGGTAATTTGAAAAATTCATAGAATCATAGAATCATAGAATCGTAGAGTTGGAAGGGACCTCCTGGGCCATCTGGTCCAACCCCCTGCTCAAAGCAGGATTCGCTAAATCATCCCAGTCAGATATCTGTCCAGCCTCTGTTTGAAGACTTCCATTGAAGGAGAACTCACCACTTCTCGTGGCAGCCTGTTCCACTCATTGATCACTCTAACTGTCAAAAAGTTTTTTCTAATATCTAATCTGTGTCTCCTCCCATTCAGTTTCATCCCATTGCTTCTAGTCTTTCCTTGTGCAAATGAGAATAAAGTTGATCCTTCTACAATGTGACAGCCCTTTAGATATTTGTAGACAGCTATTAAGTCTCCTCTCAGTCTTCTCTTTTGCAAACTAAACATTCCCAAATCCTGCAACCTTTCCTCATAAGACAGGGTTTGCAGACCGGTCACCATTCTGGTCGCTCTTTTCTGAACTTGCTCCAGTTTGTTGATGTCTTTTTTAAAATGTGGTGCCCAAAACTGGACACAATATTCCAGATGAGGTCTGACCAAAGAGGAGTAGAGGGAAATAATGACTTCACGTGATCTAGACTGTATGCTTCTGTTAATATATCCTAGAATTGCATTTGCCTTTTTTGCTGCTGCATCACACTGTTGACTCATATTCAGTCTGTGATCTATTAGTATACCCAAGTCTTTTTCACATGTGCTGTCACTTAGCCCTATTCCTCCCATTCTATATATGCTTTTTCCATTTTTATTGCCCAGATGTAGTACTTTGCATTTCTCCCTGTTAAAAACCATTCTGTTAGTTGCTGCCCACTTCTCCAGTTTATTTAAATCTTTTTGAATCCTCTCTCTCTCTTCTCTAGTATTAGCTATCCCTCCTAGCTTTGTGTCATCAGCAAATTTAATCAGTTTACCCTCAATTCCTTCATCTAAATCGTTGATAAAGATGTTGAACAATACAGGGCCCAGGACAGAGCCCTGTGGTACCCCACTTGAGACATTCTTCCAACTGGATGTGCAGCCATTTACGACCACTCTTTGGGTCCGATCACTAAGCCAGTTATGAATCCACCTAACAGTTGCCTTGTCCATTCCATACTTAATCATTTTTTCAATAAGGATTGTATGAGAGACTTTGTCAAATGCTTTGCTGAAGTCAAGATATACTATATCTACAGCATTTCCTTGATCCAACCAATCAGTGATACCGTCATAGAAGGAAATTAAGTTAGTCTGACATGACTTATTAGTTACAAACCCATGCTGACTCTGTTTAATCACTTCATTCTTATCCAGGTATTGACATACATGTTGTTTAATAATTTGTTCAAAGATCTTTCCTGGTATAGAAGTCAGACTCACCGGCCTATAGTTACCTGGGTCCACCTTCTTCCCCTTTTTGAAGATAGGAACAACATTTGCTCTTCTCCAGTCTTCTGGCACTTCTCCTGTTCTCCAAGAATTTTCAAAGATTATAGAGAGGGGTTCAAAAATTTCTTCTGCTATCTCCTTCAGTACTCTGGGGTGTAATTCATCTGGACCTGGAGACTTGAATTCATTTAGGCTAGCTAAGTGTTTCTTCACTATCTTTCTGTTTATAGATATCCTGGATTCTTCTATTCCCTTAATAGGACAGTGAATAACAGTTGATGTTACATTTCCTTTCTGAGAGAAAACAGATGCAAAATAGGAATTTAAAAGTTCAGCCTTCTCAACATCCTGTCTTACCATTTCATCATTTTCATCCTGTAAAAATCCTATAGCATCTTTGACTTTTCTTTTACTTTTGACATATCCCCAAAATCCTTTATTATTGCTTTTGACATCTCTTGCAAGCCTCAATTCATTTTCAGCTTTAGATAATCTGATTTGTGCCCTGCAGGTTCTGCAGACAGCATTATATTCTTCTTTAGATATGCCTCCCTCTTTCCATTTTATAAACATTTTTTTCTTCCTTTTTAGCATGTGCTTAAGTTCTGTGTTCATCCATCCTGGTTTCCTTAACTGCTTCCTATTCTTCCCTCTTTTCGGAATTGTTAACAACTGTGCTTTGAGAATTTCATTTTTCAAGATTTCCCATCCTTCCTGGACATTTTTGTCTTTAAGGATATCCAGCCATTGGATCCCTCCAATTCTCTTTCTGAATCCCTTAAAATCTGCCTTTCTGAAATCTAACCTTGACGTCTGAGTCTTCACAGGTCTTCCGCCTCTAGTTATCCAAAATTCTAAAATAGCATGGTCGCTACCTCCTAGGGTCCCAGCCACTTTTACCTCCTCAACCATTTCCTCCCTGTTTATAAGGATTAGATCCAAGGTAGCAGTTCCCCTTGTTTTCTCCCTTACCTTTTGGAAGATAAAGTTGTCAGCAAGAGAGGATAAGAATTTCCTTGACCTGTTAGTTTTGCCTGAGAGAGATTCCCAACAAATGTCTGGATAGTTGAAATCTCCCATGACAACTATGTCATATTTTTTGGAGAACTTGGCCATTTGATGCATAAAGAGTTCATCCATAGCTTCAGCTTGCACAGGCGGCCTGTAGTAAATGCCTACAATGGTGTCCTTTCCATTGTTCTGTCCTTGTATTCTTACCCAAACAGTTTCCACAGAACTCCCAGTCTCTGAAGCTTCAATCTCTGTGCAGATATACGCGTTTCTAACATACAATGCGACACCCCCTCCTCGTTTATCAAGTCTGTTTCTTGCAAATAAGTTGTATCCTTCTAGTCTTGTATTCCAATCATGTGTATTGTCCCACCAAGTTTCAGTGATTCCAATGACATCATATTTCTTTTCCTGTGTTAGTAGTTCCAATTCTCCTTGTTTGTTGCCCATGCTTTGTGCATTAGTATAGAAACATTTTAGTTTGTGATTGGTTTCTCTTTCTCCAATATTTTTATTAATTAGATTCTTTCGTCTTTGTTCTTCCTTTCCACTTCTAATAGCAGAGTTCTCAATAGCATTTGTCAGGTGTATGGCTTTTTCTGGTCTTTTGCTTCCCTTCCCATGTTGTTCTAGTTTAAAGCTCTCCTTACAAGTGTAGCAAGGCGACTTCCAAATACATGCTTTCCAGTCTTCGTAAGGTGCACCCCATCTCTAGCAAGTAGTCCATCGTATAAGTAGTTCACTCCGTGATCCAGAAATCCAAATCGTTGCTGACGGCACCATCGACGTAGCCAGTTGTTCACCTGCAGAATCTTATTCCACCTCCTTGTTCCATGGCCATCCACTGGGAGGATGGAAGAGAAGACCACCTGCGCTCCCAGTTCTTTCACTTTCTTGCCTAAGTCTTCAAAGTCTCTGCAGATGGTTTCCAGGTCGTTTCTTGCAGTGTCATTTGTCCCCACATGTAGTAGCAGGAATGGGTAGTCATCTGTAGGTCTGAAGAGTCCTGATATCCTGTCAGACACATCTTTAATTTTTGCACCTGGAAGACAGCACATTTCTCTTGAAGTTATATCCGGTCTGCAGATAGCGGCCTCTGTTCCTCTCAACAGGGAATCCCCCATGACCACCACTCTCCGTTTCTTCTTCACAACATTTTTCTTTCTCCATCCAGGAGGACTCTGAAGGCGTACAAGGTTGCTATTTGTTGGCAAAGTCTTATCCTGATGTATTTCTTCATTGTTTTCCTGCGTGAGAGCCTGGTACTGGTTTCTGAGCAGTATAGGTGCTGACTGCCTCCTGATCCTCCTGCTTCTCTGGGTCACATGTCTCCATTCCTCTGTTTCTTCAGGTGCACTTCGAATTTCTTCTCTTTCTGTAACATGAAGAGATAATTCTGCTCTGTCCAAGAACTCTTCACCTTCCTTAATGATCTTCAACGTAGCTAACCTCTCTTCGAGATTTTGCAACTTTTCCTCCAACAGGGACACAAGCTTGCATTTGTGGCATGTGAAGTTTGGCTTTTCCACTGGTAAGTCTGTGAACATGTAGCAAGAAATGCAGCTCACCAAATGGCTCCTGGCCTCTTCCATCTTGAGATTTCTTAAAAACGATGAAAGATGAGCCCAAATTCGCGCGCCGATAGGCGCGCGGTTTTTCCGATTTCCTCTTTTCAGCTGCAACGGCCAAAACCCAGTGATCGTTGAGCTCGCGGAGACTCTTCACTTATCCCAGAAGGCACTGGGAATATGCAAATGATCTCCTCAAGACTCTTCCCCTGGTTTTCCGATTTCCTCTTTTCAGCTGCAACGGCCAAAACCCAGTGATCGTTGAGCTCGCGGAGACTCTTCACTTATCCCAGAAGGCACTGGGAATATGCAAATGATCTCCTCAAGACTCTTCCCCTGGTTTTCCGATTTCCTCTTTTCAGCTGCAACGGCCAAAACCCAGTGATCGTTGAGCTCGCGGAGACTCTTCACTTATCCCAGAAGGCACTGGGAATATGCAAATGATCTCCTCAAGACTCTTCCCCTGGTTTTCCGATTTCCTCTTTTCAGCTGCAACGGCCAAAACCCAGTGATCGTTGAGCTCGCGGAGACTCTTCACTTATCCCAGAAGGCACTGGGAATATGCAAATGATCTCCTCAAGACTCTTCCCCTGGTTTTTCCCCCTACAAATTGTTGTATGGGACCCTTTTTCGTGTGTTTTTTCTTGTATATTATATATATTTGCGATTGTCCTATAATGTCTACAGTAATACCCATTCATATAATGATATACTTATATGCTCTTATTGAATTATACTAATGGGGTGTTTTTTCATGAAACTATTAAGGTATTTATATATGTAGATTGTTAATACAATAAATTATTTTGATAAGTAGAGGTCAAAAAATGTTTTCCGGTTGAGTTGCCACCTGCAGGTCATTGTGTATTTCTGCAGGCTCATGAAAATGAATGTTTAAACTGTATTTAGTGATGAAATCGTGATGAAATTTGTTTGTCTGTTCTCTTGCTTAAGGGGGCAAGTTTACCTTTCAAATGGTGTATCGTGTGTGTGGGGGCGAAGTGATCAGCGAAAAAGCAGTGCATGCTTACAAATGTGTTTTCTGTACTGCAGGTTTATGAAAATTAATGTTTAAACTGTATTTTTTGATCAAATCGTGGATGTGTGGTTTGTTTGGTTATTTTCTTGCTGAAGGGGGCAAGTTTACCTTTCAAATGGTGTATCATTTGTGTGTGTGGGTGCAGTATGAACGGGGATACAAAGGAATCACCAAAAAACAGTGTTTAGAAATAATAGAATAGATTACACAGTTTTTTATATTAGCTTGTACTAATTATGTATTTTTTTAAAACCTGACACTGCTCATTTTATATTCATGTAAGAGATATTATTTTTTTGTAATTGGATGCACTTTTACAAGTTAATATAAGAATGATAAACTTATAACTGCTAGGTGTGTTCAACACATTTCCTTACACCATTGAACATTTACATCAATATATTGCAGCTAAAGGGTCAGGTAGATTAGACATTTTTCAAAACAGTAAAATCTAAAAAAGATTTTAAAACAGGGAGGCACAATCTACAGTGTGCTTTGTCTATATGGGGCTGTCTTGGATAAAAAAACATGTGGTATTCCATCAGTTCCTATATTACAGGGTATGTTCCAAACGCTAGAACACCAGGGGCATAACTATAGGGGATGCAGGCGTTGCAGTCGCAGCTAGGCCATTTAGCCAAACAGGGCTCAAAAGGTAACTTTGACCAACATGAAGAAAACAATACTAATAAAGACCAGTAAAAGTTGAGGGCCTTGTGGAGTCTTTGCATTGGAGTGACCAAGCTACAAGTTACGCCAATACAAATATGGAGTTTTATAACTGACCAAAAATGCCACATAAATAACATAATATGTAATGAGTATTTAGAAATCAAAAAGTAGAATATTAGATCACATACTAAAGTTAAACAACTTTTTCCAAAATGCTCAACACAAAATCACTATTATGTGGCAAGTAAAAGCCTTTTGGCTTCCCATAGAAAGATTATGTCCAAGAGTGAACAAAAGCGGTATCAGTCACATGATGGAGGATTCTATCCCAATAAACATGCTAATAAGAGTCTTTCTCTAAGTAGAAAGAAAGTTTTCTGTATTCATTCATCAACAATTTGTAGAGAAATCTCAGCTTTCTAAAGGAGGAACATTGACTGTCTTTTCTTAAAAGGAGAAGATGAATAGTCAACCCTGACCATGGCTGGTCACATATGCTTCACTGCCCAGCCATTGATATTGAAATGATGAGAACACAGAGCAACTAAAGAAAAGCAGAAAGGATTGGAAGAAGTGGGGCGTGGGCACCTACATACAAACTTGTATGTAAAGATTTCTACTAGAAATCTGGGAAGTTGCACATAAACTTTCTCTTGCTTTGTTGCGTTATATGAATGCATACACTTTGCAAAAATTGATTTTAAAATAAGTGACTTCTAGGTGGCAATAATTAGTGGTCATTAAAACATTAAAGCCAATTATTATATTAAGATTTTCAAATTAATTATTCCGAAAGCTCATGCCCATGGCTTGGCCAATATGGTGTTTCGTAGTGTTTCATGGAAACCTTATATGAAGCCATGTGGACATTTTGTGGTGGCACAAGCCTTTCTCCTTAATCATGTAGAGACATATGCTACTCTGGAATCATCGCATCTAGAAAGAAAGGAATAATTTTGTCTGAATTCATGGGGATTGCCTTTCTCTCCCTCTTGATATAATTCTATAGTTTTATTTTTACAAACAGAGGGCAGAGGTCAACTCGCCATCATTAAACAGCCACGTAGCAACATTTGTTAAGGCGGAAGTTATACTTGTGTTGAAAAATTTCAACCAAAATTACTCTTGAAAAAGCCCTTCCGAGCACTTTCATGTGCCCAAAGAGTAGTTTTTGACCACCTATGATGTGTGGTTGCATTTAGGAGAAATTGTGTAACAAAATTTGAGGTCCATAAATTTAGGTTTAACGATTTATGGTTATGGTTGAGTCAAAGCTCACATGCATGCAGTGAGACAGGGAAATCAGGGGGTACGAGGTAAGAAACAAAGAGGGCTCGAAGTACAGATAGGTAAGTCAAAGGCGTGGTCAGTAAACAGTCAGGGGTCAAATGCAAGGATGGTACTTAAAACCAGGGAGTACAACAAACGGATAGTCAAGTCATAGCCAAGTCCGGGGTCAGATACCTAAAGTCAGAAAGTGTTAAAGCAAAAGGGAAAATCCACAAGAATTGTAACAACAGATCCAAGGTCATAAACAAGATCAGAAGTAAGACACAGAGCAGGCACACACACATAACTAAAAAAAAAGCTACAACTGAGAATCTGCTGGTAACAGCAAGCCAACTAAATACCTATAAAAATAATTTGAGGATGGGACGTACATGAGGAAACACCTGCAGACTAGACCAGATTGAGCAGCAGGACTGTCAATCAAAATGCTGACAGACCAGCACGCCTCAGGATCAAACTGTACTCACAAAACCAACAGTCCAGTCCAGCACACTCCAGATTCCATAGGGCAGCTGAGCTGTCAGTCACAGCATCTCTAGGCCACAGTCAGTTATTAAACCATGACATAAAGCATAATTTTAGTGGAAAAAAATGTAATTTTTTTTCTTTCCACATCCCAGCATTACAAAATTCTGTGAAGTATCTTTGGCTTAAAAATGTTCAGTATACAGAAAATGTAAATTCCTTTAATCGATGTACTTTGAAACACAGGTTTACTTTTTGCGGGTCTCTGCTGTTTTGGCATGTCAGGGACTCTGCTAATGTTACATGACATCCACAGTCTATTCCAGGCAGAGTTGCAAATATAACAAAAAACAAATAGCGCTCCTTCCCTTCTGAGCCATACCGTGTTCCCAAGCACTAGATTCCAAACACATCTGAATATTGGTGTAATTCAAGACAAATTGCACAATATAAAGTTGGGTTCACTATCTTCTGGCAACCTTTTGAAAATTAAAAATTTGGAGCTAATGGAATGTTTTTGTAGAAAAAAAAACAACTAAATTTTAAGTTTTGCATCTCAATATTATAAACTGGTGTGAAGCACTTCTGGGTCCAAAATGGACATTACAGTCCAAGATGAATTCTTTTAGGGGTGAAAATTTCAAAATGCATTTGTGGATGGTTTCTGCTGTTTTGCCACCATTATGACTCTGCAAGTGCGACATGATGTCCCCAATCCATTCCAACTAAAATTACACACCAAAAGTTAAATAGCCCACCTTCCCTTCCAAGCCCTACTATGTGGCCAAACATTAGTTTCTGACTACATATGGGGTATCAGCAAACTCAGGAAACATTGTACAACAAATTATGTGGTACCAATTTTTCAGTTCTCCTTGTGCACATAAAAAGTTTGGAGCTAAAGCAACATTTTGTTCCAATGTTATAAACTTTTCTGAAGAAACTGTAAGTCCAAAATGACTAGTAGACCCCTAGATGATTAGTAATTTGAAAAACAGGGTCACTTGGGGGGATTTATTCTGTGTTAGCACCTGGGAGGCTTTGCAAGTGTGACATGGTGATCACAATCTAATTAAGCCAGAATTGCTCTCCAAAGGTCAAATAGTATTCATTCTTTTGTAAAGTACATTTTATTCTGAAACAACCTTGTTAAAGTGAAAAATTTGGGGGTAAAATTTTTTGTGAAAAAAATGTAATTGTTAATTTACTCCACTTTCCATTAAAATGTATAAAGCACTTGAAGGGTTAACAAACTTAAAGTGTACTATTTTAAATTCTTTTTAGTATGCAGTTTTTAAAATAGGGTCTTGTTTGGGGGATTTTTTTTAACATATAGGCCTCTCAAAGTCATTTCAAAAGCGTAGTGGTTACTAAAAACTTTTTTGATAAATTTTGTAGTAAAATATAAAATTGCTGCTAAATGTTTAACCCTTTTAAGATCTGAAAACAAGACTGACTTAAAATATAATGCTGACATAAAATAGGCATATAATAAAAGTTATTTAATAACTATTTAGTATGGAATGACTGCTTTAGGGGCAAGAAAATTCAATGTTCGGAAAGTTCGGATTTGCTCTAAATTTTCATCAAAAGTCATATTTATTCATAAAAAATGCAAATCAAATCAACCTAAATTCATCAATATCATAAAGTACCATGTGTCACAAAAAATAATCTCAGAATCACCGGGCTACAGTAGGTAGGTGTATTTCAGAAGTATCACCACTTAAGCTCATTGGAATCATGCCAAAGCATACAGTCCTGTGCAAAGATTTTAAGCAGTTGTGGAAAAAAATCAGCAAAGTAAGAATGGTTTTAAAAAATATTCGTTTTATCAATTAAAATGCAAAGTGAATGAAAAAAGAAATCTAAATCAAATAAATATTCTGTGTGACCACCCTTTGATTTAAAAAAACAGCATTTTAGCATTAATTCTTCTAGGTACACTTGCATTCAGTATTTAAAGCAAATCGGCAAGGAGGTTGTTCCAAACATCTTGGAGACCTAACCACAGATATTCTGTGGATGTAGGCTTGTGCAAAGCATTCTGCCTCTTCATGTAATTCCACACAAACTCAATAATGTTGATATAAAGAATCTGTAGAGGCCATATCATCACTTCCAGGATTCCTTGTTCTACTTTACGCTAAAGACAGATGTTAAAGATGTTTATTGTATTTTTGGGATCATTGTCCTTCTGCAGAATAAATTTTGAGCCAATCAGTCGCTTCACTGATGGTATTGCATGATGGACAATTGTCTGCCTGTATTTCACAGCATTGAGGACACCATTCATTTTTCAGGACAAAATCTCTAACCCCAGATGATGAAATACAGGCCCAAACTTGCAAGGAACCTCCTCCATGCTTCACTGGTGCCTACAGACACTTATAATACCGTGAAAGTGAAAAGCATGCATTCTATTATGGCTATTATTTCACATTTTCATTCATCAATCTAAAGAATCTGCTACCCTTATTCTGCAGCCCAGTTCCTATGTTTTTTTTCAGAATTGAGTAAACTGGTCTTGTTTCCATGTTGAAAGGTCTAATTTTTATTTGCAATTCTTTCATGAACACCAATTCCGGACATACTTTTTCAAACAGCGGATGGGTTTCGCTGCGACACTGCATCTACAATCCTTAACACCGCCCATTTCTTAGTGACCACAGTGCTGAAAATTAGAGACTTAAGGCCCCGTCACACACAGCGATCTCGCTAGCGAGATCGCTGATTTTGTGACGCCACAGCGATCTCGCCAGCGAGATTGCTGTGTGTGATGGGGGATCAGCGACCGGCCCCCCTGCCGGTTATCACTGATCGTGCAGGATCGGCCTAGGCCATTTTTTTATCACTGGTCTCCCGCTGGCCAGCACACATCGCTGCGTGTGGCAGCGAGAGACCAGCGATCAGTGACGCTGGACGCCGGTTTAGAATGTAAACATCGGGTATCCAGGAGTCGCAGCTCCTGGATACCTGATGTTTACATTACAAACCAGCGTCCAGCGTCGCTGGTCCTGATCACTGGAGGGGCTGTCTATGTGACAGCTCACCAGCGATCAGCCTAACAATGTCCCAGCGATCCCATCATGTCGGATCGTTGGTGGGATCGCTGGGACATCGTTATGTGTAATGGGGCCTTTAATTATCCATCATGCAGTACCAGTAGTGAGGCATCTGATAAGTGTCATTGTTCTGTTGCAGAATAATGTCATTAAGAATACTAAAGGCCCTGCTACACGCTTCAATGTCCCAGCGAACCCAACAACGATCCGATGTGGATGGGATCGCTGGGACATAGTTAGCTGATCGCTGGTGAGCTGTCACATAGACAGACTCACCAACAATCAGGACCAGCGAGTAAGCTGATATCCAAGGCAAACAGCGAGTATCTAAAGGGCATGTCACACTAAGAGATATCGCTAGCAATATCGCTATAAC
The DNA here is from genome assembly GCF_039654945.1 of Dendrobates tinctorius. Taxonomy (NCBI): domain Eukaryota; kingdom Metazoa; phylum Chordata; class Amphibia; order Anura; family Dendrobatidae; genus Dendrobates; species Dendrobates tinctorius. Next base: position 68,075,500 of record NW_027361690.1, on the reverse strand, counting down.
TAGTGACGTTATAGCGATATTGCTAGCGATATCTCTGTGTCTGATACTTACCTACGACCGGCTTCCCCGCTGGTTATCGCTGATCGCGCGAGAACGTTCAGGACTGTTTCTCGTCGTCAGCTTCCTGTGGCGCTTCCTGCTGTGAGGACGAGCGACGCGTGGAGCCGGGCGGGAGGACGCAGGATCGCCTGGTGTGACAGGTAAGTAGCGATCCCCGTCCCCAGTGATGTCGCTAGTGAGATCTGCCTATGTGGCAGCTCACTAGCGACCACTTAGCGATGTACCAGCGATCCTGACCGCGTCATATCGCTGGTCGGGATCGCTGGTACATCGCTAAGTGTGACAGTACCTTAAGAGCTGCATAATTGAGTTTGGGTGTGATTACACAAAAGGAGAAATGGATTTGTGAAAATCTACATCCACATCTTTAGTTAGTTACCAAGGTGTTTGAAACAACCTCCCTGAAGAGATCCTTCAAAAACTTTGGGCAAGTTTACCTAGAAGAATTGATGGTTTATTACTGTTTTGATCGCAAATGGTCGTCCCAAAATATTCATATTTAGATTTCTCTTTTGGTCATATATGAACTCCAAAACACAAACTGTAACACCAAGAAGGAAAGGAGGAAAAGAAATGGAATTATAAAAATAACAGGATTGATAAACATGCTAATTATATGCAAATAATGGAAAACATCTCAACATATCTTATTACTGAGTATGAGACCGATGTTCAGAAATGCACGCACTTACACACCTTGGCTGCTATGAATGTGATTACTAATGGTTGTCTGAGAAATATTCTACCACTCTGAATGCACTTGGGCACAAAAATCATCTAGATTCACTGTTGCACTTCCCTTTGCAATTGCTGATTAATAATGTCCCAGAAATGCTCGATGGGAGACAAGTTTGGTGATGCTGTAGACCACGGTAGGACAAATAGGCAATGCAGGCTGCTCACAGTTACATTAGCAACATGTGTTCTGGTGAAGTTATCTTGAAAATTGCAAAGGGAGCTGGAAGCAATGGATCTTGATGTTGAAAGTGCTTATGGGCATTGAGCACAGATGAAGATTCCTCAAACAGCCATTAATAACCACATTGATAGCCGCCAAGGCGTGTAAGTACGAGTATTTATATGTGTGCCGCTTATACTTGCTACTGATTAAATCGAGATCAAGTTTATCATTTTACCAACATTTTCATATCATTAACATACCTATCTATCTTGTTATTTCCATAATTCTTTGAATATATATATATAATAATTATGTACATATCTGTATCTTTATTTGCCATGATGATAGTTATATTTTGGGGTATATACTTTGTTCACATTTTGCTTAACCAACATTTTGGCAGACTTCATTGTGAACACAGCACTAGAGATGATCTGCACGTTTGCCAGATTATAAGGTCCAATGGGTGATTTTCTTTTATTTTAATGAATCTACCATAAGTAAAATGTAAATATCTGAAGTTTATCCTAAAAACCGATAAATACCGTAATAAAAATTTAGAGTCCTCAGTAAATTATACTGTTTTTATAGCAATACCTAACTCCACATTCTAAGTAGCTAACATATTTTTCCAATTCTAATAACTGATAGGTGATAAACTGTTTTGCAAATTGGTAAACCTAAATAACTTTAGTAATAAAATTCAGAAAATTCACAAGTTCACCAATTTGCTAAACTTCATATTATAGAACTGCTTATAAGAAAATAAATATATGAATACAAGAAATACTGGAGACATATCATTATTATCATAACTGAAAAATATTCAGAATTGAGAGTCCTCAGTGGTTGATACCTTTTAATGGCTAACTGAAAAGATGGTAACACATTGCAAGCTTTCGAGACTACTCAGGTCTCTTCTTCAGGCTAGACTAATACAAAATCTGAAGAGTCACATATTTATGCACAATACAACACAGAAAAAATGCAATGGATAAGACAAGTGACGTGAAGCAGAACTATCAATATGGGAGAGGGAGAATAAATTTATGACGACCTTTGACACTCTCAGTGCTGGAATGAATGTGTCGCATGGATTTATATCTTTTTACATCAATTAAGGAATTTGCTTTCAAGACCTGGTGGGGGCATCACAACACATTAGGAGACCCCAATCAGAGGACTATAAAAGATCCGGACTCCTTATCTACAGTATGTACTGGTCCAATATTTATGTTTCTCCCTCTCCCATATTGATAGTTCTGCTTCACATCACTTGTCTTATCCATTGCATTTTTTCTGTGTTGTATTGTGCATAAATATGTGACTCTTCAGATTTTGTATTAGTCTAGCCTGAAGAAGAGACCTGAGTAGTCTCGAAATCTTTCAATGTGTTACCATCTTTTCAGCTAGCCATTAAAAGGTATCAACCACTGAGGACTCTCAATTCTGAATATTTTTCTACCTACTGGCTAACACGGTACAAAGATATACATCTTTCCTGTATTATCATAACTTACATTATTTAAAAATAAAGTGTTTTAATAGGAAATAAAAAATAACTGTGAAGTTGTTAATCTCTACTTAGTCCTATAATAATAAGGGAAAAACTTACTCTACCAGCATTTGATTAGTAGCTGTGATTGGTGTCATGTATGAATTTTTCAAAATGATGATCATGTCATGTCATCTGGAGAGGCCATCATCATATGTAAAGGACATCATTACTCCCTGAAGAAGCCCGTGTGAAGCATGCGTTGGAGTATGGGGAGGCGAGAAAACACCTCCAGCATGAACTTGAGTCAGTAACTACCCTTTCTATGTGCTCAGGTATTTTCCTGTGCCAACTTACATATTTTGGCATATACTTCCCACAACTATTATTATATTAGTCATTTTTTGTGCACTTGCATTTTATATTTTATATACTTATGTCTCTTTTGACCAAGCACTTTACACATACCATTTCATGCTGCTGATGCTTCTTCGCATCTCCATTTATTTATCATTTTTAACCTTGTCTTGCATGTTTGTAATGTGGTGTCAGAATAAATCATTATTAATTTATTATTGATATCATGCTATTTTTACTCTTTTTTTTATCCCAAGTAGCTTTTCTTTTTTGGTTCTATAATATGTGTCTATTTATCTGAATTGTATTTATTGCATACTCTACTTTGGAACATATTCCTTATAGGTTTAATGTGTAAATGACAGTAGGGAAGAAAGGGCCAAATCCAGAATTAGGTGAGCAGAACCTGAACAGGACAATTTTGTCACCTGCAAGAGACTGAATGGTCTTGTGTTATTACCTGCAGGTCTCAGACCACTTATTACAGGTGACACCACACTTTGTCATGCCCATTGGTGCAATGAGCCAAAGAAGGGACTAACTAGAAGAGGAATATGACAGAGATGAATAAAGGTGTTTACTTGTATCACACACTGGATAATTAATGGCGTTAGTTTACTTGTCTTCCAACAAGGGCATTTCAAGAACAATGCAAATATTAAGTTTGCAGAAGGGCAAAAATAAATATCTGTTTTTAAAAAATACATATATTTTGAAGGGTTCATTCAACTATTTAATTCTCACACCAGTTCTACTATTGTTCAAAGTATTCACTTTTTTAATAAATTTGCAAAAATTTCTACATTTCAGTTTTTTTCAGTCAAGATGGAGTGCAGAGTGTACATTAACCCCTTCATGACCCAGCCTATTTTGACCTTAATGACCTGGCCATTTTTTGCAATTCTGATCAGTGTCCTTTTATGAGGCAATAACTCAGGAACGCTTCAACGGATCCTAGCGATTCTGAGATTGTTTTATCATGACATGTTGCGCTTCATGTTATTGGTAAATTTAGGTCGATAATTTTTGCGTTTATTTGTGAAAAAAACAGAAATTTGGCAAAAAATGTGAAAATTTCGCAATTTTCAAAATTTTTAATTTTTATTCTGTTAAACCAGAGAGTTATGTGACACAAAATAGTTCATAAATAACGTTTCCCACATGTCTACTTTACATCAGCAAAATTTTTTTGGAAACAAATTTTTGTTTTGTTAGGAAGTTATAAGGGTTAAAAGTTGACCAGCGATTTCTGATTTTTACAACAAAATTTACAAAGGCATTTTTTTTAAGGATCACCTTACATTTGAAGTCACTTTGAGGGGTCTATATGGCAGAAAATACCCAAAAGTGACACCATTCTAAAAACTGCACCACTCAAGCTACTCAAAACTACATTCAAGAAGATTATTAACCCTTCAGGTGCTTCACAGGAACTAAAGCAACGTGGAAGGAAAAATGGACATTTTAATTTTTCAAACAAAAATTTTCTTTTAGCATCAATTTTTTCATTTCACATGGGCAACAGAATAAAATGGATCCTAAAATTTGTTGGGCAATTTCTCCTGAGTACCACTGTTTGGGTGCACGGCAGGGCTCAGAAGGGAAGGAGCGCCATTTGACTTTTTGAATGGAAAATATGCTGGAATATTTATCGGTTGCCATGTCGCATTTGGAGAGCCCCTGTGTGCCTAAAAATTGGAGCTCCCCCACAAGTGACCCCATTTTGGAAACTAGACCCCCCAAGGAACTTATCTAGGTGCATAGTGAGCACTTTGAGCTGCCAGGTGCTTCACAAATTGATCTGTAAAAAAAAGTACTTTTTTCACAAATATTTTCTTTTAGCTCCAGTTTTTTCATTTTCACATGGGCAACAGGATAAAATGGATCTAAAATTTGTTGGGCAATTTCTCCTGAGTACACTGATACCTCATATGTGGTCATAAACCACTGCTTAGGTGCACAGCAGTGTCCGAAAGGGAAGGAGCGCCATTTGACTTTTTGAACAGAAAATTAACTCCAATCGTTAGCGGATACCATGTCGCGTTTGGAGAGCCCATTTGATGGAATGTTCTGCAAGTGTCATTTTGCATTTGTAGAGCCCCTGATGTGCCTAAACAATAGAAACCCCCCACAAGTGACCCCATTTTGGAAACTAGGGAAGGAGCGCCATTTGACTTTGTGAATGGAAAATTAGCTCCAATCGTTAGCGGACACCATGTCATGTTTGGAGAGGCCCTGTGTGCCTAAACATTGGAGTTCCCCCACAAATGACCCCAATTTGGAAACTAGACCCCCTAAGGAACTTATCTAGATGCATAGTGAGCACTTTGAACCCGCAGGTGCTTCACAGAAGTTTGTAACGCAGAGCCATGAAAATAAAAAATCATTTTTTTCCTCAAAAAATTATTTTTTAGCCCGCAATTTTTTATTTTCACAAGAGTAACAGGAGAAATTGGACCCCAAAAGTTGTTGTCCAGTTTGTCCTGAGTACGCTGGTACCCCATATGTGGGGGGAACCACCGTTTGGGCACACATCGGGGCTTGGAAGGGAAGTAGTGATGCTTTGAAATGTCAACTTGATGGAATGGTCTGCGGGCGTCATGTTATGTTTGCAGAGCCCCTGATGTGCCTAAACAGTAGAAGCCCCCCCACAAGTGACCCCATTTTGGAAACTAGACCCCACCATGGAACTCAACTAGATGTGTGGTGAGCACTTTTAATCCCCAAGTTCTTCACTTCACAGAAGTTTAGAACGCAGAGTCGTGAAAATAAAAAATCATTTTTTTTCCACAAAAATCATTTTTTTAGCCACCAATTTTTTATTTTCCCAAGGGTAAAAGGAGAAATTAGACCCCCAAAGTTTTGGGGCAATTTTTCCTGAGTACGATGATACTCCATATGTGGGGGTAAACCACTGTTTGGGCACACGTCGGGGCTCGGAATGGGGGAGCACCATTTGACTTTTGAGCGCAAAAATGGCTGGAATCAATGGTGGCGCCATGTTACGCTTGGAGACCCCCTGATGTGCCTAAATAGTGGAAACCCCTCAATTCTAACTCCAACCCTAACCCCAACACACACCTAACCCTAATCCCAACCCTAACCATAACCCTTACCACAACCCTAACCCCAACACACCCCTAACCCTAATCCCAAATCTAACCCTAACCACAAGCTTAACCCTAATCCCAACCCCAACCCACCCCTAACCCTAATCTTAACCCTAATTCCAACCCTAACCCTAATTCCAACCCTAATCCTGATTCTAACCCTAATTCCAACCCTAACCCTAATTCCAACCTTAACCCTAACCCTGATTCCAACCTTAACCCTAACCCTAATTCCAACCTTAACCCTAATCCTAATTCTAACCCTAACCCTAATTATAACCCTATACGTAATTCTAACGCTAATGGAAAAATAAAAATCTTTTCTTTATTTTATTATTTGTTTCTACCTATGGGAGTGATAAAGTTGGGGTTTATTTACTTATTTTTACTTTGAACACTGTGAGAGTTTATCACAGTGATCAAAATGAATGAATGAATCTGCCGGCCGGCAGATTCGACGGGCACACTGTGCATGCACCCGCCATTTTGCAAGATGGCGACACCAATGAAGGATCCGGGAGGGACACCGGGAACGTACACAGGTACATAGGAGGTACCAGGGGGTGAGGGGGCAAAATCGGAAGGCGGGGGAGTGGAGGGAAGGGGGAGGGGAGCAGATGCTGACGACGGCAGATCGCCGCTGTCAGTCGGTGGCGGGGGCCGATTGCCCCCGTCAGTCGTTGGGGGGTCGGATCGAGGTCTCCAGCCATAGCCGATGATATTGCAGCATCGGCCATGGCTGGATTGTAATATTTCAAATTTCATTGGTGAAATATTACAAATCGCTCTGATTGGCTTTTTCACTTTTAACAGCCAATCAGAGCGATCGTAGCCACGGGGGGCTAAGCCACCCCCCCGGGGTGAAGTACAAGGGGTCCTGTATCTGCAGGTCAGGTGACCTTTCAGTGACCCCAGTCACCTGACCTGCAGGGGGGCTATCAATTCATGACACCACATAGGCGTCATAAGTCGGCACTGACTTTCATGACGCCTACGTGGCGTCAAAGGTCGGGAAGGGGTTAATGAGAAAATTTACCAAATGGCTGCAATGAAACAAAGAGTGAATCATTTAAAGGGGTCTGAATACTTTCCGTACCCACTGTAGGTGAGGTATTGGTCGATATTTTGGCCAAGATATACAAGCTCGCAACCTGCCTAAAGGGTCTCACACTTGCGAGTCCTAACACTAAACTTAATAGCAAAGCCACAAAGAGAGGACTAAAAGTCCTTCAAAAATTCAAGAATTAATACAGTTGAAAAGGGTCAGCAGTGCTTAGCTGCCCAGGTCTCCGAACAAATGCAGAATGCAGAAAACCCATGTATTAAAGATGGTGGCAACACAGGTACAAAATACAAATAAGACAACCACTCACAGCCTACCAATTCATGGAGGGGGTGATTGCTCATTATATGAGTGCACCAAATACTGATAAAGGAAAAATATGGCTCAATCTTTGATTAGTGTTAGCAATATAATCGTAATGTTTCTTTTTACATTTTCTATAAAGTCTGGCTAGCCACTATAATTTTTTTCTATTTTACATTCTAAATCCATCTGTTCTTTTGCTCCGTTTAAAATCTATATCCACATTTCTAACATTTAAAGATGCACTCACATCAATATTTTTATCTCCTTAATATACTGCAATCATTATATTATATGGCACTGTGTACTTACAATTGCTCATTTTGCCCTTCTACCTAGCTCTTCTCTTCTCTTTGTAGAGAGGAAGTAACTTCTCCCTGCATTTATCATCCCCCTCTTCAACTCCTGACCCAGCTGCTCCTCCTCTCTGCCAAGAACTTCTGCAGTGACTTTTGGCTCATAATGGTAAAATTGACCTCCTCTTGTTTCTACATAGAGTTTAGAAGGATTCAGCTACTCAATTTTAAATCACATTATGTCATATACCTAATGGAAAAGAGAATAAATAACTGGGTAGAAAAGCAAAATGAGCAATTGTAAGTACTCAATGCTATACAATATGATGGCTGCAATACATTAAGCATAAACATTTTGATTAGAGTGATTTGGGCAAAATTAAATTAATTAATTTTAGGAAAGTCACTGGGCCTGTTGAATTATGAAATTGTCAATTCAATTCATGAGAATTGTCAAAAATACCTATTGCTATTTTACACAATGTAAAAAAGTAGCATTGGGCACAGAACACTCACATGACCTTGGTTGCTGTTAGGCGTTGGGTTCCTGCAGCGGCACAGCAGGAATCCAGAGCCTTGCATTCAGTGGTCTCTCATTCTCCATCGACCGCAGAGGAGCTTGCTCAGCAGCCCCGTTGTTCCCGACGCTCTGCTCAGATCTGCTCTGTGGTCTGGCTGTTGCTGCCACCTCTGGGCCAGCAATAGCAACGCAGGCTGCTCAGCAGTAAGCCACTCCAGAGGCTAAGTCCTTCCGTTGCTCCACTGAGCATGCTCACGAGACGATCACATGTACAGGTCCTTCTCCAGATCTGATTGGTCCATCTCAGGGTGTCATGATCCCAGTGCAGGTTTTGACCTGCATGTCAGGGGTTAATGTCTTGGGCTCAGTGCAGGCTTGACTTGCATGCCGGGGGTTAATTATTGTCGCCTCTCTTTGGCTCAAGGAGGGCTTCTTATAGCCCTGGGAGACTCCCATCCCTGTCAGTTATACTTTTGCCTTTGGCCGAGTGTGGTGACCCCTGTGTGCCTGTGCCTTCTGATTGTCTTCTAGCTTGCTTATATGGTTCTGACCCGGTTCTGTCCCCTGTTGTGAGTTTGTCTCTTGATTCTGTACTGTTTATCTGCTTCTCTGGTTTCGGACTCATTGCCTATGTCCTGACTAGTCTCTGATTGCCCCTCTTGTACTGTGCTGCTATCTCCATGTATGACTCATTGCTTATGTTCTGACTACTCTCTGCTTGTCCCTCTGGTACCGCGCTGCCCTCTCTGTGTATGACCCCCGTTTGTCCGATTTTGAGGATCCCTCTAGTAGGATCCTGCACTTATCTCCAGCAGCAGGACGCTAAGCCCCGCCCCCTGCAGTCACATGATCGTAGGTCCTTCACTGCTTTCTACCTTCAGTGACACAGGTCCTGTGAGCCTAGAACATGCATCGTCACCACTGCTGCCCCGCTCCATAGGTATATTTGGGCACAGGTTTGTACTCAGGACATGCGCACTGACTCAGTGAGCAAGTGCAGTGCGGCGTTCCTGACACAAGGATCTGGAAGCTTTCGGAAGGTCCCGGCTATAAAAGGTTCGCATGGCCGCTTGGCCATGCGCTAGTATAGACTCTAGTTGCTACCTGTGTGAATGATGGATGCATGGACTTGCAAATGACTCATTAAGAGTCCCCTCCCTCTGATATTATGTGTGTGGATAGGGAACTAGTGTTAGAGTCAGCGCCAGTCAGTGGAAAGCTACAGGCCACAGTGCATATCATCCACGGTACTAGCGTCCGACAGTGTGCCTGCTACCGGGCATTGTCGTACAGTGGCAGTGTCTGTCGCCGCGCTGCAGTCAGCAGTACTTATTGGCGTCCGCGGTTGCAACGCCGCACGCACGGTAGGTCTAGAGGGATGCTGACCCTGTGTCTTGGGCCCGAGTTCTGTGACCATATACCATGCGTGCATTCCGCTGAGTCCTGTGACGTCAACAGGCTCAGCATTTGTGTTTAACGCTTCGGCGCCTCTGTGAAGCAACAGAGACCCCCAGCGCACTCCGGGTGATGTTCAACCTATGTGCGTTATACCGCCATATTGTGCGTCTGCCATTACATAGCAGCAGCGTAACACTTTCTGCACGGTGGACCCCGGGCAGCGAACGCACTTACTACTATTTATTATTTGGTGCATTCCAAGCCCTAACATTATACTAGCACCAGGGTCTGGCTAGTAATGGCGGACCAGCAGCAGCTATGGCAGTACATTCAGCAGCTGGAGGGCAGGTTGGCGGTCCTCGAGAGTTCCACCTCAGCTGCGAATGCTACAGCGGCTGCTGCCCAGGCAGTCGCTGAGGCTGTCTCGCGTGGGTCCACATCCATGCCTGGCCGACAATATCCCGCCTCCCGTTGCCCGATAAATTTTTTGGTGACAGCGCCACCTGTAGGGGTTTTGTGAGACAGTTCTCCATCCAGCTCGAGTTACTGGCCGCGCAATTCCCTACAGAGCGGGCTAAGGTGGGGTTTATCGTCTCCTTCCTGTCGGGCAGGGCGTTGGAATGGGCCATGCCACTGTGGGAGCATGGTGACCCCGTGGTTTTGAGCGCTGCTCAGTTTCTAAAGTCCCTAAAGCAGGTCTTTTTGGGGCCCCGGGTCACTCACGACACCTCTCTCCAGTTACTTGCAATAACACAGGGATCCCTTTCGGTCAGCCAGTACGCCGTCCGTTTTCGGACACTGGCTTCTGAGCTGGAGTGGCCTGATAAGACACTCGTCCCTGTGTTCTGGAGAGGTTTGGTGGAGCATGTCAAGGATGCCCTAGCTACCAGGGAGGTTTCTGTAAGTCTGGAGGAGCTGATTGCTATTTCCACCCGCACTGATCTCAGTTTTTCAGAGCGCGGTTTGGAGCGTGCTCAATCCAGACAGGTTAGCTTGGCTCCCAACTTCTCTGAACCTCTTGAACCCCCCCGAGCTGGAAATTATACCTCCTGAGCCCATGGAGGTGTCTCACACTGGTCTCAAGCTGTGCCCGGCACAAAGCTCCGCACGCTGTTATCAGAGTCGACAGCCTGGTCACCTGGCTAACAGGTGTCCGCAGCGGTCGAAAAAACGATCACATCCAGTGGTAGTTGGTGGGGGCCTATTTGATATGGAGACTTTCTCCCCCAAACCGGCATTCCGAGGGATGTTAGATAGCGGTGCTTCCCCCTGGGAGGTAGAGTTCACGGTGGACTCCGGGGCAGAAGGGAATTTTGTGTCCTCGGCCTTTGCCCAACAGCACGCAATTCCGTTGGTGCCACTTCCTCACCCCGTGCCCATCAGGGTGGTCAATGGTTCGACCTTACCATCCCAGATTACCCACCAGACAGCACCCCTTAGGCTCTCAATCCCACATCTCACAATGAGACACTGTCCCTGCTCATTATGCCAGAGGGCATCGACCAGGTGCTCCTCGGAGTTCCCTGGCTCTGTTGCCATTCCCCTCATAAAGAGTGGTCCTTGGGGAGAATACTGGGATGGAGCAAGGACTGTGAGGGAAGGTGCATGGGGGGCAGCATCCAAGTAGCCTCTGCGGAGGTGCCCACGGATCTTTCCGCGCCCCCCACTGAGAATCTGAGGACCGTGGCTCTGGTCGCCCTTGAGTCAGTGCTGCCGGGCAAGACCTTTATCCTTCCTTGCCTGCGGCCAAAGGTTCTCGCGTGGGCACACGCGTCCAGGGTGGGTGGTCACTTTGGCTACAAGCGGACCACAGAACTCCTAGCAAGGTCTTATTGGTGGCTGCACAGGGCTCGGGACATGAAAGAATACATTCAGGCATGCACCTCTTGTGCTTGGAACAGGTCCTCTAGGCAGAGGCCGGCTGGGTTACTGTATCCCTTGACATAGTAACATAGTAACATAGTAACATAGTTATTAAGGTTGAAGGGAGACTTTAAGTCCATCTAGTTCAACCCATATCTTATCCTAACTTGCCCTAACATGTTGATCCAGAGGGTGGCAGTGGCGGGTCGCAGACCGGGCAGACCGGGCAGTGGAGGGTCGCGACATTTGGGATCACACCCAGCATGCCATTCTAGCCTCTAAGGAGAGAATGAGGGCGTCCGCCGACACACATTGGCACCCCGCTCAAACTTTTGCCCCTGGCGACAGTGTGGCTCTCTGCCCGAAATATCAGGCTGCGAGTCGAGTCCACCAAGTTCACGCTGCAATACATTGGTCCCTTCAAAATCCTCGAGCGGATCAGCTCGGTGGTCTATCGTTTGGCTCTTCCACCACACTTGGCCATCTCTGACGCCTTCCACGAGTCCTGTTAGGGCTGGCGGAACGCACCACATTATAAATAATAGTAGGTGCGTTCGCAGCCCGGGGTCCACCGTGCAGAGGTGGTACACTGCTGCTAGGTAATGGCGGAATAGAGTGGCGTGAAAACAGTCACACGTGGGTTACGTCACCCAGTGTGAACAGGAGCGAACTCTGTTGACTCACAGAGCCGCACAGCTGCTGAACACAAATACCGGAGCCTGTTTAGCTCACAGGGCCCGGCCAAAAAGCGCACAGAAAGCGGCCACAGAACTCTTCCCCAAAGACACGGGGTTAGAGTTCCTCTAGGCCCTCTGAGCGCACGGTGTCGCTGCCACCAACTCCGCTATAGACACTGGCTACGGAGTGTGGAGCACGTGCACTGTGGCATGCCGAGTCACTGATGGGGACTAATGCCTGACTCCGACTCTGCCCTACCTACACCTAAGCCTGGACGCTAGCAGGCTAGGTTGCACAACACATGCGTACCAAGGGTAGGGGTTTCATAATGAGTCAGTCACCAGAGACATTCATATGTGCATACATCACTCACTCCTCATAGACTGAAAATACAGTGTATCTTAGCGCATGGCCAAGCGGTCATGCAAACCTTTTATAGCCGCGAGCGTCCGGGACCTTCCTGGCTTCTCGGATGGGCCAATCCGAACAGGACCAGGACCTGAGCACATGACCTTCGATCTCCAATGGGAGATCACTCCACGGGCATGCTCAGTGGCCCGACATGAGGACTTAGTCCCTGGAGAATCTCGCTGCTGAGCAGCCTGCATTGCCATAGCTGTGCCAGAGGTGGCAGCAGCAAGCAAACCCATGGAGGTGGTCTGGGCAGAGTGCTGGGACAGACGAGTTTGCTGAGCAACCTCCTCTGTGGCTGGGGAGGAATGGGAGACCGCCTGGAGCAGGGCTCGGGATTCCTGCTGTACAGGAACCTGACGCCTAACAAGTCCCTTCTCAAACCTGTTCACATGTCCCGGTTTTCCGAGTCATCTGCCAGGACATAAGACTTGTCTTCGGATGAGTTTGAGGTCAATGCCATTGTGGGGTGCAGGGTGGTGCGTGGCAAAAAAATTTATTTGGTGGATTTGAAGGGTCATGGTCCAGATATGGGAGCCAGTGGAGAACATCCACGCCCCGCTCCTTATCGCGGCATAAGAGCATAGCAAGGCTCAGAGGGGAGGGGGGTAATGTTAGGCATCTGGTTCCTGCAGTGGCACAGCAGGAATCCAGAGCCTTGCATTCAGCAGTCTCCCATTCTCCATCGACCACAGAGGAGCTTGCTCAGCAGCCCCATCATTCCCAACGCTCTGCTCAGACCTGCTCTGTGGGTCTGGCTGTTGCTGCCACCTCTGGGCCAGCAATAGCAATGCAGGCAATCAGCAGCAAGCCACTCCAGAGGCTAAGTCCTTCCGTCACTCCACTGAGCATGCTCACAAGACGATCTCCCACTGGAGATCGGGAGTCACATGCACAGGTCCTTCTCCAGATCTGATTGGTCCATCTCAGGGATCTGGAAGCTTCTGGAAGGTCCCGGCTATAAAAGGTTTGCATGGCCACTCGGCCATGCGCTAGTGTAGACTCTAGTTGCTACCTGTGTGAATGATGATGGATGCATGGACTTGCAAATGACTCATTAAGATTCCCCTCCCTCTGATATTATGTGTGTGGATAGGGAACTAGTGTTAGAGTCAGCGCCAGTCAGTGGCAAGCTAAAGGCCACAGTGCATATCATCCACGGTACTAGCATCCGACAGTATGCCTGCTACCAGGCATTGTCGTACAGCGGCAGTGTTTGACGCCGCGCTGCAGTCAGCAGTACTTATTGGCGTCCACGGTTGCAACGCCGCACGCACGGTAGGTCTAGAGGGACGCTGACCCTGTGTCTTGGGCCCCAATTCTGTGACCATATACCATGCGTGCATTCTGCTGAGTCCTGTGACGTCAACAGGCTCGGCATTTGGGTTTAACGCTTCGGCGCCTCTGTGAAGCAACAGAGACCGCCCAGTGCACTCCGGGTGACGTTCAACCCGCATGCGTTATACCGCCATATTGTGCGTCTGCCATTACATAGCAGCAGCGTAACACCTTCTGCACGGTGGACCTTGGGCGGCGAACGCACTTACTATTATCTATTATTTGGTGCGTTCCGCCAGCCCTAACAGGTGCTACCAGGCAGGCTGTCCAATAATGCTTTGCACCTATCACAAAAACACAACAGCCATCACAAAGTATAGAACAGCCCATCATGGTCTATATAAAAGCTGAGGCAGGGAATGCAGCACAGCAACTATATTGGGGTGACTTGTTTTAGTGAGAAGATGTCACAGTTCCCAGTTAATAAATAGAAATAGGGAGTAAAAAGCCAAAAAAAACTCTGAGTACATGGTACAGATGCTGTGTGACAAAACAGCAGTGAAGAACAATCACCAGGTTTTTGTTACCCCATCTGAGAGCAGCATGATGTAGGAGCAAAGACTCTGATTGCAGTAATGTATCACTTACTGAGCTGATTGCTGCAGTTTTGATTAAAACCTATTTTAACTGCTGCTGATCTACCAGTTCTTTGAATGCTCACTCTGTATAACCCCATCCACATGACTGATTTGTAGCTTTCTTTGTACATTTTGCATAGGCAGAAAGCTGCCAACCCGTGTTGAGGACATGGCTGGACTACCTAGCAGCAGGTTTACTAGTCCTCTACTGATAGTCTCCTAGTGATAAAAAAAATTATTGTTATAAAAACTACTCTAAGCAGCCCTGCAATGATATATCGCTGGAATCAGTGTCTCTGACCCAACATCATGTTGATCTCAGATTGTCTAGCAAAATCCTGGTGACAGATTCCTTTTAAACAAAGTTTTAGTATATTTGGAGAGGGGGTTATGCGCTCACCCCATGCCATGCCGTATGATGCTAAAAGTTGAAATCTGTGTGTCGGGTGCCGATCCTGCTGGTGAAGTTGAGCCAAAGGTTTGAAGAAAGGAAAGTAAGCGGCACAATTGTCCAATGATATATAAAAATTATTTCATGCTTTATTGAAGATTCATTAAAAATATGGAGTCCAAACATATAGAAACCTGACGCGTTTTTGGCGTCCAAGCACCCTTTAGTCATAGTCTTAGCATTAATGAATCTTTAATAAAGCATGAATTCATTTTTATATCATTGGATGGATGTGCCGGTTATTTTCCTTTCTCCGAATATATGGTTTTAGTATAGTTGAAAATACATGGAGATTTTAGTTAACTGACTCCAGTTCTGAAAGACTGCAGTGCTATCCACCAATTCAATGTAACTCCCACATAGAGAATACCACAGTCATAGTGAAAATGTCATTCAGACTGAACTTAGCTGTAAGTCGCCTCATAAATAAAGTTTAATTAATGCACGCTCATCTTGTCAGTGAGTCCTGCATATATTACGTCTGCTTTCTTACTAATGGATGATCTGGCTGCAGATGCACATCACGCACCCTCTGTTTGGGTATTTGTTTCATTTGGTGTTAAATAGCCTGGTAAAAATAGCAGATGCTTATTTAATGCAGCGTTTGGATTCAGAATGCACAAGTTGTACATTTTAGCTGTGGGCAAACAACAATACACACTTTGTTCAAGCAAGAGCTTATTTCTACGAGACTAGTAGCTAATTCACAATCTGTTATAACAGCTTGGGTCTGGGAATGTGTGTTTTTGGGATCATGCAGACAGGGCAGGCAGTGGGAATAATAATTCCAGTGACTAGTACACTATAAGAAAATCCTGCATTGAGTTTACCAATTTGGGTCAGTTTTTCGGAATAGCTTATGTTATTAATAACCAACCATTTATTACAATTGTCTATAAAAAAACAACATGATTTAAAACTCAAAACCATAATGAAAATAATCTATTCTATTATTTCTAAACACAGTTTTTTGGTGATTACTTTGTATCTCCATTTATACTCCACCCACAAACACAAATGATTCACCATTTGAAAGGTAAACTTGCTCCCTTCAGCAAGAAAAAAGACAAACAAACCACACATCCACGATTTGAAAACAAAATACAGTTTAAACATTAATTTTCATAAAACTGCAGTAAGGAAAATGACCTGCAGGTGGCACCACAGTACCCCAAAGAACACTACCACAAAGCTGCTTACAGACATCACAAACAAATCCAAACATTTGCCTTTGGGGATTTCCAGCTTGCCGAACTGCTTGCCCAGCCTATTTCAGGCAAATTGGAGGATTGCACACTTCACTGCAGGTGAGGCACATATGCAAACACATTTGTAAACATGCACTGCCTACTGAATTGCACACTTGCTCAATTCATACTCCACCCGCACAAACAAATGATACACCATTTGAAAGGTCAAATGACCTGCAGGTGGCATCACACCACCCCAAAGTACACTACCACAAAGCTGCTTACAGACATCACAAACAAATCCAAACATTTGCCTTGGGGTCTTTCCAGCTTGCCCAAGTGCTTGCCCAGCGTATATCAGGCACATTGGAGGATTACACACTTCACTGCAGGTGAGTCACATATGTAAACACATTTGTAAACATGCATTGCTTTTTCGCTGATTACTTCGCCTCACACACAAATGATACACCATTTGAAAGGTAAACTTGCCCCCTTCAGCAAGAAAAGAGCGAATCAAACCACACATTCATGATTTTACCACTAAATACAGTTTAAAAATTCATTTTCATAAACCTGCAGAAAGAAAGAATGACCTGCAGGTGGCACTTCAACAGGAAAACATTTTTTGGCCTCTACTTATCAAAACAATTTATTGTATTACCAATCTACATATATAAATACCTGTCTGTGTTCATCATCTCATGAAATACATTTACATTTGAACGGCTTCCTTTTTCTAAAATTGCCTGCGCCCCCGACGACCAATGTGCGAAAATTTTGCACGGGCCGACTAGTTAGTCTATATTTATATAGTGTCAGGAACACCGCACTGCACTTGCTCACTGAGCCAATGCGCGTGTCCTGAGTACAAAAACTGTGCACAAAGATACCTGCGGAGCGGGACAGCAGTGGTGACGATGCATGCTCCAGGCTCACAGGACCTGAAGCATGTGACTGCTGGGGGTGTGGCCTAAGCTCCACAGAGCAACAGTTGTGGCCAAAAGTATTGACACCCCTGCAATTCTGTCAGATAATATTCAGTTTCTTCCTGAAAATGATTGCAAACACAAATTCTTTGTATTATTATCTTCATTTAATTTGTCTTAAATGAAAAAACACAAAAAGAATTGTCCTAAAGCCAAATTGGATATAATTCCACACCAAACATAAAAAAGAGGGTGGACAAAAGTATTGGCACTGTTCGAAAAATCATGTGATGCTTCTCTAATTTGTGTAATTAACAGCACCTGTAACTTACCTGTGGCACCTAACAGGTGTTGGCAATAACTAAATAATAATAATAATAATCTTTATTTATATAGCGCCAACATATTCCGCAGCGCTTTACAGTTGAACAGTTTCAAACACAACAGTCATAAGTAACAACGTTAACAATACAATAATTAAAGCGAAATAAGACGACCCTGCTCGTGGAGCTTACAATCTACAATGAGGTGGGGGGGATACAAAGCACAGGTTTGTATTTACAATGATGTATTTACAATGACAGTCCAGCCATCTTCAGGGGGTGGGGGTTAGATGGAGATAGTGAATGGGCTACACACACACAAACATGACTTTGATTACTGAATGTGATAGGCCGCTCTGAACAAATGTGTTTTGAGCGAGCGCCTAAAACTATGCAAATTGTGGATGGTCCTAATATTTTGGGGTAGAGCATTCCAGAGGATTGGCGCAGCACGGGAGAAGTCTTGGAGTCGGGAGTGGGAGGTACGGATTCGGGCAGAGGTTAGTCGAAAGTCATTTGCAGAGCGTCATTTAAATCACACTTGCAGCCACTTGACATGGATTAAAGTTGACTCAACCTCTGTCCTGTGTCCTTGTGTGTACCACATTGAGCATGGAGAAAAGAAAGAAGACCAAAGAACTGTCTGAGGACTTGAGAAACCAAATTGTGAGGAAGCATGAGCAATCTCAAGGCTACAAGTCCATCTCCAAAGACCTGAATGTTCCTGTGTCTACCGTGCGCAGTGTCATCAAAAAGTTTAAAGCCCATGGCACTGTGGCTAACTTCCCTAGATGTGGACGGAAAAGAAAAATTGACAAGAGATTTCAACGCAAGATTGTGCGGATGTTGGATAAAGAACCTCGACTAACATCCAAACAAGTTCAAGCTGCCCTGCAGTCCGAGGGTACAACCGTGTCAACCCGTACTATCCGTCGGCGTCTGAATGAAAAGGGACTGTATGGTAGGAGACCCAGGAAGACCCCACTTCTTACCCCGAGACATAAAAAAGCCAGGCTGGAGTTTGCCAATACTTACCTGAAAAAGCCTAAAACGTTTTGGAAGAATGTTCTCTGGTCAGATGAGACAAAAGTAGAGCTTTTTGGGCAAAGGCATCAACACAGAGTTTAAAGGAGAAAAAAAAAGGCATTCAAAGAAAAGAACACGGTCCCTACAGTCAAACATGGCGGAGGTTCCCTGATGTTTTGGGGTTGCTTTGCTGCCTCTGGCACTGGACTGCTTGACCGTGTGCATGGCATTATGAAGTCTGAAGACTACCAGCAAATTTTGCAGCATAATGTAGGGCCCAGTGTGAGAAAGCTGGGTCTCCCTCAGAGGTCATGGGTCTTCCAGCAGGACAATGACCCAAAACACACTTCAAAAAACACTAGAAAATGGTTTGAGAGAAAGCACTGGAGACTTCTAAGGTGGCCAGCAATGAGTCCAGACCTGAATCCCATAGAACACCTGTGGAGAAATCAAAAAATGGCAGTTTGGAGAAGGCACCCTTCAAATATCAGGGACCTGGAGCAGTTTGCCAAAGAAGAATGGTCTAAAATTCCAGCAGAGCATTGTAAGAAACTCATTGATGGTTACCGGAAGCGGTTGGTCGCAGTTATTTTGGCTAAAGGTTGTGCAACCAAGTATTAGGCTGAGGGTGTCAATACTTTTGTCTGGCCCATTTTTGGAGTTTTGTGTGAAATGATCAATTATTTGCTTTTTGCTTCATTCCCTTTTGTGTTTTTTCATTTAAGACAAATTAAATGAAGATAATAATACCAAAGAATTTGTGTTTGCAATCATTTTCAGGAAGAAACTGAGTATTATCTGACAGAATTGCAGGGGTGTCAATACTTTTGGCCACCACTGTAGGAGCTGCAGGAAAACTCCTAAAAAGGTAACTACTGGACAATGTTACCAAGGGGCATAGACAGAGACAGAAACCAGATCAAGACGAGGTCACAGCACGAGATCGCACGACAGTACCAAAGGGTTAGACAGAATGGATAGTCGGGACGTAGCAATAGATCAGAAAACCAGAACAGGCAATAGATGGTACAATAGGGACAAACTGTAACGGAGTAACGATAGCCAAGCCAGGAGGTCAGAATCGGAAAAGACAATAGTACCAAAACGAGAGATGGAGTACAGAGTGAGGGGATGGACCGGGTCATACACGGGAAGCTAACAAGCAATGCAATATACAAGCACACCAGGGGCGTCATACACACAGCCAGAATAACAGTATAGCTGACAGAGAACCCAGGTAAAGAGTGAGTATAAATACCCCTCCCAGATCCAGAAAGAGGCCATGTACACTTAACCCTGTGAGTGCAGGGCAAGAACTCTGATCAAACCATGACCTATAGCACCAAGATATTTCACATGGTTCAAACCAAGTACAGGTACTCGGTGCACCCTTGGCGTGGCCAAACTTTTAAGTCCACCTTCCCACCTACTTATTTCACATCTGTCTCCACCCTCCCTCTACTTTGATTGACAGCTCTGCCTTTATAGTCAGAGAAAGGTGGAGATAGTTGTGCGCACAACTAAATGACACAGCGGTGACAAGGTGCCACAGAGGGGATGGTGAGCCATCTTCCTACATAAGACTCTCCTGATGAATCTAATGGAGGAAACGTGCCGAGAGCAGATAGAGCACCGGCGCCTTATCCTGGACCAGACAGGCTGAGCATTGGACCCACACCAGAGGTACCTGTCGGACGGGATTATACAACCCCTAGAAACCACAAACATGGTGAGAGCATGTTGATTTTGTTTTTTTAAATGTTATTATAACTCTCATTATTGGACAGGGGAAGACATATTTGTCATAGTGTTGGTGATTTAGCAAGGCACAAATTGCATATATATATGTATATATATATATATATATATATATATATATATATGGGGAGCAGTAACAGCTGCCCCCCAAATCATCAACACACCACTAACAGAGTGATGATACCCGGTAAGGGAAGCAACGTGAATTACCCTAAAAACTCTGTTTAAGTGCTTGTATAGTTTATTTCTGCACTTTTTTTTAGCACTTTAAGCCAAAAGTGTTTCATTTCATGTTGGTCTCAAGTATACTTTAAAGAAATAGATTAAAAGTTAATTTTGATAGCACTCATTTCGGAGGCATGCAGACCACTGGACAGGGTTCATATCTTTCTGTACACATCCTAAAAAGCACCGCGCACATGAGGGCCGTAATATATAGCCATTGCACTGTAATGTGTGGCAACTTATAAAGGTAATATACATGAAAATTATATTTTAGGTATAACTATTTAACCAAATTAGATTTGTGAATGTTGAATTAGAAGGAAGATTTATTTCGTCTTATTTTGCTTTAATTATTGTATTGTTAACGTTGTTACTTATGACTTGTGTTTTGAAACTGTTAAACTGTAAAGCGCTGCGGAATATGTTGGCGCTATATAAATAAAGGTGATTATTATTATTATTATCTACAACATCTTCTAATGTCAGTGAGACATATGGTGGTCCCCACAGAGACATCATAACTGCTAAAATGACAGGATCTCAGACTCAGTGCTCCTCAAGGATATATAAAAATATGTATTAACATAACCTTTCCATTACATATTTTGCAGTGAAAATGCCATGATTCTATGCATATTTTACAGGTATTTGTGGTAATATTCATACATGGATTTTTCCTCATTAGCTGTTCACCAATAATGAACCTTTGAACTGTGTCTTAGGGCTCATTCAGATGAGCGTGGTATACGCACCATGGACCACACATGAAGAGCTCCTATACTCATTGTAGTCATAGTGCCAGTGTACATGGCCGATTTTTCACAGGAACCAATGGTCTGGGTGGAAAAAATTGTAACACATGCTATTCTGGTCTGATTTACAGATCGGACTAGTGCATGTATATAGCAGGCAGGTCCTGCACTCATTATATGTGGATGAGAACACAGAACTGCACACAAAACCTAGAACGAATGACCCGAGTTTTAGTATGGTCGTCTGAACCCAGCCTACGGTATCATATTCAGATAATAAGTACCCTGCTCTGCCCTGATGAGGGGCAAGAACCTCGAAAGTTTTGTTTACAGAAGTGTCTCATCAAAAAAGTAAAAAAAGAAAACTTTAAAGATATCACCCATAGCAACCAATCAGACCTCAGCTTTAATTTTCTAAATGGCTCTGGTAAATGAAGGGTGTGATGATTGGCGGTTGAGGGCAACACAGACAATTTTATTTTTAGTCTATTTTTGATAAATCTGCTCCATTGCTTGTAGCACATCCTTGCTTTTGCCAATGGCTCACGGTCAATATCTGGTCTCAGAAAAATTCCTGAAAAAGCATTGCAATGAATGACTAATTTTTGCAAAAAAAAAAAAAAAGACATGTGAAACTAGATTTTTGGGGTATATTGCATGATATCTTTTTCAGGCAAAGAGTTTGCTCTGAAGCCCCACCTAAAATGTCAGAACACTTAAAAGGATGAACATATACATTTCTACTAATGATGAGCGAACGTGCTCCGATAACATGTTATCCCAGCATGCTTGCATGTAATCCGAGCGTCTTCAAAGTGCTCGGATAATATGTGCAAGTCTCTGCGGCTGCATGTTTTGTGGCGGTAGACAGCCACAACACATGCGGGGGGGGTTGCCTGTTTGTTAGGGAATCCCCAGATGTGTCGAGGCTGTCTACAGCCACAAATCATACAACCGCAGAGACACAAATATAATATATGAGGAAGCCCATGATAAGGGCAGCACGGTGGCTCAGTGGTTAGCGCTGCAGCCTTGCGGTCAGGATCGCTGGTGCATCGCTAAGTGGTCGATAGTGAGCTGCCACACAGGCAGATCTCACCAGCGACATCGCAGGGGACGGGGATCGCTACTTACCTGTCAGACGCGGCGATCCTGCGTCCTCCCGCCCGGCTCCACGCGTCGCTCGTCGGCGCCACAGGAAGCCCAGCAGGAAGTGGCCGACGAGGAATGGTCCAGGAGCTTCTCGCGCGATCAGCAATAACCAGCGGGGGAGCCAGTTGTAGGTAAGTATCACATGCAGCGATATCGCTAGCAATATCGCTGCTACGTCACAAAATCGGTGACTTTACAGCGATATTGCTAGCGATATCGCAGTGTGTAACGGGGGCTTTAGAGAAGTGAGCTGACCATTCTTCAGACATTTTCTGATGAAGCTTTGTACTTTACAATACATGTTAAAGAGTAGGCTGAAAAAAAACACCCAGAAGATGACTGGGGATATGTTCGAGCTTTTTGTCAAAAATGTAAATAAAATGATCAGGAAAAGATAACAAACATTAAAAAGACGCTTCAGGTTTACAAATGTCAGAGAAATGGAGAGTTTCTCTTCCGCTTGAAAAATGCACATTTTGGGTGAGTCTGAAAAGCACCTTGGGTGCAAATATCTTTTGGACTCCCTGAGCAGAAACAATGGAGTTTTTCATATTCAATGAAGCTCTTTAATTCAGAAATTGAGTGATGGTCCAATATCACCAACGTGATATTCTCACTTGTTTTTATGACAAATTAGATCATTTTTTCTCAATTTCTCCTTTAAGAGGATAGAAAAGGTGGAATGGTATTGCTGAATCTCAGGATCCAGGTGTTAATAGTGAAGCGTATCTTTCATAGATACAGTTTGTAGAACTAATTGCTGTTTATTAGCTGCTCATTAAGTACAGGTTTAATTGCATCCACAGCCGGCACAACTGTCTGTTCTTCTGCACTCTACAACTGCTCGCTGTCCATCATCCTCTGCTGTCAGCACGCCTCATTATGTTACCACATTCCTTAATAAGGTGTTACTAATTACTAATGACATAATCAGTACGCCAAACTGATTCAGAAATGATGTAATAAAACAATGGTGGCCTTATTATTTACTAGGTTTCATTAAATCCACAGACTTGTAAGAGACATTGGCATCACTTTACACATTTTTATGAGAACTCATGACTTTGTAGCCTTTGGGTGAGTTGTTAATATCATTACAGAAAAAGAGCTGTACCGGCGCAGGAGACAAGAAACCACTGATATCTTAAAGGGGTTTTCACATTAAGAAAAGTGAAAACAAAATGCTTTTGTATATGTAAAATAACAAACTGAGCAGGTACGCACCCTCCCTGGGTCCAGCACTGGCGACTCACCTTGAATGTTACACACCTGGTCCGGGTATCCTGGGCTCCGCTCCCTTTTCCTGGGTCAGCTGCCCTATGTTGTGCTCCAGGTCGAGGCTTGCAAGGTTGCCCTGCATGGATCTACGACATCATCTCCTTAGACCTATTTAAAGAGAATCTGTCAGCAGGTTTTTTATGTAATCTAAGGACAGCATAAGGTAAGGGCTGAGACACAGATTACAGGAATGTGTTACTTGTTAGGCTGTGTGCTGTTGTTTCAATAAAATGAATTGTCACCAAGAGATTATCACTGCCTGGACTGCTGATCTGCTAGACCGACAATGCCCTCTCCTCAATTTAGCGGCTTACTGTTAATGTTATACTATGGGGAAGTGAAGATCTTTTTTTTCTTTTCCTCATACCAATTAAGCATCAGAAAACGATCACAGCATGCTGTGGGTGCATCCGATGATTGTATCATGTGCATCCATATAAGTCTGTGAGTGCATGTGAAATATCGGACTGTACTCGCATGCCATCCGAGTACAGTCCGTTCATCGCAGATAGAGACAATGGAGAAGATGCACAAATTAAGTTCCCCGTCTTCTCCGCACCTGATTCACTCATGCGAGAGAATTGGCTCACACTAAGGTGACACTCAGATCAAACTCTGACAGTTTGATCCGAGTGGCATTAGCATAATCGGTCAAATGACAGAATCTATACTAGTGTGACCCCAGCCTTAAAGTGTCTCTATCATCAGATTATGTAGATTATGTAGAGAAATAAGCAAAAGGTGGCTAAGGCTACTTTCACACTTGCTTTTTTTTGCAGCGCGTTTTTCCCGCAAAAAAACGCATTGAAAAAACGCATACAAAAGCATACAACTGCTGCGTTTTTTTCAAGCATTTTTATGAGCATGCATGAAAAAAACGCAGCGTTTTTATGCGTTTGTACGCATTTTTAGTGCGTTTTTACCGCGTTTGCGGTTTTTTCCAACATTAGGTGGCCCCTCACACTAACCCAAACCATGACTTTACTAACCCTAACCCTGACCCTAACCCTAACCAAACCATACCCTGATCCTAACCCTAACCCTGACCCTGACCCTGACCCTAACCCTAACCCTGACCCTAACCGTAACCCTAACCCTGACCCTAACCCTTAACCAAACCATACTAACCCTAACCTGGAATCATTGGGCTGTCTAGGGACCAAGAGAGAATGTAGAAATTACTATTGCCCATAGGAGAAGAGACCCAGTGGTACAGCAAGCGGTGGATGTAGAGGAATGTCGGTCGCACCGCATTCCTCTACATACCTCTACGTCCACTGCTTGTCACACCACTGGGTCTCTTCTCCACAGGGAATAATGACATATAACATAACAAATATTTTGCAGAGAGAAAACTTGGCACTCAAAAAAATTTTTTTTGGAGTAAAAGATTCCATTTATTAACATCCAGGTGACACCTGGGTGTTAATAAATGGAATCTTTTACTGCAAAAAAATTTTTACGTGCCAAGTTTTCTCTCTGTGGATAAAGACGGGCTGGATACCCTACTTGAGCACCAATACTTCATACTGTATGAGTGCCGTGTTTATCTATATTGATGAAAAATATTTTGAATTAATATTGCACACGTATAACACAACGCATTTGCTGTTACCTGTGCCCGTCAGCAGTGTGTTAGATGACTAATCAGAATTCAATACATTTTATTTCTACCATTGGTTTTGCACGACACATCACACAGACATTTCATTATGTGGAACACTTTCCTAGCCATACCTGGTGTAAAAGCTGTCTCTCCTAGAATCACACTTTTTCTAGGGAATAATTCTATAGTTAGGGGCCCGTCACACATAGCGAGATCACTGATTTTGTGACGCATCAGCGACTGCCCTCCCTGTCGGGTATTGCTGATTGTGAAGGAATGTCCTGGGCCATTTTTTGATCATTGGTCTCCCGCTGGCCAGCGCGCATCACTGCGTGTGGCAGCAGAGACCAACGATCAGCAAGCTCCCAGCGCTGTAAGCAGACGCTGGGAGCTGGTATCCAAGGTAAATATCGGGTAACTAAGCGCGCGCAGCGCTTAGTTACCCGCTGTGTACCTTGGATACCAGAGAGCTCGCGCTGGGAGCTGGTATCCAAGGTAAACAGCGGGTAACTAAGTGTTGCGCGGGCTTAGTTACCCGATATTTACCTTGGATACCAGCGTCCTCGCTGGTCCTGATCACTGGTGAGGTCTGCCTGTTTGACAGCTCACCAGCGATCATGTAACGATGCACCAGCGATCCTGACCAGGTCGTATCATTGTAGGGATCGCTGGTGCATCGTTTGGTGTGACGGGACCCTTAAATTGCAAACCCCTCTTTAAAGCGGTTGTCAAGGATTAGAAGAAAGACTACCTATTTTAGGGCTCATGCAGAAGAGCAAATAAATCAGACGTGTGCGGTACGATTTTTAACTGGATAGCACACATAGCACTCTGAGCCAAGTTATTCACTTGGGCTGTTTTTTTCTCTCGGTCTAACTATCTGTGAGAAAACAATCGAAGCATGCAGTACTTTCTTCCAAGTCTCCGATGAGCCCACCCATTCAAGCCTATGGGTGCAAGAAAAAAATCGGATCCCATTCAGAACTTCTGAATGGCATCTGATTTTTACAGGTGCATACCTTTTATAAACCTAGAAATTATATTTGATCATGTACATTTTTTATTTTAGATGTATGAAAATGGACCACACACGGACAGCACACGGATGTCGCAGGGATGTAAAAAAACAGACACATAGCACACGGATGAAAATTAGAGAAAAAATTGTTACGAGTTTTCTGGATGAAACTTGGCCAATTTTTCAAACACTCATCCACAGCCGGCCTTAGGCTACTTTCACACATCCGTCTTCCGGAATCTGGCACGATGCGGCGAAAATGTAAAAAACCTGATCCGGCGCCGGTTGGCACCGGATCCGTCTTTTTCCCCATTGACTGTTATTATCGCCGCATCGTGCCGGATGGGCATGCGGCGTGTCAGGTTTCTGCCGGAGAAGGCAAAAATGCGCCGTCCGGCGTCTGCAAAAAACGTTCCCTGGAATGTGTTTTTGACAGCGCCGGAACGGTTTTCCGAACAGCGCATGCCCGGACACTTTGTGATTTAACCCCATAAGTGACTGCCGTCTGCAGGAAAAAGTCTCTCTCTCTCCCTTCTCCCGTCCCCTGGATCTCTCTCCCGCCTCCCGTCCCCTGGATCTCTCTCTGGATCTCTCTCTCCTCCCGTCCCCCGGATCTCTCTCTCTCTCCTCCCGTCCCCCAGATCATCATACCTGTCTGCGTCTCTCGCCCTCTTTGCGGTCTGGCTCCTTTAAATCTTCATGACACCGTATTCGGCTGTGCACATACATCCGGTGTCAGCACTGCACGCCACATCCGGCTGTACGGCTTATCACCGCACGGCGCCGGAACACAAAAGACGGATGTCTGAAAGTAGCCTTATAGAGACAAGACTATAGTGTTTGTTATTGCAGCTCATCTCCATTTCAGTGAATGAATGAGCTGCAGAGCCAAATACAGCTTATGGACAAGACTGGGAGGAAAAAGCAGATCTATAACTAAGGCTGGATTCACATATATCTGTTGCATGTCACTCTGTTTTTTGAGCCTGATGCAACCAGATAAAAACTAATCGCAAAACTTTTCCAAATTTGCTTAATTTGCCATAGGTCTGTTTCACCATTTTAAATGCAACATTGCGATCCAGCCACTAGACCTGTTTGGTGATACAAGTGCTGCACTGGACAGGTGGAAATTACCACACTGCAAAAAATGCCAAAGCACTGCACATGCGTGCAGGGGGGCCTAGCATAGAAACCAAAGAGAAAAAGAGGTATTCATACAACTAGGGATCACCTTAAAAAAAAATTTTCATTTATATTTGTATACAAAAAGAGACACAACCATAAACAATAAAAACATTTAAAATGCCAAAAAGGCTAACGAAACCTGACCAAATAGGGTGCTCCCTAAGACATAGACAAGGGTACACCATCAAGCACAATAGTAAGTGTCAAAATTTGACAATGTGAATACAAGCATAAAAAAGAATTAATAAGGCTAGTTTCAGATTTGCGCCTTTTTGCGCAGCGCAACATGCGCAATTGAAACGCATGCAAAAAAGTCATGCAAACGCAGCAATTTTTATACGCATCAGCGTACGCATGACGACAAAAAAAGCAAAGTTTGCATGCGTTTGCGTGTTTTATGCGCATGCGTTCTCTAGGTGTCACATTTCACAGGAGGAAAATCCTTGAAGCATACTCCACCAATGAGACACCAGTGGGTATGTGTCATGGCAATTCTTTATATAGACCCTGTTAGGCTAGTTTCACACTAGCGCTTTTGAGCGCAGCGACGGCCTGCGCACGGCCGCCGCTAAGCCTCGCCCCCTGCCGCGCCTCCGCCGGTAGCTCTGCCTACCAGCGCATGACGCTGCATGCGTCCTGCGTCCCCTATCTTTATCACTGGAGGCGCAGGCCGTGCGCAGTATGCGTTTGGCAGTGCATGCGTCCTTTTGACGGTGCGCCGACCTGCGCCAAACGCAACCTGCTGCAGTTTGGTTGCGCTCGGCACACCGTCAAAAAGGCGCATGCGCCGCCAAACGCATACTGCGCACGGCCTGCGCCCCCAGTGACAAAGATAGGGGACGCAGGACGCATGCAGCGTCGTGCGCTGGTAGGCGGAGCTACCGGCGGAGGCGTGGCAGGGGCGGGGCTTAGCGGCGGCCGTGCGCAGGCCGTCGCTGCGCTCAAAAGCGCTAGTGTGAAACTAGCCTTACAGCTCAGTTCTTCAGATTTTGCTGTGTTTCCTTTGTCACCATGGATCTGCATTGGAAGAGTTTTCGCTTCAACTTGGATCTGGACATCGCGCTGTCTCAGGCTTTTGCATTTGCTTGCTAGCAACAAAGGGAGAGAGAGAGACAGCGAAGACAGCAGCGGCGGCGTTTTTGGAGACATCCAATTATTGAAGTTCGGGAGAGCCGTGGAGCATACCACACTCTCTACAGCGAGCTCTAGACAAACCCGGAGAAATTTAGTGACTATACTCGGATGTCCCAAGAAAGCTTCATGGATTTGCTTGCTCGTTGTTCAAGGAGCCATCCGGAGACAGGACACACAGCTCCGTCGTGCGATTCCTCCTGAGATACGGCTCCTTGTCACATTACGGTACGTAATATTTAAAAACCAATGCCTGCATAATTGTTTTTGTTCTGCCATGTACTATTCCAAAGCCTGCAAAATTATTGTTCTGCCATGTAGTAAACAAAAGCCTGCAGAATTATTGTTATGCCATGTCCAAATATTTTTTCATTTCCGTGTTTTGCAAAACCCTAGACATAAACATTAGTTTTTTTCTTTCTCTGTTTGGCAGATTCCTGGCTACTGGAGAAACCCTATCTTCACTCCACTTCCAGTACCGGCTTGGAAGCTCCACCTTGTCAGGAATAGTTGCGGACACCTGCCGGGCTTTGTGGGATGTTCTCTGTACAGAATTTATGCCCCTGCCCACTGCGGAAAAGTGGATGGAAATTGCTGAAAAATTCTGGACAGTCTGCAATTTCCCCAACTGTTTGGGAGCAGTTGATGGGAAACACATCAGGATAACCAAACCTGCAAGAAGTGGATCGGAGTACTATAACTATAAAAAGTACTTTTCTACAGTACTCATGGCCATTGCGGATGCAGACTGTCTGTTTGTTGCGGTGGACATCGGGGCATTTGGCTGGGGGAATGAATCCCAGGCTTTTAAGAACTCGGACATGGGCCATAGGTTGTACGGCAACCATTTTAATTTCCCTCTGCCACGGCCTCTTCCCCACACCGAAGGTCCGCCACAGCCATTTGTAATGGTTTGGGAAGAGGCCTTCCAAATGTGCCAAAACCTGCTGAAACCCTACTCCAGCTGGGACTTGGACCACACAAGAAAAATATTTAATTACAGACTGACTAGGGCACGAAAAACTGTAGAGAGTGTGCCTTTGGTATTCTTGTCTCCAGATGGCGCATTCTCGGCACAGCCATTAATCTTAAACTGGAAACAGTGGATGAGGTGGTGAAAGCGTGTGTGGTTCTTCACAATTTTGTTATGTCTAAAGCGTGCCTTAACTTTGAACTAGATGAACCAGCTGTCAACCCATTGCCTGATTTCACTCAGCACCCTCTCAGGTCATCAGTTGAAGTTGGCCACAGAGTGAAATGAAGATGGTCAAAACGCACCATCATCAATTCACTCTTTATGATACCTGGCAAGGTGAAAATTGATATGTCTTGCACTCAACACCATCCTCTATTCAGTCTGTGCAATATTAGCAGACTGAAGGTACTGGTAGTGAAAATACAAGTTATATATTTGTGTTTTTGACAACACATATCTCCAGGACTGACACAAGAAACATGTGTCAGTACTGGAGCTATGTGGTGGCCAAAACACAAAGTGTACGTCGCAGTGTGTGTAGGCGGCGAAAGACAACAGTATTAGGCTTGTTTCACATTAGCATTTTTTAGCGCAGTGCATCGTGCGCGTCCATGCGCATGCACCATGCGCCTCTATGTTTAACATGGCGGGCGCATGGTCTAGCGTTTGCACGTGCACATATGCGTTTTCGTGCACATGCGTTTTTTGTAGTGTGCGCCTATGCGTGCTCGACGCAACCTGTTGCATTTTTGGGTCTGTCCAATGACAACAAAAAACGCATGCGCACGCTAGCACACGGAATGCGCAAAAATAACACATTGCAGTCTATGGGAGCACAATGGGAGAGGAAGGGGTTCTAGGGGAAGGTGCAACAAAAGTAGTTGGGGAATGGAGTTCAGGGATGGAACTAGAGGCAGGGTGAGACACAGTGTGAGGTGAGGGGGGAGGGAGGGTCAGAGTTTTTCGCTTTTTGTGTCTCCTGTGGCCTGGTGTGTCCTACCTGGAGTGCCTGCTACTTGTGGACCCCCTGGAGCTGGGTGACCGCATGCAGCTGGGGGACATCCTGGTAGGAACCTGTAGCTGCTACATGCTTGAAGTGGTAGAGGTCCTGCCAGGTTCCGTGGGTGCAAATATAGAATGAGGGTCCCCCTGTTGCTGCACGGGGGTGGCGGTGGTGGTGGTGGTCCAGGCAGGTGGAGTGGTGGCAGTGGTGATCCAGGCAGCCGGACTGGTTGCAGTGGTGGTCCAGGCAGGAGGAGTGGTGGCGGTGGTGGTCCAAGGCAGGAGAAGCACTTGCCATGGTGGTGGCGGGGGAGTGTCCAGCAGCACTCTGCCTTGGGGTGGTGTACTGGTGTCCGGCATGGCTTGGAATGCAGATGGCCGTGCACTGATATGTAGCAGAAGTCGGTAGTGAGGTGAAGTGAGTCAGTGGTGGCACAGTTGGAAATGCCACCAATGACTGGTGCATGTACTGACTCTGCTGCATAGCCTGCATGTAAGCAGTGTTGCAGGCCTGCATCAAAGTCAGCTGTAGCTCAGGACTAAGGTGTTCCGCCATGCCCCGTGCTATTTGATGAAACAAATGGTGCGCTGGTCTGTCGAGGTCGGCTTCCAGATGGTCAGGGCGACGATCGACAGCCTGGAAGCGATTTTCCATTAGAGTAAAACCGCTTTCAAGTCTGTCTGACAGTGCCTTGAGGCCATTCTAAAAGACCGAGCTCACTTGAAGGAACTCGGGCATGATAGTCCTGTCCGAGGCCTTCTGCCGCTGGCGGGAAGTGCCCGCAAAACCAGTGGCAAAGACCTGGGACAGGGGAACACCTGTTTGACCAGCTTCCTGGTCTCCAGCTGTCTGTGGTGCCGACCCGCAAGCTGCTTCTTGGCTGTCGGATGGCTGGGACGGGTCCGAGGTCGTTCGATTAAGGACCGCTTCAGGGACAGGTTGCAGGGAGCTGCTCCAGGTGCTGTGAAAAGAAAAGCATTAGAATAATGCATTTACAATAGTTAAAGCGCCAACTCCTGTGGAATAGAAAGACAGAGTAAAACACAATCCAATAGGGCAACAAAATACTTACGCTCTGGTGGTAAGGACCGGTCTTAAGAAGGCCAACGCCGATGGTATCTATATTTCCTTGAGGTCCTTGCACCAGCACCACTGGGAACCCTGCTCTCCTGACGTACATCCCTGTTGAAGCGGTCCTTCATCGAGTGCCAACGGTTTTCATTTTGTTCACTGTGGAAAAAGCAAAAAACAAAATTAGACAATGTACTGTAGACCGGGATAACACAAATGTGTGTGATGCCTTATACAGCCCCATCATCAGTGTACAGCACCCTCATCATCAGTATACAGCCTCATCATCAGTATACAGCTTCATCATCAGTATACAGCCTCATCATCAGTATACAGCAACATCATCATCAGTATACAGCAACATCATCATCAGTATACAGCAACATCATCATCAGTATACAGCAACATCATCAGTATACCGCAACATCATCATCAGCATACAGCCTCATCATCAGTATACAGCAACATCATCATCATCAGGTCAGTGCCGCGTCACACAGCATTTTAATACTTACGAAATTCTTTGCTCCTGCTGTTCCTCCTCACTTGCCATGGCCGATGAGGTCTGAAAAAGAACAAAAATTAATTTGGTACATGTGTAGATGCGACAGCAAATACTTACCCAAACTGTAGGGCAGGAAGGTACTCACTTCACGCTCTGCTTGGGTCAGTTCACCACAGGCCGGTCTGTATTCCTCTCCAGAAGACATGCTGCAATTAAAAAAGAGACATTAGTACATAATAAATTGAGAAAAAAGTACAAGCAGACATTAGGTTTAAAACTCACATTATTAAATTTGCTGCAAGTCTCCAAAGGACTTCTCTTCAAAAAATTCTGGCTGCTTCTCTCTTCCAGGCTGGCTGTAGAGTAGTGGACTGCCAGTCCCAACACCTTATTTTATCTACACTATCCCCCAAACAATGTTTCTTTGTTTAGGGGGTGGATTAAACCAGTGTCTAGACATGTTTACTCTTAAAACGCATGCGTTAGAAAGCGCACGCCATGTGTTCCTATAGACTACAATGCTTTGTTTCGTCGCATTCCGTGCGCACAGCGAACGCATTTGTTTTTTGACACCTTTGGGCGGAACCAAAAATGCAACATGTTGCTTCGAGCGCGTCTAGACGCACACCTGGAAAAAGCGCATGCGCACGATAATGCAGACGAACGCGTGCAATCGCAAGACCATGCGCCCCCATGTAAAACATAGGTGCGCACAACGCATGCGACCGATAGCGCATGATGCGCTGCGCAAAGAAAAACGCTAATGTGAAACTAGCCTAACAGATGCAGGTAAATTTTGAAAGTCAAATCACATTGAAAAACACAAATGAATTGATGTGGTGGTGTGCTACCAGCCCTATCTAGTGAGCTAAAGAAGATCTCAAAAAAAGTTTAACATCATTAAAATAAGCATGGTCAACAGCCAGGAAGAAATTCTCTGTTTAAAATGACGGAGCCATTACCAAATGCGGTTCCAGCCGGTATAAGCTCAACGAGCACTAGACAGCCATATGACCCTTCATTCATAAAGTGATGTGTGCAGCCAGGGAAGCAGGCACCCCACGTGTATCAACACTAAATAGTGTCTTCCTCAGGGGTGATGTTATGCCTGTGGTCAGTACCTGCCTCTTATATGTGCAAACAATAAACAATAATAATTACCAGCTGTAGTCAAGAGGTGGCACGTCCAAATCCCTGTCTCACGAGGTATATGAAGACCAATACCTGGTATTGCCGGTATGCATTTGCACAGGCATGCAATGAGAAAATCAGGGCACCCATGTGCCGCCGACATCAAAAAGACCTAGTGTGCATGCGTCTAATTTCCCATATGAGATTCAAGCACCCGGCGTTGCCAGTATGCATTTGCGCAAGCGTGCGATGAGCCAATCAGGGCACACATGTGCCGACGACGTCCAAGAAAGCTAGTGCGCATGCGTCCGATTTCCCATTACGTACAATGAAAGGAGCATTAGTGGTCAGAGATGCTTTCCACATGCGTCCAAGCTATGGAGTATAAGCTCATGACTGAACCTTATAAAAGCCTGTATACTGTATAGGAGCTACTCATTTAAGCCCAAAGGTGCTAGAGTAAATTAAAAATCAATTTAGAGTCACACCTGAGGAGCTCCATAGTAACATATTACCCTCTAATAGTGATTTTAACCCCTTCAAGACTCATCACCCCAAGACCCCTACTCGAACTGTCATGGTGTAAAAGAAAGTGAGAAGCAACTGAAGAAAGCTTCTTACCATTTTCTTTGCCGTACCCATGTTTGATAAGTGCTGCTGCACCCGACGCCTGAGATCCTGTGTGGTCTGTCCCACACAGATCTTCTGACAGCCACAGATAAGGGCGTAAACATTGTTCCTTGTCCGACAAATAAATAGGCACATGACAACCTGTAGGGAAAGATTTGGAAGTGATATAATTTGGTCAGCAATCATATGGCAGCAGATATTGCATCCGCCACAGTGATAGGAACCATTTAAAGAATTATTGGGATTTAATTTGACAGTAGCCCGTCTGAGGTGGCTTGAGCTTAAGTTATCTTTGAGGTTGCAAGCTCTTTTAGCAACCATCTTGGGGGTTGGTGAAAGCCAGGGCTAAAGTTTTGATTCGCTTAATAGAATATCCCAATTCTTCCTTAGTATGCCATATACGTCACCCCATTGGTTATGGTATGTGGTTACGAGGTTAATTGTTCAAATTGGGCTTCTCATAATGGGTTTCAGTATCTCTGTACGCTCAGATTGTTGGGAGTGATTAAAGGCCTGTGAGATAATCTTACATAATCTCTGTGTGAGTTCACAAGACTCAACATAAAAATCCTCCATAGCACTGCAATTTCGCCTCAAGCACAAAAATTGGCCCTGCAGGATGCCATTTTGCAAATAGTGCAGCAGGCTATTGATCGCCATTTCCTTACGGTTCTTTGAATAGAAATCCTGAGATCCAGGAAGTCGACCATAGTGGTGGAGATGCAAGATGTGTTTTATATTACAGGAATTGTCATTCCGACCATCAATGAAAAGATTGCATTCCTCAAAGGTGCCTGTCCAGAAGAGTAGAATGTCATCTATATAACGGTACCATTTTAATACATGAAATTGAAACAGCATCAGATTCCGCATGAGTGTTCTCCCAACACCCCATAAAGAGGTTTGCGCATGAGGCGCACATCTCGCTCCCATGGTTGTACCGGATGCCTGTCTATAGAAAGCACGATCAAAAGTGAAGTAGTTTTTTTCAAGAATCATTTTCAAAAGGTCCAAAATGAAAGAGTTGTGTTTTCTAACACTGCTGGTGTTCTGGTCCAGGAAATACACCACCTCATGGACCCCTAGATGGTGCTCTATGTTGGTGTAGAGTGACTCTACATCTAGCGTCAAAATCATGGTACCGGCTGGTATGGCAAGGTCTTCCAGTTCTGGATAAGATGCGGCGAGTCCCTGACAAATGAACCTAAGGAGTAGACAAGAGGTAGCAAAGAATAGTCCAAAAAGATGCAGGGTCGCTCAAATAGTCCACCAATCCCTGAAATTATTTGCCTACCTGGGGGGTTCACTAAGGATTTGTGCACTTTCAGCAACATATAAAACTTTGGTACCCTCGGGCAATCCGTGGAGAAGAAATTCTGTTCTTTTTTACCGATGATGCCGTGACGAAAAGCAGTGGAAACAAGTCAGTCATTCTGTCTTGAAGATCACTGTTGGATCTGAGGGCAGAACCTGATAATGAGGTGTTTAACACTTGCCATTTTTCCTCCATTTTGCTAGGGGGGGCCTAGCAGTTTCTAATACAAGGATCCACTTCGATAGATTTAGTAATCCTACACATGACATCCTTGAGACACTGCTGGGAACGCCAAGTTTTCTTAGGTGAAGCTGCTTCAAGTAAAATCTGGTGGTCTGTTACCTAAAGCAACTTCGTTAGCGGATTTGCCATCCTTTTTGCGACAAATTCATCATTTTTTTTCTATTATTTAAACTATGTTAGCAAGTGGCTTCCTAGCACATGACCATGCTACTTCTTTTAACAATTTCATGGTTTCCAAACCCGTAAGCGCTTAAAAAAAGTAACAAAAGACTAAATATGCGTGCGGCTGTAACGTGGCAGGTATCGGCTTCCGCAGGCGAAACACTAGTTTTCAGCACCCCGGCATGTTACATAAAAGTGTGGGTCCTGGCTGTGTGTGGCCTTGTGCTGTGAGGGCCTTATGCCAATGCAGGCCGCATGTAGCCAGTGTTGTGGGCTTGCCAGTACCAGATGTTTCACAGTTCAATGAGGGAGACGACCTTTCCAAAATAAACTCTTTACTGAATGGTAATTTAGTAAGGGTCTTTTTGGGGATCTGAAGACTAGATTGGGGAGTGTTTTACAACATTCCAGTATGCTGTGAAAAAAAGTCGCTAATGGTGGTGGCCACACTTTATATAGGAAAAACATGGTGACAGGTTCCCTTTAAGATGTTCATAGCAGAATTCTGGTGTAAAACAACGTAATAAGTCACAAAATTTTTGCGATACATGGAAGATGTGCAAAAATATTGTGATATTTGGCATTTACACTCCAATACAAATATAGGCATGGCAAGGGTGGTATAAGGCATGGCTATGCCCGCCTGTCAAATTCATGATAAGCTAGTGGCATAACTTGCTCCAAAAATGTACTCCAGTCCTCACTAAAGTACCGTAACTTTTTGGAAAGGGTAACAAATGTACCTAATTTTTTAAGCGGTGCCATGTGAACAAGCTGTCAGGACTCAAATGTCAGGACCCTGTCAGCGTTGGCAAACTGCTACGCCGAGCAGGGTGACTTACTCCCACTATGGGAGAGCGCGGGGTCCAATACAGTAGTGACGGTTCAAGCAGACAGGACCTGCGGCATTGAAAATAGTAAGGAGTCCCAGGACCTAGATCATGTGACTGCAGGGGGCAGGACTTAGCGTCCTACTGCTGCAGATGGTATAATGTACCTACTGCAGGGAAACTGTAGTAGAGGAAAACGCAGGTCAGACAAGCGAGGGTTCGTACACGGAGAGGGCTGTGCGGTACCAGAGGGACGAGCAGAGAATAGTCAAGTCACAGGCAGAGGGTCATACACAGAGAGGTAGCGCAGTACAAGATGGACAGGCAGAACTCGCAACAGGGACAGAACCGGATCAAAACCAAACAAGCAAGCAAGATATCAGGCACAAGGCACATGTACGCACGAGGTCAACTAACTCAGCCGAGGGCAGGAGTATAACTGACACCGGACCTAGGTCAAGTGAGCATTAAACAGCCGCCCTCTGCCAGAGAGAGGCAGAAACAATTAACCCCTGTTTGACCAGGATGGGCCAAAGACAAAGCCCATCCTGGATCATGACACTACCCTCCTCTCAATGGGGGGCCACTGGACCCCGGGTCTCTCAGGATACTTGGCGTGAAAGGCCCGGACCAACCGATCCGCATGAACCGATCGAGCAGGAACCCACGACCGGTCTTCAGGACCGTAGATTTTCCAATGTACAAGATATTGAAGGGCACGACGGACCAACCAAGAGTCAACAATTCGTTCCACCTCGTACTCAGACTGCCCGTCTACCAAAACCGGTGGTGGGGAGACGATAATCCCTCCCCACAGGACCTCACAGGTTTCAAAAGGGCCCTATGGAAAACATTGGGGATCCGTAGAGATGGCGGGCGACGCAACAGAAAAGCCACCGGGTTAACTGCTTCGGTAATTTCATAGGGACCAATAAACTTAGGTCCAAGCTTCTCAGAGGGGACCTTGAGCCTTATATTCTTGGTAGATAACCATACCTTATCCCCAATCTGGAACACCGGCCCCACGAACCGTTTTTTGTCTGCAAAAAACTTATATTTATCCTGGGCCTTCGTAATGTTACTCTGGACCTCCCGCCATACCTCCCCCAACCGCTGGATAGTCTCATCCGCCCCATGACACCCAGAGACCAAACAGGAAAACTCTCCGAAATGAGGATGAAACCGATTGTTGCAGAAAAAGGGAGATGTACCCGTAGACTGGTTAATGCGGTTGTTAAACGCAAACTCGGCCAAAGGTAATGCAGTACACCAATCATCCTGTCGGGCTGAGGTCAAGCAACGCAGAATTTGCTCCAGAGACTGATTGGTCCGTTTGGTCTGCCCATTAGTCTCTGGATGGTAAGCGGATGAAAAGGACAGACCAATACCCAACCTCTTACAAAATGCCCTCCAAAATCTGGAAACAAATTGTACTCCTCTATCAGATGTCAGGAACACCGCACTGTACTTGCTCACTGAGCCAGTGCGCGTGTCCTGAGTGTCAGCGCCGGCGTGCAGCCTCCGCTGAGCAGTGACTCACCCGCAATGTAGGGGTATCGGGGTCAGGTACAGCCAGAAAGTACCGATGCACAGGACCTGTGGATGCTGAAGTTTAGGAAGCCAGCATAGGACCTATGGTCATGTGAATGGTCATGTGACTGCAAGGGGGCGGGGCTTAGCATCCTGCACACAGAGAAGGAAGAGAACTCAGAGTCCAAGCAAAGCAGAGGTTATGCACAGTACAGACCAGCGAGGTACAGGAGAGATAAACAGATGGGAGGTCAGACAAAGCCAAAGGTCATACACAGGATCACAGTACAGTACCAGGGAGGAGACAGAGCGGATAATCAGGGTCAAGCAGAGATCAACACCAAACAGACATAGGAGGTACCAGGCAGAATCTAAAGCGATATCCAGGGAACAGACCGAGTCATACACAGAGAATCAAGTAACCAGAACACAGCACAAACACACTCGGGTCACCACACAATGCCAAGGGCGAAAGTATAACTGACAGGGATGGGAGCGTCCTGAGGCTATAAGAAGCCTCCCCCAGAACCAGGGAGAGGCCACAATCATAGCCCCAGGTGTGCAGGTAAGCCTGCACCGGGATCACAACCTTTAACCCCAGAAATGCCAGTCATCAGCACTGGTTCCAAACATTAACCCCACGTGTGCGAGTCAAACCCGCATTGAGATCATGACAGTACCCCCCTCTCAACGGGGGGCCTCTGGACCCCCAGGCTTGCCCGGGTACTTAGCATGGAAATCCCGCACCAGGCGATCAGCATGCATCAACCGGGCTGGTACCCAGGACCTGTCCTCCGGTCCATACCCCTTCCAATGAACCAGGTACTGTACCGACCGCCGTACCAACCTGGAATCTACGATATGACCAACCTTGTACTTCACCTGCCCCTCGACCAAAACCGGAGGAGCAGCAGACTCGGAGTCTCCCCGTACTGCTTCAAAAGGTTTCAGTAGAGATTTGTGGAAGACGTTAGGGATATTGAAAGAGGGTGGAAGGCACAGCCTATACGCCACTGGATTGATTTTTTTCCACAATCTTGTACGGGCCAATGAATTTGGGTCCCAACTTGGCTGACGGAATCTTTAACTTAATGTTTCGCATGGAGAGCCAAACTTTCTCTCCCACCCGAAACATGGGACCAGGTGTTCGTTTCCTGTCCGCGAAAAACTTATACCTGCCTTGAGACCTAGATATACGCCGCTGGACTTCTGCCCATGTATCTTTTAACCGCTGAACAGAATCCTCAGCCCCGGGACACCCCGAATCCAGACGAGAAAACTCACCAAAATGAGGACTGAACCCATAGTTAATCAAGAAAGGGGACCTACCAGTGGATTGACTCACCCGACTATTGAAGGCAAATTCAGCCAACGGCAGTGCATCGCACCAGTCATTCTGTCTAGCAGAGGTTAGACACCTGAGGATCTGTTCCAGGGACTGGTTAGTGCGCTCCGTCTGCCCATTGCTCTCAGGATGGTATGCAGACGAAAAGGACAGAGACATACCTAATTTTTTGCAGCACACCACGATCAGACACCACATTCAGGGGTACCCCATGCAACCGGATCACATGCTGCACAAACAACCTGGACAACGTCTCAGCTGACGGTAGTGCGGACAGGGGTAGGAAATGAGCCTGCTTAGAAAACCTGTCCACCACTACCCATACTACTGTATTACCCTTAGATGGAGGGAGATTGGTAACAAAATCCATGGATAAATGAGTCCATGGCCTTTCGGGCACTGCCAAGGGTATCAGCTCCCCTGCCGGCCGGCTATGAGAGCTTTTAGAACTAGCGCAGACCCCACAACCAGCAATGAATTTTTTTATGTCCGAACCAAGGGTAGGCCACCAAAAGATCCTAGCCACCGCCAGACGTGTGGCTGAAATACCAGGGTGAGCACTCAGCTTGGATTCATGGAACTCCTGCAAGAGTTTCAGGCGAAGTTGCTCTGGGACAAACAACTTCCCCTCCGGCTTGGCCGCCGAGGCCTGCGACTGGGCCCCCAGAATCTCCCGTTCCAATTCAGATGAGACCTCTGCTATCACAACCCCAGGGTGAAGAATGGAGGACGGTCTCTCAGTAGGCGACACCAGCTGAAAGCTGCGTGATAAGGCGTCAGCCTTGACATTCTTAGACCCTGGACGAAATGTAATCGTAAACTGAAAACGGGAAAAAAAAGTGACCAACGGGCCTGTCTGGGCGTTAGTCTTTTAGCAGACTCAATGTACGACAGATTTTTGTGATCCGTGATCACCGTAACCGGGTGACTGGCCCCCTCCAAAAAGTGCCTCCATTCTTCAAACGCCAATTTGACCGGAGATTCGGGGGACGCTAATGACACATCCCTACCCCCAGAACTAGAAGCCCCTGCATCGACAGCCTCCTGCACAGTAACTACCAACTGTTGCTGGGTCTGGGCCATCGTGCGTTGTTCCACATTGAGCTTATGGAACATTTGGGTCAGGTGCTTGACCTGATCAGACAAGGCTTGTATGGGATCCATAAGGATAACACACACCTTTTTTTTTTTTTTTTCTGAAGAAAAAAAAACTGAAATGGTCAGTGACTGCAAGGGGGCGGGGCTTAGCGTCCTGCACACAGCGAAGGAAGAGAACTCAGAGCCCAAGCAAAGCAGAGGTTATGCACAGTACAGACCAGCGAGGTACAGGAGAGATAAACAGATGGGAGGTCAGACAAAGCCAAAGGTCATACACAGGATCACAGTACAGTACCAGGGAGGAGACAGAGCGGATAATCAGGGCCAAGCAGAGATCAAAACCAAACAGACATAGGAG
The DNA here is from genome assembly GCF_039654945.1 of Dendrobates tinctorius. Classification (NCBI taxonomy): domain Eukaryota; kingdom Metazoa; phylum Chordata; class Amphibia; order Anura; family Dendrobatidae; genus Dendrobates; species Dendrobates tinctorius. Next base: position 68,034,905 of record NW_027361690.1, on the reverse strand, counting down.
GTACCAGGCAGAATCCAAAGCGATATCCAGGGAACAGACCGAGTCATACACAGAGAATCAAGTAACCAGAACACAGCACAAACACACTCAGGGGTCACCACACAATGCCAAGGGCGAAAGTATAACTGACAGGGATGGGAGCGTCCTGAGGCTATAAAAAGCCTCCCCCAGAACCAGGGAGAGGCCACAATCATAGCCCCAGGTGTGCAGGTAAGCCTGCACCGGGATCACAACCTTTAACCCCAGAAATGCCAGTCATCAGCACTGGTTCCAAACATTAACCCCACGTGTGCGAGTCAAACCCGCACTGAGATCATGACATCAGACACCACATTCAAGGGTACCCCATGCAACCGCACCACATGCTCAACAAACAATATGGACAACGTTTTCCGCATTAGGTAGAGCTGCCAAAGGTATAAAATATGCCTGCTTACTAAACCTGTCCACCACAACCCAAACGACAGTATTACCCTTGGAGGGGGGAAGGTTGGTGATGAAATCCATGGACAAATGAGTCCATGGTCTCTCAGAAATTGGCAGTGGTACCAATTCGCCGGCCGGTTATGGGGGGTTTTCGCATGGGCACAATCATCACACGCAGACACATATTCCCCAACATCAGAGGCTAAAGAAGACCACCAGAATATTCTAGCAATGGCCTTCCGGGTAGCCGAGATCCCTGGATGTCCACCCAGAACTGAGTCATTTTACTCCCGGAGGACCTTGAGACGAAACTGAGCTGGTACGAAAAGTTTATCCACCGGCTTAGCTGGAGGAGCAAGAGACTGGGCTTCCCGAATCTCCCATTCCAACAAATTAGAAATACCTGCCACCACCACCCCGGGCTGAAGAATGGAGGATGGAGGTTCGGGGGGGGGAAACCGGATCCAGACTGCGTGACAAGGCATCAGCTCTGACATTTTTGGATCCTGGACGAAAAGTGATAGAGAAGTGGAATTGGGAAAAAAAAGTGACCAGCTAGCCTGTCTAGGAGTCAACCTTTTAGCTGACTCAATGTAAGCTAGATTCTTGGGGTCTGTAATTACAGTTATAGGATGGACAGCCCCCTCCAAGAAATGCCTCCATTCTTCAAAGGCCAACTTCACGGCCAGAAGTTCTCGATTCCCAACATCATAGTTTCAGGGGAGAATTTCTTCGAGAAAAAGGCGCAAGGTCTCAAATTAGTCAAAGTGGCAGGTCCCTGGGACAATACCGCCCCCACCCCCACCTCTGAGGCGTCCACCTCAACAATAAATGGTTCAGACGGGTCCGGTTGAATAAGAACCGGAGCAGACATGAAACATTTTTTTAAACACTGAAACGCCGCTATCGCTGCGGCTGACCAATTCTTGATATCGGCCCCCTTTTGAGTCATGTCTGTGAGGGGTTTAACCACCTGTGAGAACCCCCCTTATAAATTTGCGATAATAATTGGCGAATCCTAGGAAATGCTGCAGAGCTTTTAAATCACAAGGTTGGACCCAATCGACAACGGCATGCACCTTTTTAGGATCCATGCGATACTCCTCAGCAGACACAATGAACCTCAGAAAAGATAGTTCCTGAACAAAAAAATAAACATTTCTCTAGTTTAGCAAAGAGACAGTTCTCCCGAAGCCTTTGGAGGACTGCTCGAATATGACCAATGTGAGCCTGTTTATCAGGAGAGTAGATCAGTATGTCATCCAAATACACCACCATAAAACGTCCAATAAAATCAGAGAACACGTGATTGATGAAATTTTGGAAGACCGCTGGAGCATTGGTCAGACCAAATTTTTAAACAACCCTTCAGTAGTGAGAAAAGCAGTTTTCCACTCATCACCTTCCCGGACTCGGATAAGGTTATACGCTCCCCGTAGATCTAATTTCAAAAACCACTTAGCTCCGGACAACTGGTTGTACAAATCAGGAATAAGTGGGAGGGGATACGTATTTCTCACAGTTATCTTATTTAACTCTCGAAAATTGAGGCATGGGCGTAAACCACCGTCTTTTTTCTTTACGAAAAAGAACCCTGCCACCACGGGAGAGACAGAAGGACGAATGTGTCCCTTACGGAGACTCTCAGAAATGTATTCCTTCATAGCAGCCCGTTCGGGACCCGAAAGGTTATACAAGTGGGCCTTGGGTAATTTAGCACCTGGAACCAGGTCAATGGCACAATCAAATGGGCGGTGTGGTGGTAAAATCTCAGCCTCTTTTTCGGAGAAAATGTCCGTATAGTCTATTAGGTACTCCGGAATTCCTTCCAGACCCACGGACGACAGACACAGTAGCAAGACTTTTTTCAGAACAATAGGGACCCCTGTTGTGAGTTCATTTTCCTCTTCACTACTGAGGCCCGAGGAACTCCCTCTTCTGGTAAAGAAAGGTAGTGAGCCTGATTATCAGACACCTGAGACTGATGATGATGACTGGCTGAGTGGAGTTACTGACTGGATATAAGGCTGCCGACGCCCTTCTGCCCTGCGGGTGATTTCTCTGTGGGATCATTGGAGACCAGTCTGAATTCCTGCTCTAAAGCTAAGTTTTCTGCTCGGCTTTTTGCATTGGTGCTTTGACTTTGTTTTGCTTTGTTTTTCTGGATTTCTGCCATTCCCTGCTGGGGTGTGCTGAATTCCTTTAGCTCTGTCTTCTGAAAATACCTGAGTGCTGATTTAGTTTTTGAAGCCTAGCTGCTTCAGGGTCTTTTTCATATCAGCTTGTTGGCTTTTGTCTTTGATAGGGTTTTGGCAGATTGCAGACAGCAACCTTCCTTTCCTTTTCTGTTTAGTTAGCTTGGGCCCCATCGTTTGCTCAGCTTATCTTTCTATCTGTGTGAGTGTTTTTTCATCTTGCTTCACCGTCATTATATGTTGGGGGCTGCCTTTTACTTTGGGGTCTGCTCTGGGGCAGTTTAGATTTCCTTTTCTGTCTTTAGGCTATTTAGCGCTCCGGCTGTGATCGAGGGGTCTAGGGCATCGTAGGAACCCCCCACGGCTACTGCTAGTTGTGTTGATAGGTTCAGGGGTCTGCAATCTGATAGTTGCCAACTTCTCTGGTTTTCTGGACGTAGCTTCTATTTTTGTGTCTGCCTCCTACGGTGACTCAATCATAACAGACCCCATTTAACAATGTCCCGAGATTCCCAATTAATCACTGGATTATGTAATTGTAACCAGGGGAACCCCAACACCAGTCCCGCAGGCAGATTGTCCATAACAAAGCATGAAATATGTTCCTGGTGCAAGGAACTCACTTTAAGGAGAAACTCCTCTGTAAGAAATGACATCATTCTTAGCCAGTGGTGTTTTGTCAATGGCAACAACGTGGATAGGAGTCTCCAGCCTAACTGTCCCTAACTTACACCTGGACACCAAGTCAGAGTCAATAAAGTTCAACGACGATCCGCAATCCATGAAAGCAGAAGTGGGTGTGGAGAAACTCCCACAACAAAGTTCCACTTGCAATAACATTTTTGAAAATGGAAAAAAAGGTACCTGAGAGCCTGGGTGACCTCCACGACAATCACCCGGGCTCAGTCGCTTGCTGGTCAGTGGACAGGAGGGGCAATCCTTTTTCCAATGTCTGGAATCACCACAGTGAAAACAGCATTTTCCCAAGCGTCATTGTCTCTTTTCTTTCTCCTTGACGTCGATGGTTCCCATCTCCATGGTTTCCAATGTAGGACTGGCTCCCCTTCCTTGGGAAAATAATGGGGTTTCAATCTGCATCACTCCCCTGGCCCGTAGCCTGCGATCCATTTGGACGGCTTGTGTCATACCGTCCTCCAAGGAATCAGGCGGAGGGTGGAGAGCCAAGGCATCCTTCAGACAGGCCTCTATGGAACAAACCCCGGAGGGCGGCATCATTCCAGCAGACCTCAGCAGCCCAGCGTCTGAACTCTGAGCAAAACCACTCGGCTGAGTGCTTCCCCTGGCACACACTCATCACCCTGTCCTCAGCCATACGCATCCGATCAGGCTCATCATAAATATGCCCCAAGGCCTCAAAAATGCATCCACAGTCATACGCTCAGGGGCAGTGGTCGGAAGGGAGAAAGCCCAAGCCTGGGGAGCTCCCCTTAACAGAGACATAATGACCCCCACTCTCTGACTTTCATCCCCAGAAGAATGTGGTCTCAATGAAAAAAAAAGCTTACAGCCCTCCTTGAACACTTTGAATTCCCTTTTATCTCCAGAAAAGGTATCTGGTAACTCAACCGGAGACTCTGGGGAAATTAATGTAACATCCCGAGCCCCCGATGATAAAACCCCCTGTACAGTGTCAGCGATCAACTGCTGAGACTGAGCCAGGGCGAGTTGTTCCCCCAGGAGTCTCTGAGACATCTGAGTCAGCTGCTTTACCTGCTCAGAAAGAGCGTGCATAGGATCCATCACACACACAGGAGAAAGGGAGCAGAGAAAAAAAAAATGGTAACGGTCAGTTATAATGTCAGGACTCAAATGTCAGGACCCTGTCAGCGTCATGGATCATGACTAGTGTTGAGCTTTCCGATACCGCAAGTATCGGGTATCGGCCGATATTTGCCGTATCGGAATTCCGATACCGAGTACCGATACTTTTTTCGTATCGGATACCGGAATCGGAAGTCCAAAATGCAATGAGCCACTTTTGTGGCTCTGATTGGCTGCCGAAATGACGTCATCATGATGCGCTGTCTGTGCGCATCATGATGCGCCCTTAGTTCGGGCCTTCGGGGGGGGCTGTGCCGACTGTCCGGGGGTCTGTGCCGGCCTGCCGGTGGTCTGTGCAGGCTCCGGGGGTCTGTGCCGGCCTGCCGGGGGGCTGTGCCGGCCTGCTGGTGGTCTGTGCAGGCTCCGGGGGTCTGTGCCGGCCTGCCGGGGGGGCTGTGCCGGCCTGCCGGTGGTCTGTGCAGGCTCCAGTGGTCTGTGCCGGCCTGCCGGGGGGCTGTGCCGGCCTGCCCGTGGTCTGTGCAGGCTCCGGTGGTCTGTGCCGGCCTGCCTGGGGGCTGTGCCGGCCTGCCGGTGGTCTGTGCAGGCTCCGGGGGGCTGTGCCGGCCTGCCGGTGGTCTGTGCAGGCTCCGGGGGTCTGTGCAGGCATCGTCCGATGGGACTACAAGTCCCATCGGGCGATGCCTGCTACCATGACAGTGATTGACACATTAGCCAATGATGGGACAGTAGTAGTCCCATCATCCGGCTAATGTGTTGAATGTAAAAAAATAAAAAATAAAAAAAATTACATGCTACATACATGCTACATACATACAACATGCATACTACATATATACTACATGTAACATACATACTACATGCAACATGCATACTACATACATGCTACATACTACATGCATGCTACATACATGCTACATACTACATACATGCTACATACATACTACATACATAATACATATATACTACATGCATGCAACATACATACAACATGCATGCAACATGCATACTACATATATTATATATACATGTAACATACATACTACATATATACTACATGCTACATACATGCTACATACTACATACATGCTACATACTACATACATAATACATATATACTACATGCATGCAACATACATACAACATATATACTACATGCATACTACATATATACTAATTCCCACGCAGCAATGGCATAAAGTGAGACTAGGGACTTTTTTTTTTTTAAAGAGGTGGAGGAATACAGTGCGGAAGGATACCTACCTTCCGTCATTGTATTCCTGGAGCTGGTAGAGAATGGTAGCATCAGCTGATGCTGCTGTTCTCCACGCAAGATGGGCGTGGGACCCTCGTGGACTTCTGCGGATCGGGGTAAGTATATTGGTGTTTTTTTATTTTGATATTTATTCCTCAAGGGGACAATGGCTTCGGGGATCAAAGTGACAAGTGACGGTGAGTATATACTCTATGTTATATGTACTGTATGTCTATATGTATGTATTGTATGTAGTACAGTGGGGAAAAAAAGTATTTAGTCAGTCAGCAATAGTGCAAGTTCCACCACTTAAAAAGATGAGAGGCGTCTGTAATTTACATCATAGGTAGACCTCAACTATGGGAGACAAACTGAGAAAAAAAAATCCAGAAAATCACATTGTCTGTTTTTTTTCATTTTATTTGCATATTATGGTGGAAAATAAGTATTTGGTCAGAAACAAAATTTCATCTCAATACTTTGTGATATATCCTTTGTTGGCAATGACAGAGGTCAAACGTTTTCTGTAAGTCTTCACAAGGTTGCCACACACTGTTGTTGGTATGTTGGCCCATTCCTCCATGCAGATCTCCTCTAGAGCAGTGATGTTTTTGGCTTTTCGCTTGGCAACACGGACTTTCAACTCCCTCCAAAGGTTTTCTATAGGGTTGAGATCTGGAGACTGGCTAGGCCACTCCAGGACCTTGAAATGCTTCTTACGAAGCCACTCCTTCGTTGCCCTGGCAGTGTGCTTTGGATCATTGTCATGTTGAAAGACCCAGCCACGTTTCATCTTCAATGCCCTTGCTGATGGAAGGAGGTTTGCACTCAAAATCTCACGATACATGGCCCCATTCATTCTTTCATGTACTCGGATCAGTCGTCCTGGCCCCTTTGCAGAGAAACAGCCCCAAAGCATGATGTTTCCACCACCATGCTTTACAGTAGGTATGGTGTTTGATGGATGCAACTCAGTATTCTTTTTCCTCCAAACACGACAAGTTGTGTTTCTACCAAACAGTTCCAGTTTGGTTTCATCAGACCATAGGACATTCTCCCAAAACTCCTCTGGATCATCCAAATGCTCTCTAGCAAACTTCAGACGGGCCCGGACATGTACAGGCTTAAGCAGTGGGACACGTCTGGCACTGCAGGATCTGAGTCCATGGTGGCGTAGTGTGTTACTTATGGTAGGCCTTGTTACATTGGTCCCAGCTCTCTGCAGTTCATTCACTAGGTCCCCCCGCGTGGTTCTGGGATTTTTGCTCACCGTTCTTGTGATCATTCTGACCCCACGGGGTGGGGTTTTGCTTGGAGCACCAGATCGAGGGAGATTATCAGTGGTCTTGTATGTCTTCCATTTTCTAATTATTGCTCCCACAGTTGATTTCTTCACTCCAATAGCTGGTTGGCTATTGCAGATTCAGTCTTCCCAGCCTGGTGCAGGGCTACAATTTTGTTTCTGGTGTCCTTTGACAGCTCTTTGGTCTTCACCATAGTGGAGTTTGGAGTCAGACTGTTTGAGGGTGTGCACAGGTGTCTTTTTATACTGATAACAAGTTTAAACAGGTGCCATTACTACAGGTAATGAGTGGAGGAAAGAGGAGACTCTTAAAGAAGAAGTTACAGGTCTGTGAGAGCCAGAAATCTTGATTGCTTGTTTCTGACCAAATACTTATTTTCCACCATAATATGCAAATAAAATGAAAAAAAAACAGACAATGTGATTTTCTGGATTTTTTTTTCTCAGTTTGTCTCCCATAGTTGAGGTCTACCTATGATGTAAATTACAGACGCCTCTCATCTTTTTAAGTGGTGGAACTTGCACTATTGCTGACTGACTAAATACTTTTTTTCCCCACTGTATATATGTATGTTGCATGCATGTAGTATATATGCAGTATATATGTAGTATGCATGTTGCATGCATGTGGTATATATGTAGTATGTATGTAGCATGTATGTAGTATGTATGTTGCATGTATGTAGCATGTAGTGTGTATGTATGTAGCATGTATGTAGTATGTATGTTGCATGTATGTAGCATGTAGTGTGTATGTTGCATGTATGTAGCATGTAGTATATATGTAGTATGTATGTTACATGTAGTATATATAGTATATATGTAGTATGCATGTTACATGCATGTAGTATATATGTTGTATGTATGTTGCATGCATGTAGTATATATGTATTATGTATGTAGTATGTATGTAGCATGTATGTAGTATGTATGTTGCATGTATGTAGCATGTAGTATATATGTAGTATGTATGTTACATGTAGTATATATAGTATATATGTAGTATGCATGTTGCATGCATGTAGTATATATGTTGTATGTATGTTGCATGCATGTAGTATATATGTATTATGTATGTAGCATGTATGTAGTATGTATGTTGCATGTATGTAGCATGTAGTATATATGTAGTATGTTACATGTAGTATATATGTAGTATGCATGTTGCATGCATGTAGTATATATGTTGTATGTATGTTGCATGCAAGTAGTATATATGTATTATGTATGTAGTATGTAGCATGTATTTAGTATGTAGCATGTAGTATATATGTAGTATGTATGTTACATGTAGTATATATAGTATATATGTAGTATGCATGTTGCATGCATGTAGTATATATGTTGTATGTATGTTGCATGCATGTAGTATATATGTATTATGTATGTAGCATGTATGTAGTATGTATGTTGCATGTATGTAGCATGTAGTATATATGTAGTATGTTACATGTAGTATATATGTAGTATGCATGTTGCATGCATGTAGTATATATGTTGTATGTATGTTGCATGCAAGTAGTATATATGTATTATGTATGTAGTATGTAGCATGTATTTAGTATGTAGCATGTAGTATATATGTAGTATGTATGTTACATGTAGTATATATAGTATATATGTAGTATGCATGTAGTATATATGTTGTATGTATGTTGCATGCATGTAGTATATATGTATTATGTATGTAGTATGTATGTAGTATGTAGCATGTATGTAGCATGCATGTAGTATGTAGCATGTATGTAGTATGCATGTTGCATGTAGTATATATGTAGTATGTATGTTACATGTAGTATATATGTAGTATGTATGTTACATGTAGTATATATGTAGTATGCATGTTGTATGTATGTAGCATGTAATTTTATTTTTTTTTTTTACATTCAACACATTAGCCGGATGATGGGACTACTACTGTCCCATCATTGGCTAATGTGTCAATCACTGTCATGGTAGCAGGCATCGCCCGATGGGACTTGTAGTCCCATCGGACGATGCCTGCACAGACCCCCGGAGCCTGCACAGACCACCGGCAGGCCGGCACAGACCACCGGAGCCTGCACAGCTCCCAGGCAGGCCGGCACAGACCCCCGGAGCCTGCACAGACCACCGGCAGGCCGGCACAGCCCCCCCGGCAGGCCGGCACAGACCCCCGGAGCCTGCACAGACCACCGGCAGGCCGGCACTGCCCCCCGGCAGGCCTGCACAGACCACCGGAGCCTGCACAGACCACCGGCAGGCCGGCACAGCCCCCCGGCAGGCCTGCACAGACCACCGGAGCCTGCACAGACCACCGGCAGGCCTGCACAGACCACCGGAGCCTGCACAGACCCCCCGGCAGGCCGGCACAGCCCCCCGAAAGGCCCGTACAGACCCCAGAGAGGCTGTACAAGGCAAAAATAGGGTTTTTCTTATTCCGATACCGGAAGTCCCATAGACTTGAATGGGACTTCCGGTATCGGAATCGGCGATACCCGATATTTTTTTTAGATCGGCCGATACCATCCGATACGATACTTTTAAGTATCGGACGGTATCGCTCAACACTAATCATGACACAAGCCCTTAAAAAGATACTATATAGAGCTAATAAAACGTGAACATTAATTTTAAAATCAAACATATTAAGAGTAGTAAATCTGCTTTATTGTATTTAACACTTGCACCAGTATTATTCTAGACATGAAATTGCTGAATAAAGAAATTTTACTATATTGCATTTATGTGTGTGATTTTATTTTTTTGTTACTGCATTTCTGTCACCATTGTAAGGGATGGACATTGAAGCCACAAAATGATACCTATCATGTTATCCTGACCTTGTGCTTGACATTCTGGCCTTGTCCTTGACAGTGTGTAATTTCTTTTTGGTGCTTTGGTGCAATCCATAACAAGCAAATGTCATGAACAAAATGGCAATGAACAAGGTTGTGCACCTGCTGAGATGTAACAAAAAAAAATCTGTTCAATTACATTCAACACAATGACAAATATCTGACTTTAACTTGTCAATTCAATGCTAGTTTCAATATTTTTTTTTTAATTACAGTTGTTTGTATTTGTAGCATTTTATAATATTATAATTTATAACTTGTTGCTAAAAGATTTGTGCCCAATTTTAATTTATTACGTTAAAATAATAAATATAAAATGCGTCAGATAGGGGATAATTTACAAACTTGGTGTAAGTTCTTTAAGCTAGAATTACACGTGAAGATTTTACAGTATTTTGAGCCAAACACAATAGAGGATACAAAAGAGAGGAAGTGTGTGTGTCGCTGTGGATGGAGACAAGATATTAATCTTTGCCTCTTTTGAATCTCTGATCATTGTTCTTTCAAATCTTATGTGTATGGTCACCAGTCCTGCAGTGCGCAAGCATCGGGAGAGGTCTGGCGCCTGCGCACTGCAGAATTCTGCTCTGCCCTCAACAGGGCAGCGCAATGCGCCTGCGCCATTACAGGATGGGAGAAGAGGACATCATCACATGAAGAAGGGAGGCGCCGGACCGGACCGCAACACCCATCGGACCGGACCTCCCACCTTGGTGAGTATAATATAACGTGTTTTTCTTCTCTTTCAGGTTACATCGGGGGCTTATCTACAGCATTACAGAATGCTGTAGATAAGCCCCCGATGTCTATGCCGGCAGCTAATAGGGGAAAAAAAGGGTGACAGATTCCCTGGTTAATTGTATGCAGTGATATGATATGCAGTCTAATCCAAGTGTCAGATTTATTTTTCTGTGGGAGTCTCTCTGAGTAATATATAGTATGGATATAAGTTCTGTGTATATCCAGCATGCTGCGGTCTTCACTTTCTTTCTTATATCAGCACAGCTTCTATTCTGCATTTATGTCTTCTTCGTGTGTTTTCCTCCTTACCTGTACTTTGTTTTCTCTGTCCTCCCTGAATCTATACATACTTTCCCTCCTCTCCACTCATGAAATCTGTGTACTTACTTTACTCACTCAGAGGGCTGGTGCACACGGTTTGGAAAATATGTCATTTATACGTAGCTTCATGGTCTTTGTGTGCTGGTACAAGACTTTTTTCAGTGCCTTGTAGGGAAAAGTATTCTCTCTTGAAATCAACACATTTTAAAATTGGAGGCGTATGAAAGTACAGTAAAAGCTACATGGTACCCAATGTTTCTAAAGTTTCTATGCTGTTTCTTATTCTGTTACTTGATTCAATGTTGAAGTTCCATGATTTTATTTTTTCCAATTATAGTTATATATTAGGCATATATACACTTGCAATGAAAATTATTCATCCCCCATTTGTAGCAAAGCCAAGAGGACGTGTTCTGGGGTAATGCAATGAATAGCTGTTGGGCACACAAACATTGAGCATTTGTTACAGCTTTACACCTTGACTCTATCATTCTGCAAATCGTGGCTGACGAGTATCCGATTATCGAGGTGCATGTGTGCTTCTTTCTCCAATTAAGTTTATTGGAGTCACAGCCATATCTAAGAGATTTTTTTTAAGGCACCACTACAGTGAGTTTTTATATTGCAGTGACGGAGGAGTGTTGCTAATGTAAGGTCCCTGAACCTTATAGTATATACACCACTCGCCATATTCAGCACTCCCTGGCACCGCTCCAGTTCTGTGCCGCCATCTTGTGACCACAACTTCTGACTGACATGAAGTCTGAGGTAACAAGCTCCCAATGTAAGTCTATGAGAGCCAGAATGTGACCGAAACAAGGCTCTCAGACTTACATTGAAAAGTGACCTCCAGCTCGCTGCAGAAACACTGAAGAGATCCGTCAGGTCACAAACTACTGGAGACTTACAGGAACGTCACAGATAACAGCAGAAGACGGTATATGTTAAGTATAAGACTAAATGCAGGAGTCCTACATTAGTGGCACCACTACAGTGAGTTTTTATATTGCAGTGCTGGAGTGGTGCTACTAATGTAAGGTCCCATATAGTATATACACCACTCACCATATCCAGCTCTTACGGGCACCGCTCCAGTTCTGTGCCGCCATCTTGTGACCAAACTTCTGACTGACAGGAAGTCTGAGGTAATAAGCTCCCAATGTAAGTCTAGGAGAGCCAGAATGTGGCTGGAACAAGGCTCTCATAGACTTGTGAGGCGCCCCAGGGGCCGTGGGATACTCGGTACCGAGCCGGTTGTCTTAAAGGGATGTGTCACAGTGGCAGTGACCCGGTCAGTGGCCCCAGGCGTTCATGAAAAAAGGTGGAATGGAATAGGAATAAAGTTTATATGTATATTTGTGACACCACCTGTGGTATTCTGGTCAGTGGTGACTAGCGCTGCAGTGTTGCTTCTCTGGGACAGATGTTATGATGCAGTAGAGTTGGTGAAGCTCTCCACAGGCAGAGCTGTAGTCCCAGGGCAGTAGAGATCAGTTTGTAGTGTGGAGTAAAGGATGTAGCAGTGTTGAGTTGAAGACGCAGGAAGAAGACAGAGACACAGTGGCATGTAGTTCCAAGGCTTTACTTACAGTGTGGTGCACACAGATGCCCACTTCAGTGCTGCATTCTCCAGGCGAGGGGTCCAGACAACTTCCAGGTAAAATGAAGTACACCCTTCCAGCACTCCCTGTCAGTATGTACCTTTCCTGGCCGTCTCCACACAATATGCTGCTTTCCACTTTCCTTCCTTTCCAGCACTTCACAATTATCGTCCCAGGCCAGCAGCTGCGATGGCTGTCAGTGTGGAAATGAGCCCCACGGGGAGTACGCTCCAACCGTGTCTCAGAAGAACCAACTTTCCTTTTAGGCTATGTGCCCACATATGCAGAAAATTTCTGCTTCAAAACCGGACTCCTTCCCAGAAAACGCGCGTTTTATTTCCGCGCGTTTATTGCTCAAAAACCGCGCGTTTTTGATGCGTTTTTTTTCCGCGCGCATTCTGACTCATAGAAAATAGCTAAAAACGCAGACTTTTCCGCAAAATGAATTAGCATACTGCATTTTTTACCGCGAAGCGTTTTTTTCACGGAAAAAACGCATCAATGTGCACAAAAAGTGCAGAATTCATTTAGGGTATGTGCACACGTAGTTTTCTTGGTGTGCGGATTTTGTAGAGAAAATAGCAAGTAAATCCGCAGGACATATGTCCTGCGGTTTATCTGAGGTTTTGCCTGCGGTTTTACACCTCATAATGGATGAGGTGTAAAACTGCAGCGTTTCTGCACCAAACAATTGACATGCTGCGGATTGTAAACCGCAGGAAAACCGCGCGGAAAAATCTGCAGCATGTGCACAGCGTTTTTTAATTTCCATAGAAACTAAAGGTACTGTACAACGCAGTAGAATCCGCACTGTGTGCACATACCCTTAAAATGAATGGGATGCTTCTTGTATGCGTTTTTGAAGCGTTTTGACCGGGACAAACGCTTCAAAAATGCAAAAAAAACGTTTACATGGGCACACAGCCTTAGGGAACTTTCTGTCAAGCTATTCAGTCCGGAAACTTCTGCTGACTGGAGCTGCACAAGACACGTCTTCCTCCTTCCCTCCCTCTGAGGGAACTTCACTTCCTGTAATTCTCCCTCTCCAACTACGCTCCACCCACCTCCCAACCCCCTTTGTGTTCCAAAGCAGGGGCCATAAAGGGTGCTCTGCTATGCTATGTGTGTGTGGGATGTGGGATGGAATGTGGTCGGGTGTCTCCACCTTACCTGGTCGTGGGATAGCACACCTCTGGGTTAGGTGCAGCATCTCTGTGGCGACTGGACCCTCAGGGGCGCCACACTTGCATTGAAAAGTGACCTCCTGCTCGCTGCAGAAACACTGAAGAGATCCGGAAGGTCCCAAACTACTGGAGACTGACAGGCGCATCACTGATAACAGGAAAAGACAGCGGATGTTAAGTATAAGACTAAGTGCAGGAGTCTTACATCAGAGACACCACTCCAGCACTGCAATAAAAAAAGTGGCGCTTTAAAAAAAAAAAAAAAAAGAATAGTTCTATGAAATATATTTTCTCCTTAGGGCTCGCTCAGACACATGTATAATCCATCCATGTGCACCATGAACCACGCATGGACTGCACAGAGAGAGCACAGTACAGCCAGTGTGCAGTACACATGGCCAATTTTCCACTGTCTACATGAAAAAAATTGCAGCATGCACTACTTTGGTTCATTTTACATACCGGAATAACACATATAATAAACCGCAAGTACTTCACAATTCTGCAATGTGGACAATCACATGGAGCTAGTCAGGTCCACAATTTATGGTTGTGACTGGCCCAATATGGCTGTTTGAACTTGGCCTTAGGCCGGATTCAGATGACAGTACTAAAATTGTGGTTGTAACAAGCAGAGTTTTTGTGTGCAGCTCAGTATGTGAACGAGTCCAGGAGCTGCCTAATATTTACATGATATAAATCGGACCAGAATAGTGCATACTGAGATTTTTTTCTACGTAGACTGTTAGTTTGTAAGGAAAATCGTCCAAGTGCCTTGGCAATCTGGTTATAATTGATGTGCGTCTTCTCAGTGTGCAGTTTATGGTGTACATGGAACAATATTTAGAATTGAGAGTCCTCAGTGGTTGATACCTTTTAATGGCTAACTGAAAAGATGGCAACACTTTGCAAGCTTTCGAGACTACGCAGGTCTCTTCATCAGGCTAGACTAATACAAAATCTGAAGAATAACATATTTATACACAAGGCAGCACATAAATAACTCAATAGATAAGACAAGTGATGTGAAGCGGAATAGTCATTGTGGGAGAGAGATAAGCATAAATATTGGCACAGTTCATAGATAAGCAGTGTGAAGGTTTTATTGCCCTCTGATTGCAGTCTGGTTCTGTGTTGTGATGACCCCAGAAGGTCTGAGGGGCAAATTCCTTAATTGATGTAAAAAGACATAAATCCATGCGACACATTAATACCTGCATTGAATGTGTCGAAAGTTTTCATAAATTTGTACTCAGAGATTCTTTTCTCTCTCTCTCTGAGACTTGAAGTTACCTTTTAATACAAGTAATTTAATGTCCATCATGCTATGACCAGGGATACAAAAATGTTTTGCCACAGGTAGATCCATTCTTTTTTCTCTTATTGTGTGGCGATGAGAATTCATCCTTGTTCTCAGCTTTTGCCCGGTCTCCCCCACATACAGACCCCCAGTAGGACATTTAGTACAAATTATTAAGTACACCACATTAGATGTGATGCAGCTGAACGTACCTGGGATCTTGTAGTCCTGATGTCAGTTGGGGATCTTTATCTTGTCCATGGTCAAAACTGAGAACAAGGGTGAATTCTCATCGTCACACAATAAGAGAAAAAAGAATGGATCTACCTGTGGCAAAACATTTTTGTATCCCTGGTCATAGCATGAGGGACATTAAATTACTTGTATTAAAAGGTAACTTCAAGTCTCAGAGAGAGAGAAGAATCTCTGAGTACAAATTTATGAAAACTGACACATTCAGTGCAAGTATTAATGTGTTGCATGGATTTATATCTTTTTACATCAATTAAGGAATTTGCCCCTCAGACCTTCTGAGGTCATCACAACACAGAACCAGACCGGCAATCAGACGGCAATAAAACCTTCACACTGCTTATCTATGAACTTCTCCAATATTTATGCTTATCTCTCTCCCACAATGACTATTCTGCTTCACATCACTTGTCTTATCTATTGAGTTATTTATGTGCTGTCTTGTGTATAAATATGTTATTCTTCAGATTTTGTATTAGTCTAGCCTGATGAAGAGACCTGCGCAGTCTCGAAAACTTTCAATGTGATACCATCTTTTCAGTTAGCCATTAAAAGGTATCAACCACTGAGGACTCTCAATTCTAAATATTCTTCTATCTACTGGCTAACACGGTACAAAGATATCTTTCCTGTATCAACATGGAACAATATACACTCATCTGAACAAGCCCATTACTTTTGGTACAAGTTTGCAGTCACGCTATGTGACTGCAGACTTGTGAATCTTCACAGCGCGTGCACTGCTTGGTGTGCAGACATGTCCAGCCTCAGGCACTACACTTGCACATGACTGCATGTATGTAAATCGCATAGTCTCTATTGAATGGAATGATCCTAGAAGTAAATATAGAGCAACTATGAGCCGTGCAGCATGATTTAAAAAGTAAAAACTATAAATGGTCCTAACCCTTCTCTACTGAAAATCCAGTACCAATGTACTAAACTGTACTAAAAATATTATTCTCAGCTTTGCTCCATCTGACCAACCCCTCTCTAGCACATCAAGCTTAGCACTGGTGCATCTCTCCAGCTCTGCTGCACTAGACAGTCTCACGCCTGCTGCTTCTGAGACACCACGGTCTGCTGCATCTCTCCAGCTCTGCTGCATTAGACAGACTCACTCCAGCTGCTTCAGAGACACCAGGGTCTGCTGCTTCTGAGACACCAGGGTCTGCTGCATCCCTCCAGCTCTGCTGCATTAGACAGACTCACTCCTGCTGCCTCTGAGACACCAGGATCTGCTGCATCCCTCCAGCTCTTCTGCATTAGACAGACTCTCCTGCTGCTTCTGAGACACCAGGGTCTGCTGCATCCCTCCAGCTGTGCTGCATTAGACAGACTCACTCCTGCTGCTTCTGAGACACCAGGCTCTGCTGCATCTCTCCAGCTCTGCTGCACTAGGCAGGCTCACTCCTGCTGCTTCTGAGACACCAGGCTCTGCTGCATCTCTCCAGCTCTGCTGCACTAGGCAGGCTCACTCCTGCTGCTTCTGAGTCACCAGGCTCTGCTGCATCTCTCCAGCTCTGCTGCACTAGGCAGGCTCACTCCTGCTGCTTTTGAGACACCAGGCTCTGCTGCATCTCTCCAGCTCTGCTGTATTAGACAGACTCACTCCTGCTGCTTCTGAGACACCAGGCTCTGTTGCATCCCTCCAGCTCTGCTGCATTAGACAGACTCACTCCTGCTGCTTCTGAGACACCAGGCTCTGCTGCATCACTCCACCTCTGCTGCATTAGACTGGCTCACTCCTGCTGCTTCTGAGACACTAGTGTCACGGACGTGGTGTGTGGAACCGCTGTGCCATGGACCGTGGAGAGCCTGGAAGGGCGTGACTAAGTGAACACCTGACTGTTCCCTAGAGCCTCTGATGGTGAGGTTAGACTTGGCTCCTGATGAACGCCAGGTCCCACTCCAGGACAGACCAACGTACGCACAGCAGCTGGACCCAGAGGACAGACTGGAGGGAGCAGCGTTTGTATTAGAATGCAGCAGAGTTTCCATCAGAGTGCAGCAGAGTTTGTATCAGCGTGAAGTAGGCAGGACTTGCACCAGAGTGCAGCAGGGACTGGCATGCAACCTTACACAACTTAGATTGCAAAACAGGAAGGGTTCTCAGGCACCTCCCCAGTGGAAAGGAAGCAATATATACATAATGCCTCTCAACCATTGGCTGGGGAGGAAATAACAAGTGCACATGCTGACCCTTTAAGAGGGCAGAAGTGCGTGCGTCCCTAAGGACATGGCTGGAAGTGCTGCTGGGAGCATGCAGAGCTTGAGGACGAGAGGAACTGACCACAGCCCAGGTGAGTGAAATGACACGCCGGAGACCCTGCCTGTCAGAGCAGGACTCTGGCGTGGTGCTAATAACTAGGCTCTGCTGCATCCCTCCAGCTCCAATGCATTAGACAGGCTCACTCCTGTGGCTTCTGAGATACTAGGCTCTGCTGCATCTCTGCAGCACTAGACAGGTTAACTCTTGCTGCTTCTGAGACACTAGGCTCTGTAGGGAGGAGGACCCCCGGAGAGTGTCCGGGCCGGAACCAAGGGGACCGCCTTCTGAGTTCCTAAGGAAACAGTACCCGGGGACCAGAGGAGGAGAGTGGACTGCTGAGAGTGACAGGACAGCAAGGGGAGGGGCGTACAAAAGAGACAGGGAGCGCGCAGGGGAGTCAGTTGGTGATACATCAGACACGAAGCAGGAGGCGGAGGGGGCGTGAGCGAACGAGGAGGACATAGACAGTTCAGAGAGGAGACCAGCAGCAGAGGGTAGATACGCAGTGGCCCTCAGGAGAGAGGCACCGAGCTTACTGACAGGGGACTGCCTCTTCACCCCAAGCCTATCCGCTGCCCCTCCCGGCCACTGCCATGTCACTTCAGCCCGTGGTTGCGGCCTGTATATCACCGCTCACAGCCGCCTTTACCCCGCTGCAAGTAATAGAAAAAACTGACAGCACATCTAGAACTAGTCTGAATAGGTGCATACCAAAAGGCAACTTACATATTAAATAGAAAATGGTAGCACACCAAATATGAAATATGTGAAATACGAATAGCAAAATGGCTTTAGTAATACATTTCATAATGGCTTTTGTAAGGCATATCAAATATGAAATAAGTGAAACATGAATAGCATAATGGCTTTTGTAATCTAGAAAAACATATGAGATACTTAGACAAAATTTGGCCAAAAGATAGCCAGAGGTCAGTTCACACCAGGCAGTCAGTTTAGGGACCCATTCAATCTGAGATCACCTTGTCGTTGGTGAATGGGCTCACATCTTTTGGCCAAATTTTTACCCCGCTGCAGACGGCAGTTGGGGCCTGTTCCTCGTCAACAGAGACACTTTGCACACAGCCTCAGGCTGTGCGCGTGGCCAGTAAACCGCCACTCTTGAAGACTGCGACACAACCCTGTTTGAGTACAAGAGTCCCATTGAACTCGCTAACAAGCGCAACCCCGCTATTACTACAGGAGGTTACTTCATCGCAAGACTCCATCAGGGCCTGTTGTGCCCCAACTCCTCCTGGGTGCTGGGGCGCCCAAAGACTACTCCAAATCTTCAGCGGCTGGGCCCAGCGGCTGCATCACCAAAGCAGCCTCACCAAAGACGCCAAAGCAGCCTCACCAAAGACGCCAAAGCAGCCTCACCAAAGACGCCAAAGCAGCCTCACCAAAGACGTCAAAGCAGGTTCATCCGCAACGCAGCTCCAACAGAGACACCGAGGGACGTCAAGACGGATAAGTGACATTATAAAGTATAAGGACCCGTAGACGGCCATACCGCGGCCCCATAGTCACCAGCCTTGGCCGGGTTTGTCGTGTTCATTTCAAATAGTGTTTAGTTGTACTGAATCCCTGCGAGGACAACTTTGTTATCCCTTTTTGGTTGCTTAGTACAGCCCTAGCGGCTTCAATTTATAAAAGTTTGCTTTCCAAAGTTCAACCAGTCTCGCGTCTCGTCACTGCATCCTGCGAACCTGCTGTTACCTACAGCTTTGCTGCATCTTTCCACCTCTGCTGCACTAGACAGGCTCACCCTGCTGCATCTCTCCCGCTCTGCTGCACTAGACAGGCTCACTCCTGCTGCATCTCTCCAGCTCTGCTGCACTAGACAGGCTCACCTCTGCTGCATCTCTCCAGCTCTGCTGCACTAGACAGGCTCACCCCTGCTGCATCTCTCCCGCTCTGCTGCACTAGACAGGCTCACTCCTGCTGTATCTCTCCAGCTCTGCTGCACTAGACAGGCTCACTACTGCTGCATCTCTCCCACTCTGCTGCACTAGACAGGCTCACCCCTGCTGCATCTCTCCAGCTCTGCTGCACTAGACAGGCTCACTCCTGCTGCATCTCTCCTGCTCTGCTGCACTAGACAGGCTCACCCTGCTGCATCTCTCCAGCTCTGCTGCACTAGACAGGCTCACCCTGCTGCTTCTCTCCAGCTCTGCTGCACTAGACAGGCTCACCCTGCTGCATCTCACCCGCTCTGCTGCACTAGACAGGCTCACCCTGCTGCATCTCTCCAGCTCTGCTGCACTAGACAGGCTCACCCTGCTGCATCTCTCCAGCTCTGCTGCACTAGACAGGCTCACTCCTGCTGCATCTCTCCCGCTCTGCTGCACTAGACAGGCTCACCCTGCTGCATCTCTCCCGCTCTGCTGCACTAGACAGGCTCACCCTGCTGCATGTCTCCCGCTCTGCTGCACTAGACAGGCTCACCCTGCTGCATCTCTCCAGCTCTGCTGCACTAGACAGGCTCACCCCTACATCTCTCCCGCTCTGCTGCACTAGACAGGCTCACCCTGCTGCATCTCTCCAGCTCTGCTGCACTAGACAGGCTCACCCTGCTGCATCTCTCCAGCTCTGCTGCACTAGACAGGCTCACTCCTGCTGCATCTCTCCCGCTCTGCTGCACTAGACAGGCTCACCCTGCTGCATCTCTCCCGCTCTGCTGCACTAGACAGGCTCACTCATCTGCATCTCTCCCGCTCTGCTGCACTAGACAGGCTCACCCTGCTGCATCTCTCCAGCTCTGCAGCACTAGACAGGCTCACCCTGCTGCATCTCTCCAGCTCTGCTGCACTAGACAGGCTCACCCTGCTGCAACTCTCCCGCTCTGCTGCACTAGACAGGCTCACCCCTGCTGCATCTCTCCAGCTCTGCTGCACTAGACAGGCTCACCCCTGCTGCATCTCTCCCGCTCTGCTGCACTAGACAGGCTCACTCCTGCTGCATCTCACCCACTCTGCTGCACTGGACAGGCTCACCCCTGCTGCATCTCTCCAGCTCTGCTGCACTAGACAGGCTCACTCCTGCTGCATCTCTCCCGCTCTGCTGCACTAGACAGGCTCACCCTGCTGCATCTCTCCCACTCTGCTGCACTAGACAGGCTCTCTCCTACTGCATCTCTCCTGCTCTGCTGCATCTCTCCCACTCTACTGCACTAGACATGCTCACTCCTGCTGTATCTCTCCCGCTCTGCTGCACCTCTCCCGCTCTGCTGCACTAGACAGGCTCACTCCTGCTGCATCTCTCCCGCTCTGCTGCACTAGACAGGCTCACCCTGCTGCATCTCCCCCACTCTGCTGCACTAGACAGGCTCACTCCTGCTGCATCTCTCCAGCTCTGCTGCACTAGACAGGCTCACTCCTGCTGCATCTCTCCCGCTCTGCTGCACTAGACAGGCTCTCTCCTGCTGCATCTCTCCAGCTCTGCTGCACTAGACAGGCTCACCCTGCTGCATCTCTCCAGCTCTGCTGCACTAGACAGGCTCACCCTGCTGCATCTCTCCCGCTCTGCTGCACTAGACAGGCTCACTCCTGCTGCATCTCACCCACTCTGCTGCACTAGACAGGCTCACTCCTGCTGCATCTCACCCACTCTGCTGCACTAGACAGGCTCACTCCTGCTGCATCTCTCCAGCTCTGCTGCACTAGACAGGCTCACCCTGCTGCATCTCTCCAGCTCTGCTGCACTAGACAGGCTCACCCTGCTGCATCTCTCCCGCTCTGCTGCACTAGACAGGCTCACTCCTGCTGCATCTCTCCCGCTCTGCTGCACTAGACAGGCTCACCCTGCTGCATCTCTCCCGCTCTGCTGCACTAGACAGGCTCACCCTGCTGCAACTCTCCCGCTCTGCTGCACTAGACAGGCTCACCCTGCTGCATCTCTCCAGCTCTGCTGCACTAGACAGGCTCACCCTGCTGCAACTCTCCCGCTCTGCTGCACTAGACAGGCTCACCCTGCTGCATCTCTCCAGCTCTGCTGCACTAGACAGGCTCACCATTGCTGCAACTCTCCCGCTCTGCTGCACTAGACAGGCTCACCCTGCTGAATCTCTCCAGCTCTGCTGCACTAGACAGGCTCACCCTGCTGCATCTCTCCAGCTCTGCTGCACTAGACAGGCTCACCCTGCTGCAACTCTCCCGCTCTGCTGCACTAGACAGGCTCACCCTGCTGCATCTCTCCAGCTCTGCTGCACTAGACAGGCTCACCCTGCTGCAACTCTCCCGCTCTGCTGCACTAGACAGGCTCACCCTGCTGCATCTCTCCAGCTCTGCTGCACTAGACAGGCTCACCCTGCTGCATCTCTCCAGCTCTGCTGCACTAGACAGGCTCACCCTGCTGCATCTCACCCGCTCTGCTGCACTAGACAGGCTCACCCTGCTGCATCTCTCCAGCTCTGCTGCACTAGACAGGCTCACCCTGCTGCATCTCTCCTGCTCTGCTGCACTAGACAGGCTCACTCCTGCTGCATCTCTCCAGCTCTGCTGCACTAGACAGGCTCACCCTGCTGCATCTCACCCGCTCTGCTGCACTAGACAGGCTCACTCCTGCTGCATCTCACCCGCTCTGCTGCACTAGACAGGCTCACTCTGCTGCATCTCTCCCGCTCTGCTGCACTAGACAGGCTCACTCCTGCTGCATCTCTCCAGCTCTGCTGCACTAGACAGGCTCACCCTGCTGCATCTCTCCAGCTCTACTGCACTAGACAGGCTCACTCTGCTGCATCTCTCCAGCTCTGCTGCACTAGACGGGCTCACTCTGCTGCAACTCTCCTGCTCTGCTGCACTAGACAGGCTCACCCTGCTGCATCTCTCCCGCTCTGCTGCACTAGACAGGCTCACCCTGCTGCATCTCTCCAGCTCTGCTGCACTAGACAGGCTCACTCCTGCTGCATCTCTCCCGCTCTGCTGCACTAGACAGGCTCACCCTGCTGCATCTCTCCAGCGCTGCTGCACTAGACAGGCTCACTCTGCTGCATCTCTCCAGCTCTGCTGCACTAGACAGGCTCACTCTGCTTCATCTCTCCCGCTCTGCTGCACTAGACAGGCTCACCCTGCTGCATCTCTCCCGCTCTGCTGCACTAGACAGGCTCACCCTGCTGCATCTCTCCATCTCTGCCGCACTAGACAGGCTCACTCCTGCTGCATCTCTCCAGCTCTGCTGCACTAGACAGGCTCACCCTGCTGCATCTCTCCCGCTCTGCTGCACTAGACAGGCTCACTCTGCTGCATCTCTCCCGCTCTGCTGCACTAGACAGGCTCACCCTGCTGCATCTCTCCCGCTCTGCTGCACTAGACAGGCTCACCCTGCTGCATCTCTCCCGCTCTGCTGCACTAGACAGGCTCACTCCTGCTGCATCTCTCCCGCTCTGCTGCACTAGACAGGCTCTCTCCTACTGCATCTCTCCTGCTCTGCTGCATCTCTCCCGCTCTGCTGCACTAGACAGGCTCACCCTGCTGCATCTCTCCAGCTCTGCTCCACTAGACAGGCTCACTCTGCTGCATCTCTCCAGCACTAGACAGACTCACTCCTGCTGCATCTCCCCCACTCTGCTGCACTAGACAGGCTCACCCTGCTGCATCTCTCCAGCTCTGCTGCACTAGACAGGCTCACCCTGCTGCATCTCTCCCGCTCTGCTGCACTAGACAGGCTCACCCTGCTGCATCTCTCCCGCTCTGCTGCACTAGACAGGCTCACCCTGCTGCATCTCTCCATCTCTGCTGCACTAGACAGGCTCACCCCTGCTGCATCTCTCCAGCACTAGACAGACTCACTCCTGCTGCATCTCTCCCGCTCTGCTGCACTAGACAGGCTCACCCTGCTGCATCTCTCCCACTCTGCTGCACTAGACAGGCTCACCCTGCTGCATCTCTCTCCAGCTCTGCTGCACTAGACAGGCTCACCCTGCTGCATCTCTCCCGCTCTGCTGCACTAGACAGGCTCACCCTGCTGCATCTCTCCCGCTCTGCTGCACTAGACAGGCTCACCCTGCTGCATCTCTCCAGCTCTGCTGCACTAGACAGGCTCACTCCTGCTGCATCTCTCCCGCTCTGCTGCACTAGACAGGCTCACCCTGCTGCATCTCTCCCGCTCCGCTGCACTAGACAGGCTCATCCCTGCTGCATCTCTCCAGCTCTGCTGCACTAGACAGGCTCATCCCTGCTGCATCTCTCCCGCTCTGCTGCACTAGACAGGCTCACTCTGCTGCATCTCTCCCGCTCTGCTGCACTAGACAGGCTCACCCCTGCTGCATCTCTCCAGCTCTGCTGCACTAGACAGGCTCACTCTGCTGCATCTCACCCGCTCTGCTGCACTAGACATGCTCACCCCTGCTGCATCTCTCCAGCTCTGCTGCGCTAGACAGGCTCACTCTGCTGCATCTCTCCCGCTCTGCTGCACTAGACAGGCTCACTCTGCTGCATCTCTCCCGCTCTGCTGCACTAGACAGGCTCACTCCGCTGCATCTCTCCAGCTCTGCTGCACTAGACAGGCTCACCCTGCTGCATCTCTCCAGCTCTGCTGCACTAGACAGGCTCATCCCTGCTGCATCTCTCCCGCTCTGCTGCACTAGACAGGCTCACCCTGCTGCATCTCTCCAGCTCTGCTGCACTAGACAGGCTCACTCCTGCTGCATCTCTCCCGCTCTGCTGCACTAGACAGGCTCACTCTGCTGCATCTCTCCAGCTCTGCTGCACTAGACAAGCTCACTCTGCTGCATCTCTCCCGCTCTGCTGCACTAGACAGGCTCACTCCGCTGCATCTCTCCAGCTCTGCTGCACTAGACAGGCTCACCCTGCTGCATCTCTCCAGCTCTGCTGCACTAGACAGGCTCATCCCTGCTGCATCTCTCCCGCTCTGCTGCACTAGACAGGCTCACCCTGCTGCATCTCTCCAGCTCTGCTGCACTAGACAGGCTCACCCTGCTGCATCTCTCCTGCTCTGCTGCACTAGACAGGCTCACCCTGCTGCATCTCTCCCGCTCTGCTGCACTAGACAGGCTCACCCTGCTGCATCTCTCCAGCTCTGCTGCACTAGACAGGCTCACCCTGCTGCATCTCTCCAGCTCTGCTGCACTAGACAGGCTCATCCCTGCTGCATCTCTCCCGCTCTGCTGCACTAGACAGGCTCACTCCTGCTGCATCTCTCCCGCTCTGCTGCACTAGACAGGCTCACCCTGCTGCATCTCTCCAGCTCTGCTGCACTAGACAGGCTCACCCTGCTGCATCTCTCCAGCTCTGCTGCACTAGACAGGCTCACTCCTGCTGCATCTCTCCCGCTCTGCTGCACTAGACAGGCTCACCCTGCTGCATCTCTCCAGCTCTGCTGCACTAGACAGGCTCACCCTGCTGCATCTCTCCAGCTCTGCTGCACTAGACAGGCTCACCCTGCTGCATCTCTCCAGCTCTGCTCCACTAGACAGGCTCACCCTGCTGCATCTCTCCCGCTCTGCTGCACTAGACAGGCTCATCCCTGTTGCATCTCTCCCGCTCTGCTGCACTAGACAGGCTCACTCCTGCTGTATCTCTCCATCTCTGCTGCACTAGACAGGCTCACCCTGCTGCATCTCTCCCGCTCTGCTGCACTAGACAGGCTCACTCTGCTGCATCTCTCCAGCTCTGCTGCACTAGACAAGCTCACTCTGCTGCATCTCTCCCGCTCTGCTGCACTAGACAGGCTCACTCCGCTGCATCTCTCCAGCTCTGCTGCACTAGAAAGGCTCACCCTGCTGCATCTCTCCAGCTCTGCTGCACTAGACAGGCTCATCCCTGCTGCATCTCTCCCGCTCTGCTGCACTAGACAGGCTCACCCTGCTGCATCTCTCCACCTCTGCTGCACTAGACAGGCTCACCCTGCTGCATCTCTCCCGCTCTGCTGCACTAGACAGGCTCACCCTGCTGCATCTCTCCCGCTCTGCTGCACTAGACAGGCTCACCCTGCTGCATCTCTCCAGCTCTGCTGCACTAGACAGGCTCACCCTGCTGCATCTCTCCAGCTCTGCTGCACTAGACAGGCTCACCCTGCTGCATCTCTCCAGCTCTGCTCCACTAGACAGGCTCACCCTGCTGCATCTCTCCCGCTCTGCTGCACTAGACAGGCTCATCCCTGTTGCATCTCTCCCGCTCTGCTGCACTAGACAGGCTCACTCCTGCTGCATCTCTCCATCTCTGCTGCACTAGACAGGCTCACCCTGCTGCATCTCTCCCGCTCTGCTGCACTAGACAGGCTCACTCTGCTGCATCTCTCCAGCTCTGCTGCACTAGACAAGCTCACTCTGCTGCATCTCTCCCGCTCTGCTGCACTAGACAGGCTCACCCTGCTGCATCTCTCCATCTCTGCTGCACTAGACAGGCTCACCCCTGCTGCATCTCTCCAGCACTAGACAGACTCACTCCTGCTGCATCTCTCCCGCTCTGCTGCACAAGACAGGCTCACCCTGCTGCATCTCTCCCACTCTGCTGCACTAGACAGGCTCACCCTGCTGCATCTCTCTCCAGCTCTGCTGCAGTAGACAGGCTCACCCTGCTGCATCTCTCCCGCTCTGCTGCACTAGACAGGCTCACCCTGCTGCATCTCTCCCGCTCTGCTGCACTAGACAGGCTCACCCTGCTGCATCTCTCCAGCTCTGCTGCACTAGACAGGCTCACTCCTGCTGCATCTCTCCCGCTCTGCTGCACTAGACAGGCTCACCCTGCTGCATCTCTCCCGCTCCGCTGCACTAGACAGGCTCATCCCTGCTGCATCTCTCCAGCTCTGCTGCACTAGACAGGCTCATCCCTGCTGCATCTCTCCCGCTCTGCTGCACTAGACAGGCTCACTCTGCTGCATCTCTCCCGCTCTGCTGCACTAGACAGGCTCACCCCTGCTGCATCTCTCCAGCTCTGCTGCACTAGACAGGCTCACTCTGCTGCATCTCACCCGCTCTGCTGCACTAGACAGGCTCACCCCTGCTGCATCTCTCCAGCTCTGCTGCACTAGACAGGCTCACTCTGCTGCATCTCTCCCGCTCTGCTGCACTAGACAGGCTCACTCTTCTGCATCTCTCCCGCTCTGCTGCACTAGACAGGCTCACTCCGCTGCATCTCTCCAGCTCTGCTGCACTAGACAGGCTCACCCTGCTGCATCTCTCCAGCTCTGCTGCACTAGACAGGCTTATCCCTGCTGCATCTCTCCCGCTCTGCTGCACTAGACAGGCTCACCCTGCTGCATCTCTCCAGCTCTGCTGCACTAGACAGGCTCACTCCTGCTGCATCTCTCCCGCTCTGCTGCACTAGACAGGCTCACTCTGCTGCATCTCTCCAGCTCTGCTGCACTAGACAAGCTCACTCTGCTGCATCTCTCCCGCTCTGCTGCACTAGACAGGCTCACTCCGCTGCATCTCTCCAGCTCTGCTGCACTAGACAGGCTCACCCTGCTGCATCTCTCCAGCTCTGCTGCACTAGACAGGCTCATCCCTGCTGCATCTCTCCCGCTCTGCTGCACTAGACAGGCTCACCCTGCTGCATCTCTCCAGCTCTGCTGCACTAGACAGGCTCACCCTGCTGCATCTCTCCCGCTCTGCTGCACTAGACAGGCTCACCCTGCTGCATCTCTCCCGCTCTGCTGCACTAGACAGGCTCACCCTGCTGCATCTCTCCAGCTCTGCTGCACTAGACAGGCTCACCCTGCTGCATCTCTCCAGCTCTGCTGCACTAGACAGGCTCATCCCTGCTGCATCTCTCCCGCTCTGCTGCACTAGACAGGCTCACTCCTGCTGCATCTCTCCCGCTCTGCTGCACTAGACAGGCTCACCCTGCTGCATCTCTCCAGCTCTGCTGCACTAGACAGGCTCACCCTGCTGCATCTCTCCAGCTCTGCTGCACTAGACAGGCTCACTCCTGCTGCATCTCTCCCGCTCTGCTGCACTAGACAGGCTCACCCTGCTGCATCTCTCCAGCTCTGCTGCACTAGACAGGCTCACCCTGCTGCATCTCTCCAGCTCTGCTGCACTAGACAGGCTCACCCTGCTGCATCTCTCCAGCTCTGCTCCACTAGACAGGCTCACCCTGCTGCATCTCTCCCGCTCTGCTGCACTAGACAGGCTCATTCCTGTTGCATCTCTCCCGCTCTGCTGCACTAGACAGGCTCACTCCTGCTGCATCTCTCCATCTCTGCTGCACTAGACAGGCTCACCCTGCTGCATCTCTCCCGCTCTGCTGCACTAGACAGGCTCACTCTGCTGCATCTCTCCAGCTCTGCTGCACTAGACAAGCTCACTCTGCTGCATCTCTCCCGCTCTGCTGCACTAGACAGGCTCACTCCGCTGCATCTCTCCAGCTCTGCTGCACTAGACAGGCTCACCCTGCTGCATCTCTCCAGCTCTGCTGCACTAGACAGGCTCATCCCTGCTGCATCTCTCCCGCTCTGCTGCACTAGACAGGCTCACCCTGCTGCATCTCTCCAGCTCTGCTGCACTAGACAGGCTCACCCTGCTGCATCTCTCCCGCTCTGCTGCACTAGACAGGCTCACCCTGCTGCATCTCTCCCGCTCTGCTGCACTAGACAGGCTCACCCTGCTGCATCTCTCCAGCTCTGCTGCACTAGACAGGCTCACCCTACTGCATCTCTCCAGCTCTGCTGCACTAGACAGGCTCATCCCTGCTGCATCTCTCCCGCTCTGCTGCACTAGACAGGCTCACTCCTGCTGCATCTCTCCCGCTCTGCTGCACTAGACAGGCTCACCCTGCTGCATCTCTCCAGCTCTGCTGCACTAGACAGGCTCACCCTGCTGCATCTCTCCAGCTCTGCTGCACTAGACAGGCTCACTCCTGCTGCATCTCTCCCGCTCTGCTGCACTAGACAGGCTCACCCTGCTGCATCTCTCCAGCTCTGCTGCACTAGACAGGCTCACCCTGCTGCATCTCTCCAGCTCTGCTGCACTAGACAGGCTCACCCTGCTGCATCTCTCCAGCTCTGCTCCACTAGACAGGCTCACCCTGCTGCATCTCTCCCGCTCTGCTGCACTAGACAGGCTCATCCCTGTTGCATCTTTCCCGCTCTGCTGCACTAGACAGGCTCACTCCTGCTGCATCTCTCCATCTCTGCTGCACTAGACAGGCTCACCCTGCTGCATCTCTCCATCTCTGCTGCACTAGACAGGCTCACTCCTGCTGCATCTCTCCATCTCTGCTGCAGTAGACAGGCTCACCCTGCTGCATCTCTCCAGCTCTGCTGCACTAGACAGGCTCACCCTGCTGCATCTTTCCCGCTCTGCTGCACTAGATAGGCTCATCCCTGCTGCATCTCTCCCGCTCTGCTGCACTAGACAGGCTCACCCCTGCTGCATCTCTCCAGCACTAGACAGGCTCATCCCTGCTGCAACTCTCCCGCTCTGCTGCACTAGACAGGCTCACTCCTGCTGCATCTCACCCACTCTGCTGCACTAGACAGGCTCACCCCTGCTGCACTAGACAGGCTCACTCCTGCTGCATCTCTCCATCTCTGCTGCACTAGATAGGCTCATCCCTGCTGCATCTCTCCCGCTCTGCTGCACTAGACAGGCTCACCCCTGCTGCACTAGACAGGCTCACCCTGCTGCATCTCTCCCGCTCTGCTGCACTAGATAGGCTCATCCCTGCTGCATCTCTCCCGCTCTGCTGCACTAGACAGGCTCACCCCTGCTGCATCTCTCCCGCTCTGCTGCACTAGATAGGCTCATCCCTGCTGCATCTCTCCAGCTCTGCAGCACTAGACAGGCTCATCCCTGCTGCATCTCTCCCGCTCTGCTGCACTAGATAGGCTCATCCCTGCTGCATCTCTCCAGCTTTGCTGCACTAGATAGGCTCATCCCTGCTGCATCTCTCCCGCTCTGCTGCACTAGACAGGCTCACCCCTGCTGCATCTCTCCAGCTCTGCAGCACTAGACAGGCTCATCCCTGCTGCATCTCTCCCGCTCTGCTGCACTAGACAGGCTCACTCCTGCTGCATCTCACCCACTCTGCTGCACTAGACAGGCTCACCCCTGCTGCACTAGACAGGCTCACTCCTGCTGCATCTCTCCATCTCTGCTGCACTAGATAGGCTCATCCCTGCTGCATCTCTCCCGCTCTGCTGCACTAGACAGGCTCACCCCTGCTGCACTAGACAGGCTCACTCCTGCTGCATCTCTCCATCTCTGCTGCACTAGATAGGCTCATCCCTGCTGCATCTCTCCCGCTCTGCTGCACTAGACAGGCTCACCCCTGCTGCACTAGACAGGCTCACTCCTGCTGCATCTCTCCCGCTCTGCTGCACTAGATAGGCTCATCCCTGCTGCATCTCTCCCGCTCTGCTGCACTAGACAGGCTCACTCCTGCTGCATCTCTCCATCTCTGCTGCAGTAGACAGGCTCACCCTGCTGCATCTCTCCAGCTCTGCTGCACTAGACAGGCTCACCCTGCTGCATCTTTCCCGCTCTGCTGCACTAGATAGGCTCATCCCTGCTGCATCTCTCCCGCTCTGCTGCACTAGACAGGCTCACTCCTGCTGCATCTCTCCATCTCTGCTGCAGTAGACAGGCTCACCCTGCTGCATCTCTCCAGCTCTGCTGCACTAGACAGGCTCACCCTGCTGCATCTTTCCCGCTCTGCTGCACTAGACAGGCTCACCCTGCTGCATCTCTCCATCTCTGCTGCACTAGACAGGCTCACTCCTGCTGCATCTCTCCATCTCTGCTGCAGTAGACAGGCTCACCCTGCTGCATCTCTCCAGCTCTGCTGCACTAGACAGGCTCACCCTGCTGCATCTTTCCCGCTCTGCTGCACTAGATAGGCTCATCCCTGCTGCATCTCTCCCGCTCTGCTGCACTAGACAGGCTCACCCCTGCTGCATCTCTCCAGCTCTGCAGCACTAGACAGGCTCATCCCTGCTGCATCTCTCCCGCTCTGCTGCACTAGACAGGCTCACTCCTGCTGCATCTCACCCACTCTGCTGCACTAGACAGGCTCACCCCTGCTGCACTAGACAGGCTCACTCCTGCTGCATCTCTCCATCTCTGCTGCACTAGATAGGCTCATCCCTGCTGCATCTCTCCCGCTCTGCTGCACTAGACAGGCTCACCCCTGCTGCACTAGACAGGCTCACTCCTGCTGCATCTCTCCATCTCTGCTGCACTAGATAGGCTCATCCCTGCTGCATCTCTCCCGCTCTGCTGCACTAGACAGGCTCACCCCTGCTGCACTAGACAGGCTCACTCCTGCTGCATCTCTCCCGCTCTGCTGCACTAGATAGGCTCATCCCTGCTGCATCTCTCCCGCTCTGCTGCACTAGACAGGCTCACTCCTGCTGCATCTCTCCATCTCTGCTGCAGTAGACAGGCTCACCCTGCTGCATCTCTCCAGCTCTGCTGCACTAGACAGGCTCACCCTGCTGCATCTTTCCCGCTCTGCTGCACTAGATAGGCTCATCCCTGCTGCATCTCTCCCGCTCTGCTGCACTAGACAGGCTCACTCCTGCTGCATCTCTCCATCTCTGCTGCAGTAGACAGGCTCACCCTGCTGCATCTCTCCAGCTCTGCTGCACTAGACAGGCTCACCCTGCTGCATCTTTCCCGCTCTGCTGCACTAGACAGGCTCACCCTGCTGCATCTCTCCATCTCTGCTGCACTAGACAGGCTCACTCCTGCTGCATCTCTCCATCTCTGCTGCAGTAGACAGGCTCACCCTGCTGCATCTCTCCAGCTCTGCTGCACTAGACAGGCTCACCCTGCTGCATCTTTCCCGCTCTGCTGCACTAGATAGGCTCATCCCTGCTGCATCTCTCCCGCTCTGCTGCACTAGACAGGCTCACCCCTGCTGCATCTCTCCAGCACTAGACAGGCTCATCCCTGCTGCAACTCTCCCGCTCTGCTGCACTAGACAGGCTCACTCCTGCTGCATCTCACCCACTCTGCTGCACTAGACAGGCTCACCCCTGCTGCACTAGACAGGCTCACTCCTGCTGCATCTCTCCATCTCTGCTGCACTAGATAGGCTCATCCCTGCTGCATCTCTCCCGCTCTGCTGCACTAGACAGGCTCACCCCTGCTGCACTAGACAGGCTCACCCTGCTGCATCTCTCCCGCTCTGCTGCACTAGATAGGCTCATCCCTGCTGCATCTCTCCAGCTTTGCTGCACTAGATAGGCTCATCCCTGCTGCATCTCTCCCGCTCTGCTGCACTAGACAGGCTCACCCCTGCTGCATCTCTCCCGCTCTGCTGCACTAGATAGGCTCACCCTGCTGCATCTCTCCAGCTCTGCTGCACTAGACAGGCTCACCCTGCTGCATCTCTCCAGCTCTGCTGCACTAGACAGGCTCACCCTGCTGCATCTCTCCAGCTCTGCTCCACTAGACAGGCTCACCCTGCTGCATCTCTCCCGCTCTGCTGCACTAGACAGGCTCATCCCTGTTGCATCTTTCCCGCTCTGCTGCACTAGACAGGCTCACTCCTGCTGCATCTCTCCATCTCTGCTGCACTAGACAGGCTCACCCTGCTGCATCTCTCCATCTCTGCTGCACTAGACAGGCTCACTCCTGCTGCATCTCTCCATCTCTGCTGCAGTAGACAGGCTCACCCTGCTGCATCTCTCCAGCTCTGCTGCACTAGACAGGCTCACCCTGCTGCATCTTTCCCGCTCTGCTGCACTAGATAGGCTCATCCCTGCTGCATCTCTCCCGCTCTGCTGCACTAGACAGGCTCACCCCTGCTGCATCTCTCCAGCACTAGACAGGCTCATCCCTGCTGCAACTCTCCCGCTCTGCTGCACTAGACAGGCTCACTCCTGCTGCATCTCACCCACTCTGCTGCACTAGACAGGCTCACCCCTGCTGCACTAGACAGGCTCACTCCTGCTGCATCTCTCCATCTCTGCTGCACTAGATAGGCTCATCCCTGCTGCATCTCTCCCGCTCTGCTGCACTAGACAGGCTCACCCCTGCTGCACTAGACAGGCTCACCCTGCTGCATCTCTCCCGCTCTGCTGCACTAGATAGGCTCATCCCTGCTGCATCTCTCCCGCTCTGCTGCACTAGACAGGCTCACCCCTGCTGCATCTCTCCCGCTCTGCTGCACTAGATAGGCTCATCCCTGCTGCATCTCTCCAGCTCTGCAGCACTAGACAGGCTCATCCCTGCTGCATCTCTCCCGCTCTGCTGCACTAGATAGGCTCATCCCTGCTGCATCTCTCCAGCTTTGCTGCACTAGATAGGCTCATCCCTGCTGCATCTCTCCCGCTCTGCTGCACTAGACAGGCTCACCCCTGCTGCATCTCTCCAGCTCTGCAGCACTAGACAGGCTCATCCCTGCTGCATCTCTCCCGCTCTGCTGCACTAGACAGGCTCACTCCTGCTGCATCTCACCCACTCTGCTGCACTAGACAGGCTCACCCCTGCTGCACTAGACAGGCTCACTCCTGCTGCATCTCTCCATCTCTGCTGCACTAGATAGGCTCATCCCTGCTGCATCTCTCCCGCTCTGCTGCACTAGACAGGCTCACCCCTGCTGCACTAGACAGGCTCACTCCTGCTGCATCTCTCCATCTCTGCTGCACTAGATAGGCTCATCCCTGCTGCATCTCTCCCGCTCTGCTGCACTAGACAGGCTCACCCCTGCTGCAGTAGACAGGCTCACTCCTGCTGCATCTCTCCCGCTCTGCTGCACTAGATAGGCTCATCCCTGCTGCATCTCTCCCGCTCTGCTGCACTAGACAGGCTCACTCCTGCTGCATCTCTCCATCTCTGCTGCAGTAGACAGGCTCACCCTGCTGCATCTCTCCAGCTCTGCTGCACTAGACAGGCTCACCCTGCTGCATCTTTCCCGCTCTGCTGCACTAGATAGGCTCATCCCTGCTGCATCTCTCCCGCTCTGCTGCACTAGACAGGCTCGCTCCTGCTGCATCTCTCCATCTCTGCTGCAGTAGACAGGCTCACCCTGCTGCATCTCTCCTGCTCTGCTGCACTAGACAGGCTCACCCTGCTGCATCTTTCCCGCTCTGCTGCACTAGACAGGCTCACCCTGCTGCATCTCTCCATCTCTGCTGCACTAGACAGGCTCACTCCTGCTGCATCTCTCCATCTCTGCTGCAGTAGACAGGCTCACCCTGCTGCATCTCTCCAGCTCTGCTGCACTAGACAGGCTCACCCTGCTGCATCTTTCCCGCTCTGCTGCACTAGATAGGCTCATCCCTGCTGCATCTCTCCCGCTCTGCTGCACTAGACAGGCTCACCCCTGCTGCATCTCTCCAGCACTAGACAGGCTCATCCCTGCTGCAACTCTCCCGCTCTGCTGCACTAGACAGGCTCACTCCTGCTGCATCTCACCCACTCTGCTGCACTAGACAGGCTCACCCCTGCTGCACTAGACAGGCTCACTCCTGCTGCATCTCTCCATCTCTGCTGCACTAGATAGGCTCATCCCTGCTGCATCTCTCCCGCTCTGCTGCACTAGACAGGCTCACCCCTGCTGCACTAGACAGGCTCACCCTGCTGCATCTCTCCCGCTCTGCTGCACTAGATAGGCTCATCCCTGCTGCATCTCTCCAGCTTTGCTGCACTAGATAGGCTCATCCCTGCTGCATCTCTCCCGCTCTGCTGCACTAGACAGGCTCACCCCTGCTGCATCTCTCCAGCTCTGCAGCACTAGACAGGCTCATCCCTGCTGCATCTCTCCCGCTCTGCTGCACTAGACAGGCTCACTCCTGCTGCATCTCACCCACTCTGCTGCACTAGACAGGCTCACCCCTGCTGCACTAGACAGGCTCACTCCTGCTGCATCTCTCCATCTCTGCTGCACTAGATAGGCTCATCCCTGCTGCATCTCTCCCGCTCTGCTGCACTAGACAGGCTCACCCCTGCTGCACTAGACAGGCTCACTCCTGCTGCATCTCTCCATCTCTGCTGCACTAGATAGGCTCATCCCTGCTGCATCTCTCCCGCTCTGCTGCACTAGATAGGCTCATCCCTGCTGCATCTCTCCCGCTCTGCAGCACTAGACAGGCTCACTCCTGCTGCATCTCACCCACTGTGCTGCACTAGACAGGCTCACCCCTGCTGCACTAGACAGGCTCACCCCTGCTGCACTAGACAGGCTCACTCCTGCTGCATCTCTCCATCTCTGCTGCACTAGATAGGCTCATCCCTGCTGCATCTCTCCCGCTCTGCTGCACTAGACAGGCTCATCCCTGCTGCATCTCTCCCGCTCTGCTGCACTAGACAGGCTCATCCCTGCTGCATCTCTCCCGCTCTGCTGCACTAGACAGGCTCATCCCTGCTGCATCTCTCCCGCTCTGCAGCACTAGACAGGCTCACTCCTGCTGCATCTCACCCACTGTGCTGCACTAGACAGGCTCACTCCTGCTGCATCTCTCCATCTCTGCTGCACTAGATAGGCTCATCCCTGCTGCATCTCTCCCGCTCTGCTGCACTAGATAGGCTCATCCCTGCTGCATCTCTCCCGCTCTGCTGCACTAGACAGGCTCATCCCTGCTGCATCTCTCCCGCTCTGCTGCACTAGACAGGCTCATCCCTGCTGCATCTCTCCATCTCTGCTGCACTAGATAGGCTCATCCCTGCTGCATCTCTCCCGCTCTGCAGCACTAGATAGGCCCATCCCTGCTGCATCTCTCCCGCTCTGCAGCACTAGACAGGCTCACTCCTGCTGCATCTCACCCACTGTGCTGCACTAGACAGGCTCACCCCTGCTGCACTAGACAGGCTCACTCCTGCTGCATCTCTCCATCTCTGCTGCACTGCACTTTAACACACAGTGTAGTGATGCAGTTACAAGGTGAGCTCAGCTCCATCTGACAGTCGTGCTCCACACACTCGTGTGCTGCATGTTTCACAGCGTGCAGGATGCCGTCCGGCCAGTGCCCAGCTCTAGAAGCCTCTGCCAGGAGGAGGAGCCGGGGGAGTGCCCGCAGCGCCGCTCGCTGAGTGTGCCGGGGCAGACGTGTCTGTGTCGGGCTGAGTGCTGCTGCGGCATGTGGGGGAGACGCGCGGTGCCCCCCATGTGAGCGCTGGACATATCCTATGGGAGGGAGACCCCCGGCTTGGGCAGGCTCATGAAGCCGACAAGGTGAGACACTCCGGACTTCTCCTGCAGCTCAGGCTCCTCTTTGTCACAGACGGGCAACTTCTCTGCCATGTGTACCCGTGCCAGTGTGGGCATTGCAGGGAAGAGACAGTGTCGGCATGCGATTAACCCTTCAGATGCTTGATTGCCTTATGAATGTACCCACATCTCCCTGTGATTAGCAATGATATATACTTATATTCTTATTTCCAGGCCCCCAGAGGGAGAGTTAGCAGACACGGGCTCATGGCTTGATCTGATTAATCGCTTTGCCTGTGGGTCATTGGGGTAATGGTGATCTTCTATAGCTTACTGTGGTGTGAGTATAGTCCTACTGATTAGTCCATGGTACTGAGCTGTCCGGCTCTGCACACCTGTCATGGGGGGATTCTGGGGAGATCTATGTGGAGATCTCATGGGGGCATCATGGGCTCTAATTCCTCCATATCCCAGCACCCATTATTACCTGGGATTTCTGGATGGTACATGTGGAGATTGCTGCATTTGTTGCTTCCTCCAACAAGGCTGTGGCCGTAAATCAGGGGATGATTGCGGGTGGTCACACAGTGTGCCCACCGGAGAACTGCTTTGTAATGTGGCACCTTTATACCATATAGGATTTTATGTTATGTGCGGATGTATAAACTACAGCAACATCCGAGGACGAATTTAGAGACTGTGTGACATATAGAACATATATATGCATACCATAGACGTACATCTATATGACTTGTCAGGTGTAGCTTCATTATTTCATGCAAACTGCTCACTGAATAATTGCCATTATATGTTATCTCATCCCTTCTTAACTTCTAATTGTCTATCTATCCATCTCGCATGTATCTATCCCCTATCTATTGATCCAACAATTTGATATCCATCTATCTATTGTCTATTTTATATCTATCCCCAACCATCTATTAATCCATCCATCATCGCTCTGTCATATCTGTGCCCTTGTACTGGTGCTTGCTCTTCTAGGCACCTACACGATCTGGTCTGTACATTGCACAGAAATGAGCCCGCTACTTGCATCCGTATTTTCTCGCTGTGCTTTACAGACCTGGTTGTTTCCGTGTCTCCCCATTCTGACCAGACCCAATCAGACTGATCCCAATCTTGCGCCTGACACCATCGGACCTGTAAAGAAATATTACTACAATCAGAACATTTATTCCCGTAGGACGCGGAATACATGACAGCAAATACAAGGCTGAATCTTCTCCCCTACATTGCCCATTACCAATGTCACCATTTCTATGCACCCCCCTCTCTCTGTTATACCCCATCTAGGCAGGATATCTATTTAATCGCTATTCCTGCACACGCTCTGCCCACCATACTGACGTTATACTGAACCCCTTGCCTAGGATAATTGATGGGCGCAGTGACTTTGTATGTGATTATATCTATACATAGTGTGTGTCTATACCTCTATATTAGGGGAGGCTATAGGGGCGAGCAGCGCCCTGTATAATCACAGCTTGGTCTCGCAGGATGATGGGAGTTATCTGATGCAAGACATATTATTCCACATGATTTGGACTCTGCCGAAGCCCCGTGCAACCAGCGGAACATTACAATGACTGATTTGGGATATGAAGCCATTTTATCGTTAATCTGTCAGACTAATGGTGATTGCAGCTATGTATCGCTATAAAGTAGCATTGAACAGATGAATAGCCGCCAGCTCCATTCATCTTCATATTTGATACTCAGCATGTCTAATTTAATTACAGCTTAATGATGGCACCTTGGGAACAAGTTATTCAATTCTCGTCCATAGTTCCCATTATTTGACACCCAAAACGTCCAGAGTCGGAGAACGTCTAAGATTCAACGGGAAGAATCGTTTACAGTCGCTTTTTATCTTTCTCTAGGAAACGTACAGCGGCAGGTGGTGTCATTTCATTAATTAGATTCCCCGTGCTTAATTAATACGCTGCTTGGAAATATACCAGCCTCACAACATCAACATTCTAGCAGACGTATGTACACTGCATGTAGAATACTGAAAATCATACTTCAGCTGGCTCAGAGCAAGATTAGGGTGAAGAGCGCCACCTACTGCTAACAATCAATGTGACACTACATGTAGATAGTATACAGCCGGGATCTGTTCATCATGCAGATAGCAAGCATTACAATCTAAATTTAGGATCTATTCTCCGAGCAATCTGTAGATCAGCCTAAGGAAGGAACATGTCTGCAGAAGTGACAGGAAAGGCCGCCCTAAGAATGTTCTAGTGCACCCAGCACCAAGTATAATAACCCTGCCGTCATTTTCAGAGCTTAACCAATACTCTTTTGGACATAGCTAATCAATACACAAGGTGCCATTGACAGCCTGCAGCAATGCCACTGCTTCCTCCATATGACCGGTGAGGGAGTATTTGCCTGAATATTGATTAACCCATAAAGCGGCAGCCTACACGGTGTCCAGGTGTCAGATGCACTTTACAGATTAACGTCCTTGTCAAATGGATCACTTAATGTGTATACATCTTCGTCCGGTTGCAAGAGGAGGGGACAAGCCAATCACTTGTCAGTGTCGGAAGGTCATAAAAAGCCCCTAAGAATCGAATGGCTATTGTGCTTTGCAGTTTGCATTCAGTATTTAGCGCCACTGCTAATAGGAATCACAGGGAACTTGGTTTTCAGCTGCTTTTTGAATACAGTAAGATTTGGACACAGTGAAAATTAGGACATAAATCCTTGGATGTTCCACGTAAGATTGGAGCACAGTTCACACCAGGCAAGTTTCTGACCCATCAGTCAGATCTTACAGATGGCGATACTGAATTGTGTTGACCGTTTACACAGGAGTTTTTTTTGCTGGGATGATTGTCCTAAAATAACACCCTCCTATTTCCTATAATGGGGTTGTCTTTTAGACGCTACTTACATGTGTCAATCAATGCGACTGTGCAGAAAAAGTTCTGTCAATCTGTTTTCAGGCAGATTAGAAATGGATCTTTTGGCCTCTTACATGGGAGGTGAGGGTAAGGCCACGATTCCACGCTGTTGAGACCCTTTGTGCTTTTAAAATCGCCTATTTAACAATGATTTGATTTTGAAGTGGAAATTGCCGTTTCACCCCCAAAACCGCGGTCACAATATTCTTTGATGCCATGCATCCGCACCTGGCATTATCCTAAACATGGCCAGCGGTTATGATGCGCCTCTTTTATGCTGGTTACACCATTCTCACGGGTCAGCGGCACATTGACCAAGGTGCTTCTACCATGTAAAGTAACGGGAGGTGTGTGAGAGAACCACTGCATAAAAAATCATTTGTATGAATCCTTATCAAGAGCACTGTTACATGTAATTAAAGTTTTGACATTTTGGAGAATATTGGTATCACAAGGCCAAATATACAATTCTTCTCCTTTGTAAAAACACTCAAACCTTGAAGTCTCACGATGCCAGTCACACCATCGTCGCCTTTTCAGTTCTGTAAACTGGGCGACGAGTCACCAGCATAGGTGTGAGATTGACATGTCATGTTTAAAGGTGTTTTTTTGCTTAAACAGTTCTTTCTTGTGGCATTTTATGTGCTGAGATAAGGGGGAGCAACAGTGAAGACACCTTGATTTTGGCTAAAGACCCCCTTCCACATTAAACTAATGACGAACCCCTCGATAAGGATAGATTTGGCAGACGGTCTAATGTGTATGGAGACACCGGCCGATTTATGAATATGAATGTCCAATTTCGGACTGCCGATCGCTTTTGGAGATAAACTTCTGGCCATTCTGCAATAGCAGTTGTTGGCGATCTCCGAGAGCTGCTAGTGCGCAGGCGGCGCCATCTTGGTGGAGGACATTTTTTTTTCTTCTCCAGCAAGATGGCGCCCCCAGAGCCTGCGCAACCGGTAGCTGCTACTGCGCAGGCGCCCGGGGCGCCATTTTCAAAATTACAAATAGAAACAACCACAAGACTTACTACCTCAACCAAGGTATCATTTTATTCAGTATAACGGCGCCGACCTGACACTGTGTGTAGGTTACTGTGCACAATCCTGCTGACAGGTTCCCTTTAAGGGGTTAAATGCGCTAACAACCCATATGAGTTTATATTAAGCATGTTGCAGTTTTAGGCTGTACAACAGCTCCATCTAGTATCGCACACCCTCGCTGTGAGCCAGGAGCAGCCGCTGCGGTCGCACCTCCATCCCCTGCACTTTGATAGTGTCTGAGATATGTTTCATGCTCATATAAGGGTGTGATCTCCACAGTTCTGGCAGCGCTGACCTCTGCGTCCTGCCAAAGCCTGTAGTGTGAACCAAGGTACGGCAGAGTTATACAATGTTCTTGTGTCATGGAAAAGTCAACCCCGTCCAGT
Source organism: Dendrobates tinctorius (assembly GCF_039654945.1). NCBI lineage: Eukaryota > Metazoa > Chordata > Amphibia > Anura > Dendrobatidae > Dendrobates > Dendrobates tinctorius. The sequence continues at coordinate 67,994,994 of NW_027361690.1, read as the reverse complement.
GTTTGGAAGAAGAATGTCTGATAGTCGAAAAAACCTGTGAAACAATCACAGCGGTTTCCACTCCAAGGTTTTAAACTTTTCTTCCCAAACTTTTGAAATGTTTGGTTATGTGGTGTATTAGGCCGGGATCACACATGCCAGGAATACGGCCGAGTCTCGCATGTTAATACCCGGCACTGCCGCCGGCACTCGGATCAGAGCGTGTGGCTCCATGTATTGCTCCCTAGTGCGGGGTATTAACATGCGAGACTTGGCCGTATTCTTCGCTTGTGTGATCCCGGCTGGATATAAGGAGATCAGATGAGATCCATGTGGAGAAAGAAAGGGGCAACTACATTCTGAGGACTGTCCTGTGCAATATGATGGCGCTGTACAATTAGGAGATATAAAAGCAATATCTGTATAATATGAAACACAGACCCTGAGCGGTTTTATTGGACCTGAATCACTATAAGGGTCTGTGCGCACATTGCAGAAATCTCATGCACACACTGTTTTTTTTCTGACTGAATTGGAAAACTGCTGTGTTTTTTAAAATCGCAGCTTGTCACTTCTTTCAGCATTTTTGCAGTGTATTTTTCACCCATAGAAAGCAATGAGTAAGTGCCAAAGTGCAGCAAAAAACACAGGTATCAGGTTTTGTTGTGTTTTTTATGCAGAAAAACTTGCTTTTTGTAAGCAGCTTCTTATTGTCAAGAGAGAGCAGGTGTAGCCTGCAGAAAATAAACAGCAAAAACGCAACGTGTGAACATAGACTAAGGATATGTTTTCATGGGCTGGATATCATCAGGATTTGCTGCGGAATGAACACTGCGTACAGCCACAGCCTTTATTCAGCAGCATCCAGATGTTACAGCATAGTGGAGGGGATTTTATGAAATCCCGTCTCCACTGTGCGTAGTAAAACACGGGTGACACACCCACGAAACCGGACATGCGGCGCGTCTGTTTATCTTGCGGAGACGCTCAGCCTCCGCAAGATAAATAGCCCAGTCTATGGATATGATGAGGTGATTCTGCACGTGTTCAATGAGCACTTGCGGAATCACCGTGCGTAGAACGGGGTGGCGCTTTGGGCGGAGCGTGCTTTCCGCTCCATCCAAAGCGCAGGGTTTCCAGACCTTGGAAACACACCCTAAGGGTTTCCTATTGCCAGCAAAGTGAATGAGAATCCTGAAGTGTCATGCACACGTTTCTTATTTTTGACTTGCAGATTTATATCTGTAGCATGTGAATTCTTCCGGGGTTTTTGCTGCAAATTTCACTAATACTAATGAGTAGGGAAAAATCCCCGCCAAAACCGCATCTAGAAAATGCATCAAAACGCGCCTATTCTACAAAGTGTTTTTCCTAGAGATACAGAAATGGTGCAGAAATTTCTGCACCAAATACGTAAGGTGTGCACATACTCTAATGATCCCTATGTTGATCCGAGGTCTGTTGCAGAAGTAATATGGGCCAGAACATGTGGATGTGATCTCAGCATAGGGCCGGAGTCACACTGGCGAGGAATACGGGTGCGTGAGAGGCGCAAAAAGCACGCAATAGACATGGACCAATGATTCTCTATGGGGTCCCTCGCACCAGGCGTATATTTCTCCTCCGTATCCTCCGCTCCGTGCCACTCGCAGCATGCTGCGATTGTCAGCGTACTATGCCCGTAGTACGCCAATGCAAGTCTATGGGTGCGCAAAAAATACGGATTACACACGGAGCACACATGTGACCTGCGAGAAATACGCACCCGGTGTCTTTTAGCAAAGCCGGCAATTCAGTGCGCTATACAGTAAACTCACACTGACCGTTTTAATAAAGAAATGAAAGAATAGATATAGACACATAGAATACATATATATATATATATATATGCATTCTATGAGTATATATCTATTCTTTCATTTCTTTATTAAAACTGTCATAGGGCTCCATTATATGTCCATTTTGCAAGCCTGCGAGAAAATCTCACCATACGGATGCCATACGGATTACATACGGATGCTGACATGCGCAAAATACGCGACCACACCTTGATTACGGATGACATACGGAGCACTGTTTAGGGGTCTGTCATCCGTATTACGCATGTAAAATACTGACCGTATTTTACGCAGGTTAGTGTGACTCCAGCCTAAGGGTTCATATTCACTTGCGAGAGACTCGCACTCGGACTGGAGTGTGTGGCGGCATAGAAATACATGTAGCCACAAGCTCTGATCCGAGTGCCGGCGGCAGTGCCGGGTTTTCATGCGAGAGACTTGCGCGAGAATTGTGGAAGTCTCTCACAAGTGAGTATGAGCCCTTAGGCTGGCGTTACATTTGTGAGTACGATGCAAGAAACTCGCACATCAATACCAGGCACTGCCATCGGCGCTTGGGACCGGAGTGGGCGGCTGCATAGAAAGACATGCAGCCACACACCCCGATCCCGAGTGCCAGCGGCAGTGTCGGGTATTGATGCGAGTGTCTTGCATCGTACGTGCAAGTGTGACCCTGGCCTTAGGATGGAAATATTGACAAATAATCCGTCATCATCAGTTTTGTGGCCTTCTTGTTTCGGCATGTGGATGTGATGTAATTGGGTAGAACTACCGTATTATTATGTTCTGCACAGTTGAAAGTCCACCTTATCTTTAGTATCACTGCCTTGTAACTAGATCACACACACTAGGGTCCATAAAACTATATGAGCCTGTTTCTGGACTGCTCAGCAAAGAAAAGAACAAACCAATATAGGAAGCTGAAGTGCCAAGTGTCAAAATGTGACACACTCCACCTGCTCTGCTTTTATGGGGCAATTACCTCCATAGTAGACTGCAATTATTTTATACATACCTTCTATTTAGTAGGTCTGAGAGACTTGGCACATTAATTGTATTTTTAGCTGCGGTTTCAAACTAGTGGCTCAAAAGACAATCGCTCATTTGTAAAGACTAAGGCCATGTTCCCACGTGTGAAAAAGCTGCTTTTTTTCCCCACTGTGGTTCTGCAGGTGTCGGCAAGAAAACATGCAGTAGCAATCTGCTCCGATTATTGAGTTTTTGCTGCCTTTTTTTTTTTTTTGCATTTTTGGATATTTTTGATACAGATTCGATTTAGCGTTTTTATATACTTTTTTTTACTGCAGAACTGCAGGAATTCTACACTTAAAATGCAATTGTATTTCTTGATTGCGTTTTTCAGGCTTTCCATAGACGTCAATAGAGATAAAAATGCGCCAAACATACAAAGTTGAATAGTAACTTTAGACGAACCATAGTTAGTGTTTTTATTAAAATCACATATTTTTGCTTGAACTGCTGAATGCAGAAGATTTTGTACAAAAAAAATGCAGCAGAAATAAATGCAGTGTGGGAACATGGACTAAGAGGATATAGACAACGTAAACAGTGTATTATACTGGCTGGTCTATTGGAAAGAGCCAGTTGTGGCATAGATGTATATATAAAAATACTTTAGGATTCCTTCGGTGTTTTTCATTGCTCAATCCCCTTCTGACCAGTACATAAATTAAGCTACGGTAATCTGTAGTTAGCAGTCAGAAATATCTAATATTAATCCAGGAAAGATATATATCTTTGTACCGTGTTAGCCAGTAGATAGAAGAATATTTAGAATTGAGAGTTAGAGTCAGTTAGCCATTAAAAGGAGTGGAACAATCAGAGGAAAAGTATAAGGGCTCATACTCACTTGCGAGAGACTCGCACAATTCTCCGTGTGTTCAACGTGTGCACATGTTCGGGACGCTTTGCCGTCTGTGATGAAGGCAAAAAACAGACATGTCAGCTTGTTTTGCCCATGGACACACGGTCCATGGAAACACTCTGACATGTGCATAGACCCATTCATTTGAATAGGTCTGCGTGTGTACGTGTCTCTGGTACGTGTGAAAACTGTCACCACACGTCCCAGAGACACAGACGTATGAAAGGGGCATATCAGATATGCCTGTATGAAGTTTGACAGCTGGGAGAATCAGGATCAGAGAAACAAAGCTCTGCACTCCCTTTTCTAATTCTCTGCATCTTTGCTCCTATAGATGGATTATACTTTACAACAGGCAGTAGAGAGCAACTAAGAAACTCTACCTATTTATCAGGAGTCTGTCCAGATTTTGTCAGAATTGCAGTTTGTACTGGTGGAAACTAATCACGAACAAATATGATGGAACCTTTCAGATGACATGACATCACTATTGCACATGGAGGGTGGTAGAACCAAGTAATGAGGGTTATTTACCTTAATTTCATCAAGAGCTGTAGTTATTATTAATAATAATAATGATGATGATGATTGTATTTATATAACACTAACATATTCCATACCATTTTACAATTAAGTGCGGACATGTACAAACCATAAAGACATTACTGAGCAACACGTAGTTTAACGGTTACATGAGGAGTGAGGATCCTGCTCAAAAGCTATAAGGAAATAGGGGCACACTCTTGGTAAAAAGTGCTTTTGTCATGTAGTTGTCAATGTGCGGTCGCCACAAGACTTGGAAAAATTTGTATTTTTTTTAAATATAATGATAAATGAGAAAATAAGATAATGACTATTTGAATAACAGAAGTGTATTTTTTACACGACACATAATAAATGTAACACAATGAAACCTTTGTAATGGAAGCCTGTTGACAAAGAAGTGTTCCTGTTTTGTTGGCTCGATTGACACGCGAAAGCTTCCAGTTTCTTGTCCAGTTCTCCAGGAGCAGCTCCAGCTAATCAGACAATCATACCCCTCTGTGGAAATAGAACACGGCTAAAGGCCCCTTTACATTTAGCGATGCACCAGCGATCCCGACCACGATACGACCCGGTCAGGATCGCTGGTGCATCGCTAAATGGTCGCTAGTGAGCTGCCACACAGGCAGATATCACCAGCGATGTAGCGATGCTCGGCGGTCGTACTTACCTTTCAGACAAAGCAATGACCGCCGTCTTCCGCCTGCGTCCATAGCTCGCTCGTCGGCGCCAGCAGGAAGCCGACGACGAGGAATGGCCGTGGATGATCTCGCCGCGATCAGCGACAGCGGGGGAGCCGGTCGGAGGTAAGTATCACAAATTTTGTGCTGTGTCACAAAATCGGTGACGCGCTATCGATATCGCTATGTGTAAAGCCCCCTTTAGAGATTTAATAGTGTGGGCACAAATTATGGGTGGTTAATGGCCACAGCCGTTAGGATTTAAAGGGGTGTTTCTCCCTGTTTGATTACATGCGGTCCTTGTAGAATTAACAAGATTATATATGTAAAGGCTTCTTGACCATCTCTCAATAAGGTTATCTGGCCACTCATTAAGTCATAGTCATAAAGTCAAGCTCCTTGATATAAAGCACCCACTTCATATGTTTCTTGTTAAATACAATTTATAGGTCACCTTTATTAAACACATTTCTTATATCCCTGTGATCACAAAATCTTGGAATGCCCCCAGAAGACAGGCTCGTGTATAGTATTGCATTGCAATGATAAAAGAAAGCAGTAACATAAACCACAGAAATGATATTTATTAGTGTGTGGGAGCTCTAATCTACAGCGCTTAAGTCTTACAATTTGTAATTTGTAAATCGGGCAGCTAAATGGAGGCTTGTAAAACCAGGCAATCAAAAGTCATTTGTAAGTCCTGCCTTTTACTCTAGAAATGGAGATATTTTTTTTTTTTCCTTCTGCTAATACACCTAGAATTCAATGCGTTTTTACAAGCCTCATAAACCTCACCTAGTTTTTATGAGAAGATAGATCCTGTCAAACTTCCAGGTGGCTCATCTCACTTATTTTCCGCTTTATGTTTTTACAAGAGGTTGAGCGTAAGGACTAAGGGGTATGCACATACACACTCATTTGTCTTGTTAGAGATTTGTTTAATTTTACACAGAACAGGACTTGCCTATACCTTCCTCCAAACCGGTGTGTACAGTGGGGGAAGTGATAAAGCCCTGAAGAATATGAGACAAGGATACTGTACAGAACACTTTAAGTTTTGTTTCATATGTGTGGGATTTTAGGAATGTTAAAATAATTTTGGATGAGAAAAGTGCCCTAGGAAAGGCAAAAAAGTCACGTCCCTAGAGATCTCTGAGGAACCTCCAGAAAGTAATCATAAAAATAGATTGTTTTCTTGACTTTCTCAGTACTCCAAAGGGGTTGTTCACTACTCAGACAACCTCTCCTCAGTCTCTATTTCTCCCTTGTAAAATAATAACACTAAGGCCGGTGTCACACTTGCAAGTGTGATGCGAGAAACTTGTGCGAGTCTCTCACATCAATACCCGGCACTCGGGACCGGAGTGTGCACCTGCATGTATTCCTATGCAGCCACACTCTCTGGTCCTGAGTGCCGGCGGCAGTGCCAGGTATTGATATGCATGAGTTTCTTGCATTGTTTTCGCAAGTTTGACCCCAGCCTTATACTCTCCTCCGGTGACAGCGCCGTTCAGGCAGTTCCAGCTGCCAATCCATGCTTGCTTCACTCTCCCCACCGAAGAATGCATCACATACACCCAGAGAAAGTGAGAGAGCAGCAGCCCTGAATCTTCCTGATGTATGTGATTGGTCCAAAGTCGAGGAAAGCACAGCCAGTGCTTATTGGCTGCAGGGAACCCCAAGACAGCCAGTTCCGACACTGCGGGAAATGCCCTGGCACTGGACAATAGAAACATTTGAATATTAAATAGAAATGATAGTGGATTTTTCTAAAATAATATATAAACACAGTATATATTTCAAATGTTTATATGGTTAGGAGGCAAATAGGCGGTCCTATGGACTGACCGCTCCCAACCATGGAGTGAGACTACCCATTATACTCCTAAGTCTAGAATGAGCAGGAGTTTAATATATACCAATATATTTATATATCTGCTCAGCTACTCCTCCTTTGTAGCATGATAACGGATCAGATTGCTGCATGTTCAGTGTTACAGGCCCCCTTTAAGATTAGACTATCAGTTTTCAATTTTTGCTGGAAATGTTAGAAGATCACAATAGTTAGACCCTGTTTTGATTAGGAAGTCCAATAGGAGAGAAAGCATTGGTGGGCACTGACAGGTGTAACCTGAAGCTCTTTGGCCTTTTGCTACAGTATATATAAAGGCCCCGTCTCACATAGCGAGATTGCTAATGTGTCACCGATTTTGTGACACAACAGCGATCTCGCTACATGTGACACACAGCAGCGACCTGCCCCCTTACTGTATATCGCTGATCGTGCAGGAATGTCCTGGGCCATTTTTTCGTCGTCGGCGTCCCTCTGGCCAGCATGCATCGCTGTGTTTGATCTCTGGATCGTTGCTGCGTCGCTGAAGAGATCTGCCTGTTTGGCAGCTTACTAGCGATCATTTAGCGACGCACCAGCGATCCCTACCAGGTCGCATCGTTGTCGGGATCGCTGGTGCGTCGCTAAGTGAAACGGGACCTTAAGGGTTATTTTATGGTCCTTTAGGCATCAGAACTCAGATGCGACTCATGCTTTTGGACTCTCTCTGACTCAGCCCCTGTAGGCTGTAAATGTGGCCTAATCTAACATCAGTGCCCTTGTAAATAACATCATATGCTACCTACTACCAGCTGTATATGTGCTCCTCACAAGTAAGATGATACTTCCAACACGCCAACAGGCAAGTAAAAGGTGTAGTTTCCTGATGCCTGGCATTATCCGTAGCCCTCGCCGAACAGTCACATATTGTACAAGGATTTGATCCTAGGACACATTCCGATTGCAGCCAAGTGAAAGCTCTTGTATCTGATTAATCATTCACATACTTGTTAATGGAAGAGGATGACATGGTGCTTATCTTTCCTCACCATGGACTTGCTTTTATCAGCTCTCTGTATAACATATTTTTAAATGTTTATGCTAAAAGCCTGGCAAAAATTATTCATCTTACCTTGATTTGACACTTCTCCTTAACCCTTACGCTTCCAAGGGGCCATCTAAGAAGACAGTAGGGCTTAGAAACCTATTGATTATCAAGAAATGTTAGAAGGGAAGTGACTTGAAGAAATGCAGTCATCTTGCGGGTGGCCTTATGGGGGTGTTGCCTGTGCAATCAAGTTTGAACCATCTAAAAGTCAATTAGAAGACATTTATGAATTTGGAAACATAATTAGAGATAAAATGATCTCACCTCACCCGATCTCTGGAAATGATTCTGCCTTCAACAGATCGTACCATATGACTGTTCAAATATTTTAGTGATCTCTACAAAAGGGACATTTTTTCTATTTGATTAATGGCCTTGTGTTAGAACACTAACGAGAATGTTTTGCCTTCTAGAATTTCTGAAAAAGTTTTAGCGTCTAGACTCTTGGAATACGCTTTACTTAATAATCCATATAGATCAAAATACAAAAAACAACAAGATGCATGATTATTGTCTCCAATGTTACTCTCTTACTGTACCCAGGTTGTGACACGCCATCTTTACTCTAGAAAATATGTTTCTGATGCTGTTTACCACCTACCTGACGCTAAACCTGGCTCTGTGCCACTTAGACTGAGGGTCCCATGCTTGAAGGAAGCAGCAGTGAGCATGTGCGACCATTGCCTGTTCACGGTCTGTATTGGTCACACATGCTCACTACCACTCTATACAGGGGACTTTGTGCCCCTTCTTCCTGAGCTCAGTGGGAATCTCATAGTCGGAATTCTTACGATAATATCTTTATCATCTATCCTCCTATGGATGGATGACAAATGTTGTTTATAGGAATGTCCCTTTAGTAATGGTTTTGAGCTTAAGCATATGTGAGAATGAACCTGCCCATGACCTGACAAAAGCTATAGATATAAATTTCAACACCTGCACAGATCAGTAAATATATACTCACTTTTGTAAACCTTCATGTAAACTTCTATGTATATTCCTAGGTTTATGTAATTCCTTTGTTGTGGATGTATGTCACCATATATTTTCCCAGTGGAGTGACTTGGAAAAGGAGCTGTGTTATGCAGACAATCCCTGTCCATATGGACGCCACACAGGGTGGTCCTCTACTTAAGATCCCGTTAACGAGCATTAACGAGAACCTGTCAGATCCTCATTCTGTCCAAGACCACTAATATAGCTGTATACTATTATCTGCCACATTCTGTACTCTGTTAAATTGTTTTATGCAGCACAATAACGTTTTTTTTTTTTTCAATGTGCTGCATGACATTAATGAGGCTGGGGAGTAAACTGGCAGGCCCTTGCAGCCTCCAGACTAGTCCTGCCTCTCATCCTCTAATCACGCCCAACCTCAACGTAATGCACGTCCATGACACAATGCCCATCTTGGTAGCACTGCTGGAAATCTCGCGCAGATGTGCAACATGTTGGAAGTCCTAGCAAGGCAAAGGCCAAAATGTATACATATTTTCCTGCATCTGGCCGTATGCCTCTGTATGCCATTTATTTTACCATTTTGTAAGTGCAGAAGTATACGTTAAGGACAATGCAGTATAAAAATTACACTTATTATTTACCAACAGGGATGAGCGGATCTTACAACAGTCAAATTCGCCAAATCACATAGATTTAACTTACAAATTAGATCCTCCGAAATTTATTTTACGAAAATTGAATATCTGTTATTACGCCCGGGAGTTTTGAAATGATAAACATAAGATGTAAAAAAGAAAAAAACAAACAATACCTAACCTCTCATTAATGGAGCTGACTGTCCCTTTTATAGTTCTCGGAGTCATAGAGAGCCGGCAAAAGGTTAAAAAAAAACACAAACAAAATCTAATACTCGCCTTACCGTTCATCTTTCTGTCCACCTTCGCCGCTCCCTCTGCATGCACAGGGATGTGCCAGGCAGAGTCGCAGCTAGAAGTCTCGGCCTAACGTAAAGATGCCTAGGATTTCAGCACGTGGCGGTGGTGAAAAGAGGTGCCACGAACTATACAGGGAAGAGCGTGAAAAGCGAGTATCAGCTTTTTTTATGGGATGTTGGGAGTCTAGTATGCCTGTTTCAAGGTTGTGGCACACATCGTGACGCAACAACGTCACAGAGACTTTGCAGCGTGCATGTGCAGAGACGTCAAATGCCACTCGGATAAATTCACAAAACTCTGTTTAACAAATCATGCGGATTGATTGCGAAATAATGTCATGCAGTTATTGGCCACTCCTGAAAACAATCAGACATACTCCATTTCTGAGCCTAACTTGTTACAAGTGCTACATGGTATGAGCTCAGGTTTGCAAATAGTTAATAGGAAACCTATAACTTGAAGTGATTTGTCTGTCCAGACCACAAGCTGAAACATCTCACTTCTAAAACTTGCACAGCGTGTTCTTTATATTTGACAGGTTCTAAGAGGCAAATATGTCTTTGTGTATGTGCGGGATATGGAGGATGGGATATTTGTGTCTACTTCCCTGATACATTATATCATTAGGGTATTGCAGGATGTTGGTAGAGACACCGGGGTAGTCACCAATAATGTGAGCAAAAAATTACACTCTACAGATTTATGTTCGCTAGTGGAAATAGAAGTGTGAGCATGAGTAGCACCTCATAGTGTATGTCGCTGGGCGTACAGCGTAGTGCATAGTTCATATACAGCCGGTGAAATAAGTATTGAACACATCACCAGTTTTTTACAAAGTCACACCTGAGCAATGCATGCTGCTAGTTTCTCAATACAGGAGGCAACTTGAAGCTGTAATCAACAACAAAGGTTTTTGTATGAAGTATTAAATTACAATAAGCGTTCGCAATACTTTTTTCCTGTGTCATTTCTCGTTATTACACACGACTTAATATATGGACATCTATGGTGTGATTTCTTTGGCTTTGTGAATTGTATGGGTTCTTAACGACATCTGGTGAGAATTAACTAATAGCATCTTTAGAAATATATTTACCTTATATACTCGAGTATAAGCCGAGTTTTTCAGCACATTTTTTGTGCGAGTGCAGTGAATATTCATTTCCCTTTAGCAACAGGCACACATAATCGTTCTGCCGCTGCGGCTGCTGGCATCGGAACAAGACGCAGGGACAGTTAGTAGGATGGTTTAATTTTTTAATGTTTTTCTGCAATGAATATTCATTCCTCTTCAATAGCGAGCACAGTAGTCTCAGCCGCCGGCTTCCTGCAGCGGCAGGGCCATCACATGTGCCTGCTACTTAAGGGAATGACTATGCACTGCCCACCACACCTATGGATGTGAAGTGCAGTGAATATTCAGTCACTTAAGTAGCGGGCACATGTGATCGCCCGGCTGCTGCAGGAAGCCAGCGGCTGAGACTACTGTGTAAGCGCAGTGAATATTAATTTTTAGCAGCAGGCACACATGATTGCCTCGCCGCTGCAGCTGCTGGCATCAGAACAAGATGCAGGGACGGTAAGGAGGATGGTTTATTTTTTTTAACATTTTTCTGCTTGGGGCCATGCATACCAGGATAGGGATGAGGAGGCCATTCATACCAGGATAGGGATGATGGGGCCATGCATACCAGGATGGGGATGAGGGGACCATACATACCAGGATGGGGTGAGTGGTCATGTATACCAGGATAAGGATGAGGGCACAATGCATACCAGGCTTATACTTGAGTCAATATGTTTTGCTAGTTTTTTGTGGTAAATTGGATGCCTTGGCTCATACTCGAGTCTGCTTAAACTCGAGTATATACAGTACTTTTAAAATTGGTGTGATGTTCAATACTTCTTTCACCCGCTGTATACGGCTGATTATAAGAAATGAAAAACTTACCAGAAGTGGAATTTTTCTATCCTTCTATTTTGTATAGTTCTTTACTTTAGTATGATCAAATTGAGGTCCTAAGCCTGAGACTGCACTAGTGAGGGATTAGAAGAGGACCCGTCGGCATGTTTTTACATATAGAAGTAGTGGCATGGCTGTGTAGGCGCTTTTTGTAGAGAGTCGAAATGCCAGTCATGAGAAGTCTAATAACGAAGCCATATGGAAATTAGGCTGGTGGTTCACTTGGGGTCGGTCAGTGCACTTGGAAGAAGCAGATTATAAGCACCGACGCCCCTAGTGCACGTCCAGCCTGATTTGCATTTGGAGTCTACTCTACACTAGATTTTTCATCACTGGCACATCAGATGTTTAGAAAAAAAGCTGCATTTTGTTGTGGAATTATGGTCTATACCAGTGTTCCCAACTCCAGACCTCAAGAGCCACCAACGGTTCATGTTTTCAGGATTTCCTTAGTATGGCCCAGGTGATAATTGCAGTACCCACACAGGCAATAATTCCATCACCTGGGCAATACTAATGAAATCCTGAAAACATGAACCGTTGGTGGCTCTTGAGGACTGGAGTTGGGGAACACTGGTCTATACATTCATACCACATTTTCCTTATATAAAGCAGCCTGACGAGTTTTCTTTAAGTGGATCCGAATCACCAGATCCATCAGAATCTGCATCTTAACTGGTTATATGACTGTTGAATGTGGACAATCCCAAGTATTTGGAAATGCATTGGCACTGGAGTACATGGAGTTTCTGCTACATTGTGGCATAAATTAGGATGAATTTGTCAAACACTCAAGCCTTGAGTGTCAAGTTACACTCAAGTTTCAAAAAGTTGTCAGAGCTGCTCAAGATTACCCTAAATTTGCCAAAATTTGCAGAAAGTTAGTAAAATTACAAGAAATTTGTTTAAAAAAATTGCATGTCATACAGTTTTATGCCAGAATTTGGGCAACAATTGGTTGATAATCAGCCCTTATGTGTTGCATAATTCAGAAGTGGACATGCCATCTGGACAAATCCGTAAACTTTTCCAAGGATAAAACACTGGAGGAAGCAACATTTTTTTCTCTTTCCATGCATTTTTGGGGTGTTGTTTCTTGAACGTTTTTTTCATTGTTTATATCCATCTGTGGGTTTTGGAGCCATTTCTTTGAAATTTAAAGTATAGAGCATCTTCAGAGCAGGAAACACCTAAGGAATGGTCAGCTCACTTGTTTTAACTGATCGGTGTCTTTGGAAATGTGAAGCAGTTAAAACATGCTCAAACAATATACAGTCATGGCCAAAAGTGTTGGCACCTTTGAACTTATTCCAGAAAGTGAAGTATTTCTCCCAGAAAATTATTACAATTACATGTTTTGTTATACACATGTTTATTTTCTTTGTGTGTGTTGCAGCAACACAAAAAAAGAGCAAAAAAGGCAAATTGGACATCATTTCACACAAAACCCCCAAAATGCCACTGACAAAATTGTTGGCACTCTCAACTTAATAATTGGTTACATACCCTTTTGAATAAATAATTGCAATCAATCGCTTTCTACAACCATCAACAAGTTTCTTATACCTATCAACTGGAATTTTGGACAACTTTTCTGTTTGAAACTGCCCCGGGTCTTTCATATCTGAAGGGTGCAATTTTAAGATCTCTCCACAGGTGTTTAATGTGATTTAGATCCGGACTCATTGCTGGCCACTTCAGAATTCTCCAGCGCTTTGTTTCTATCCATTTCTGAGTGCTTCTTGAAGTATGTTTTGGCTTATTATAATACTTGAAGACCCATGACCTAGGACGCAAACTCAGCTTTTTGACACAGGACACTACATTGCGACCCAAAATCCTTTGGTAATCTTCAGATTTCATGAAGCCTTACCCACAGTCAAGGTACACAGTGCCAAAGGCAGGAAAACAACCCCAAAACATCTTTGAACCTCCACCATATTTGACTGTAGGTACTGTGTTCTTTTCTTTGTAGGCTTCATTCTTTTTTCGGTAAACTCTCGAATGATGTGCTTTACCAAAAAACTGTCCACAAGAAGCTTTTCCAGAAGGATTTTGGCTTACTCATATACATTCTGGAAAACTGCAGTCTAGCTTTTTTATGTCTCTGTGTCAGCAGTGGGGTCCTCCTGGGTCTCCTGCCATAGCATTTCCTTTCATTCAAATGTTGACGGATAGCTTGCTCTGACACTGATGCATTGTGAGTCTGTAGGACAGCTTGAATTTCTTTGGAAATTGATTGGGGTTGGTTATCGAGTCAGACTCTCCTGATCCATGGGCTATGCCATATATCTTACTCCTGTTGTTAATATTATTATTTATTATTATAGTGCCATTTATTCCATGGCGCTTTACATTTGAAAAGGGGTATACATTATAAAAACGAGTAAAGTAATCCTTAAACAATACAAGTCACAACTGGTACAGGAGGAGAGAGGACCCTGCCTTCGAGGGCTCACAATCTACCAGGGATGGGTGAGGGTAGAGCTGGTCATGCAGTAGCTTGGTTGATTGGTGGTTACTGCAGGTTGTAGGCTTGTCGGAAGAGGTAGGTCTTCAGGTTCTTTTTGAAGGTTTCCATGGTAGGCGAGAGTGAAATATTGTGGTAGAGAGTTCAAGAGTAGGGGGGATGAGAAATCTTGTATGCGATTGTGGGAAGAGGAGATAAGAGGGGAGTAGAGGGTGAGATCTTGTGAGGATCGGAAATTGTGTGTAGGTAAGTACCGGGAGACGAGGTCAGAGATGTATGGAGGGGAGGACAGGTTGTGAATGGCTTTGTATGACATGGTTAGGGTAATGGGGAGCCAGTGCAGAGATTGACAGAGGGGAGAGGCCACGGAATAGCGAGGGGACAGGTGGATTAGTCGAGCAGCAGAGTTTAGAATAGATTGGAGGGGTGCGAGAGTGTTAGAGGGGAGGCCACAGAGGAGGAGGTTGCAGTAGTCAAGGTAGGAGATGATGAGGGCATGGACTAGGGTTTTTGCAGATTCTTGGTTGAGAAATGTACGGATCTGTGAAATGTTTTTGAGTTGAAGTCGGCAGGAAGTGGAAAGTGCTTGGATATGTGGTTTGAAAGCAAGATCAGTGTCAAGGATTACCCCAAGGCAGCAAGCTTGTGGGACTGGGGAGAGTGGGAAGCCATTTACTTTAATGGATAGGTCCGTTAGGGGGATCAAGTGAGATGGGGGAAAGATGATGAATTCTGTTTTGTCCATATTAAGTTTTAGAAATCTAGCGGAGAAGAAGGATGAGATAGCAGACAGACATTGAGGGATTCTGGTTAGTAGGGAGGTGATATCTGGTCCAGAGATGTAGATCTGTGTGTCATTAGCATAGTGGTGTTACTGAAAGCCGTAAGATTCTATGAGCTGTCCGAGGCCGAAGGTGTAAATGGAGAAGAGCAGGGGCCCTAGGACTGAACCTTGCGGGACTCCAACAGGGGGCGAGGTGAGGAGGTGGTGTGCGAGTGGGAGACGCTGAATGTCCAGTCTGTTAGGTATGAAGAGATCCAAGATAGGGCCAAGTCTGTGATGCCAAGAGATGAGGGGGTCTGTAGTAATAGGGAATGGTCCACTGTGTCAAAGGTCCTGGAGGAGGAGGACAGAGTAGTGTCGCTTGGCCTTGACGGTTAATAGGTCATTGGTGACCTTAGGGCAGTTTCAGTGGAGTGGTGCAGCCGGAAGCCAGTTTGTAAGTGGTCGAAGAGGGAGCAAGAAGAGAGGTGGGCGGACAGTTCAAGATGGCCGTGTTGTTCCAGTAGTTTTGAGGCATAGGGGAGAAGTGATACTGGCAATGGCTAGATAGGGAGGATGGGTCAAGAGAGGGCTTTTTGAGGATAGGTGTGATTGAGGAATGTGTGAAGCATGAGGGGAAAACACCAGTTGTTAGTGATAGGTTGAAGAGATGGGTTAGGGTTGGGATGAGGACTGGTGAGGTTAGGGACTGGAAAGAGATTTCTGGCCTATAGAAAACCACAGCTCTTCATAAATTTGATGAGCTGTGGTACCATGCACCCAGGACGCTCCCATCCTTTCCCAGCTCTGCCAAAATGGGAGGAGCTGGGAAAAAACTGAAGTGAATACACCAAAAGTTGCAACATTTTGGAGCAACTTCAAAGTGCAACAAAAATTTTTCGACTTTTCAAAGATTTCACGTCTTATTTTTGGCATAAAAGCTTTGATGAATTGGCATTTTTGTGTGTACATACCCTTAGTGTTTCAGTCTCAGGCATTGGGCCTAGAGTGTATTTGTCACCATTGATGCACATGCCGTAGATTGTTCTGACCTGGTTAGTTACCAGTTTGTTCATCAGCAAATCGTTTTTTGAATGTAGAGTCAATTCTATACATAACCAGAACAAATACTCATTACTACGGTCTAGTGGTGCAACATTTTAGTTGGATGTGAAAAATCACACTGAATTTCGTTAACCTTCCAATCTTTAACTGTAAAGATCAGTTTAAAGCCCCCGTTACACTAAGCGATATCACTAGCAATATCGCGGTAACGTCACTTGTTTTTGTGACGCAGCAGCGATATTGCTAGCGATATCGCTGTGTCTGATACTTACCTCCGACCGGCTCCCCTGCTGATTATCGCTGATCGCGCGAGAACGTCCTGGGCCGTTTCTCATCGGCCACTTCCTGCTGGGCTTGCTGCTGTGGCGACGTGTGGATGCGGGCGGGAGGACGTCTTCATCGCCTCGTCTGACAGGTAAGTAGCGACCCCCGACCGCTGCTGTGTCGCTGGTGAGATCTGCCTGTTTGGCAGCTCACTAGCGACCACTTAGCGATGCACCAGCGATCCTGACTGGGTCGTATCGTGGTCGGGATCGCTGGTGCATCGCTAAGTGTAACGGTACCTACACCACTACTGTGAGTGCTGAACTATCAGCTCAGAGGGAGGTCTGTGACTGCAGATGTCATCATAGGTGTTGTGTAGGAGGTGTAAGGACAGTTGTCCTACCCTTGTAAGAGTAGTTGAATTTTTAACGGGGTGTGTAATATATGGCACTCTCTGCTGTAATTTGGTCCCTGATAGCAGAAGTATGGTATGATTATACACGGACTGCGCGAACATAGATCCATGTGGATACATAAATGACATAATATCACTGAAATCTCAAATACCTACCGTCAGGAAGAAACATTCTGCATCAGTGTTATCATCCGGAATCACTTCCATGGTCATATCTTTATTGTATTTCTGGTGAAAGTAATTTTTCAGTCTTATCCCTCGCTCCGGAGTGGGAGATCTCCAGGATATTAATGGAGAAACCAGACATATGACATCACTTGGCAGCAATAACGCTGCAAATGGAAAAAGGGGGATGATTATGTCATGAAACAATGTGAGGTAAAACAAACAAATCAAGGAGGAAACATGGTGTTCTTAATTGAGAAATCCAGACTTAGCAGAGCTGAATTTGTCATTATAAGTAGTGTACTGTGCACTTTCGTAAAATCATAAGTCCTTTCCCGTATTCAGCCCAGCACTAAAGCTGTAGTTTTTCAAAAGTTTCATTTTTTTGTGTAAGCCAAACTGGTGCATAAAATATCAACTTTTGCCCCCATTTACCAACTTTGACTTTTTTTTTAGAAAAGTTGCAAACTGGTACATACAATGTCAACTTTTGCCCTCTTCTACGAACTTTGGAACTTCTCTAAGAAAAAAAAAAGGTGGTGGTTTTAGGGGGAAAGAATGAATTGGAAAGAAGTGGATTTACTATAATTTATGCCAGAAACTTGAACAATTTATAATGGAAAACTTCATCAGCTCATATCTCGCCTTAGCTACCCAATGAGTGTTAAATTTGACACATTTTAGTCACGCTCGTTTTTTTTAATTGAAAAAAAAAACTACTTCAAATACTGTAATGAAAAACATCCAAAATAAAAGGGAAAAAATGGGTGCAATAAGGGTACTTGCACATAGCGTCTTTTTCAGGTGGATTCCGCCTGGAATCCACTGGGAAAAAGTGCAGTAAAAGTGTCCGATAAAATGAATATAATTCACAGCAATGTCAAAACAGCTGCTGTGCACATATTCCGTCTTATGTCACTTCTTTTAACCATTTAAGAGCTCAGAAATACCTGAAGTGGTTAAAAAAAGTGACATGTTCATTCTCCAGGCGGCTTCTGCGAGGAAGCTGCCCACTCTTTATACTTGAAAGTACAGAATAAAAGACGCCGACGGTGCCACAAAAACATCTGTAAGGACATCGCTTTCCTGAAGCGACTTTGCCCTAAAAAAAAACCTGGCAGCTGCATTGTCATCAAAAGGACACCATATCATATGCACATACCCTAAGGGTATGTTTCCACGCTGCGTAGTAGCAGCGCTTTGGACGCAGCGGAAAGCCCGCTTCGCCCAAAGCGCTGCCCCCTTTTTTATGTGCGGTGATAACGCATGTGTTCATAGAACACATGCGGAATCACCGCATCCTATCCTTAGACTGGGCTATTTATCAAGATAAATAGACATGCTGCGGTCTATAAAGACGCGCCGCATGTCCGGTTTCGTTGGTGTGTCACCCGCGTCTTTGTACGCATAGTGGAGACAGGATTTAATAAAATCCCCTCCACTATGCTGTAACATCTGGACGCTGCGGCTGTACGCAGCGTTCAGTCCACAGCAAATCCTGATGTATTGCGCCACGTGAAAACATACCCTAACAGGAGTTTGCCACTGAAATCAATACATTTATTCAAAGAGTTTTTGAAGCATTTTATGTGGATTTTGGCGCACTAACTCTACAGTCTGGTGGAATGTACACTGCTCAAAAAAATAAAGGGAACACTTAAACAAGAGAATATAACTCCAAGTAAATCAAACTTGAGTGAAATCAAACTGTCCACTTAGTAAGCAACACTGATTGACAATCAATTTCTCATGCTGTTGTGAAAATGGAATAGACAACAGATGGAAAATAATTGGCAATTGTCAAGACACTCAATAAAGGAGTGGTTCTGCAGGTGGGGACCACGGGCCACATCTCAGTACCAATGCTTTCTGGCTGATGTTTTAGTCACTTTTGAATGTTGGTTGTGCTTTCACACTCGTGGTTGCATGAGACAGACTCAACAACCCACACAAGTGGCTCAGGTAGTGCAGCTCATCCAGGATGGCACATCAATGCGAGCTGTGGCAAGAAGTTTGCGGTGTCAGTCAGTGTAGTGTCCAGAGGCTGGAGGCGCTACCAGGAGACAGGCCAGTACACCAGGAGACGAGGAGGGGGCCGTAGGAGGGCAACAACCCAGCAGCAGGACCGCTACCTCTGTCATTGTGCAAGGAGGAACAGGAGGAGCACTGCCAGAGCCCTGCAAAATGACCTCCAGCAGGCCACAAATGTGCATGTATCTGCACAAACGGTTAGAAACCAACTCCATGAGGATGATCTGAGTGCCCGATGTCCACAGATTGGGGTTGTGCTCACAGCCCAACACCGAGCAGGACGCTTGGCATTTGCCACAGAACACCAGGATTGGCAAATTCGTCACTGGCGCCCTGTGCTCTTCACAGATGAAAGCAGGTTCACACTGATCACATGTGACAGAGTCCGGAGACGCCGTGGAGAGCGATCTGCCTGCAACATCCTTCAGCATGACCGTTTTGTCAGTGGGTCAATAATGTTGTGGGGTGGCATTTCTTTGGAGGGCCGCACAGCCCTCCATGTGCTCGCCAGAGGTAGCCTGACTGCCATTAGGTACCGAGATGAGATTCTCAGACCCCTTGTGAGACCATATGCTGGTGCGGTTGCCCTGGGTTCCTCCTAATGCAGGACAATGTCAGACCTCATTTGGCTTGAGTGTGTCAGCAGTTCCTGCAAGATGAAGGCATTGAAGCTATGGACTGGCCCGCCCGTTCCCCAGACCTGAATCCGATTGAGCACATCTGGGACATCATGTCTCGCTCCATCCACCAACATCACGTTGCACCACAGACTGTCCAAGAGTTGGCGGATGCTTTAGTCCAGGAATGGGAGACCCCTCAGGAGACCATCCGCCGCCTCATCAGGAGCATGCTCAGGCGTTGTAGGGAGGTCATACAGGCCCGTGGAGGCCACACACACTACTGAGCATCTTTTCTTGTCATGAGACATTTCCAC
Organism: Dendrobates tinctorius; assembly: GCF_039654945.1. NCBI lineage: Eukaryota > Metazoa > Chordata > Amphibia > Anura > Dendrobatidae > Dendrobates > Dendrobates tinctorius. The sequence continues at coordinate 67,975,162 of NW_027361690.1, read as the reverse complement.
TGAAGTTGGATCAGCCTGTAATTTGATTTTCCACTTTGATTTTGAGTATCATTCCAAATCCAGACCTCCATGGGATACTCATTTTGATTTACATTGATAATTATGTTTTATTGTTCTGAATACATTCCACTATGCAATGAATAAAAATTTGCAACTGGAATATTTCATTCAGAGATATCTAGGATGTGGTATTTTAGTGTTCCCTCTATTTTTTTGAGCAGTGTATTTGCTGTGTACCTCTTGCAGCGGAGGTCACTCACTGATACCCGCAGCGGTACATACCATTGTGGAATGGTGAAAAAGATTCTGGAAAACTGCACAGCTCCTGTTAATTTACAGTGCAGATATATTTTGCCGCGTGTGAAAGAAATTTCTTAAAATCTCATGCACTTAGCTGGCCCTGTAAAATACAGCAGATTTTCCAGAAGCAAATACACAATGGAAAATCTACTATGCTTTCACACTGTGAGAATTTAGCCTTAAGGGCCCGTTACACTAAGCGATATTGCTAGCGATATCGCTATGTGTGATACTTACCTCCGACCGGCTCCCCCGCTGATTATCGCTGATCGCGCGTGAACGTCCTGGGCCGTTTCTCGTTGGCAGCTTCCTGCTGTGGCGACGCGTTGACGCAGGCGGGAGGACGTCAGGATCGCCTCGTCTGACAGGTAAGTAGCGACCCCCGACCGCTGCTATGTCGCTGATGAGATCTGCCTGTTTGGCAGCTTACTAGGGACCACTTAGCGATGCACCAGCGATCCTGACCGCGTCATATCGTGGTTGGGATCGCTGGTGCATTGCTAAGGCTAGTTTCACACTAGCGCTTTTGAGCGCAGCGACGGCCTGCGCACGGCCGCCGCTAAGCCCCGCCCCTGCCACGCCTCCGCCGGTAGCTCCGCCTACCGGCGCATGACTCTGCATGCGCCCTGCGTCCCCTATCTTTATCACTGGGGGCGCAGGCCGTGTGCAGTATGCGTTTGGCTGCGCATGCGCCTTTTTGACGGTGCGCTGGCGCAACCAAACCAGCAGGTTGCATGCGCCGCCAAACGCATACTGCGCACGGCCTGCGCCCCCAGTGATAAAGATAGGGGACTCAGGACGCATGCAGCGTCATGCGCCGGTAGGCGGAGCTACCGGCGGAGGCGCGGCGCGGGGCTTAGCGGCGGCCGTGCGCAGGCCGTCGCTGCGCCCAAAAGCGCTAGTGTGAAACTAGCCTAAGTGTAACTGTACCCTAAGGGTAGGTTCACACGTTGCGCATTTTTTGCAGATTTTGTAGTGGAAAGTTCTGTAACTATCACATTAATCTGAAACTACCCCATTTAGATGAATGGAACTGATTTTTATAATCTTCTGCTACAAAATCTGCAGCATAGGAATTCTCCTTAAGGACATGTTCACACATTGTGTGTTTGGTGTTGATTTTACTTTTGTATTTTACACAGAATCTTAGGTTATATTCACACGTTGCGTTTTTGACGTGTTGTTTTGTGTTTTTTTTTTCCCGCAGGCAAAACATGCTCTCTTAGCAGTAAAGTTTTTTTTTTTACCTCAGTATCTGTAAAGGGCCTGTCACACTAAGCGAAATCGCTAGCAATATCGCTATAACGTCACTGGTTTTTGTGACGTTATAGCGATATTGCTAGCGATATCGCTGTGTCTGATACTTACCTCCGACCGGCTCCCCCGCTGCTCATTGCTGGTCGCGCGAGAACGTCCTGGGCCGTTTCTCGTCATCAGCTTCCTGCTGTGGAGACGAGCGACGCGTGGACGCGGGCGGGATGACGCAGGATCGCCTCGTCTGACAGGTAAGTTGCAACCCCCGACCCCTGCTATGTCGCTGGTGAGATCTGCCTGTGTGGCAGCTCACTAGCGACCACTTAGGCCGGGGTCACACTAACCAACGCAAAATACGGTCAGTATTTTACATGCGTAATACAGATGAATGGTCCCTAAACAGTGCTCTGTATGTCATCCGTAATGAAGGTGTGGTCGCGTATTTTGCGTATGTAAGCATCCGTATGTAATCCATATGGCATCCGTATGGCGAGAATTTCTCGCAGGCTTGCAAAATGGACACATAATGGAGCCCTATGACAGGTTTATAACACAAACCAAAGAATAGATATAGACACATAGAATGCATATATATATATATATGTTATATATATGTATTCTATGTGTATATATCTATTCTTTCGTTTCTTTATTAAACCTGTCAGTGTGAGTTTACTGTATCGTGCACTGAATTGCCGGCTTTGCTAAAAGACACCTGGTGCGTATTTCTCGCAAGTCACGTGTGGTCCGTGTGTAATCGTATTTTTTGCGCACCCATAGACTTGCATTGGCGTATTACGGCCGTAGTACGCTGACAATCGCAGCATGCTGCGATTGGCACGGAGCGTAGAATACGGATGAGAAATATACGGCTGGTGCGAGTGACCCCATAGAGAATCATTGGTCCGTGTCTAATGCGTGCTTTTAATGCCTCTCGGCCGTATTCCTCGCCAGTGTGACCCCGGCCTTAGCGATGCACCAGCGATCCTGACCGAGTCATATTGCTGATCGGGATTGCAGGTGCATCGCTAAGTGTGACAGTACCTTTAGCCAAAACCAGGAGTGGGTGATAAATCCAGAAGTGGTGACGTGTTTCTATTATACTTTCTCTCTGATTGTTCCTCTCCGGGTTTTGGCTTACAAATACTGAGGTAAAAAACTAACCCAAATACTGAACGTGTGAACGTGGCATAGTTCCAGGAAAGTGGATGGGATTTATAGAAATGTCATGCCCACTATTTTTTTTAACTGATTAAACTGACCTGCGGTGCGTATTTCAAATCTGCAACTTGTCAGTTTCTCCATAGACTTGAATTAGATGTGGAAAATGTGCAGGTAAAAAGTGCACATATGTTTTTAGTGCATCAATTCATCAAAAACGCATGAGAGTCGAACGATTACCGGTATGTATTAATAAAGTTTTGTCAAACCAAATACAAGGAAGTATCAAAAACAAAGCAGCTTTATTTAAGACATGACACATCAGAGACAGAAAATGCTACAACAAAAACTTGACAAAAGCGCCTCAAAATAGAACGCAATGAAAAAAACGCAAGTAGCCTAGTTTAAAAAATAATAGGGGCAGAAATGCTGCAGAAAAATCTACAACATCAAAAACTCACCAAAAGCTCATCATGGGAACACAGCCTTACCTAAAGGCCCCTTTACATTTAGCGATGCACCAGCGATCCGACCACGATACGACCCGGTCAGGAGCGCTGGTGCATCGCTAAATGGTCGCTAGTGAATGGTCGCTAGTGAGCTGCCAAAAAACAGGCAGATCTCACAGCGATGCAGTGACGCAGCAGCGGTCGTTACTTACCCTTCACACGCAGCGATGCTGACGTCCTCCCACCTGCGTCCATGGCTCGCTCGTCGGCGCCAGCAGAAAACGCCCGACGAGAAATGGACCAGGCCGATCTCGCGCGATCAGCGACAGACAGCGGGGGAGCCGGTCGGAGGTAAGTATCACACATAGCGATATCGCTAGCAATATCGCTGCTGCGTCACAAAATCGGTGACGCTTTAGCGATATTGCTAGCGATATCGCTATGTGTAAAACCCCCTTAAGGCTTTATAGGCACATTGCTGACTTTTGTCTCAGGCCGGGGTCACACTTGCGAGTGTGATGCAAGAAACTCGCGCCTCAATACCCAGCACTGCCGCCGGCGGTTCGGACCGGAGCGTTCAGCTGCATAGAAACATTCCGATCCCAAGTGCCGGCGGCAGTGCCAGGTATTGAGGCGAGTTTCTCTCATTGTAGTCGCAAGTGTGACCCCGGCCTTACGCCAAAAACGGATGTGCATCGGTGTTTTGGGCAGATGGCGCATGGGTGAAATTTGTGCGCTTTCTGTGACTTCCTAAATTCATACTTGGATCAAAAACAGACATATCTCCGTTTTATTTTATTTGCATTACTGAAATCGCAGTGACAAGTGCAACATTGGCTATAATGATTTATTTTGGTGTCACACTGCAGCCTGCTGTGTTTCCAAATGTTTTGGTTTTTCTGCCGCTGGTCGGACATTAGTCATGGACTCCAAATGCGACTTTTTTGCTACTTGGATGTTGTACAACCAAACCATAACTCTAACATAGGTGACAGCAATTTGCAGACGCACTGATGTTTTTGTTGCGCGACTTTTCACAGAATTGCTGTTCGACGACACGTGGCCTTGTAGCCCAGCTTCGCTCTGAGGGTAAGTGCACACGTTGCGGATTGTGCTGCGGATTTTGCAAAATCCGCAGGTAAATCCGCAGGTCAAAAGACCTGCGGTTTATCTGCGGATTAGCCTGCGGGTTTAGCCGTGCGGTTTGACACCAGTACAGTGGAGCAGGTGTAAAACCGCTGCGGAATCCACACAAAGAATTGACATGCTTCGGATTAGAAACCGCAGCAAATCCGTGCAGAAAAATCTGCAGCATATGCACAGCGGTTTTTGTTTTTCATTGATTTTAATGGTACTGTACAACGCAGCAGAAACTGCTGCGGATCCGCAGGGCCAAAACCGTTGCGGATCCGCAGTAGAATCCGCAGCGTGTGCACACACCCTAAGGGAAGATGCACACCACCGGATTTTCAGTCCTAGTACAATCCATTAAAAAAGTGGATCGTACTCCAACATATGTTATTAAGTGGAGCAGTGCAGACGAGCGATTTTTATTTCACTGACCTGTGAAAAAAAAATTGCCGCATATCTGAATTTCTTCCATAAATCGGATGAGATTCACCCGTTCAAGTCTATGGGTGCAAGAACAAAATCGAATACCACAGTACAGCATCTGTTTTTTATGGATCCATTGCTATTCTCTAACATAGGAAACTGGAAATAGTCCTGTTGGGCCACGTTCACACGCTCAGTATTTGGGCTGTATTTTAGGAGAGGGTGATAAATCCAGAAGTGGTGGATACTTTTCCTCTGACTGTTCCACTCCTGGTTTTGGTTTACAAATACTGAGGTAAAAAACTGACCAAATACTAAGTGTGTGAACGTGGCCTAAATGATTAATAGCTACTGTAAAAAAGCGGATTGTATACGGCTGATAAGTGAGAAAAAATCGTCCCACTTTTTTGGATGAAACTCTGATTTTGTATTTATAGTCGTGTGAACCGACGTTAAGGCTGAGTGCAGACGGACTTTTTGGCCCTGCGGATTTTTCCGTGCAGAATGGAAGAAATCCGCAGGTCAAATGACCTGCATTTTTCCTGCGGATTTCTTCCATTTTTCCTTCGGTTTTTGTGCGGTTTTCCACTGCGGATTCCCCCCTGCGGATTTGGAGACAGGGGAGGTGGAAAACCGCACAAAAGAAGTAACATGCTGCGGATTTTGTACCGCGGAAAAATCCGCAGCGTCTGCACAGCGGTTTTTTTTTTCCATTGATTTTAAGGCTACTGTACATCACAATGCGGATATGCAATGTTTCTGCGCGGTAAAATCCGCTGCGGATCCGCTATATATCCGCATCGTGTGCACACAGCCTAACAGTGCAGTCCTATGTAAATTCCCTTGTATAGGAGGAATGTGGGCCAAATGCAGCAAACCAATTCAGCTGCCAATTGTTCCATCAGTTTGGCACACAAGTGTGACATGTGGTGAGGAGGGGGCGTCCATAGGTACTGCGCCTACTATGCAGGGAAGTGTTTTCTCAGTTGCTGGATGTGTGAGGAGGAATCTCTGCTGGGGACTCCTCCTTGGTAGGCCTGTGTAACTGGAGAGGAGCAGTGGGTGGGTCAGTGTGGAGGCTGGGAGAGAAGGGGAGAGCCCTGATTGATGGCTGCCCTGTTGTGGAAGGTAAGGAGGGAGGGAAATGTCCAGGGGGAGTGTGTAATGCCTCATTGCACTGCTGCTGGCTCCAGCTCTTTTCACAACTTGATGTCTGCTGGAGTGTGATATTCTCTCTCTCTTTTTTCTTTTGACTGTTCGTGCAGGGCGAGGGTGGTGGTTAAAGCCCGAGCTGGATGGATGGGTATGGGGAGAGGGGCAGGACCCACAGCCCTGGGACTCTTCAAAATCCTCACCGTCTTCTTGTGCACATTCCACACAGGTAAGGAAATCCCTGGCTGTCTTCTGTCTGAAAAAGTCTATTAGAAGGCTCTCCTCTCCCCGAGAGGGGCCCCTGAATAGGAGCCACATGTGCCAGCATTGTGCCTTCCTGTTATTAATTTGCAAAGTTCTTAATATTTATTTGCATTAGATAAAGGTGCTAGAAACAGTGTTAGAAATTGTATTGTTGCAGTTTATTATGTATATATAATTTTTGTGTCCAGTAAGTGGTAACCTTATAGTAGTATGTTAGTCGCTTTATTGATATTTTGACCACTCAGATCACTGTAACTTTTCCTTCGTGTCCCCGTTCTTGGCCCTGCTCTTCCCTGGTAAGAACACTGCTGGGATCAGGGAAATGCTTATTTGTGGTGTCTGCCTGTTTATTACTTTTCGAGGTAAGGGCCGCAGGACCTATAGAATGAGACCCGGGGTAGGCATCTGTTTCCAATGAATCCTAGTGTTTTCCTGGCTTGATCCTTGCTTGCAAATTCCTGCCAACCTTGTTTTTGTTGGGGGAGGAGGGCAGACTCTACACTGGGGGTTTTGTTCCTTGCAAAGGCTCAAGTTTCTGCAGACTTAAGGTTTTTATTCACCTGGAAATGTAGTCCTGTTAAATCCTGAAATAATTATTTAGAAGTATCTCTGTATATTGTATCCTTATGGCATCTAGGAGGAGCAAGTGTTTCTAGTTACCTGGCCAATAATCGCTCTGTTCTTTTTATATTAAAGTTGTGTTCTGGCCCTTTAAGAAAAGTTTTTCTTTTCTCCTTCAGACAATGCCGCTTTTTATTGGTATCGGAAATAAAATAATTGTTCATTTATAGCCTATAATTAAGCTTATAATGAAATCAGTATACGCGAGTGGCCACAGTTTAGTGTCATTATTTTATAGCATTAGGTACGTCTTATAATTCATGGACACGTTTTATTCTTAAAGTCCTACTTATCTGATTTCGGGTGACAGCTAGTTGTAACCTTGTAGTATGTGCCTATTTGCAGATCTACCTACCTGCACAGAAAAGTTTAAATCCAGGACTGTAGAAAAGTTTTATAGAACTAGAAAGCTACTAAAAAGCCACTTAATATCTAGTGTGCCATTTTGTGGAAGATGAATATTTGCAGTGTTTAGTCTTTGACCCTGATGGCCGAGTATTTGAATATATCCAGTAATTGACTGAAGTGCTTTGTAGAAGTAGGCGCACACCTCAGGGCCTGGACTGGAGTTATTAGCCTTAGGTGAAGGTCTTGCATTTCTGAAGATTTTTTTTTTCCACTTGTTTGATGAATCCCCTTTGTCCCGCAGTGAGGTTCCCATTGAATATTTGGGGGGCTAAGGGTTAACTACCCCCTCTTCCTGGAATAGCAGTGTGTCTTCTATCCACAGATGAAGCGCAGATGTGAAAATATTTTCTTTGCAGGCCATGTGTCTCCATTCTGCTTTTTTTTGGTATTTGTTACTTTGTATTAGTTTGTTAAACACATTTCACTGTTTCTTTCCAATCTCTATAGGAACTTTGTATAGATTGCGAGCTCTTGGGAACAGCCTGTGTAGTGCTCACAGGTGTGAAATGTTGATGTTATCCATAAATCCCGCTCTGTCAGATCCTTATCTGCTCCTCCTGAGGAGAAAAAGAAGTTGAAAGAAAAGGCCTGTTTTTTTATTTTGTGAGTGGTTGGAGGGTGGCAGTGAAATGTGGCTAACACCTGATTCTTTGTGTCCTGTATTTACACATCGAAATTTCCATTACTGCTTTACTGGGTTAATCCTCTGATGGGGGTTGTCACTCCCCTGTAGGTGTAAATGAAAGGTATAATGTGACCTTCCAGCACCCTGCTATCTGTGGCTAAATCACTGTTAGGCCAAGTTTCAGAATTGGAGATTAGGGCCTTAAGTAAATTTACATAACCCAGACCTGATTGATCTGTCCTTGCTATCTGTCAGTATTACTAATTCAGGTATCCCTAGAGGTCACTCGCCATGCAGCCAGCCAGCCTGGGCATCATACACTCCCTATGGGTATGTTCACATGTAGCTGCTTTTTAGCAGGAAAAGCCAGAGTGATGGCAGGAAAATAAGACTAGTTTGACTTTTTTTTTTATTTTATTTTTTTATGCATCGTTTTGTTCACCCTCATTCGTTAATAGGGTAAAAAAAAATGCTGAGAAATGCTGCAGAGTTTAACAAAAAAAAAAGTTGGAGGAAAAAAAACAATGGTGTGCATGAGTTTTTTTGTTTTTTTTTTCAATTTGCTGGTACTGTAAAACAGTTTTGCCACACGAAAAACCCTGCAACAATGCCACGTGTGAACAGACATTCACTATCTTGTCACTTTTAGCTGCATTTTTTTTCCTCCAAACCTGTCGTGTTTGCCCCAATTTCTTAATGTTACAGATGACCACAGAGTGGTTTTTTTTTTTCTTACATCTGTCCTTTAGAAAGTTAAGTAGCCTCCTACAGTTCATATTCTATGGAACCAAAGAAAGTTACGGATACCTTGAAGGTTCTTGTATTATGGTGGTCACCCAGCTACCCCATGAATTTCTGTGCCCTTCTGGTCTCGACCCCATGGCGCTCTAGCTTTTGCAAAACTAGATATCCAAACATGAATGATGGGAGATGTTGTTTAGCAGCAGCTAATTTGGAGACTACTGCTCTGTGAAGACGGCCTCACATCTGTATTGGGGGTCCTGTTTAAATGTTTGACTTAAGAAGCTGGAAAAACAGAACGGACATTGTGGAGGGGACTTGGATCCTACTCTAGTCAGTGGAGTCCGTCATGTGATGGATCCGTCTTGGCATTGGCAGTTTTTCTGGCCCCATGACAGAACCATAAAATGTAACTTTTTATGCAGACATGAATCTAGCCTAACCAAGGAACGACTGAGAAAAAAACACGGTGCCCGATTCATCATTTGAAGGGTTTTCTTCCAGATATATAATTTGTCTTGTTGCAAATGCTGGGTAAAAAAAAAAGTCACAAATACATAAGAGGGATTTAGTGTCCATGGGGGGGTGAAGACCGGACAATATTTGTTCAACATATATTCTGACTCATTGAAACATCTGGAAACCCCCAAAATGGCGACCGTAAAAGAAAACCAGGGGAACGTATGAAATATACTTTTAAAAAGGCACAAATTATAAGAAGAATGAAGTCTAAATGCAAATGATGAATTGGGACCAAAGTTTATGCTGCCGGACAGGACTCGTTGCTTTTAGGGAGAATCCTTTTCTAGGGAAGGGAAGCAATGCACCAATATGATACCATCCAGGCGACTTTGGCTCGGGGGATTTATTATGGTCAGACCCTTCTTTCAACAAACTGCTGCATTTAGCAAGATGGTTAATTGGTGGCGGCTTCATGAGTTCCAGCACCTGTGTACACGCCGCTCTGAACCAACCTAGATTGGCTTCCTGTTCTAACATAGGAGGCTGTGTATACACCTGGTCAAATAATTGGTCCTATTAACAGGCAATTATTTCAGTGAATTGTAACTGCTCTGTTGCCCCCAGCCGTACAGATGGTGCGGATCACTACACCCCTGCAGTTGCTGGGGAGGGTGACATCATGCCCACATATATGTGCGAGATCCTAATAAAAAGCCACAGAGATCCGACTATATGTGGTCACCTGTACGTGTGCCTCTCGTAAGGAATGCAGCACAGTTTTAAGCAGTGTTTTACAATACCAGCAAAAGCCACGAGATTTCTGAAATGTCATGCACACTCTTTTTTTTTCTTTTACTGATCGATTTGGAAACCTGCTTGCTGTGTTTTTGCAAAGCACAGCTTGTCACTTTCAGCGTTTTTGCTGCGTTTTATCACCCATAGAAAGTAATGTGTAAGTGCAAAAACTCAGCAAGACCTGCTTTTTTTGTAAGCAGCTTCTTAACTGCCAACAGAGCAGGTTTTGCATGCAGTAAAAACGCAACATGTGAACATAGCCATATAGTTTATGGGTAAACCTCATCTCTTCTGTTTAGATTGTGATGACGGCCTCTTATATATTATTACTTTTAATTGTCGCAGCAAAATGAAGTCCCTTTACCCCCAGCACACCTCCCCTCCGCATCCCTTGAGGCTGTTATTCCTCCCATCAGAAGCTCTTTGTCTCTCCTTTTGCAGGGTGACACTGTTGGACATCACTGTTTTGAGATAAGCAAATTTCTGCCGAAAATCCCAACCTCCTCATTCACAGAAAGTGTTGTCTGGTTTCCAAGTTTGAGGGGGGTTTTTTTTGCAATTTTTAAATCTAAGGCTACATTTTTTTTTTTTTTTTTTTTTTTTTCTGCGTCTTACAGTTCCAGCAAAGTGGATGGGATTTATAGAAATCTCATTCCCACTGTGCTTCTTTCTTTTTAAAGCAGTGTAAACTTGCCTACAATGCGAGCTTGAAATCCACAGCTTGTCAGTTTCTCTTGCGGATATGCTGAGTGTTGTGTGGAATTTCCCCATAGAGTTGTAATGGGGAATTCCACAGGTAAAAAACGTGAATGCATTTTTAGTGCATTTCTGCGGCGGAAACGCATCAAAGATGCATGTAATCCACACCTATGTCAATAAAGTTGTCAAAGTTAAATACTAGGCAGTATCAAAAACAAAGCAGCTTTTTTAGAAACATAACACCCCAAAAGGCGACAAAAACCACAGCACTAAAATCACATATTAAAAAAAAAACGCACCCAAATGCAAAAAAAAAGCAGGTTACCTAATTTAAATAATAAGTTCAGAAATTCTGCAGCATCAATAAAACGTACCAAAAGCTCGTCGTGGGTACATAGCCTTAGGGTGCTTTCACACTGCGGTCAGGCATCCGTTCGTTGGCCCCATTGGGGCTTACATCTGATCCCTCCCGCAAAACGAAATTATAGGTTATGCATCGACGGGGCCATAGACTATATAATGGTGTCGACAGAGCAAATGTGTCCTCAGTCGTGCATCATTTTCAGGCTTATACGCCTACTGGAGGCAGACCACTCAGATGCAGTCTACTACGTCTGTCTCCTTCTACAGTAGGCGTACTCGCCCGAAAGTGATGCACGACTGAGGACACATTTGCTCTGTCTGCACCATTGTACTCTATGGTCAACGAACGGGTGCCAGAGCGCAGTGTGAAAGCACCCTTAAGCCCCTGTCACACACAGCGATCTCACCAGCGAGATCGCTGTGTGTGACACTTAACAGCGACCGGCCCCCCTGCCAGGTATTGCTGATCGTCCTGCAATAGCCAGGACATTTTTTTGATCGCTGGTCTCCTGCTGGCCAGCACGCATCGCTGCGTGTGGCAGGCGGGAGACCAGCGAGCTGGCGCTGGTAACTAAGGTACACATCGGATTTCTAAGCGGTGGGCAGCGCTTAGAAACCCGATGTGTACCTTAGTTACCAGCGCGCTGGTGCAGGGAGCTGGTAACCAAGGTACACATCGGGTTTCTAAGTGCCGCACGCTGCTTAGAAACCCGATGTGTACCTTGGTTACCAGCTCCCTGCACCAGCGCGCTGGTAACTAAGGTACACAGTGGGTAACTAAGCAAAATGAGTCGCTTGTTACCCGCGTGTCGCTGGTGCTGATCGCTGGTGAAGCTGCCTGTTTGGAAGCTCACCAGCGATCCTGACAGGGTCATATCGTTGTCGGGATCACTGGTGCGTCGCTATGTGTGACGGGGCCCTACCTGGCACTGCCGCCGGCACTCAGGACTGGCGTGTGCGGCTGCATGTATTTCTATGCAGCCACACACTCCGATCCTGAGTGCCGGCAGCAGTGCTGGGTATTGATACAAGAGACTCGCACGAGTTTCTCGCATAGCAGTTGAAAGTGTGACCCCGGCCTTAGGGTCCCGTTACACATAGCGATGCTCCAGCGATCCCGACAACGATACGACCTGGTAAGGATCGCTGGTGCGTTGCTACATGGTCGCTAGTAAGCTGTCAAACAGGCAGATCTATTCAACGACGCAGCAACGATACGGCGATCCATATAACGACCTCGGCAGTCGTTGGTACCTTATCACACAGCAGCTATTCTGATGACTCACGCCTGCGTCCCTGAGTTCTGCGTCGCCAACTAGGTCGTTCGTCGGTGTCAAAGACAGCGATGCATGTTGGCCAGCGGGATGCCAACTATCAAAAAATGGCCCAGGACATTCGAGCACGATCAACGGTATCCAGCGGGGGGCCGGTCGCCGCTATGTCACACGTAGCGAGATCGCTGTTGCGGCACAAAAGCTGTAATGTTTCAGCGATCTCGCTAACGATCTCATTATGTGAGACGGGGCCTTTAGCAGAGCAGATTCAAGAAAACTAGAAATCTGTCTTTTTATTTGCAGGTATCTGCAGTTTGATTCATTCCTGGCTTCAGGCTCAGAAACCGCATTCTAAAAGAATTTGTTCTTGTTCGCACAGCGCACTTTTTAATGCAGCTCTTTACAGTAGAAGCAAAATAAACAATTCCTAAAATCTCAGTGCGTTTTTTTTTTATGTTGACAGTGTCTGTAAAAGAAAAAATGAACGTAACCTATCAAACTCACAGACTTCCAAATCAATGGGTCTGTTAAAAATGAACACAATTTAGGTGTTATCCAAGTGCTGTGTGTGTTTTACTGTTTTAATGGGTAAGAGAAGCTTGGTAATGTTTTTTTGCATGCAAGAAAGTAATGGCACAATGATGAAATGGGCACATGGACCAAAATGGATGAAAATCATGTCTCCCTGATTTGGGGGGGAGACTGTAATGATGTATATTTTTTTCCCCTATATGCAATTAACCTATAAATTTGGAGTAAAATTAAAGCTGTGGGAAGCATACAAACTCCATACATAAAGACTCATGCTTGGTTAGATATCAACCTCTCCATCGCTCCTGATAGTGGTCTCGTGAGTTTTACCGGTTTCACCGGTCCTATATTGCTTGACATCTCTAGTAGCTACTAACTACTGTCGTAATGTCCTGATGGTTTTTTGTTTTTGTTTTTTTTTACATCCAATTAATTGCAGCCACACACCTGTATGGAGATTGTCTAAGCGGTATGTCTTGTGCCGGGTAGGATAATATTTGATGTGGTTGCATGGAGTTTCCCAGTACACGTGGTGGAGGTTGTAGGCCTAGCTGAGTGTGAAGCCCAATTCTTTTGGCTTTTTGGAACATGGTGACAGCTTTGGGAAGTCGGTTTCTTTATCAGTAGATAAGTGTGTCAGGCAGGATTTGTACAAGCATTATTCAAGGCCGGCATGATGATTTACTAGGTGAGAATAACAAGCTGATAAAAGGCTGCTTTCTCTCTTGCAACTCTTCAAATACCATGTTTGCTGTAGTTTAATAGGATGCTGTCTCATGGGATAAAGTTGGCAATGGATGTAACTGGTGTTGTTTGTTTGACATATCTCCTTTCTTTGCAGTCCAGCTCTCAGCGATGATGACCTCTTTTACATGATGATAATGCTTAGTTGGTGTTTTGATTTTTCCTTTGCAAGAGATTCTGGGACAGGATATGGGTAAGATGATATTGCTCACAATAGAGCTGTTAGGCTTGCAGAAGCTCAGGCTCTGGTTACTTGGATGGAGCGCTGTTTTACAAGATAGATAGATATATCTAATTTTTTTTTTTTTTTTTAAAGCTACTGTCGCACAATATATTTTACAGCGATGCCAACCTGATCCATCCATGTGGTTGCTTTTCAGCATCTCCTCTTACTTTCTAGAGTTATTTTGTAATCGCAGAAATAAAACCTTATTTTATATCCATTTTTAAATTACCGTGTATACTCGTGTAAAAGCCGACCCCCCCCACCCCCCCTAATTTTGCCACAAAAAACTGGGAAAACGTATTGACTTGCGTGTAAGCCTAGGGTGGAAAATGCAGCAGCTACTGGTAAATTTCAAAAATAAAAATATACCAAGAAAAGTAAAATTAATTGAAACATCAGTAGGTTAAATGGTTTTTGAATATCCATATTGAATCAGGAGCCCCATATGCTCCATACAGTTCATGATGGCCCCATAAAATGCTCCATGCAAAATACACCCCATGTAATGCTGCACAAAGGTTAATAATGCCCCCATAAGATGCTCCATAGAATCATATGCTCCTTGAAGGTTATGGCCCCATAAAATGCTCCATAGACTATGCCCCCATAAGATGCTCCATAGATTGCTCCATAGAATATGCTGCTCCATAGAATATGCCCCCATATGCTGCTCCATAGAATATGCTGCTCCATAGAATATGCCCCCATATGCTGCCCCTATAGACTATGCTCCCATATGCTGCCCCATAGACTATGGCCCCATATGCTGCTGCTGCAAAAAAAAAAAAAAAAAAAAAATGCCATACTCACCTCTCCTGCTCAGGACCCGGCACCTGAGATATTAACCTGTCCGGGGTCCATCGCTGCTCACCGCTGTCTACCCGCCACCCTGTGTCATAGTAACATAGTAAGGCCGAAAAAAGACATTAGTCCATCCAGTTCAGCCTATGTCACAGCAGACAGCAGTGAGCAGCTAGACCCCGAACAGGTTACTATCGCTATACTTACCCCCTCCTGGCGCGGTCTCTGCAGACCCGCTTTTCCACGGTCTCCCTTCCTGCCTTCAGCCGTCGTGTGATACCGCTCATTACACTCATGAATATGCGCATATTCATGAGTTTAATGAGCGTTACCACGTGATCACTGAAGGGAGACCTGGAGAAGCTGGGGGCAGCAGAGACTGCGCCAGGAGGGGGTACATAGGATCCCTGACACCCCCGCTCCCCCTCCCCCGCCGACCCCCAGGTATAGGACTCGTGTATAAGCCGAGAGGGGGACTTTCAGCCCAAAAAAAGGGCTGAAAATCTCGGCTTATACACGAGGTTATACGGTACCTCTCTAATAAGGCCTCATCCCGACATTCGTTTCTCACTTGCGTGTTCTATCGGTGAATTTTTTTTTTTTTTTTTTCCACAGGTCTGTTTTTGTGTTTTGGTAATTTTGCAGGAAGTAAGCCACAAAAAAATCCCGACAACATCCGCATTCTGCTTGTGTTCTATCCAGAATTAATATTGCAGTGGGTAGGAGAAGTTTTATTTTTTTATTTTTTTACCAGTGATACTGATGGAACTCGAATCCAAAACACAGATGAACAACTATGTGCATTTTTATATACAAGAAAAATCACAAAAGTCTGAATGGGGTCTAAGAAATCCTTAAAGGGGCACCCTTGTTATTTTTATTCCTCCCCCACCTCTTTTGTTAGCAATGACTTGTGTATATGTAAGATTTTCAGGAATGTACTCACCGGTCGTAGTCTTCTACCATTGTCAGTGCTGCTCCAGTCCGCTCTGTCTTCACGTGACTAAGTTGTGACCTGCTGGACTCCATATTGTCTGCTGTATGGAGCAGGAGTCACTCTTTAAATTTTCATAACGCCACTCAGATTCAGAATGAGGCTGGAAAGCTATGGTCCGAGTCTCGTAGACTAACATTGAGAAAGTAAGCGCTGCACTACACAGCAGACGCTGTGTGATCCGACAGGTTACAAATGCTGCCACGTAAAGCCACAGTGGACTGAAGCATCACGGAAAATGGCAGAAGGCGGCTACAGGCATGTGTAAGGAGTATAGTAATATGCTTCTTATTGGTACAAAAAAGCAAATTCACCAGAGCAGTCCATTAAATACAAGTCCCAAGGTTTTGATACTTCTCTTCTCATGGACTGTCAGCACAAAATGACTGTTGAAACCAAGTACATGCATTTGGTGCATCAGTGTTGTGGCCAAACAATTAAGTGCGCCATCCCACCTACTTGTTTTTGCTCTATCTCCACCACCTCTTCTGTGGGTTCATAAATGTGAAGATAGATGGAAAGTAAGTGAGAAGGTGTGCTTAAATGTTTGACCCCACTGTGATGCACCTGTACTTGGTTTCAAGAGTCATTTTGTTCTGACTGTCCCTTTAACCAAAGCTTTACCTTCTGGCTCCATTCATTCACATGCATGATCAAGTAGGCCAAGTGTGCATGTGTTCTCGGTAGCCAAAGTGCAAATTACACCTGATTTCTTCTTATCTACCATGACACCAAAGGATTGAGCGTGCGGAGATTCTAAATGCCTGATCTTTTGTTTCCTTCTCGAGTTATACTGAGCAAACGTTAGCTGAAAATCTTATAGACAGATGGTTGGTCCTGACAGAATTGCATGTTTAGCCAAATATGTGTGTGCCTCCCTTTTTAGTGGTCATGTAAACCTACAGAAATAAAAGATGCTAGAGATCGGAGAGAGATGTAGATCGGTAACGGTATGGCAAATGATTTGGTGTAATGTACAGGTCTGTTCCCTCCTGCTACTAATGTACCTATACCCGACATTGCCATTTCCGTGTGTGGTTCTGCTATTACTCCTCAGCAACATGCCCACTGTCTTGGGGTCATACTTGACTCTGAGCTTTCCTTTGTCCCCCACATCCGATCACTGGCTCGCTCTTGTTATCTGCACCTCAAAAACTTTTCTAGAATTCGACCTTTTCTTACTTTTGACTGTGCAAAAACTCTTACTGTTTCTCTTATTCATTCTTGTCTCGACTATTGTAACTCCCTTCTAATCGGTCTCCCTCTTACCAAACTCTCTCCCCTCCAATCTTTCTTGAATGCAGCTGCCAATATCATATTCCTCGCCAATCGTTACACCGATGCCTCTACCTTGTGCCAGTCATTACACTGGCTACCCATCCACTCCAGAATCCAGTACAAACTTATTACCCTCACCCACAAAGCCCGCCATGGCTCAGCACCACCCTATATCTCCCCCCTTGTTTCAGTATACCATCCTACCCGCGCCCTCCGTTCTGCTGATGACCTGAGGTTAGCATCCTCAATAATCAGAACCTCCCACTCCCGTCTTCAAGACTATACACGTGCTGCGCCAATTCTTTGGAATGCACTTCCCAGGTCAATACGATTAGTCCCCAATCCCCACAATTTTAAGTGTGCCCTGAAAACGCATTTATTCAGACTGGCCTATCGCCTCAACATATTAACCTAATCTATGCCTGTGTGGCACAGCCAAAAGTTTTTTACCATAACCAGGTTCCCCACATCATGTTCCCACATGCTTTATGCATCCATTAGCCCTCTGTGTCTGTACTGTTACACACTTAACATTATGGCTGATCCAAACAATCAGGGCAACTGTTACCACCCACCTTTCGTGTCTCCCTTTTTTCCTCATAGACTGTAAGCTTGCGAGCAGGGCCCTCATTCCTCTTGGTATTTGTTATGATCTATGTGATTATTGTTATGCTGTAATGTATATTGTCTGTACAAGTCCCCTCTGAAATGTAAAGTGCTGCGGAATATGTCAGTGCTATAGAAATAACATTTATTATTAGGTCTACTATGTACGATGCTTTGGGTTTATGTTGGGCACTGTTGTACAAACAAGAGCATAAAATAATAGGACAGCACAGTCGAGGTGGCTTTGGGTGTTTATATTTTTGGGACTTTTCTTTTCCCTCATTGGCTGCGAAGTTTACATGCAGCTGACATAAATCAGAGGAACGTAGTCATAGCTTTACCTGTGATATGACTTTTATATAGTTTTTTTATGAGAAGCAAACTATTTTCCTTGGCAGTTTATGGTTTTTGAAAGTAGGTGTGATCATCCAGATGTTTAATGCCCAGCTACATGAATACAGACATAGAACAAATCCTGCTATTTACCATATGTATTAATTGAGCTTCAACCTACAGGTCTCAGAAGATTTCCTGTTGTGAAAGCTCTGCATAAAAGAAGCTCTTTCTCTTTAAGAGTGCACAGATTTTTTTTTTTTTTTTTTTCCCTCCCGCCTTTGCCCATCCCCCGCCTGTGTAACTGAAACCTGATCTAATCCCTTTGCACATGGGGTAATTTATTGGCCTGTTGGGCTTTTCTTGATGGCAAATTGCATTGTCTTTCTTCTTCAGTTGGAGCTTTAGTGAAGCTGCCACATTCCACAGGCTCTATTCTCAGCTGATCTTTCACACCCCTCTGAGTACAGGCAAATACGTTTTATTGGGCGGCTTTGTTATGCAAACAAGACAATAATAATCAGACCATTATTCCCGAAGATTGCTTGATTAGCAGTTCAAAGGAGGTCACTGGAAGGACCCCGAGCTCACAAACAAGTTCTCCCAACTCTTGCCTGTCTAGAAGTTTTTGACTTCATTATACTTTGGAGTAATGTAGTCGTCTCTACAGTAAGAGATCACAAATATATTTCACTCTAGCACAAAAGAAAAGTAAAAAGAAAATGGCTATATACCCATAGGGGCATTCCTTCTCTTCACTGCCTTTCTGGGCAACCAATAAACAGTTGTATTCAGAAGTGATTTTCAGGACATAGAAATGCAAATCCTTTCATTAAGATGGTGATTATTGAGGCTTTTGATCAGCTAAGCACCTTAGTTGTGGGGGAGGAAAAGCTTTGGTAACTAAATTTCAACCAAGGTATTTGTGAATTTGGTTTTGGCTGAAACTCCACGGGACGTTTCCGATCAGTGTCAGACTGAGGTGCCAAGGGCCCACCAGTTACATTGACTCTGGTGGCCCACTGTTCAGCTGCATCCCAATATTACCTTACCCTCATGCTCAAATGTACCGATTCTTCTATATAATAATAAACTTACCAATTTGTTACATAAATGAGATGCTGCCTTTGGATTTAGTCAATCGAGTGTAAGGTGCCAACTGCTGCTCATATAGAGAGAATGGGGGGTCGCAGTCTTCTATAGGGACCCACCGGGAGATTCCTTCGTTCCCCGGTGAGCCAGTCCGAACCTGATTGCAATGCAGCATCACATCAGAGGATTGCATGAGATAAGTACATTGTGATCTTGAGATATTGCAGACAATAAATTTAATTTTATACCATTTTTTTTTTTTTTTTTTTTTTTTTTTTTAAGCGGGGGTGGAAACTTTAAAATCTCATTAAATCACAATTCTGTGTAGCTTTGACATCCCTATAGATTGGGAAATCGCAACCATTTTCTAATAGTCACAAAAAAATTGTAATTTTTTTTTATTTAGCACAAATCCTCATCACACCATAAGTGGCCCATGCAAATGGACATTTCGGGTTAGATTTTCTGTAAGCAAATTATTTTCGTTGGACATCCAGTCCTGAAATGAGACTAGGAATGGGAGTAGCGGCATAATGGTTTGTGCATAGAGAACACTTTCCAGTACTACTGAGCACAGGCACCATTACATAGGCCGCCTGTCCCGTGACACTTTCCATCATTGTTCTACATGTGAGATGTGAACAATGCAATTAAAGCTGCTGATTTCTTACTGGACTCGGCAGATGACTTATTGCCTGGACTTTTAGGATATTACAACCTCCCAGTTTTAGAGCCAGCAATTCTCATGTAAACTAACAGACATCCAATTTTATTATCTCTGCGTGGCCTCCAATTGATCGGGTTGTTAAATTATTAAAACATGCATGCATCTTTTATAATGGCCTAAAAATATACTGGTCTGTGTCAGCGCTGGCAGCCAGTCGGCATGGAGTGAAGATTAGAGGAGGGAACACTACAATTAAAATCAAGTGATTTCAATAATTAAGTAAACACCTGTGTGAATAAAGTGTCCACTCCCAAGAAATTGGATGACAGACCATCCGGTTTCAACAATAAAAGAACCAACTGAAATGGTGAGAGAAATCCAATGGGGGCCGTATCAGTGACAGATATAAAATATAAAAAAAAAGTCAGACATGAAAATTGCTTATTAAAATAGCCTTAATTATAATATTTTTTGGCTCAACAATATACATTTGTTTTTATAAAAAATTAGTACATAAGGCAATTGAACCGCTATATCATGAGTATATATGATGCATACATGAGAAGGATAATTAGGCAACCCCTTGCCCGCTCTTGCCGCTTACACCTAAAGAACATCTCTAGAATCCGCCCTTTTCTCACTATGGAAACAACAAAAACCCTCACTGTTGCATTGATCCACTCTCGCCTGGATTACTGCAACGCTCTATTAATTGGCCTCCCCGTCACTCGACTATCCCCTCTCCAGTCCATACTCAATGCAGCAGCCAGGATCGTCCATCTGGGTAATCGGTACTCGGACGCGTCCGCTCTTCGCCAGTCCTTACATTGGCTGCCCATTCATTATAGGATCCAATTCAAAGTACTTGTTCTCACCCACAAAGCTCTCCACTGTGCGGCATCCCCCTACATCTCTTCTCTCATTTCTGTCTATCGGCCTAGCCGGTAGCCCATTCACTATCTCCATCCATCCTTCACTCCTGCAAGATGGCTGGACCTTCATTGTAAATACACCATTGTAAATACACACCTGTACTCTGTATCTCCCTCACCTCATTGTAGATTGTAAGCTCTCACGAGCAGGGTCGTCTTATTTCGTCTTATTTTGCTTTAATTATTGTATTGTTAGCGTTGTTACTTATGACTTGTGTTTTGAAACTGTTAAACTGTAAAGCGCTGCGGAATATGTTGGCGCTATATAAATAAAGATTATTATTATTATTTATTAAATATCTACTGATTTCATAAATATCTCAGTAGCACACAACCTGGCATAAATTTTGTAAAAAAGCCCATAAAAACAGTCAATATATTAGCAGCAAGGAAAAATGTATAAAGTGCAAATTCATGCTTCATAAAATATAATTTTATTGGAATAGACCCATAAAAAGGCCAATATATTAGCAGCAAAAAATAATAAAGTGCAAAAAATAGTGCAAATTGATGCCACAAAAATATGAATGGACCTATGTAATAATGCAAAAGCAAAGTGGAAGATGTAATACAAATTGTGCAAAATAGTTAAAATACTACAAAGTGCAAAAAATGTGCAAAGTATCATACATAACATGTAATGGACATAACATATATAAAAAGACCAAACAGTGATGTACAATTATGAAAATGTGCAACAAATGCAAAGTGCAATGGAAAATGCCAGTAAAAACACACCACAATAGTAAATACCATATATATGCTACAAATGCAAAGTGCAATGGAGGATGTGGGCTTTCATATATGCGCTAAGATATTGGGGCAAGGGCCAGCTAATAAGGCCAAAGTGGGCGATAATATAAAGATAGGACAAAGTACCTGTGATGCCAGGGAGGAGAAGAGAGCGGTGTGCCAGATAGAACACGCCCCGACGCGCGTTTCGCCAAACTCCTTTGTCGGGGGATGATGTAATTCAGCTTGAGGAATTATTTATAGGCCAGTGAGTCCGGGGCATGAGATAATGGGGCACATGCGCGGTCGTCGTGAACCGGCAATGACGCAGCAAGAGGTGTCATGCGAGCAACAACCGCCCACTGGGGCCGTGCTGCAGCACAGAGAGACGCCATTGCCGCGCAACGAGCCGACACGTCAGGCCTCTCATGCGCACCACCCACTGCCCAGGACATATACACCGGACAGAGGGACACAAATATAATGCTGCGTAGGAATGTATATTTGTGTCCCTCTGTCCGGTGTATATGTCCTGGGCAGTGGGTGGTGCGCATGAGAGGCCTGACGTGTCGGCTCGTTGTGCGGCAACGGCGTCTCTGCTGCAGCACGGCCCCAGTGGGCGGTTGTTGCTGCGTCACTTCCGGTTCACGCCGACCGCGCATGCGCCGCATTATCTCATGCCCCGGACTCACCAGCCTATAAATAATCCCCCAAGCTGAATTACATCATCCCCCTGACAAAGGAGTTTTCTGAAACACGCGTCGGGGCACGTTCTATCTGGCACACCGCTCTCTTCACCTCCCTGGCATCACAGGTACTTTGTCCTATCTTTATATTATCGCCCTCTTTGGCCTTATTAGCTGGCCCTTGCCCCAATATCTTAGCGCATATATGAAAGCCTACATCCTCCATTGCACTTTGCATTTGTAGCATATATATGGTATTTACCATTGTGGTGTGTTTTTACTGGCATTTTCCATTGCACCTTGCATTTGTTGCACATTTTCATAATTGCACATCACTGTTTGGTCTTTTTTTATATATGAAATGTCCATTACATGTTATGTATGATACTTTGCACATTTTTTGCACTTTGTAGTATTTTAACTATTTTGCACAATTTTTATTACATCTTGCACTGTGCTTTTTCATTATTACATAGGTCCATTCATATTTTTGTGGCATCAATTTGCACTATTTTTTGCACTTTATATATTTTTTGCTGCTAATATATTGGCCTTTTTTATGGGTCTATTCCAATAAAATTATATTTTGTGAAGTATGAATTTGCACTATTTTTTGCACTTTATACATTTTTCCTTGCTGCTAATATATTGACTGTTTTTATGGGCTTTTTTTACAAAATTTATGCCAGGTTGTGTGCTACTGAGATATTTATGAAATCAGTAGATATTATTTGCCTAATTATCCTTTTCATGTATGCATCATATTTACTCATGATATCATAGCGGTTCAATTGCCTTATGTACTAATTTTTTATAAAAACAAATTTACGGTATGTTGTTGAGCCAAAAAATATAATAATTGCTTATTAAAATAGCCTTTATTTTCATGTCTCTTTGACTTTTTTATATTTTATATCTGTCACTGATACGGCCCCCATTGGATTTCTCTCACCTTTTCAGTTGGTTCTTTTATTATGGCATGGAGTGAAGTAATAGTCATGAAAAATTTGCTTAGGTGCTACATTACACTAGGGAGAACAGGGATAGTAGAAGTGTAATAATCACCCCACTACTGTACTATCAAATATATATATATATATATATTTTTTTGTAAGGGGACTAATTTGGTTAAACAACTTTTGGTCATGCCCCAAAATAGTTAATCTGTTGAAAGTTGTGTATATCAACCTTTTTACATGCTTTTTTTAATTAGTTTTCTTTTGTTATTGAAATCAATAAGGAAATGCACAATAGACAGCAAAAATGGCAAAAAAAATCCAAGATGCTCAAAAAAATGCAATGTGTTAATGGAAACTTCCCATGTTTCCTTCTACATTATGTTGAAAAAACAACCTAGGATCTCAATAAATTGAGGATTAATGGACTGAATCATATATTGGATGCAAGAGGCAACAAAAGGAAAAAAAATTGGGAATATTCTGAAAACAAGCTTTTTGTTCTTTCCCTGATATTGTATATTTAGTAGGCCCTCTGTCATACTGAGATCTTTGGAGCCTGAGACATTCGAGAATGTCACAGGTGAAGAATGATGCTATTGCCAATTAGCTTACTGAAAGGAAACCCATTTCTGAGGCCACTAGACATGGTTGCACTTTCTTTTAGCCCCTTTTTCTTGGTGAAGGGAAAATAATTAATTTTGAATAAATCTTTTTAGTGTTCATTTCGATCAGCTAATTTTCAAATCTTCTGATTGGTCTGTTGAAATATCTGGCAGCTGAAAGCCAAGATATGTTGGCACGTTGTCGTCTTTTTTTTTTTTTTTTTTTTTTTCTCCTCTCTGTGTCAGAACCAAGTAAATAAAGTTCTATGGGTGTGGATGCCAACAATACCAACATCCCCTGCCAGGCATGAGTCACACAGAAAGATTTTGTGATCTCTCCAGGTTTTAAACAACTGCGCCATTGAGCGAATGTCTCGTACTGAAATCTGCGTCTCGTATGAGTCGGATCACTGGGTTTCGGAGATCTGCTCTTTGTGTTCGTTTTAAAGTATACATAGCCTAATTTTAGGGAATGTAATTTCTATTGCACTCCTTCAACCTTTTATGGTGTCTGATGAAGACACAACAGTCGATAAAACTGGTGAAGGTTTATAATAATGTTGATCCCTAGGTACAAAACCATTACTTGCAAAAAAAAAAAAAAAAAAATCTTCAGTCTAAATATTTCAGTAATTCTTTGTATAAATTGTGCTAATATTCTAATAAAATATGTATTGAGGAATATCAAAGGTGATTGCTAAGGTTATATAAGCCCATGTGAACATGGTGAGAATATACAGTGGGTACAGAAAGTATTCCGAGCCTTTTAAATTTTTCACTTTGTTTCATTGCTGCCATTTAGTAAATTCAAAAAAATCATTTTTTTTCTCATTAATATTCTCTCTGCACCCCATGTTGACTGAAAAAAAACAGAAATGTAGAAATTTTTGCAAATTTATTAAAAGAAAAAACTGAAATATCACATGGTCATAAGTATTCATTTCCTTAAAAGCCTCCTTCAGATGTTTCTACTCCTTCATTGGAAGCCAGCTGTTTAATTAAAGTGATAGGACTTGATTTGTAAAGGCACATACCTGTCTATATAAGAGCTCACAGTACATGCCAGACCACATGAGAATCATGAGGTAAAAAAACTGGCCAAGGAGCTCAGACAGAATTGTGGCAAGGCACAGATCTGGCCAAGGTTACAGAAGAATTTCTTCAGTGCTCTGGGTTCCTAAGAGCACAGTGGCCTCCATAATCCTTTAAATGGAAGAAGTTTGGGACCAGCCAAACTGAGCAATCGTGGGAGAAGAGCCTTAGTGAGAGAGGTAAAGAAGAACCCCAAGATCACTGTGGCTGAGCTCTACAGATGCAATAGAGAGAAGGGAGAACTTCCACAAAGTGAACTATTACTGCAGCCCCCCACCAGTCGAGCCTTTATGGCAGAGTGGCCCGACGGAAGCCTCTTCTCAGTGCCAGACATATGAAAGCCCACATAGAGTTTGCAAAAAAACACACAAAGGGCTCCCAGACTATGAGAAATATGATTCTCTGGTCTGATGAGATAAAGATAGAACTTTTTGGTGATAATTCTAAATGGTATGTGTGGAGAAAATTCCAATACAATTCCAACAGTGAAACATGGTGGTGGCAGAATCCTACTATGGGGGTGTTTTTCGGCTGCAGGGAAAGGACGACTGGTTGCAATTGAAGGAAACACTGTCTCTCCTGCTGCCATTTCCTACCGTGGCTTACAATTCTCACTCCCCCGAGACCCACAAACAGACATGGTGGTGGAGTCGGCATACTCCTGTCCCCACAGTGCACTTTCCAGGTCATTCCCCCCCCCCCCCAGTTCCATCACTCTCATTCCCTTCTTTTGAGGTCCACACCATCAAGCTCTTCCATCCCCTCTCCCTCAGAGTAGCGGTCATATACCGGCCCCCAGGCTCACCCACCCACTTCCTTGACCACTTTTCAGCCTAGCTGCCGCACTTCATGTCCTCAGAACTTCCATCCCTTATCCTGGGAGACTTCAACATCCCCATTAACAGCCCTACTTCCACATCTGCATCCCAGCTTCTATCACTAACCACCTCTCTAGGCCTCTCGCAGCTTTCAACCTCTGAGACACACAAGGTAACACCCTTGATGTGGTCTTCGGCCGGCTCTGTTCAATCTCCAACCTAAATAACTCACCGCTTCCACTCTGACCACAACATTCTCTCCTTCACGCTCACAAATCCTCGCCCACCCCAGCTCACTCCTACCTACCACACAGTCAGAAATCTACAAGCCATTAACCCTCAGACACTTTCAGATTCCCTACACTCATCACTGTCCCCAATCTCCTCTTTTTCCTGTCCTAATCTGGCTGTTCATCACTACAATGACACTCTTAGAAGCACCCTTGACCAAGTAGCTCCCCTCACCCTCAGAACCTCCAAGCACAGAGTAAAACAGCCCTGGCTTACATCGCAAACTCAACTTCTCCAGCGATGCTCTAGGAGTGCTGAACGCCTATGGAGAAAAACCCATACACCAGAAGACTTCATCCGCTTCAAATTTATGTTAAGAACCTATAACGCTGCCCTTCACCACCCTGATCTCACTAGCCAACAACCCCAAGAAACTTTTTGACACTTTTCACTCCCTCCTCAGGCCAAAAGCACAAGCCCCTATCACAGACATTTGTGCTGATGACCTGGCCTCCCACTTTACAGAAAAAATAGATAATATCCTTCAGGAAATCTGCTCCCAACCACCAAGTGCTGTGACTCCCATCCCTTCCTGCATCTCCCCTGGCTCACTTTCCACATTTGATCCCATCACAGAAGAAGTCTCCAGACTCCTCTCTCCTCGTCCGACTACATGCACTAGCGACCCCATTCCCTCACATCTCCTCCAGTCTCTCTCTCCAGTTGTCACAACCCACCTAACTACAATCTTTAATCTCTCCTTCTCCTCGGGCATTTTCCCATCCTCCTTCAAACACACCATCGTTACTCAATTACTAAAGAAACCCGCTCTCGACCCATCCTGCACAAACAACTACAGACCAGTCTCCAATCTCCTCTTCATCTCTAAACTTTTGGAGTGCCTAGTTTACTCCGCCTTACTCGTTACCTCTCCACTCACTCCCTTCTAGACCCTTCACAGTCTGGCTTCCGCCCCCTACATTCGACTGAAACTGTACTCATCAAAGTGACCAATGACCTTCTGACAGCAAAACGTAACGGTGACCACTCTGCTCATTACTTCTTGACCTATCTGCAGCTTTCGATACTGTTGACCACCATCTCCTACTCTCTAGGCTTCAGTCACTAGGCATTAAGGACAC
Organism: Dendrobates tinctorius; assembly: GCF_039654945.1. Classification (NCBI taxonomy): domain Eukaryota; kingdom Metazoa; phylum Chordata; class Amphibia; order Anura; family Dendrobatidae; genus Dendrobates; species Dendrobates tinctorius. The sequence goes on along the minus strand of NW_027361690.1, from coordinate 67,948,574 downwards.
TGCTCTCTCCTGGTTCTCTTCCTATCTCTCTGACCGCTCCTTCAGTGTTTTATTTTCTGGCTCCACATCATCTCCTCTTGCTGTCGGGGTACCTCAGGGCTCGGTCCTTGGGCCCCCTTCTTTACTCTCTACAAGGCCCCAATTGGACATACCATCAGATTTGGCTTTCGGTACCATCTTTATGCTTTTGACACACAACTATATACGTCTTCCCCCGACCTTACCCCCGCTGTACTACAGAACGCCAGTGACTGTCTGTCCGCAGTCTCCAATTATGATGTCCACTCTCTATCTGAAACTCAACCTCTCCAAAACTGAACTTCTTCTGCTCCCGCCGTCTACTAACCTCCCTAAATCTGACATTTCCCTCTCCGTGGGTGGTACCACGATAACACTCCGATAACACTCCGGCAGCAGGCGCGCTGTCTGGGTGTTATGTTTGACACCAATCTCTCCTTCACATCCCATATACAATCTCTTGCCCGCTCTTGCTGCTTACACCTAAAGAACATCTCTAGAATCCGCCCTTTTCTCACCATGGAAACAACAAAAACCCTCACTGTAGCATTGATCCGCTCCCGCCTGGATTACTGCAATGCTCTATTAATTGGCCTCCCCGTCACTCGACTATCCCCTCTCCAGTCCATACTTAATGCAGCAGCCAGGGTCGTCCATCTGGCTCATCGGTACTCGGATGTGTCCGCTCTTCGTCAGTCATTACACTGGCTGCCCATTCATTTTAGGATCCAATTCAAAGTACTTGTTCTCACCCAGAAAGCTCTCCTCAGTGCGGCATCCCCCTACATCTCCGCCCTCATTTCTGTCTATCGGCCTAGCCGATCGCTGCGCTCTGCAAACGACTTTCGCCTAACCTCTGCACTAATCCGTACCTCCCAATCCCGACTCCAAGACTTCTCCCGTGCTGCTCCTATCCTCTGGAATGTTCTACCCCAAGAAATTAGGACTATCCACAATTTGCATAGTTTTAGGCGCTCGCTCAAAACACATTTGTTCAGAGCGGCCTATCACGTTCAATAATCAGTCATTCTATGTGTAAGTGTGCGTGTGTAGCCCATTCACTATCTCCATCCATCCTTCACTCCCTCAAGATGGCTGGACCTTCATTGTAAAGACACCGTTGTAAATACACACCTGTACTTTGTATCTCCCCCCACCTCATTGTAGATTGTAAGCTCTCATGAGCAGGGTAGTCTTATTTCGTCTTAAGGTACTGTCACACTTAGCGATGCAGCAGAGATCCCGACCAGCAATATGACGCGGTCAGGATCGCTGGTGCATCGCTAAGTGGTCGCTAGCGAGCTGCCACACAGGCAGATCTCACCAGCGACATAGCAGGGGTCGGGGGTCGCTACTTACCTGGCAGACGAGGCGATCATGACGTCCTCCCGCCCACGTCCACTCGTCGGCGCCACATGAAGCCCAGCAGGAAGCTGATGACGAGAAACGGCCCAGGACGTTCTCGCACGAACAGTGCTAGCCAGCGGGGGAGCCGGTCGAAGGTATCAGACATAGCGATATTGCTAGCAATATCGCTATAATGTCACAAAACCAGTGATGTGATAGCGGTATTGCTAGCGATATCTCTTCTTGTGACAGGCCCTTTATTTTGCTTTAATTATTGTATTGTTAACGTTGTTACTTATGACTTGTGTTTTAAAACTGTTAAACTGTAAAGCGCTTCGGAATATGTTGGCGCTATATAAATAAAGATTATTATTATTATTATTATTATTATTATGAATGTGGCCAAGTACAAAGAGCTCCTGGATGAAAACCTCGTCCAGAGTGCTCTGGACCTCAGACTTGGCCGAAGGTTCATCTTCCAACAAGGCTATGACCCTAAGCACACAGCTAATATAACAAAGTGGCTTCAGAACAACTCTGTGACCATTCTTGACTGGCCCAGCCAGAGCCCTGACCCCCAATTGAGCATCTCTGGAGAGACTTGAAAATGGCTGTCCACCAACATTCACCACCCAACCTGACGGAACTGGAGAGGATCTGCAAGGAAGAATGGCAGAGGAGAAGACTCATGGCTCTACTAGCTCAAAAGGGTGCTTCTACGCAATACTGAGCAAAGGGTCTGAATACTTATGACCAAGTGATATTTCAGTTTTTCTTTTTTAATACATTTGCAAAAGTGTCTACATTTCTAGATTTTTTTTTTTTTTCACTCAAGATGGGGTGCAGAGTGTAATTGAACTTTTTTGAATTTACCAAATGGCTGCAATGAAACAGAGTGAAAAAATTAAAGCGGTCTGAATCCTTTCCGTATCCACTGTATCCTCCATGCAGACCTTGTTTTTGACTGATTTAAATCCAAGACTGCCATCATAGAGAGAACTGGTGTGAAGTGGACAGTTTTTTTTTTTTTTTGTTTGTTTGTTTTTTTTCGTTTTTTTTTTATTCCTGTTGCTCCAGATTATAGTGTTAAATTTTGTTTTGTTTACATTTGGGGCGGAACTCGCTGGGTAATACAGAGCGGCCTATATACACCTCCCCTTGTTAAAAACCCATAAAGATTGGCACTACATAAAAAGGCTTAGCTCTCTGGTACCTTATGGCTAATTTATAAAAACCAAAAGGAATACTCAGTAGGGATAAAACAGACTACTTTTGACCTGGTGACGAGTCCTCTTTAATAGGAGTCTTCAGGCAAAAAAAAATTGTATAGAAATCTGCTTTAAATAGTTCTACAACTTGTTAGTGGACTACTTATTTTAGTAGCAAAGCCAGCCCCCCTTCCCTGTGTCTGGGTTATAGAATGGGTCTGGCTTTTTACATGTGACATGGTACTGGTGCCCATGTATTTGGTACCTTGGCACCTCCAGTCACTTTGTTTCAGAAGTCAACAGTTTATTAAATGTGTCCACACTGTTTTAATAAATTGGTCAGTGTTCGTCCTACAGAGACGGCCTGCTATTTTTGTTCTATTTTTCTCTTTTTATCCATTGTACCTTTGCTGTGGCTGACGTTAAGATTTAGCTTGTTAGGGAAGTGAATGATCTTAGAAATTCTTCAGTTATTATTGATGGCCAGAATAGGAATTAAGACGACCCTGGCACTGGTTAGTTGTAGATGGCTGACGCCACCTCTACAGCTACAGAGTTCAACCCTGATTTATTGCTACGTTTCTATACACTGTTGACTGTATGACTTCTGTGTTTTGCTCCTTGGGTGAGGTGGAGAGATGCCAGGGACTTGTACTAGATGTAAGGCCGGGAAGAGAGGCAAGTGCTTATCCAGGACTGGACGCAAGTTCCTGCTAGGAGTTGTAGTTCATTAACTTTGCGTTATTGTACTGTATCATGTGAGCTCCCTCCGTCAGTCATCAGGCTTGATCTGCTGAATATTCTATCAGTTCCCAGTTGTTTATTGGGTTTATTTTTTGGCAAGAACATAGCCATTCATTCACTAGCTGCAAGACACCTAGACACGTCACTGCAGCGTTCAGACGTATGCTATTACTGCCTGCAGCCAGTATGTGCTCTTGAATACTGTGGATGTTTGGGAAGGGAGGTGGGAGGAAATGAGACTCTTAACAGCCTCACCTGGGAACACAGCTGTCCTGCATCGCCTCAGGGTTGTATTTCACAGCTCAGCCCAAGCACAAGTTAATACACTGTACACATAGCATTTTTCTGTTTAAAGTCTAACAAAAAACTTTCTTATTGATTTCCACCCCCCGTATACTTAGCAGGGTATTGAACTGGCTGCAGATCAATAAGAGTCTGCGTCCTGAGACCGCTACCGATCACGCACTAGAACCTCAAGAATCGTGCACACCTCTGTGGGCAGGAGCGCCCCCACCTACGTTTCTATTGAATCCGTAATCTGAGGTATGAGCTCCTGTCTGCAGAGGTACCAACTCCTGATGTGGTATGGGGGTGTCTAGTACATGATAAAAGGGGGTCTTTGGACCCGAGCCTCCATCCTTCTAAAGTCAACTGAATTGCCTGCTAAATATGAAAGATCCATAAGAAACTTTAGTTACCAATTAGTATTCTCTGTAGATGCAGAAATTCTATTTCCAGCTAATGTAGCAATTAACGAATTAGAATTTTTCAGTTCATCAACAAAAGCTAGCAATACAGCACTAGAAGAGCAAGGGTATGTGCACACGGTCAGGAATTGGCAGCACTTTGGATGCAGCGCATGTCTGACGCGTTTAGAGCGCTGACGTCTATTGAACACAGGTGATTCCACATGTGTCCACTGAACCGTGCGGGAATCGCTGCGCCCAATACATTGTATGGGTGAGATTTATCTTGCAGATGGTATTTGAAAATAAAGTGCTTAGTGCCAATATAAGCTCAATATAAAGTGCCTGATGATAGAGGGGACTGCTGCAGCGAAACGTGCGTTGGGCACAGCGGTAAGCAGTCCCCTCTATCATCAGGCACTTTATATTCTTATTTTGGCACTAAGCACTTTATTTTCAAATACCATCAATTTTGCGTGCCTTGTTGGTCAATCTATGTGAAATTTTGCCACCTGGCTCCTTTTTCATTGTTCATTTTTTTGCACTTTAATATATCCAACATGGATTTATATTTACATTTAAGGGCATAGGTGCAATAATATCCTCTGTGGTGCTACTTTATGAATTCATTATTACCTGTTATCTTGTTTATTACTTACATTTGCCTGAGTACCCGGTATTATGTGTTAATTCCCTTTTGTGCAATCCTCATTCTGCTGGCTGCTAATGTAACCATGTATTATATGCTGATGTGTCATTTCTTTCCGCTCACCGCATTTACTTTCTGTTGAGAGATTATTTATTATTTCCGTAACGTTAGTAAAGATGTATGAAATTTACTACAGTCGTGTCTCCTCTCTATAGGTTTGGCAGCACATCCCTTGTTACATAAGGCAATGTGCTGCCATATGCAAACCAGTGCTTAGTACTGAGCGCCAATATGTATAAACTGTCCTATGATTAAATGTTTCTATTAACGATCGTTTGTGAAAACAGGCCTTTGGTAATGCAACAATTTCATCAAGGTCGTAAAACTATAGTGACAAGCATTCATAATTTTACGCAAGTCACACTAAAAGGCGGATCTCATAGTGCTTTTTTTTTTTTTTTTTTCTTTTATGCATAATTTTTAAGGAAGAAATGTGACTGTCCGTAATCTAGTTGGGGAAAAGTAAAGTTCTTATCTTTATACTTTTTCATCTGGTTGGCCTCTGTGAAGTTTCAGTTGTTGTTAAAAATAAAAAAAAAAAAAAGTTGCAGAAAATTGTGATTTTTCGGCTTCATGGCTTGCTCTTGAGACGTCTCGCAGGCTTTTCATTCAGTAATATATTGCAGAACTCCAGAGAGCCCCAGCGTCGCGCCCCCATCCCCCTCCTTTTCACAAGTATGTATCATAAACATCTGTATCTCATAAACATCAAATAAATTGTGGTTGCTGTGTGGGTGTGGGGACTGGTGTCAGGATTAGTGAAGCACTTCCAGCTTGTACTGTGTTTTACTGCCTGCTACGTGATAGCCGCTCACTTTCCTGCTCCACTTGTACTTTGTTTCAGTCCAGTGTAAACCACCATTTTTTTTTGTTTATCTGTAGCCAGCACAGCACGTATACCGTAGTTGTTCAATATTACTACAGGACTGAAAATGTCGCGTTTACTGAGACGTTACTAGGAAAAAAAACTACTGAAGAACACTTGTAACTATTAACCTAGAATGGCCGATCATAAACAGTGGAGGTAGATTGTTCCCAATAGTCAGGAGATTGTCCAAACAGCTAGGAACTAGTGACGTCAAGGAAATATGAGGCACCTTGCACCTCATATGTGAATTATGGTGCTTCTGCAGAGTTCCTGAGCAGTGTCACTGGTGACCCTTTTGTCTGTCGTGTAAATGTGTTTATCGACGTCAAAGTACAGGGATTAGTCCTGGCTTTGGGGAGCCTGTTAAGTTTTTATAAATGGTGCATAATTTTGAAAATGTTCTAGATAAAATGTAATAAATACAATATGAATTCCCTTATTTTTTTTATTTTCCAGCTTTCAGCTCATCGTGTCGAATACTGAAGTGCAACTCTGAATTTTGGTCAACCACCTCAAACTCCCACCACGCAGGAGCTGAAGACACGGTGGAATTTTGCACGGCACTGCGAACCTATGCTCATTGTACCCGTCGTACGGCTCGCTTCTGTAGAGGAGATTTGGCTTACCATTCAGCTGTCCATGGCATTGATGACCTCATGAGTCAACACAACTGCTCCAAAGATGGCCCCACGTCCCAGCCACGTGTGCGCACCCCACCACCATGGGACAGCCAGGAAAGGTCCGACAGCCCAGAGATTTGTCATTACGAGAAGAACTTTCATCGGCACTCTGCAACCCCTAATTACACCCATTGTGGTCTTTTTGGGGATCCCCATCTAAGGACATTTACTGACACTTTCCAAACCTGCAAAATACAAGGGGCATGGCCTCTCATAGACAATAATTACTTGAATGTACAAGTTACCAACACTCCAGTACATCCAGGATCAACTGCAACAGCTACCAGCAAGGTAAATGGAGGTTTTATATTGATATGATCACTAGATTAGCCTTTAAGGATAAACTGTAAAGATATGAGCATTTTTTTTTTTTTTTTTTTTTTATTTAGTCCAAAAACATTGATGCCATTGAGAATTTTGGCAAGCCCTGTATTCTGCAAACATTAAAGGCCCCCATAGTCATTAGACTAAGGTCTGCCAAAACTTGTTGGCCAACAGTCTGTGTATGTGTGCCTCCACGTTTCCTCTCCTCACTAAAGCCCCCGTCACACTGCTGCTGAGTCACAAGTTTTGTGACGCAACAGCGAGATCGCTGTGTGTGACATTAGCAGTGACCGGCCCCCCTGCCTGATATCGCTGATCATGCTGGAATGGCCAGGTCATTTTTTTTAATAGTTGGTCTCCTGCTGGCTAGCATGCATCGCTGCGTGTGGCAGGCGGGAGATCAGCGAGCTGGAGCCTGGTAACCAAGGTAAACATCGTGTTTCTAAGTGCCGCACGGCGCTTAGAAACCCGATGTTTACGTTAGAAACCAGGGCGCTGGTGCAGGGAGCTGGTAACCAAGGTAAACATTGCGTTTCTAAGCGGCGCTTAGAAACCCGATGTTTACCTTGGTTACCAGATCCCTGCACCAGCGCGCTGGTTTCTAACATACACAGCGGGTAACTAAGCGTCGTGCATCGCTTGTTACCCACGTGGTTCTGATCACTGGTGAGATCTGCCTGTTTGACAGCTCATCATCGATCATGTAGCGACACACTAGTGATCCTGACAAGGTCATATCGTTGTCGGGATCGCTGGTGCGTCGCTATGTGTGATGGGGCCCTAACAGATGTCTAATGAACAGAGGGACAGACCTGTTCAATTTCATTGGCCAATTATTTTGATCTCTGAAAGATAAGCCACTGTCTGAGGAGTCTGACAGTGACTTTCATAGAAAACAAAGGATGTACAGTATGTGGGGAGTCGCGAGAGTTGGCGTGCCTCGACCCATTGTTCTGCTGACCGTTATCCAATGTATATGGAAGCCTTTACTTTTTCTTAATATAGTGTCTCCTCTTATGTTGCATAGTCCTAGTTATATATTTGTTGCCTGTCTTTATAATCCTTAGAAGAAAAGATTTGTTTTAATTGTGGTTCTTACTGTCCCTATGGCAAGTTTATATATGATCTATATACATGGAGGATAGGGGCAGTTATTATAATAGCGGGCAGCAAGAACACTAACCCACAGCCAAAGCTAGTGTTATTGATTGCAACCTCTGTAAGTTAAAATAATGGGGATGAAAACTGATGTATCGGTGCAAATAAAAGTCCTTAATCAATCAGTGAATCCACTAAATATTAGGAACCTGCACCCTGCAACATCACTCAAATAAGGCATAAGTAAGGGCATACGTTGACATAACAAGGGCGAGAGAGGCATCTTTTTTGTGTCAACTTTCATTTAATAATACTGATGGTAAATTTGCAGTTGGTAGCTGCAATTTGAAGTGGTTACTTGCTCGGGACAATTCCATCTTACTGCTACTCCATACATATTAAAGTTTTCCAGTTTAAAAGGAAATGTCTGCAGTCAACTTGCACACTGTCACGATTCGGCAGTCTGAAGTCACAATGTGCTCCCTGTCAGGATTCCCCTGTGTTCCCTGTGTGGGTGGATCCAAATGTTTGCAGTTCGCAGCCTTGCGGTCACGTGCTGACTAGACTCAATACTCTATCAGTGGAAAGTCTAGTCATCATATGACTGCCCACCTGCACTGGGAATACAGGGTAATGTTAACATTGTGTGCATTTGGCAATCTGGAATCACATAGAGTGCAGGCTTTTCTTCTTAATATGGACAACACCTACAAGTTAGTTATGGCTGTCTCTCATCTAATGTATGAGGACCTTCCACCTCTCCCGTGATGCATGACGTCAGGGAACAGAAGTATGGGGCCATTTGATTTTAAATGTTCCCTTTTCCTCAATTACTTTTTAACACAGGGTGTCCTGCTGTCAGGATAGCAAGTGTTCATTTGTCCAGACCTGCACAGGCCAAATAAAGCACTACACACTGAAATATCCTCTCTAATTCATACGCTGTATATAACCGTTCCTTTAGAATGAGTGTTTCTAAAACAGACAGCTCCTTTTAATATTCAGATCCTCGTTTTACAGTTTGGAAGAATTTGCAAAAAAAAAATCGCCAAAAAATCAGTAATGAGAAAATGGTAAAATAAGGAGGAACACTTTATTTTGAGCAGACATTTTGCAAGTACATAAAGATAGCTGTCACTTTTTGTATCTTTCTCATACAATTTTGAATTCTGTACTCATTATTCAGGATCTTGTGAAACTCGTTAGACCTTTTAAAGATAGACATCTGTCCCAATAGGTGGAAGCCTGTAGATACCTGTAGGAAAATGCAGATTGTAATAAATCGTTCAGCCTTCATATCTATGTCAAGGCAAGATTTTAAATATTCATATCTTAAACTGCTTTAAAACATATTCTTTTCCCAATGATTACTGGTTGGCTGTATAAAATCCTATTGATGGGAGAATCTTCCAGACATTTTATACTTAAATGGCGTTTTCATTATCATTCCATACATATCTAAGACGCTGATCTGCTTAAATCGAAGAAACAATATTTCTCCAAATTTTATATTTCTATTCTATTTTTTTTGTTTCTTCAGATTACAATAATCTTTAAGAATTTCCAGGAGTGTGTGGACCAGAAGGTTTACCAGGCTGAAATGGATGAGCTTCCAGCTGCTTTTGTAGATGGCTCTAAGAATGGTGGAGACAAGAGTGGAGCAAACAGCTTGAAAATTATAGAAAAAGTGTCTGGGCAACACATAGAAATACAAGCCAAATATATTGGTACCACAATAGTGGTACGGCAAGTTGGCCGCTACCTGACCTTTGCAGTGCGCATGCCCGAGGAGGTGGTGAATGCAGTGGAGGACAAAGAAAACCAAGGACTTTATCTTTGCCTCCAGGGTTGCCCTCAAAACCAGCAAATTGACTTTCGAACCTTCCATTTGCAAACCCCAGATACCGGCTCTAAGAAACATGGGACTGGATCAAGTGACTCCTCATTCACCCCTCAAATGGCAGGAGCCAAATGCAAAGAAAAGCTGCCCGTTGAGGACCTCTACTTTCAGTCCTGTGTCTTTGACCTCCTTACGACAGGGGATGTGAATTTCACTCTAGCTGCTTATTATGCCTTTGAGGATGTGAAGATCTTGCACTCCAACAAGGACAAACTCCATTTGTATGAAAGGACCACAGATTTGTCATCTGGAAGTGCAGCTTCTCCATCCGGCCTGGGAATGGCCATGATTCTTGTGGCTTTTGTGTGTGTTTCAGTGTTTCTGTAATGTTGTGTTTACTGTGTAAATGAGTTGTAGTGAGTGGTTGAAGAGGTGCAGGCTCAATTACCCAAGAAGCATTTGTTTCTGTGAAAGCACAATGTGTGACTGCTATATTGACCTACTGTGTTTGATCAAGTACAACCATCACAGATCCCAGGCTTTTGGAATCGCCATTTCTTCTATGGGTTTGTTCTAGCCAAGCTATGCCAAAGCCTACAAAGAATGCAAAGGTCACCGAAGAAATGTATCTCTCACAAAATAAGGTGTCTCGCATTGCTGTAGGACATGTGTTCAACCCTTTGGGATATGAGCTGAATTAAGACCTATTTAACCTTTTCTTGTGCATCTCTTTGATGCCAGATAATTACGGCGCAAAAGTGTTGCTTGTCCATCAAATCTGCCTAGTGGAGCTAATGTGAACCATACCTCATCTATAGAAGTCACAGAGAGAAGACTTTCCTCTGGCTATCCTGGTACTGCAGATATCATGGTGGCTGTGAAGTGTAGTGTTTTGTGATTCGTCATAGGCTGTAAGTGCATGATTAATTTATTGATACTCGCTAGTATCAGACGGTTCATGACCAATGACCATTGTGTATGTGGACATGCAGCAATAAGCTTTCCCATGTCCGCTATGCCTTCATACTTGTGCTTCATACAACCAAACTTGGCTTGAAACATGCTGGTACCAAGCAGTAGTTTGTGGCTAATGAAAAATGAAATGTCAAAACCTTGAAAACTGGGATCTTAGCAGATCTGTGTTACTACGGTGCATTTTACAATGTCAGATCTCGCTGTTAAGGGAGCACTTTTATGAGTGTGTTGGTCAAGGTACATGTTGCTTCCCTTTAGCTACAGATGCATCCAGATAAGAGCCGGTAGAAACGAAATGGCAGGTAATTCAGAGAGCCTCTGGAATAGGATTCAGAGCGCTCATGTCGCCGTGGTGCCACTTCTCGTGGCCGGTTATATTGGGCTATAAATTCTAGGGGATGCATAGAAGAGCTTGGTCTTTAGACCCGTGATCATAGTACAAACTGTTTACTGGTATGACACTGATTACTGGTATGACACTGATTACTGGAGCAGATGTATAGTGTACATATAAACCTTTAGGAGTCCGATGTAAAGCAAAATAATGCAACTTGGGTTGGATATAACTTATCTCGTCTGTAAAATGTGGAACTTTTGTAGTTCTGTTGTGTGTTTTTTTTTTTTTGTTTTTTTGTTTTTTTTTAATCGTGTCACTGTAAATAGGATATCTGTAATGTGTTCCAGTGTACTAGATGTGGTAACTACTTTTCATGTCATTACATAGAATTTTAACTGACCCTAATGTGCCACGGACATGTGAAGCATGCATGGGTACATTTTATAGTTTTGTTTAAATAGCTGCAGATACTTTTTTCAGCAGAGGTGGCCATTTTTTGGTCCCACCAGTTTTTAGTTATTCAAATCGCTTAGAAACCAGCACTGGAGATATACGTTAGTTCCACCTCATGCGTGTCTTATAAATTCTTAGTAAGGCCAGTTTCACATATCCGTGCTTGGGTCGAAATTCCCGGCCCAACCGCAAGGAGTTCTTGCCTTAGCTAACTGTCTCATAGACTTGTGACATTCATCTAATGTGTGTGATTATCTTTGGCTTATCCTTTTTCTCCAAAAAATGTCACCATTTTAGTCCATTAATGAATAGTTAAAAATTTGCAAAGGACTCCATAAAATGGTTGCCCTACTAAATTACTAGTGTTTCCACTGGTTTTATCCTCCCCTTATACGAACTGCAAAATGGGTTAATTGCATCAACCTCCTTTTCTATCGGAATCGATAGTTTTTTTTGTTGTTTTTTTAAGCAACCTCCATGAATTGAAGGGCCCATATTCAGTTAAAGTAGTGGATGTACAGATATTTATTCACTAATCCACTGTGAAATAGCCATTCAGATGGCCTTCATTGTACAGTGTCTTTATGAACTTGTAACCATGGGCTAGTCCTGGATTGTATGCTTTGCAGGTAGCTGTTGGCGCTTGGGAAGGCAACAACCTAGCTTGCTTTGAACCTCATTTATCAGCATTGTGAGGATTTTTAGTGGACTTAAAGGGAATGTGCCTTCGGAAAATGATATAATGTTAGTGTTTTCATATAAAAATGTTGGATATGTAAAAAAAATATATATATACATAAAACAAAATCCAATCTGTATCAAAAATAAAAAGCAGAAATATTACAATTTTGTCACTGGCCTCTTGGGCTTTTTTAGACTGCAACTTCCTTTTGTTTCAGGAAACACAAGTACATGGCAACAATGGTCTGACCTCCAATCTTACCTTTTGTACTGAAACATAGCCTGAGCAAAGGTAATTGTGAAAGGAGTGGGCAGCAGGGGCAACTGTGACATCTCCTATTGTCATTGATGGATTCTGTGTTACCATCTGTGTATAGAGGTGTGTTACCTGTTAGGCCTCTTTCACACTTTAGTTTTTTGCATCAGTCAAAATCCGCCAAAACGACGGATTCTGGATCCGTTTCGCAGCCTGGAAAAGGAGAGAGAGAGAGAATTTTTTTTTTTTTTTTTTTTTGTCCGGCACCCAGAAAGAATTTCGGGTTAAATGAGTGTCTGGAGGATCCGCCAGAAAAAAAAAACGTTGCAAGCTCCGTTTTGAAATCTTTGAGGATGGTGACGGACAGCAACTTTTGGCGGATCCTCAAAAAAAACGGATGCAACGGACAGCAATCCGTCACAATCCGCCATTAATGAAAGTCAATGGAGAAAAAAAACGGATCCTCAAAAGAAAATTGAGGATCCGTTTTTTTCAAAACCTGGCGGATTGTGACTGATTGTAAAAAACTGAAGTGTGAAAGAGGCCTTATTGTAATCCTGCCTCTACTGATGAGGAACTTTGCTGAAAACTTTCTGAAATGACTGGAAGTAAGAGTATAAAAAAGCCCTAGTGGCCAGTATGAAAATTGCAAGATTGTATTATTTTTTTTTTAATAGATTATGCGGGGGAAAAAAATACTGTAACACAAAAACTTGATTTCAGCATTAAGGTACCATCATATTTAGCGATGCACCAGCGATCCTGACCACGATACAACCCGATCAGGATCGCTGGTGCATCGCTAAATAGTCGCTAGTGAGCTGCCAAACAGGCAGATCTCACAGCGATGTAGCGGCGGTCGTTATTTACCTGTCAGACGTGGTGATGAAGAAGTCCTCCCGCCCACGTCCACGCGTCGCTCGCCGGCGTCAGCAGGAAGTGGCCGACGAGAAACGGCCCAGGACAATCTCACGCGATAAGCGGCGGGGGAGCCGGTCGGAGGTAAGTATCACACTTAGCGATATCGCTAGCAATATCGCTGCTGCGTCACAAAATCTGTAACGCTTAAGCGATATCGCTAGCAATCTCGCTTAGTGTGACAGGGCCTTTAGGTCATTTTCTGATGACTTCCCTTTAGGGCATAGTAGGATTGTTATAAGACATTGGCGGTCCAGATCTTGTAAAGCTAAAACTTGTATAACTTTCAGTGCAGTTGGTTATGCCATAGCAATAAACCTATATTAGACATTTTTGGTTCCTGAAGCTTTTTCCCTTGTTTCTTTATGAACTCCAGGGATCCCAATGGTTGACTTGCTCCATCTTCCTTATTCATACATTAGGTTCAGTCAATGACAACATCTACCACAATTCTTGTTTGTATGTTCTTCCAAGTGCTAGTAGTTAATACAATGTGATCTGTATCCCAGCAAGCATGTTGCAAGGTGTGTGAATGTGTGTAGTTTGCTGAATATTACTTACCCATAGGATTTCCATTTGAGTTGCCTGCTCTGCAGTTCACACCACTGTCATTTATAGGGTTAATAATAAACTGGTAAATCAATGTTCCGAAAAAGTGACGCACTTTATTCTGGTTTGGCTTATCAAGTTTACAGTCTAAAATCTGCCAAGATCGACCTGACGGACGTAGAAATTGCACAATGGCAAAAGGGAAAACATGATGAAATCATTGTTCTTAGATATTCTCATTGACTCGTGTAGATACTGTAAATTATTTATTGAAAACGCAAGTAAAGGTTTTTAACATTACGCCTGGCTTTTTCTCTTTATTTCTTGAAAATTAAACCGTTTTTGTGACCCCTTAAAAGCTTAATCTACAGCGCTGTCTGATCACAAATAGGACATATGACGTGTGCCATACAGTCGTGTGCTGGCCACCAGCTTGCTGTCACCACTTGGCCATCTGTACTTTGTACTTTCTGTGGACTTCCATCTGCTATCAATGTGGAATTTCCTGCATTTCATAAAATTGGTATGCTTTTATCACGTTCCAGTTATATTCTGCATCATCTCCACCTCCAAACTGCACTGAGAACTTTAGAATTGGTTTAACGTTCAATATAGATCATTCTAAAAAGAGCGATGGGTCCCAAATAATAGGGCACATGTAAGAATCACTCTTTATAAAAGGAACCTGACTGGAGATTCATGGTCTCTGAAGAAGAGGCAGTATGAAGCACACAATGGCTGCGTTATTGCAAGGTAAAATATACTTTCAATGCCGACTATGGGTCTCAGTTGACTAGTCCATAGCCACTTCAACCCATACGGCTCCCTTAGAATCTCAGGTCTCTTACTACGAACACACAATAGATGGAGTTGTCTAGAAGTGCACAAATTACTAAGTATTTTTTTTTATTCAAAATGGCATCTGTTTGCAAGTTTTGGATAAGTTATCAATAAAAAAAAATGGTCCAGTTGGTAATCCCCCTAATTATAGAGATCTGTCATGCTGTTCTGTCCTGTCTACAAGATAGAACTGGAAACCAGTAGGTGGGATGGGGCACTTCTATGTTTGGTTTGAACAGTCATTCTGTACTGACACACACCTTTATAAACTAGCCATACACATAATAATAATCTTTTTATATAGCGCTAACATATTCCACAGCGCTTTACAGTTTGCACACATTTTCATCACTGTCCCCGATGGGGCTCGCAATCTAAATTCCCTATCAGTATGTCTTTGGAGTGTGGGAGGAAACCCACGCAAACACAGGGAGAACATACAAACTCCCTGCAGATGTTGTCCTTGGTGGGATTCGAACATAGGACCCCAGCGCTGCAAGGCGCCACCGTGCTGCCCTAACACGGCATAGCTGTCAGCTCCACATGTATAACTGCTCAGCAGACATCTATCTCTCCCAATTACCCCATATACGAGCCTTTAGCTTGATCGTTCATGTGTGGAGAGTGAGCAGATAAAGCCAGTCGCCTGATCCAACCGGATGTTACTGAAATGAAAGGATCGGCCTTGGAAATTCCCAACTACCCAATGCTCTCCCTTTACATTATTGTTGGGGCAGTGTCAGGGGGCCTCCATACATGAAAAATTGGGCCTTTACCTATAGACTGTTAAGAACATACTTGAAGAAACAAGTCTTTACATTTACACTGCTCCATGGTTAAGAAGGTTGCTGGAAAAGTACTGCTCTATGGTTAATGGAATAGCAGGTCTGATTACTGGCCAAGACTTTCAATCTCACTGATATTTACAATGTGATTTTCCTGAGTAGCTTTCCAGATTTTCCATGTATTCACTTGATGACATTGGATCACAATGCCAAGATATATAATTCTGTGCAGGAGATTGTTGATTGCAGTTATAAAAAGTCATATACTGTGTTTAAGGTTGTAATTCTGCCAAGCAGCTACACAAGTATAAAATTGATCTTCTAAGGTTTATGTTTTCGTTACGAAATAAAATATATAGACGTAATGGGAACCTAACATTACACCTACAGGAGCTTTTATGACATATCATTAAAGTCCATGGACCGAGTCATCCCCCACCTTGCAGATATAACAGCTTCCACTCTTCTGGGAAGGCTATGCACAAGGAAGTGCGGTGTGTTTGTGGACATTTTTTTTCCCATTCATTCAAGAACATTTGTGAGGTCAGGTACTGATATTGGACAAGAGGGCCTGGCTTGTAATCTCCATTCTAATTAATTCCAAATGTGTTTGGTAGTATAGAGGTCATGGCTTAGTAAGGCTAGGTTCAGATTTGCGTTCAGGAGGGCTGCGGATGGCAGCCTACTTCCTCCTTTCTTCCTTTGTGAAGCCCCGCCTACTTCTGCATGCATCCTGTTTCCCTGCGTAGGAAAATGGAGCTTCACGGAGGAAGAAAGGAGGAAGTAGGCTGCCATCCGCTGCCCTCCTGAGCGCAAATCTGAAACCAGCCTAAGGGACAGTAAAGGTCTACATCAACCTCACCCAACCAAGCCTTTTTGGACCTTGCTTTGTACTCTTGGGGCACAGTCATGATGGAAGACTAAAAGGGTATTCCCACAAAGTTAGATGCACACAGTTGTCCAAAATGTCTTCATATATTCAAGCATTAATAATTCCCTCCTCTGGATGCAAGGGGCCTATGCCCACCCCTGAAAACAACCTCATAGCAATATCCTTCCTCCAGCAAACGTTATAGTTAGCACAATACAATAGACAGATAATATTATCCATCAAATAAAGATTCGGCCATCATACAGCCATGGAGAGAAGTGTGATTCATCACGCCACAAAACATTCCATGTTTCCACTGCTCCAGGGTCCAGTGGCAGTAACATAGTAACATAGTTATTAAGGTTGAAGGGAGACTTTAAGTCCATCTAGTTCAACCCATATCCTATCCTAACTTGCCCTAACATGTTGATCCAGAGGAAGGCAAAAAAAACCCATGTGGCAACAGTAAGCTTCACATTAGGGAAAAAAATTCCTTCCCGACTCCACATGTGCTTTACACCACACATGCTTGATGTTCTTAGTCATCTTAACACTTGCACGTAGCTGTTTGGCCATGAAAATCCAATGAAACTCCCAATGAACAGATTTCGGAGCTCTGAAAATATTCTGTCAGCAGTACACTGGAGTGCACACTACTATGTAACTTTACATAAAATGGAATTGTATGTGGTCACCTACTTTGTGGCTGACTTGTAGTTTTTCCTTTTCTCCTTCACCTCATTGGGGGACACAGGACCGTGGGTGTATGCTACTGCCACTAGTGACACTAAGTGAACAGAAAAAAATTTAGCTCCTCCTCCGCAGTATACACTTTCACGCTGGCTCTAAGCGAACCAGTTCGTGCTTAGTGTCCGTAGGAGGCACACGGGTCTGTTTTTTTTCTCAGACTATATCTTTTTTTTTCTTCCTCTTTTACCATGAAGACGAGAGGGACGAATCTCCCAAACCAACAGGTGAGCATGTGGAGTGTCGCCTCCATGCATCCTCTCCTGCGACGTGGGACACTACGCCGGACACAGCCCTGACCAGACTAAGGTAGAGAAACCCTAAACTGTACAGAGGCATAAATTATAGTCCATGCGGCCCCCACTGCATCACCAATGCTAAGACTGCGGTGATGGAAGGAGGCGGACGGTCCCTCTCCTCATCCCCCATAGGGAAAGAAGGATTAAGGGTGCCTGCACCATCCTTTATGCAGCCCCCCTCTAACCTGGCGAATCTGCAATATGGCGTTTCATAGGCTATTAGCAGGGAGCATGGAAAGAAGGGAGGGCTCCTGTGGCAGCAGTATCCTCCAGCCAGCGTGAGAGCCCGGCATGCCCATTGTCTTCCCCAGCTGCGAGTGCAGCTTACAGCCACAAGCGATTAGCGCCACTTCTGGCATCACCGACGCGCCTCCCCTTCCCCATGTCCTCCGGCCAGCGCCGGAACTTTAGGCTTCGGCCTGCACTAGGCCGCGGCTGGATGTCCCGCCCCCAGGCGCGTCTATTTCCGGGAGCTCCGCCCACATGCTGACACAACCCAGGTGCCGTTTTTGAATCCAGGAACAAGCTGCAGGACTTTCGGCAGCCTTCCAGCATGCCCAGGGGCACAGGACCGGGGTAAGTGCTGCTCCCCCTTTTTTTGCATAGGCTGTGCTAATCCCTTTAAAGCTAAAACTCTGTTTTTACACCACCCCGACAGCTGCAGGCCATAGCAACTAAGGTACAGCATGTCCAGAAGGGCCAAGACTCATACGGTGTTATTCACCTCATGTACCTCCTGTCCGTCAGCTTTTCCACAGGCCCAGAGCAAGCAATTATGCGAAGCCTGCGATTCCGAACGAGCCCAGGAGCCCTCCACTGCGACCGAGCCTAGTGTACCCAGTCCCCCTGAATGGGTTTCATCTCTGACGTAGTCTATGGCATCTCTAATGAGAGCAATCGAGTCCCTTCAGGCCCCTAATAGGGGTAGGGACAGTGGTTCGCCTGTCTTGGAAGGATCCTCCACCTCACAGGAACCATCGGCCTGCAGGGGCCTCTCTCACTTGAGACAGACGAGGGGGAAATGAACCCATACGGCGTCTTCCGGCCCTTCCGGTGCCTCAGCATCCGCAAGCTCTGTCTCTCGCTCACCCTCCCCAGCGTACTATAGCGAGCACAATTTGGATTATGTTTCAGAGGGGCCCCTCAATTTGGATGCGCCTGGTTACCAGGAGACAGTTGACAGCCTCATTGAGGCCGTCAATCAAACCCTGGAAATTGATGATGAATCCACCTTGACTACATGTCACAAGGTGTAATTTAAACGGGACAAGTGGCCTCATAGAGTGTTCAGCACTCACCCAGAGTTTGAGGACATAGTGCAGCAGCACAGGGAACGGCCAGACAAGTGTTGCTCAGGGCAGAAGGCGCTGGACGCAAGATACCTGTTTGCTTCTAATCTCTGCAAAAAAATGGGCAGAATCACCACCAGTAGGACCCACCCGTGTCGCGCTTGGCTTCTAAAACCCTGCTATCTTTACCTAATGTGTCCTCTTATCAAAGATCCCATGGACCGCCTCATAGAGAGCCTTGATTGTTCAGTTTTTGAAGCTTTGGGGTGAGCTCTTTCCCCTTCCTTTGTGGCAACATGGGTGGCTAAGGTCATCGTGTCCTGGTCAAAGTTTTTAAATATAGGGTACTGACCTGCCATCAGAAGTAATTGATCTGCATAGTAGTCCAGCTGTAAGGCATCTGCTTTTGAACTTGCATGATCCTTTTACTATTGGTTCTTGTCCGTTCGAGGGGAGATCGGGTTCTCTTTTTTTCGAAAGTTGCAATCTAGATTTGTTAACTAGAATTGAAGATATTATTAATGATATTAATAATTGTTGTATTTAAAAAATTGTTTTCATTTTACACATCTCTGTAATATAACCTATTGGATTAGTTAGCCCCGTGATGTCATTGAACTTTGACATTGTGTCATCTGATCTCTTGGCGCTCAATTTTTTTAAACTTAGCGTCCTCTCAGAACTATATATACTTGTGATGCCTGTACATCTGTGTGGTATTTCCTGATGAAGGGGGCATGAGACCCCTGAAACGCGTTGAATAAAGCCACTGTGAATCTAAGACATCTCTCTCCTGGAATTTATCCCTGCAGCAGTTTTTAACTGCAAATTCCCATTGAATACATGATCACTGTCGTGTACGACGCTTGGGTCAGAGAACTGGTGTCCTCTGAGTACAAAATAGAATTTGTCAACCCCCCTCCGAAACATTTTTTTCTTTCTCATCCTACCAAAGCGGAAGCACACGCTCGGATCTTCTTCAAAGCCATCGAGTCAAGCTGAAGATATGGATGAACTCTTTATGCATCAAATGGCCAAGTTCTCCAAAAAATATGACATAGTTGTCATGGGAGATTTCAGCTATCCAGACATTTCTTGGGAATCTCTCTCAGGCAAAACTAACAGGTCAAGGAAATTCTTATCCTCTCTTGCTGACAACTTTATCTTACAAAAGGTAGGGGAGAAAACAAGGGGATCTGCTACTTTGGATCTAATCCTTATAAACAAGGAGGAAATGGTTGAGGAGGTAAAAGTGGCTGGGACCCTAGGAGGTAGCGACCATGCTATTTTAGAATTTTGGATAACTAGAGGAGAAAGACCTGTGAAGACTCAGACATCAAGGTTAGATTTCAGAAAGGCAGATTTTAAGGGATTCAGAAAGAGAATTGGAGGGATCCAATGGCTGGATATCCTTAAAGACAAAAATGTCCAGGAAGGATGGGAAATTTTGAAAAATGATATTCTCAAAGCACAATTGCTAACAATTCCAAAAAGAGGGAAGAATAGGAAGCATTTAAGGAAACAGGATGGATGAACACAGAACTTAAGCACATGCTAAAAAGGAAGAAAGAAATGTTTATAAAATGGAAAGAGGGAGGCATATCTAAAGAAGAATATAATGCTGTCTGCAGAACCTGCAGGGAACAAATCAGATTATTAAAGCTGACAATGAATTGAGGCTTGCAAGAGACATCAAAAGTAGAGATGAGCGACTTTAGTCGGATCGGGTTTCATGAAACAAAATTTGTTTCAGATGAAACTGGTCCGACTAGGGCAAAAAAAGTCGGAGTTTCGTCCGAAACCCGACCCCAATGCAAGTCAATGGGAAATAAAAGTTGGCATTGAGCGGATGACATTCATCCACTCAATGCCGACTTTTAATCCCCATTGACTTGCATTGGGGTCGGGTTTCGGACGAAACTCCGACATTTTTTGCCCTAGTCGGACCAGTTTCATCTGAAACATATTTTGTTTCATGAAACCTGGAGATATGTCAAAAGTAAAAAAAAAAAAGTCAAAGATGCTATAGGATTTTTACAGGATGAAAATGATGAAATGGTAAAACAGGATGTTGAGAAGGCTGAACTTTTAAATTCCTATTTTGCATCTGTTTTCTCTCAGAAAGGAAATGTAACATCAACTGTTCTTCACTGTCCTATTAAGGGAATAGAAGAATCCAGGATATTTATAAACAGAAAGATAGTGAGGAAACACTTAGCTAACCTAAATGAATTCAAGTCTCCAGGTCCAGATGAATTACACCCCAGAGTACTGAAGGAGATAGCAGAAGAAATTTTTTAACCCCTCTCCATAATCTTTGAAAATTCTTGGAGAACAGGAGAAGTCCCAGAAGACTGGAGAAGAGCAAATGTTGTTCCTATCTTCAAAAAGGGGAAGAAGGTGGACCCAGGCAACAATAGGCCGGTGAGTCTGACTTCTATACCAGGAAAGATCTTTGAACAAATTATTAAACAACATGTATGTCAGTACCTGGATAAGAATGAAGTGATTAAACAGTCAGCATGGGTTTGTAACTAATAAGTCATGTCAGACTAATATAATTTCCTTCTATGATGGAATCACTGATTGGTTGGATCAGGGAAATGCTGTAGATATAGTATATCTTGACTTCAGCAAAGCATTTGACAAAGTATCTCACACAATCCTTATTGAAAAAATGACTAGGTATGGAATGGACAAGGCAACTGTTAGGTGGATTCATAACTGGCTTAGTGATCGGACCCAAAGAGTGGTCGTAAATGGCTGCACATCCAGTTGGAAGAATGTCTCCAGTGGTGTACCACAGGGCTTTGTTCTGGTCCCTGTATTGTTCAACATCTTTATCAACGATTTAGATGAAGGAATTGAGGGTAAACTGATTAAATTTGCTGATGACACAAAGCTAGGAGAGATAGCTAATACTAGAGAAGAGAGAGAGAGGATTCAAAAAGATATAAATAAACTGTAGCAGTGGGCAGCAACTAACAGAATGGTTTTTAACAGGGAAAAATGCAAAGTACTATATGTGGGCAATAAAAATGAAAAATGCATATACAGAATGGGAGGAATAGGGCTAAGCAACAGCACATGTGAAAAAGACTTGGATATACTAATAGATCACAGACTGAATATAAGTCAACAGTGTGATGCAGCAGCAAAAAAAGCAAATGCAATGCTAGGCTATATTAACAGAAGCATACAGTCTAGATCACATGAAGTCATTATTGCCCTGTACTCCTCTTTGGTCAGACCTCATCTGGAATACTGTGTCCAGTTTTGGGCGCCACATTTTAAGAAAGACATCAACAAACTGGAGCAAGTTCAGAAAAGAGCAACCAGAATGGTGACCGGTCTGCAAACTCTGTCTTATGAGGAAAGGTTGCAGGATTTGGGAATGTTTAGCTTGTAAAAGAGAAGACTGAGAGGAGACTTAATAGCTGTCTACAAATATCTCAAGGGCTGTCACATTGTAGAAGGATCATCTTTATTCTCATTTGCACAAGGAAAGACTAGAAGTAATGGGATGAAACTGAATGGGAGGAGACACAGATTAGATATTAGAAAAAACTTTTTGACAGTTAGAGTGATCAATGAGTGGAACAGGCTGCCACGAGAAGTGGTGAGTTCTCCTTCAATGGAAGTCTTCAAACAGAGGCTGGACAGACATCTGTCTGGGATGATTTAGCGAATCCTGCTTTGAGCAGGGGGTTGGACCAGATGGCCCAGGAGGTCCCTTCCAACTCTACGATTCTATGATTCTATGAGTCACTCCGTCGCAACTGAGTGATCGTTCCCGTACCGGAAAATGAAAAGTTCCAGGGGTTCTATTCGAATCTGTTCGTTGTCCCGAAGAAGGATGGAACTGCAAGGCCTATTCTGGACATAAAGCTCCTAAACTGATTTGTCAGGATCAGGCATTTCCGGATGGAGTCCCTTTGCTCTGTCATTTCATCAATAGAAAAGGGGGAATTTTTAGCCTTGATTGACATCCAAGATGCCTACCTTCACATACCCATTTTTCCCTCACATCAAAGGTTCCTATGCTTGGCTGTTCACGGCATACATTACCAGTTCACAGCCCTGCCTTTCGGGTTAGCCACCACCCCCAGGGTGTTCACAAAGGTCATGGCAGCCGTCATGTCCATCCTGCATTCTCAGAGCATAGTCGTCTTGCCATAATTGGACGAACTCCTGGTCAAAGGACCGTCTTTTCGAGCTTGCGATGAATGCATCGATGTCACATTGGATACGCTTTCCTGCCTAGGCTGGTTAGAAAACTTGAAAAAGTCTTCCCCTGTTCCAGCTCAGAAGATTTCCTTCTTGGGAATGATCTTCGACACCTCCCAAGGGTTGGTAATTCTCCCTCGAGACAAGGCCCTAGCCCTCCGTCAGGGAGTCCAGACACTCTGCCAGCCAGTTCCTCGTATTGTCCGTTTCGGAATGAGAGTCCTGGGGAAAATGGTGGCAGCGATGGAAGCAATTCCGCTTGCCCAGCTTCTTCGCCCCCTGCAACATGCCCTCTTGGCATCTTGGGACAAGAGCCCGTTTTCTCTCAACCGCCCCATGCCGGCTGTCCTCCCAGGTCAGGCAGGCTCTCAGGTGGTGGACGCGGCATTCTTCCCATCTTCAGGGGAAATCCTTACCTCCGGTTCATTGGCTGGTGGTCACTACCAACGCCAGTCTCCTCGGCTGGGGAGCTGTTTTTCATCACACGGCTCAAGGACGTTGGTCGCCTTGGGAATCACACCTCCCGATCAATCTCTTAGAAATCCGGGAGATCCGACTGGCTTTGCGGCATTTTAATCATCTCCTGGCAGGTCGCCCCATCCGGATTCAGTCAGACAATGCCACGGCTGTGGCTTACATCAATTACCAGGGGGGCACCCACAGCAGGGCGGCCATGCACGAAGTGAAACACATTCTCCCCTGGGCCGAGAAGAATCACTGATCTCGGTAGTCCACATTCCAGGTGTAAAGAACTGGGCGGCGGACTTTCTCAGCCAGCAGGGTCTTGCATCCAGGGAGTGGTCTCTCCATCCCGAGGTTTTCCGACAAATTAGTCAACATTGGGGAACCCCGGATGTGGATCTGATGGCCTCCAGGTTAAACACCAAGGTGCCTGAATTTGTCGCTCGGTCCCGGGATCCACAGGCCATCGCAGTGGACGCCTTGGTTCTGCCGTGGAACCAATTTCGCCTCCCATACGTGTTTCCTCCATTACCACTGCTTTCGAAGGTCTTCAGGAAGGTCAAGTCAGAGGGGGTCCCAGTAGTCCTGGTCGCCCCAGACTGGCCTCATTGGGCGTGGTACACAGAGCTAGTGCAACTACTTGCCAAGGTCCCCTGGTGGTTATCAGATTGTCCGGACCTGCGTTCCCAAGGTCCGATCTACCACCAGAACTCAGGGGCTTCTGTGTTTAACGGCCTGGCCGGTGAGTCCTGGATTCTGCCCCAAGTCGGGTTCTCCCAGGATGTGGTCACTACAATGATTGGCGCCAGGAAGCCCGCCTCGGCAGGAATATCACCGCACCTGGAAAGTCTTTTTTGCATGGTGCAGAGACCGTGGTTGTCCTCCACTCACTTTCCCCATTCCCAACATTTTAGAGTTTCTCCAAACTGGCCTAGACTCGGGTCTAGCACCGAGCTCTCGTCCTATTTCAGTGCAGGATTGCTTCCAACCTGCAGGTAAAAACTTTCATTTAGGGGGTCTCCCACGTGGTACCCCCCTATAGAGCCCCCCTGGACACCTGGGACCTTAGCCTGGTCCTGAGTGCTCTGCAGGAAGCCTCGTTCGAACCACTGCTGGATGTCTCATTAACATACCTCTCCTGGAAGGTAGTTTTTCTCGTTGCCATAACGTCAATCAGGCGGGTTTCGGAGTTGGCTGCTCTATCCTGTCGAGACCCTTTTTTGGCCTTTCCCGGGATAAGATGGTTCTCAGGCCGGCCCCTCCTTTTCTGCCAAAGGTCATTTCCTCTTTTCACATTAACGAGGACATTTTCTTACCCTTGTTTTGCCCAGCACCAGTACACCGTGTGGAAAATGCCCTTCATACGTTGGATCTAGTGGGAGCTCTTAGGAGGTATGTGTCACGGACGGCATCCTTTCGTCAGACAGACACGTTCGTGCTCCCCAAGGGTCGTAGGAAGGGACTTGCTGCTTCAAAGTCGACTAAAGCCAGGTGGATTCGTTTGGCTATTCAGGAATCCTACCGCGTCAGGGTGCACCTGTTCCAGCAGGGATCAGGGCACACTCCACACGGGTGGTGGGTGCTTCATGGGCCCTTCGGCACCAGGCATCAGCAGAACAGGTTTGCAAGGCTGCACCAGGCATCAGCAGAACAGGTTTTCAAAACATGTAAAGTGCTGCAGATTATGTTGGCACTATAGAAATAAAATTATTATTATTATTATTATTATTATTATTATTATTAAAGCACTACAATATCCACACTCAGCCTGCAGCAGACGCAAGTCTGGGCAGAAGGATTCTCCAGGCAGTGGTAGCGCACCTATAGACAGTTGGTACTTATGGCTTAAACCTTTGGGTCAGTTTCCCACCCAGGGGCTGCTTTAGGACGTCCCACGGCCCTGTGTCCCCCAATCAGGAGAAGGAGAAATAGGGATTTTTGTGGTACTCACCGTAAAATCCTTTTCTCCGAGACGCTCATTGGGGGACACAGCACCCACCCTGTTAGCCTGATGGCTCTTTTTTTTTGTTTTCCTTTTGATAGATGGGTTTCTTGACCTGTTGAACCTGTTTAAGTTGATCCTTTTTTGTTCTCCTACTGCTTTTGTACTGAACTGGTTTGCTTAGAGCTAGCGGGTGTATACTGTGGAGGAGGAGCTAACTTTTTTTCACTTAGTGTCAGCCTCCTAGTGGCAGTAGCATGCACCCACGGTCCTGTGTCCCCTGATGAGCGTCTCGGAGAAAAGGATTTTACAGTGAGTACCACAAAAATCCCTATTTCACCTTTCAATACTACTACTCAGCTGAATATTTAGGAGGGAAGAAATGTAACAAGTTGACTTCAAAAGCTGACATCTTATTACAGGACCACACTCGAATTCAGTGAGTTCCTTTAGGATGACTATTTATTTTTTATTTCAACACATTATCCACATGCTTGATCTGATTGCAACCATTCCTGAACTATTTTTACCATGTAGAAGGGTGCACTGTCTTGCTAAAAAAAAAAAGCTGCTACCTTTAGGGTACATGCACTCATTGTGGGTTTAATGAAGATTTTCTGCTATATATCTGCAGTGTTTCAGCATAAAAAAATAATCGGCACATGTTACATACTGACAAAACACTTTGGATTTTGGTAGTCAGTTGGTTAGCTTTCACATTTGGGCCTATGACCAAGTTGCTAATATCTTTATGACTGCCCATCACATCAACTTCAAAGGGAAGGTGTCACCAGAAAATTACCTATTGTTTAAATCAAGTTTTTGTTACATATTTTGTCAAGTGTGAGTGTTGCTTTTTCACATCATTATCTGTATTAATCTCTTAGTGACAAGCTAATTTTGACCTTAATAACCAGGTAACATTTTTTAAATCTGAAGTGTTACTTTATGTGGTAACTCAGGAACACTTCAAAGGCACCCACTGATTCTGTTTGTTTTTTTCATGACATATTGTACTTAATAATAGTGGTAACATTTGTTCGATATGACTTGCGTTTTTTTGTGAAAATATTGGAAATTTGGCAAAAAATTTGAAAAGTTCGCGATTTTCAAACTTTTAATTCTAATATCCTTAAATCAGGAAATTATGTTATACAAAATAGTTAATAACATTTCCCACATGTCTACTTTACATCTGCAGCATTTTTTTAACTTATTTTTTGGTAGGAAGTTAGAGGGGTTAAAACTAAAGCTGATCAGCAATTTTTAATTTTTCCAACAAAATTTACAAAACCATTGTTTTAGGGAACACATCACATTTGAAATGACAGAAAATAACCAAAAGTGACACCATTCTAAAAACTGCACCCCTCAAAGTACTCAATACCACATTCAAGAAGTTTATTAATCCAGCGCAGAGCCCACATCTTTTCCGGCACATGTCAGCGATCCACCCGTGGCTGTTAACTAGTTAAATGCTGCTGTCAAACTCTGACAGCGTCAATTAACCTGCGCTTCCAGCAGGCACGCCGGAAATCCCGCCCATCGGCGCCCATGTTACAGCTAACCACTGCTCACTGATGCTGGGCTCACAGCAGCTCATTCATCAGTAGTTCTCAGCCTGGACAGTCGCATTTTGGCACCGTCCAGGTTGAAAACTGTTAATCCCCAGACATAGATTATTTTTGGTTTATTACAGGAGACGAGGGATTCAATGGAATGGGTGCTAGATGAGTATAAGTGTGTTTGTTATTTTTAAATAAAAATGAAAGTGTGTTTTGTTTTTATTTCAAATAAAGGACTTTACACTTGCTTTGTCTTTATTTACAATGCATAACCGCAAGAGAAGTATGCTGCCTCCCAGGTGCGAAGATCAAAGATGTGACCTATAGAATACCAAAGCTCATCAGTTCCAAGGACGTCACCCATTTCTTCTGATACATGTTGACACCAATGACACGGCAAGGAAGGACCTACCGACAATCTGCAAGGACTTTGAAGACTTGGGGAAGAAAGTAAAGGAACTGGATGCACAGGTAGCTTTTTCTTCTATCCTTTCAGTAGACGGGCATGGCACCAGGAGATGGAACAAGATCCTTGATGTGAACAACTGGCTAAGATGATGGTGCAGACAACAAGGATTCGGATCACCTGACCACGGTGTGAATTACCTGTACGACGGACAGCTCGCCAGAGATGAACTACATCTCAACAAACCTGGGAAACTCGCTTCACTCATCAGGAGGGCGTTAAACTAGAAAAAGAGGGTAGGGGAAGAAATAAGTTAGACACGAACATGAAGCCAGAAAACAGACTGATGAAGGATATAAGGTGCAGCAAAGAAGACCCAAGACAACATATTCGGAAGGGAGGTAAGAAAATGTCTGAAACAATCTACAGGGAGGAGATTGGAACAAAACAAAATCCTCTAAACTGCATGCTCGCAAATGCCAGAAGCCTGCAAACAAGATGGAAGAACAAGAAGCAGAAATATCTACAGGTAACTATGACATAGTGGGAATAACCGAGACATGGTTAATTGAAAGCAATGACTGGGCAGTTAACTTACAGGGTTACAGTCTGTTAACCCCTTTCTGTCATGTGACGTACTATCCCTTCCATGTGCCCTGGGACTTAATTCCCAGGGACGGGATAGTACGTCACAGCGATCAGCGGCGCCCATGTGGTGAGCGCTGCTGATCGCGGCCAGGTGTCAGCTGATTATCACAGCTGACCGCCCCCGACACGCTAACCCCTTGCACACCACAATCAAACACGATCGCGGTGTTCCGGGGGTTAAAGGGAAGCATCGGCAGGGAGGGGGCCCCCTCCGTGCTTCCCTGAGCCCCCCACAGCAGCGCAATGGGCAGCGCTGCTGCGGGGGGCTCCATCCCTACAGGTCCCCGGATCCAAGATGGCGACAGGGACATTCGGGGGCCTGCAGGGAGCTGGCTTCCTCAGTGCCTGCAAAGCACAGGCATGAGGAAAGCCTGTGCAGTGCCTGTGACAGATCGCTGATCTGTCACAGTGATCTGTGATGTGACAGATCAGCAAACTGTCACATGACAGCTATGTCCCCCCTGGGGCAATGTAATAAAGTTAAAAAAAGAAAAAAAAAAGAAAGGTGTAAAAATAATTAAATAATTTTTTTTAAAAATCGCTAAATAAATAAAAAAAAAAATATTCCATAATAAATTCATTTTTTGGAAATAAAAAAAAAAACAATAAAAGTACACATATTTGGTATTGCCGTGTCCGTAACGACCCGCCCTATAAAACTGTCCCACTAGTTAACCCCTTTAAAGAACCCCTTAAAAAATAAAAATAAAAAACTAAGCAAAAAATAATGATTTATTATCATACTGCCAAACAAAAAGTGCAATAACGCGCGATCAAAAAGACGCATATAAATATCCATGATACTGCTGAAAACGTGTTCTTGTCCCGCAAAAAACGAGCCGCCATACAGCATCATCAGCAAAAAAATAAAAAAGTTATAGCTCGCAGAATAAAGCCATGCAAAAATAATTATTTTTTATATAAAATTGTTTTCATTGCATAAAAGCACCAAAACATAAAAAAAACTACCTAAATGAGGTATCGCTGTAACCGTACTGACCCGAAGAATAAAAGGGCTTTATCAATTTTACCGCAGGCGGAACGGTGTAAACGCACCCCCCAAAAGAATTTAATGAAACGCTGGTTTTTGTTCATTCTGCGACCCAAAAATCGGAATAAAAAGCGATCAAAAGATGTCACGTGCCCGAAAATGATACCAATAAAAACGTCAACTCGTCCCCAAAAAAATAAGACCTCACATGACTCGGTGGGTCAAAATATGGAAAAATTATAGCTCTCAATATGTGGTGATGCAAAAACTATTTTTACAATAAAATGCGTCTTTTAGCGTGTGACAGCTGCCAAACATAAAAACCTGCTATAAATAGTAAATCAAACCCCCCGTTATCACCCCCTTAAAAATAATAAAATAAAAAAAATGTATTTATTTCCATTTTCCCATTAGGGCTAGGGCTAGGGTTAGGGCTGAGATTAGGGTTAGGGGTGTGTTGGGGTTAGGGTTGGAGTTATAATTGGGGGGTTTCCACTGTTTGGGCACATCAGGTGCTCTCCAAACGCAACATGGCATCTAATCTCAATTCCAGCCAATTCTGCGTTGAAAAAGTCAAACGGCGCTCCTTAACTTCCAAGCTCTGCCATGCGCCCAAACAGTGTTTTACCCCCACATATGGGGTATCAGCCTACTCAGGACAAATTGCAAAACAACGTTTGGGGTCCAATTTCTCCTGTTACCCTTAGGAAAATAAAAAATTGGGGGCAAAAATATCATTTTTGTGGAAAAAAATGATTTTTTTATTTTCACGCCCGGGCATTATAAACTTCCACATATCAGGTATAAGCGTACTCAGGACAAATTGCACAATAACTTTTCCAGTCCAATTTCTCCTGTTACCCTTGGTAAAATAAAAAAAATTGAACCTGAAGTATTTTTTTTGTGAAAAAAAGTTAAATGTTCATTTTTTTTAAATATTCTAAAAAATTCCTGTGACGCACCTGAAGGGTTAATAAACTTCTTGAATGTGGTTTTGAGCACCTTAAGGGGTGCAGTTTTTAGAATGGTGTCACTTATGGGTATTTTCTATCATATAGACCCCTCAAAGTGGCTTCAAATGTGATGTGGTCCGTAAAAATAAAATGGTGTTGCAAAAATGAGAAATCGCTGGTCAACTTTTAACCCTTATAACTTCCTAGCAAAAAAAAAAATTTTGGTTCCAAAATTGTGCTGATGTGAAGTAAACATGTGGGAAATGTTATTAAGTTTTTTGTGTGCTGTATCTCTGTGATTTAAGGACATAAAAATTCAAAGTTGGAAAATTGCAAAATTTTAAAAATTTTAGCCAAATTTCCATTTTTTCACAAATAAACGCAAGTTATTTGAATAAAATTTTACCACTAACATGAAGTACAATATGTCACGAGAAAACAGTGTCAGAATCACCAGGATCCATGGAAGCGTTTCAGAGTTATTACCTCATAAAAGGACAGTGGTCAGAATTGTAAAAATTGGCCCAGGCATTAACATGCAAACCACCCTTGGGGGTTAAGGGGTTAAGAAAGGATGGTAAAAATCAGAGAGGAGGAGGGGTTTGTCTTTATGTAAAGTCTTGTCTAAAGTCCACTTTAAGGGAGGATATTAACTAAGAGAAAGAGGATGTTGAGTCCATATGGGTCGAAATACATGGAGGGAAAAATAGTAACAAAATTCTCATTGGGGTCTGTTACAAACCCCCAAATATAACAAATCATGAAACGTCTACAACTAAGGCAGATGAATGAAGCTGCAACCCATAATGAGGTCCTTGTTATGGGGGACTTTAACTACTCAGATATTAGCTGGGAAACAGAGACCTGCGAAACCCATAAAGGCAACAGGTTTCTGCTAATAACCAAGAAAACGTATCTTGCAGAATCCAACCAGAGGAGCAGCACTTTTAGACCTAATACTATCTAATAGACCTGACAGAATAACAAATCTGCACGTCGTCGGGCATCTAGGAAATAGCGACTTGTCAGGGAGTCACAAAAACACTGAACTTTAGGAAGGCAAAGTTTGACCAACTAAGGCTACTTTCACATTAGCGTTTTTTAGCGCTGCGCTTCGTGCGCAATAGAAACGCATGCAAAAACACATCATGCGTTTGCGTTTTTTAGGTGCATGCATTTTAACCAGTTTCTAGCCATGTTAACTCTTAAAATGCATGCGATTTCAAACGCAGGCGTGCGCATGTCCATGCGCACGCCTGCGTTCCCATAGACTGTAATGTGTTATTTTTGCGCATTCCATGCGCAAGCGTGCGCATGCGATTTTTTTTACGCCGTTGGACGGACCCAAAAATGCAACAGGTTGCGTCTGGCATGCTTAGGCGCACAATACGAAAAAACGCATGAGCACGAAAACGCATACGAACGCGTGCAAGCGCTAGACCATGCGCCCGCCATGTTAAACATAGGGGCGCATGCGCACAAAGCGCAGCGCTAAAAAACGCTAATGTGAAACCAGCCTTAGAGATGCCCTTAATCTGGTTGACTTGGACAATGTCCTCAGAAATAAGAATACAGAAAATACATGGGAAATGTTTAAGAACATCCTAAATAGGTAATGTAAGTGGTTTATACATTGTGGGAATAAAAGAACAAGAAATAGGAAAAACCCAATGTGGTAAACAAAGAAGTAAGCGGGGCAATTAACAGTAAAAAGTAAGTATTTAAACTACTAAAGCAGGATGGCACCGTTGAAGCGCTAAAAAGCTATAGGGAGAAAAATACTTATCTAAAAAACTAATTAATGCTGAACAGAGAAGCACATTGCTAAGGAGAGTAAAACTAATCCCAAATTGTTTTTCAACTATATCAATAGTAAAAGAATCAAAAGTGAAAGTGTAGGCCCCTTTAAAAAATTGTGAGGAAAGAATGGTTGTAGATGACAAGGAAAAAGCTAATATATTAAACACCTTCTTCTCCACGATATTCACAATGAAAAATAAAATGCAAGGAGAAATGCCTAGAGACAAAGAAAACCCTATATTAAGGGTCACCATTCTAACCCAAGAAGAGGTGCAAAACCGGCTAAATAAGATTAAAATAGATAAATCTCCGGGTCTGGATGGCATACACCCACGAGTACTAAGAGAACTAAGTAATGTAATAGACAAACCATTATTTCTTATATTTAGGGACTCTATAGCGACGGGGTCTGGCACATAGCAAATGTGGTACCAATATTCAAAAAGGGCTCTAAAAGTGAACCTGGAAATTATTGGCCAGTAAGTCTAACCTCTAATGTTGGTAAAATATTTGAAGGGGTTCTGAGGGATGTTATTATGGATTATCTCAAAGAGAATAACTGTTTAACGCCATATCAGCATGGGTTTATGAGGAATCGCTCCTGTCAAACCAATCTAATCAGTTTTTATGAAGAGGTAAGCTATAGACTGGACCAAGGTGAGTCATTGGACGTAGTATATCTTGATTTTTCCAAAGTGTTTGATACCGTGCCACACAAGAGGTTGGTACACAAAATGAGAATGCTAGGTCTGGGAAAAATGTGTGTAAATGGGTAAGTACCTGGCTTAGTGATAGAAAGCAGAGGGTGGTTATAAATTATATATTCTCTAACTGGGTCGCTGTGACCAGTTGGGTACTGCAATGGTCAGTGTTGGGACATATTCTCTTCAACATATTTATTAATGATTTGATAGAAGGTTTACACAGTAAAATATCGATATTTGCAGATGATACAAAGCTATGTAACGCAGTTAATACAAGAGAAGATAGTATTCTGCTACAGATGAATTTGAGTTTAACAATGATAAATGAAAGGTTATACACATGGGAAGAAGGAATCAATATCACCATTACACACTGAACGGGAAACCACTGGGTAAATTTGACATGAAGAAGGACTTGGGGATCCTAGTTAATGATAAACGTACCTGGAGCAGCAAGTGCCAGGCAGCAGCTGCCAAGGCAAACAGGATCATGGGGTTCATTAAAAGAGGTCTGGATACACATGATGAGAGCATTATACTGCCTCTGTACAAATCTCTGGTTAGACCGCACATGGAGTACTGTGTACAGTTTTGGGCACCGGTGCTCAGGAAGGATATAATGGAACTAGAGCGAGTACAAAGGAGGGCAACAAAATTAATAAAGGGGATGAGGAGCAACAATACCCAGAGAAATTAGCAAAATTAGGATTATTTGGTCTAGAAAAAAGATGACTGAGGGGCGATCTAATAATGTATAAGTATATAAGGGGACAATAAAAATATCTCTCTGAGGATCTGTTTATACCAAGGAAGGTGATGGTCACAAGGGGGTATTCTCTGCGTCTGGAGGAGAGAAGGTTTTTCCACCAACATAGATGAGGATTCTTTACTGTTAGGGCAGTGAGAATCTGGAATTCCTTGCCTGAGGAGGTGGTGATGGTGTACACAGTCGAGGGGTTCAAGAGAGGCCTGGATGTCTTCCTGGAGCATAACAATATTGTATCTTACAGTTATTAGGTTCTTTAGAAGGACGTAGATCTGGGGATTCATTCTGACGGAATATAGGCTGAACTGGATGGACAAATGTCTTTTTTCAGCCTTGCTAACTATGTTACTATGTTACTATGTAATGCAATTATAGGGTTAGTATGGATAAGCATCTTATAGATGCCTCTCCATTATTAAGACGTGGGCTTGATGTCACCAGACAATACAAAGATGACATTAATCCCAGAAATATGAACCCCACTTGCCACCACTACAGGGCAAGTGGAAAGAGCGGGGAAAAGCAT
Source organism: Dendrobates tinctorius (assembly GCF_039654945.1). Lineage (NCBI taxonomy): Eukaryota > Metazoa > Chordata > Amphibia > Anura > Dendrobatidae > Dendrobates > Dendrobates tinctorius. The sequence goes on along the minus strand of NW_027361690.1, from coordinate 67,915,062 downwards.
CAGAATTGGGGCATCTAATAGATGTGCCTTTTTTGGGCGGCTGTGGACTGCTATTTTTAAGCTGGGGGGGTGAATATCCATGGCCAATTACCTGCCTGTGAATATCAGTCCCCAGCTGTCTGCTTTAGCAAGGCTGGCTGTCAAAAGTCGGGGGACTCCACGCCAGTTTTTTTTCTCCATTATTTATTTAAATAATTAAAAAAAAACAATATGGGGACTAGAGTTGAGCGACTTTAGTCGGATCGGGTTTCATGAAACAAAATTTGTTTCAGATGAAACTGGTCCGACTAGGGCAAAAAAAAGTCAGAGTTTCGTCCGAAACCCGACCCCAATGCAAGTCAATGGGAAATAAATGTCGGCATTGAGTGGATGAATGGGACCCACACCATTTTTTATTTATATGAGGTCTAATCCTGGACATAGGGTGGCTGTGGGGCTCTCATGCTGTACATGGGGAGGGTGTGTGGGGTTCATGCTGGACATGTGGAGGCTGTGTGTGGCTCATGCTGTATATAGGGAGGCTGTGTGGGGCTCATGCTGTATATAGGGAGGCTGTGGGGGCTCATGCTGTATATAGGGAGACTATGTGGGGCTCATGCAGTATATAGGGATGCTGTATGGGGCTCTTACAGTCTAAAAGGGCTGTGGGGGGCTCATATTATATAAAAAAGGGGCTGTTCAAATGATGTATAAGATGTCAGCATACTTAATTCTGCTCAATATTAAGTGATACAATTAATATTAATATAATTATCAATAATATACAGTTGTGGTCAAAAGTATTGACACCCCTGCAATTTTGTCAGATAATACTCAGTTTATTCCTGAAAATGATTGCAATCACAAATTCTTTGGTATTATTATCTTCATTTAATTTGTCTTAAATGAAAAAACACAAAAGAGAATGAAGCAAAAAGCAAAACATTGATCATTTCACACAAAACTCCAAAAATGGGCCAGACAAAAGTATTGGCACCCTCAGCCTAATACTTGCTTGCACAACCTTTAGCCAAAATAACTGCGACCAACCGCTTCCGGTAACCATCCGGTAACCATCAATGAGTTTCTTACAATGCTCTGCTGGAATTTTAGACCATTCTTCTTTGGCAAACTGCTCCAGGTCCCTGATATTAGAAGGGTGCCTTCTCCAAACTGCCATTTTTAGATCTCTCCACAGGTGTTCTATGGGATTCAGGTCTGGACTCATTGCTGGACACCTTAGAAGTCTCCAGTGCTTTCTCTCAAACCATTTTCTAGTGCTTTTTGAAGTGTGTTTTGGGTCATTGTCCTGCTGGAAGACCCGTGACCTCTGAGGGAGACCCAGCTTTCTCACACTGGGCCCTACATTATGCTGCAAAATTTGTTGGTAGTCTTCAGACTTTATAAAGCCATGCACATGGTCAAGCAGTCCAGTGCCCGAGGCAGCAAAGCAGCCCCAAAACATCAGGGAACCTCCGCCATGTTTGACTGTAGGGACCGTGTTTTTTTCTTTGAATGCCTCTTTTTTTCTCCTGTAAAACTCTATGTTGATGCCTTTGCCCAAAAAGCTCTACTTTTGTCTCATCTGACCAGAGAACATTCTTCCAAAACGTTTTAAGCTTTTTCAGGTAAGTTTTGGCAAACTCCAGCCTGGCTTTTTTATGTCTCGGGGTAAGAAGTGGGGTCTTCCTGGGTCTCCTACGATACAGTCCCTTTTCAATAAGATGCCAATGGATAGTACGGGTTGACACTATTGTACCCTCGGACTGCAGGGCAGCTTGAACTTGTTTGGATGTTAGTCGAGGTTCTTTATCTAACATCCGCACAATCTTGTGTTGAAATCTCTTGTCAATTTTTCTTTTCCGTCCACATCTAGGGAGGTTAGCCACAGTGCCCTGGGCTTTAAACTTCTTGATGACACTGCGCACGGTAGACACAGGAACATTCTGGTCTTTGGAGATGGACTTGTAGCCTTGAGATTGCTCATGCTTCCTCACAATTTGGTTTCTCAAGTCCTCTGACAGTTATTTGGTCTTCTTTCTATTCTCCATGCTCAATGTGGTACACACAAGGACACAGGACAGAGGTTGAGTCAACTTTAATCCATGTCAACTGGCTGCAAGTGTGATTTAGTTATTGCAAACACCTGTTAGGTGCCACAGGTAAGTTACAGGTGCTGTTAATTACACAAATTAGAGAAGCATCACATGATTTTTCGAACAGTGCCAATACTTTTGTCCACCCTCTTTTTTATGTATGGTGTGGAATTATATCCAATTTGGCTTATAGAATCATGTGGCCCCTCAGGAAAATTAATTGTTCACCCCAGTCTTACTGGAGTCATCTTAATTTGATAAGAATGTTTTATAGGTGACCTTTGGACGCACTGACCAAAAACTGAATAAAAATGGATCTAGCACACTGATGAAGAAAGATCCTTCTTTTGAATACGTAAAAGAAGACCTGTAAATAAGGGTGTTGAATGCATCTGGAACATTACTAACGTTGGTGAAACGACATTGCATAGCCACTTTGTATCACATATTCATAGCAAAGAATGCAGCCCTATTTATAATATTACTCCAGGAACACTGAAATCTTAGAATAGTGATAGAATTCTGTTAGCTTGTGCTAGACAAGCATGTCACATAAAGATTCAACAAGATTTGTTTCTATGTGACCCTGGAGTGGTGTGCAGCTTGTCTTGCAGATAAATCCATTTGATCTGTCAGGAGTTTGTATGTTCTCCTTGTGTTTGCGTGGGTTTTCTCCGGGTTCTCGGTTTATTCCCACACTCCAAAGACATCCTGATATTGCATTTAGATTGTGAGTCCCATTGGGGACAGCGATGAAAATGTCTATAAAGTGCTGTGGAATTAATGGCGCTATATAAGTGAGTAAAATAGATAAACATTTTAGATTATGGGTTCATACTTCTGTGCGCAAATGTCTAGCTGCTAAAGAGGCAACCCATGTGGCAGATATGAAGCTCTTGGGGAGAGGAGAATAGACTTAGCCCCACACACTTACCAAAGAAAAAGGATGGGAAACTGGCCTAAGGGTCATGAAGAGGAGGAAGGAAACATCAGACCTTTCTGTTTGGGGTCTCAAAACCCAGCATAATGAGGGGTATTATTTAATCTTTGCTGTGAGGCCCCTACTCTTCTGTGGTGTGCAGCTATAGTCAATTGTGCAAACTTGTGAGAGGTCATGAGAAGTCTTTCAGAACAGCAGTGTAGAAGCACTGAGAAGCGATCTTTAGCTGTTCTTCTTCCTAGCAGCATTGAAAAATGACAGGTTGGGAAGCGATACTCAGCGAAATAGCTGACAAATTATGTGAGTATAGGTGGTAATTTGCTCCATTCAGCTCTAGTAGCTACTAACCCCCAGGCTGTGAATGGGTTATCAGTTACGGCTGCATATATTTTTCACATTGTTGTACTCAGAACCTTATAAACATATCTCTAACAAAAGCAGGATCTTATCTCCTGAAGTTCTCCGTGTACTCTGTCCCTTCCCAAATAACACTTTATCTAGAAAGACTTTAAAGGTAATCTGTCACCCCATTTTCGGCCTACAAGCTGCGACCACCGCCATCAGGGGATTATCTACAGCATTCTGTAATGCTGTAGATAAGCCCCCGATGTAACCTGAAAGAAAAGAAAACAAGCTGGATTATACTCACCGGGGGGACGTGGTCCAGTGCGATGGGTGTCGCGGTCCGGTGTTGTGAGTTCATTTTACCCTTCATTACTGAGGCCCGAGGAACTCCCTCTTCTGGTAAAGAAAGGTAGTGAGCCTGATTATCAAACACCTGAGGCTGATGATGATGACTGGCTGAGTGGAGTTACTGACTGGATATAAGGCTGCCGACGCCCTTCTGCCCTGCGGGTGATTTCTCTGTGGGATCCTTGGAGACCAGTCTGAATTCCTGCTCCTCTAAAGCTAAGTTTGCTGCTCGGCCTTTTGCTTTGTGCTTTGACTTTGTTTTGCTTTGTTTTTCTGGATTTCTCCCATTCCCTGCTGGGGTGTGCTGAATTCCTTTAGCTCTGTCTTCTGAAAATACCTGAGTGCTGATTTAGTTTTTGAAGCCTAGCTGCTTCAGGGCCTTTTTCATATCAGCTTGCTGGCTTATGTCTTTTATAGGGTTTTGGCAGATTGCAGACAGCAGCCTTCCTGTCCTTTCCTATCTAGGTAGTTTTGGGGCCCCGTCTTTGCTCAGTCTATCTTTCTGTCTGTGTTAGTGTTTTCATCTTTCTTCACCGTCATTATATGTTGGGGGCTGCCTATTGCTTTGGGGTCTGCTCAGGGGCAGTTTAGATTTCCCCTTTCTTTCTTTAGGCCTATTTAATTCTACGGCTGTGATCGAGGGGTCTAGGGCATCGTAGGAACCCACCACGGCTACTGCTAGTTGTGTTGATAGGTTCAGGGGTCTGCAATCTGATAGTTGCCAACTTCTCTGGTTTTCTGGACTTAGCTTGTATTTCTGTTTTTGCCTCCTACGGTGACTCATTCATAACAGAATCACCCGCCATACCGCAGATCCTAGGGTACTCAGTAGCAGGAAAGAATTGTAAAAAAAAAAAAAAAAAGTGGTATATTTTTTCCTCTATGTCTCTGAGGCCGTAGGGGGAATTTTTTTTTCTCTCAATGGAGATAAAGCAATTGTCTGATCGTGTGGAGCAGCTCGCTGCGGAAGTGCGGGGAATTTCCGCCTACCTTGCTCATTCACATGCTGCTGAACCAAAGATTCCTACACCTGATGTATTTTTTGGAGATCGGTCTAAATTTTTGAATTTCAAAAATAATTGTAAATTATTTTTTGCCTTGAAGCCTAACTCGTCAGGGAGCCCTGCGCAGCAGGTTAAAATTGTCATCTCTTTGCTGCTTGGCGATCCCCAGGATTGGGCGTTTTCTTTGAAACCAGATGATCCTATTCTGACTAATGTGAACGCATTTTTTCAGGCCTTGGGGTTGTTGTATGACGAACCTAATGCCATTGATCAGGCTGAAAAGACCCTGCTGGCATTGAACCAGGGTCGTGATTCTGCAGAATTGTACTGTCAAAAATTCCGAAAGTGGGCAGTACTTACTACCTGGAATGATAATGCCTTGGCTGCTCTCTTTCGGAAGGGGTTGTCAGAAGCCGTAAAAGATACTATGGTGGGATTTCCTGTTCCCTCTGGTCTTGACGATTCTATGTCATTAGCCATTCAGGTTGATCGGCGTTTGCGCGAACGCAAAGCTGCACGAGAGGTGTTGCCACCTGTTGAACAAATGTCTGAACCTATGCAATGTGATAGAGTTTTTTCCAGAGAGCAGCGTCAGGAGTTCAGAAGGCGTAATAAGTTGTGTTTTTTCTGTGGAGATGCCTCGCATATTATTTCTGTCTGTCCTAAACGAGAGAAACGCTTTGCACACACGTTTTCTGTTGGGGGTGTTCAACCCAAGTTTCTTCTGGCTATTACTCTGATCTGCTCCCTGTCCACATTTTCCGCCAAGGCTTTTGTGGTTTCGGGAGCAGCCCTAAACCTAATGGACTTGGATTTTGCTAAACGTTGTGGATTTCCGATGACACCTCTGCAGATGCCTTTCCCTTTGAGGGGGATTGATGCTACTCCTTTGGCTAAAAATAAACCTCAGTTTTGGACCCAGGTGGTAATGCGGGTCGCCCCAGACCATCAAGAAAATTGCCGATTTTTGGTGTTGCATAATCTGCATGATACTATTGTTCTGGGGTTTCCCTGGTTACAAATTCATAATCCAGTTTTGGATTGGAAATCTGTGTCTGTGGTGAGTTGGGGTTGTCGGTGTGCCTTTAGTGAGGCTCCGGTGTTTTCCACCTCTCCTCAGTCGCATGATGTTCCTGATTATTTGGCGGACTTTTATGATGTAATTAGTGAGAATGAGTCTGCATCTCTGCCTCCTCATAGGAGTTATGACTGTGCAATTGAACTGAGCCCGGGGTGTAAATTTCCCAAGGGTCGGCTCTTCAATTTATCTGTACCCGAGCACGAGGCTATGCGATCCTATATTAAGGAGGCGTTGGAGAAGGGTCATATTAGACCATCCTCGTCACCCTTAGGTGCTGGGTTTTTTTTTTGTAGCAAAAAAGGATGGATCATTAAGACCTTGTATTGATTATCGTGCCCTCAACAAAATTACTGTTAAATATCAGTATCCGTTACCCCTGATTTCTGATCTATTCTCCAGAGTTAAAGGTGCTTGCTGGTTTACCAAGCTTGACCTCAGGGGGGCGTATAATCTTATTCACATTAAGCATGGGGATGAATGGAAGACGGCGTTTAATACTCCGGAGGGACATTTTGACTACCTGGTGATGCCTTTTGGGCTCACTAATGCCCCTTCTGTCTTCCAGTGCTTCATGAACGATATTTTCCGAGATTTTGTCGATAAATTTTTGATTATCTATCTGGATGATATTTTGATCTTCTCCAAGGATTGGGATTCTCATGTGGAACATATTCGGACTGTGTTCCGGATCTTGAGGGAGAATTCCCTGTATGTCAAAGGATCTAAATGCCTTTTTGGAGTACAGAGGATTTCTTTTTTGGGATTTATTTTGTCCCCGTCAACTATTGAAATGGACCCAGCCAAGGTACAGGCCATTTACGATTGGGTTCAGCCCACTTCTTTGAAGGCCCTCCAGAAGTTTTTGGGTTTTGCTAATTTTTATCGGAAATTTATAGCAAAATTTTCTAGTATTGCCAAGCCATTGACTGATTTGACTAAGAAGGGTGCTGATGTGTTAAATTGGTCTCCGGAGGCTGTTTCTTCCTTTCAGGAGCTGAAGCGAAGATTCACCTCGGGCCCGGTTTTGCGGCAACCTGATGTCTCACTTCCATTCCAGGTAGAGGTGGATGCTTCTGAGATTGGTGCAGGAGCTGTTTTGTCCCAAAAGGATCCTGTAACATCTAAAATGAATCCCTGTGCTTTCTTTTCCCGAAAGTTCTCTCCATCTGAACGTAACTATGATGTGGGGAATAGGGAACTGTTGGCCATGAAATGGGCATTTGAGGAGTGGAGACATTGGTTGGAGGGAGCTAAGCATCAAGTCGTGGTCCTCACTGACCACAAGAATTTGATTTACCTAGAGTCGGCTAAGCGCTTGAACCCTAGACAGGCTAGGTGGGCCTTGTTTTTTACACGTTTTGATTTTGTGGTTTCTTTTCTTCCTGGAACGAAGAATGTCAAGGCAGACGCCCTCTCTAGGAGCTTCTTTGCTGATTCTCCTGTGGTGACCAAGCCTGCTACCATCTTAGGCGAAGGGGTAGTTCTTTCTGCCATCTCGCCCGATTTGAGACGTGCTCAGGAAGAGTTCCAGGAGGACAAACCTGAGCGTTGTCCCAGTGGAAAGTTGTATGTTCCTGACCAGTGGAGGAAGAGAGTGATGTCTGAAGTTCATTGCTCTGCTTTGGCTGGTCATCCAGGTATTTTTGGTACTAGAGATCTGGTGAGTCGTTTTTTTTGGTGGCCCTCCTTGTCTCGTGATGTCAGGATTTTTGTGCAGTCCTGTGGGACGTGCTCCCGGTCTAAATCGTGTTCTCGCTCTAGTGGGTTGTTGATGCCTTTGCCTGTCCCCAAGAGGCCATGGACCCATATTTCAATGGATTTCATCTCTGATATGCCTGTCTCTCAAAGGATGACTGTTATTTGGGTGATTTGTGATAGGTTCTCTAAGATGGTTCATCTTGTACCACTCCCTAAGTTGCCGTCTTCCTCTGAGTTGGTGCCCCTGTTTTTACAAAAGGTGGTTCGTTTGCACGGGATTCCTGAGAACATTGTATCTGACAGAGGAGTCCAGCTTGTGTCTAGATTTTGGAGAACTTTCTGTTCCAGGCTGGGAATTCAGTTGTCCTTCTCCTCTGCTTTTCACCCTCAGACCAATGGGCAGACAGAGAGAACAAACCAGACCTTGGAGTCATATTTGAGATGTTTTATTTCTGCTGATCAGGATGATTGGGTTTCATTTTTGCCCTTGGCCGAATATGCTTTAAATAATAGAGCTAGTTCTGCCACTTTGATGTCACCTTTTTTTTGTAACTTTGGGTTTCATCCTCGATTTTCTTCAGGGCAGGTGGAGCCTTTCTGCCTGCCCAGGTGTTGACACTGTGGTGGAGAGAATGCACCAGATCTGGGACCAAGTGGTGGATAACTTATCTCTCTCCCAGGAAAAGGCCCAGCGGTTTTCCAACCGACATAGGACCATTGGTCCCCAGTTTAAGGTTGGTGATGTGGTGTGGTTATCATCAAAAAATATTGCCATGAAGGTGGCTTCTCCTAAGTTTAAGCCTAGATTTATTGGACATTACAAGATTGTGGAGATTATTAATCCGGTCTCTTTTCGTTTGGCTCTTCCTGTCACATTTAAAATCCATAATGTGTTCCATAAATCTTTGTTGAAGAGGTTTGTTGAACCTGTTGTTCCGGGGGTGGCACCCCCAGACCCTGTATTGGTTGAAGGTAACATGGAATATGAGGTAGAGAAAGTACTGGATTCCCATCTGGCTAGACGGAGACTCCAGTATTTGGTTAAGTGGAAGGGTTATGGTCAGGAGGATAATTCCTGGGTCTCTGCCTCTGATATTCATGCCAAAAGATTGGTGCGTGCCTTTCATCGGGCTCACCCTGATCGCCCTGGTGGCGTAGTTGAGGGTTCGGTGACCCCTCCTCAAGGGGGAGGTACTGTTGTGAGTTCATTTTCCCCTTCATTACTGAGGCCCGAGGAACTCCCTCTTCTGGTAAAGAAAGGTAGTGAGCCTGATTATCAAACACTTGAGGCTGATGATGATGACTGGCTGAGTGGAGTTACTAACTGGATATAAGGCTGCCAATGCCCTTCTGCCCTGCGGGTGATTTCTCTGTGGGATCCTTGGAGACCAGTCTGAATTCCTGCTCCTCTAAAGCTAAGTTTGCTGCTCGGCCTTTTGCTTTGTGCTTTGACTTTGTTTTGCTTTGTTTTTCTGGATTTCTCCCATTCCCTGCTGGGGTGTGCTGAATTCCTTTAGCTCTGTCTTCTGAAAATACCTGAGTGCTGATTTAGTTTTTGAAGCCTAGCTGCTTCAGGGCCTTTTTCATATCAGCTTGTTGGCTTATCTCTTTTATAGGGTTTTGGCAGATTGCAGACAGCAGCCTTCCTGTCCTTTCCTATCTAGGTAGTTTTGGGGCCCCGTCTTTGCTCAGTCTATCTTTCTGTCTGTGTTAGTGTTTTCATCTTTCTTCACCGTCATTATATGTTGGGGGCTGCCTATTGCTTTGGGGTCTGCTCTGGGGCAGTTTAGATTTCCCCTTTCTTTCTTTAGGCCTATTTAATTCTACGGCTGTGATCGAGGGGTCTAGGGCATCGTAGGAACCCCCCACGGCTACTGCTAGTTGTGTTGATAGGTTCAGGGGTCTGCAATCTGATAGTTGCCAACTTCTCTGGTTTTCTGGACTTAGCTTGTATTTCTGTTTTTGCCTCCTACGGTGACTCATTCATAACAGTCCGGTCTGGCACCTCCCATCTTCTAGAGATGGCATCCTCCTTCTTACTTCTGTTGTGGCTCCTGCGCAGGCGTACTTTCTCTTCCCTGTTGAGGGCAGAGTAAAGTACAGCAGTGCGCAGGCGCCGGGAGAGGTCAGAGAGGTTTGGCGCCTGCGCACCGCGGTACTTTACTCTGCCCTCAACAGGGCAGGGAAAGTGCGCCTGCACAGGAGCCGCGGCAGAATTAAGAAAGAGGACGTCATCGCTAGAAGATGGGAGGCGCCGGACCAGACCACGACACCCATCAGACCGGACCGGATGCCCGGGTGAGTATAATCTAACTTATTTTTCTTACCTTTCAGGTTTACATCGGGGGGCTTATCTACTGCATTACAGAATGCTGTAGATAATCCCCTGATGGCGGTGGTCGCAGCTTGTAGGCCGAAAATGGGGTGACAGATTCCCTTTAACAGTCTCTTCTTAAAGTGAATGTGTCATCAAATTTTTTTGTGTGTATTACATGGTTTTTTTTTATATATTTTTGGCAGTGTTTCTTTTCACATCACTAACTTTATTAAAATTGAAAAATAGAAATCTTGCAGTATTCAAACTGGCCATTGAGTTTGTTTTTATACTCATACTTCTCGTTGTTTCAGGAAACCACATGTACATTATCCACAATGAACAGACTCTTACCCCATCTTTTGTATATAAGCATCTAATGAGCGTGTGCAAAGTTCATTGTGTAGGGAAAGGAGCAGGGTCAGTTGTGACATCATGATTGATGGCTCCTGTGTTATCCAGCTGCATATAGTGGAAATACCTATCATTGTATTCCTGCCTCTGATGATATGGAAACTGATGTAAACTCTTTCTGAAAAGACAGGAATTATGAGTCTAATAAAGCTGTAAGGTACAGTATTAAAATTGCAAGATTTGTAATTTTTCTTTTTAATAAATATAGACATAGATACATTTGTTGGTACTCTTCTGTTAAAAGAAAAACCGACACCGGTCAATGAAATACTGTATATACTCGAGTATAAGCCGACCCGAGTATAAGCCGACCCCCTTAATTTTGCCACAAAAAACTGGGAAAACTTATTGACTCGAGTATAAGCCTAGGGTGGGAAATGCTCCAGAGATTATTCCCCCATATGGTGTCCCCAGAAGAAGCTCCATAGATTATTCCCCCATATGCTGCCCCCATAAGAAGCTCCATAGATTGTTCCCCCCATATACTGCCCCCATAAGAAGCTCCATAGAATATTCCCCCATATGCTGCCCCCATAAGAAGCTCCAAAGATTGTTCCCCCATATACTGCCCCATAAGAAGCTCCATAGATTATTCCCCCATAAGAAGCTCCATATTGTTCCCCCATATTCTGCCCCATAAGAAGCTCCATAGATTATTCCCCCATATGCTGCCCCCATAAGAAGCTCCATATTGTTCCCCCATATGCTGCCCCCATAAGAAGCTCCATAGATTGTTCTCACATATACTGCCCCCATAAGAAGCCCCTTAGATTATTCCCCCATGTGCTGCTGCTGCATGTAAAAATAAAAAAAATGACATACATCTCCGTCGCTAGGTGTCAGATACTCACCTGTCCTGCGTCCATGGCTGCTCACCACTATCTGCCACGTCATCGGTCAGTGACGTTCAGACTGCAGGGGGCGCGGCGTGCACTAATCACGTCACCGCGCCCTCTGCTGTCTGAAGTCACTGACCGATGACAGACAGCAGCAAGCAGCCATGGACGCAGGACAGGTGAGTATCGCTATACTTACCCGTCCTGACGCTGTCGCTTGAGTCCCCAGCTTCTCCGCGCTCTCTCTTCCTGCATTCAGCGGTCTTGTGATACCGCTCATTAAAACTCATGAATATGCGCATATTCATGAGTTTTAATGAGCGGTACCATGTGACCGCTGAAGGCAGGAAGAGAGAGCGCGGAGAAGCTGGGGGCTCAAGAGACAGCATCAGGACGGGTAAGTATGACCTGACACCCCCGCCCTCCCTCCCCCTTCGACCCCCCGGTGTATATGACTCGAATATAAGCCGAGAGGGGGACTTTCAGCCCAAAAAAACGGGCTGAAAATCTTGGCTTATATTCGAGTATATACGGTAACTTAAGACTCAGAAAACTAAATTTCAAATTAAATTTACTGAATATCAACTAATGAAAATCAGACAGTGCTTTTGAATTGTGGTTCAACAGAAAACATAAAAAAAATAATGAAAATGACCTATGCAAAAATGATGGCACTGCTAGAAAAGATAAAAAATAATTTTATCATAGGAACATGTTAATCTAATTTGTGTCTTGTAATTAGTATCACATGGTACCTGCAAGCATGTAATCAGTCAGTCTTCTTATATTAAGGGTGAAAAGTAGGGAAGGTGACCTGACGGACGGACTAGTCAGAGTGAAGAAGGAAAGGTTTGCACAGTGTAGGTAGGTGTCAGTTATTACAGTGGGGAAACAGCTAGGAAAGTGTAGTGGACGTGCAGTACCTTGGGTTGACCATTAGATGGCAGGGAGGAGTGTGAGCAAAGGTCTTGACATCAGCTTAGGGCTTTAGAAACCGTTGGTCATGGGGGGCGGGGTTACAGTGACAGGGGACCGGGAGAGCTATAAATACTGAGGGAGGGTTCCAGAAGGTTCCAGTCCCCAGGGGGAGCTCCAGTGACAGGAGGACTGCGACAGTCTGTGCGCTGTGAGGAGAATCTAAACCAGGGGGACTGAGGAGAGAGAACGTCAGGGGGGTGGTCCTGACAGGAAGGACCGCAGAAGGGACGAGGCATTGGGTGTGAGACACCATATTTGACATGACGACTGATCAGTGGAAGCACTGTTGGTTTACGGGCCTAAGGCGGCCACAGTGACGGACCTGTCAGGAGCGTCGACGAGTGAAGAGGGGATGGTGTACGCACACGCGTCCCCAGTTCAGAGTACGGTGTGTGAGAAGCGGCCCTGGAAACAGAGGGCCGTGAGGTAAAGAAAGTGCGGTGTGCTCTGAGGCCGTCAGACGGACGGCAAGTGAAATAAACTTGGACCTGTTGCACCCAGAATCTGCCTCCATCGTGTCTCTGTTTTTATCTCTGCGCGGTAAGAAGAGGGACCACCCCCCCAGCTCGGCCCACCGACCTCTACATGTATCCAATTGAACATGGACCAAAGAAAACTAAGGACAGAGCTGTTTCAGGAAATTAGAAAGAATATTATAGACAAACATGTTAAAGGTAAAGGCTATAAGACCATCTCCAAACAGCTTGATGTTCCTGTAACTACAGTTGCCCGTATTATTAAGATGTTTAAGGTCTATGGGTCTGTAGCCAACCTCCCTGGTCATAGCCACAAGAGAAATATTAATGACAAATTGAAAATACTGATAATGCAAATGCTTACGAAAGGGCCTAGATCAACTTTCAAAGAGATTAGAGGTGAACTCCAAGGTCAAGGTATATCAATCTCAAATCACACTATCCATTGCTGCCTTGACAAAGTGGACGTCATGGACAAAGTGGACTTCATGGAAAACAACTGACGGAGGAAACTACTGTTGAGAGCAAATAATAAAAAAGAGAGACTCGCATTTGTCAATATGCATATTGACAAGCCACAAAATTTCTGTGGGGAATTTCTTTTGGACAGATGAGACAAAACTGGAGTTTTTTTTAGAAAGTCACATCAGCACTTTGTTAACAGATGCAAAATGAAGCATGCATAGAAAAGAAGATTGTACCTACTGTGAAACATGGAGGTGGCTCAGTAATGTTTTGGGGCTGCTTTAATCTGGAACAGGGTACAATGAAATCTCAAAATTATCAAGTGGAAAAATATATATTTTTGTACCGTGTTAGCCAGTATTTTATAATTATTATTTATATTATGATATTCTATGCCTGATGAAGAGATCTGAGTAGTCTCGAAAGCTCGCAATTTGTTACCATCTTTTCAGTTAGTCATTAAAAGGTATCAACCACTGAGGACTCTCAATTCTGAATATTTTTCAAAATTATCAAGACAGTCTAGAGTGACAAGTGCTGCACAGAGTCATATGGCTTGCACTGAGTTGCAGGTCATGAGTCTCCCAACAGGATAATTACCTAAAACACGCAGCTAAAACATCCAAGAATGGTTAAACACAAAACATTGGACAATTCTTATGTGGCTTTGATGAGTCCTTATCTAAATCTAAATCCTACTGAACATCAATGGAAGGATCTGAAACATGTAGTTTAAGGAAGGCACCCTTCAAACGTGAGACAGCTGGAGCTGTTTTGCTAATGAGAAGAGGGCCAAAATACCTGTTGACAGGTCCAGAAATCTCAGTAAGAGTTACAGAATTTGTTTTCTTGAATTGATTGCCTCAAAAGGTTGTGTAATAAATTATCTGACATCATTTTTGTCCATGCCAGTTTTTTTTATTTTCTGTTGAGCCACTATTCAAAAACAGGGTTTGATTTTCATTTGATGATATTCAGTAAATTTAAATTGTAAATAAATTTTGCTACTTTCATATTATTTCAATGACCATTATGGGTTCTTCTTTAAGAGTAGGCTTCAAACAAATCATATGATCACACTGTTGATGTCACTCACCTATGCCGCAAAGGCAATGAATGTCGGTACGGTAAGCACTCCAATGAACCTCAAGAAACTCAAGTGGGAAATCTTGAGAGGGGACAGTATAGGGGAAGGGGGGAGAAGGAGTTTGAGGAGGCAGTAAGGGGAGGGGGAAATGTGTGGGTAGACAGTATGGAGTGTGGGGAATTTGTGAAGAAACAGTACGGGGAGTGGAGGGGGAAATGTGTGAGGAGAAAGAATGGGGAGGGGGGAATGTGTGAGGAGACAGTATGGGGAGGGAATATGTGAGAAGACAGTATGGGGAGGGTTGTAGGGAAATATGAGAGAAGACAGTATTGAAAGGGTAGGGGAAATGTGTGAGAGTACAGTAGGAGTAGAAATCTGTGAGGAGTCACTAGGGGGAAGCATGAGGGAACAGTATGGGGTAGAATGTATGGAAGGATAAATGTGTGTTGTGAAGAAAACAATGAGGGGGCACAGTATAGAGACTGGGTAGTGTGGGTTGCAGTATAGAAAGGGGAAGCATGAGGAGACAGTGTGAAAGGGGACAGTATGGAGCAGACAGTATGCAGGAGGGGGAGTATGAGGATGGGGCACAGTATAGAAACTGAGCAGTATAGGCAGCACAGTGTGAGGGGACAGTGTGAAAAGGAAGCGGAGCAATACTTTAAAGGAGAGGACAGTGTGGGGTAGTATTTTCTACAGGGAGTACAGTAATTATTCAGGGGCACAACATAGGACATTTGTTTTGCCTCATAGATATGCCTCAGAAGACCGGAGAAGACGCAAGTCTACAGAGACGAGCTATGGATATGAAAATTCATCTTGGCATCTGGAGAGGATGTAGAAGAAAAGAAAGAGAATAACTCCAATCAGAGAAGATTTCACTTATAAGATACCTGTATGCAAATGTTTATTTGTGATATTGTGTGGGTTTCACCAGTACTGTGGTTACTGTATGGTCGGCAGACGAATTATGTTTGTTAACACAAACTCCCAGTATCCTCTTACATTGTTAAGGAAATACTGGGAATTGTAGCTTCATGTGATAAAATTGTATATGGAGCTGCCCCGACTTTACAAATGATCGCTGTATTAATCTTGGTGATGTATTCATGCACTAATGGTTGTTTTGGTGATGTATTTATGTACTGCTAGCGATTCTGGTGATGTGTTCATGTATTGATGGTGACTCTGGGGATGCATTTCTGTACTGATGATGGTTTTGCTGCTATTCATTTACTGACAGTGGTTCTGGTGATGTATTAATTTACTGTTTATGGTTTTGGGGATGTATTTCTGTACTGATGGTGGTTCTGCTATTATATTCATTTACTGACGGTTCTGGTGCTGTTGTAATTGCTGCAGCCGAGTCCTGGCTGGAAGAAATTGTCATGTTGGTCTGGGCCAGGTGGAAAAGATGGGAAAAGTGAATGACTCCTCGACAAAGGTCGTCAACTGTAAGTCACTATCTGTAACTGTAATATAAACTCTTACATGTTAATAATAATATCGTTGTTGCTCTTTGCAGAGTTTTTTGTTTAGTAACAGCGCAGTTATCTTCTGATATTCTCCTACATCCACCATATCAGGGTGCGCCACCATAGTGGTAATCAGGGTTACATGGTTAGGGGCCCACTCAGAAGTTTCGTCCCCCTGAGCTGAACCCCTGGCAACGCATCTGCTCCCCTTCCTTCTGAGCCCAACAATGTGTCTAAATGCAATTAGCATCCACATGTTTGGCATTGCTGTAGTGAGGAGTGCCTGCTTAATTTACATGGTGCATATTTCCAGAAGTGCAAGCTTGGCACAATTTTTTGCCACTAAGCAGGTATATTGCAGTTTTCAATCTATAATATCCGGGCCTGTATTAGCCACTAGGCACTGGAGGGCAGGTCCCTATGGTGGTAAACCCCCGATCCCTTTGCTGGACCAAGTAGCAAAACTAGCTTTTTTTAATGTTTTTTTTGATGTTTAAACTCAGCAGGGGCAATGGAGCATTAAACAGCTTACTGCCCAAATGGAAGAAAATACTGCTGAGTGATACAAGAACCGCGATGACGTCATGATCATATGACTCGAGGAGAAGGAGCCACCTAATTTTGCCACCTAGAAGCAACAATATGTTAAAGATGATGATGGAGGAGATGGGGGCACTTGTGAGAAAAAATGACGGTACATGGTGAGTGCAGGGTCAGGGGCAGACATTCCGCCGGTGCAACCGGTGCAGCTGCACAGGGGCCTGGAGGTGGAGAGGGGCCTCTGCAGGGAGGCTAATAATGAGGGCAATCTGGCATGTTTCTCCAGCCCCGAGGCTCCGGGGGGGCCAATGGCTAGATTGTCCTCATGTGCGCAGGCAGGGAGCGATCCCTGCAGCTCCGCTGCCTACAGTAGAAAATGGCAGCGGAGTGGAGCTGCAGGGATTGGCCTCTGCTTCCTTCCAGTGCTTTCTGTTTGACACAGCCACGCGGCTGGATGATGTCAACATTCAGCACCAGCCTGTGTCAGACAGAAAGCTGCCGGTGACGATGATAATGCAGCTGCAGGAGAACATGCGGAGAAGTACGTGCTGGTGCATTATTTTTTTTAACAATACATGTGGGGGTGGACAATGATGCGGGTCGTGGAGAGGGCAATGATGGAGGTGGTGGAGAGGGCAATGATGGGGGTGGTGGAGATAGCAATGATGGAGGTGGTGGAGAGAGCAATGATGGAGATGGTGGAGAAGGCAATGATGGGGTGGTGGACAGGGCAATGATGGAGGTGGTGGGGGAGAGAGCAATGATGGAGGTGGTGGAGAGAGCAATGACGGAGGTTGTGGTGGAGAGGGCAATTATGTCAGGTATTGGGATGGGAGTAAGGGGGACTTATAATGGACTTATGAATAGTGGGTGGGGAAGGAGGACATTAGATATGGATGTAAAATGAATAATGAATTGGGTTGTGGAGGATGGTGCTAAGCTCCTGATAGTGTCCACCTCCATCTCACAATTCATTGTGATGCTATCGGTGACTTAAAATTTATTGGGGAGTGGGAGAGGAGGCGGTAAGGTGCATAGGACCTGGGTCAATTCACATTGATTAGAGTGCTTTAAACATCCTAGATCTTAGGCCTACAGATATGATGGTTTATTCAAGATATATATATAGCTATATAGAGATTTTTTTCCTCCTCATTTTTTTTGTGGGCGAAGATTCTGTCAGGAACTTGTAATGAATTGTGAGGTGGCATAGAATGCTCAGTACTTGGTAGCGTCTTCTCCCACCCCCAAATTCATTATGATGCTATCAAGTACTTACAATGAATGGGGGGAACACAGGATTGGGACTAGGGCTCCTTTGGGTACGGACAGTATTCAGACCCCTTTAAATTTTTCACTCTTTGTTTCATTGCAGCCATTTGGTAAATTCAAAAAAGTTCATTTTTTTCTCATTAATGTACACTCTGCACCCCATCTTGACTGAAAAAAACACGGAAATGTAGAAATTTTTGCAAATTCATTAAAACATAAAAACGGATATATCACATGGTCATAAATATTTAGTCCCTTTGCTAAGCATTGAGTAGAAGCACCCTTTTGAGCTAGTACAGCCATAAGTCTTCGTGGGATT
This sequence comes from Dendrobates tinctorius, assembly GCF_039654945.1. Lineage (NCBI taxonomy): Eukaryota > Metazoa > Chordata > Amphibia > Anura > Dendrobatidae > Dendrobates > Dendrobates tinctorius. The sequence goes on along the minus strand of NW_027361690.1, from coordinate 67,897,395 downwards.
AATGCAACAAGTTTTTTACACCTGGATTTGGGGATCCTCTGCCATTATTCCTTGCAGATACTCTCCAGTTCTGTCAGGTTGGATGGTGAACGTTGGTGTACAGCCATTTCCAGGTCTCTCCAGAGATGCTCAATTGGGTTTAGGTCAGGGCTCTGGCTGGGCCAGTCAAGAATGTCCACAGAGTTGCTCTGAAGCCACTCCTTTGTTATTTTAGCTGTGTGCTTAGGGTCATTGTCTTGTTGAAAGGTGAACCTTGTGCCAAGTCTGAGGTCCAGAGCACTCTGGAAGAGATTTTCATCCATGATATCTCTGTACTTGGCTGCATTCATGTTTCCTTCAATTGCAGCCAGTAGTCCTGTCTCTGCAGCTGAAAAACACCCCATAGCATGATGCTGCCACCACTATGTTTCACTGTTGGGATTGTACTGGGCAGGTGATGAGCAGCGCCTGGTTTTCTCCATACATACCACTTAGAACTTTTTGGTGATAATTCTATCTTCATCTCATCAGACCAGAGAATCTCATAGTCTGGGAGTCCTTCATGTGTTTTTTTTTAGCAAACTCTATGCAGGCTTTCATATGTCTGGCACTGAGGAGAGGCTTCCATCGAGCCACTCTGCCATAAAGGCCCGACTGGTGGAGGGATGCAGTGATAGTTGACTTTGTGGAACTTTCACCTAACTCCCTACTGCATCTGTGGAGCTCAGCCACAGTGATCTTGGGGTTCTTTACCTCTCTCACCAAGGATCTTCTCCCACAATTGCTCAGTTTGGCTGGATGGCCAGGTCTGGGAAGACTTCTGGTGGTCCCAAACTTCCATTTAAGGATTATGGAGGCCACTGTGCTCTTAGTAATCTTGAGTACTGCAGAAATTCTTTTGTAACCTTGGCCAGATGTGTGCCTTGCCACAATTATGTCTCTGAGCTCCTTGGTCAGTTCCTTTGACCTCATGATTCTCATTTGGTCTGACATGCACTGTGAGCTCTTATATAGCCAGATGTGTGGCTTTACAAAACAAGTCCTATCTGTTTAATTAAACACAGCTGGACTCCAATGAAGGAGTAGAACCATCTCAAGGAGGAAATGGACAGCATGTGACTTAAATATGAGTGTCTGAGCAAAGGGTCTGAATACTTATGACAATATATTTCAGTTTTTCTTTTCTAATACATTTGCAAAAATTTCTACATTTCTGGTGTTTTTCAGTCAAGATGGGGTGCAGAGTGTACATTAATGAGAACAAAATGAACTTTTTTGAATTTACCAAATGACTGTAATGAAACAAAGAGTGAAAAATTTAAAGGGGTCTGATTACTGTATATACTCGAGTATAAGCCGAAATTTTCAGCCCTTTTTTTAAGGCTGAAAGTGCCCCTCAAAGCTAATACTCGAGTCATATACCAGGGGGTCAGTGGGAGAGAGGGAGCATGGGTGTCAGATCATACTCACCCCCTCCTGGCACGGTCTCTGCAGCCCCTGCTTCTCCCATGGTCTCCGGTGCCTATGTTCAACGGTCACATGGTACTGCACATTAAAGTCATGAATATGCACATATTCATGATTTTAATGAGCGGTACCATGTGACCGCTGAACACTGGAAGAGCTGAGGTGCCAGAGACCATGGGAGAAGCAGAGGCTGCAGAGATGCGTCAGAAGGGGGTGAGTATGATGGGGAGGTCGGGGGAGCCATGCTACATTCACCTGTCCCCGTTCCACCGCCACGTGCCACTCTGTCCTCCGTGTCCTCTGGATGTGACATTCAGGTCAGAGGGTGCGATGATGTAGTTAGTGCGCACCCTCTGCCTGAACAGTCACTAGCAGAGGACCCGGAAGAAAGAGTGGCATGCGGCGGTGGAATGGGGACAGGTGAATATCGCAGGTGCCGGGGCCCTGAGCCAGCGGCGACACCGGCACCTGTCCCCCATAGCGCGTCGGTGTCCCCACCTGCTCAGGACACCGGCACCTGGCCCCCACTGACGAGAGGTGAGTATGTCATTTTTTTTATTCGCAGCAGCAGCATATGGGGCCTATTCAATGGAGCATCTTATGGGGCCATAACATTTATGGAGCATCTTATGGGGCCATAACCTTTATGGAACAGCATATGGAGCATATTCTATGGACCATCTTATGGTGCCATCAACTTTTATGGAGCAGCATATGGGGCATATTATTCTATGGAACATCTTATGGGGCTATAACCATTTTGGAGCATCTTATGGTGCCATAATCTTCATGAAGCATCCTATGGGGCCATAACCTTTATGTAGCAGCATATGGGGCATATTCTATGGACCATCTTATGGTGCCATCAACCTTTATGGAGCAGCATATGGGGCATATTATTCTATGGAGCATCTCATGGGGCTATAACCTTTTTGGAGCATCTTATGGGGTCATAACCTTTATGGGTTATCATATGGGGCCATAAGCTTTATGAAGCAGCATATGGTGCATATTATTCTATGGAGCATCTTATGGGGCCATTATTAACCTTTGGGCATCATTATATGGGGTGCATTTTGTATGGAGTATCTTATGGGGCCATCATGAACTGTATGGAGCATTATATGGGGCTCCTGATTCAATATGAATATTCAAAAACATTTAACCGACTGATGTCTCAATTAATTTTACTTTTATTGGTATCTATTTTTATTTTTTAAATTTATCAGTAGCTGCTGCAGTTTTTTGTAGCAAAATTAGGGACCTCAGCTTATATTCGAGTCAGCTTATACTCGAGTATATACGGTACTTTTCGTACCCGCTGTATAGCCACACACACACACACATACCGTATTTTTCGGACGATAAGATGCACCGGACCATAAGACGCACCCCAATTTTCAGAAGGAAAATAGGGAAAAAAATAATAATGTGTCAAATGGGGGTCCGTCTTACAGTCCGAATTCAGCTTACCTGGGAAGGGATCCGGCACAGGTGGAGGAGTGGTCACAGGGGTCATTCAGTGCTCAAGGCTGGTGCGGTGGCGGCAGCTCTGTGCTGGGGCAGGTGGGCTGTGCTGGGGCAGGTTGGTTGTGCTGGGGCAGCTAGGCTGGGCTGTGCTGGGGCAGCTGGGCTGTGCTGAGGCAGCTGGGCTGAGCTGGGGCAGGTTGGTTGTGCTGGGGCAGCTGGGCTGTGCTGGGGAAGCTGGGATAGAGCAGCTGTGCTGGGCTGGGGCAGGTGGGCTGTGCTGGGGCAGGTGAGCTGTGCTGGGGCAGCTGTGCTGGGCTGGGGCAGGTGGGCTGTGCTGGGGCAGTTGTGCTGGGCTGGGGCAGCTGTGCTGGGCTGGGGCAGGTGGGCTGTGCTTGGGCAGCTGTGTTGGGCTGCAGCAGCTGTGCTGGGCTGGGGCAGGTGGGCTGTGCTGGGGCAGGTGGGCTGTGCTGGGGCAGGTGAGCTGTGCTGGGCTGGGGCAGCTGTGCTGGGCCAGCTGTGCTGGGGCAGGTGGGCTGGGCTGGGGCAGCTGGGGTGGCGGGCTGTGCTCCAGTGCAAGGGCGGTGGCTCCGCCGGCATTTCCTCAAAGCCCGGAGGCCCCCCGCATATTTGTTGCTGGCTACTGCCATGTTGCGGTGGCCTCCGGGAACATGGACGCCGGAAAGATGGCCGCCGGTCCAGGGACGGCGCATGTGCAGGTTCAGATCTCGTCCCGAGATCTCGGGAGACGAGATTCAAATCTCGGCAATGAGATCTCATCCCCCGAGATCTCGGGACGAGATCTGAACCTGCGCATGCGCCGTCCCAGGACCGGCGGCCATCTTCCCAGTGTTCATGTTCCTGGAGGCCACCGCAACATGGCAGCAGCCAGCAACGGATGTGCGGGGGGCCTCGAGGAAATGCCGGCGGAGCCCCCCACAGAGCACAGAGAGCCGCTACCCCTGTACCGGAGCACAGCCCGCTGCCACCACCGCACCACAGAGCCCCGCGGCACCCGCACCAGCCACCAGCCATGGACGGATGAAAATATATTGCGACCATAAGATGCACCCCCCACTTTCCCCCAAAATTTTTGGGGAAAAAAGTGCGTCTTATGGTCCGAAAAATACGGTAAATATATCTTGCATAGTCTCCTTTGTTATGTATATTGCCATCCCCTATTACACAGTGCCCTCTCTTATGTACCGCTCCATCCCTTACATATAGGATTACAGTATATAGAGCCTTGTTTTTTATTACATACTGTCCTCTCCTGTTAGATATATAATGCAATGATGGCTGATGGAGCATGGGAAAGCTTCTTTTTTAATGGATGAGCTGATGTACTGGTCTTCTGGTCAACGGCTTCTCCATCAGTAGTCATTTTATACCTACCAAGAGAGGACTATGTAATTAAAGAGGGCGCTGTGAATAACAAAAATAACAAGAATACACTATGTAAGAGACAGTGCTGTACATAACGGCAGAGGAAGTTATATAATAGAGGACGGCACCATATAAAACTAGAGAGGATGGTACATAATAAGAGATGGTGTTATACATAATAAAAGCGGAAACTATGTAACTAAAGATGACACTATACATAATAAGTAAGTACCAACCTCTTGTGTGGCACGGTATCAAACGCTTTGGAAAAATCAAGATATACCACGTCCAATGACTCACCTTGGTTCAGTCTATAGCTTACCTCTTCATTAAAACTGATTAGATTGGTTTGACAGGAGCGATTCCTCATAAACCCATGCTGATATGGAGTTAAACAGTTATTCTCATTGCGATAATCCAGAATAACATCCCTCAGAAACCCTTCAAATACTTTACCAACAATAGAGGTTAGACTTACTGGCCTACAATTTCCAGGTTCACTTTTACAGCCCTTTTTGAATATTGGTACCACATTTGCTGTGTGCCAGTCCTGTGGAACAGACCCATCGCTATAGAGTCCCTAAATATAAGAAATAATGGCTTGTCTATTACATTACTTAGTTCTCTATCTCACACACCCTGCACCCTGTTAGATCCCTGTATCTCACGCATCCTACACACCCAGACACCCATCTATCTTACAAACCCTGCACCCTCTCCAAACAGTCTCTCATACACCCTGCACCCCCTCGCACCCGTCGATCTCATGCACCCATCTATCTCAAGCATCCTGCACCCCCTCTATCTCACATTCCCTACACCCATCAATTTCAATCACCCTGCACCTCTTTGCACCCCTCTCTCTCACACCCCCTGCAAACCTCTGTCTCATACACCCTGCACAACTCTGTCACAGTCTGCACCCGTATATTTTACAAAGCCTTCACTCCCACACTCTTCAGTAAGTTTGGACTCCCATAACCTACACTGCACCCCTCTATCACATACAGCCTGCACAGGGGCGAACACAGACATCTAGGGGCCCTCTATGCAAGAAATGTGTCTGGGCCCCCCTCCTTTTATGGTGACAAATCTACAGATATTTATATTTATATACAGTATTATATATATATAAGTATCTAATATATAAAGCTCAATGTGGGTGTGTATGTACAGTTAAGTCCATATATATTTGGACAGAGACAACACTTTTCTAATTTTGGTTCTAGACATTATCACAATGAATTTTAAACAAAACAATTCAGATGCAGTTGAAGTTCAGACCTTCAGCTTTCATTTGAGGGTATCCACATTAAAATTGCATGAAGGGTTTAGGAGTTTCAGCTCCTTAACATGCGCCACCCTGTTTTTAAAGGGACCAAAAGTAATTGGACAATTGACTCCAAGGCTATTTCATGGACAGGTGTGGGCAATCCCTTCGTTATATCATTCTCAATTAAGCAGATGAAAGGCCTGGAGTTGATTTGAGGTGTGGTGCTTGCATTTGGAAGGTTTTGTTGTGAAGGAAACATGCGTTCAAAGGAGCTCTCCATGCAGGTGAAACAAGCCATCCTTAAGCTGCAAAAACAGAAAAAAACCATCCGAGAAATTGCTACAACATTAGGAGTGGCAAAATCTACAGTTTGGTACATCCTGAGAAAGAAAGAAAGCACTGGTGAACTCATCAATGCAAAAAGACCTGGGCGCCCACGGATGACAACAGTGGTGGATGATCGCAGCATAAACTCCATGGTGAAAAGAAACCCCTTCACAACAGCCAAGCAAGTGAACAGCACTCTCCAGGAGGTAGGCATATCAATATCCAAATCTACCATAAAGAGAAGACTGCATGAAAGTAAATACAGAGGGTTCACTGCACGTGCAAGCTACTCATAAGCATCAAGAATCAAAAGGCTAGACTGGACTTTGCTAAAAAAAAAAATCTAAAAAAGCCAGCACAGTTCTGGAAGAACATTCTTTGAACAGATGAAACCAAGATCAACCTCTACCAGAATGATGGAAAGAGAAAAGTATGGCGAAGGCGTGGTACAGCTCTTGATCCAAAGCATACCACATCATCTGTATAACACAGCGGAGGCAGTGTGATGGCTTGGGCATGCATGGCTGCCAGTGGCACTGGGTTACTAGTGTTTATTGATGATGTTACACAGGACAGAAGCAGCCAAATTAATTCTGAGGTATTCAGAGCCATACTGTGTGCTCAGATCCAGCCAAATGCAACCAAACTGATTGGTCGTCGTTTCATACTACAGATGGACAATGACCCAAAACATAAAGCCAAAGCAACCCAGGAGTTTATTAAAGCAAAGAAGCGGAATATTCTTGAATGGCCAAGTCAGTCACCTGATCTCAACCCAATTGAGCATGCATTTCACTTGTTAAAGACTAAACTTCAGACAGAAAGGCCCACAAACAAACAGCAACTGAAAACCACGGCAGTGAAGGCCTGGCAGAGCATCAAAAAGGAGGAAACACGGCGTCTGGTGATGTCCATGAGTTCAAGACTTCAGGCAGTCATTGCCAACAAAGGGTTTTCAACCAAGTACTAGAAATTATTATTATTATTTATTATTATAGCGCCATTTATTCCATGGCGCTTTACATGTGAGGAGGAGTATACATAATACATTTAAGTACAGTAATCTTAAACAATACAAGTCACGACTGGTTCAGAATGAGAGAGGACCCTGCCCACGAGGGTTCACAATCTACAACGGGATGGGTGAGGATACAGTAGGCGAGGGTAGAGCTGGTCGTGCAGCGGTTTGGTGGATCGGTGGTTACTGCAAGTTGTAGGCTTGTCAGAAGAGGTAGGTCTTCAAGTTCTTTTTGAAGGTTTCCATGGTAGGCGAGAGTCTGATATGTTGTGGTAGAGAGTTCCAGAGTAGAGGGGATGCACAGGAGAAATCTTGTATGCGATTGTGGGAAGAGGAGATAAGAGGGGAGTGCAGAAGGAGATCTTGTGAGGATCGGAGGTTTCGTGCAGGTAAGTACCGGGAGACTAGGTCACACATATACGGAGGACTCAGGTTGTGGATGGCTTCGTATGTCATGGTTAGGGTTTTGAACTGGAGTCTTTGGGTAATGGGGAACCAGTGCAGGGATTGACAGAGGGGAGAGGCCGGGGAATAGCGGGGGGACAGGTGGCTTAGTCGGGCAGCAGAGTTAAGAATAGATTGGAGGGGTTCGAGAGTGTTAGAGGGGAGGCCACAGAGCAGGAGGTTGCAGTAGTCAAGGCGGGAGATGATGAGGGCATGGACTAGGGTTTTTGCAGATTCTTGGTTGAGGAATATATGGATCCGTGAAATATTTTTGAGTTGAAGTCGGCAGGAAGCGGAAAGGGCTTGGATATGTGGTTTGAAGGAGAGATCAGTGTCAAGGATAACCCCGAGGCAGCGAGCTTGTGGGACTAGAGAGAGTGGGCAGCTGTTTACTTTAATGGATAGGTCTTTTGGGGGGGTCACGTGAGATGGGCGAAAGATGATGAATTCTGTCTTGTCCATATTAAGTTTTAGAAATCTAGCGGAGAAGAAGGATGAAATAGCAGACAGACATTGAGGGATTCTGTTTAGTAGGGAGGTGATATCTGGTCCAGAGATGTAGATCTGTGTGTCATCAGCATAGAGATGATACTGAAAGCCATGAGATTCTATGAGCTGTCCGAGGCCGAAGGTGTAAACGGAGAAGAGCAGGGGCCCTAGGACTGAACCTTGCGGGACTCCGACGGATAGGGGGCGCGGTGAGGAGGTGGTGTGCGAATGGGAGACGCTGAATGTCCGGTCTGCTAGGTATGACGCAATCCAAGATAGGGCCAAGTCTGTGATACCAAGAGATGAGAGGGTCTGTAGTAATAGGGAATGGTCCACTGTGTCAAAGGCAGAGGACAGGTCCAGGAGGAGGAGGACAGAGTAGTGTCGCTTGGCCTTGGCAGCTAGTAGGTCATTGGTGACCTTAGTTAGGACAGTTTCAGTGGAGTGGTGTGGCCGGAAGCTGGATTGCAAGTGGTCAAGGAGGGAGCAAGAAGAGAGGTGGGAGGATAGTTCAAGATGGACGTGTTGTTCCAGTAGTTTTGAGGCATAGGGGAGAAGTGATATAGGGCGATAGCTAGATACAGAGGATGGGTCAAGAGAGGGCTTTTTGAGGATAGGTGTGATTGAGGCATGTTTAAAGCTTGAGAGGAAAACACCAGTTGTTAGTGATAGGTTGAAGAGATGGGTTAGGGTTGGGATGAACACTGTGGTGAGGTTTGGGATGAAGTGGGATGGGATCGGGTCAAGTGCACAGGTAGTGAGATGTGATCTTGAGAGTAGAGTGGAGAGTCGATCTTCTGTAATGGTGGAGAAGTTGGTTTTGGAGGAGGAGGGCAGGGCAGGTAGGAGGAAGGGCACTGGGGGCTGTTGACCAAAACTGTGTCTGATGTTATCAATCTCCTTGAAAAATGAGGCAAAGTCTTCAGCTGAGATGAGTGGAGAGGGATGAGGTGCTGGGGGGCGGAGGAGAGAATTGAAGGTGTTGAATAACTGTTTAGGGTTGTGAGACAGGGATGATATGAGAGATGAGAAGTAGGTTTGTTTTGCTGTAGCGAGTGTGGCCTTGAAAGTAGTGAGGGACTGTTTGAATGTGATGAAGTCCTCATTGGAGTGAGATTTTTTCCATCTCCGCTCAGCAGCCCTGGAAGCCCGCCTCAGTTCTTTGGTCAGACTGGTGTGCCAGGGCTGTCTGTTGATTTTGAGAGTTTTGGTATGTTTGAGAGGGGCAACTGATTCCAAAGCTACAGCTATTGTGGTGTTATATAGAGTGGCAGCGGCATCCGCATTGTGTAGGGAACTTATGTCTGTAAGAGGGAGGACGGATTCAGACAGTGAGTGTAGATCGAGGTGTTGAAGATTTCTGCGAGGGTGTGCGAGTTTTTGAGGTGGGGATTGTGGACCTGAGGAGGAGAGGGAAGAGAATGTAAGTAGGTTGTGGTGAGAGAGAGGAAGAGGTGAGTTAGAGAGGCTAGATAGGGGGCAGAGGCGGGTGAAGATGAGGTCTAGTGTGTAGCCATCTTTGTGAGTGGCTGCAGAAGACCATTGAGTGAGGCCGAAGGAGGAAGTGAGAGATAGTTTAGTGGCAGCAGAGAGGGAAGTGTCAATGGGGATGTTGAAGTCACCCAAGATGATAGTGGGGATATCAGTATAAAGGAAATGGAGTAGCCAGGTGGTGAAGTGGACAAAGAAGGTGGTGGCTGACCCTGGAGGGCGGTATATGACAGCTAGTTGGAGGTTGGAGGGGGAGTAGATGCGCACAGAGTGCACCTCGAAGGAAGGGAGGGTAACAGAGGGTGGGATTGGGGTGAAGGAGCAGTTATCTGACAGGAGAAATGAACATTTTATTTACAATTATTTAAACTGTCCAATTACTTTTGGTCCCTTTAAAAACAGGGTGGCACATGTTAAGGAGCTGAAACTCCTAAACCCTTTATCCAATTTTAATGTGGATACCCTCAAATGAAAGCTGAAAGTCTGAACTTCAACTGCATCTGAATGTTTTGTTTAAAATTCATTGTGGTAATGTCTAGAACCAAAATTAGAAAAATGTTGTCTCTGTCCAAATACATATGGACCTAACTGTGTGTGTGTGTGTGTGTGTGTGTGTGTGTGTGTGTGTGTGTGTGTGTGTGTGTGTGTGTGTGTGTGTGTGTGTGTAAGTCCGGGATTGACATCCACACCGTCGCAGCTACAGCCACAAAATTTGGCACAGTCACACGTCTGGACCCCGAGAGCGTCATAGGCTATGTTGTGAGGCGAAATTTTAACCCCGCGCGTTCCAATTCACCAAACAATTTTGCTCTATCTACATAATGGGGAAAAAGTGTGTGTATCAAGCCATCCCCCTCATTATGATGTCATAATGGTTGCCATGGCGACGCTGATATCATCATAGGTTGCAAGCCCCGCCCCTCATTATGATGTCATAATGGTTGCCATGGCGACGCTAATGTCATAATAGGTTGCAATGGCGAAGATGCTGTCACAATGGTTGTCATGGTGACAATGATGTCTTAATAGGTTGCAATGGTGATGGTTATGTCATAACGGTTGCCATGGTGATGATGATGATGTCATAATGGGTATATGGGCATGGGACTATGGGATGGAGGATGTGTGATGGGTATATGGGCACTTGACTATGGGATGGAGGATAAGTATGATGGGTATATGGGCACGGACCTACGGGACGGTGGATATGTATGATGGGTATATGGGCACGGGACTATGGGATGGAGGATAATTATAATTTGTTATAACTTACCACAGTTAGTTACTATGCCCGGGCAGCGCCGGGCTCTTCAGCTAGTATATATATATATATATATATATATATATATATACAGTTAGGTCCATATATATTTGGACAGAGACAACATTTTTCTAATTTTGGCTCTAGACATTACCACAATGAATTTTAAACAAAACAATTCAGATGCAGTTGAAGTTCAGACTTTCAGCTTTCATTTGAGGGTATCCACATTAAAATTGGATGAAGGGTTTAGGAGTTTCAGCTCCTTAACATGTGCCACCCTGTTTTTAAAGGGACCAAAAAGTAATTGGACAGATTAAATAATTGTAAATAAAATGTTCATTTCTAGTACTTGGTTGAAAACCCTTTGTTGGCAATGACTGCCTGAAGTCTTGAACTCATGGACATCACCAGACGCTGTGTTTCCTCCTTTTTGATGCTCGGCCAGGCCTTCACTGCGGTGGTTTTCAGTTGCTGTTTGTTTGTGGGCCTTTCTGTCTGAAGTTTAGTCTTTAACAAGTGAAATGCATGCTCAATTGGGTTGAGATCAGGTGACTGACTTGGCCATTCAAGAATATTCCACTTCTTTGCTTTAATAAACTCCTGGGTTGCTTTGGCTTTATGTTTTGGGTCATTGTCCATCTGTAGTATGAAACGATGACCAATCAGTTTGGCTTCATTTGGCTGGATCTGAGCACACAGTATGGCTCTGAATACCTCAGAATTCATTTGGCTGCTTCTGTCCTGTGTAACATCATCAATAAACACTAGTGACCCAGTGCCACTGGCAGCCATGCATGCCCAAGCCATCACACTGCCTCCGCCGTGTTTTACAGATGATGTGGTATGCTTTGGATCTTGAGCTGTACCACGCCTTCGCCATACTTTTCTCTTTCCATCATTCTGGTAGAGGTTGATCTTGGTTTCATCTGTTCAAAGAATATTCTTCCAGAACTGTGCTGGCTTTTTTAGATGTTTTTTAGCAAAGTTCAGTCTAGCCTTTTGATTCTTGATGCTTATGAGTGGCTTGCACCGTGCAGTGAACCCTCTGTATTTACTTTCACGCACTCTTCTCTTTATGATAGATTTGGATATTGATACGCCTACCTCATGGAGAGTGTTGTTCACTTGCTTGGCTATTGTGAAGGGGTTTTTCTTCACCATGGAGATTATTCTGCGATCATCCACCACTGTCTTCCGTGGGCGCCCAGGTCTTTTTGCATTGATGAGTTCACCAGTGCTTTCTTTCTTTCTCAGGATGTACCAAACTGTAGATTTTGCCACTCCTAATGTTGTAGCAATTTCTCGGATGGGTTTTTTCTGTTTTTGCAGCATAAGGATGGCTTGTTTCACCTGCATGGAGAGCTCCTTTGAACGCATGTTTCCTTCACTGCAAAATCTTCCAAATGCAAGCACCACACCTCAAATCAACTCCAGGCCTTTTATCTGCTTAATTGAGAATGATATAACGAAGGGATTGCCCACACCTGTCCATGAAAAAGCCTTGGAGTCAATTGTCCAATTACTTTTGGTCCCTTTAAAAACAAGGTGGCACATGTTAAGGAGCTTAAACTCCTAAACCCTTCTTCCAATTTTAATGTGGATACCCTCAAATGAAAGCTGAAGGTCTGAACTTCAACTGCATCTGAATTGTTTTGTTTAAAATTCATTGTGATAATGTCTAGAACCAAAATTAGAAAAATGTTGTCTCTGTCCAAATATATATGGACTTAACTGTGTATATATATAATGTAAGACAGCGCTTACTGCATGTGTTGGGCGACACTCGCCCGGCAACGGGAATCAGTCACACAGGAACGATTTTCTCCATTAAACAGTCCGTGCGGTTTATTATCCACTCATAAACCACTGTTTATACAAACACATACATCACATGTAGTTCATAGTACACGACTTCCTTCATTTGACCGACACTACACCCGCCAGTCCTCCTCTTACTAGTTCCCGGGGTGTCCGTGCGCCGTATCAATGTCTCTACTCACATAGCATTACCTGACATTAAATCGCAGTCTCTAATCATGCTGGACCTCACTTTGTCCAGTTACCATGGGTGACCGCACAGTTCATAGTAACCCCTTTTGTTCGAGGTTCCAGGAGCTCCGCTCCATTCACTGACCTCCTGTCAGTCCTGGTTCCCAGGGAAGCTGCCTAGCTGGGATCACCGTCCCGGACAATGCCTTGCTCACCAGGCCACCTGACAGTTCCAGACCCTCAGAAGGATGGTAGCTTCCCCTACACAGTGCCATCACAGACTCTGCCAGTTCCTGGTCTCACCCTGCGCTCTTCAGGAATCCAGTCCATGCATATGACCTTCCAACACAGCGGCAATCCAGGTCCACGGCATCACCATGTGCTTTTCAGGAAGTCAGGACCTTCCAACACACAGGCCTTCCAGGACCATACATCACAGACCATGTGACCAGACCTCAGTCATAATATATTACTGTAGCTACCCCCATAGGTGGCAGGTGTGTGTGTGGTTAGCCAGTCCTGCCCAGCTCACGGCTAACCCTGTAAGCCCCCCTTAAAACTAAACAAACACTTGTGGGACTACAGGTCCCAGAACAACATTTTGGCTTACAGCGCAGAAGACACCCTCCGTCTCTGCGACACATACCGGCCATTCACAATGACGTCAGTCACTGTCTCACCATCACAGTTACTCCTGCGAATGCCACACCCTCCCATGTCCTCAATACGCCTACATGTGTATCCTGAGGAGAACATAAAGCACCCCCTAGCTGTAACAGGAGTCACTGCCTCACATAAACCAGGGGCCTCAAGACCAGGCACCCATGTCACCTTGCCCTACCAGTTGAGAGGGCCCTCTGAGTCGTATTTCAGCATCAGCACTTGAGACGTAGTCCATCACTGTCACTTTGTTAAACCTGCCCCAGCGGTCAATATGTAGGTCTTGAGCTTTAGCCCCTGAGTCACAGTCTGTCTGTGTCACCAGATCCTTTTTATCACTACTCTTTCCAAGTGCGCCCCTTCACCCGACTTTTCTCTCCATGGCCGCCTCCTATGGTCGGTTTGGTCATAAGAGCCACGTACAGTCGAGCTTACTGTCTGATCTGAGTCTGAACCTTTGTCACAACGTCTCCTGCCTATGCTACTCAGCACTGAGTTTACCGAGGAGTGACTACTTATAACCCTTTTAGCTTCAGATTGCATACTGCTAGTCTTTAGAGAACCCCTTCATCTCTTTATACCTTGGGTTGGAAGCGATCACCTTCTTCTTTCCAACTCCTGTAGCTGAACCTAAATCTGCAGTTTAACCTCTCTCAGCTGCTCTACCTCTCGTAGGTAGGTCACCCGATATTCCAGAAGCTTTCGGATATTTTTAAGGCTTTCCACTGAGCCGACAATGATGAATGTTGCAGACGATTACTACGTCTAAGATGGTGTACAGTTGTGGCCAAAAGTATTGACATCCCTGCAATTCTGTCAGATAATACTCATTTTCTTCCTGAAAATGATTGCAAACACAAATTCTTTGGTATTATTATCATCATTTAATTTGTCTTAAATGAAAAAACACAAAAAGAATTGTCCTAAAGCCAAATTGGATATAATTCCACACCAAACATAAAAAAGAGGGTGGACAAAAGTATTGGCACTGTTCGAAAAATCATGTGATGCTTCTCTAATTTGTGTAATTAACAGCACCTGTAACTTACCTGTGGCACCTAACAGGTGTTGGCAATAACTAAATCACACTTGCAGCCAGTTGACATGGATTAAAGTTGACTCAACCTCTGTCCTGTGTCCTTGTGTGTACCACATTGAGCATGGAGAAAAGAAAGAAGACCAAAGAACTGTCTGAAGACTTGAGAAACCAAATTGTGAGGAAGCATGAGCAGCCTCAAGTCCATCTCCAAAGACCTGAATGTTCCTGTGTCTACCGTGCGCAGTGTCATCAAGAAGTTTAAAGCCCATGGCACTGTGGCTAACCTCCCTAGATGTGGACAGAAAAGAAAAATTGACAAGAGATTTCAACGCAAGATTGTGCGGATGTTGGATAAAGAACCTCGACTAACATCCAAACAAGTTCAAGCTGACCTGCAGTCTGAGGGTACAACAGTGTCAACCCGTACTATCCGTCGGCGTCTGAATGAAAAGGGACTGTATGGTAGAAGACCCAGGAAGACCCCACTTCTTACCCCGAGACATAAAAAAGCCAGGCTGGAGTTTGCCAAAACTTACCTGAAAAAGCCTAAAACGTTTTGGAAGAATGTTCTCTGGTCAGATGAGACAAAAGTAGAGCTTTTTGGGCAAAGGCATCAACATACAGTTTACAGGAGAAAAAAGAGGCATTCAAAGAAAAGAACACAGTCCCTACAGTCAAACATGGCAGAGGTTCCCTGATGTTTTCGGGCTGCTTTGCTCCCTCTGGCACTGGACTGCTTGACCATGTGCATGGCATTATGAAGTCAGAAGACTACCAACAAATTTTGCAGCATAATGTAGGGCCCAGTGTGAGAAAGCTGGGTCTCCCTCAGAGGTCATGGGTCTTCCAGCAGGACAATGACCCAAAACACACTTCAAAAAGCACTAGAAAATGGTTTGAGAGAAAGCACTGGAGACTTCTAAGGTGGCCAGGAATGAGTCCAGACCTGAATCCCATAGAACACCTGTGGAGAGATCTAAAAATGGTAGTTTGGAGAAGGCACCCTTCAAATATCAGGGACCTGGAGCAGTTTGCCAAAGAAGAATGGTCTAAAATTCCAGCAGAGCATTGTAAGAAACTCATTGATGGTTACCGGAAGCGGTTGGTCGCAGTTATTTTGGCTAAAGGTTGTGCAACCAAGTATTAGGCTGAGGATGCCAATACTTTTGTCTGGCCCATTTTTGGAGTTTTGTGTGAAATGATCAATGTTTTGCTTTTTGCTTCATTCTCTTTTGTGTTTTTTCATTTAAGACAAATTAAATGAAGATAATAATACCAAAGAATTTGTGTTTGCAATAATTTTCAGGAAGAAACTGAATATTATCTGACAAAATTGCAGGAGTGTCAATACTTTTGGCCTCAACTGTACGTGCCCTATAAAATACTTTTCTCAGTGTGGGTGCATTTGTTTATTGCTATAAATTTTTTTAAAGGGGTGGTCCGGCAAAAATATATAAATAACCTATCCAAAGGAGGTCTGTCCACTGGGGACTGCTGTGTATGGAGATTTGTTTTATGCTCATTAGAATGGATTATCACTGTGACCATCAGTTCATTCAGCACAATAGAAAGTGAATGGAGCACTGATTGATCATCCGACTTTTGGCTCTATCTTATAAAAGGGTAAAAAGTGCTTTTCTTGGGATAAAAATAACCTGATCTGCTGATCGGTATGGGACACCCATCAATCAGTAATTTTTCAACTATCCTGTTAGGTGATGACTAGAGTTGAGCGATACCGTCCGATACTTCAAAGTATCGTATCGGATGGTATCGGCCGATCTTTAAAAAAAGTATCGGTATCGCCGATTCCGATACCGGAAGTCCCATTCAAGTCTATGGGACTTCCGGTATCGGAATAAGAAAAACCCTTTCCTGCCCTTGTACAGCCTCTCTGGGGTCTGTACGGGCCTTTCGGGGGGCTGTGCCGGCCTGCCAGGGGGTCTGTGCAGGCTCCGGTGGTCTGTGCCGGCCTGCCGGTGGTCTGTGCAGGCTCCGGGGGGCTGTGCCGGCCTGCCGGGGGGCTGTGCCGGCCTGCCGGGGGGCTGTGCAGGCTCCGGGGGGCTGTGCCGGCCTGCCGGGGGGCTGTGCCGGCCTGCCGGGGGGCTGTGCCGGCCTGCCGGTGGTCTGTGCAGGCTCCGGGGGTCTGTGCAGGCATCGTCCGATGGGACTACAAGTCCCATCGGGCGATGCCTGCTACCATGACAGTGATTGACACATTAGCCAATGATGGGACAGTAGTAGTCCCATCATCCGGCTAATGTGTTAAATGTAAAAAAAAAAAAAAAAAAATTACATGCTACATACATACAACATGCATACTACATACATGCTACATTCATACTACATACTACATACATGCTACATTCATACTACATAAATACTACATGCAACATACATACTACATATATACTACATGCAACATACATACTACATATATACTACATGCATGCTACATACATACTACATGCTACATACTACATATATACTACATGCATGCTACATACTACATGCTACATACATACTACATATATACTACATGCATGCTACATACATACTACATGCATGCTACATGCATGCTACATACATACTACATACATGCTACATACATACTACATATATACTACATACATACTACATACATACTACATGCATGCTACATACATACCACATATATACTACATGCATGCTACATACATACTACATGCATGCTACATACATACTACATGCTACATACATACTACATATATACTACATGCATGCTACATACTACATGCTACATACATACTACATATATACTACATGCATGCTACATACATACTACATGCATGCTACATACATACTACATGCTACATACATACCACATATATACTACATACATACAATACATTCATACAATACATACATAGACATACAGTACATATAACATAGAGTAACATACTTACCAATACTTGTCACATTGTTCCCCGAAGCCATTGTCTTTTCCGGGATAAATATTAACATAACAAACCACAAAAATACTCACCCACGATCCGAAGCAGTCCACGAGTGTGTCCCACGACGATCTTGGGTAGAGAACTGCAGCATCAGATGATGCTGCCGTTCTCTACGGGCTGCAGGAATCCAATGACGGAAGGTAGGTATCCTTCCGCACTGTATTCCTCCACCACTTAAAAAAAAAAAAGTCCCTAGTCTCACTTTATGCCATTGCTGTGTGGGAAATTCCCACACAGCAATGGCATAAAGTGAGACTAGGGACTTTTTTTTTTTTTAAGTGGCGGAGGAATACAGTGCGGAAGGATACCTACCTTCCGTCATTGGATTCCTGCAGCCCGTAGAGAACGGCAGCATCATCTGATGCTGCAGTTCTCTACCCAAGATCGTCGTGGGACACACTCGTGGACTGCTTCGGATCGTGGGTGAGTATTTTTGTGGTTTGTTATGTTAATATTTATCCCGGAAAAGACAATGGCTTCGGGGAACAATGTGACAAGTATTGGTAAGTATGTTACTCTATGTTATATGTACTGTATGTCTATGTATGTATTGTATGAATGTATTGTATGTATGTAGTATATATGTGGTATGTATGTAGCATGTAGTATGTATGTAGCATGCATGTAGCATGCATGTAGTATGTATGTAGCATGCATGTAGCATGCATGTAGTATGTATGTAGTATGTATGTAGTATGTATGTAGCATGCAGTATGTATGTAGCATGTATGTAGTATGTATGTAGTATATATGTAGTATGTATGTAGCATGTAGTATGTATGTATGTAGCATGCATGTAGTATGT
Source organism: Dendrobates tinctorius (assembly GCF_039654945.1). Lineage (NCBI taxonomy): Eukaryota > Metazoa > Chordata > Amphibia > Anura > Dendrobatidae > Dendrobates > Dendrobates tinctorius. Next base: position 67,879,301 of record NW_027361690.1, on the reverse strand, counting down.
ATGTGGTATGTATGTAGCATGTAGTATGTATGTAGCATGCATGTAGTATATATGTAGTATGTATGTAGCATGTAGTATGTATGTAGCATGCATGTAGTATATATGTAGTATGTATGTAGCATGTAGTATGTATGTAGCATGCATGTAGTATATATGTAGTATGTATGTAGCATGTAGTATGTATGTAGCATGCATGTAGTATATATGTAGTATGTAGCATGTAGTATGTATGTATGTAGCATGCATGTAGTATGTATGTGGTATGTATGTAGCATGTAGTATGTATGTAGCATGCATGTAGTATGTATGTAGTATGTATGTAGTATGTATGTAGCATGCATGTAGTATGTATGTAGTATATATGTGGTATGTATGTAGCATGTAGCATGAATGTAGCATGTATGTAGTATGTAGTATGCATGTTGTATGTATGTAGCATGTATGTAGCATGTAATTTTTTTTTTTTTTTTTTACATTCAACACATTAGCCGGATGATGGGACTACTACTGTCCCATCATTGGCTAATGTGTCAATCACTGTCATGGTAGCAGGCATCGCCCGATGGGACTTGTAGTCCCATCGGACGATGCTTGCACAGACCCCCGGACATCAGCACAGCCCCCCGGCAGGCCGGCACAGCCCCCCGGCAGGCCGGTACAGACCCCCACAGGGTGCACAGACCACCGGCAGGCCGGCACAGCCCCCCGGCAGGCCGGTACAGACCCCGGGCAGTCCACACAGCCCCCCGGCAGGCCGGCACAGCCCCCCGGCAGGCCGGCAGAGACCCCCGGAAGGCCCGAAATGACGGCGCATCATGATGCGCACACACCGCGCATCATGATGACGTCAGGCCGTCAATCAACTGAACTTCCGATTCCGATGCCGACTTCCGATATTGAAAAAATATCGGAAGTCGGTATCGGAATTCCGATACAGCAAGTATCGGCCGATACCCGATACTTGCGGTATCGGAATGCTCAACACTAGTGATGACTTATGTTCACTAGACAATCCCTTCATTATTACATTGATTAGAAAGAGTCTAGACTATCGGAAGAGCATGTGTACATTTTACTTGGCCACGGCATCTAGGCGAAGAATGGGGAGGAGGCCAATTTTTATATTACTTAACTGCCTTCTGTTCGGTCTTGAGCCATGGCGACTTGATGGATGAACTCTCTGTAGGAAGATCAATCTTGTGGAAGTCTAGATAGATACACCAGCAGGCCCGTATTTGCCACTAGGTACCAAAGGTCTGGTGCCTAGGACGGTGAGCTGAGGTGGCGGCAGTAAGATGAGGTGCAAAAATAATGTTTTTTATTTCTGAGACCTTTCCTCTAGACTGTATAATAAATACAGATCTAGGAAAGAGGAAATGGGAGGGAAAACATCAATATCCATAATTTTGCATACAACAACCACTATACACCAAGTAAACAGTCCATAAAGAAAATGATTGAAATATATCATCCAAGTGACCATAGCCTAAAATGACATAATGTTGCTTACCCATGATGAGGGAGGATAGGTGAGCCCACTACGCTTTTCCGACATGTTTCGCGAATTTGCTTTCTCAAGGGGAAGCATCACAAGCTTAACATCCTAGCAGCTATTTCTGTTATTTTTCTCTAGTGCCAATTAGAGAGGCGAATCTACACTTCGGTCCGAGCCATTGATGTCCACTTCTGCCAGCCGCCATTACGACAGCTATTTTTATCTTGGTTATAAAAAAAGTTAAATCTTTAGAGGTAACTTACATAATGCCATAAAATTAAAAACTCATGAGTAATTGCAATACAGTAGCTTTGAAATATAAGTGCACATTAGATACCGTGCAATAAGTCTACACAACATTGGTCAGAGCCAACAATTTCTAAGGACGGTTACATGAGCTGGGTCGGAGGACATTGCTTCCATATTTGTTATTTGGGAATATTTTGCATCTTAGGCCACATTCACATGTTCAGTATTTGTAAGACAAAATCAGGAGTAGAACAATCAGAGGAGAAGTATCAGAAACCCGTCACCACTTCTGCATTTTTCACCCACTCTTCATTTTGGCTTACAGATACTGACCAAATACTGAACATGTGAACGTGGCCTTATTGTATGTATGTGCAGCAATAGCACGACCATCGATAATTCAATCTTTTGCTATTGATTGAAATGTTTATGAGAGCTTTAAAGTGATGGTTTGTGGACGTAATACCTCCTTGTGCAAACGTATCTGCTAGTGATTAGCGTAAGAACCTGGACGCACAAGCAATCTCAAAAGTGATCAATCTTATAAAACCTCAGTATATTGTCAATCAGCGCATGTTCTCACTAATTTATCAATCTATCAAAGAGGCAGAAATGCTAATCTTATCCTCCAGTGTGAGCAGTGTGTGTTGAACACAACCATAGACTTTCTACGGAGCTCGTACATTGCTTTACATGCTCTGAAGGGAGTGATTCTGCCCACTGAGTTCAGTGATCTGTTGGGGTCCGAGGATCCATTTCCCACCTATTAGACAGTAAGCCAACATATGGCTTTTTCTACAGCTCCACAATATGAACAGTAGATTTTAATTTGAAAAGAGAAAAAAAAGCCAGCTCACCTGAAGGCATGTGTAGTGGATAGCCCGGACCACGTGCAGTCTTCACGCAGTAACCAAGGAAAAAGAAAAAAGGTCCAGCTTTGCAAATTCAAGTCCAATTTATTGTTAAAAACAAGTCCAAAACAGAGCAAAAAAATGGTGTGTTCACATGAGTAACAAGTAGTAGATTACGCGTTTCGAACAATAGCTTGTTCTTTCTCAAAACAGTTTTGAGAAAGAACCTAGATTTTAATTTGGGTGACATTAACACAGGAAGGTGTGATATTATTTGCCATGTTTGTTTCTTTGTCATACACTCCTTCAAGGCTTTTCCCTCCTTAACGGACTATTCCTTGACAATAAATCAATGTCTACTTTTGACTAATAAATCAAGTCCCTCAATGTAAAAGGTGCCCATTGACTTTGTAGATTGTAAGATCAATGTTAGTTAACCTTTTCCCAACCCGAGTTTACAATACCACAGTATTGCAGTATATAGTGAAAATTGTGATTTTCTATGAACGTCATTCTTCAGGCTGATCTTGACAGGAGCACCAGCTGCTGTGGCAACTCATCAGCACCCCACAAGCACATATCAGGGTGCCAGTGGACACCCAGGATGATGCAGAGGTTGGCAGAAGCATCGAAAGGGTAAACAGCAGTGGGCAACTCAATGCTGTTAGAGACAAATTCTGGCTATGAAACACAGTCATCATCTGCCAGGTATGATGCAGGCTCAGCTTCTGAGCCTGCAACATACATGGAAATTTGGTATAGGACGAACCTATACGTCTAATGTCGGGAAGAAGTTAAGGCCCATTAGGAATGCTTGTTTTCCGATTATCAACTTAAACATGCAGACAATTACCAAACAAACAACCAAAATGCTCAATTGAGTGAGATGATTTTTAAGCAAGTTTAAAAGTTATTATTGGCTGCACATCACTCAAACAGAAAATGTGCTGCTGAGAACAATGATATTCTATGCACCCAGAATGGTAGAATTAATGATGCAAACATAGAAGTGTGGTCAGCCTGCTATTAAATGACTGCTGATCAGCTTGCATTTAGCCAGTCAGCCCGTCTGAATAGGCCCATTATCGGCAGCACATTTCTCAATGTAAACAGATGTGCTGCCAAGAACAATGATAGCCTATTAACATAGAACGATAGTATTAAAGAATCACTCCTCCCATCAAAGTTTCTATCTTCTTAGTATATTGCATTCATCATATTATACAGCCCTGAGTACTTACAATTTCCCATGTTGCCTTTCTACCCAGCTAATTCTTCTATTTTCTCTGCTCCTCCTAAAAACCTGGCATTTATCATCCCAGTCTTCAACTCCTGACCCAGCTGCTCCTCCCATCTGCCAGGAACTTTTGCAGTGACTTATGACTCATACATGGAAAATTGACCTCCTGTTTCTACATAGCGCTTAGAAGGATTCAGCTTGTCAGTTTTTAATCACAAGATGCCATCGACCTTATGAAAAGAGAAGAATTAACTGGTGTGGTAAAGTGTGTTTTACTGGATGAGAGATACATTTCTCCCAGCAGGTTAATATTTGGCTGGGTTTTTCCCTAAAGACAGGACCTGTGATGATGTCATGGTCACGTGATCAGCCCATGTGATGTTTACCTATCTTGTTGGAGGGGTTATGGGCTATGTAATGGAGGTTGGTGTTTGGCACATGGTGAGTGTGTCTGGAAGTTACAGGAGCTTGGCTGGACTAAAGCCCCCGTCACACACAGCGATCTCGCTAGCGAGATTGCTGCTGAGTCACAAGTTTAGTGACGCAACAACGATCTCACCAGCGAGATCGCTGTGTGTGACACTTACCAGCGACCGGCCCCCCTGCTGTGTATCGCTGATTGTCCTGGAATGGCCAGGACTTTTTTTGATCGCTGGTCTCTCACTGGCCAGCAAGCATCACTGCGTGTGGCAGGCGGGAGACCAGCAATCAGCGAGCTGGCGCTGGTAACTAAGGTACACATTGGGTTTCTGAGCGGCGCGCAGCGCTTAGAAACCCAATGTGTACCTTAGTTACCAGCGTGCTGGTGCAGGGAGCTGGTAACCAAGGTACACATTGGGTTTCTAAGTGCCACACGCCGCTTAGAAACCCGATGTGTACCTCTGGTTACCAGCTCCCTGCACCAGCGCACAGGTAACTTAGGTACACAGTGGGTAACTAAGTGACGTGTGTCGCTTGCTACTCGCGTGTCGCTGGTGCTGATCGCTGGTGAAGTTGCCTGTTTGGCAGCTCACCAGCGATCATGTGGTGACACACCAGTGATCCTGACAAGGTCATATTGTTGTCGGGATCGCTGGTGCGTCGCTATGTGTGATGGGGCCCTTAGCCTGAACTTGTATACAGGATCCCCGTGCTGCAGGACTATAGCAGCAAGACTCTCAACAACCCTGAGAATGGCACCTGGCAGATGCCGCGGACCTGGCAGATGCTTAGTTAAGCCTGTCCCGTGCAAGGGTTGAGTCTGGGATCAGTGGTTCTCCAGGCTGGAGTATATTTATGTTTTTCCTTACTTTCTGTTAATCTGCTGTTTGCAGCGTGACCTTAAACCTCTGAAATTGGACTTTAAGCCTTACTGCAGCCCTGCCATTACCTACCAGAGCGAATCCCTACACTGGGAAGGGACAAAATGAGCAATTGTAAGTACACAATAATATGATCACTGCACAATATTAAGAAAATAAAAATTTTGATGGGGCTGGAGGGCTTCTTTAATGATGTACACAGAGAAGTGCAGTCATCCTGTACAGGATAAGCAGGTCATTAAACCACTCTCAATTGACTTACATTAGTTGGTCTGTGTAAATGGGCACTTGGTAGACATATTTTAGTATGTTCAGGGCTCTGACATGTATCCTTCTGACAATCACCATTGTTCCCTCAGGGAATTTCCCTCCGTCTTGTTTACCATGCGGATACTTCCTAGTTACGTTATTTAATTTCCTCTTCTCAAACATTGGACCCAAAGTATTTCCAAATATTGTTTGCTCCAATCTCTTAATGGTAGATACATGGTTGTATAGCTGATATGCAATGCTCAAACTTTGTAAGCAGTGCTGCCACTTTTCCCCCACATCCACAAACCCTGGTGGTGGGCTGCACATTTTATACGTCTGATTCCAAATAGAAAGTTGTAGAAATTAGCACAAAGATCAAAACACAAAATGCTCAGCATCAGTCCGTGGGCTTTGCTATTTGTTCTGATAACTACTTTTTTTTCCCAATGAACTGAATGCTAGGAAATGAGAGCAACTTAGAATTTGTAGGTATTTCTTTTACTGATCTTAACTTCTTTTCTTCAAGGTTTTAATGGGACCTATCACCATGTATTCACCATTAGTCCAGTCAAAATACGGTTTGACCCGGAACAAATTCCAAGAAAGCGTTTTATGATTTTTTTTTTATTACTATTATATGTGGGGAACAACATATTAAAAGTTTTCCAAAAATTGATCACCACAAAGGTCCTAACTATGACGTCATAAGACGATGACAGCCATCGCACTAAAAATAACGAATATTTCCCTATTTCAAAGCTGTAGCTTTAGGTTACAGAAGAGTTTGCATTTTGTATACTATATATTTTCATATAACAATTTTTATACAAAGTTTTATACTAACTACATGGACAGGCGAGGTCATGACGTCATCAACGGCGTCATGACATATATGTACATTTCTAGAAATTATAGAATTAATACACAGTGCATTTTAAGACCTACTTCATCACTGAATAAGCGTGTCAGCAGTCAATAGTCACTATTTTCATCATCAGACACTGCTTCCTCACTCATATTGTCACAATGCCCTTCTTGACATGGTCCGCATACCCATGAACAGGTAAGTCCGTGTCTTTTGCAAGTGCACCGAAGTATACTACAACCACGAGAACAATTGCAGTGAATTATTTTCAGAAGTGTTTCTGGCGCGGGTGAAGTATCCATCATCACTGGAACTAGACTGTTGTTCTGCAATTCCCATCCCCATTCAGTAGTGTCCATGGCCTCACCATAGTCCATCAAAAGCATCACTTGGAGGTAACTCTGAAGGGCATGATACTTCATTGCAGAGGAGGTCGGTGGCAGTCATTCAGGTGTAACAAAGATTTTGGCTGAACCAACTTTTTTGCAGAGAATAGAATACCTCATTGCAGACAGATTGTCTCCAGGTTTGCCCCCGAACAATGCCACCATCGCTTTACACCCAGCGTCTTCAATCTCAGCTCTGTTTTTGTTAGGTGTGGAAAAGATTTTAGCACAGCTAAGACCGAGTCTCCCTTCAAAACCTTGTGTAGACCGAGTTTTTTTCCGATTCAAAAAAACCGCGGAAGTGGTATCGCAACCCGTGAACCCATGAAGGAACAGAAGACTGCTGCAGACATGGTTTCCCAGGAACTTCTTCATAATCTTAATGTCGTATACTGTTGCAGGACTCCCTTTATCCGAGTAGAAATAAAGCTTGTTGCCATCGCTAGTTGACACGTGATGAAGTAACAACATCAAAAGATCTGTATCTTCGCCAATGAGACTAGTACTTTTGTTTGATGACATTGACACTGCTGCCTTTACAATCTCCACATCTGCATCCACTTCTGATTGTATTACGTGGCAACCTCTGTCATTCATGCGCTGTGAAACAAGATTGATAAGAGACTGTTTGTTCTCCACATTCGAAAGGAAGTCCTCCTTTTTCCCGACAAATTTCGTTCCTTCAGTAATGTTCACTTTGTTACTTGTTCGTTTTTTGCCCCGTTGCTGATGGGTAATGTCCTTAGTGTTTGGTCCTCCAATGTAATCATCAAATACTATCGTAGCCTTACCATAGTGCTTTAGTGTGAAAGATGCATAGTCTTCAGCGAATGAATAATGTCTTTCCTTCCGACCACTTCAGTCGATGGAGAAGAGAACCTCCGTCAAGAATATAATGTTCCACTTCTGGTACATCCTTGAGTACTGCGTCATCTGAACTCTGTTCTTTTATAGCAGCCATCAGTTGTGCTTTGTTTGGTTTGCGTAAGAGATGTTTTGCCTCAAAGAGGGATGGTGGGTATGGTGAAAGTTCATAGGCCATCACCTCATCAAGGGAAAGATCAGCAGTTTGAGACACCACAAGAAACCTTTGGAACAAAAGAGCGGGGTCTATTGTTTTGTCCTTAGCAACGTCAATAGCCTCACTGGATGCCAGGGTCTTAGCTTTCATTGACCGCTTGTACTTAACTGAAAACAGTGATTGACCTTCCATTGTTGCCACTATTTATCTGACAATGGTGAACAGGTTATGGACATTCACATCCTTATTTGCATTGACACCGGTGATAATGTTGCGAAGAGATACTTCATCAGAGAAAGGTGAAAAGGTCTTGAGTTTATCTGCAATTTTCTCCAGGTCTTCACGATCTCTTCTTGTCCTTGACGTTCTTGCTTCCTTGTGTTGTTCACTGGTGACAAAGCTCTGGTGAGTGAAACCCTGCATTGCATCACTGTAGGAAGAGGACACTGGCACAGACATAGTCCACAAGGCCCTCTGATGTTAGGACATTCCACTTCCTCTGGTGAGTCCTCCTGCAGTTTTTAGGGAGCGCATCAGAGCTTTCTCGATGACTAGGTCGCAACCCAGGCCTGCCCAGTACTGATCAGTCCGCCTTACAACATGCAAGCCATTCATAAATCTATGGAAGACTGATGGCATATCAAATTCCAGAGTGGTCATAGACTGGAGGTAAAGGTAGGCGGCCTTCACATATTTCCCATGCCCAGCAGCTGCAAGAATGGGCAAACATTCGGCTACAGCATGAAGGTGCATCAGCCAGGATCCTGTACGATCGGCCTCGATAAGCTCCCTTGCAATTCCAACCATCTGTTGGTAATTCAGCCATAGTTTACTGGTGCGAGAGTGAGTGGATAATCCGTTTCTTTTGGTGGACAAGAGGTGGACAATTTCACTAAGGCAGGTAGAAGTGATGACCGAATTCAAGTCACTCTCCCCTGTCAGTGTCCGAGCATACAACTGCTCAAGTTCTTGCAACAGGTCTGCAAAACCGGGATGGTCGCAAAGTACTTTTGTCTGCAACTTGCTGAGTAAGACAGTGATCAAGAAGGAGATGGCCACAAACTGCACGCTGAACTGCCTTTCCAGTCATGATGTGTTGCATTGTCACCGTAAATTGTTCCAAAGATCTCTTTGATTCCACTCCCATCCATCAATGTTCCTATGGCACCCATAAGATTCATCAATGTGTGGAAGCTCCTGAGCATCAGGACAACATCTCGAACCGGGCTGTCTTCAGGCACCTCGTGTTTGATTTCTGACGCTTTCCAGTAGAGTGGCTGATCGACTGTAACAACTGCAGTGGATCGGTGTTTATCAGCAAGGTTGCACAGATACTCAAGAGTAGAGAAGATGCATGACTTGTCTCCGGAATACATGTCAATGATGGGCAGGAAGAATATCGAAGACGACCCCGGATGATCACAGTCTTTATGTAGCATGTGCATCATTCCATTCCAGCTCGGTACAGGCTGTTTGAAGCGTAAAGACATCTCCCACAATACATCAACATGATGGTCAATGGCGTCGAGAAATGGCAAGGGCTTGAATTTTATGTTTCGGCGAGTGTGTTTTGCGAAACGGTATTCCCTTACATCAACTCTGCTTTGTTCAACTATCTCCAAGTCCGCAGTCTTCCGTCTGACAACAGTGCGACTGACCTTCCTTCCTGGAGTCACAGTAGCTACCATCCCCATGCCGTGGAAAGTCCCCTTCCCATCTAACATGATGAAATTATGATCGACGTTGTCCGCAGCGAACAGCAGTGCCGTATCCAGTCTGTCTATGGTACCACCGAGTACATCCTGGCCAACAGAAGCGGCAGCGTTTTCCTCGAATCGCTGAACTTCCGAATATGATGAACAATATCCCATGGCTGAGAGACTGTCTACAAGAAATCAAGACCTGAAATGATGATGGAGCTGGACTGCTAACCCAAGCTGCAATGGAGCTACTACAGCCCTGGGATGTACAGCCTGAACAACTGATTGTCCAATGCTTGCGACCTTCCTGTGAATGTCCTTTCCAACGAAGAGGGTTTCAAGCAAGCAAAGCAAACTCAGGGGGAGTTAATCTAAGGCAGACTGACATTCAAGCGAAGAAGTCTTCGGATATTCATCGGTTGAAGATGGGATCTTAGACTTGATATCGCTCTTGATTAGTTTGGCCGCAGTCTCTATGATGGCTCTCTTCTGGGCTTCTTCATCCGTTTCCTGACTACGGAAATAGTCCCTCAGGATTATTCTGGTCTTTTCACGGAACGTTACAATGTTAGGCAACCCTTCACACTCTGCTATGAATAGCGAAACACCATACCTCTCCTCCAGCCTATACCTCAGCCATTTATTACTATAGGCAGCACTGTCTCCATCTACAAGATACTCCATCATTTTCTTTGCAAGATCTGTGACAGTCAGTTGCTCTTCATCGTAGTCCTCGAGAAATGCACACATTCTCAAGAACGCTAGCTCTTGGTCCATGTTCATCGGCCTCCCTACCTTCCGCGATTTCTTTGTAGTAGATCCACCACCATGACGTATAGGAATTCTGTAATTTGTCCGAAAGTTAATGTCACATGAACGATGATGCAGACAGTCTGCAGCATGTAAGTCCTTCCCAAAGTACGCGATTCTCCCTTGAATGGTGATTGCCCAGTCATCATTACGCTGTTTGCAATGTGACAAGATGGACCTTACAAATCCATCCATTTTAACAAAGCTATAATCATCGAAATCACTACTAGATCTTGTCTTCACCACTTCATGTCCACAGAACAAACACTGCGTCGTGCTATCATAGGATCCAGTAGACACCCGTGAACCTCTCTTGGCAGGTGAACGATGAACGGAAGTAGCTTTCTTATGCAAGTCTATTTGCTTCTTGTTTATGTAGTTCATACATCTCTTGTGCACCACTGCTCCAGCAGCTACCACAGTGCTAACGCCCCTCTCAATACTGGCTTTATTGATCCCTTCTGCTCCTTTCGCACCAATCACCACTCTTTCTCCGTCATCTTCTACTTCATGGCTGCATAAGGGGCAAGTTTCTTGACTTTCCATCATTCTAAGCTCTGTAAAAGCAGATAAATAAATCGCTAAATAATAAATATAATAATAGTAGTAATTGTAAAAGAAATATGATAGACACTGAAAGGCGAGTCGCATTTAACATTTTACAGCTTTGGCGGCCATATTCTTTGACGTCACATTTGGACCTTTTGTGGTAACCCTATCTTGGTAAACTTTTAGCATGCTTTTCCCTACATGTAATACTACCAAAAAAAACAATAAAACGCTTTCTTGGAATTTGTTCAGGGTAAAGGATTTTTTTGTTGTATTTTGACTGGACTACATATAAAGTACGGCCACCATTTGGGCTTTTGAGGACACTGTGTGGATGACGTAGGACACGTCATCCACACAAACCAGTGAAGGAGAACGGCGAACACAAGAAGACGCCAGATCTACACCAGAGACGCCCGTCAGATTGGACCGCAGTTTATGTGAGTATAATAAAAGCTTTTTTTGGGGATCTTCAGACTGGATTGGGGACTTTTTTTTTTACAGCATTCCAGTATGCTGTTAATAAAAGGCCCTAATGGTGGTGGCCGTACTTTATACTGGAAAAGCCTGGTGACACGTTCCTTTTAAACTCTCAGGACATGAGTAATTTGTTATATTTTTCCTGTTATTTCAGTCAGTTCTTAATTTTTTATTCAATGTTGTTGCATGAGGCTGTTATTTACTATGGCACAAGGCGAGATTTTTAGTACATAAAGATTCCGGTAGTTTATAAAAGAAAATGCAATCCTACTACAATTTGTTTGTTTTTTTTACGCCATACACCAACCAACATAAATGATGCTATAAACTTAATTTACAGGTTATTACTATCATGACGATACTTAATAGATGTATATAATTTTATCTTTGGGGGTTTTGCACAATAAAGTTTATTTAGTGTAAAAAGTTTGTTTCTTTTTAAAATTACTTTTAAAATGTAATCTTTAAAGGACATTAACTTCATCCAGACTTATAAATACTGGTATGAGATGGGAAAAGCTACGGGTAACCCCCACTAAGGCCATATGCACAGATTATTTGGTGAATTTTTTTACCCCAGTATTTGTAAGCCAAAACAGAAGTGGAACGGTCAGAGGAAAAGCATAATAGAGACATTTGCACCACTTCTGTATTTTTCACCCACTCCTGATTTTGGCTTACAAATACTGGGGTAAAAAACTCACCAAATACTGAATGTGTTCATGTGGCCTTATCATACATTTGGACTGATTTTTATTAGTCATCTCTTCTGGAGTGGGGAAAAGTTAAAAGCTGAATGGCTTTGGCTAACATTGGCTAGACCATCATGAAACAAGTCTCTAAGGGTATGTTTCCACTAAGCGCATGGCCTGCGCTTTGGATGGAGCGGAAAGCCTGCTCCGCCCAAAGCCCCGTCCCCTTCTGTATGCGCAGTGATTCCAGATGTGATCATTGAACACATGCAGTATCACCGCATTGCATACATAGACCAGGTAATTTACCTTGCGGAGACTGAGCATCTCCGCAAGGTAAACAGACATGCTGCGTTCTAAAAAGACACGCCGCATGTCCGGTTTCGTGGGCATGTCATGTATTAGGACGCATAGTGGAAATGGGATTTCATAAAATCCCCTACACTATGCTGTAACATCTGGACACTGCGGATTAAATGCTGCAGCTGTACGCAGATTTCAATCCGCAGCAAATCCGGATGTAATACAGTACAGCTTGTAGAAACATACCCTAAGGGTCTCCGCAAGGTAAACAGACATGCTGCGGTCTAACGGTCTAAAAAGACGCGCCGCATGTCCGGTTTCGTGGGTTTGTCACCCGCGTATTAGGACGCATAGTGGAGACGGAATTTCATAAAATCCCCTCCACTATGCTGTAACATCTGGACACGGCGGATTAAACACTGCGGCTGTACCCAGCGTTCAATCCGCAACAAATCCGGATGTAATACGGCCCGTGGAAACTTAGGCCTCTTTCACACATCAGTTTTTCACCATCAGTCGCAATCCATCGTTTTTAGAAAAAACGGATCCATCAACTGATGACGTTGGATCCAGTTTTTTTTCTCATAGACTTGTATTAGCGATGGATTGCGACGCATGGCCTCACGTTTAGTCCGTCGTTCACTGGATCCGTCGGAAATTGTGTGTCCGTCGGGCGGAGATGACAGACAAAGTAACGTTTTTTTTGTCTCCGTCGAAAAGTCGGACAGCGATGGATCCAGCGCCGTCTGTCGTTGGCTATAATGGAAGTCTATGGGCGCAGGATCCGTCGCTGTCCGTCAAATGAGAGAATCCAGCGACGGATTCCGTTTTTTTAGACTGAGCATTCCCCCATTATTATTACCAGGTACCAACGAAAAAACGGATCCGTCGCATCAGTTTTTCACAATCTGCGACGGATCCGTTTTTTCCAAAACTGCTGGATTGCGACTGATGGCAAAAAAACTGATGTGTGAAAGAGGCCTTACCCTTACAAATACAGGTCCACAGGCCCAGTGAGATTCTTTTCGTTCCCTTCGGACATTCACAACTTTCAATAAGGTTGTATGTTTCCCCCTGGTGGACAAACTATGTCTTGCATTGATGCTTTGATAACATGCACCAAAATATTCCTAAACCTGCTTTTATGAAAAGAAAAAATAAAACCCTTTGCAATTGACTTGTATCCATCAACTGTCTTTCTTGTGTCAGTGTGCATGTAACAAATAGAACTAACCATATACAAATATAAAATGTTTTGCACAAGTGAAATCAATATTGTCAGTGCATCAGGCCCGGGTTAGCATGGATGGCTACCAAGTAGTTCATGAGCAAACCTGCATTTTTTTTCAACACTGTAGAAAATTCAATACAAAGCATTTAGCTAATTCAGTGGGGAAAATAAGTATTTGATATACTGCTGATTTTTCAAGTTTTCCAACCTACACAGAATGGAAGGGTCGTAGGTACACTTCAACTGTGAGAGGCAGAATCTACAAATGAAAGCCAGGAAATCACATTGTATTTAAATAACTAAATTGCATTTTATTTCATAAAATAAGTATTTGCTCACCTACCAAGCAGCAAGAAATCCCCCTCTCACAGACCTGTTAGTTTTTCTTTAAGCACTCCTACTCATCACACTCCAACCTCTCCACCATAGCCAAGACCAAAGAGCTGTCTAAGGACACCAGGGACACAATTGTAGACCTGCAAAAGACAGGGCTGGACTACAGGATAATAGTCAAGCAACTTTGTAAGAAGGCAACAGCTGTTGGCACACCTATTAGTAAATGAAAGTAACACAAGATGTCTGTCAATCTTCCTCGGTCTGGGGCTCCATGCAAAATCTCACTTCGTGGGGTAAGTATGATTCTGAGAGTATTCATAAATCAGCCCAGAATTACACGGAATGACCTGGTCAATGACCTGAAGCTGAGACCCCAGTCTCAAACATTACTGTTAGTAACACACTACGCCATCATGGAATAAACTCCTGCAGTGCATGCACGATCCACCCTGCTCATGCCAGCACATGACCAGACTCAATTGAAGTTCACCAATGACCATCTGGATGATCCAGAGGAGGCATGGGAGAAGGTCATGTGGTCAGATGATTTTTCTATTGTATCAAATATTTATTTCATGCAATAAAATGTGAATTAATTATGTAAAAATCATACGATGTGATTTTCTGGATTTTTTTTAAGATTCTGTCTCTCGCAGTTGAAGTGTACCTACAATAAAAATTACAGACCTCTCCTAGTCTTAGTAGGTGAGAAAACTTGCAAAATCGGCAGGGTATCAAATGCTTATTTTCCCCACTATACAAGAAATGCTGAGGCTTCACTAGAGCAGAGAGATTTCATCACGCTTGCTCCGAGTGACTGCAAATGAGGTAATTTTCATGGTATTGTTAAAGGAACCGTCTAAGAAGGAACAGCAAGCTGAGACTCCTTGCAAATGGCCACCAATAATGTTACCCTCAACAAAAAGAACCTTGGGGAGATTTTGTGAAGGGGCTCAAAGCCAAACTCTTGTGCACAGACAGAACAAGATTGAGGTCCCAAGGGTGTCTGTAAGACGTGGCTTAAGGAGACATTTCCTGAAGGAAGGTCTTAACCAAGGATGAGCAAATGTGCTCGGTGATACTCTGATATCACTCGAGTATCTGGGTGCTCAGAAGTGCACGGCAATTGAGGAGCATTGGCTGGTGCTCAAATTTGAAGCTTGAATTCCTGCCTCACATGTTTAGCACCTGTTACACATCCAATAAGCATGCGGGGGAATGCCTGCCAGTCACTGTAATGCCGTAGCCATCTTGGTAATGACATTACTGTAATTGGCGGGCCAAAATACCTCCTCAGAGGTTATAAAACGACTGGGGTCACCGCGCTCGACTCATGGACAGTTCTGATTGGAGGGAAAGAGTAGTTATCCAGGCCTGTGTGTGCACAGTTTTACTAATCAGAGTCCTCTAGTGTCTATACTGATGCTGCTGCTGAACCATCATACTAACAGTACTTCTAAAGGCTAATCTTGTGCTTTGCTGTTTGTATCAGATACATTCTGCATTTAGCCTAGGGACAGTTGCAAGAGCAGGGAAAGTGGCAGAATACAGCCTTTAGGTAGGGCTTTGCAGTCCGTTGCTAAATATATAGCTGATGCATGTGACCACATTCTTTCGGGGTGAAAAAATTAACTATATTGCTATCCATAGAGTATTACGTGCTTTGTGCTACATTATAGTGGTATCCAAAAAAAAGTTCTAAGAATTTTCTGGATTCAATTAGTCATCTATAGAGTATTGCATGCTTTGCTTTATATTTTGGTGGTATATAACCCTGCAAAAAACTATTCCAAAATTTTGTAGCATTGAATATGTTATCCATAGAGTATTACGTGTTTTGTGTTACATTTCAGTGGTATATAGCACTTAAAAAAGTGTTCAAAAATTTTTCTGGATTGAATTTGTCATCCGTACAATATTCATTGGAGAAAAAAGGATTTAGTTCAACTCACCCCTCACTGATGCTGCAGCAAGGTCCAAGCAAGGACAGGTCTCCACTTGGATGTCTTGGAATACTTCCTAGAAAAAGGAAGGGGTTACCTTGACGTGGTGGAGCAGCTTGGCATATATTTTTTTGCAAAAAAAGTATCGACTAAATACCCTGTAATTGTTGTCATCTTTTTATCAGCACTTGCTGACTACTATTATATGTCTTACTGTAAGGTATTTTTGCATATTTTTCATTCTGTGTTTTGTTTGTGTTTCTAGAAAAAGGAAAGTCCAGTTCAAGGAGTAAAATCCAGAATTTTCTTTATTTATTTCATTAAAATACAAGCATGGCTGCTATAGTCATCATTGCGGTTTTTACCCTGACATGGGATAGCCGCACAAAAAGTGCCCAGGAGGTTCTGTACGCGTTTCGAGCGGTATACGCTCTTAGACTCAGAATCTAACAGCAATGATGACTATAGCAGCCATGCTTGTATTTTAATGAAATAAATAAAGAAAATTCTGGATTTTACTCCTTGAGCTGGACTTTCCTTTTTCTATGAAGTATCCGTACTATATTACATGCTTTATTTTACATTTCGGTGGTATATAACACTGAAAAAAAGCGTTCAAAAAAATTTCTGGATTGAATTTGCTATCCATAGAGTATTACATGCTTTGTTTTACATTTCGGTGGTATATTACACTCCAAAAAAATGATAAAATTTTTCTGGATTCTTAGCCCATGAATAAGAAGTATCACTTCAAAACGCATCAACAAGTACATTAATTTTCTCTTGGGACTTTCTTCTCGGATGATACATTTATCCATTTCAGAATGTGGATTTTTCCTTGAATCATGTTTTCACTGATGAAAAAGTGTTGTAATATAGTTTTGCATTTTAACTGAGGTATTGTTAAGTCACCAAGACAAGGTTGCAGCTGTGGATGACCAACCTGGGAAGCTGGCATGCAGAGTGAGGCCAGTAGCTCTGAGGGGGAGGGATTGGCAGTGCAGAAAGAGGCAGTGGGGTGACCAAAGGTAGAAGGCGGGTAACTGTCTTGCAGAGCACCGGCACTCGTGAATTTCTCCATCAAAAAGTTAGGTGTTCCAAAGTCTGGGACTTTTTAAAGAGCGTTCTGACACAAAAAAAAACTATTATTTGCAACCTGTGCCATGCCTAGATCAGCAGGGACCTTACCAATAAGAGCCTAACCACCACCAGCATGATCATGCACATGTAATCTAAGCACCCGACTTGGTGGGCCGAATACCTGGGTCCACAATTAGTGACAGTGGGTGATACCATTGCCTCTTACTCTGTTCCAGGTGCTTCCCAATCCCTGGTTCATGACAATGGTGCATATGCCTCCTGCCCTGCACCTGTCTTTGCACATTCTGAGGTACCGTGTTCCATCACTGACAAAACCTTGTCCCAGCACAGCCTTCAGCTGTCCCTACCCCAGGCCTTGGAACAAAAAAGAAAGTTTCCAGCCACCCACCCACCGGTACAAATGCTAAACGGGCACATTTCCAGGCATCTTTGTGTGAAAATGTTGCTGTTTAGGCTAGTAGACACGGAGGATTTACACCAACTCATGGCAGCAAACGTCCCTCGGTAATTGGTCCCCAGTTGCCACTTTTCCTCCCAATGTGGGGTCCTTGCCTTGTACCAGCATGAGTCCAGGAACATCACCTGTGCTCTTACCAACACAGTTACTGGAAATGTACACTTAAAAAGGATTGTACACAAGCTTGTGGCCAGGGACACTACATTTCCTTGACGATACACTGGGTGAACATTGTGGAGGCTGTGGCCGAGTCCCACCCTGGCACAGCACATGTTACTGTCGCAGAGGATTGCTGGCCCTACTTCGATTAGGGTTTCCTCCACCTCCTTCAGTAGTTCCTGCACTCCCCTCCTGCTCCTCCATATCCTCCATCTCCGATTTGGCATCCCAGAGTATGTCGTCCACATCAGCCGGAAGAACTGCCTCAGCAAACCGGCATCAGGCTCTGCTGAAACTATTTTGTCTAGGAGACCAACCTCACACTGCGACAGAGTTATAGAAAAGAATAACAAACTAGACAGATCTGTGGCTCTTGTCGCTGAACCTCCAACCAGGCATGGTTGTGTGTGATAAAGGCCGTAATCTGGTGGCGGCTGTGAAGCCATGCTTGGCCCACGTGCTCAATTTGATAGTTCAGCGGTTTCTGAAAAGCTACCCAGATTTGCCAGAGCTTCTGGTCAAGGTATGCTACGTCAGTCCCATTTTCCACAAGACGGCTACAGCTGGCGCTGTTCTGGCAGTGTTGCATCAGCACATGCGCCAGCTCACTAACTGGGGTGCGACATAATTACCGCTGGAATTCCACTTCACATGCTGGCAAGGCTTTGTGAGCAACAGAGGCCAGTTGTTGAAAACCAGTTCCAACATGCCTGTCAGTATTCTGGGCAGCCACTGCACATAACAACTAAAGAGTGGACGTGGATGTCTGAAATTTATGCGGTTCTCCAAGACTTTGAGGACTCCACAAAGATGGTGAGCTGCGATGGCGCCATAATCAGAGCAATAACCCCGCTTCTGTGCCTACATAAACAGTCACTGATCACAATTAAAGCTGAAGCTTTGCATGTGTACCAGGTGGAGAGGAAAACATGAGAGAGGGAGATACTACCAGCCCAGCCTCATCTCATCTGCTCAGCGCACATTGGATAACAATGAGGAGGTGGAGCCTGAGGAAGATGAACAGGAGCTGGTTGCTAGCGCAACAGAGGCTAGTACTCACACAAGCTTTGTCTCATCTCTTTTACATGGATAGGCTGAAAAGGCTAATGAGGAGGAAAAGATGGAGGAATCGGAGATGGAGAGTAGTCATCATGGTGGAGGCAAGGATGTAGGGAGCTTGGCACATATGACTGACTTTATGTATGGCTGCCTTTCCCATGACCCTTGCATTATGTTCATCCTGGCCAAAAAAGAGTACTTGTTGTTTACCCTGCTAGACGCATGCTAAAAGGAGAACCTTGCATCTCTTTATCATGAGGCACAAAGGTCTACTAAATTGGTGCTATACCAGAAAGCCATTGTGGAAAATATGTAAAAAAAATTCCCATCAGACAACGCTAGCGACAGGAAACAACCTTACTTCCCCAACCAATGAGGAAAGGCAAGCGAGACACAGATCAGGTACAGCTGAGGCAGAGGTATACTGTCAAAAGCCTGGGCCAATTTCATGACACCCTCCCAGCATCCAGGCCCTGATGATTGGGTATTTTTGACTATGAGGGAAAAGTTTTTAAAGATGGTTAAACAATACCTGGCCGACAAAACCAGCATACTCCCCAATTCCTCTGCTACTTTCAACTATTGGGTCTCAAGGCTGGAAACCTTGTATGAGCTGTCTCTTTATGATTTGGAGATGTTGTGCTGTCCTGCCTCTAGCATATTGTCTAAGCGCTTTTTTTAGTGCTGCCTGGGGGGGGTCACGACAGACCGGCATTTTTGGCTGTGAGTAGAAAGTACTGACATGCTTACTCTGATAAAAAATTATAAAAATGATAAAACTTGGATTAACACCGACTTTTTCACACCACCAGATGACAGCAGCACATAAAGTGTTATTAAACTGTAATATTTCAATGAGGCCCGCCAGTTGTTGCCTTCAAGATTCTATGAATGACTGGATGACCCTCCTAATAATTTTTTCCAGGCTTTGCACTTTGAGTATAAGAGTACCATGACTAGACTTTGTTAATTTTTTTATGAGGCACTCCACTTGGTGCCTTCAAGGTTGTATAGATGATCCTGCTTGTAATTTTATGCAGGCTTTGCAATATGGGCAAAGCTTTTATGTGTGGAAGTACCACAACTAGAGTTGAGCGATACCGTCCGATACTTCAAAGTATCGTATCGGATGGTATCGGCCGATCTTTAAAAAAAGTATCGGTATCGCCGATTCCGATACCGGAAGTCCCATTCAAGTCTATGGGACTTCCGGTATCGGAATAAGAAAAACCCTTTCCTGCCCTTGTACAGCCTCTCTGGGGTCTGTACGGGCCTTTCGGGGGGCTGTGCCGGCCTGCCAGGGGGTCTGTGCAGGCTCCGGTGGTCTGTGCCGGCCTGCCGGTGGTCTGTGCAGGCTCCGGGGGGCTGTGCAGGCTCCGGGGGGCTGTGCCGGCCTGCCGGGGGGCTGTGCCGGCCTGCCGGGGGGCTGTGCAGGCTCCGGGGGGCTGTGCCGGCCTGCCGGGGGGCTGTGCCGGCCTGCCGGGGGGCTGTGCCGGCCTGCCGGTGGTCTGTGCAGGCTCCGGGGGTCTGTGCAGGCATCGTCCGATGGGACTACAAGTCCCATCGGGCGATGCCTGCTACCATGACAGTGATTGACACATTAGCCAATGATGGGACAGTAGTAGTCCCATCATCCGGCTAATGTGTTGAATGTAAAAAAAAAAAAAAAAATTACATGCTACATACATACAACATGCATACTACATACATGCTACATTCATACTACATACTACATACATGCTACATTCATACTACATAAATACTACATGCAACATACATACTACATATATACTACATGCATGCTACATACATACTGCATGCTACATACATACCACATATATACTACATACATACTACATGCATGCTACATACATGCTACATGCTACATACATAACACATATATACTACATGCATGCTACATACATACTACATGCTACATACTACATATATACTACATGCATGCTACATACTACATGCTACATACATACTACATGCATGCTACATACATACTACATACATACTACATATATACTACATGCATGCTACATACATACTACATGCTACATACTACATGCATGCTACATACATACTACATGCTACATAGTACATATATACTACATGCATGCTACATACATACTACATACATACTACATATATACTACATGCATGCTACATACTACATGCTACATACATACTACATATATACTACATTCATACTACATACTACATATATACTACATACATACTACATACATACTACATACATACTACATGCATGCTACATACATGCTACATACATACCACATACATACTACATGCTACATACATACCACATATATACTACATACATACAATACATTCATACAATACATACATAGACATACAGTACATATAACATAGAGTAACATACTTACCAATACTTGTCACATTGTTCCCCGAAGCCATTGTCTATTCCGGGATAAATATTAACATAACAAACCACAAAAATACTCACCCACGATCCGAAGCAGTCCACGAGTGTGTCCCACGACGATCTTGGGTAGAGAACTGCAGCATCAGATGATGCTGCCGTTCTCTACGGGCTGCAGGAATCCAATGACGGAAGGTAGGTATCCTTCCGCACTGTATTCCTCCGCCACTTAAAAAAAAAAAAGTCCCTAGTCTCACTTTATGCCATTGCTGTGTGGGAAATTCCCACACAGCAATGGCATAAAGTGAGACTAGGGACTTTTTTTTTTTAAGTGGCGGAGGAATACAGTGCGGAAGGATACCTACCTTCCGTCATTGGATTCCTACAGCCCGTAGAGAACGGCAGCATCATCTGATGCTGCAGTTCTCTACCCAAGATCGTCGTGGGACACACTCGTGGACTGCTTCGGATCGTGGGTGAGTATTTTTGTGGTTTGTTATGTTAATATTTATCCCGGAATAGACAATGGCTTCGGGGAACAATGTGACAAGTATTGGTAAGTATGTTACTCTATGTTATATGTACTGTATGTCTATGTATGTATTGTATGAATGTATTGTATGTATGTAGTATATATGTGGTATGTATGTAGCATGTAGTATGTATGTGGTATGTATGTAGCATGCATGTAGTATGTATGTAGTATGTATGTAGCATGCAGTATGTATGTAGCATGTATGTAGTATGTATGTAGTATGTATGTATGTAGTATGTATGTAGCATGCAGTATGTATGTAGCATGTATGTAGTATGTATGTAGTATATATGTAGTATGTATGTAGTATGTATGTAGTATGTATGTATGTAGTATGTATGTAGCATGCAGTATGTATGTAGCATGTATGTAGTATGTATGTAGTATGTATGTAGTATGTATGTATGTAGTATGTATGTAGCATGCAGTATGTATGTAGCATGTATGTAGTATGTATGTAGTATATATGTAGTATGTATGTAGTATGTATGTAGTATGTATGTATGTAGTATGTATGTAGCATGCAGTATGTATGTAGCATGTATGTAGTATGTATGTAGTATATATGTAGTATGTATGTAGTATGTATGTAGTATGTATGTATGTAGTATGTATGTAGCATGCAGTATGTATGTAGCATGTATGTAGTATGTATGTAGTATATATGTAGTATATATGTAGTATGTATGTAGTATGTATGTAGTATGTATGTATGTAGTATGTATGTAGCATGCAGTATGTATGTAGCATGTATGTAGTATGTATGTAGTATATATGTAGTATGTATGTAGCATGCATGTAGTATGTATGTAGTATGTATGTAGCATGCAGTATGTATGTAGCATGTATGTAGTATGTATGTAGTATATATGTAGTATGTATGTAGCATGCATGTAGTATGTATGTAGTATGTATGTAGCATGCAGTATGTATGTAGCATGTATGTAGTATGTATGTAGTATATATGTAGTATGTATGTAGCATGCATGTAGTATGTATGTAGTATGTATGTAGCATGCAGTATGTATGTAGCATGTATGTAGTATGTATGTAGTATATATGTAGTATGTATGTAGTATGTATGTAGCATGCATGTAGTATTTTTTTTTTTTTTTTTAACATTTAACACATTAGCCGGATGATGGGACTACTACTGTCCCATCATTGGCTAATGTGTCAATCACTGTCATGGTAGCAGGCATCGCCCGATGGGACTTGTAGTCCCATCGGACGATGCTTGCACAGACCCCCGGACATCAGCACAGCCCCCCGGCAGGCCGGCACAGCCCCCCGGCAGGCCGGTACAGACCCCCACAGGGTGCACAGACCACCGGCAGGCCGGCACAGCCCCCCGGCAGGCCGGTACAGACCCCGGGCAGTCCACACAGCCCCCCGGCAGGCCGGCACAGCCCCCCGGCAGGCCGGCACAGCCCCCCAGCAGGCCGGCAGAGACCCCCGGAAGGCCCGAAATGACGGCGCATCATGATGCGCACACACTGCGCATCATGATGACGTCAGGCTGTCAATCAACTGAACTTCCGATTCCGATGCCGAATTCCGATATTGAAAAAATATCGGAAGTCGGTATCGGAATTCCGATACAGCAAGTATCGGCCGATACCCGATACTTGCGGTATCGGAATGCTCAACACTAACCACAACTACACTTTGCTCACAATATTTGAATGAGGCACTACAGTTGGTGCCTTCAAGGGTGTATGGATGACCCTATTTGTAATTTTTGGCAGGCTTTGAACTTAGTGCATAGCCTTTATGAGTCTACAAGTACCACTACATGACAATTTGAACATAATGTGCATGAGGCTCTACTTTTATATCTAATACAGGGTGTATCGGAGAACCTCTTCCATTTCAATCTAATTTTTGGCAGTTCTTGTTTCCTTCATAAATTACACTGACATTTTTAATAAAAAATAATAAAAAGAAATATTAAAAAATAATAAAAAATACTTTTTGGTTTACTTTAATATTGTTTTTACATACTTTTTACATTTTGCCTTATATACTGTATATATTTCCAACACCGTCCCTATCTACCCCCAACCTGCATAAACTCCTTATCCTGCTGATACCCCAATGCTGAGACGCTGCTGCCATATATGTCCGTATTACTGCACCTGCTGTGTGGTACTGTGTGCCTTCTAGAAGGTAATACAAACCTCTAGAACATATTAATGCCCTTCGCAAGTGCGCTAGAAAACAGTGCACACATTAGCCCCCTGAAAGTAATAATGCTCTCTGTGTGCCCCTTTGACAGTTACAATAACCTGAGTTCCCCTATATCAATAAGTGCCCACTTAACATTTAATAATGTCCCAAGTATCCCCCCTGTACAGCTCCCCTCTACACAGTATGATGCTATCTCCTTTAGACAGTATAATGACCCTTGCACTGTATAGTAATACCCACACAGTATACTGACCACTTAGTATCCCCCAAACTGTTTGATGGCCCCAACACTGTATAATACCCCCCACACTGTACAAAGACTCCACATGAGCTCCAACACTGTATGATGGCCCCCTAAATAGCCTCCATATAATATAATACACCCCATAGACCTCTATATTTACTTATTTATTTTACTAATTAATATAGCGCCATTAATTCCACAGCGCTTTACAGACATTATCAGCATTGTCCACATTGGGCTCACACTCTATATACCTTATCAGTATGTCTTTGGAGTGTAGTTCGAAACTAGAGAACCCAGACGAAACCCACACAAACACGAGGAGAACATACAAACTCCTTGGAGGTGTTGTCCTTGGTGGAATTTGAACCCAGGACCCCAGCGCTGCAATGCACTCACCATACGCCTTTACATAGTATCATGCTGTTACCATGGCTGCTCAGGTGAGGAAAATCTCCAGGAGTGGACCCTCTGGATTGTGGCACCGAGGGGCCCCGGGCGAGCTGCCAGGTGGAGCCAACCCCTATATAGGGGTCGTTAGGAGCAGGCCCAGGGGTTCGGGTACCACGATAGCCGGTACCGAGAGGGGCGGCTCAGAACGGACTGGGGTAGGACTGCAGGACTGGAGCATAGATAGCAGGACAGAGCAGGATCACTGGAGACAGGACCGGAGTAGGACTGCGGGACTGGAGCATAGACAGCAGGACGGAGCAGGAACATGGGAGACAGGACTGCACGAGACAAAAGAGTACACGAGGAAGCAGGGCCCAGTGTGCTAGCAAACACGATGATCAGGCGTCTCCCTCAAAGGAGCATGGCCTGATATGTCCCTGTTTGGTCTGCCATTGGTCCGACAGAGCTTCTGGGTCAGGGCATTGCCGGAGCACAAGTGACAGAAGGGAGGCGCGGCCGCGGCCTACGGCACATGCACATTGTATGCAGAGACGCCGTCGTCCACGGACCTGTCAGAAGGGATCGCAGAGACTGCCGGGCGGCGGGGGGCTGCGGCGCGGGAGTGGAGGCCGGGTGAGTATACAGTGGCGACATGACAGTACCCCCTCCCCTAAGCCGCCCTCCCCTGAGATTAGCAAAAAATCTCTTGAGGATACGGGGAGCATTGATATTCTCCCGAGGTTACCAGGATCTCTCCTCAGGACCAAAGCCCCTCCAGTCAATAAGAAAAAAAGTCCTACCTCTAACCTTTTTCATGGCGATGATGTCCTCCACCTCAAAGATATTATCGGTACCAACCGGCTGAGAAACAGGATCAGACACGGAGTGGAAGTGGTTCAGAACCACAGGTTTCAGGAGAGAGACGTGGAAGGTGTTCGGGACCCGGAGCGAAGCTGGCAACCTCAATTTATAGGCGACTTCATTGACACGTCCAAGAATTTCAAACCGACCGATGTAGCATGGACCCAACTTGTAAGAGGGCAGTTTCAACCGGATAAATTTGGATGAGAGCCAGACTTTGTCCCCAGTACGATACAGTGGGGAATCCAATCTCTTCATGTCTCTTGAGTGACGTGTTGGTCTCAGCCCAGATCTTGGAAAATTCTGAGGACAAGGCGTTGGCCGCGGGTACTTCGGAGGCAGGGGTAACCGGAAGGGGAACACCAGGATGTCTGCCAAACACAATGAAAAACAGAGACTTGGCCAAGGACTTGCCAGTATGGTTGTTATAGATGAACTCTTCCCAGGGAAGTAGGTCAACCCAGTCGTTCTTGTGGGCATTGGAGAAATGGCGTAGGTACCCAGTCAACGTCTGGTTGGAACACTCCATCTACCCATTGGACTGTGGATGGTAGGCAGAGGAGAAGTTGAGGGAAACGTTCATGAGCTTACATAGTGCCTGTCAGACCTTGGAGGTGAACTGAACCCCCCAGTCAGACACAATATGTTGCAGTAGTCCATGGAGTCTGAAGATCTGATGGATAAAAACTTTGGCCAACTCAGGAGCCGAGGGGAGACCGGACAGAGGCATGAAGTGGGCCATCTTGGAGAAACGGTCCACCACCACCAGGATGACTGTACAGCCAGAAGAACGGGGTAGGTCGGTGATGAAATCCATGGCAATGTGTTCCCAAGGAACCGCAGGGACAGGCAACAGGAGCAATAAGCCGGATGGAAGTCATTGTGGCACTTTGTTTTTAGCACAGGAGGGACAAGAGGCCACTAAATCAAGCACATCTTGGCGAAGCGTAGGCCACCAGTAGTGACGCGTGATAAGGGCAGGTGTCTTCTTGGTTCCGGCATGGCCGGCCAAACTGGAAGAGTGTCTCCATAGATGGACATTTCACTTGTAATTTTCAGGCACAAGGGTCTTGCTGGGAGGTGGAGAAAGCCAGTTCACTGGAGCCACCATGATGATTTTAGTGGGCTCAATAATGTGCGAGGGTTTCGATTGGCTGGAAGACCCTGGATAGGGCGTCTGCTTTGGTGTTCTTGTTGCCGGTGCAAAAGCGGAGCTCGAAGTCAAATCGGGCAAAAAATAAGGACCATCTGGCCTGACGAGGATTGAGTCTCTGGGCAGATAGGCCAAGTTCTTGTGGTCAGAGAAGATTACAAAGGGATGGACAGCCTCCTCCAGGGCCAATTTTATGGCCAACAGTTCACGGTCGCCGATTGAGTAGTTGCACTCGGATGGAGAGAAGGCCTTCGAAAAGAAGCCACAGGGATGCAGACGACCGGAGGCGGATCTTTGCGACAGTACTGCCCCCGCATCGCAGCAATGGATATGCGGGGCCTCCGGGCTTTCATACGATGCCAGCAGAGCCACCCGTACCGCAATGCACCACCGCCGAACCTGCCCCTCCTGCCTGGGATTGGATTTCCCGGAGGCCACTACACCTGCCGCACCAGCCTGGGATGGAAGTCATATCTCCGGACCATAGAACATCTCCTGTGACCCCGCTCCACCAGCGCTGCTGATCCCCCCCCCGGGTAAGATGAATTCGGACTGGAAGACGGACCCCCATTTGACACATTCATTTTTTTTCCCTATTTTCCATCTGAAAATTTGGGGTGCGTTCGAAAAATACGGTAGTTCTGAATGTCCTTGGGTGTAAGTTGTTATGCAGAGACTTGGGGATGTCTGGAGGGAGGTTCAAAAGAATATTGTGACCGCTCAGATTTGCCAAAATGGAAGACCAATAGAAGACGTTTGGTGAGTCCTGTTTTTAAGGTTGGGGATAGGGTTTGGCTGTCATTCAGAAACATCACCAAACGAAAACAGCCGCACTCAAATTTTTTTTGCTATAATTGCAGATAGAAAACACTAGAGTTTATTTTGTGTACAGTATAAATTCACCACACGAAAATTATCGAGGTAGCGAGGGAAATGAGATGCTGGTAGGTGAGGTGAAGACATGCTGGAAGGAGAAAATACTAACCATAAGAGGTAGAGAAAGTCACCAATAAGTTGTACTAGACAAATAGAAAACAAAAGTCCCAGCTGGGGCTGTGGAAACAGAGTAGGGTATAACAATTGTTGAACGTAGAAAGGAAAGAGGGAGGAGGAAAGTTCCACATTCATTGTGGCCCTACTAATCTTGGTACTGAGTGGGGTCTGGAGCTGTTTGTGGTGGTGTATATGCACATTGGTAGCAGTGTGGGTTAAATAACCTGTTGTTAGCCAAAATGAGGCTTGGAATGGTCAGAATGAGGCTTGAGAAGCAAACTGTCTCAATTGTAATTTCTGTAGGCTGGCCGTGGACATTGCATGTATCTGGCATACTGATGCAGAAAATAGACCTAATAGGCTGTATCCTATGTGGCAGACCCCATAGTGTGAATAACAAAGTGGAGTATGTTAATAAAGGTGGAACAGAAATAATGAATGAGAAATCAAATCATGGTAAATTTGAAAAGGATATAATGATGAAATGAAAAATAGTACTGTATGGAAAACACTAAAATTGAAAGGGTCCAGATGGAATGGAAAATAAAAAATATTTAAAAAAAAAATTAAAAATAATAAAAATTAAACAATGGGAAAATAAATAAAATGAAAAATAAATGATTAATATGGCCATGATGGTATAGAAAAGATCCGAGATTATGGACATGAAAACATGACTATGAGGAAAGTAATAATAATAAAAATGATAATGATAATAATAATAAAAAAATGAAAAGTTTTTAAGGTAAAAATAAAAAGGAAAGAACAAAGGCAAAACTGAGAAAATAAAAGAAAAAATATATAAAAAGGGGTCAACATAGAAAATAAAAAATAAGTAATGGTAAATCAAAATAGTGAAAAAGTAGTGTAAAATTATAAAGAAAATAATAAAAATAAAATAATGAAAATTAAGGGTTACTTACCCTTAGTAGGTGCAAAATAGTCAAATGAGAAAATCGCTGTGTCTGAAATGTAAGAGACGAGTTAGTAAAGAAGAAAATCACATAAACCATCATGTTCACTACTACACCTAATTCACATATTTATACCGTAGATATACATATATCAGCTTACAGAGCCTTGTAAGCCGAGAAGTCATAGATCACCTGATGATGAAGTCCAATTCCCTGTTGAGCCCCTTGGGTGCCAACGTTTGCAAGGTATATATCCAATAGGTCTCCCTTTCTTTGAGTAGTTCAATGTGGTTACCACCCCGTCGTGGCCTATCGACCAGTTCTATGATCTGAAACCTTAATTGTGAAACTGAATGGTTGGCTGAAACAAAGTGTTGTGGGAGAGGGAGCCATGTTCTTTTGCATCTAAAGCCCCCGTTACACACTGCGATATCGCTAGCAATATCGCTGTAAAGTCACCGATTTTGTGACGTTGCAGCGATATTGCTAGCGATATCGCTACATATGATACTTACCTCTGACCGGCTCCCCTGCTGGTAATCGCTGATCGCGCAAGAAGCTGCTGGACCATTCCTCGTCGGTCACTTCCTGCTGGGCTTCCTGTGGCGCCGACGAGCGAGGCTTGCAGCCGGGCGGGAGGACACAGGATCGCCACGTCTGACAGGTAAGTAGCGATCCCCGTCCCCAGCGATGTCGCTGGTGAGATCTGCCTGAGTGGCAGCTCACTAGCGACCACCTAGCGATGCACCAGCGATCCTGACCGCGTCATATCGCTGGTCGGGATCGCTGGTGCATCGCTAGGTGTAACGGTACCCTTATTGTCGATTTGTGACTCGTAATGCGGTCGTGTACATGTTTTGTTGTCTCCCCACATAGAGTAAGCGGCATGGGCATTTGATCGCATAGACAGCATAATTTGTTTCGCAGACGTAGAAGCCCTTTATTTTATAACGTTTCCCAGCATGGGGATGGGTTATATCACTGGCTTTAATAACGTTTGAGCAGCTGGCACAGCCCAAGCATGGAAACGTCCCAGCTCTCTCTGTACTCAAGAAGCTTTGTTTAGGTACCCTTGAAAGGCTGCCTGTATCTGCTTTGACAACCTGATCCCTGAAGTTATGTCTCCTCTTACACATCAGAACAGGTGCTTTAAAAGCTTCAATCTGTAGGTAAGAAGGGGCCAATGTTTTCGAATAACGTTATAGATTTTGAGTGTGTACAAAAGCTATACGCTCTTACTGTGGTTTTTGGGTTCAGTGAATCAGGGGTTCAAGGGCCATCATTGTCTCTTTCTCAAGAATTTGTTTAGGGTATTGTCTAGCAATAAACTTGCGGGACATTTCCTCAAGTCGAGTAGGTATGAGGTACATGTAACTTGTTGAAATTGGGAGCGGGGTAAACTGTGTTTAGTGGATACTGGGTGGCAACTTGTATAATGCAAGAGGCTATTAGAGTTTGTTGGTTATGTGAAGATGTCTGTAGAAAGGTTACCCTCCGTATCCTTGATCAGATCTAAGAATTAGATCTTTGTGGTATTCCAATTAAGTGTGAACGCCAATTCAGGTCTAATAGAACGGAGTTGTTCCACAAAGGTAAATAGAATGTCGGGGGTACCCGTCCATAGACATAAAACATAGTCTATAAACCTGAGCCAGCATCTGCTATGGGTTTTGAAAAGAACATTTAAAAAAATAGACTAGGTGCACTACTATGTCAAGTCTATAGTATAAACCAGAAGGTGCAAAAACCAGTAATCAAAGATAGGTCAATAAAGCAAGAGAAAAAGCACTACTGTAAATGCACACAACTTCTGAAAATAGTAAAACATATATAACTTTATTTGGCACAAAATACAACATAAGAACATAAAAGTATTGAAACACAAAAAGGCCCAAAATATTTCCAAGGACAAAAACTCACAATACAATTGAACCACAGCACAACAAGAGGAAGTATATAAACCACCACCACAGAGTATAGTCCATAAAATCAATTTTATTATTCCATCAAAAATTTAAAATTAATACAACACTGCTGGACACCAGTATGAACAGGAACACAGTGTTTATCCAGAACAATATAATATTGTGGACTGAAAAAGAACCAAATAAGTCAGCTCACATAAAACCCTAAACATGAACAAGCCACAATTTTAAAGAAAGTGCAATATGCTAATAGATGGACCAGACTGTGTAAACAATAGACAAATAAAGTGCTGTAGTGCTAAATGCTAATTACACATCAGGTGCTGATTATAAAAACAGTTCATTAAGGACATGAATTTAGAGTACACAGTGTGCTCATATAGCAGTATAAACTGACTTAGGGTATCTATAATAATAATAATAAAAAAATTCAACGTTACCACAAAAATAAATTAAACCAGAAAAAGTACATCCCATTAATATCCAAATATACTATAGAATAGAGGAAAATGTGCAATGTGCCTATAGATAAATCACCCTGTGCAAATATCACAAGCTAAAGTGCTGAATTACTGATGCATGAATTGCACACAGGCCGCTAATGAAGAGGAAGATATTGCACACATATAAGTGCATAGAGATGACCTTACTGGTTGTGTAGGATAACACAAGTGTCCTGCTGCCCCAACATACGTTTCGTAACAAACTTCTTCAGTAAGATTAATTTGTCACTTTATAAATCTAAATTGACACCAACTTGCTATATATATATTAGTGTACACATCTATCCTCTTTGTCTTATTTCACTCATGCACTTTTATCTTATATAACCTCATTTACATCTAGCAATTCCTTTCTATCCTTTCCTGAATATGTCTCTTTACTGGTCCTAGCTCTAAGTTGTGTACAACCCGGTGTGCGCATGTGGACCCATTCCCTCCTCTCCCACATGCCCTGGCGCGTCTTAGGCCTCTTTCACACTTCAGTTTTTGTGTCAGTTAAAATCAGCCAAAAAGGCGGACAAGCGGATCCGTTCTTGAATGATGTGAACGGATGAGAGAGAGAGAGAGATGCAACGGACGGCAATCCGTCAAAATCCGCCAACAATGAAAGTCAATGGGGAAAAAAACGGATCCGCAAAAAAAAATTGCGGATCTGTTTTTTTCAAAACCTGGCGGATTTTGACTGATTGTAAAAAACGGAAGTGTGAAAGAGGCCTTATCGGCGCCATCGCGGTCTGCTTCCTGGATCACGCTCATGTGTTATGTGGGCGTGGTTTCGGGTCACATGACCGGGATGTCTCCGTGACGCTCCGGCAGATGGGGCTTCAGTGGGTGTCCCCATGAGCCGACAATTACCAGCGCACCTGATAGCTTTCGGCTCCCCCTTTTTCATTGGCCACATTATCATATAAATAGATGTTAGGGCAAGTTAGGATAGGATATGGGTTGAACTAGATGGACTTAAAGTCTCCCTTCAACCTTAATAACTATGTTACTATGATGCTACTAAGACACCTTAGACACTCCCCTGAAAGAAGGCAATCCATGCCGAAACGTACATAGAGACTCCTGGCGCTGCAGCACACTGTAGGTACAAACCTGATAATTGCTATTTTGCACACTTGTTTTCCTCACAACATTTCACTTGCACGTTATGTACTTATATGAGGTTTTATTTTTAGTTATATGTTATAACTTGCACAAGTCTCACTATTTTTAATCACTTGTGTACTTAGGTTTTACCATCATTCTGTGCATATCTGCTAGTTACTGGTCTGTGGCGCCATCTTATGGCTAACTTTGGCATTTTTTGTAATTTTTAAACTACTGATTTTATATATGTTACGTAATCATGTTGTAATAAAAATATATATTTTATTTACCTTTTTATTTGGGGTTTATTTACACCTTGTCTTTATATGCTTCAGTTTGTTGTGGTGTAGAACCATATTTTGTCCTATATTTTTATTTTAATTTTGTACTACTTTTTATTTCACATTTGTTGCTTTACCTTTGGCTTATATACAAACAGAGTGCGTGTCATTTACCTCTTTAATTCAGAAACATCAAAGTTAAGGTACCATTGGTGAAGTCGAGTCTGAAGTTCCTCAGGCCCTATGAAGTTTTGGAAGTGGTCAATCTGTTGTTCTTTAGCTTGCAGCTTCTTCCATCTTTCCACATCCTTTATGTCTTCCATAAATCCCAGTTGAAGGAGTTTTTCCCCGGTGGGGTCGCCTTTGTCCCAGCCTACTCTGGTTGATGTTAATTGCAGTTTAGAATAAGGTGCAGAGAGTTGTAGGCTCTTGTAGGGTCCGAAATTCCCTCCAGTACTTCAACTACTGGAGGGGATATAGATCTGAGAAGAGATCCTGGGACCCAGTTCGAGATGTGAAGGCCAAGCAGTTAGTCAGGACCTTCCATCTGAAGTCTCCTGGGAAACTTGTGGGTCCGATGGCCCCCCAGAAGAGGGGGTACTGTAACAATTCCACCCCTCAGTGCTGTCTGTGCAGTAATTGACATCTCAGTTGTCCAGGCTGGTGCAGGTGCGTGCTGAGCTGTATGTGCAATGATTGACAGCTCAGTTGTACAGTCTGGTGCAGGGGCATGTTGAGCTTTGTTTTGATTGGCAGCTTGGCAGTCCAATCTGAGACGAGTTGCTGAGCTCTTGTCAGATGCTCTCAGTTCCTATAATTGCTCAGCTATTTAACTGAGCTGGCAGTCCCAGAACTAGCCATAGCTTCACCTAAGTGTGGTTGGTTTACTTTGTGTCTTGTAGTTTTCTCATCGATCTATCACTGGCTGACCTTGTTCTGACCATCTGTTTAATCCCATTGCTCTGATCTGCTATTCTCCTGGTATTTTGAACTTGTATCGCGACCCAAGTACAACTTTATCCCTTCCCTTCGTTTATAACATTCCCTCCTGGATATTGACTTAGGACTCCTCGATTTATCCCAACTCATGGCTTGTCAGTGAGAAGTGACTCAGTGTCACAGCTTAATTAGATCATAGTACCATGCTCAGCAAGGCAAGTCCGGTGTTACGAGGATCAGTGGAACACCCTCTGTTTTGACTCACTTGAGAACACAGAGCAGAAGAGAGGAAAGAAGAGATAGACCATAGAGTGACCAGATAATTTATCACAAAAATGCAGGTGGGACTTTGCAGTGGAGGCACGTTGCATATATATACTGAAGAGAGAGTCTCCTAGCTCCAGTGACAACTACAGACCAGAAGGATTCCATGCGTAATCTTCAGACCCGCACAAATCTGTTGAACCTCTCCAGATCAAGGATGGATCTGACCTGAGATAATTCCGTGGTCACTGGACTAGAACCTTGCAAATCGTTTTGCTCATATTTTCAATCATCCTCTTGGTTTGTCAGATGTAAAGGCATTAATAATAATAATAATCTTTACTTTCATATAGGGCTAACATATTCCACAGCGCTTTACAGTTTGCACACATTATCACTGTCCCCGATGAGGCTAACAACATTATCGTTATCTAGTGAGGCTGCAGTGGAAAAGGATTGAGAAGCCCTAGATTGAAGACTGAACTGAGGTGCCTTACATAAAACTTCACAATTATGTCATTGATAAAGGTTGAAACGAATGTTAAAACTGCAGAGACGAAAAGCACAAATAGGGTCTAAACTGATAAGTGGTATAAAATGTTATAGGTATGCTCACTAGATAGGGTTGGGAAAGTCACAACTTTTATAGAAGTATGTAAGGGCTGCTGCAGGACCACCAATGGAATACAAAGCAATAAATGAGAAATACAGTGGTTGAGTCTGTGCTGCCAGAGGTACAATTACACACAAAGGTAAAGCATGAATGCTGTTTATCTCAACGCGTTTCAAGGTTTTCAAGCCTCTTCATCAGGACCATTGTTATCACTGTGGTTGGGTCCTGAAGAAGAGGTTTGAAAACCTTGAAACACGTTGACATAATAAACAGCATTCATGCTCCACTTCATGTGTGGCTGTACCTTGGGCAGCGTGGACTCTGAACCATAGTAGTTCTTATTTATTGCATTGATAAAGGTTGTCATAAATGTATATCCCCTCTGTGAAGCTGTTAGTTCAAAGAATAAAAAAATGGTCATTAGACCTACCAGTAATTGTATTTCCAGGAATCCATCCTAACAGCACCATGGAGGACGTCCTTCTTATCCTCATTGGGATAGGAAACAACGAGAGGTTAATAGGACCCTCCCCTTACCACCCTTTAGTGATTTCTCAAAGTACCACATCTGGATGGATGCAAAAGAAATTTTATTAAACAATCTTATACAAACGTTACGTCACATTAGTATAGAGTACTTGCAGCAAGGAGGGAACTAGTAGTGCTGTCAGGATGGATTCCTGGAAATACAATCACCGGTAGGTCTAATTACCGTTTTCCAGTTCACCACCTGACAGCACCATGGAGAAGTACCAAAGTATGATAGTCTAGGGGGGACTACTGCATGAAGGACCTTCCTACTGAAGGCTAATTGTCCTGAGACAACGTCCAATTTACAATGTTTAGAAAAGGTACTAAGACCAGAACAAGTTGCGGCCCTGCAGATTTGGTCTGCTGAGGCCCCACTTTTTCTGCCCATGAAGTGACCATAGCTCTAGTAGAATGGGCTATGAGAATATCTGGAGATCTCCCTTGAGCTTTGTATTTAGACTTATCGTGGACCTGATGCCCTGGGCGATTGTGGATTTCGCTGCCATCCAACTTTTATTTGGACCCCCGTACTGTACAAACAAATTTTTGTCCTGCCTCCAACCCCTGTTGCTTCTAGGTATTTGAGAACCGTCTCCCTAACGTCTAGGTTATGATAGGCTATCTCTTTTGGGTTTTTAGAGTGTTGGCAGAATGAGGGAAGAATGACTTCCTGATTTATGCTTGAGTTTCAAACAAATTTAGGGAGAAAGGCTGGGTCGAGCCTCAAAACTAAACGGTCTTCAAACACTTGCAAGTATGGATCCTGGATGGATAGGGCTTGTTGTTCCCCTAGCCTTTTTGCCGACTTAATGGCAACCAAGAAGCCAGTTTTGAGAGAAAGCTTGCTAATTTCCAGATCTTCTGAGAGATTGTATGGGCGCTTACACAAGGCATTGAAGACCAGATTAAGATCCCATGGCGGAACCGACCTCCATATCAAAGGCTTCAGCCTCTGTACAGCTTTGGAGAACCTAGCTATCCAGGGGTGCAAGGACAGAGCAGAGTCAAAGAATACACTAAGGGCAGAGACCTGCACCCTCAGTGTACTGGGTCTAAGGCCTTTCTTAAATCCGGACTGCAGGAAGTCAAGAATTTTAGGGATGTTTGAATGGGTAGTATCTACTGATGCTTCTCCACAATAACTGCAGAATCATTTCCATAGCTTGTTGTAAATGGCAGAGGTCACTGGTTTCCTACTTGCTTGAAGTG
Organism: Dendrobates tinctorius; assembly: GCF_039654945.1. Lineage (NCBI taxonomy): Eukaryota > Metazoa > Chordata > Amphibia > Anura > Dendrobatidae > Dendrobates > Dendrobates tinctorius. The sequence continues at coordinate 67,843,771 of NW_027361690.1, read as the reverse complement.
TGGAGATCACTTCATCGAACAGGTCTCTGGACTTCAGGACCTCACGTTCAGGATCCAGGCTGCGAGTTGGAGAACGTCCGGATTGTGATGGATGACTGGGCCTTGGTGAAGATCTTTCCTCTTTGGCAGTAGGATGGCGTCTTCTCTCGACATCTTCCTCAGCAGAGGAATCCAGCTCCTCTTCGGCCAGAAGGGCACTACTAAGATAACCGCCACCCTTTTGGCGTGTATTTTCCTGAGGATCCTTGGAATCAGAGGAAGAGGTGGGAATGCATATAGAGGCCCTCTCCCCATGGCTGGGATAGAGCATCGAGTCCTGCTGACCCGTTCAGAGGATCTAGGGAGAAAAATGTTCTGAGTTTTGCATTTTCTCTGGTGGTGAATAGATCCATGTCTGGTTTTCCCCAGCGTTGGCACAACCTGTTGAACACATCGTCATTTAATTCCCACTCAGTGAAGGCTACTTTCTTCCTGCTCAGAAAATCTGCCACCTGGTTTTTGGCTCCTTCTAGATGTAGCGCCGATATGGATAGGACAGATCCTTCTGCTCATCTGAAGATCCACTTTGCCAGATGCTGTAGTGCTGGATGCTTGGGACCTCCTTGGTGATGCAGAAATGCTACTGCTGTCGTGTTGTCAGATAAGATCTTTATGTGTTTGCCTTTGACCAGCGACCGAACTTGGAGAAGCACTTTCCACACTGCGTATAACTCTCTGAAATTCGTTGACTTGACTCTTATCCCTGGGCTCCATTCTCCTTGGAAGAATCTCCCTTCCACGTGACCGCCCAAGCCTAGCTGACTTGCATCGGTGGCGATTATGACACAGGGAGGATCTACGGAACACCAGTCTGACAAGGATATGGTGATGTGCACTTTAGATTTGAAAAGTGCATACTATCACATCCCGATTCACGAATCCTACCAGAACTATCTGAGGTTTTCCCTGAGAGTTCAAGGGAGGGTGTGCCACTTCCAGTTTCAGTGCCTTCATTTTGGCTTAGCTTCAGCCCCCAGGATGTTTACCAAACTAATGGTAGAAGTGAGAGGAAAAAAAAAAAAGTTGGATCACACAGCTGAATAATAAAAAACAATTCTTCATTTCACACCATCATAAAAACGTGTAGATATATCCACAAATAGATAAAAACAGAGTCACATTCTTACGCGTTTCTGGCTATCAGCCCTTAGTCATAGAATGTATCAAAATAACAACTAGAGAAGTAATTTATACAGGTGTGAGTTTTTATGACATCACAGTTAATTAGCAGCTACACCTAACAATGCACGCAACAGAGCTCGCATTGCAGAAACTAATTCAACATGAATAAATTTCACATCAAAAAACAAACATATAGTTTATATATTCATGCAATATCATATACCATAGCACATATTCTATTATATTATTTTTAAGAGCATTATTCAGACCATCAAAATTCACATCAGACGCAAAGAAGAGGGCTCAGAATTAAAAAAAAGTGCCTACTGTTGTTTTTTCGGATGAGTTCCTCACAGAATGGAATAAGATTCTTTCAAAATGCTCCTTGGAGCTAATGAATTTAATTATCAAAGAGGAAGAAGGCAAATTAAAAAGTTTAAAAGAAGGAATAGACCAGCTCACAAAGTCTGTCTCTAAATTTGCTTCTGATGTGAATTTTAATGGTCTGAATAATGCTCTTAAAAATAACATTGCTAAACTGGAGCAGATCATCATGGCAATAAAGAAAAAGAAGTTTTTGAGGGACATACACATGGAAGAGGTCCACTAAATACCGTAGTCCTAAGTCTATTTTAAAAAGAGAAAAATATGGAAAAAATTTTTCAACCTCAAAAAATGTAAGCTTTTCTTCCTCAGAATTTGATATAACAGACACATCGGATCAAGACATTAATGTAGCCGAAACCTCTATTGGGTCAAAAAACGCCAAAGGAGGAGGAGGGCAAAGAGAAAGCAGAGAAACCGCTATGCCGCAAAGATTTTCTACCCGTTAGAAGAAAAACCGTTTTTGAGTGTGAATACTCACATGAACAGCGTGATTGTGTTAAGTCCCTTCATTTTGTCAAAGGAAGAATACTGCCTACTTGCTAAAGGACTCAATTTTGTCCCTAACCAAAGGTTTATTTTATTCCAAACACTACTGGATGTTAATAAATTTGTTAGAGCTTTAACAGTCAAGAGACATTTTTTTGAAGAAGAGGAAAAGGTGGACCATGATGATCCTTTAAGCTCACAAATTATAGCTGAGACAGAAGATGGAAGCACTGAGAATTTTTTTTCCTTTGCTGAATAAATGCCTAATTGTCTTTGGAAACACTCGTTAATGAAAATGAAAAAGAGGACTTGATTAGTGAGTCACAAGTAGACCAAGGAATTCCAAATCCAACTTATTACCCAGTCAAGTCAAAAACTCCAGTTTTGGACACTTTTCAAACATTAGTGGAAAAAGATTTAAAAGATTTATCCATCAGTACTATTGCTTCTCCTATGTCAGCACATAATTTATCTAACTCAGAGCATGAAGCTTTATCTAAAGAAGTAAGAAGTAATAAAAACATTGTGATAAAAAAATCAGATAAAGCGGGAGCGGTTGTGGTAATGGATGCTTCTCTGTATAGCAATTTAGTTATGGACATTCTTAATGATGTTGATACTTATAGGAAAGTAGCAAATGACCCCACTAGTGTTTGTAAAAATGTATTGGAATCTTTAATAATGGAGGGAGAAAATTTAGGGGTAATTAATAAAAAAAACTAAAACTTTTTTGAATAAAGATTTTCCTGTTACCCCAGTATTTTACGGTCTCCCGAAAACACACAAACAAATGTTTCCCCCTCCATTACGTCCAATCATATCGAGTATAGGATCATTTAATAAAAATTTAAGTATTTGGATTGACAGACATCTACAAGCTCTAGCTTCCCGCACACCTGGCTATTTAAAGAATAGTACTTCAGTGTTAAATCAACTAAAAACTTTTGAATGGTCAGAGTCTAATTGTTTTGTGTCTTGTGACATAATGAATTTATACTCATGTATTCCTCAGGAACAGGGTATAATAGCAATTACATACCATCTTAATAAATATAGTTCCTACAGTGATTCACTGAAGGAATTTATCATCAGAGGCACAGCATATCTTTTAAAGTATAATTTCTTTATGTTTAATTCTGAATTCTATTTTCAAGTAACTGGAGCCCCGATGGGATCGCGATTCTCACCATCCCTTGCAATTTTGTTTGTTGCTTGGTGGGAGGAGTTTTTTATTTTTTCTGAATCAAATGTTTTTGCAGGCTGCATTGAGTGGTACGGCCGCTATGTGGATGATCTCCTACTCATATGGAGGGGTGATGAGGCGAACATACCCCTCTTTGTGCAATATCCTAATAAAAACTCCATCAATTTCCGGTTCACCTTTTCGTTTTCAAACAATAAAATGGATTTTTTGGATCTCACCCTTTTAGGCGATTGTGATAGGAAGTGCATACATAGCACTATTTTCCGTAAACCAGTTAGTGGTAACACTTTATTAAGAGCTGATAGTTGCCACCCTGTTCACACCACCAAAGCGATCCCATATGGGGAATTTATAAGAGCAAGGAGATCTTTCTCTGATGAAAAGTTTTTTTCACAGGAGTGTACTACTATCAGAAATAGACTTCATGTTAGGGGTTATAGGAAAAATAACATCGACAGTTCGCTTGAAAAAGCCATGAGGGTCACAAGAGAAAAAATTTTGAGACAAAAAAAGCCACATGCTAAATCCACAAATAACACAGTAACATTTAGTACTTCCTTTAGCCTCCAGTTTAACAAGATAAAAACATTATCAAAAATCGTATTCCTATTTTAGATCAGGATAACATACTAAATCAGATTCTTGCAGGGGGGTTCAGGTGTGTTTCTAAAAGAAGAAAATCTTTGGGAGATGTTCTGACACAAAGTGACTTTCCAACAAGACTCTTATTGTAGTAATACAACATGGTTATCCACTAAGGGTTTTTTCAAATGTGCAAACACTAAATGTAACATGTGTAAATACGCATTCAAAACGCATATGATTAATGACAGGTTTTCCATGTCTTTCATTAATTGCAACACACGAGTTATTTATTGCATTCATTGTGAATTTTGTGATCTGAATTACACTGGTTGCACAAAAAGAAAACTAAAAAAAAGAGAATATCGGAACATATTCAGAATATTAATAACAAAAATGCATCCTATTCAGGAGCTACCAAACATTTTGCTGAAACGCATGATGGAAATCTTCATAGTTTTCGTTTTTTTGGTATTGAAAAAGTTTTTCATCCTAAAAGAGGAGGAAAAATACGAAAAAATTTCTCCTTCGGGAAGCTTTTTGGATTATTCAATTAGATACAAAGCAACCAAAGGGATTAAATTAATCGCAGAGACAACATGTATATTTATTAAGCATAAAAGGTGTATGAAGGGAAAGGAAGGGAAGGAAAGAAAAAAGAAAAAAAAAGGGAAAATTTTTGAAGTTTTTTTTTTTTGTAATTTTTTGGAGCGGCATATACCTGATTATATGAATGCAATAATTTTAATAGTGGTTAACTTAATGCATACATGTATATATATATATATATATAAAGGATAATTATAAATATATTGTCTGTTAATAAAAGAATATGTGCTATGGTATATGATATTGCATGAATATATAAAATGTTTGTTTTATGATGTGAAATTTATTCTTGTTGAATTAGTTGCTGCAATGCGAGCTCTGTTGCGTGCATTCTGTTAGGTGTAGCTGCTAAGTAACTGTGATGTCATAGAAACTCACACCTGTATAAATTACTTCTTTAGTTGTTATTTTGACACATTCTATGACTAAGGGCTGATAGCCAGAAACGCGTAAGAATGTGACTCTGTTTTTATCCATTTGTGGATATATCTACACGTTTTTATGATGGTGTGAAATAAAGAATTGTTTTTTATTATTCAGCTGTGTGATCAGACAACTTTTTTTTTTTTCCTCTCACTTCTATTATTAGTTTGGTAAACACCCTGGGGGCTGAAGCTAAGCCAAAATTAAGGCACTGAAACTGGAAGTGGAGGACCCTCCCTTGAACTCTCAGGGCAAACCTCAGATATTTCTGGTAGCATTCGTGAATCGGGATGTGATAGTATGCACTTTTCAAATCTAAAGTGCACATCACCATATCCTTGTCTATTAGGAGTATTGTGGACCTAATGGACTCCATCTTGAATCTCTTGTACCTCACGTATTTGTTTAGGGGTTTGAGATTTATTATCGTCCTGGTTTCTCCCAAAAATTTCTTTATCGAGAAGAGGCGTGAGTAACGACCTCTGACTCTCTCCTGAATGGAAACCGAGACTATAGCCTCAATTTTTAATATGTCCAACCACGTCGAGGAGGTTGAGGGAGGGCAGTGGTTGGTTATCACGAACCTCCCTGGGGGTAGATGAGCAAACTCTATCTTGTAACCTTGGGAGACGGTCTGTAACACCCATGGATTTTGAGAAACTTTTTCCAAGGCTCCCAGGAACCCACTTAGCTGACTCCCTATATTCTGATGGCATCATTATCTACGTGAATCGGAGCCTGAAAAGATGGAGTCTCTACCCTTCCCTCCTTTGGGGTAACTCCATCTACCCCTTTCTCTTGTAGTCTGACTTTTGACTAGGCCGGGGTCTATGAAAGGGCTTTCTTTGGCCTTTGTTCCAGAAACCTTTTCATTTTATCTGAGGCCTTTTTTAGAATGTCATCTAGAACAGGCTCAAACACCTTACCCCCTGAGAAGGGGATGGAGTAAAGTTTGTTTTTAGATTGGTTGTCCCCTGACCAGGTCTATAGCCAAATAGCCCTCCTAGCTGTGTTTGAAAATGACCCATTCCTGGCTGCGAATCGTACTGACTCCGCAAATGCGTCAGCCATGAAGCCAGTCGCTAGCTTCAGGAGGGGCAAGGATTTAAGAATAGTGTCTCTGGGAGTCTTGGCTTTTATATGCTCTACCAAGTAATCCACCCATAAGTGCATAGAGCGAGCCACCGATGTTGCGGCAATGTTGGCTCGTATTATGGTCGCTGAAGTCTCCCATGTTCTCTTCAGAAGTCCATCTGCCTTCCAATCCATAGGCTACTTTAGGCTGGAGGAGTCCTCAAACGGGATAGAAGTTATTTTCGCCACCTTGGCCACAGGAACATCTATATTGGGAACATCCTCCCAGGACTTGACATCTTCGGAATCAAATGGTAGATGCAGTCTGAAGTCTCTCGGGATAACCAGCATTTTCTCGGCATCTTCCCATTCCTCCAGGATAATGGAGCGGAAGTGGGCATTCACCGGGAACACTCTACTCATCTGAGAACGCAGACCACTGCACATCTCGTCCTGAACAGAGCGGGCTTTCAGAGATTCCTCCACTTGCATAGTATCATGCACTGCACGGAGGAGTTCATCTGTGTCCTCGGAGTAAAAGAGGTACCGCTTCTCCCCTTCCGGTGGATCGATAAGGGCTTCCCCCTCCTCCTGGTCGGATCCCTCTAGTCTTCAGAAGATGTCAGACTCCCTTGGTCTCTTCCAAGAACCCCGAGGTTCTGACTGCATGGTCTGGGGATACCCTAGGGCCATTAAGGAGGCTTGTTACTCTCCGACAATCTTCATAGTACAAGCGTCGCAGAGGTGCTTCTGCCAGGTCTCGGGTTGCTTAGTAGCAAAGATGGGGCGTTTCTTATTTTGCCCCGACTTTTTGCTATCCTTAGCTGCTGTCAAGGCAGGTTTCTCCCCGTGCCCCTGGCTTTGTACTGAGCCAACCTCTGCTTTAATGGGATCCTACATACTAGCTAATGGAAGCGGTCCCTGTTTAACAGTAGGGCAGCCAGCACAACACAAATGACCCTATTTATACGATATCCCATCCTGTAGAGCTGGCCTCCTGGAACACACCGCTGACCGTGACCAGGAAGTCCTCTGCCCGGCCTGCAGAGGTGACGCTGCCGCAGTGTAAAACTGATGCCGGTCGTGACCCGGAAGTATAGGGAGGAAGCAGCTGGAAGTATGCCCCGGGGGCCGCAGCATGCCAGGAGGTAGAGCGTCCTGAGCCGAGAGCCCCCAGATAGGGGGAAGCTTCCCGACCCTCAGGAGCAGCGTTACACTGAGGTAGGCAGAGGGACCCTTAGGAGGGGTGTCAGACGCAGATCGCTTGGCGGCAGGAAGGGAAAGGCTGGGCCCCCTGATCCTAGCCAATCTGCCCGGTACGGTCAGGGATAGGAGCTTCACTCTCATTGTTCCTATCCAAGGAAATGATCCCCAGGGATCTACGCATAAAAAAGATTCCTACTACTGTATATTCAGACAATTTTATGGATGAGTGGAATCAAGTGCTGAGTAGTTGCTGTCTCAAGCTGATGCAATTGTTAAGTATGAGAGTGAAAAGCTGGAAGACGTCCAAAAACAAATGGACAATGCCGAGGCGGCTTTCAATGAATTTAAGTCTCTAGCACAATTTGATTCACTTGTTACAAAAATGCAGGAAAATGTCTCTAATTTGGAGAAAATAATTATGGACAGAAAGAAACGTAAATTTGCACGTGATCTTAAAGACTATTCTACAAAAAAAGTTTATGATTGGGGACAGTGGGAACATGACACCTAAAACACCCAGGTCCTTTCTCAAACGTAACCAGGCTCATAAAAAAACTGGTAGTTAGGTCACATGTCTCGTTTTCAGTATAATGAAAACCTGGCACTCAACTTAAATGGAATAGTTTATTTGTAGTACCAAACAAAACGTTTCGGTCAGTGCAGACCTTCATCAGTTACTACAAGGTGAAGAAAAAAATAGAAAATAAAACAAATGAACAAAGTGTAACCATAAATAAAGTATATACAAAAATACATAAATAGATTCTGGTCATAGTAATATAAATGGAACATCCAACTCAGTTAAGGACCAAAAATATATTCAGTCGTCAGATTAGAAGGAATAGCTGAAGATTAGAACATACCGTGCTCAAAGATTGTCTGTACTTAGATTGGAGGGCGCTTTTTGTATGTCCCTGTAAAGCCTTAAGGAAGATGAGTGATAGTGTTAAATGAATCTATATTCAGTAGTAAATAAGGTAACACTGCAGCCTGATACATACCAAATGTCAGTGTGCTGCTGGAACGCAGTTAAGTCTGTAGGGCAAATATAATATAGACTGCCGTTAGCTGGCGGTAAAGTGTTAAGTGCTGCCAGTAGTAAAAATGGCATAGTGTGGTAGTAAATGAAGTTTTACCTTATCTGTCTGGCAGGGAAAGCGCAAGCCTGGTCCTCCTGGACGCTGTGTTCCACAGCTGGTCAGAGAGGACAGCCAATGGCGACAGCTAGGTGGTGACATCAGAGGAAGAGAATTATTTTATTCCTACATGCATACAGTCCATACAATCCATCCACCATAGGGTTAAACTCTTACCAGACCGCTAAGAAATACCACACACATATCCCCTCTGTCTCATTTTATTGCCCTCACACTGCAGTGATATGCATTCTTCAGAGAGGTGAAGCACATGGCCATTCTCTTCCTCTGATGTCACCACCTAGCTCTCGCCCATTGGCCCAACCTCTGTGCCTGTCAAGGGCTTTGTCCCGCCTCTTCTTCTCTTATCTCAGCACAACACTGTCCTCTCTGACCAGCTGTGGAACACAGCATCCAGGAGGACCAGGCTTGCGCTTTCCCTGCCAGACAGATAAGGTAAAACTTCATTTACTACCACACTATGACATTTTTACTACTGGCAGCACTTAACACTTTACCGCCAGCTAACGGCAGTCTATATTATATTTGCCCTACAGACTTAACTGCGCTCCAGCAGCACACTGACATTTGGTATGTATCAGGCTGCAGTGTTACCTTATTTACTACTGAATATAGATTCATTTAACACTATCACTCATCTTCCTTAAGGCTTTACAGGGACATGCAAAAAGCGCCCTCCAATCTAAGTACAGACAGTCTTTGAGCACGGTATGTTCTAATCTTCAGCTATTCCTTCTAATCTGACCACTGAATATATTTTTGGTCCCTAACTGAGCTGGATGTTCCATTTATATTATTATGACCAGAATCTATTTATTAATGTATTTTTGTATATACTTTAGTTATGGTTACACTTTGTTCATTTGTTTTATTTTGTTCTATTTTTTTCTTCACCTTGTAGTAACTGATGAAGGTTTGCACTGACCGAAACGTTTTGTTTGGTACTACAAATAAACTGTTCCATTTAAGCATTTAAGTTGAGTGCCAGGTTTTCATTATACTATATATGGTTTGGGAACCTACCTCGGCACTACCACAGTTGTGCACACGGTGTTTTTTCCTACATGTCTCGTTTTCATCATCTGAATTGGATTCTTCTGATAACATTATAAGTTTTTCGGACATTTCTTTGAATGAAACATCAAGTGCACAAACCAGCAAGTCCCCTCGCCAGTCAAAAACCGCGAAAGGCGCAGCGGTAGGAAACACCGCAAGGGAACAAGGAGTGGTTACTCGCCGAAAGAAGAATATCTTTAGATAAATGATCATTAGAACATTTTGAATCTTTCATCCGTGGTCTTTTCCAAAACACAATTGGATGTGCTTTCTCTTGGTTTAAATGATGTGCCTGATCAGGAGTTTGATCTTTTTGCAACAATTCTCGACATAAATAAGTTCATGAGAGATCTTATAGTTAAGAGACTTTTTTTCACGACTCAGAAGAAAATCAGTCATAGGTCTTTTTCCATTGTTAATGAATTTACTGATCTTAGTTTTAAAGAGGACGTATGATTGAATGTTTTGTGTGATTTGAATATACATTCTGATTGCCATGTCATTTCTACACCTGAATTTAACACTAAAAACCCCTCATTCTATCCCATTCAGTCCAGACCCGAGTATATGGATACATTTCAAGAGGTGATTGAGAGGGAACTTAAGGTTTTGTATGACAATGTGAAAATGGGAGTGGCAAAACATCGCTCCAATTTATCGCCAGATCATAAAATGGCGATAAATGAGATAAGAAATATGTCTGATATTGTTATAAGGGGGGCATGGTGGTTTGACCCACATTCGATCACTGGCTCGCTCTTGTCATCTGCACCTCAAAAACATTTCTAGAATTCGACCTTTTCTTACTTTTGACTCTGCAAAAACTCTTACTGTTTCTCTTATTCATTCTCGTCTCGACTATTGTAACTCTCTTCTAATCGGTCTCCCTCTTACAAAACTCTCCCCTCTCCAATCTGTCTTGAATGCTGCAGCCAGGATCATATTCCTCACCAATCGTTACACCGATGCCTCTACCTTGTGCCAGTCATTACACTGGCTACCCATCCACTCCAGAATTCAGTATAAACTTATTACCCTCACCCACAAAGCCCTCCATGGCTCAGCACCACCCTACATCTCCTCCCTTGTTTCAGTATACCACCCTACCCGCGCCCTCCGTTCTGCTGATGACCTGAGGTTAGTATCCTCAATAGTCAGAACCTCCCACTCCCGTCTCCAAGACTTTACACGTGCCGCGCCAATTCTTTGGAATGCACTTCCCAGGTCAATACGATTAGTCCCCAATCCCCACAATTTTAAGCGTGTCCTGAAAACGCATTTATTCAGACTGGCCTATCGCCTCAACACATTAACCTAACCTATCCCTGTGTGGCAGAGCCAAAAGTTTTACCATAACCAGGTTCCCAGCATCATGTTCCCACATGCTTTATGCATCCATTAGCCCTCTGTGTCTGTACTGTTACACACTTAACATTATGGCTGGTCCATACAATCAGGGCAACTGTTACCACCCACCTTTTGTGTCTACCTCTTTCCTCATAGACTGTAAGCTTGCGAGCAGGGCCCTCACTCCTCTTGGTATTTGTTATAATCTACTGTATGTGATTATTGTTATGCTGTAATGTCTATTGTCTGTACAAATCCCCTCTGAAATGTAAAGTGCTGCGGAATATGTCGGCGCTATAAAAATAAAATTTATTATTATTATTATAAGGATGATTATCATGCCCAAATGATGAACTTGCAATCAGATGCACAAACATATGAAAAACTTGATCACAATCCTTCTGTTAAATTTAAGCACAAAGTATGTGATATTATTGAAGATGGTTTGACTCTCGGCATTTTGACTAAGAAGCAGGCTGAATATTTAGAAGTTCCTTACCCCATTATTCCAATTATGAATGGTCTTCCTAAGATCCACAAAGAAGCAAGGATTCCCCCCATGAGACCTATCGTCTCAAGCATTGGTTCCGCAAATGAGCATTTGGGGGAGTGGGTGGACTCCTTGCTTCAACCCTTGGTTCAATCAATTCCTGTATATGTCAGAGACCCCAAGGATGTATTGAGTATTTTTTCAAAATGCACATGGCCTTCCAACCATCTTGGCTGTGCTGTGATGTAGTATCCTTGTATACCTGTATTTCTTTTGATTTGGCTCTAAAGGCATTCAAATTTTTTTTTTTTTTTTTTTTTTTTAAGAGATTTAGTCATTATTCCCAGGATTTAACTTGTTATATTTTACAGGTCACCCATTTCTTGCTGACTCACAATTTTTTCTCTTTTGACAGTCAGTTTTTTTTGCAAAGGTCTGGTGTAGCGATGGGTGCTAAATTTGCACCTTCACTGGCAAATCTCTTCATGGCCTTTTGGGAATTTCAATATATTTTTTCTGCCACTAATCCTTTTGTTGGGTCCATTATCTGGTATGGCAGATACATCGATGATGTCCTCATAATTTGGGGGGCCGATGTATCCGCCGTACCAGATTTCATCAGTAATATTAACTCCAATAATTATAACATTTGTTTTACCCACAGGTTTGATTCAAACAGGATATCATTTCTGGATTTGGTGGGAGTTGAGGGAGAGCTAATTTCTACTAAAACGTTTTGCAAGCCCTTTGGGGGGTAATACTATTCTTCATGCAGCGAGGCACACTTAAATCTATTCCCTTGGGTGAATACATCAGAGCCAAAAGAAATTGTAGCAATGAGGGTGATATTAATATGGAGTTTGATTTGGTAGACAAAAAATTGAGAAAGCGTAATTATCCTAAATGGACACTAACCAGAGCAAGAAATATTGTCACTAAAAAAAAAAAAAAAAAAAAAAAAAAAAAAAAAAACAACTCAGGAGGAACTTGTTTTTCCCAGAAAAAAGAAGATCAACGAAATATCAGTTTTGCAAATAAACCGCATGTTTACGTACAATTTAGTCCTCAATATAGAGAGATTAAAAATATCATAAACCGGTTTCTGCCCATTTTATATGAGGATTCACTTTTAGTGCAGATATTGTCTTCTGGTGTGAATATAATCTCAAGAAAAGCACCGTCTATTGGTAATAAGGTTTCTCCAAGCGTCTTTTATAGTTCTCAGAACAATAATAATAATAAAAAATCCTGGTTAAATCATAGGGGCTTTTTTAACCCCTTAAGGACCGGGGTTATTTTCGTTTTTCGCTCCCTTTCTTCCCAGAGCCATAACTTTTTTATTTTTCCGTCAATATGGCCACTACAAAACGGGAAAAAAATTCCAAGTGCGGTGAAATTGCAAAAACAGTGCAATCCCACACTGTTTTCGCCAGGTCATTACGAATTCATAGACACCAAACATGTCTAGGTTCTTTTTTATATAAGTGGTGAAAAAAAATCCAAAGTTTGCTGAAAAAAAAACAAAAACCCCCACCATTTTTCGTGATCTGGGGTCCGGTGAGGGCTTATTTTTTGAGTGCCGAGCTGAAATTTTTAATGATACCACTTTTATGCAGACACGTTCTTTTGATCGCCTGTTATTGCATTTTAATGCATTGTCACAGAGATAAAAAAACGTAATTCTGGGGTTTTGATTTTTTTTCTCGCTACGCCGTTTAGCGATCGGGTTAATGCTTTTTTTTTATTGATAGATCGGGCGATTCTGAACGCGGCGATACCAAATATGTGTATGTGTAATTTTTTTTATTGTTTTATTTTGAATAGGGCGAAAGGGGGGTGATTTGAACTTTTATATATTTTTTTAAACTTTTTTTTTTTAATTTTGTCATGCTTCAATAGCCTCCATGGGAGGTTAGAAGCATGCCATACTTGATAGGCTCTTCAACATATAGGCGATGAGCAGATCACCTATATGTAGCAGAATTACTGCATAGCTATGAGCGCCGACCACCGAGTGGCGCTCACAGCAAAGCAGCATCAACAATCATAGAGGTCTCCAAGAGTCCTCTGGTTGTTATGCCAAAGCATGACTGACCCCCGATCACATGACGGGGGTTAGCGATGACCTCATTTCTGGCCCGGCAGCTGGAAGCGACGGTTAAACGCCGTTGTCAGCGTTTGACAGCGGCGTTTAACGGGTTAATAGGTGCAGGTGGATTGAGATTCCACCTGCGCCTATTGCAGGGCACATGTCAGCTGTTCAAAACAGCTGACACGTCCCGGCTTTGATACGGGCTCAGCGCCGGAGCCCTCATCAAAGCAGGGGAGAAGTCCAATGACGGACTGTGCCCGTCATTGGACATTAAGGGGTTAAATGCGGTCACAACAAATGCAGAACTTGCAATTATGCGTCTGTTACTAAAACTTGACAATTATAATGGTACTATAACTTATACAATTAAACAGTACATAAATTGCAATTCTACCTTTGTTGTCTACAAACTTGCATGTACTGCATACAATTTATTTTACATTGGCTGTACAAAAGAAAGCTAAAAATGAGAATCTCTGAGCATTTACAGGACATAAACAGTGTAGCTTCTAATCGCAATGTGTCAGGTGCGGCAAAACACTATTTTTCATCATAACTGCAGCACACATACCTGCTGTTTCTGGAATAGAAAAAAAATCACTGCCGCCTTGCGTGGGGGTGACGCTAGACAGCGCCTTCTAACGCGGGAGGCTTTTTGGATTTTTAATTTAAACTCTAGGTTTACATATAGATTAACCCCTTCCTGACATCCGACGTACTATCCCGTCCATGGGACCCGGTCCCCTATGCCCATGGACGGGATAGTACGTCTATCGTGATCAGCGGCGCCCACATGGTGAGCGCCGCTGATCGCGGCCGGGTGTGAGCTGATTATCACAGCTGACACCCGGCACAATGTGTCAGGGGCGGTCACGGACCGCCCCTGACACGTTAACCCCTTGCACACCGCGATCAAACACGATCGCGGTGTACCGGGAGTTAAAGGGAAGCATCGGCAGGGAGGGGGCTCCCTCCGTGCTTCCCCGAGCCCCCCACCGCAGCGCAATGTGCAGCGCTGCTGCGGGGGACTCCTTTCCTGCAGGCCCCCGAATCCAAGATGGCGACGGGGGCCTTCGGGGGCCTGCAGGAAGCTGGCTTCCTCAGTGCCTGCAAAGCGCAGGCAAGAGGAAGTCTTCTTCAATGCCTGTGACAGATTGCTGATCTGTCACAGTGATCTGTGATGTGACAGATCAGCGATCTGTCACAGGACAGTGATGTCCCACCTGGGACTATGTAATAAAGTAAAAAAAAAAATTAAAAAAAAGTGTAAAAATAATTTAAAAAAAAAATCACCAAATTAGTAAAAAAAAAAAAAAAAATATTCCCCAATAAATTCATTTTTTGAAAATAAAAATACCCCAAAACAATAAAAGTACACATATTAGGTATCGCCGCGTCCGTAACGACCCGCCCTATAAAACTGTCCCATTAGTTAACCCCTTTAGCGAACCCCTTAAAAAATAAAAAACGAAGCAAAAAATAATGATTTATTATCATACCGCCAAACAAAAAGTGTAATAACGCGCGATCAAAAAGACGCATATAAATATCCATGGTACCGCTGAAAACGTCATCTTGTCCCGCAAAAAACGAGCCGCCACACAGCATCATCAGCAAAAAAATAAAAAAGTTATAGCTCGCAGAATAAAGCGATGCAAAAATAATTATTTTTTATATAAAATAGTTTTCATTGCATAAAACCGACAAAACATAAAAAAACGATCTAAATGAGGTATCGCTGTAACCGTACTGACCCGAAGAATAAAACCGCTTTATCAATTTTACCGTATGCGGAACGGTGTAAACGCACTCCCCCAAAAGAAATTCATGAAATGCTGGTTTTTGTTCATTCTGCGTCCCAAAAATCGGAATAAAAAGCGATCAAAAAATGTCACGTGCCCGAAAATGGTACCAATAAAAACGTCAACTCGTCCCGCAAAAAATAAGACCTCACATGACTCGGTGGGTCAAAATACGGAAAAATTATAGCTCTCAATATGTGGTGATGCAAAAACTATTTTTACAATAAAAAGCGTCTTTTAGCGTGCGACAGCTGCCAAAAATAAAAACCGCCATAAATAGTAAATCAAACCCCCCGTTATCACCCCCTTAGTTAGGGAAAAATAATAAAATTAAAAAAATGTATTTATTTCCATTTTTCCGTTAGGGTTAGGGCTAGGGTTAGGGCTGAGATTAGGGTTAGGGGTGTGTTGGAGTTAGAATTGGGGGTTTCCACTGTTTGGGCACATCAGGGGCTCTCCAAATGCAACATTGCGTCTGATCTCAATTCCAGCCAATTCTGAGTTGAAAAAGTCATATGGTGCTCCTTCCCTTCCAAGCTCTGCCATGTGCCCAAACAGTGTTTTACCCCCACATGTAGGGAAACAGCCTACTCAGGACAAATTGCAAAACAATTTTTGGGGTCCAATTTCTCCTGTTACCCTTAGGAAAATAAAAAATTGGGGGCAAAAATATCATTTTTGTGGAAAAAAATGATTTTTTAATTTTCTCGTCCGAGCGTTATAAACTTCTGTGAAACTTCTGTAAACTTCTGCACTTGGGGGTTTCAAAGTGCTCACCACACATCTAGATAAGTTCCTTAGGGGTTCTCGTTTCCAAAATGGGGTCATTTGTGGGTGTTTCCACTGTTTAGGTACATTAGGGGTTCTCCAAAGGCAACATGACACCCGCAGACCATTCCATCAATGTCTGCATTCCAAAACGTCACTACTTCCCTTCCGAGCCCCGACGTGTGCCCATACAGTAGTTTTCTCCCACATATGGGGTATCAGCATACTCAGGACAAATTGGACAACAACTTTTGGGGTCCAATTTCTCCTGTTACCCTTGGGAAAATAAAAAAATGGTGACTAAAAGATCATGTTTGTGGAAAAAATACGAATTTTTTATTTTCACGCCCGGGCGTTATAAACTTCTGTGAAGCACTGGGGGGTTCAAAGTGCTCACCACACATCTAGATAAGTTCCTTGGGGGGTCTAGTTTACAAAATGGTGTCATTTGTGGGGGGTTTCCACTGTTTAGGTACATCAGGGGTTTTCCAATCGCGACATGGTGTCCGATCTCAATTCCAGCCAAAAACGTCAAATGGCGCTGCTCCCCTTCCGAGCTCTGCCATGCGCCCAAATAGTGGTTTACCCCCACATGTGGGGTATCAGCGTACTCAGGACAAATTGCACAATAACTTTTAGGGTGCTGTTACCCTTGGAAAAATAAGAATTGAGGGTGAAAAGATCATTTTTGTGGAAAAAATATGATTTTTTAATTGTACGGCTTTATGCTATAAACTTCTGTGAAGCGCTTGGGGGTTCAAAGTTCTCACCACACATCTAGATAAGTTCCTTAGGGGGTCTAGTTTCCAAAATGGTGTCATTTGTGGGGGGTTTCCACTGTTTTTGTACATCAGGGGTTTTCCAATCGCGACATGATGTCCGATCTCAATTCCAGCCAAAAACGTCAAATGGCGCCGCTTCCCTTCCGAGCTCTGCCATGCGCCCAAATAGTGGTTTACCACCACATGTGGGGTATCAGCATACTCAGGACAAATTGCACAATAACTTTTAGGGTCCTGTTACCCTTGGGAAAATAAAAATTGGGGTGAAAAGATCATTTTTGTGGAAAAAATATTTTTTAATTGTACCGCTGTACGTTATAAACTTCTGTAAAGCCCTTGTGGGTTCAAAGTTCTCACCACATATCTAGATAAGTTCCTTGGGGGGTCTAGTTTCCAAAATGGGGTCACTTGTAGGGGGTTTCCACTGTTTAGGTACATCAGGGACTCTCCAAACGTGACATGGCGTCCGATCTGAATTCCAGCCAATTTTGCATTGAAAAAGTCAAACGGCGCTCCTTCCATTCTGAGCTCTGCCATGCGCCGAAACAGTCGTCCCCCCCCACAAATCAGGTATCAGCGTACTCAGGACAAATTTCACAATAACTTTTGCAGTCCAATTTCTCCTGTTACCCTTGGTAAAATAAAAAAAATTGAACCTGAAGTATTTTTTTTGTGAAAAAAAGTTAATGTTCATTTTTTTTTAAATATTCAAAAAAAATTCCTGTGACGCACCTAAAGGGTTAATAAACTTCTTGAATGTGGTTTTGAGCACCTTAAGGGGTGCAGTTTTTAGAATGGTGTCACTTTTGGGTATTTTCTATCATATAGACCCCTCAAAGTGGCTTCAAATGTGATGTGGTCCTAAAAATAAATGGTGTTGTAAAAATGAGAAATCGCTGGTCAACTTTTAACCCTTATAACTTCCTAACAAAAAAAAATTTTGGTTCCAAAATTGTGCTGATGTAAAGTAAACATGTGGTAAATGTTAGTTATCAAGTTTTTTATCAATTGTAAAAATTGGCCCGGTCATGAACGTGCAAACCACCCTTGGGGGTGAAGGGGTTAAACAAAAGAAACGAATTGATGTTCCATTGTGAAACAGTTTATTCTTTTTGTTTCGTTTTTTTATTATTGTATTTTTGCTGAATAGGAACTTTGAAATTGTCATGTGATCTAAATGAATTCACCTATTGGTCATTCAATAGCTTAACCCCTTCACTACCAAGGGTGGTTTGCACGTTAACTACCGGGCCAATTTTTACAATTCTGACCACTGTCCCTTTATGAGGTCATAACTCTGGAACGCTTCCATGGATCCCGGTGATTCTGACATTGTTTTCTCGTGACATATTGTACTTCATGTTAGTGGTAAAATTGCATTCAAATAACTTGCGTTTATTTGTGAAAAAAACGTAAATTTGGTGAAAATTTCGCAATTTTCCAACTTTGAATTTTTATGCCCTTAAATCACAGCGATACGGCACACAAAAAACTTAATACATAACATTTCCCACATGTTTACTTTACATGAGCACAATTTTGGAACCAACATTTTTTTTTGTTAGGAAGTTATAAGGGTTAAAAATTGACCAGCAATTTCTCATTTTTGCAACACCATTTTATTTTTAGGGACCACTTCACATTTGAAGCCACTTTGAGGGGTCTATGATAGAAAATACCCAAAAGTGACACCATTCTAAAAAATGCACCCCTTAAGGTGCTTAAAACCACATTCAAGAAGTTTATTAACCCTTTAGGTGCGTCACAGGAATTTTTTGAATATTAAAAAAAAAATGAACATTTAACTTTTTTTCACAAAAAAAATACTTCAGGTTCAATTTTCTTTATTTTACCAAGGGTAACAGGAGAAATTGGACTGCAAAAGTTATTGTGCAATTTGTCCTGAGTACGCTGATACCTGATATGTGGGGGGGAACCACTGTTTTGGCGCATGGCAGACCTCAGTAGGGAAGGAGCGCCGTTTGACTTTTTCAATGCAAAATTGGCTGGAATTCAGATCGGACGCCATGCCGCGTTTGGAGAGCCCCTGATGTACCTAAACAGTGGAAACCCCCCAAGTGACCCCATTTTGGAAACTAGACCCCCCAAGGAACTTATCTAGATATGTGGTGAGAACTTTGAACCCACAAGGGCTTCACAGAAGTTTATAACGTACAGCGGTACAATTAAAAAATCATATTTTTTCCACAAAAATGATCTTTTCACCCCCAATTTTTATTTTTCCAAGGGTAACAGGACCCTAAAAGTTATTGTGCAATTTGTCCTGAGTACGCTGATACCCCATATGTGGGTGTAAATGACTATTTGGGCGCATAGCAGAGCTCGGAAGGGAAGCAGCGCCATTTGACGTTTTTGGCTAGAATTGAGATCGGACACCATGTCGCGATTGGAAAACCCCTGATGTACCAAAACACTAGAAACCCCCCACAAATGACACCATTTTGGAAACTAGACCCCCCAAGGAACTTATCTAGATGTGTGGTGAGCACTTTGAACCCCCCAGTGCTTCACTGAAGTTTATAACGTACAGCAATACAATTAAAAAATCATATTTTTTCCACAAAAATGATCTTTTCACCCTCAATTCTTATTTTTCCAAAAGTAACAGGACCCTAAAAGATATTGTGCAATTTATCCTGAGTACGCTGATACCCCACATGTGGGGGTAAACCACTATTTGGGCGCATGGCAGAGCTCGGAAGGGAAGCAGCGCCATTTGACGTTTTTGGCTGGAATTGAGATCGGACACCATGTCGCGTTAGGAAAGCCCCTGATGTACCAAAACAGTAGAAACCCCCCACAAATGACACCATTTTGGAAACTAGACCCCCCAAGGAACTTATCTAGATGTGTGGTGAGCACTTTGAACCCCCCAGTGCTTCGCTGAAGTTTATAACGTCCGGGCGTGAAAATAAAAAAATCGTATTTTTTCCACAAACATCATCTTTTAGTCCCCATTTTTTTATTTTCCCAAGGGTAACAGGAGAAATTGGACCCCAAAAGTTGTTGTCCAATTTGTCCTGAGTACGCTGACACCCCATATGTGGGAGAAAACTACTGTATGGACACACGTCGGGGCTCGGAAGGGAAGTAGTGACATTTTGGAATGCAGACTTTGATGGAATGGTCTGTGGGTGTCATGTTGCCTTTGGAGAGCCCCTAATGTACCTAAACAGTGAAAACCCCCCACAAATGATCCCATTTTGGAAACTAGACCCCCTGAGGAACTTATCTAGATGTGTGGTGAGCACTTTGAACCCCCAAGGGCTTCACAGAAGTTTATAATGCCCAGGCATGAAAATAAAAAAATCGTATTTTTTCCACAAACATGATCAATTAGTCCCCAATTTTTTTATTTTCCCAAGGGTAACAGGAGAAATTGGACCCCAAAAGTTGTTGTCCAATTTGTCCTGAGTACGCTGATACCTCATATGTGGGAGAAAACTACTGTATGGGCACACATCAGGGCTCGGAAGGGAAGTAGTGACGTTTTGGAATGCAGACTTTGATGGCATGGTCTGCGGGTGTCATGTTGCTTTTGGAGAGCCCCTGATGTACCTAAACAGTGGAAACTCCCCACAAGTGACCCCATTTTGGAAACTAGACCCCCTAATGAACTTATCTAGATGTGTGGTGAGCACTTTGAACCCCCCAGTGCTTCACAGAAGTTTATAACGACCGGGCGTGAAAATAAAAAAATCGTATTTTTTCAACAAACATCATCTTTTAGTCCCTAATTTTTTTATTTTCCCAAGGGTAACAGGAGAAATTGGACCCCAAAAGTTGTTGTCCAATTTGTCCTGAGTACGCTGATACCTCATATGTGGGAGAAAACTACTGTATGGGCACACGTCGGGGCTCGGAAGGGAAGTAGTGACGTTTTGGAATGCAGACTTTGATGGATTGGTCTGCGGGTGTCATGTGCGTTTGGAGAGCCCCTGATGTACCTAAACTATTGAAACTCCCCACAAGTGACCCCATTTTGGAAACTAGACCCCCCACGGAGCTTATCTAGATGTGTGTAGAGCACTTTGAACCCCCAAGTGCTTCACAGAAGTTTATAACGCCTGGGCGTGAAAATAAAAAAAAACATTTTTTTCCGCAAAATTATATTTTTGCCCCCAATTTTTTATTTTCCTAAGGGTAACAGGAGAAATTGGACCCCAAAAGTTGTTTTGTAATTTGTCCTGAGTAGGCTGATACCCTACATGTGGGGGTAAAACACTGTTTGGGCGCATGGCAGAGCTTGGAAGGGAAGGAGCACCATTTGACTTTTTCAACGCAGAATTGGCTGGAATTGAGATCAGACGCCATGTTGCCTTTGGAGAGCACCTGATGTGCCCAAACAGTGGAAACCCCCCAATTATAACTCCAACCCTAACCTCAACACACCCCTAACCCTAATCTGAGCCCTAGCCCTAACCTAACCCTAGCGGGAAAATGGAAATAAATACATTTTCTTTTAGTTTTATTATTTTTCCCTAACTAAGGGGGTGATAACGGGGGGTTTGATTTACTATTTATGGCGGTTTTTATGTTTGGCGGCTGTCACACGCTAAAAGACGCTTTTTATTGTAAAAGTAGTTTTTGCATCACCACATATTGAGAGCTATAATTTTTCCGTATTTTGACCCACCGAGTCATGTGAGGTCTTATTTTTTGCGGGACGAGTTGACGTTTTTATTGGTACCATTTTCGGGCACGTGACATTTTTTGATCGCTTTTTATTCCGATTTTTGGGACGCAGAATGAACAAAAACCAGCATTTCATGAATTTCTTTTGGGGGGGTGCGTTTACACCGTTCCGCGTGCGGTATAATTGATAAAGTGGTTTTATTCTTCGGGTCAGTACGGTTACAGCGATACCTCATTTAGGTCGTTTTTTTATGTTTTGTTGGTTTTATGCAATGAAAACTATTTTATTTAAAAAATAATTATTTTTGTATCGCTTTATTCTGCGAGCTATAACTTTTTTATTTTTTTGCGGATGACGCTGTATGGTGGCTCGTTTTTTGCGGGACAAGATGACGTTTTCAGCAGTACCATGGATATTTATATGTGTGTTTTTGATCGCGCGTTATTGCACTTTTTGTTCGGTGGTATGATAATAAATCATTATTTTTTGCTTCGTTTATTTTTATTTTTTAAGGGGTTCGCTAAAGGGGTTAACTAATGGGACAGTTTTATAGGGCAGGTCATTACGGACGCGGCGATGTGTACTTTTATTGTTTTTGGTTTTTTTTATTTTGAAAAAATGGATTTATTGGGGAATATTTTTTTTTTTTTTTACTAATTTATTTAGCGATTTTTTTAAAATTATTTTTAACACTTTTTTTTTTTTACTTTATTACCTTGTCCCAGGTGGGACATCACTGTCCTGTGACAGATCGCTGATCTGTCACATCACAGATCACTGTGACAGATCAGCGATCTGTCACAGGCACTGCTGCAGACTTCCTCATGCCTGCGCTTTGCAGGCACTGAGGAAGCCAGCTTCCTCAGGCCCCCGTCGCCATCTTGGATTCGGGGGCCTGGAGGAAAGGAGCCCCCTGCAGCAGCGCTGCACATTGTGCTGCTGTGGGGGGCTCAGGGAAGCACGGAGGGAGCCCCCTCCCTGCCGATGCTTCCCTTTAACCCCCGGTACACCGCGATCGCGTTTGATCGCGGTGTGCAAGGGGTTAACGTGTCGGGGGCGGTCCGTGACGTAATATTCCGTCCATGGTAATTAGGTCCATGGTCACATGGACGGAATATTACGTCAATTGTAGGTAAGGGGTTAAATAGTTCATTGTTGCCATCTGCAGACAGGTTGTGATAAAGATCTTATTGATCGAAACGCGTCCCTTGTTCCCTGAGCTGCCTCACATGAGCATGCCATTTGTCTAATGCTTTTAATGGAAGAATAAAAATCTACGATTTTATGGGAGCTGGAGCGCTTTAGTCCTTTCTTCATAGGAGCCTCACTCTCCTCATTGGGACAGGGAAAACACTGGAGGGTGTTTAGAGGGTCGTTTTAAACTCTCGTTGTTTCCTGTCCCAATGAGGATAAGGAGGACGTCCTCCATGGTGCTGTCAGGTGATGAACTGGACAACGCCTTTTTTCTAAGTAAACAGGGACGAGGGTCACTTTACAGCTGCTTGACTGATACTTCTGGCCACAATGAATGGCAGTGGGCAAATTTGGGACAGGTTACTTAAGTTTCTCCTTGGTTAGACTCCAGGCCTTTGGCACACTTGCTATAATGCATTTCAAGATGTGACCATTTGCATCATTACATATAAAAAAAGAAGCCGCAAGACAAGTAAAAAAAAAAACGTGAAAAAACTTCAATCACATTTTAATATACAAGAATGAAATGTACAGCAGTTTACAATGTAGGAAAATTTAATACATACTATATAAACAATCTATTTACACAGGAAAACACAAAGAAAATGGCCTTTTCACAAATATAAATTAATAACATACCTTACTAGTCGTGTCTGTATTTAGAGATGGCGCGAAGACAAAGTCTTGGTTATCGTACGTTTCAAATACTTCATTTTTGTGAATAAAGGAGTTAATCTTTTCTGGACCTTAGTGTTTTTAAGGCCTATTTTACACGGCTGTAATATGTATGTCATTCACTGCAACACCTCCTGCAGTTCTAATAAACTGGACTTGGATCACTATAAGCTTATATTGTGATATAACATCAGGAAAACCATGGAACATAGTGATCAACGTGTTTTTTTCCCACGCTCAGGATTGGATACAAAGGGAACTTCTCTGCTACATCCAAAGCTGGTTTAGTAGAAAGATTGGGGACAAATCTGCTACAGCTGTCAAAAGTGGTGCAGAGCGCTCATCTGATGTACAACTAATGTTCTGAATTTATATGTAAATTAGAGCGGAGCGAAAAGATTTCGAAAACCCTGGTCCAGCAGATACGTCAGTAGATTATGACCAGACCTAGTCCTTGCTTTCATCCTCTTCTGATTAGTCCCAGCACGATGTTATTGTTGTGGAGTTATATACGCATGTCACGTTGGGCCTACTAATCAGTACAAGTACCGGGGATGCTGGCAGGTAGGAGGTTCGTAGGGCTCTGATCCGATGACTGCGGACTACAGACTTGGCTGATGGACCAAAATTCTGCAAATCCATAATAAACTCTATGCTGGATAATGCACTAAAGTTTGTGTCAGATTTCTGAATGGGTTTATGTATGGTCTTAGGGTTTAAAGAGGGGTTCTTAAGACTGATATTTTACCATGTGAGGTCATAAAAATGTCTGAGAGTTTCTCGGAGGCCTTTATCAGTCTCCTATAGCTCTCACTCAGTTCAGAAGATAAATATCAAATGTTTTTGCATTTTGTTATCCCCTAATATAGGATTTTTCATCAATCACCATGTTTGAATAAATAACAAAAGAAAAAAATGATAACATACTGAACACCGTTTATGAAAGCTGCAGACAAAAAAAAAGTCCAACCGTTCTTTGCCCATAGCAAGCAATAGGACCAAAGCATTCAGCTACAATCCAACATGGCTGCTATGCACAGTAGTGACAACCCCTGAAAATCCTGCTGGATACTGGTACACCGGCATGGCCTTCACAATGCTGGACACTGGTACACCGGCATAGTCTTCGCAATGTTGGACACTGGTACACCGGCAAAGCCTTCACAATGCTGGATACTGGTACACTGGCACAGCCTTCACAATGCTGGATACTGGTACACTGGCACAGCCTTCACAATGCTGGACACTGGTACACCAGCACGGCCTTCACAGTGCTGGAAACTAGTACACCGGCACGGCCTTCACAATGCTGGATACTGGTACACCGGCACGGCCTTCACAATGCTGGATACTGGTACACTGGCACGGCCTCCACAATGCTGGATAAGTGTACACCGGCACGGCCTTCACAATGCTGGACACTGGTACACCGGCACGGCCTTCACAGTGCTGGACACTGGTACACCGGCACGGCCTTCACAATGCTGGATACTGGTACACCGGCACGGCCTTCACAATGCTGGATACTGGTACACTGGCACGGCCTCCACAATGCTGGATAAGTGTACACCGGCACGGCCTTCACAATGCTGGACACTGGTACACCGGCACGGCCTTCACAATGCTGGACACTGGTACACCGGCACGGCCTTCACAATGCTGGACACTGGTACACCAGCACGGCCTTCACAATGCTGGACACTGGTACACCGGCACGGCCTTCACAATGCTGGACACTGGTACACCGGCACGGCCTTCACAATGCTGGACACTGGTACACCAGCACGGCCTTCACAATGCTGGAAACTAGTACACCGGCACGGCCTCCACAATGCTGGACAAGTGTAAACCGGCACGGCCTTCACAATGCTGGACACTGGTACACCGGCACGGCCTTCACAATGCTGGACACTGGTACACCGGCACGGCCTTCACAATGCTGGACACTGGTACACCGGCACGGCCTTCACAATGCTGGACACTGGTACACCAGCACGGCCTTCACAATGCTGGAAACTAGTACACCGGCACGGCCTCCACAATGCTGGACAAGTGTAAACCGGCACGGCCTTCACAATGCTGGACACTGGTATACCAGCACGGCCTTCACAATGCTGGACACTGGTATACCAGCACGGCCTTCACAATGCTGGACACTGGTATACCAGCACGGCCTTCACAATGCTGGACATTGGTACACCGGCATGGTCATCACAATGCTGGACACTGGTATACCGGCACGGCCTTCACAATGCTGGACACTGGTACACCGGCACGGCCTTCACAATGCTGGAAACTAGTACACCGGCACGGCCTCCACAATGCTGGACAAGTGTAAACCGGCACGGCCTTCACAATGCTGGAAACTAGTACACCGGCACGGCCTCCACAATGCTGGACACTGGTATACCAGCACGGCCTTCACAATGCTGGACATTGGTACACCGGCATGGCCTTCACAATGCTGGACACTGGTACACCGGCACGGCCTTCACAATGCTGGACACTGGTACACCGGCACGGCCTTCACAATGCTGGAAACTAGTACACCGGCACGGCCTCCACAATGCTGGACAAGTGTAAACCGGCACGGCCTTCACAATGCTGGACACTGGTATACCAGCACGGCCTTCACAATGCTGGACACTGGTATTTTTGCACGGCCTTCACAATGCTGGACACTGGTATACCAGCACGGCCTTCACAATGCTGGACATTGGTACACCGGCATGGTCTTCACAATGCTGGACACTGGTATACCGGCACGGCCTTCACAATGCTGGATACTGGTATACCAGCACAGAATTCACAATGCTGGACACTGGTATACCGGCATGGCCTTCACAATGCTGGACATTGGTATACCAGCATGGTCTTCACAATATACCAGATCCCTTTTTTCTTTTTTTACAGCAAAGCAAACATGCAGTGATCATGGGAAAATACAAAGTTCCCTTAAAATACAGATTACTTAAAATACTTGCTGTGAAGAAGATTCTTTAAGATCATACAGATTACAGCACAAGAACAAAAGATGAGCGGTGAACATGGCAGCAGGTTATGGCTTGTCTACAACAAAGCGGTATGACACGATTACTAAGGCACTTGTACACTTACTGTGACCATTTCCAGATTAATACCGGGCCATGGTGAAATACTTCATTAATACAATCTCTAGTATTTTTCATTGCTGCAGTTGCAGAAGTGGGAGAATATTAATCAATTATTTCAATTGTTTCTAAATTATTTCAGCCTAATACTAATGAGTGCAAATTATACAAGGATGACACACAGCTAAGTCTTGATTATAATCCATGAATTCACTGTTCATTATATGTTAGTGGAACATAGCAGCATACTAATATGTCGAAGGTGCCAGAGACAGTGCCACCCCAGTTCAAGACAATGGGGTGAGTTGAAATATCAAAGCCTGTATAGAAAAGTGGAGCTGTTTCTGGAAGCAAACAGATTTAAAAAAAATCTAAACAAGCATCAAAAAAACCCAAGTAACCGTCTACTATTTGAGGTTTGCTCATTGGCTTTTTTTTTCTAAAACTCCCATTAATTTCAATGTACTTATATGTCAGAACCAAAGAGATGCATGTACTGTATTATATTACAGTATATTACATTACATTATTTGGGAGTTGCAACCTCTCACCCTGCATCAGATCAAGCTGAGGTCTGCTCTACCTGTACTTAGAGTGTGAACCCTCAATCTGACAGTCCAACATAGGGTGCATCCTACTATCATTTAAACAGATGAAAATTGGCAGAATATTAACATGGAGTAATTGTCTAACATGGTTCTTATACATATGTGCACTAGATATAGTCAACGAATACAAATAGTGCAAAGAGGAATCCACACAAAAAAAATAGTCTTGAGCTTGCCCTCCAGTTTAATTAAGAATATGTGCCTCTATGTAAATATTCTGGTCTATTCAGGCAGAATATCTTACAATATTTAATTACAAATGCTGCCTGAACCACACAAATTCATCACTTAGTTTTAATTCATTTCTCTAGAAATTTAGAATTAATTAATATCATGCTGGCTACCAGCAGTCTCCACTAGAGGGAGCAATGAACTCAAACTCCCTCTAGTGGCAGATGCAAGTACCAGCAATTTATCATTAGAACATATTCTGAACTCTGATTGCTATGAAGATTTAATAAGAAATTGGAACAGAATTTCAGCCCCAGTTAGATGAAAGTAAAGAAAAATGGTGCTGAAAAGTGGAAGTTCATGACAAGCGTTACATGCAGATTTGTATTCTTTTTTTGCTGAGGATTCACATTGGATTTCACCTTGCTCATTAAAGGGGGTCAAATCCAATGTTTAAAATCTGCAACAAAAATTGACTTTGTGAATTAAATGTCTGCACCACATCAATATGGCATCTTTCTGTACCATGAGGATGAAGTCTGATAAAATTGTACCCACAATGCGGTTCCTCCAATGTCGTCCAGTTACCATTCTGTAGGATTATACCCTACGGACTCTTACAAAAGTCTATTTTGCCTTCATAGTCCACATTTTTTGGCAGAAGCCGAAACACAAAACCATTTTTCATTTCGCCACTGCTGAAACTATTCTAACAACTAAAATTAAATGAAAAGGTAATAAATATGGAAAGTAATAAGGAGGGAAAATATGCCATTCTTAATCCAGATTAACCCAACATTCGGCATGACTTGGGAATCTTACCTGCTCCCTGACCTAATGTCAGAGGTTCGGAGAACGCACGGGCGCACACATCCATATGTCTGGCGATACCAGCCTCCTAATACTATAATGCCATTAAAGGGATTGCTCAGGATTAGCGAAACATGGCCGATTTCTCCCAGAAATAGTAGTGTGCCCGTCCACAGATTGTGTCTGGTATTGCTGCAATACCACACAGAACCTATGGGCAGGTGTGGCGCTGTTTCAAGAAGACAGCAGCCACTTTTTCTAATACTTGATAATTCCTTTCAGATTATATATTCTATACAAGTGGGATTTTCTTTTGGCAGTAGCACTTTGGGGATTTCAGTACATCATTTATTCCAAATAGGTATTTGAAAGTTTTCACTTTCAATGAAAGGTGCCAAAGGGATGGTCTCATATTCTTACATATTGGGTGCCACCTATAAATAAGGGCCATACTCAGGCGATACTGCAGAGTTTTAGTAAAGCTATATGACCAAGTTTAGTCTGCACTGCTGTGTCCAGGTGCGGTTACAGGAAGTGTACAGTGTTATCGGGGGGCTACACACAGGGTGATGGATACAGAAGTATGGCTAGCTGGTCCGTATTGTAGAAAACACTGAAGTGGTAACTAGATATGATGTGGGAGCGTAATGTGTGCGGGGATCAGTGAAGGTGTCCAAAAAACCTTCTAAGCCTAACATCTTGGGGGGGAATACTACTGTGTTGGATGGGTAAGAGATGTTTGCTGCCCGGTCTGCAGCATTTTCTTTCGCCATGTTGTGTACAACCATCTGGTGGTTTGTCTTCACTGTATCCGGATCTATTAGAAAGCACAATCATGTGAGCACTTTGTGCACAAGTACAGTTGACAGATAAACACTTGCTTTGTCCATAAAACGCCTCAGACTTCATTCATGGACACGTCTTCACGGCCCTGAACTGCATGACACATCGACAGGAATCACATTCTCCTGACCGCGCCGCCCATTCTTCAAGGAATACTTTATAATGTAGGAGTCTGATATTTCACCTAAGCACCTGAAGGGAAACATAACTGAAATGATGGAAAACCTAACAAGCAAAATGTATCTGTTCACTTCATATGCTTGGCACAGGTTTCATCTCCTGAAGAGGAAGCCATATGCCACATGTCAGTATACCAGGACTCCGGACTCTCAGATGAGCACAGTCTATAGCAGCTAGGTCCACCATTAGCAAGTGGCCATTGTGGGCTTGTAATAGAAGTCTTTCCTATGTTCTCCTGGAATTCCAATTGTAGTCTGTGCCCTTCTGTTCTAATGATCGGTCCAATGGAGGTTTTGTGTCATGAGGGGATCTCTGAGCAGGAGCAGATCGAGGGTCTGAAAGAGATGACGACTGCTGGGAAGAACCTTTATAATCTCCAGATTTTTCTGGATGAAATGACCGGTAATGGTCAGAAGGTCCTTGGCCATGGTATCCCATAGGTGGCCTGTGGTCAGACCCCATTCGTCGAAAGTCCTGCTGATGATAACCTTGACCCCGAAATTCATCTGCTCGCCTCCGCTTATTGTCATGGTGATGTCTGTGGAAACATAAATCCAACGTCAGCAAATATTAGCCATTGTTTTTCAGACACTTCGTAGTTCTTATTACTAAAGATGGTACTGTGAAAAACAAGCAAATACTTAAAAGGGGTTCTCTGGTTAAAACAAGTTATCTATCCACAAAATAATTGATAACTTATTGATTTGTGGGGTCCAAGTCATGGGACCCATACAGATTTAAAATCGGGGAATTTTTATTCTTGACAGGGCACTTTTATCTCCATTACAAAATGGATTCCCTGACTGCTGCTCCATTCATTGTGCATGGGGCGGCTGAGAGAAGCTGAGCACAACATTCAGTTGCCCCATAAGAAGTAATGGAGTAGTGGTCAATCATGTGATAAAAGTTCCCTGTTCAGTCAATTGGTGCAAGTCCCAAATGTTGGACACCCACCAATCAACAAGTTATCACCTGTTGGGGTAATAAGTGATCATTTGGTTTCTTCCATTGAATGCTTTTAAGTAGAAATACTACTGTATGTCAGTGATCAATACCTGTCGTAATATTCCCTGTGACCTCGGTGATCTCGCTCGTTATTATACTGTTCATAGGGCCTTTTACGAGATGCGGTGTTTGGCCTGTAGTTAGCAGCATTTCTCCGAGGATCCCCAGGAGGGCGCCGGTCAGAATAGTGGTGATCCTTGTATCGGTGCTGCTCATACTGGTGGTGACGGTCCCCACTCCATTGCTGGTTATTATTGCCCCCATAATTAAATTTCCGATCTCTCCACTCGCCTCGATCTGAAAAAAAGAAAACGGGTATCAAAAATTAAATAAATCACAGAAAAATCATTATGTCTAATTCTCAAATTGCACTTGTGACCATAATGGAGAATAAGTCACAAAAGATTCATTAACCCATTCATGACATGCGCCATACATGTCCTGTTACAGCCAAGACCTGCATCTAACAATCGCAGGTGTCAGAGAATGACAGCGGCATTTAACACACGTCACCATAGGGGCGCGACATCCCACTGGCACCCCCATGACGTGATCGCGGGTCGCCGATAGGTTGCTATGATAGCCGGGGGATCTGCTGTGGCATCGCTGTACATAGCCAAGTGATCAGATGATCCCAGATTCAAGTACCCAAAGTAGACTATTAAGAACAATGAAAAAGGAGATTTTTGTGTACTCGTCGTAAAATCTCTTTCTCTTAGCCTCTAACTGGGGGACACAGAACCATGGGTGTTATGCTGCGGTCTACTAGGAGGCGACACTATGCATAATCTGAAAAAGATTAACTATGGCTCCTCCTCTGCAGTATACACCCCTGGACGGCGTCAGCCTTCTCCAGTTTTGTGCAAAAGCATTAGGAGGAACATAACAGAAACAACATAACCATGACTGTAAGAAGGCCACTCTGTGCGAGCTCAAAGAACAATATGAGAACTGAACCGTAACAACGGCCCGTAAGGGCAACAGGGTGGGAGCTGTGTCCCCCAATTAGAGGCTAAGAGAAAGAGATTTTTCCGGTGAGTACACAAAAATCTCCTTTACTCTGTCGCCTCATTGGGGAACACAGAACCATGGGACGTCCCAAAGCAGTCCCTGGGTGGGAAGCAATGGACGAATATTGTGCTAGCAGGTCCCTAAACTTGGGACACTGCCGCCTGCAGAACCCATCTACCCAGGCTCGCATCCGCTGAGAACTGGGTATGAACACTGTAGTGTTTCGTAAACGTGTGTAGACTAGTCTAAGTGGCAGCCTTACACACTTCTTGTGCTGAAGCCTGGTGCCGAATGGCCCAGGAGGCCCCTACTGCCCGCGTAGAGTGTGCCGTGATACCGGCCGGAAGAGGAGAGTTGTTAAGGCGGTAAGCCTCTTGTATGGTGGACTTGATCCACCTGGCAAGGGTAGCGTTGGAACCCGGCAGACCCTTGCGAACGCCTTCCAGAAGAAGGAAAAGGGAATCAGACTTCCGGAAGGGTGCAGTCCTAGACAAATACAGTGCCTACAAGTAGTATTCAACCCCCTGCAGATTTAGCAGGTTTGATAAGATGCAAATAAGTTAGAGCCTTCAAACTTCACACAAGAGCAGGATTTATTAACAGATGCATAAATCTTACAAACCAAAAAGTTATGTTGCTCAGTTAAATTTTAATAAATTTTAAACATAAAAGTGTGGGTCAATTATTATTCAACCCCTAGGTTTAATATTTTGTGGAATAACCCTTGTTTGCAATTACAGCTAATAATCGTCTTTTATAAGACCTGATCAGGCCGGCACAGGTCTCTGGAGTTATCTTGGCCCACTCCTCCATGCAGATCTTCTCCAAGTTATCTAGGTTCTTTGGGTGTCTCATGTGGACTTTAATCTTGAGCTCCTTCCACAAGTTTTCAATTGGGTTAAGGTCAGGAGACTGACTAGGCCACTCCAACACCTTGATTTTTTGCCTCTTGAACCAGGCCTTGGTTTTGTTGGCTGTGTGCTTTGGGTCGTTGTCTTGTTGGAAGATGAAATGACGACCCATCTTAAGATCCTTGATGGAGGAGCGGAGGTTCTTGGCCAAAATCTCCAGGTAGGCCGTGCTATCCATCTTCCCATGGATCCGGACCAGATGGCCAGGCCCCTTGGCTGAGAAACAGCCCCACAGCATGATGCTGCCACCACCATGCTTGACTGTAGGGATGGTATTCTTGGGGTCGTATGCAGTGCCATCCAGTCTCCAAACGTCACATGTGTGTTTGGCACCAAAGATCTCGATCTTGGTCTCATCAGACCAGAGAACCTTGAACCAGTCTGTCTCAGAGTCCTCCAAGTGATCATGAGCAAACTGTAGACAAGCCTTGACATGACGCTTTGAAAGTAAAGGTACCTTACGGGCTCGTCTGGAACGGAGACCATTGCGGTGGAGTACGTTACTTATGGTAATGACTGAAACCAATGTCCCCACTGCCATGAGATCTTCCCGGAGCTCCTTCCTTGTTGTCCTTGGGTTAGCCTTGACTCTTCGGACAAGCCTGGCCTCGGCACGGGAGGAAACTTTCAAAGGCTGTCCAGGCCGTGGAAGGCTAACAGTAGTTCCATAAGCCTTCCACTTCCGGATGATGCTCCCAACAGTGGAGACAGGTAGGCCCAACTCGTTGGAAAGGGTTTTGTACCCCTTGCCAGCCTTGTGACCCTCCACGATCTTGTCTCTGATGGCCTTGGAATGCTCCTTTGTCTTTCCCATGTTGACCATGTATGAGTGCTGTTCACAAGTTTGGGGAGGGTCTTAAATAGTCAGAAAAGGCTGGAAAAAGAGATAATTAATCCAAACATGTGAAGCTCATTGTTCTTTGT
Organism: Dendrobates tinctorius; assembly: GCF_039654945.1. Classification (NCBI taxonomy): domain Eukaryota; kingdom Metazoa; phylum Chordata; class Amphibia; order Anura; family Dendrobatidae; genus Dendrobates; species Dendrobates tinctorius. The sequence goes on along the minus strand of NW_027361690.1, from coordinate 67,811,046 downwards.
GCCTGAAATACTTCTTAATACTTTAGGGGAACCAAACAGAATTCTGGTGGTTTGAGGGGTTGAATAATAAATGACCCTCTGAATAAACTTTTCACAATTTAAAAAAAAATTAAACAAAGAAATAACATTCTTTTTTGCTGCAGTGCATTTCACACTTCCAGGCTGATCTACAGTCCAAATGTCACAATGCCAAGATAATTCCGAATGTGTAAACCTGCTAAATCTGCAGGGGGTTGAATACTACTTGTAGGCACTGTATATACGCAATGCCCTGACGAGGTCAAGCGTATGCAGAGCCTTCTCCACTCTATGAACCGCAACCGGGCAAATGGACGGCAGTGAAATTTTCTCATTGAGGTGGAAGTTGGACACAACCTTCGGAAGGAAGGAAGGTACTGTACGGAGAACCACCTTGTCCTGGTGAAAGGATAGGAAGGGCCGTCTGCAGGAGAGTGCTGACAATTCAGACACCCTGCGTAGCGAGGCGATTGCCACCAGAAAAAACACCTTCTGTGACAGAATGCGGAGTGGGACTTCCTTAAGGGGTTCGAAAGGTGGTGCCTGCAATGCTGTCAGGACCAGGTTGAGGTCCCACGTTTCCAGTGGACGTCTGTAGGGGGGAGCTAATCGGGAAACTCCCTGGAGAAAAGTCCTTACTTGCGGCTTGTTTGCAATACGCCTTTGGAAAAGCACTGAATGCACTAACACCTGGCTCTTAAGCGAGCTTAGGGATAGCCTGGCGTCCAGGCCCGATTGAAGAAAACCAAGTACCTTTGGGAGGGAATAAGGGAGTGGGACCTGTCCGCGAGATTCGCACCAGGTAAAGAAAGCTCTCCAGGTACGGTAATAGATCTTGGCGGAGGCTGACTTCCTTGCCCTGATCATGGTTGTAATGACGTCCGGTGAGAGCCTTGCCTGGGTTAGAACCCAGGTCTCAAGGGCCATGCCGTCAAATTGAGAACCCCTGAGTTCTGATGGTAGAACGGACCTTGTGACAGAAGGTCGTGACGGTCGGGGAGACGCCAGGGGTCGCCTGCTGTAAGTTGTACGATGTCGGCGTACCATGTACGTCTGGGCCAGTCCGGCGCGATCAGGATGGTTGGAACTCCCTATTGTTTGATCTTCCTCACGACTCTGGAGATCAGGGGGAGGGGTGGAAAAATGTACAGGAGCTTGAACAGGGTCCAGTCCTGAACCAGGGCATCCGCTCCGAGCGACCACGGGTCGAGTGTCCTGGCCATGAAATGGGAGGCCTTGGCATTGAGATGGGATGCCATTAGGTCCACGTCCGGGGTCCCCCAGCAATGGTAGATCTGATGAAAAATTTCGGGATGGAGAGACCACTCCCCCGAGTCCATTCTTTGTCTGCTGAGGAAGTCGGCTTCCCAGTTGTCCACACCCGGAATGTGGACCGCAGAGAGTACCGACCTCGTGTCCTCCGCCCAGTGGAGGATATGAGCCACTTCTCTCATCGCCTGGGTACTGTGGGTCCCGCTTGGTGATTCACATATGCCACCGCCGTGGCATTGTCCGACTGTATCCTGATATGAGAGGCTGCCAGCAAGTGATGAAAGGCTCTCAATGCCAGGAGGATGGCCCGAATTCCCAGGATGTTGATGGGCAAGGTCGCTTCCACTGGTGACCACTTGCCTTGTGCCCTGTGATGTAGGTGCACCGCACCCCAATCTGTCAGGCTTGCATCGGTGGGTCAGAACCTTCCATTGACCTGAGAGAAAGGATTTTCCCCTTGCAAGCGAAGTTGGCTTGAGCCACCAGTGTAGGGACCGCCTGGTTGACGATGTTAGCCGGGACTCCCTGTCGAGGGAGAAAGGATTCCTGTCCCAGGACCTGAGGATGGCTAGTTGAAGAGGCCTGAGGTGAAACTGGGCAAATGGTACCACCTCCATTGCTGCTGCCATCCTGCCGAGGACTCTCATGGCAAACCGGAGAGATCGGGGGGGATTGCGGAGGAGTATGCAAACTCCCAGACGGAGAGCCAGTGCCTTGTCCCTGGGAAGGAGCACCAGCCCCCCCGGAGGTGTCGAATAGCATCCAGGAAGATCAGGGACTGACTCGGGGTCGTCGATGACTTTTGCAAGTTGACTAGCCAGCCCAGGCGACTCAGAGTGTTGATTGTGATTGAGACGCTGACCTCGCAGTCCTTGAAGGTGGAGGCCTTGATGAGAAGATCGTCCAGGTATGGAACGACTACAATGCCTCTGGAGTGTATAACGTCCATGGTGGCTGCCATGATCTTGGTAAATGTTCTGGGAGCCGTGGCGAGTCCGAACGGGAGAGCCACGAACTGGTAGTGGTCCTGGTTGATCGCGAACCTGAGAAATCTTTGATGGGCGGGAGCAATTGGTATATGCAGGTATGCGTCTTGTATGTCTATGGAGGCGAGATATTCTCCCTGCTCCATGGATGCAATGATGGACCGAAGGGACTCCATGCGAAAATGATGAACCCGTACATATTTGTTGAGTTGTTTTAGGTCTAGTATGGGCCGGACGCTGCCTCCTTTCTTGGGGACTACGAATAGATTGGAGTAGAACCCTCGGAAGCGTTCGGTCGCGTGGTGGAACAGAGAGGAAGAACCGGTTTGGTGGACTGGAAGTGAACTCTATCTTGTATCTGGAAGACACTATTTCCCTGACCCACCTGTCTTCTGTAATAGGCAGCCAGACTTGCTGAAAGAGTAGAAGTCGTCCGCCTACTGGTGGGGTGTCTTCCGGAGTTCGTGAGTCATGATGAGGCGAAATTCGGAGGTTTTCCTCCTTTGGGCTTCGCCTGGCCTGCTTTCGACTGCCAGCTTCTGTCCGGCCTCTGCGCCGCCTGTGGGTTGTCCCTGCGTGGAGAGCGGTTACGATTTTGTGCTGGGTGCGAGACGGACCAGCCCGAAGAATTCCGAAAGGATCGGAATCTTGTTTGGTTACGCCGTTTAAACGTGCGTTTAGGTTTTAGTTGAGTGAGAGAGGTACTCTTACCCCCCCCAGCGGCGTTGGATATCATTGTGTCCAACTTTTCACCGAAAAGCCGTCCACTGAGGTATGGGAGATGCGTGAGGGACTTCTTTGAGGCCGCATCCGCTTTCCATTCCCGCAGCCAGAGGATACGCCGAATTGTTATGGCGTTTGCTGCTATCCCCGCTACACCTCTTGCGGAATCCAGGGCTGCATGAAGCATGTAATCTGCTACCACTGCTATTTGAACCGCTTGGTCCGACAGCTCAGGATTTGATGCTTGGAGGCCAGCTTGCAATTTTTTGGCCCAAGCCAGAATGGCCTTGGCCGCCCAAACTGAAGCGAACGCGGGGGCCAGGGAGGCCCCTGCCGCTTCGAAAACTGAACGAGCCATGCGTTCTATCTGCCGGTCTGCTGCGTCCCTGAGGGTTGAGCTATCTGGCAGTGAGAAGAGGATCTGTGCTGCTAGCTTAGAGACTGGGGGGTCCACTTCAGGTGGGTCTGTCCACTGTTTGGTGTCCTTTTGTGGGAAGGGGTACCTAGCCTCCATATATTTGCGATGGGTGAATTTCTTCTCAGGCTACGAAAACTGCTTAGTAAGGATCGCCTGAAATTCCGGGTGGTTAGAGAAGACATTAGGTGGTTTCAGAACACCTTCAAAGCAAATCTTGTGTTCTGGGGCTTCCGGGGTTGGATCGGAAATGTCCAGCACCCGATGGATGGAAGAGATTATGTCCTCAACTAGCGCTGTATTGCTAGGGGGACAAGGGACCAGAGACCTCTCCGTTTCGTTGTCTGAGTCACAGATGCCTTCCGAATCCTCCGTATCGTTGAGGCGTTCCCTGGTGGGTGAGCTGGGGCGGAGGTCTCCTGTAGTCGGGGGTCGCTGTGGAGATGTGCGTTGTTTGTCTCTGGTAGGGGACGGTCTAGGTGACCTGGAACTACGGTGTCTCTCCCTAGAGGGGGATGACCGTGTGCTATGGGATGACGCAGAGGAGCACGACGTGTGGGTCTGCTTACGTCTGGGAGAGCCACAAACGGCCTGTCCCTGAATGGAGCTATCCCTTTGCTGGGTAACGCTCATAGCCGAGACATGACCCTGCAGAGCCTGGAGTAATGTGGAGGTTAGGTTATCTATGGACTGCGTCATAGACTGCGACATCTGGGTAGCCCATTCCGGCCTGGTAGCATCCGCTGAAGCATCGGTAGGAGCCTCTTGGGGTACTGACCCCGTATTCTGGATACAGTCCCGACAGTGGGGGTACGTGCTGCCACTGGGGAGAGTGGTTTTGCAGGCTGTGCAGAATGCATAAAAGCAATTCTGCGTGGTTCTCTTGTACCTTGAGCCCGGCATAGTGCGCAGAGCGTGGAAGGGCAGGCTATGGGAGAGCCCTACAGGGGTGGATATGCAGGGGAAACTTAGGGGAGAGCCTTACAGGGAATCCAGATTCACAGCCGAGCAAAAAAAACCCGAGCTGTGATCTTACCCCACCAGTGTGCCCCTAGGTCCAGCGCCGAAGATCCACAGTCCTGTGCCCCCCGGAGACTGGCTGGCGTGATGCTCTGCTGATGCCTGCGTCAGAAATGGCCACCGAGAGGATGAGGAGGGAGAAGGGGCGGAGAGCTGAGAAAGAGCGCGCAGAGATGTGTAAAAACGCGCCCTTTCTGCCTCGATCCACCTCTTCTATGACACTGTAGAGTGTCATATTTGTCATCCGGGGGCGGGCCGGGGGGCGGAGAGGAAGCGGCGACCTAAATTTGATATCGATGCCCAAAAAAGGGCTCCAGGCCGGCGCGGTAGTCTGGGAGGGGGTCGGATCTTAACCGGACCCCCCCCCCCCCCGGATTGGAAGGCAGGCTAGCGGTGGGGCCACAATGGGAAGCGGGGCCCTGTGATGGGTCCCCCTGAGGCGCTATGGAGCTGGTGCTGCCGCAGAGACATGGGTGCAGGGAGTCCTGTCTCTGTATGTGCCATGCCTGCCCGCACTCCCCCCGGCCCCGACAGGAGTCCGAAGCTGGGCTGGGGTCTCTGGATACAGTGAGCTGCAGATTACCGAAGTACAGGCCCTACCTGAGGCGTCTCAACCTAATACCCCCAGAGGGGGATTAGGGAGGGTGCTGCTGTCACCATCAGGGGGCTTCTATCTCGCCTCGCCCTCAACCCAAGACCAAAAGGAATTGGGGAAGGAGGGGGGGTCTCAACTTCGAGCCAGCACCGCAGGACTGGGCAAGGAGTGACATGGGGAACGGCCATCTCTACTTCAACCGGGCACCCCATAATAGGGGGCCGAGGAAGGAGCCATGCCGGGACTCTCACAGGAGACCTGCTTTTCTTCATCTGTCATCCGGGAAAAAAATAGAGTTAAAAAAAAATTCTTTAGGTGTGCCTCCTTGCGACACTAAGCAAAAACTGAAGAAGGCTGACGCCGTCCAGGGGTGTATACTGCAGAGGAGGAGACATAGTTAATCTTTTTCAGATTATGCATAGTGTCGCCTCCTAGTGGACAGCAGCATAACACCCATGGTTCTGTGTCCCCCAATGAGGCGACAGAGTAAGTTGGGGAAAATGTAATTTTTTTTAGGTCCACAAAAAATGCTGTAAGAAGTGATCAAACACGATCTATCCCAAAATGGCATCAATAAAAACTTTGTCTTGCTGCCCTGTAAAAAATAAGCTGTCACACAGCTCCATTGACACAAAAAAAAAACCGTTATTGGACTCGTAAAATGGCGATATAACTTAAAATTTTTTTTTGAAAACTTCAGAAATTTCTTTTCACCACTGAAATAATATAAAAACTGGACATGTTGGGGATCGCTGTAATTTTACTGATGAGCAGAACCCTATTGCGAGGTCATTGTTACCACAAAATGTACAACGTAAAAACAATTCCCAATAAACAATGTCGGAATTGCTTTTTTTTTTTTTTTACCAACTTCTCTCCACTTGGATTTTTTTTTTCCCATTCTCCAGTGCATTATGTGGTGAAATTAATGGTGTCATTCAACACTACAACTCATCCTGCAAAAAAACAAGCCGTAATATATCTATTTGGACAGAAAAATAAAAGGTATTGCTCTGGGATGAAGGGGATTCCGGAAAAAAATTAAAACGCAAAAATGGAAAATGGTTTTCTCGTGAAGGAGTTAAAAGCAAATGTAGTTGAAAAGCAGAAAAACACCAAGAGTCAGCAGAGTACGTGCAGCTGCTGTGCAGTTGTCACTCACCTGCGTTATTGAACGGCCTTTTGTTAGGGTTGCCGTAGCTTTCTCTTTGGTGCCCATGCATCTGGGGTGGTGGTGGAAGAATGACATGAGGCTTGTGTTGCATATGGAGACCATGAGGCTGCGAGGTCACAGAGTCATGGCTGGAGCTGGATGGCTCTGGCCGGAAAACTTTCTTGCTTGGTTGTGTATCTCTTTTTTTCTGTTCCTTGGAAATAAAGTAGTGTAAAAATCCAGCAAAATCCAGCTCCGGGTATATTACAGTCGGATACTCAAGTATCGTCAGCTTTTAGACTTACGTCAGTACAACAGTGAGATTACGGGAGTAGGAAGAGCTGTGCATCATTAATAAACTGCATTAGTGGAGTTGCCCGATACCTTTACATTCATGGCCTATCCTAGAGACTGGTGACGATGTAACACCCAGCACCCTCATCATTCAGCTGTTCCCAGTGCTGGCCGGGTGTGATCAGTAGGGGAGCTGCACAGCAAAGTCAACTGCACAGAAAGAAAAGGGGCAGATGTGCAGTACCTGCTGTGGCCACTATACAGCTGATGGAGCTGTGCTGTTCCGCTCTGCAACTAAAGAGCATTCAAACATTGCCAGCACTGGGAATAGCTGAAAGGTGGGGTGCCACGTGTCACAGCCCCATTGATCTGGTATTGATGGATAGATCAGCAATATAAATATAATGGACAACCCCTTTAAGCATAGACACAAGACTTTGGTCCTGCAACCGGTCATCGGCAGAACTCTGACATTCTAGAAGTGTTACCAGAGCCCAGAGGACATAATTTCATTAGGGAAAATGGGGTTTGGATGTGATGGATTTCTTTAGACGACACACGTAGAGTAGGATGTGGTTAGAGGCTCTTCCTTCCAATTTTATATCTGCTTGCCCTTTGGTCAGCACAGGCTATAACTCCCATGCCATACACATTTCATTTGCAAAACTGAACATTAGATTTAAAAATGGAAAGACCAATAAATGTCTGGAGCCATCGCACAGGAAGCCCGATGTCTATTCAGGCCCTGTCGGCAGGAACCATTTCATTTATGTGGCAGACTGAAGTCACATTAAACCGCTAATTAATGCAACAATGCAAAGTCTGCCACATCTTACTAGGGGAATTGAACTCTGGTCTGTGGACGTCGTGGGTGAAACACTTAACCCTGAGCCACCAGTGGTACAGGGACTTTGGATAGAAAGCAGACTATGTGTCCTCTATGCAGCTCTTCATCTGCATAACAATAGGCAGACACAATGGACGTGTGGATACACATACATATACCTGCTGCTTCTGTACTTTAGGGCCATTCAATGGTATGAAGCAAAGTTATTTACATCTGTAAAGCACGCCATACAAAGACACAGTGACCAGCATTCCCATACAACCCTACAGGAATGCCGGTCACTGCCAAATATCTGGAAAAAATCAGTAACTCAAAACTACTCTGATCATAAACTATCCTGAAAAACCCATCACATGATATCAGACTGTATGTCCACAGCAAAAGGATAACAATAGCAAGAAAATGTAATTTACAGCTTGAAGACATTGTCCCCTCTAGTTGTATAAGAAGCAAGTATGGCCCCATGTAGGACACCGCACATCCGAAAGCTGCAGATGGAAGACGCACAAGAGTCCACGCTGCTGCAGCGATCAGCATGCAGATATTCTCCCTGGAACCTATATTCTACATTTAGTAATCACCTCCTCCTCCTGGGACCTCTTTTTATGAGCCATCTTGTACAATTTGTGCAGCTTTCTGGCACCAAATTCAGTGAATTTTGAGACAAAAATCCAGAGATTCCTATAAAGAAAAATTAGAAAGAGTTCTGATTAAATAAGCAATTCATAGATTTCATTAGAAAAACTTGCAATGGAAATATCTTTCAAGTCAGATTGGTTAATAGTGGGTCGCTAGCAATCCTCCAACCTGTCGATAAGTGCTTGCAATTTCTTGCTGTGGTCTCAATTTGCCACCATCATCCCAGCATCGATATTACACAAGGCACCACTATACACCTTGTATAATGATGAAAAACTGCCAAACTAATCCCCAAAATACTAAAAAACTGGAGGGCCCAATTCTGTGATCAGAAGCTCTCTTCTTCATCCAGTCACATAACACTGACCTGACAGAACACGCTGACCTGAGAAAACGTCATGAACCTTATCTAATCTCCTATAAGAGCCTGCTCTGCTACCATATAGTGTTCTATGCAGTGAGGGCAAAGGAAAGTCCTGCACTATAACGGGATCCGTCATAGGGTTCTATCTGGTGATGCTGGGTACACCGATCCTAGCAGGCGGCAATAGATCTTCATAGATCTTCAGTAGAGTTTTTATTATTAACTATGGCAGGAAAATCTGATAAATCAATGCTGAAAACCACCAGACATTCCCAGGGGTTCAGTTCAAAATAAAGTAAAAAACAAAAAAACACTTCTAACAAATGAGCAGCCTGCAATAAGCAGCAGAGGATACACTTACCGCCGCCACAACTTAATTTGTTCTTGATCAGAGTATGATTTAAGGCACTCGGAGATGCGATCTCCAATTTTTAGTAAGCAAGTCCTTGTGTGTTCTAGCTGTTCTTGGACAGTCAGGCCTTTGTCAGGTTTATCCAGTTGTTTCAGGGCTTTCTTCACAGGCCTCATTCTCTCCTTGCACTAAAAATAAAGAATAGTTTAAAAAAAACTTAAAAAAAAAAAAAAAAAGTGGCAGTAGTATAATATGTAGCCGCTAAGGCCACTAGATCACAAGTAATTTGTAAATATAAACCTCCAGGGTAACGTCAGAGCATCAGCGCTGAATTGAGAGGATTGAAGAAGTGCATTGCTTTTCTTGTTTTGGACCGAACAATGTCTTGATTGGAAACATATTGATCCAATTTAACCTTGTGGAATATTCTCCTAAAGATGTAAGGAGGTTACGAATAGTACCCCACCTTTAATATCTAGGTACAAACATAGCAAGAAATGACACGCAACTCCGTGATTAAAATATATTCCCTCTTTTGCCATACCTGCAGAAGAAAATTAGAATATGGGAATCCCTACCTGTCAGTAGCTGGGAAAATCAATGTCATTAGAATGATAGTCCTCCCTAAATTCCTGTATGTTCTGGAACATTCAACCTCCATTGTCCCACAGAAGGACTTTGCCATAATCAACTCCCATTTAGAGTCATGGGACCCAAACTGAAACTGACCATTTTTCCAAGGCCTAGGGATGAGGCACTCCAAGACTTCTTATACGACTTAGCTGTCCAACGTTGCTTTCTACAACACTGGATAGTAGATAATCATTTACCTAAGGCCACATTCACACATTCAGTACTTTACGTCAGTATTTGTAAGTCAATACCATGAGTGGAACAATCAAAGGAAAAGTATAATATAAGCACGCAAACCAATTCTGTATTTTTCACCCACTCCTGGTTTTTGCTTACAAATACAGATGTAAAAAGCGGAATGTGTCCTAATTTTGACCACCACCTTGCTCACTGTTAGTATTCAGAGTCTATGGGGGTTTTGGGGGCATCAGAGCAATATCAACACTTGCTCTTCCCAATTCAAAGACTTGCAGTATAAGTGTCAAGCCACCAAAAAGATTTTTCAATTCAAGGACACAGTAGTTGAGTCCCCCTTATGCCAACAGTGCTCTTCCAGAATTGCTACATTCCCAAGATGCTTTGGTTGAACTTAGGGGTCAAGACACTGGCACAGGTACATATCCACGGTTTTCTTGTTTCCTCTTATCAATGTTAACGACTCTATCAAGCCCCCATACACGCTTTCTTTAGGTATCTGCAACTAAGACATGTCCTAAATACCCAGGTCCCAGATATTGGGAAATTTTCTCATATCCTCAAACCCCCTGACTGGGATTCTAAGGAGCCGATGCTCCTCATCGCCACTGTTTGAGGCCAAATCGAGGACAGTAATACTCTCCCTATCAAAGGAGGATTGGAGCTAGGCCTTGTCCTCCACACAATGTGTTTTACTGGCAATTAATAACAAGCTAGTCCAAATGTATATAGTCCATCAATGCTACCTGACTCCTAACAGGTTAGATAACATGGGTAGAGCCATCACTGAGGATTGCCACAGGGGTGAGGAAGAGGCGGCACATTTTATACATCTGATGTTGGATTACCCTCCTATTGCAGACTTTTGAAAGGCGGTCATAGCTTTCCTCATCGAGATCATACAACACCTGTACCACGCTGCCCTAAGGTCTTTTCATTAGAAACCCTGATGAGGAGACCTGGCCTCACTACCCCCACACTCTTCTCAAGGAAAGAAGGATTTTTGGTACTCACTGTAAAATCTCTTTCTTGAAGCCTTCATTGGGGACACAGGTTACCATGGGTTTATGCTGCTGTCGCTAGGAGGCTGACACTAGGCAAAAAAAGGAAATAGCTCCTCCCCAGTAATATATACCCACTGACAGGAACCAAGTACCTCAGTTAGTGTTAAAGCAGTGTGATAAGCAACCAAAAATTTGACATATGTACCAACTCAGCAACAAAAGGCACGTAGACCTATAAACGGTACAAACAGTTAGGGAGGGTGCTGGGTTCCCCAATGAAGGCTCCAAGAAATAGATTTTACATTGAGTACCAAAAATATTTCTTTCTTTATTGCTTCATTGGGGGACACAGGTCACAGTGGGACGTCCCAAAGCAGTCCCCAAGGGTGGGAAACAGAAAACAATGCAAAGAAAAAAACCTACATCGGCCGATGCATAACCGCAGCCTGTAACACCTTCCTTCCCAGGTCTGCATCAGACAAGACATGGGTATGAAACTTATAAAACGAAAGTGTACAATGAAGACCAGGTCGCAGCTAACAATCTGTTAAGCTGAAGCCTGGTGACAAAGTGCCCAGGCAGTTCCCACTGCCCAGGTGGAGTGAGCCTTTATCTTTGGAGGAAGTTGTTAGTCCTGAACAAGGTATGCCTCCAATATTGCCAAACAAAACAAAACGGGCAAAAGTGGACCTGGAGGCTGGGAGTACCTTACGACGACCTTCAGAGATGTCAAATAGGGCATCAGTGAGGCGAAAGGGAGCAGTCCTTGAGAGATATACTCGGATAGCTCTGACCAGATCTAACTTGTGGAGGGACTTCTCCAGGGAATGAACCGGAGAGGGACATAGGGAAGTAAGGACAATTTCTTAATTAATGTGAAGAGATCACCCTATGTAAGGAAGGAAGGAACGGGCTCGAGAGCTACCGTGTCCTGATGGAGAGTCAGGAACGAGGAACGGCAGGACAAAGCCGCTAACTCAGAAACTCTCCTGATGGACGTAATGGCAACAAAGAAAGCAGTTTTTATGACAGGAGAGAAGACGGAAAAACTTGAATGGGCTCAAAGGGAGCGCGCTGGAGTGCACCCAAGGACAAGATTAGGATCCTATGGATCCATCGGATGACAATAAGGGAGGTGCCAGGTGGGCGACTCCAGGAAGAAAGGTGTTTACCTGGAAATGAGAAGCCAAATCTCGTTGAGAAAGGATTGAAGAGCGGAAACTTGACCCTTAAGGGTAGTGACCAAATTTTGTCCACATTACATTGAAAGAAGACCTTCCAGTATCCGTGATAGATAAGCGAGGATGCTGGTTTTCTTGCCCTAATTATGGTCTAAATAACCTGATGGGAAAGGTCGGTCATCCTCAGGACTGTGGCCTCAACGGTCATGCCATTGAAATCAGAGACTGAGAACTCTGGAGGAAGAGGGGTCCCTGTGAAAGAAACTCTGAATGGTCTGGAAGCCTCCAGAGGGCATTGATGAGCATGTTCACCAGCTCCGCATACAAGGCCCTTCTTGGGCCATGTGGAACTACCATGATTACGAGAGTTCCTTCCGCTAATATCCTTTTCACAACTCTCGGAATAAAGGGGAGAGGCGGAAAAATATATGTCAAGTGAAAATGTGATCACGGGGTCACTAGTGCATCAAATCCTATGACAAGCAGATCCTGGGACCTGGCTACGAACGAAGGAACCTTGTGGTTCATCCGAGACACCAGGAGGATGATGTCCAGTGAGCCCATCTCTGGCATATTTGATTTAAAATGCCGGAAATGAAAGACCAATCGCCCGGTGCGAGACTCTGAAGACTCAGAAAATTGGCTGCCCAAGTTTTCACCTCAGGAGTGTGTATGGCTGATATGACGGTAACGAGATGATCGGCACGTCTCAGAATCCTTGTTAACTCTGCCAACACCTGTTTGTAGCAGGGCTGTGGAGTTGGAGTCGGAGTCGGTGCTCATTTTGGTGGAGTCGGAGTCGGAGTTGGAGTCGGTATAAAATGGACCGACTCCGACTCCTAAAATATATAATAAATTGGGTACAGTAATTCAATGCAGGATGTGCTGAATATTTTTTTATAGGAGTTTGGGAAAGTTATGAAATGTCCTATAAATGACTGTTCTATTCCTGATCTAAGGCTACATTCACGCACAGCGTTTTTCCTGTGTTTTTTGAGGATACGTTTTTCAGCTGCAAAAGCTGATCATCTTTTTAAAAAACTGCATCACCTGAAAGGTTTTTGAGCTCATAGATAATGTTTTCAATAGCAAAAGCAGATTAGAAATCTGCTCTATCTATATATCCATTTATCCATATCTGTCTATCCATATCGTATCTGTACCAAAAAGAATGAAAACCGGGTAGTACACCAATATATATTCTGTTCTATCTAAATATCTTGATTATTGGATCATAAAAATGATTAAATGTCTGAGGTTCACATTGTACTACAATAAATTTTTCACTTAAATATAAGCAATGTGTGTGGGAGTCGGAGTCGGTGTAAGGGAAATTGAGGAGTCGGAGTCGCAGGTTTGGCTTACCGACTCCACAGCCCTGGTTTGTAGGTACAATTCCGAGCTGCCGCTGAGACAAACTCCAGATTGTTGTAGAATTACAGCGGTTTTATTCAACGCATTTCAGGGGTCTCATGCCCCCTTCATCAGGAGATACCACACCACTACGAATTCCCTTTGAATACTTCATTTCTTCTGGTCATTGAAGACCTGTGGATCTGCAGCAGCCGCTACCTACATGCTCCTATCTCATCCTAACCAGGTGAGCAAATTTTATGATATATTCTATCCGTTGTAACGTGGATAAGACCCTATTGCACTTTTTTGTTTCCCCATTCTTTTGCAACACCTGTTTGCTGCGAGCCCCTCCTTGATGTTTTAAGCCATGGCAGTGACGTTGTCCGATTTTATACGGACCTGCTAGGAAGGACTGTCAGCGGCAAAGGGCAAGAAGAAAATATTGCTCTGATCTCCAGGAGATTGAAGGGGAGAGCGAATACTTAGGATTTCCAGCGACCCTGCGCTGAATAATGAAGGAAAAAACGCTCTCTAACCAAGGAGACTGGCGTCAGTAGTGACGACCTGCTACCAGAGCGGGTGAAAGGACCTCCCTCGAAGGACTGACGCTAATACCGTCCGCCAGGTCAGGGACTGCCTGCCTTTAAGAGGCGGTAGAATGGGCCGGTCCAGGGAGGCGGCCCTCTGTCCCAAGCCGACACGGGGACCAGCTGAAGAGAACAGGTCTGAAACTGGGTAAAGGGAGAGGTCTCCATGACAGTAATTATCTTCCCCAGAACTCTCACACTGTATTGTAGGGAGAGAGAAGCTGGTCGTTTAGAGTGCAGATCCCTCGGCAAAGGGATAAGAACGTCACCTTTGGAAAGAAGACAAGGCTTGTGCCATGACAAACCTCATTCCCAGAAACACCAAATGCTGGGCTGGGGTGAGGGAGAACTTCTCTCTGTTGATGATCTAGCCAAGACAGGCCAGAGTGTCTAAGGTGAACTGAAGACTCTAGTCGCAACCTCTGCGGGACTCAATCTTGAAATGACAGATCCGAACATGAGGATTCAATCGCTTGAAGCAGGGCTGTGGAGTCGGTAAGCCAAACCTGCGACTCCGACTCCTCAATTTCCCTTACACCGACTCCGACTCCAACTCCGACTCCACGACTCCGACTCCCACACATATTGCTTATATTTAAGTGAAAAATTTATTGTAGTACAATGTGAACCTCAGACATTTAATCATTTTTATGATCCAATAATCAAGATATTTAGATAGAACAGAATATATATTGGTGTACTACCTGGTTTTCATTCTTTTTGGTACAGATACGATATGGATAGACAGATATGGATAAATGGATAGATAGAGCAGATTTCTAATCTGCTTTTGCTATTGAGAACATTATGTATGAGCTCAAAAACCTTTCAGGTGATGCAGTTTTTTAAAAAGATGATCAACTTTTGCAGCTGAAAAACGTATCCTCAAAAAACACAGGAAAAACGCTGTGTGTGAATGTAGCCTTAGATCAGGAATATAACAGCCATTTATAGGACATTTCATAACTTTCCCAAACTCCTATGAAAAAATATTCAGCACATCCTGCATTGAATTACTGTACCCAATTTATTACCGTATATACTCGAATATAAGCCGAGATTTTCAGCCCGTTTTTTTGGGCTGAAAGTCCCCCTCTCGGCTTATATTCGAGTCATATACACCGGGGGGTCGGAGGGGGAGAGGGGGCGGGGTGTCAGGTCATACTTACCCGTCCTGATGCTGTCTCTTGAGCCTCCAGCTTCTCCGCGCTCTCTGTTCCTGCCTTCAGCGGTCACGTGGTACCGCTCATTAAAACTCATGAATATGCGCATATTCATGAGTTTTAATGAGCGGTATCACATGACCGCTGAACGCAGGAAGAGAGAGCGCGGAGAAGCTGGGGGCTCAAGAGACAGCGTCAGGACGGGTAAGTATAGCGATACTCACCTGTCCTGCGTCCATGGCTGCTTGCTGCTGTCTGTCATTGGTCAGTGACTTCAGACAGCAGAGGGCGTGGTGACGTGATTAGTGCGCGCCACGCCCCCTGCAGTCTGAACGTCACTGACTGATGACGTGGCAGATAGCGGTGAGCAGCCATGGACGCAGGACAGGTGAGTATCTGATACCCAGCGACGGAGAGGTGAGTATGTCATTTTTTTTATTTTTACATGCTGCAGCAGCGGCAGCACATGGGGGAATAATCTTAAGGAGCTTCTAATGGGGACAGTATATGGGGGAACAATCTATGGAGCTTCTTATGGGGGCAGTATATGGGGGAACAATCTATGGAGCTGCTTATGGGGGGCAGTATATGGGGGAATAATCTTAAGGAGCTTCTAATGGGGGCAGTATATAGGGGAACAATCTATGGAGCTGCTTATGGGGGCAGTATATGGGGGAACAATATGGAGCTTCTTATGGGGGCAGCATATGGGGGAATAATCTATGGAGCTTCTAATGGGGGCAGTATATGGGGGAATAATCTATGGAGCTGCTTATGGGGGCAGAATATGGGGGAACAATATGGAGCTTCTAATGGGGGCAGCATATGGGGGAATAATCTATGGAGCTTCTAATGGGGGCAGCATATGGGTGAATAATCTATGGAGCTTCTAATGGGGGCAGCATATGGGGGAACAATCTATGGAGCTTCTTCTGGGGACACCATATGGGGGAATAATCTATGGAGCATTTCCCACCCTAGGCTTATACTCGAGTCAATAAGTTTTCCCATTTTTTTGTGGCAAAATTAGGGGGGTCGGCTTATACTCGGGTCGGCTTATACTCGAGTATATACGGTATATATTTTAGGAGTCGGAGTCGGTCCATTTTATACCGACTCCAACTCCGACTCCGACTCCACCAAAATGAGCACCGACTCCGACTCCACGACTCCGACTCCACAGCCCTGGCTTGAAGTCTAAAATCAGATGGAGAGATCCGACTTTCTCCGGGACTACGGAAAGATTAGAGTAGAACCCTGGAAAGCAATTGCTCTGGGAAACGGGTACGATTACCCGAGTGTTTCAGGAAAGAGACGGCCTGAAGAACCTCTGGCGCCTGCGATGGATGTCTTGGCAAACGAGACTGAAAGAAAAGTCCTCCTGGGAGGGAAGAAAAAAAGTTATTCTTGATTTATTTTTTTTGAGGATGGATCTGTAATGCACACCTACAACCAGAGGATGCGGCACACAGCAATGATGTTGCTGTTCTCCCCAGCGGAGCAACAGGCTGCATCAAAAGAGGCGGTCAAAAGATATTTGCTGGCATGGGCAATCCGTTCTGCCAAATCCGCCATCTCATCCAGGGAAGCTGCCGCAAGATGCCCTGGTGAAGCATTCTTGCCCAGGCAGACAATCTGCCTATCCATAGTGTCCCTAATAGACACACCGTCTGGCAGAGACAAGACTGTCTTGGAAGACAGGCGAGAAACAGGCGGGTCCACCTTAGGAGACTCTGCCCATCTACCAACGAGATCAGGGCTAAATGAATAAAGAACGTCTAGCTGCTTCTTTCTCAGGAAGCGCTTTTCAGGATGTTTCCAGAGTTTAGCCACGATAGTTTCAAATTCCCTGTCATAGGAGAAAGTTCGGGAGGGACGTTTTACTCGCTTGAGGGAAATGGAGTGCTCCTGAGCAGGTGGCTCGTTCTCCATGAAATTCAGGGTTCTGATAACTGCCAAGATAAGGCTAGTGACCATACCCTGTGTCTTTGAGACCTGGTCCGAATTGGACTCAGACTGGGAATCCGCATCCGACCAAAGGCTGCCTCCGAGGAGGGCATCCTAAAGGGGAACTGGAAAGAGCCCGCTTCCTGTGCTTTGTGCCCGATCTGTCCCTGTGAAGGTCATGGTCAGGTGCATTCACAGGAGATACACAGACCTGCCGGTGTGTCCACGGTCCTCTTCACCGATGAGGATAGCATCAGGAGCTCTCTGGTGGGAGAGGGTCTCTGGGAATAGGGATCCTCCTTCCCGCACCGTCTCCTGAAGATGCAGAAGATGGCATCAACCCCCTATGAAAAAGAAGGAGGCCACCACTTTTGACCACTGTCTCCCTCTCAGCCCTCTCTGAGGAGAGGGGTGAGGTGGGGAATAGGCACAGGACCCGCCACTGGAAATCACCGAAACACCCGGGAAGGTGACAGGGGATAAGGTCCTGCCTGCGGGTCTGAGAGTGGGCGATGTGGGTGACACCAAACTGCTCTCTCAGTCGCATAAGTGTGGGAAAACAGGGTGAGAACTTACACCCTGTTACCCTGAAGACGAAGAATCTGAAAAACAAAGGAAAAAGATTAAAAAAAAACACAAGACCTGAAAAGGAAAAAACTGCGGATCTGGGGTTAGATTCAGGACCGCCTCCTACAGACACTAAGCTTAAAACTAAGGTACTGGTTCCTGTCAGTGGGGAGGAGCTATTTCCTTTTTTTACCTAGTGTCGAAATCCTAGCGACAGCAGCATACACCCATGGTAACCTTTGTCCCCCAATGAAGCGATGAAGAAACAACGTTTTTGGCTTGCAAGGCTATCGCCATGACATGGATAGATAGAAGGCCCCCATGACTTTCACACTGGGTCAATATGGTAAATACTGCAGCTTCCTATGAGTGGGTGGCATATAAAAACACTGTCCTGAAAAATTTGATATGGTATGGAAACCTTAGTTTGACTCTCCTTTGACCCACATTAGTCCCAAGGCAATGAGAAGTATTCTCTAATGATTAGAATACATGACATTTGGTGCCTGACAAGAGTCTTATGGTTGTGGTTAAAATATTGGACCATGGTATGTTAAGGGCAAGGTTAACTTTGCCAGACAGTATTAATGAGCAATGACAAACACTGTTTGTTCTTTGATGTAACCTTGTTATGTTGTATAATCTTCAATAAAACAAGTTTAAGAAAAAAGATTGAAGAAAAACTCCAAAAGGTGACCCCAATACAGATTGATCCAGTCCTCCGCATTTAATTTAAGGAAAAAAAAATATACACATGTATTAGGAATTAGGCGAAGCTGCGCAGGTACCAGACCCAACCTGCAATTACATGAATCACCCTCTTATATTGAGAAATATGCCGTGTGCAAGAACTATTGGTCTGCTCGCATTAGATAATGCAATATGCCAACGTAGAATAAATAAAAGCTGCACTCACCGGGTTCTGCGGTTAAAAGTCTGTTAATCCCGGGAGCAAGACAATCAGAGCGGATTGTGCTACAACGGAGCTTCTACGGGGCCAGATCTGGACCCATAGAAGCGCTGTTATAGCGTGAAACAGTCATCGTCCTCTCCTCCCCTCTTCCGTACACCTCTGCCTACCGCTCTGATTGTCGTGCTCCTGGGATTAAAGCACTCTTAAATGCAGAACCTGGTGAGTGCAGCTTTTCATTTAGTCTACCTTGGCATACACATGCATTAAACAGCTCCTCTATGCTGAAAAGTTGTGTGAACATGTGTCAACATCACTTGATTGAATCATCCATCTCACCAAAAGAGTGACAAAAGCAATGTGTCAGCTACATTTAGCTTTCTGTGTTGTGAAGGAATGGCGGCCTACTAAACATAGCACCCAGAGAAGTATTTACCAAAGAGTGAACTCTATAACTAAGGAGGTAAACGTCACCTCGAAAGTCGTTACCTAGTTATTAGCTAAGAGTACAAATTACAAGATTACAGATCTCAAATAAAAAAAAATCTTTACAATGCTGAAGGTTTCCTGATCAAGATCATCCTCCTCTTCCCCAATGGGGACAGGATCATTCCCAGCTGTAATGTGGACGGGTCCCTGGTTCTTTCTACTCCGAGCACCACCCTTGGTATCAGCCCGCTTTAACTATATTGAAAGAGAAAAACATATTAGTGGACAGTCATTAAAACTAACGTTAATAAGATTAAATAAGTGACCAGGCAGAACATTATCTAAAACTTACAGCACATTCTCCACTGCGGACTATGGGCAACTCTCCAACTAGTCTTTTAACATCATACAAGCTTTATGGGATTTCCGAGTCTAAGGCTAGGTACACACTGCGTCTGAGCCCACTGTTGGGGATGTATACTCAGGACACATACATCTGACAGTTGCCACTCAGGATGGACGCTTAAGCATCCGTCCACCATAGGGACGCATTGTAAAAATAAAAATGTACCAGCATTCTATTTCAGAAAGCGCAGACTGCTGCACCCTCCTGTACTCTAAACCAAATGTTACACATCTGTATGCAGGCCAGAGAGAGGCTGAAGGAACACTCTTGGTCTCTGTCTAGTGAACAGGGGTGTATATGAACATTTGAGCATATGTTAAAAAAAATAAAAAATAAAATCTCTGGACGTATAATATAGGTGACGTGCACAGATGCAGAGTGTATCTCTGCTGTAAACCTGCAGTTTAAGTCTTCTGTATCTCATCGATGAAGGCAGTGACGTCACAGTCTTGTCAATCATTTGTGAGATGCCTCGTGGGATGGTGGACAGTAATGTTTGCTATACAAATTAGATGGCTGCCAATAAGTCAGGCAGCAGCCATTTCATATGAACAAGAACTCCTGCGTTCTGTTAAGAAAGCCGCTGTCAGACATGACGGGGGGCGGCTTATCTTTGGGAGACAATTCAGTTCAAAATCAAACATGCCCGATCGATATTATCCCTAATAATATATTATCTGGGACTCTTGCACACATGAGACTGTCAGACAAACCCAGCCATAGTGTCTAATGTGTATGGGTGGGGAGGAGGGCTTAATAGTGGATGCAAAATTTTACCATAAAGTATACCTTTTCCTTTGGCTTCCTCTTCTCTTTGGGGCCATCCTTTTTTTGGTTCTGTTTGTCCTTATTTTCTTTATTGTCTTTTTTCTTTTGTTTCTTCTTGTTTGGACTCTTTAGAGAGCCATCGTCCTGGAGAAATAAAGGCTTACATTAGTCTAACAGCACTGAGATAGGTCGCTGACTGCCGGGTACAGACAAACAAAAGCTGCACGCAGCAGAAAGGCTCATAGGTGACTTATGTACACCATATAATAGCACCCTGTCTGATTACCATGTTCAGCCATCCCATCCTCACAAGAGATGACAGGATGATAATATCCCTACAGGGGGTCCTGATTAACTGGCTAAAGAGGAAGCAATATGACAAAAGACCTGCTATTTACATCCTGGATTTATCACTATTCCATCAGTCTACAAGGGAAAATAATTTGGGTGTAATTATCTATGCAAACTATGTTATAGCATACAATGCTAGTCTGCAGCACCAAATACTAGGAAAGACAGGGGCAGACACACTATATGCCGAAGCACCGCTTTTTGTTCTGGACTAGTCTTGATTAAAGGAAATCTTGTTGCTACGCATTTATGGCAAAGTTTCCAGAGAGCTGCATGCGTCCAGCTTCATGGTAACAGTTTGGGATACCAAATTTCACATTTTTTTTGTGCGAGAACTTAACTATCCTGCACCACGCAGTGACCTCAGTCAGATTAGATAGCTATGAGATTAACGGAGATGCAGTCTGAACACCCAACCTAACCACTCAGTATTAGTGGCCAACCTCCCTCCTGTGTCTGAAGGGACATCATTCCCCGCAGCAGAGTCTGGAGAATTTACTTGTGTGTTGCGGTAATAGAACATGCTTGTCTCAAGTTATGCCTATGTGCAACTTTGACAGCAAAGACGTGTACACACCTTGGTTTCTGCATCTTCTGATGGGTGGTCAGAAAGCCTAGGTGAAGAGATCTCATTGCCATGCTCATCCTTCACTTTGCCTGCACTATCTCTCTTTGCACGTGGCCTTCTTTTCTTTTTTGCCTATTAAATAGACAAATATGCCTAAACTTCTAGCAAAAATATATATATATATATTTACACACACACACACACATGACATACAAAACTAAACTGACTGCAAACGCTCTCACCTCTTCTGTCGGACCTCCTTCTTTTTTCTCTATTTCTTTCTTAAGGAGTTTCAGTAGATAGTCTGCTCTGGTCTGTAAGTGTTTTCCTTGAGGCTTTTTCTCAGTTTCCACAGGTAAGATCTACCGTAACCACAGAAGACTGATATTAATATATGCATAATTCATACATGGAGCACATGTACATTTTTTCCTCATTGTAGTTAGCATATGATTTGAAAGGTGTTTTGCTACATTGTAAAGAGTTGGCTTATCACGAAGACAAGTCATCAAGATAGATGGGAAATCCAGGGCTGTGGAGTCGGAGTCGTGGAGTTGGTGTCCACTTTGGTGGAGTCTGTATTAAATGGACCGACTCGGACAATATATAGTAAATTTGATACAATAGTTCAGTGCAGGATGTGCGGAATATTTTTTCAGAAGAATTTGGGAAAGTTATGAAATGTCCTATAAATGTGTGTTCTGTTCCTGATGTAAGGATCTCCTGGGTTTTTAGTTGAGATGAATCTGTGCTGCATTTTATGTACATGCTCAGTAGTGACCAGGGCTGTGGAGTTGGAGTCAGAGCCAAGGAAATTGAGGAGTCGGGAGGTTTGGCTTACTGACTCCACCGCCCTGGGGAAAACCCTTACAGTATTAATGCAATATACTTCAGTTACTGGAATCATGCTGCTACTATAATATACCCATATATATATACAGACTGTTTAGCTACGATCAGCACCGCTAACACAGTAAATGGGGATATGCCTACCATTAGCCACAAATAACCAGTCCCACAATTGGCTGAGGCAGCTTTCTGATTTTATCAACACTTACTCCACTGAATTTCATTGCTGTGATTTACACCACGGCAACTATTTTAATGGGCTGTTTCATCATAGACAAACAGTCTCAAAGTACGGCAGCTGGGGCTATGATTGCCACAGCATGGGCTCCTGCCGCCAGCCAGGCGGAAATGCTATTCATGTAATAAAAGGATGGCTCTAGTTCATCAGGCCCTTTCTATGATATTCATATGGCTGAATAGGGCACATGGACAGGTTATGGACAGGCAGCATCAAAACCATAAAAATGTGCTGCAGGGTTTGCAAAAATGCGATTAACTGCAGTACATACTGTAAATTCTCAAGTTCACATAAAAATCCTTAAAGAAAGTTTGCAAAGAAAAAGGCAAAAACTATTACCTTATCAGTCAGTTTCAACTCTGCATCACTTTTCATAAGCTCCCAGTTTCCGTAGCCATGTTCAACAATTCCCAAGAGCAAATGGGAGTCATCTTCTACACCCCAATCCACATCAAAATGGGCAGCTTTAACCCGACTAGATAACTGGAACCTGAGATGATAAAAGGGAGAAGGCATGGAAACAGCACCATGTGTGGGGACATACTATTGGAAGACTTCGGAATACAATTTTTATGTTCACCTCTATTTTTCATGAACAGTCTCTGAGTATGGTACTGATCAGAAGTATGCTCTGCTGCCCAAAAGCTCCCCATACTCTACACTACTGTACAAAAATTCTAGGCAGGTGTGGAAACAATACTGCAAAGTAAGAATGCGTTCAAAAATAGAAATGCTAATAGTTTATTTTTATCAATTAAAATGCAAAGTTAATGAGCAAAAGATAAATCTAAATCAAATCTGTATTTGGTGTGAACACTTTTGCCTATTTCGTTTATGTACACTGGCACACAGTTTTTTGAAGGAACTCTGCAGGGAGGTTGTTCCAAACATCTTGGAGAACCAAAAACCGATCTTCTGTGGATGTAGGCTTGTGCAAATCCTTGTCTTTTCAAGTAATGCTGTAAGAAGGGCTCTCAGGGGGCCATATTATCACTTCTAGGACTCCTTGTTCTTGTTTATGTAAAATATAGTTCTTAATGGCATCAGCTGTATGTATGAGGTCTTTATCCTGCTGCAGAATAAATTTGGAGCCAATCAGATTCCTCTCTGATGGTAAAACATGATGGATAAGTGACTGCCTGTATTTCTCAGCACTGAAGACACCAAATCCTGACCAAATCCCCAACTCTATATGATGAAATGCAGACCAAAGCTTACAAGGAACCTCCAACCATGCGTCAATGTTGCATGCAGACATTCAATATTATTGCTGCCATTTTTTACAAGTTCCCATTTTTTTGTCCATATTTTAGTTGCTTGCCCTTCTTTCCATGCCAAAGGTATGACTTTTTGGCAACAATTCTTCCGTGAAGACCACTTATTGCCAGTGCTGAACTAATGGAACTTTTGGACATCTTCCATTTTCGAAGGGAAGTAAAGATATGTTTTTCATCTGCTGCAATAAGATTCTTTGAACGACCGATGTGTTTACTGTCCTTAAATGTTGCCCACTTCTTTGTGCTTCTTCAAAATTGCTTAAACAGCACATCTTGAAACCAGTCTGGTTTGAAATGCTTGCCTGAGAGAGACCTTGTGGATGCAGTATAACTACCTTGTGTCATGTTACTATGCTCAGACTTGCCATGGTGTATGACCTGTGACATGAAAGAAGAACAAGGAGTCCTGGAATTGATGCCCTGATCTCAACATCATTGAGATTGTCTGGGAGTACATGAAGAGACAGAAATATCTATGCAAGCCTACAGCCACAATAGATCTGTGGCTAGCTTTCAAACTTTTTAGAACAACCTCCCTGCAGAGTTTCTCCAAAAACAGTGTACAAGTTTACCTAAAACAATTGATGCTGTTTTGAAGGCAAAAGATGGTCACATCAAATATCGATTTGACTTGTTTTCTATTTTGTGCCAATCATTTTGTTAATTGTTACCTTGCAGATTTTTTTTTTCAAATAGCTACCTGAAACTTTTGCACAATACTGTAGTTTATAGGCGAGCAGTCACAAATATCAAATTACAAAGACATCTGACCATCCTGTTCACATAAAATTAAAATCAATGTGGAAAACACCACTCACTTTTTCTTTTCCTCTGAATCTTTAGGAATGGATTTACTAAGAATTTCAAAGTCTTCCTCATGTTGAACAATAGCCTTTACATTCACTTGAACACCAGAAATTTTAATAGTTGGACCCCTTCTTTTACCAGGACCTTTACCTAGAGCAAACACATAAAACCAGCTAGAAATTAATTATATTCATAATTTCTTCAGAAACTCCCTGATCAGCTCTATAATACCCTCCAAAACTGGGCTAAGTCGTGCAGTCAATACTATGCGGTTTTATCACAAAATTACATTTTTGTTTTTTAATGTCCTGGCAAATTTGCAGGTGAATCTGCAAAGCAGCATGAAGGGTGTGATCACATATGACTGAAAAAGTGTACATTATGTTCTGGATTTTGGTGCATATCTGTGAAAAAATTCTTAATTTTTGTGGTTCTCATCCTCTGCATTGTAAAGGGTGAAATCCAGAGTCACAATCAGCACCAAGAATTGACAGGATGCAGATTTAGGACTCACAGCCACTTTTCTCATACGAGCACTAGCCTTGGTTTTCACAGACAACAGTCGTACCTATGATACTCTATGGGGCTCTGCACATGTCCGATTTTTTTCTTCGGACCAAGTTGTCAGTTGTCCACTGAAAAACTTGAAGACGCCCAATTATGATCCGACGTGGAGGATCAAAATTGGCAATGCAGTTTTATGGGACTGTGAAAAAAAAATCAGACCGCTCTCGGATGTCATGATTTTAACGGACTGACAGAAAGGACAAGATGGAGGAACTTTTTTCTACGTAAGAGAAAAACTGACGCCACACTATTCAATCTCTGATCAAAGGTCTGATCAGAATAATCGGTCTGTTTTTCACGTTATGTGGAGAAATCGGTTGTGTGAACCTACCCTTAGGCTAGGTTCACATTCAACCTTTTTGCAGCGTTTTTTCATGCAAATAAGAATGTTTCATATTACGAGCAAAAGCTGTGAGATTTCAGAAATCCCATGCACATTTTTTTTTAAACTGAATTTGCATTTTGCAATGAAAAAGTGAAAAAAATGATGCAAAAAAAAAAAAAACCATAA
This sequence comes from Dendrobates tinctorius, assembly GCF_039654945.1. Taxonomy (NCBI): domain Eukaryota; kingdom Metazoa; phylum Chordata; class Amphibia; order Anura; family Dendrobatidae; genus Dendrobates; species Dendrobates tinctorius. The sequence goes on along the minus strand of NW_027361690.1, from coordinate 67,786,054 downwards.
CAGGATTTTTGGGTTGCTTACCGTAAAATCTGTTTCTCGGAGCCTTCATTGGGGGACACGGAGACCATGGGTGTATGCTGCTGCCACTCGGAGGCTGACACTATGCACAAAAAAAGGTTAGCTCCTCCTCCGCAGTGTACACCCCACCGACCGGCAGGGAATTCCTCAGTTAGTGAGAAAGCAGTAGGAGAAGTAACAGAATAGATTGAAAACAGAACAAACAACTCAACTGTAACCAAATCAACCAAAGTAAGAACAGGAGTTGTAGAACATGGGAGGGTGCTGTGTCCCCCAATGAAGGCTCCGAGAAACAGATTTTACTGTAAGCAACCCAAAAATCCTGTTTTCTCGTTCGCCTTAATTGGGGGACACAGAGACTATGGGACGTCCCAAAGCAGTCCCTGGGGTGGGAAACAAACTTCCATCAGGCCAGTGGACTCACCACCGCTGCCTGCAGAATCCTTCTACCTAGGCTGGTGTCCGCCGAAGCGTAGGTGTGGACCCTGTAGAATTTCACAAACGTGTGAACCGAAGACCAGGTTGCAGCTTTGCAAAGCTGCAGCGCGGAGGCTCTGTGGCGTACCGCCCAGGAAGCACCCACTGCTCGGGTAGAGTGCGCTCTGATCCCCGGAGGGGCCACTCGATGCTTAACCCGGTAGGCCTCCAAAATTGCCGATCTGATCCAGCGAGCAATAGTAGCTTTGGAAGCCAGGTGGCCTTTCCGCGCCCCATCTGGAATGACGAAAAGAGAGTCTGTCTTTCGCAAGGAAGACGTCCTAGACAGATAGACTCTCATCGCCCTGACCAGATCCAGCTTGTTCAGGGACCGCTCCCGAGGGTGAGTTGGACTCGGACAGAAGGACGGCAGAACAATATCCTCATTGAGGTGAAAGGAGGACACCACCTTCGCAAGAAAAGAGGGCGGAGGCCGCAGAACTACCTTGTCCTGGTGAAGTACCAGGAAAGGAGAGCGGCAAGAAAGAGCCGCCAATTCCGACACACGCCGGATGGAGGTGATGGCCACCAGAAAGGCTACCTTCCAGGAGAGAAGGGAAAGGGAGACTTCTCTGAGAGGTTCAAAGGGAGAACCTTGCAGAACGTCAAGAACCAGATTAAGATCCCATGGATCCACGGGCGCTCGATACGGAGGAGCCGTGTGAGCCACGCCCTGAAGAAAGGTTTTGACCTGAGGGCGGGAGGCCAAAGTCTTCTGAAATAAAATGGACAGCGCCGAAACTTGACCCTTCAAGGAACTGAGAGCAAGCCCCGCATCCAGCCCTGCCTGAAGAAACGCCAGAACGGAAGGGAGCGAAAAGCACATAGGCGCGATGTTATTGGCCTCACACCAAGTGAAATAGGCCTTCCAAGTACGATAGTAAATTTTGGAAGATGATGGCTTCCTGGCTCGGATCATGGTACGAATTACTCGACCGGAGAATCCTGCTCGTTTCAAAACCTCGGTCTCAACAGCCACGCCGTTAAATTGAGCGGCCGAGAATTGGGGTGGCAAATCGGACCTTGAGACAGCAGATCTGCCCTGTCTGGAAGCTTCCAGGGGGCGTCCGCGAGAAGGTTGACAATGTCCGCGAACCAAGACCTTCTGGGCCAATTCGGGGCGATGAGAATGACTGGTATTCCTTCTGCTATGATCTTCTTCAACAGCTTGGGAAGAAGAGGCAGGGGAGGAAACAGGTAGGGGAGCTCGAACTGTGACCAAGGAATGGCCAGAGCGTCTGCGCCCACTGCAAGAGGATCACGACCTCTGGATACAAACTGTGGGACCTTCCTGTTGAGGCGAGAAGCTAGCAGATCTACGTCCGGGGTTCCCCAACGACTGCAGAGCTGAAGAAAAACCTCCGGATGTAGGGACGACTCTCCTGCAGCGAGACCCTCGCAGCTGAGAAAGTCGGCGGCCCAGTTGTCTACGCCGGGAATGTGTACCGCGGAGATTGTCAGTACCGAAATCTCTGCCCACTGAAGGATCTTGGACACTTCTGCCCGGGCTGAGACACTCCGTGTCCCTCCTTGGCGGTTGACATATGCCACCGCTGTGGCATTGTCTGTCTGAATCCGGACCGGCAGGCCCCTGAGGAGCCTTTCCCAGTGGACGAGAGCCAGATGGATCGCTCGTATCTCTAGGACGTTGATCGGCAGAGCTGATTCCTGAGTCGACCAACGACCCTGAACAGTTTGATGGCGGAACACTGCACCCCAGCCGAGGAGGCTGGCATCCGTTGTTACAATCTGCCAGTGAATAGGAAGAAAAGACCGACCCAAGTGGATAAGAGGTGATGTCAACCACCAGTTGAGTGACCGCTTGACCCGGCATGAAAGACGTAAAGGGCGATCAAGGGACAGAGCCGACCTGTTCCACCTCGACAGAATGGCGTGCTGGAGAGGTCTGGCGTGAAATTGGGCAAAGGGAACTGCCTCTATCGCCGCCACCATCTTTCCCAGGACCCTCATAGCTGTTCGGAGGGACGGAAATCGTGTGATCTGCAGCGATCGTACATCCTGCTGCAGGGAAAGAATCTTCTCTCGTGGGAGAAAGACCCTTGACCGACGAGTGTCGAACAGTAGGCCCAGAAACACAAGACGTTGAGAAGGAATCAGACAAGACTTTTTCCTGTTGACGATCCACCCGAAATTGGAAAGGGTGTCTAGGACGATCGTCAAACTTAGGCGAGCCTGTTGAAAAGAGGAAGCTTTGATCAGAATATCGTCGAGGTACGGAAAAAGAACGAGACATCTGATCCTCAACAAGGCCATCAGCGCAGCCATGATCTTCGTGAAGACTCTGGGAGCGGTGGCGAGACCGAAGGGGAGCGCGACAAACTGGTAATGTTCCTGGCGTATTGCAAAACGCAGGAACTTCTGATGTCCGGAGAATATGGGCACGTGTAGATAGGCATCTTGGATGTCTATTGAACACATGAATTCCTGCTCCTCCATGGAAGCGATTACCGAACGAACCGACTCCATCCGGAGGTGGCGAAGGCGTACTCTCTTGTTGAGAAGCTTGAGATCCAAGATGGGTCGGACCGCCCCGCCTTTTTTCGGCACCACAAAAAGGTTCGAATAAAATCCTGTGAACCGCTCCGAGACGGGAACGGGCACAATCACCCCGGAACTGAGGAGAGAAGTGATGGCCGTAAAGAACCCCGGGATCAAGGCTGGATGCTTTGGAGGACGGGATTCGAAGAAACGATTCGGTGGAAGAGAAACGAACTCTATCTTGTATCCTGACGATACAACCTCCCTGACCCAAGCGTCCTCTACTGAGGCCAGCCAAACATCCCTGAAGAAGAGAAGTCGACCTCCCAATCAGAAGGGACCCTCGGGAGTCCGACGATAGTCATGCAGATGTAGACCGTCCAGACCTGGATCTGGATGGTCTGCCCTGGGAAGAGTGGGATCGCCAGGAAGGAGTGGGTCTGAAGGAAACTTTCTATCTTGGCGCGCCTGCGGTCATTGTTGGTTGGATGGGTTCTCCGCCGTATTGAAACGGCGGAAAGCCCGAAAGGGTCGAAACTGACGCCTTAGTGGAGGTCTGCGAGGCTTAGACTGAGGGAGAAGGGAACTCGTGCCTCTGGTGGCGTCCTTAATAATCTAGTCCAATTGGGATCCAAAGAGGCGTACTCCCTGAAAAGGCAGATTAGTAAGAGACTTCTTAGAAGACAAGTCCGCCTGCCAGGCCTTGAGCCAAATTGTACATCGAATTGCCACAACGTTGCTTGACGCCTGAACCGCGCAGGATGCGGCATCCAAAGAAGCAGAAAGCAGATAATCCGCCGCATGGGAAATCTGATTGGTGAGATCGGCCAATCGCTCTGGTTGTGCTTTATCTAGGATGCCCTGACGAAGATCCTCTGCCCAAGTAGCTATGGCTTTTGCAAAGCTTGGACATACCGCCGCTGAAGCCGCTTCGAAGGCGGACTTAGCTAGGGATTCTATAATCCTATCATTAGAATCCTTTAGAGCCGCCACACCTGAAAGCGGGAGAACCGTGTTATTCGAAAGTCTGGACACGGGCGGGTCCACCGAGGTAGAAGCAGCCCAGTTGTCCGTGAGCTCTTTAGCAAACGGGTACAGTACGCCGAGACGCTTTCCTCTTTGAAAGCGACTGGTCGGATCTTCTCTTTCCCTGGTAAAAATCTTTCCAAACTCAGAATGGAAAGGAAATACCCTGGAGGGTGTTTCCGCCCGTCTGAACGAAACCTCCTGATCTGAGGATTTCGCAGGGGGGTCAGCAATCTCGAAGGTCTGGTGAATCGCTGCAATGAGGTTCTGCACCATAACCTTCATGTTCGCATCCTGGTCTGAATCCAGCTCTAAAATCCCCTCAGAAGACCTGTCTGAGAACGCTTCACCTGACTCGGGAGAGGAGGCCCGGGAAGGAGGCTGCTGAGACGGACTATGCGGTGAGATGGGACGAGGAGAGGATTCCGGCTGGAGATCCTGCCTGGGTCTTTTGCGACTAACGCTGGCTGACTCAGAAGGAATCTCTTGAGACCTGCTGGACCCTGCAGAAGTGTCCAGGGGCAACTTATCCAGAGTGGCTACTAGGGACTGAGACACCCTGGTGAGGTCTGCCACTGATTGAGAAAGAGATGAAGCCCAGCCAGGCATGGGGGGGTTCACTCTCAGCTGGGGCCATAGATGGCTCATGGGCGGCGTCAGGCTGAATTGGATTGCAACAGTCCAGGCAGAGGGGAGTGGACTGACCTGAGGGAAGTTTGCGATTGCAAGAAGAGCACGCAAAGTACTTGACTAGAGTGCAGGGGGGATCCGTAGAGCGGGCACGATCAGATTTAGAGTTAGACATAGTGATAACTGAGGTAGTGCCGGAAGGTTGGGGGGACAGAAGGCAGAGGAGGGTGTCAGTCTGCAGATGCAGAGCTACTCACGGTCCGGTGTCCCCAGAGACAATGCTATCCGGCTTGTCTGCAGCTGCAGGTCAGAGCGAAATCCGGCTGACAGGCCCAGAGAGCGATATCCGGCTGACAGAACGGCGTCCGGCTGACAGGCTGGGAAGATGGCGACCGCCTGAGAGGAATGGGAAAAACGCGTGCTTCCAGGGGAAGAAGAAGAAGGGCGGCGCTAACTGCCAGCCTGAAAGAGGCACCGCCCACTGGCCAAGAATAGACTGGGTGCAAGAAGGAGGCGGTGGGAGGACCTGGAACGGGCGGGAGAGAAGCTCGCTTAGAAGAAAGGGGCGGAGGGCGTGGCCGCGACGCAGAGGAAGGCCCGATATGAAGCCGGGGCCTAAATTAATAGCGGCGGCCGCCTGTCAGCGCGGGGCGGAGGTCCCGCAGCGCTGCCGCGGCAACCGCTCTGCAGAACGCCGCTGCTATCAGCTGGGCCCAGGACTGAAGTCGGGGGGGGGGGGGAACGCCGGGCAAGGCCCCTTCAGGAGTAATTGCGGCGGCCGCAGTGGCCGCTTTGAATAAGATTGGAGCCGCCGAGATGCCCATCTAGGGATGAGGAGGACGTGACTCGGCCCCCATACTTACCTCCGTCTGGCATTCAATAAAGGTACCTCAATATCCCACGCTGTCTGTCTTCTGTAGTGTCCGCGTCTCATCCAGACCGACAGGCTCTGGTGGGCGAGTGGGTGGGAGACGGGGAGCGAGGACCATCTGGATCGCTGGCACGCATCCGTGCTGAGCTCTTGGTCCTGCTGTAGAGACCTATGAGGATACGGGGTGGCAGTACACGCCAGACTCATAGTCTCTTTGTGGGAGTACAGCTGTGACTTTTCACACTGTATCCCTCCGGAACCTGAAAAGGAACGACGCACACTGAGGTAGATAAGGGTCTAATGAAAGACCCGTGTCCACCTCCTACTGACACTAAGCTAAACTGAGGAATTCCCTGCCGGTCGGTGGGGTGTACACTGCGGAGGAGGAGCTAACTTTTTTTGTGCATAGTGTCAGCAGCATACACCCATGGTCTCTGTGTCCCCCAATAAGGCGAACGAGAAAAAAGCATTTTTGGCTGAGCTTTTTGTGAATAAAACTAACATTATTAAACATGTACTATACACAAAGCACACATGTAATCTGCACCCAAAGACGCAGCAAAAGCGCTGAAAAACAGGCGTTTTGAACTGCCAAAACAGCAGGTTTTGGCTGCAGAAAAACAATGGAGCAAAAATGTTGCATGTGAACATAGCCTTAAAACTCCACAGCACAGGTCAATTTCCGAACTGAAATTATACCAAGATTGTGCGTATGTTTTTTAAATCTCATTCACTTTGCTGCTATTGAACTCCACTGGGGATTTTCACCTCGGAGTATGGATAGAGAATCTGTGAGAGATTTGTGTCCTAGAAACCCTTACATTAACAACTAATTTGAAAATTTTATTAATCTAATTAGACTGATCATGGCTGATGACCGGATCACGCAGCATATTGAAATGTCCCATTTATAATAATGATGACAGGACCGTACATAACAAGCACACTCTATAGATTTCCTTATAGATTGTAAGCTCGGAAGCACAACCCTCACTACTCCTGTAACTGTTCAATAATGTGCTACTTTATGCGGTCTTTATTGTTTGTACATGTCTCTGCTTAATTGTATAGTGCTGTGGAATATGTTTGCTATATCTATATCTATATCTATATATATATATATATATATATATCTGATAAGCACAATACCCAAGCCCATTATCCCATCAAAGGAGCGGGCTGCACTCTAATAAACTCACATCCCCCCAGGAAGAAGCACGGGCGAAACGCGCGTCGGGGTGCAGGGAGAAAGCGTGCCATTCGGAGTTCAGATCAATTGTGGTCTTAGCTCAGGTAATATGCATCTGGCCGTTTCCTTATTTCTATGTTTGTGGTGATTACATGCACTTTCAAGCGAGGCAGGATTTGTTTTGTGCAGTATGAATCCTTGGGTAAACAATGGCATATCCTACACATCTGCAGGCTTGGAGTTTTTGCACTTGGCACTTTAGTAATAGTTTTTATTTCTATGTAGGTTTATCTGTTTAGTGCCCTAAATATTTTTACAGGATCGCATAGTTATCTTAAAATAACATTGTTATATTCAGCCCTCGTTCTAATTGATTCTTTTAAACAAATTTTTTTTTTGATTATTGCTAACACTGTGAATAATGTTATAAGTGGACATAGTATTGTGGATACCATATACATTTAAGCAAATCATTGAGACATTGTATAATAAGTAGTGTATTCCTTCTTGTAAAAAGTTGTTCTCCCTGCCTATGCATCAAGTGGTTTGAGGCAATGGTTTTTACCTTTATGTCTGTTTGTTTAATTTGTTAAATAAAAGATTTTTTCTAATTTTACAACACGAGTGACACTCTAGGTTTATGTGTCACCTAAGAGTGACATGACCTTTGTGAAATATATAAAACTGAGTGTATGTGTGTATCAGCCACGCCCACTCCACATAGCCCCACCCAATCACTACTAAGCATCTTTCATTTCACCAGAGCGGTTTAAAAGATAAAAGCTGAGCTGTGATTGGTTGCTATGAGCAACTGGTTTCCCAATCCACAACACCTCAGCAGACACTGACCTGGTGGGAGAAATCTAGCATCCCCGGCAACATAAGCTCCCAGCCATTGTCTGCCCCCCAGAAAGGAGCAGAGAGCTCATGACAAATGAATCACCCCCTCCTGTGCCCATATACCCATCACACATCCTCCATCCCATAGGCACATCTTCCCTCTTAAAGGAATCATTGGTATGGAAGTTAGGGCAAATCCCTCAGCACTCTGATTCTGACCCTAGGCTTCTATTAAAGGGATCCCCGGTATGGAAGTTAGGACCGTTCCACTCAGCACTGTGGTTCTGACACCAGGGTCTCTTAAAAGGATCATTGGTATTGAAGTTAGGGCAATTCCACTCTGTGCTTTGGTTCTGACCCCAGGCCCCTCTTAAAGGGATCTCCGGTATGGAAGTTAGGTTAAAGCCCTCAGCGCTCTGATTCTGACCCCAGGCTTCTATTAAAGGGATCATTGGTATGGAAGTCAGGGCAAATCCATCCAGCGCTTTGGTTCTGACCCCAGGCCCCTCTTAACCCTTTCGCGCCTGAGCCTGTTTTTGCCTTCGTGACCAGGCCAATTTTTTCAATTCTGACCAGTGTCACTTTATGAGGCCATAACTCTAGAACGCTTCAACGGATCCTGCTGATTCTGACATTGTTTTCTTATGACATATTGTACTTCAGGATAGTGGTAAAATTTCTTAGATATGAACTGCGCTTATATGTTAAAAAAATCGAAACTTGGCAAAAATTTTGAAAATTTTGCAATTTTCAAACTTTTAATTTTTATGCCCTTAAATCAGAGAGTGATATCGCACAAAATAGTTAATAAATAACATTTCCCACATGTCTACTTTACATCTGCACAATTTTGGAAACATAATTTTTTTTTTTAGGAAGTTATAAGGGTTAAAAGTTGACCAGCGATTTCTCATTTTTACAACAAAATTTACACCACCATTTTTTTTAGGGACCACCTCACATTTGAAGTGAGTTTGGGGGGTCAATATGACAGAAAATACCCAAAAGTGACACCATTCTAAAAACTGCACCTCTCAATGTACTCAAAACCACATTCAAGAAGTTTATTAACCCTTCAGGTTTTTCACATGAATGAATGGAATGTGGAAGGAAAAAATAAACATTTAACTTTTTTTCACAAACATTTTACTTCAGAACCATTTTTTTTATTTTCACAAGTGTAAAAACAGAAAATGAACCACAAAATTTTTTGTGCAATTTCTCCCAAATACGCCGATACCCCGTATGTGGGGCTAAACCACTGTTTGAGCACACGGCAGAGCTCAGAAAGGAAGGAGTGCCGTTTGACTTTTTCAATGCAGAATTGGCTGGAATTGAGATAGGACGCCATGTCGCATTTGGAGAGCCCCTAATGTGCCTAAACAGTGGAAACCCCCACAAGTGACCCCATTTTGGAAACTAGACCCCTTAAAGAACTTATCTAGATGTGTTGTGAGCACTTTGAACCCCCAAGTGCTTCACAGAAGTTTATAACGTAGAGCCATGAAAATTAAAAATCATTTTTGTTCCACAAACATGATCTTTTAGCCCCCAATTTTTTATTTTCACAAAGGTAACAGGAGAAATTGGACCCCAAAAGTTGGTGTCCAATTTGTCCTTAGTACACTGGTACCCCATATGTGGAAGAAAACTACTGTTTGGGCACACGGGGGGGCTCGGAAGGGAAGTAGTGACGTTTTGGAATGCAGACTTTGATGGAATGGTCTGCGGGTGTCATGTCGCGTTTGCAGAGCCCCTGATGTGCCTAAACAGTGGAAATCCTCCACAAGTGACCCCTTTTTGGAAACTAGACCCCCCCAAGGAACTTATCTAGATGTGTGGTGAGCACTTTGAACCCCCAAGTGTTTCACTAAAGTTTATAATGTAGAGCCGTGAAAATAAAAAAATCATTTTTTTTCCACAAAAAACAGGATTTTTTGGGTTGCTTACCGTAAAATCTGTTTCTCGGAGCCTTCATTGGGGGACACAGAGACCATGGGTGTATGCTGCTGCCACTAGGAGGCTGACACTATGCACAAAAAAAGGTTAGCCCCTCCTCCGCCGTATACACCCCACCGACCGGCAGGAAGTTCCTCAGTTAGTGAAAAAGCAGTAGGAGAAGTAACAGAATAGATTGAGAACAGAACAAACAACTCAACTGTAACAAACCGACAAACATAAGAACAGGAGTTGTAGAACATGGGAGGGTGCTGTGTCCCCCAATGAAGGCTCCGAGAAACAGATTTTACGGTAAGCAACCCAAAAAATCCTGTTTTCTCGTTCGCCTTATTGGGGGACACAGAGACCATGGGACGTCCCAAAGCAGTCCCTGGGGTGGGAAACAAACTTCCATCAGGCCAGTGGACTCGCCACCGCAGCCTGCAGAATCCTACCTAGGCTGGCGTCCGCCGAAGCGTAGGTGTGGACCCTGTAGAATTTCACAAAGGTGTGAACCGATGACCACGTTGCAGCCTTGCAAAGCTGCAGCGCGGAAGCTCTGTGGCGCACGGCCCAGGAGGCACCCACCGCCCGGGTAGAGTGCGCTCTGACCCCTGGAGGGGCCACTCGATGCTTGACCCGGTATGCCTCCAAAATTGCCGATCTGATCCAGCGCGCAATAGTGGCCTTTGAGGCTGGGTGACCTTTCCTCGCCCCGTCAGGAATGATGAACAGAGAGTCTGACTTCCGCAAGGAAGTCGTCCGGGCTAGATAGACTCTCAATGCCCTGACTAGGTCCAGCTTGTTCAAGGACCGCTCCCGAGGGTGAGCTGGGCTCGGGCAGAAGGATGGCAGAACAATGTCCTCATTGAGGTGAAACGAAGATACCACCTTCGGAAGAAAAGAGGGCGGAGGCCGCAGAACTACCTTGTCCTGATGAAGGACCAAAAAAGGAGAGCGGCAAGAAAGTGCTGCTAATTCCGACACGCGCCGGATGGAGGTAATGGCCACCAGAAAGGCCACTTTCCAAGAAAGGAGGGAAAGGGAAACGTCCCTGAGAGGTTCAAAAGGAGGACCCTGCAGAACCTGAAGAACCAAATTAAGATCCCAAGGATCCACGGGCGCTCGGTACGGAGGAACCGTGTGAGCCACACCCTGGAGGAAGGTTTTGACCTGGGGCCGGGAGGCCAGCGTTTTCTGAAATAAAATGGACAGTGCCGAAACTTGACCCTTCAAGGAACTGAGAGCAAGCCCCGCATCCAGCCCTGCCTGCAGAAACGCCAGAATAGAAGGGAGCGAAAAAACCAAGGGCGCGATGTCATTGGTCTCACACCAGGAGAAATAGGCTTTCCAAGTACGGTAATAGATCTTCGAAGAAGAAGGCTTTCTGGCGCGGATCATGGTATGAATCACCCGATCAGAGAATCCTGCCCGTCTCAAAACCTCGGTCTCAACAGCCACGCCGTTAAATTGAGCGACTGAGAATTGGGGTGGCAAATCGGGCCTTGAGACAGCAGATCTGCCCTGTCGGGAAGCTTCCAGGGGGCGTCCGCGAGAAGGTTGACAATGTCCGCGAACCAAGACCTTCTGGGCCAATTCGGGGCGATGAGGATGACTGGAATCCCCTCTGCTTTGATTTTCTTCAACAACTTGGGAAGAAGAGGCAGAGGAGGGAACAGGTAGGGGAGCTCGAACTGTGACCAAGGGACGGCCAGAGCGTCGGCGCCCACTGCCAGAGGGTCCCGAGACCTGGACACGAATTGTGGGACTTTCCGGTTGAGGCGAGATGCCATGAGGTCTACATCCGGAGTTCCCCACCGACGGCAGAGCAGATGAAACACCTCCGGAAGTAGGGACCATTCCCCTGCCGCGAGACTCTCGCGGCTGAGGAAATCGGCGGTCCAGTTGTCCACGCCGGGAATGTGAACCGCGGAAATCGTTGGAACAAAGGTCTCTGCCCATTGAAGAATTCTGGACACTTCTGCCAGAGCTGAGACACTCCGTGTCCCCCCTTGGCGGTTGATATATGCCACCGCTGTGGCATTGTCTGTCTGAATCCTGACAGGCAGGCCCTTGAGGCGCCTTTCCCAGTGGACGAGAGCTAGATGGATCGCTCGTATCTCTAGGACATTGATCTGCAGAGCTGATTCCTTAGTCGACCATCGACCCTGAACAGTGTGATTGCGGAACACTGCACCCCAGCCGATGAGGCTGGCGTCCGTAGTGACAATCTGCCAGTGAACGGGAAGAAAAGACCGCCCCAAGAGAATGAGGGGAGACGTCAACCACCAGTTGAGAGACCGCTTGATCCGGCATGAAAGGCGAACCGGACGATCCAGAGACAGAGCCGACCCGTTCCACCTGGACAAAATGGCCTGCTGGAGTGGCCTGGCGTGAAATTGGGCAAAGGGAACTGCCTCTATCGCCGCCACCATCTTCCCCAGGACCCTCATGGCTGTCCTGAGGGATGGAAATCGTGTGATCTGTAATGATCGCACGCCCTGCTGCAGGGAAAGGATCTTGTCTTGTGGGAGAAATACCCTTGACCGACGAGTGTCGAACAGAAGGCCCAGAAACACAAGGCGTTGAGTAGGGACGAGACAGGACTTTTTCCGGTTGACGATCCACCCAAAACTGGACAGGGTGTCTAGAACGATCGCCACACTTAGGCGGGCCTGTTGAAAGGAGGGAGCCTTGATCAGGATATCGTCGAGGTACGGAAAAAGAACGAGACCTCTGATCCTCAACAAGGCCATCAACGCCGCCATAATCTTCGTGAAGACTCTGGGAGCGGTGGCGAGCCCGAAAGGAAGCGCGACGAACTGGTAATGTTCGTGGTGAATCGCAAACCGCAGGAACTTCTGATGTCCGGGAAATATGGGCACATGTAGATAGGCATCTTGGATGTCTATGGAACCCATGAATTCCTGCTCCTCCATGGAAGCAATTACCGAGCGTACAGACTCCATCCGGAAGTGGCGAAGGCGAACTCTCTTGTTGAGTAACTTGAGATCCAAAATGGGCCGAACTGCCCCGTCCTTTTTCGGCACCACAAACAGGTTTGAATAAAACCCTGTGAAGCGTTCCGATTCGGGAACGGGCACAATCACCCCGGAACTGAGAAGAGAGGCGATGGCCGAACCGAACCCCGGGACCAAGGCCGGATCCCTCGGCGGACGGGATTGGAAGAAGCGATCCCGTGGAAGAGAAATGAACTCTATTTTGTATCCTGTTGATACAACCTCTCTGACCCAAGCGTCCTCTACTGAGGTGAGCCAGACGTCGCTGAAGAAAAGAAGTCGACCTCCCAATTGGAAGGGACCCACGGGAGACCGATGGTAGTCATGCGGATGTAGACCGTCCAGATCTAGATCTGGACGGTCTTCCCTGGGAAGAGTGGGACCGCCAGGACAGAGTGGGCCTGAAGGAAACCTTCTTTCTTTCCTGACGTGCCTGTGGCCTTTGCTGGTTGGAAGGGTTTTCCGCCGTATTGAAACGGCGGAAAGTCCGAAAGGAACGAAACTGACGCCTTGGAGGAGGTCTGCGAGGCTTGGAGGGGAGAAGAGAACTCGTACCTCCGGTAGCGTCCTTAATAATCTGATCCAATTGTGACCCGAAGAGACGCACTCCCTGAAAAGGCAGACTGGTCAGAGACTTTTTAGAGGACAAGTCCGCCTGCCAGGCCTTGAGCCAAATTGTACGTCGGATTGCCACGATGTTACTTGACGCCTGAACTGCGCAAGATGCGGCATCCAAGGAGGCAGAAAGCAGATAATCCCCCGCATGGGAAATCTGATTGGCGAGATCGGCCAAATGCTCTGGTCGTGCCTTATCCAGAATGCCCTGCCGAAGGTCGTCTGCCCAAGTGGATATGGCCTTTGCTGCCCAAGAAGAAGCAAAGACTGGACATACCGCTGCTGATGCCGCTTCGAAGGCAGATTTTGCTAGAGATTCTATGATCCTATCATTAGAATCTTTTAGAGACGCCACACCTGACAGCGGAAGGACCGTATTATTAGAAAGTCTGGACATGGGAGGGTCCACCGAGGGAGAAGCGGCCCAGTTGTCCGTGAGCTCTTTAGCAAACGGGTACAGCACGCCGAGACGCTTTCCTCTTTGAAAGCGTCTGGTCGGATCTACTCTCTCCTTTGTAAAAATCTTTCCAAACTCAGAATGGAAGGGAAACACCCTGGATGGTGTTTCCGCCCGTCTGAACGAAACCTCCTGATCTGAGGATTTCGCAGGGGCGTCAGCGATGTCGAAGGTATGGTGAATCGCGGCAATGAGGTTTTGCACCGTAACCTTCATGTTCGCATCCTGGTCCGAATCCAGCTCTAAGACCCTTCCGATTCCGAAAGCGCTTCGCCTGACTCGGGAGAGGAGGCCCGAGAGGGAGACTGCTGGGGACTATGGGGTGAGGTAGGACGAGGGGAGGACTCCGCCTGGAGGTCCTGCCTGGGCCTCTTGTGACTGCCGCTGGCTGGCTCAGATGGGACGTCCTGAGACGTGCTGGGTCCCGCCGAAGCTCCCAAGGGCAACTTGTCCAGAACGGCTACTAGGGACTGAGACACCTTGGTGAGGTCTGCCACTGACTGTGATAGAGAGGAGGCCCAGCCCGGCATGGGGGGGCTCACTCACCACTGGGGCTATGGATGGCTCCTGAGCGGCGTCGGGCTGGATTGGATTGCTACAGTCCAGGCAGAGGGGAGTGGACTGACCTGAGGGAAGTTTGCGATTGCAAGAAGAGCACGCAAAGTACTTGACTAAGGTGCCAGAGGAGGCAGGGGGACGAGCGCGGTCAGACTTAGAATTAGACATACTGACGGACAGTCACTGAAGCCTTGCCGGAAGGTTGGGGGACAGGAGGCAGAGGAGGGTGTCAGTCTGCAGTATGCAGAGCTACTCACGGTCCGGTGTCCTATCGCAGCTTCCAATAAATGGAGATGCACGGTTCGTCCGGCTTGCAGGGGCACGGCTGAGGGAACAGCGTCCGGCTGACAGGCTGTGAAAATGGCGGCAGCCAGAGAGGAGCCGAGCAGGAAGCGCGCGCTTTCCTGCAGATGCAGAGGAGGGAGGGAGGCGGGGCTAGGCGCCGATGATAAAAATGGTGCCGCCCGCTAAGATGGTAGGTGGGAGGAACGGCGCCGCCTCCGTGACGCTCAACCTGAGGGGAGGCCGTGGGCGGGCTTAGAGCGGGCGGCAGGGAAGCCCGCCCGAGGATGGAGGCGGGGGGCGTGGCCGCGACGCCGGACAAGGCCCCAGATGAAGCCGGGGCCTGGATTAGAAGAGGCGGCCGCCTGTCAGCACAGGGCGGCGCGGAGGCGTCGCAGAACCGCCGCGGTGGCCGCTACTGAGGACAGCTAGGGCCCGGCAGAGGGGGGGGAAAGAGCTGTCCGATAACCAGCCAGGGCCCAAATAGCTGCAGCGGCCGCCTGGAGACGACGCGGAGGCGTCGCAGCACTGTCACAGCGACCGCTGCCGAAAAATCCATGGAATGGCCTGGCGTGGAATCCGCAGGGGAGAATGGGACTCAGGTCTCATACTTACCCTCCTGATCCGTTTCATCCAGCGTACTGTTTCAAAGAGAGTATCCTGCGCCTCAACCGACCGACCGGCTCTGGTAGGCGAGTGGGTGGGAGACGGGGAGCGAGGACCATCTGGAACGCCACATCCATGTTAGGGGGTCTTGGTCCTGCTGTAGACTTATGAGGATACGGGGTGGCAGTACACGCCGTACTCATAGTCTCTTTGTGGGACTACAGATGTGACTATTCACACTGTATCCCTCCGGAAAAACCTGAAAAGAAACGAAGCACATCGAGGTAGATATGGGTCTAATCAAAGACCCGTGTCCACCTCCTACTGACACTAAGCTAAACTGAGGAACTTCCTGCCGGTCGGTGGGGTGTATACGGCGGAGGAGGGGCTAACCTTTTTTTGTGCATAGTGTCAGCCTCCTAGTGGCAGCAGCATACACCCATGGTCTCTGTGTCCCCCAATAAGGCAAACGAGAAATGATCTTTTAGCTCCCAATTTTTATTTTCACAAGGGTAACAGGAGAAATTGGACCCTAAGAGTTGTTGTCCAATTTGTCCTGAGTACGCTGGTACCCCACATGTGGGGGGGGGGGACCACTGTTTGGGCACACGGTGGGGCTCGGAAGGGAAGTAGTAACGTTCTGGAATGCAGACTTTGATGGAATGGTCTGCGGGCGTCATATTGCATTTACAGAGCCCCTGATGTGCCTAAACAGTGGAAACCCCCAATTCGAATTCCAACCCTAACCCCAACACACCCCTAACTCTAGCCCTAACCCTAGCCCTAACCCTAGCCTGCCTACCTGCTTTTTTTTTCTTTACTTTTTTTTTTATTTTTGTGTTTTTTATTTTTTGTATTTTTGACTCATAGTAACGCCACTTCTCCTCTGATCTCACACTGGCAGATGATCAGAGGAGAAGCAGCGTTACTATGTGACAAGATCGCTGCCCGGCACATAGTAACGCCACTTCTCCTCTGATCTCACACTGACAGATGAGCAGAGGTGAAGCAGCGTTACTGTGTGACAAGATCGCTGCCTGACACAGCTGTGCCAGGCAGCGATCAGCTGTGCCAGGCAGCGATCTAGTCACACTGTAACGCTGCTTCACCTCTGCTCATCTGTCAGCATGAGCTCAGAGGAGAAGTCGCGTTATAATGAGGGAGATCGCCGGGAAACAACAGCTTTCCCAGCGAGCTCTCTCATTGGCTGCTGTGACGCGACGTCATCAGGACCTGAACCAATCAGGTCTCGATGACGTCGGGGGTCCCAGCATGCATTGTGCACCGGGATCCCCGCGTTACAAGGTATGAGGGGGTCCCGGGGGGCACAAAACCGCCGACAGTAGATAAACGTCGGCGCTGCACAAAGCCCAGCAAGCGCCAACGTTTATCTACTGTGGGCGGTCGCGAAGAGGTTAAAGGGATCCCCGGTATGGAAGTCAGGGCAAATCCACTCTGTGCTTTGGTACTGACCCCAGGCTCTCTTAAAGGGATCCCCAGTATGGAAGTTAGGGAAATTCCACTCAGCGTTCTGGTTTTGACCCCAGGCTCTCTTAAAGGGATCTCCTGTATGGAATTTAGGGCAAATCCCTCAGTGCTCTGATTCTGACCCCAGGATTCTATTAAAGGGATCATTGGTAAGCAAGTCAGGGCAAATCCACTCAGAGCTCTGGTTCTGATCCCAGTCTCTCTTAAAGGGATCATTGGTATGAAAGTGAAGGCAAATCCACTCTGTACTCTGATTCTGACCCCAGGCCCCTCTTAAAGAGATTCCCGGTATGGAAGTGACGGCAAGTCCACTCTGTGCTTTGGTACTGACCCCAGGCCTCTCTTAAAGGGATCTCCGGTATGGAAGTTAGGGTATATCCCTCAGCGGCTCTGACGGGATGATGTGGGATATTAGTGGTAGTAGTCCGGTGGCTCTGGCTGATGGGATGATGTGGGATATTAGGAGTAGTAATCCGGTGGCTCTGATGGGATGATGTGGGATATTAGGGGTAGTAGTCCGGTAGCTTTGGCTGACGGAATGATGTGGGATATTATAGTGAATGTGGCTATGTGGAGTGGGTGGGGCTCTATACTCAGCGTTACATATATATTATATATAATCATTATAATTTGTTATAACTAACTGTAGTTAGTTACTATGCCCGGGCAACGCCGGGCTCTTCAGCTAGTATATAAATAAAATTCTTAGTGGTTATTAATAATCTTCAAGTCAATGGGGTTTTTGCTGAACTGTGATGGCTACAAGTCTCTGGACCCTAACAAATGAATTTGTTACTCAAGTTGTAATTTTTTAAAATACATTTTGGACTTTGCTGATAAAACTTAGATCGGAGATGTCTGAAAAACACGGCCTATGCACAGGATACCATGGACAGACTGGTCACGGCTCTCCCAACCCAAACTCAACAGCGTTATACTGTATACGCCTATGAGGATGCTGAGTTTGGGAAAAGAGACTTGTGGCCAGTTGTACATCAGTTCCATACATAGATCGCGTTTCACCCATGTCTGAATTCAGCCTTAGACTGTAATGACATGTTCAACTCTTCAGTATAGTGCTTTAACCCATTTACGACCTATAACATACCTATATTATTATTTATATATATCATATGTCGCCTCCCTCCCTTTGATGTGGACTCCGGTGCTGAGCCCGCATCTTTCCCTGCAAATGACAGCTGATTTGAACAGCTGACATGTGCCTCTAACAGCCGTGGGTGGAAGCGTGATCCAACTGCGGCTGTTAACATGTTAAATGCAGCTCTCAACCTCTGACAACAGCATCTAAGGCTGGTTTCACACTTGCATTCAGGGTGGCTGCGCATGGCTGCCTACTTCTTCCCTGAAGCTCCACCTACTTCTGTATACATCCTGTGTATCCCTGCATACCTATCTTTAACCTTGGGTATGCAGGGACATGCGTTGCATGTGGATGCGTCCGCATGCAGCGATTTGACATGTGTGGCGACCGCACGGAAACACAAAATTTTACGTTATCGTGCGGTCGCCGCACACAGCAAATCGCCGAATGGGGACGCATTAGCATACGCCGCATGTCCCTGCGTACCCAATGTTAAAGATAGGTACGCAGGGAAATGCAGGACGCATACAGAAGTAGGTGGAGCGTAGGCGGAGCTTCACGGAGGAAGAAAGGAGGAAGTAGGCAGTCATCCAGAACGCAAGTGTGAAACTAGCCTTACATGAGAGCGTCAAAAACTTTTCCCATTGGAGACTGTCACATAATCATGTTGTCGGTGATGGGTTGGCATGACATCTGGTGGGTTTGAAGGAGACTCCCCTGTGCTTTTCATTGAAGTTTTGCTAGGAGCGCAGCGTCAAGAATCCTAAGTAGACTATTGAAGCACGTGAACAGTAAAGTTTTAAAAAGTAAAATTAAAAAAATTCTTTTAAAAAATATAAAAAAGATAAAATCACCCCCCTTTTGCCACATTAAAAAAAAAAAAAAAAAAAGAAGATAAATACATATATTTGGTATCGCCGCTTTCAGAAACGCCCGATCTATCAAACTACAAAAACAAACAATCCTATACATTTTTGGTATCTGCAAACTCGTAAAGACCTGGAGAATCACAAAGTCAGGTCATTTTTAGCATTTATTGAAAGTGGTTAAATCAATGCGGTCATTCAAAAGTACAAACTGACCAGCAAAAAACAAGCCCTCACATGGTCATATTGACAGAAAACTAAAAAAAAAAAAAGTTATGGCTCTGGGAAGAAGGGAAGCAAAGAAACGAAAACGCAAAAATGGAAAATCCCAAGGTGGTGAGGGGGTTAAAGACTAATACTAATTGAAATTTGTATACACTTTAGGGAAAGAAAAAAAAACTAGTGCCACAAAGTGCATCAGTTCTGTGCAAACCCCAATCATCTTTCCTTTTTCAGTTTATGTTAGAAAGTGAAAGATGTGATCTGATTGGCTGCCACAGACTACATCCACAGTTATTAAAATATTTCTTCATCCATTAGGGAGCTGCATACCATCAGTAGGATTCTCTTTCAATTGTTCTCCGAACTCCTGCATGGCTGAAGCACAGCTTGAGTGCAAAAGATCTCCCAATCTCTTCAGATCTGCCACCGATTTCTCCAGGAGTTCTGCATCTCGTGCGATGCACTCAAGCCTTTAACAGACATTCAAAAAAAAAAAAAAGGAGCTTAGTGTCATAGAAAGTGACAACTACTAATTTTTAAGAAGCCAGATGTAAAACATTTTAGAGGGGACTTGTACAGACAATAGACATTACAGCATAACAATAACCACATAGATCATAACAGATACCAAGAGGAATGAGGGCCCTGCTCAAAAGCTTACAATCTATGAAGAAAAAAAAGGTAGACACGAGAGGTGGGTGTAGATGTAGAAGTAAGCAATATACCTTTCAAGTGGAGTGGGAAACTTTTTATAGGCTTTTATAAACCTAACAGAAAAAAAATCAAGAATGTAAAATGGGAAATCATATTTTCAGATAGTTCACTCAGCGTAGTAAATAAAGGCTTGTCCTGATACCTCCTAATCTCTGCATCTGTAAAACCCTCCACTGTGTCCTTACGAACACTGCGAGGACGTCCTCTGCGTTTGGGTTTTCTGCCATCATCCGAGTCGTCAGAATCACTCTCGGAGCCAGAGGATCGCTGAGCTTTCTGCTTGGATTCCTGATCGGATTCGCTTTCATTTGCCTGGGCCTATAAAAAGCAATCAAAATATCTCTGTACCCCAACACAGTACCGATAAAACAAGCACACCATGCTAACATCAAGCCCTCACATTGCTACATTGACAAACCCATAAAAAACTGACTGTTTTCAGAATGTCGACATTAACCAATTTTTTTTTCTTTTCTCCTACTTCTGAATTTTATTTAACCACTCATCATTGTCAGGCTATTTTTTTACTGTATTATGAATGCTGGAAAAACAAAACTCAAAACTCCTGGTGGAATAATTATTTTTGTTACCATTTTAACCCACTTCAGTGAATTGTTTTCAGTGAATATTGTCATTCAAAACTCTCAGCCTATCCAGCAAATTACAAGCCCTCATGTCTAGGTCGACAAAGGAAAATAAAAAAAAGTTATGGCTCTAGGAAGAAAGCAAGGAGAAAACTAAAGCACATAAATGAAAAATCGCCTGGTTGTGAGAAGGTTAAGTACTTTATTCCAGATTCTACCTTTTTGTTTAAGCTTCGAATCCTAGGGAGCATGTAGATTTCTTCCAGCTCTTTTTGCCGGGCTTCCTCTTCTACTTTTTTCCTCTGCTCCTCAGGAATGATATTCTCCCAATCTATTTGCCCTTCATTTTGAGGCACCTGTTCTACTTCTTCCATGGTTGCAAAGTTAGCCACCTGAAACAGGACGCAGAACGACCTTATCTATTACAAGTTCTTATCACAATGGCCGTATATGCGTGGTTCTGACAGCAAAATCTACAGTAGACAATATTCCATCAGTCGATACTGGAGCTGCAGCTTACCTTGAACTGAGACAGCAGCTCATCGGTTGCACTAGAACTAGGCTCGTTCTCTCTGGTCTCTGCGAGACGTAAAATTTCATCAATATCCATTTCCTATTGGTGAATAAGAGAAAACAAGAGAAATCATAAAAACATAGATTAGATGACAGAAGATATACACTGGAGAGATTGCAAATATCTAGTCGTTGACAATAGATCCAGTGCTGTATAGTAAAAATTAAGTTTGTACATCTCGTCTTTACTTCACATTTGATAAATGCGCTGGGAGGAGTCATCGCACATAGAACAAACCCATGTGTCCCCACACACCCAACGTTATTCAGCATACACTGGGCTGCCATACTTCAGCATTACAGATGAGCGAACCCGAACATTAAAGCATGGACACCGAACACGGACTTCACCAGGAGAGCGCTCAGCTGTGATTGGAGGTATAAAGCTTACCTCCAGTTACTGGTGTCAGCTGATAGGACTACTGATCCCATCATCCGACACAGGCAGTCGTTTATTATAGTGAGAGCAGGAGCGGTGGATGGGAGTATTCATAAGCCGCTGCTGCGATGTAAATAAATAATTTAAATGGCGTGGGTTCCCCTGTATTTTTGCTAACCAACCAGACAAAACTCATAGCTGGGGGCTGCAACCCTAAGCTGTCACCTTCAGCAAGGCTGGTTATGAATAATAGAGGGGTCCTCATGCCGTTTTTTTAATTATTTATATTAATAATTTAAAAAAAACAAAAAAAAAACGGCTTGGGGTCCCCCCTCATTTTTGACAACCAACCTTGCTAAAGCAGACAGCTGGGGGCTGGTATTCTCAGGCTGGTAAGGTGCCATGAATATTGCCCCCCCTCCCCAGCCTAAAAATAGTAGCCTGCAGCGGCCCAGAAAAGGCACATCTATTAGATGCGCCAATTCTGGCGCTTTGCTCGGCTCTTCCCACATGCCCTGTAGCGGTGTCAAGTGGGGTTGATGACACCTTTGTATTGTCAGGTGACATCAGGTCAATGGCTTAGTAATGGAGAGGCACCTATAAGACACCTATCCATTACTAATACAATAGTTGTATGGAAAATAAAGTCACAGCCAGAATAAAGTCCTTTTTCTTTTTTTAAATAAGACTAATCACAGTTTTCCATTTTTTATCTAAACGCTTAATTCTAATAGATGTACCTTTTCTGGGCAGCTGCAGGCTGCTATTTTTAGGCTGGGGGGGGGGGGCAATATCCATGGCCCCATACCAGCCTGAGAATACCAGCCCCCAGCAGTCTGCTTTAGCAAGGTTGGTTGTCAAAAATTGGGGGGACCCCATGCCGTTTGTTAAATTATTTATTTAAATAAGTGGGACCCCTCTATTCTTGATATTTAGCCTTGCTGAAGCTGACAGTTGAGGTTTGCAGCCCCCAGCTGTGAGTTTTTTCTAGCTGGTTAGCAAAAATACCCACAATGTTTTTTGTTTTTTTTTATTATTTATTTACAGCGCAGGAGCGGCTAATGAATACTCTCATCCGCCGCTCCTGCTCTCACTGTAATGAGTGGTAGCAGGTGTCGGATGATGGGATCAGTAGTCACATCAGCTGACACCAGTGACTGGAGGTAAACTTTACACCTCCGATCACAGCTGAGCGTGCTCCCGCTGTCTTTTGATAGTGTGGGAACCGTGCCTCTCTGACCGGTGGGGATGATTTCCCCACCGATCAGAAGCTGTGTTTGCCGCGCTGTCATTCACATAACAGCGCAGCAAACACTGGATGTTCGGTCCCACAATTCAAGTGAATGGGGTCCGGGTCCTGTTCTGGCACCCAAACTTTTTGTAACTGTTCGGCTGAACCCTGAACATCCAGGTGTCCGCCCATCTCTATTCTGCATACCTTTCTTTACTCTAAGCAATGTATATCACGAGTACAGTGGATATAAAAAGTTTACACAGTCCTGTTAAAAGGGTTTTTTTAGGGGGAGTCTATTAGCATTACACATCTAGAATTAGCAATCTTTCCACATTCTTCTTTGCAGTAACGCTCCAAATCTGTCAGATTGTTAGGGCATCTCCAGTATATGTCGCCCCCTTCAGACTTCCTACAAAATTTTAAATTGGATTCCGGTCTGGGCCATTCTAAACCTTTGATTTTCTTATGGAGAATCCATTCTTATGTTGATTTATAAGTATGTTTAAGGTCGTTATCGTGCTGAAAGGTGAACTTTCTCTTCCGCTTCAGCATTTTAGTGTAGGTCTGACAGTTTTGATGCAAAATGGTCTGACATTTGTACTGTTCATAATTCCCTTCAATTTTACTAAAGTCTCAGATCCAGCAGTCGAAAAAGCATAATGCTGCCTCCACCATGCTTCACTGTGCGTATGATGCTCTTTTGGTTGATATGCAATGTTGGCTCTGTACCAAACATATCTTTTGGAATTATGGCCAAAAAAAAAAAAAATCTATCTTGGTCTCATCAGATTATAAGTCGTTTTCCCACATGCTTTTGACAGACTTGATGAAGGTTTTGCAAAACATAGCCGTGCTTCAATGTTTTTCTTTGTAAGAAAAGCCTACTGCCATACCACCATACCCCAAAGATAAGACATATGAAGAATATGGGAGATTTTCATCACATGCAGTATACAACCAGGACTTCCTAGAAATTGGTGCAGCTCCTTAAATGTTGTCTATGGTCTCTTGGCACTCTCCCTGACCAATTTTCTTCTTGCATTTTCATCAATTTTTGAGGGACTTCTGACTGCAAGTAATGTCATGTTGTGTCAAATTAATGTCATGTTGTGTCAAATTTTAACTCCCTTCTTCACAGTGTTCTATACTATATCTAATGCCTTGGAAATTTAACTGTACTCTTCTCCTGACTAATAACTTTCAATAATGAGATCCCTTTGTGTTGTAAGCTGTTTACAGACCACGGCTTTTGCAGTAAAATGCAAACTAAGAAAATGTCTGGAAAATCCTAACAGAAGCTAAACTTTATATGGGATTAATCAGAATCACTGTAAACAGTGGTAGTTGTGGACTGACTATTATGTAACAGTATAAGTGTGTTTGGTCAATTCGGCACACATCCAAATTCTCAATTCTAAGAGGGTGTGCACATGTATTCCCCTGACGAAGCTGCAGGTTAGCAGCGACACGCGTTGGGTTCTGTGGGCAGTGTGAGTATGCTTAGGTAATTTTCATGTGATCCAGCAATTGCCTTCCCTCATCTATGGACTTGCATGGTAATCATTTGGATTGTTTACATACCTACAAGTGACTATTAGACTGATCGGACTTCATTGCTGCAAATTGTCCATATGTTTATACTAAACATTTTATGCATATTATATGGTGATAGAGGGCATTGCTGTGAATGCATTTTTTTGAAACATTCATTTATATAAAACATTTCTTCCTTTGTATACTGCACTGCATGTGTTCTCCACCTGCCCACTTTTGTTTCATTTGTGGTTTTTAATTGTTTTTATTGTACACTTGGATCTCTCTGGCTATTGTATGTCAATAAAAGCCTTTTTTCACATGGACATTCTGCTGTTGCGTGCATGTTATCTCGTGTCTCTTTTCTCCCTTTTTTCATTTGATGCACTTGGCACAGTGTTGCACCCAGTTATCATATTCATGTCATATTTTCCGTGGTGCCCACCTATATACATATATATCACATGTATTCAACCACATTAATTCAGTTTTGCTATTTTTATCCTTAAAAAGATTTTAGATTGTTTTCCAATGGTTTTGCAAACATGGGTGACATTAGAGGTGGAAAAAGTTCTGAAATATTCTACTTGGTATGTTTTTTTTTTTTTTTAAAGAGAAAAACCTGGCATTTTTACAAGGGTGCATAGACTTTTTATATCCACTGTATATGTAAAGAGTACCAATCACCTGTCTGGAGCTGCACTTTTTAGACCAGTGGGCAGACCCAGACTTGTTGTAATTTTTCAAAATGTAAGTTATTGTCAAAAGTGTTCAAAAGTAACCCTAATGCCCCCCCCCCCTCAAAGGGTCTGACTTTGTAGCAAAAGTCGGGTTCCCACAACTGGGTAGTGGGATTCCGAGTGCAGAATAGGATTACACAATTCTCCAAGGCCATTTTCACAGTGAAAGAGCAAGACTGCGCTCTTTACGCTATTAACTTCTGACGCATACTTTTCTAAGATGTCACTGAACGATAACTGCTCTAATACTGTTACCGTTGGACGTTCGTGGCAGCGCTGGGTTAGAGAAAAGTGTGAGATCTCACTCTTTCAAAGCAAAGGGGGTTGCACAATATTCTGGATTCCCTCTTTGCAAGCCAAGATCCCACGACTCAGAAGTTCGGGCCTGCCTTTTGCTTGAGTTACGTCTATTTCTGGGCACTTTTCACAGAAGATTATATTTAGAAGAGTCACCAGTCTCACTGTGTAGAAAGGGCGTCCCCAAACTGGTGATGGTTTTTACAATCTAACTGCCATTGTACGAGAATACAGATACGCATAAAGTAAACTGCTGGTCTTGACGAGTTTGGAGAATATACATCCATGCGTATGACTAGCTTTAACATGGCAATTAAAAAAGTCTGATTTTCCACAATAAGTCCCAATTCATACTAGCACCAGCAAATAAAGTAGATACTATACTTTGTGGTAGTTTTATTACTTCGTGATATAGTCGATAAATTAGCACATATGAGAGTCTTCCACTTGTCGTTCGGGACCTCTGTCCATAGTGATGATATCTGCGCTATCCTGACTGGGCTTGTATAAGCATTACTATGAAAACACATCAGCCCATTTACATCGAACACAAACAGTAAGTGACGCTAACCTGGGGTTCTGATTCCTCTCCTTCTGGTTCCTTAAAGAGGTCTGCTGCTCCAAACTTAAGAATAGCAGCTAACTCCTCCTTGTTAAATGGGTTGGAGCTAGAACAAAGAACCACTGTCATTTCATGGCTAATACATAGATGGCTACCACACGCAGAAAGAACACAATGCCGACCAGATCTCACAAGGTTTGGGTGTACTTACTTTGAATTTCCAGAGTTATTTTCCAGTACAGTCCGACCCGTGGTGTCCATACGTTGGATTACAAGGTGGTCAAGAACCATCTTTTTTTTTGCTCTTTCTATGATTTCTTCTTCTACTGTTCCCTTTGTTACAAGGCGGTAAATATTCACCTGTACAGTAAGATATTTACATGCTGTTAGTGCCTTTAGGTAAAGCTAAGTGACATTAAAACATATCGAAAACCACTAGTGAAACACTGCACTTGTGTCATGATAAGAGAACTAGAACAGTACATGCATAATAGCCCTATAATGGGCACAGAAATAAAGTCAGCAAACGTTGCAGTCCTCAAGCAGATGTCTCTTTTTCATGTATAAAACAAGTAGCCATTAAAGTCTATCGGGCATGTTCACACATCTGCATTCCGGGAATTAAATGGAAAACCGAGATATGTCCGTTTTCAATCCTACTCGTAGATCAAACTTATCTGTTCAAGTGAATTTTCCCATGAAAAAAAACGGCGTGTCATTCAAGTACTGGATTATTTTTACTATTTAATGCAGAGAACCATGGATTTGTTTTGCATCCAAAACACTAAAAAAGTACACACAGACCAAAAATGGATACAAATCCAATAAAGAAAACTAATGGAAAGTGGACCGTATTTCTCTTATACAAAAACCCCAGGTCTAAATTAGACCTTATTCTCTCTTAGCTGACCTAATACATATGGGATGGCTGCCAGTCCCACACGTCTCGCACACTGCACAAGCATGCTGTTTAGGGCTAGGTGTATAGGGACACTGGAACATACAGCAATCTATTGAGGATAGGCAGCTGTATACTGTTATATCATACTTGAGAAACACTATGATCCGTATATTCTGCAGGCAGTGTAAATTTCCCCAATCACTTACTGTGTACACAAGGAAAAATGGCTTATACCAGTCATTATTATTCATCCACAAACAATCTGATCATTGGGATCTACGATTAGAGGTTCTGAGTAGTGATAGGTGAGTGTGCTTGGATACGGTGTTATCTGACCACGCTCGTGTGCCAATAGAGTATCTACAGTATTTAATAACATGTTCAATTCGCCACGGTTGCACGTCTCACAGCTGTGTCACAGCTGCAACACATACAGGGATGGCCTAACAAACAGGCAATTCCTGTAGGTGTTGTGGCTGTCAAACATCTGCGAGACATGCAGCCACGGAGGCTCGAAAATAGTATTAGAGCACACTAAAGAATATATTATATATATATATATATATATATATATACCGTATATATAATCTTCTCCTTTACTATATAATTCTGACTGACTGCAAGTACAAGGTGTGATAGGTTCTCTTTCAAGGGGTTGCCCACTATTCTGACAACTCGGTCTCAATCAGCATGTTTGCCCCCAGTAAAATAATAACACTTTGTAATGTCACGGGAGCCTTTCAACCAATCAGCGTGGGCTTCTCTCTCCCTCTTTCAGAAGAATCACATACCAAAACAAAACCTAGACTGTGGCTGGCTGCCCACTTTCTCTTGAGTTTGATTCATGTGAAGGAGGGAAAGTGAAGCCAGCATTGATTGCATGCAGGACTGTTGTGACATAATATGTGACATGTCATGTGAGCCCCGGGGGAGCAACTGCAGACACAGCTGGAACGGTGTCGGCACCAGAGGAGAGTAGAAGTGTAGTTATTTTACTAGAGGCAAACATGTGGATTGAGAAGGGGTTGTCAGAGTAGTGGACAACGACTTTAAATTCGTGATACTGCCTGAATCATGTATAGATGTTTCCATGGTGTTGAAAGTCACACTGTGCGATGTGTTACCTTGTTATTATGGTTCTGACGTAGTTAGGGGCAAATTAATTTTTTTTTACTGTTGTTGTTCACATCAAGATATTGTCAGTATAACTAATCCACAATACTTTAGTACCTGAAGAAAATATGCCACCCATATTAACAGTGTTGATCTTTACGGCCTAGTTAGCGTCCCCTTGATTCAGACTTTGAGAACTACTAAGCCTTGTATCCAGTGATGAGCGAGTATACTCGTTGCTCGGATTTTCCGAGGCGACGAAAACTAAATCACCGAGCACGCCAAAATACTTGGAGGACACCCGAGCATGCTCAGGAAAACCCGAGCAACGAGTATACTCACTCATCACTACTTGTATCATCTCCGTATAGTCAGCTAACCAGTGACCTCTGCTGGACAATCATTCAGCACAGTATTAGAATATTCTTTCCCTAATTCTTTCCCAGAAGGTGGAAACAAATGGATCCCTATTTTATTAAGCTCATTAGCCTATATGTAATCTCAGTGCGTTAAAGGTTTTTTTTTTCCTTTTTCATTTTTATGATGTCAAGAAATTGCATGTTAACATGGCAGCTTTTGCAGAATCTGGCAGGTTGCTACCTGTTTCTTCTGACCAATCCTGTGTGCTCTGGCCTGGGCCTGCAAGTCATTTTGAGGATTCCAGTCGGAGTCGAAGATAACTACAGTGTCAGCAGAAGCCAAATTTATTCCAAGCCCACCAGCACGAGTAGACAGCAAAAAACAAAAATCCTATATATTAAAGAGAGACGCTGTTATTACATTGTGGGATTTTACTGTCACTTTACTACAGCACAAGACAGAAGATACCTGCCATGTTACAAGCACAGATCAGGGGTAACATAAAACACTCTCTAACCTCAGAGCCTTCGGCATTAAAGTGGTCCAGTGCCTGCTTACGAAGCTCTCCCTTTATGGAGCCATCCAGTCTCTGCAAATAAACAAAAATGTGATTCGGAGGATGACAGGAGCGCTGCAATGCCAGCGTATCATACTGAAGGATTAAAAATAACCTTGGTGCAGAGATAGACACCCTGTGACCACAGATCAGCTTACAGGCTGTTGGGCAACTAGCTCCTGACTCTACTCAGTCCGGCCGGTCTGACATTTAGGATTAGCGGGTGTCAGATTAAATCAGGATTCTGTGTATTATCTGCCAGAATTAAACTTTTCTTTTATTACCAGTTTGTTTCACTTATAGAAATCCATCCCTCTCCTGTAATCACATGTGGAAGGACAGACCAGCAGGTAGAATATTTTGTGTGGAACAAGCACCAGCTAGCCACTTATTTCCCACACCCCAACAGAATAAAACTGCCCTTAAAGAGGACTTTATACTGGATTTTTTACGTTTAATATGAGTACCTTCTCCAATTCGTGCTGCTCCACGGATTCTGGAACAGTTATTCTTTTTCTTCTGTGCCCCTCTGTTCCAAAGTTATGCCTCTAGTAATAAAGGTGCAAGTTTTCCTTTCAACCAACAGGGCGTGTACTGCAGAGATTCTCTGTGGGCGTGGCCATGTTCTGATTGGCCAGCATACGAGAGAAGGCAAACACTATCAGTGAAGTTTTATGATACACACCCAGTTGGTTGAAGGGAAACTTTGCACCTTTCTTACCAGGGAACATGATTTTGGAACGTTGGGGGCAAATATGAACTGCTCCAGGAACAGCACCAATAGCAGGAGGTACTTAATTTAAATGAAATGGGAAGATTATGGGAGAATTAAGCGTTTTTGTTTGTTACACACAAAAAAAACAATTTACATGGCAGTTAAAGGGCATTATGGTTACAGAAAAAAAGGGATTTTTTGTACAAAAAAAATTTGTACCATTTTCTAAATATTCTCACTGTACCTATTCCCCACGATTTGACAGATCTCTGCTTGCAATTATCAATGCCATAACATCTGCCAAAAATGACAGATGAGCTCCTGCTGTAACAGCCAAGATTAGAGAAATGATGGGCGTCACTGCTTGGAGTGGAACCTCAACGAGGGTCTCATGAAGTCCCCTACTGCCTGGTGCCACAACCATCGGTATTGGGCTGATTCTGCGTGTGAAGACCACCCACACTTTTATAGGAATTCTCAATACTGCCAGGTAAATGTTCTACTGGTTGTACAATAGACAAGTCTCACAAATGTCAAATGGGTTTACAACGGTTTTCCTTGTTGCTGTACCTGAAAAGGGTAGTGTTTAATGGTGAGGTATTCAGCCAGGATATCCAACATGCGCACCATCTGAGAGAAGATGAGCACTCGGTTACCTCTTTCACGCAGTCGAGTCAGCAGCTTGTCTAAAAGTATGAGTTTCCCACTGCTCCTGATCAAGGACTGTAAGAAAAAAAAGCTCAGCTTATTACCAGATATTCTCATTCAAATACACTTTTAGAAAACTTCATCACTAAAGATTATTGGTGCCTAACAGTGCATATGCTGGATTCTTGACTCTATGTTATAGACTTAAAGGGAATGCATTATCAAAATAAGACTTGATTTAAACCACATTTATAATTAAACATTTTTAGATTATGTGACAAAAAGTCAGTTTTCTCAGTCACTTCATTGGAGGACACAGGAAACCATGGGTGTATGCTGCTTCCACCAGGAGGCAGACACTATGAATTACACTTAAATTTGGCTCCTTCCCTGCAGGTTGCACCCACCTTCAGACACCAGAATAAACTAATTTACTGTAACTTAGTGCACATATGTAAAACTTTGGCCCGCGGGCCATATCTGGCCTACAGGGTGAGTATATTAGGCCTGCTATGCAGGGCTGACCCCTCGCCCCAACATTGCATTTTTAACTGTATTGGAATCCAGGATGGAGGGGGAGCGTCAGCCGACACTCCCTACACCATCATTCTCCCTCTGTGTCTGATGTCTCAGCGCAGCGGGCGTAATTACATCATTATAAGGTGTCCGCTATGCCGAGCAGTGAAGAGCTCACTGCCAAGACCGGACATGTATTTTTAAATTTATTTGGAATCATAGAATCATAGAATCGTAGAGTTGGAAGGGACCTCCTGGGCCATCTGGTCCAACCCCCTGCTCAAAGCAGGATTCGCTAAATCATCCCAGTCAGATGTCTGTCCAGCCTCTGTTTGAAGACTTCCATTATAGAATCATAGAATTGTAGAGTTGGAAGGGACCTCCTGGGCCTGGAAGGGAATACAACACAAGCTCTCAATATACTGTATGGAGCACTATGTGGGGGCATTATACTGTATGGAGGACTAACTGGGGCCATTACACTGTACGGAGCACTATGTGGGGTCCGTTATATTTTATGGAGGACTTTCTGTGGTTATTACAGTAGTGGAATCATACTGGAAGAGTCTTGAGGGGAAGAGTCTTGAGGAGATCATTTGCATATTCCCAGTGCCTTCTGGGATAAGTGAAGAGTCTCCGCGAGCTCAACGATCACTGGGTTTTGGCGGTTGCAGCTGAAAAGAGGAAATCGGAAAACCAGGGGAAGAGTCTTGAGGAGATCATTTGCATAGGCAACTATAGGCCGGTGAGTCTGACTTCTATACCAGGAAAGATCTTTGAACAAATTATTAAACAACATGTATGTCAATACCTGGATAAGAATGAAGTGATTAAACAGAGTCAGCATGGGTTTCTAACTAATAAGTCATGTCAGACTAACTTAATTTCCTTCTATGACGGTATCACTGATTGGGTGGATCAAGGAAATGCTGTAGATATAGTATATCTTGACTTCAGCAAAGCATTTGACAAAGTCTCTCATACAATCCTTATTGAAAAAATGACTAAGTATGGAATGGACAAGGCAACTGTTAGGTGGATTCATAACTGGCTTAGTGATCGGACCCAAAGAGTGGTCGTAAATGGCTGCACATCCAGTTGGAAGAATGTCTCAAGTGGGGTACCACAGGGCTCTGTCCTGGGCCCTGTATTGTTCAACATCTTTATCAACGATTTAGATGAAGGAATTGAGGGTAAACTGATTAAATTTGCTGATGACACAAAGCTAGGAGGGATAGCTAATACTAGAGAAGAGGGAGAGAGGATTCAAAAAGATTTAAATAAACTGGAGAAGTGGGCAGCAACTAACAGAATGGTTTTTAACAGGGAGAAATGCAAAGTACTACATCTGGGCAATAAAAATGAAAAAAGCATATATAGAATGGGAGGAATAGGGCTAAGTGACAGCACATGTGAAAAAGACTTGGGTATACTAATAGATCACAGACTGAATATGAGTCAACAGTGTGATGCAGCAGCAAAAAAGGCAAATGCAATTCTAGGATGTATTAACAGAAGCATACAGTCTAGATCACGTGAAGTCATTATTTCCCTCTACTCCTCTTTGGTCAGACCTCATCTGGAATATTGTGTCCAGTTTTGGGCACCACATTTTAAAAAAGACATCAACAAACTGGAGCAAGTTCAGAAAAGAGCGACCAGAATGGTGACCGGTCTGCAAACCCTGTCTTATGAGGAAAGGTTGCAGGATTTGGGAATGTTTAGTTTGCAAAAGAGAAGACTGAGAGGAGACTTAATAGCTGTCTACAAATATCTAAAGGGCTGTCACATTGTAGAAGGATCAACTTTATTCTCATTTGCACAAGGAAAGACTAGAAGCAATGGGATGAAACTGAATGGGAAGAGACACAGATTAGATATTAGAAAAAACTTTTTGACAGTTAGAGTGATCAATGAGTGGAACAGGCTGCCACGAGAAGTGGTGAGTTCTCCTTCAATGGAAGTCTTCAAACAGAGGCTGGACAGACATCTGACTGGGATGATTTAGCGAATCCTGCTTTGAGCAGGGGGTTGGACCAGATGGCCCAGGAGGTCCCTTCCAACTCTACGATTCTATGATTCTATGAGTGATGAAGTCACTATACTTTGGCAGGGAGTGAGTGGGGAATGAGGGAGCAGGATGTACCGAAGGGTCACCAGACCATGCATGTGGAGTGTACTGTGAAGGAATTCACTGTGGAGGTTATCGTACTGTGATTGGGAGGCAATTTTGTTGGCATGATACTTTATTATTCAAGGCTTTTTATCCTTTGCTATTGCATATTTAAATCAGGCCATATGCTTCTTAATGCTATAATACAACATATTATTTGAATATTTTATTCTAAAATCTATTAATTACTTTGCTTGTGGGACAACCCCTTTAAGTTTGTTTCCAATTTTGTCCCTCTGTGTATTGATGAGTCTGACATCCCTGGCTTAGTGTCATTTAAAAGGCAGACACAGGCCTCCTAGAGCTTCAGACCGGTCTGCCTAGCAATGTTTTTTCTTTCTAATATTTTTCTCTTTTCCCCTTTAGATTGAGGAAACAGATTGGAATTGACCTTTCTTTAATCCCGACTAACGATGGAGAACTAAGTCTGTGAATGCACAGGTGGTATCCTCTTCCATCTAGATGGAAGGAACTTTTAATGATGCAGTTGGAGTGCAGGTACTGGGGCAGACAAGACTGTATTCTCCCTGGAACATCCGGGGTTCTCCTCCGGCTTAGCATAAGGAACGCTCCGTTTCAGTGGTATGTCTCTCCCCTCCATAGACTTAGCTGCTCTTTTTGTTCCAATCATTTGGCAGATGACAATGACTGACGCCAGTCTTCTCAGGTGAACAGTCTTACGGGAATCCACTTTTCAGGGTATTCAGCCATGGCAACAAGCTCTTATTCTTGTCTTGGCAAAGTGAGAAATTCCAGCAATCTCAGCAGTACACATACCTGAAGTAGACTACTATGCTGCAGATTTCCTAAGCCACGAAGAGCTATTGTAGCCTTAGTTGTGAAGTTTTCAGTTTTTCTCCAGTCATTCTGACTAATATTAAAGTACAGATTCCCTCCTAGTCTCATTCCCATCCTCATAATTGGAGCACGTTTTTCGTTGGTGTGTATCCAACCATGTCGTCCATATGCCCTTCTCTCTACTAGGTCTTCTAGTTTTTATGCAGATGGGTCTTGAGTTTGGCCTGGCTCTCAGTTTCCACAAGGGAAGTCTATTTCTTTTTAGAAGCATCTGGCTTCCAGGTCCCTAATTAGGGCTTTCCTTCACGGTGTGGCTCATTCAGTTTCTCTTTACCAGTCATTCGTAGAGCCATTGGATCTCATCCTGGTGTTCACATCTTATAGGCCTCTTCTTTGACCAATCTGGAACATCTTCTCGCTTACAGGTTCCATTCCTGGTAGCAATTACTTCCATTAGACCAGATTCTAGCTGGCATCTTTCTCCTGTCGCTCTCGTTTTTTTGTCTTTCTCCAGGATGAGGTATTCTCCAGCCAGTATCTTGCTTTCTACATACAGCATCTTTCAGTATACACCCACAATTTCATGTGTCTGCCAGTTGAGGCTACGAGAAAAGGATTTATGGTAAGTACCAAAAAAATCCACATTTTCCTAAATGATGAGCCAATTTTATCCAAGGACTCCCTGTATATGCGCAGGTTTCCACCTCTGCTTTGCACGCTCTTCAGCATAGGCAGTAGAATGGTGAACACAGTCCGTTTACAGTACTATAGAACAGAATAGGCTCAACCTATTCCCTGATGCACAGAATCTTCATATCCCACCTCAGAAGGGTTTAAAAAGAAAAATGTGGCTCCCTTGAAACACATTATAAATAATATGCAATAAATCCACTTAATCAGTAATATATGATATACAGTATATATATATATTTGACATCAAAAGCTGAAGGCCTAAAGAGGAGCAGGTCTTCGGTTTACTATAGCGGGTATGAACTACACATTATAATTCACGTACCTGTAGACCTTCAAGCTTGGTTTCTTTTTCTGTATCTTCTGGGAATTTGATAAGGAAGCAGTGATTGCAGCATTTTTTTAGTTCCATCACAATGTTAAGGAAGCCAGATGTGCTACCTCTTGTTCCCTTAGACAAAGCCTTGTAATTTCTTGTTAAGATCCACCTTCATGAAAACATGGAAAGAGGTGCTGTGAGCAGGAAAGAGATGGCACACCGTCACAAAAGATTTTAGCTAAGAACTCACTTGTAATACTGCTTCTGTAGAGCACACATCTCTACCCGGAGGATCTGTTCTACTTTAGCTGGAAGAGACTTTTCTACATCTTTCTTAACTCTTCGCAGCAAAAATGGTTCCAGAACTTTGTGGAGACTTTGATAGCCATTTTCTCTCCCTTTTCCATGTTCATCCTCAAAGTCTTCCCAATATTCAAACCTGAAAATACAGAAGAATTGTTATACCTCTTAAAAACAGTCATTGTTTGTTTTTTCTTTGTATTGTTCTTTTCCCCTTACCCTCCAAGAGCAATAACCCTCACCCTCATTAAAAATGTCACTGTCCGTAGTATCAAGGTTAGACTGCTGTGTTTGGAGCTAGCGCCGATTGCAGGAGTTACAGTATGGAGTGGTTTCAGGTCTCGACTCTGTTCCATATAGCAAGTGCACACATCTGACAAACAGTCACTAAAGAGATAATGACCACTTTACACATGTGTGAAGAAGAGTCAGGACCCATTGCCACCTAGATAATAAATTGAAAGGTGCACTGTATATTTTATAACTAGACCCCACATACTCCCAAATACAGATTCTACAAATGGGCAGTTTTGCTAAGAGTACAAGAACTGTTAAATCTTTAGAGGATGCCATTACAAATTGTCAGTTTGAGTGCTGGGAGTTAGGGTTCATGGACAAGCTGCGGTTCTTACTTTTCTGGCATAATAAAGTGCAGGAGTGACCAGAGTTCCTTCAAAGAATTTTGGAGGGGCGTTCCAGTAATCAGCAATCTATTGTTGGACTTGAAGTCTATGAGGGTCTTATACAATAAGGAGTCATCATTCTTCAACCGATGTGCTTCATCAACGCCAAGAAAAGCCCAATTAATACTGCTCAGAACAGCCTTCAGAGAAAAAAAAGGAGTTATTTCATGATACACAGATGGTATCCAAGCGCTGTCCGTTTTCTGGTCGAAGGATTCCCCCGAATGGTCGAGCTTAATCTGCAAATCAGATCTAAAACGGACAAGTCTCCTGTGATTCTTATTAATATCCCAATAGACTATAATTGGTATGTGTGAAATCCATGAAAAACACAGATGACCAATCACACAAAATGGGACCTAAACATCCCAATACACATTGGACTAATGTCGGCTGAATCCGCCAATAATGAAGTGAAAAGCCACCAGTTTAATGTATACGGGAGTGTCGGTCAACTGATTGTCGGGGGGAATGTCAAATCGGGTACCTCCGATTCCAGACTCCCAATCATATTGTTCTCCATGAAATAAGCCAACGGCCAACATGTTAGCTGGTGACTTTCTCATACAGTACACAAGAGCAATCGTTCAACTGAGATGGCTGCCGGACAATCGTAAGAAACATCGTTCTGCCAACAGCAATCTAATGTTTAAGATGGCCTTACATCAATTGCTGAAAACCATCAAACAGATCAATCCATCAAATGCACATTGGTGTTTCACATATGGCTGACGCCATGACTCCAGTGTGAGCCACACCTAGGAGTGATAGAAGCGTCAGCACTGCTCACCTTATCCTTCAGCAGAATTTCATATGTTGTTAGTAGTGCATTAAACTTCATCTTCTTGCTCTGTTGATGAACCCACTCATACTCCCTTATCTGCATCAGGGAAAAGACGGTCACATTGGTTGATTCACCGAGACACATATTAATTACGGTGACAGAATTATTCTATAGTGCGGTACATTACTTACCGTATTTCTACTCCCAACATCTCCTATATAAACCACCACATTTATTTCAGGAGCCCAGGCCTCAAATTCTCTTTGCCAGGATGTTAGAGTAGATAAGGGCACCACTAAAAGAAATGGTCCGTAAAGCAAATGCTGGTGAAACAGGTAGGAGAGGAAGGAAATTGTCTGAATAGTTTTTCCCAGGCCCATCTCATCCGCTAGGATTACACTGTTATTCCTGTGGCCAAAAAAGGGGAAAAATGCATTTATTTTCAGGTATTAAACCCTTCACGAAGGGACCAATTAACATTTTTGCTTTTTCCTCCTCTTCTTCTCAGAGCCATACCTCTTCATTGACTTATGAGGGCTTGTTTTTTTGGGGGGACGAGTTGTTTTAAATTACATCATTCATTTTACCACATAGTGAGAACATGGAAAAATTCTGAATGGGAAAGAAATTGTGGAAAAAAAGCGCAATTTTGACACTGTTTTTTGGAAATTGTATTTATGGTGTACATTTTGTAGTAACAATGACCTTGCAATATGGTTCTGTTCGTTAGTATGATTACAGCGATACCAAACATGTCCAGTTTTGTTTGTATTATTTTAGCGGTGAAAAAAAAAAATCAGAAGTTTGCAAAAAAAAGTGTGGATTGTGTTACCATTTTCCGTAACATTTTTATGTCGATGGAGCTGTGTGACAGTTTATTTTTGTAGTGTGACAAGACGTTTTTATTGATGCCATTTTTGGATAGTTTTGCCTCTCCTCTCTGTCAATCCCTTCACTGGCTCCCCATTACCCAGAGACTCCAGTTCAAAACCCTAACCATGACATACAAAGCCATCAACAACCTGTGACCTTGTCTCCCAGTACTTACCTGCACGCAACCTCCAATCGTCCCAAAATATCCTTTCTCTACTCCCAGCTAATCTCCTCTTCCCACAATTGCATACAAGATTTCTCCCGCACATCCCCTCTACTCTGAAACTGTCTACCACAACATATCAGACTCTCTCCTACCAAGGAAACCTTCAAAAGGAACCTGAAGACCTACCTCTTCCGACAAGCCTACAACCTGCAGTAACCACTGATCGACCAAACCGCTGCACGACCAGCTCTGCCCAGCACCTACTGTATCCTCACCCATCCCCTGTAGACTGTGAGCCCTGGCGGGCAGGGTCCTCTCCTCCTGTACCAGTCGTGACTAGTATTTACTCGTTTTTATTATGTATACCCCTTTTCACATGGCGCTATAATAATAAATAATAATAGTAATAATGTTTTGATTGTTTGTTACAGCATTGTTTGTGGAATTGCAGCAACCAAAAAAAAACAAAAATGTAATTTTGGCGTTCGATTATTTTTTTCAGTTATGGTGTATACAGATTGGGGTTTTATATTTTGATAGATCAGATACAAGTGAATTTTTTTTCAGATCTTTATTTTTAATGGGGGAAGGGGGGGGTGATTTATGAATATCTTCTTTATTATTTTTACTGTTCTTAATAGTCCCCTTAGGGGACTTGAAGCTGCAATCATCTTATTGCATCACTGCATATAGTAAAAATCTAGGTCTACTTTGATGGCCGGCCACAAAAAAGCAGACCCCGGCTGTCATAGCAACCCATCGGCATCCCGCGATCATGTCACAGGTGTGCCAATAACTCATGGCATGACGCGCCCCCATGCCACCACTTAATGTTATATTCTGCTATTAGAGTAACAACGCAGCCATGATTTGCCAGGTATGGAGTGAGCTCATCCCGTGAGCCCACTCAATACACTCGCTTACAACTTGCGCTGTACATGTATGGAGCATGTAATGCAGGG
Organism: Dendrobates tinctorius; assembly: GCF_039654945.1. Taxonomy (NCBI): domain Eukaryota; kingdom Metazoa; phylum Chordata; class Amphibia; order Anura; family Dendrobatidae; genus Dendrobates; species Dendrobates tinctorius. Next base: position 67,748,177 of record NW_027361690.1, on the reverse strand, counting down.
GTTAAAAATACAGATTTAATGCTGTATTTAAAGGGGTTGGTCACTACCTTATTCAATGCCTATCTGCGGACATTAAAGAAATTACAGAGCTGCTGTGTTTTGGCAGGATCTGAGAACTTCTGGTCACTAGAGGCAACAGCGTTGCGCTCCCACCGATCAGACACTGATAGCCTAACCTGAAAATAGTCTATCAATGAAAAAGTTGTGGCAAACCTCTATAAATTATGGCAGCACACTTTCAAGACCTTTATGGAAAATAATCAGTTACAACTAAGGAGTATACAGTTTTGTTCACAAAGTGCCATACGGCAAACATTCAGTCTTACAGAAAAAAAAGAAAGCAAGATTAACCCCTTCACGACATATATTTACATTATATGTTGTGAACCAGCATCTTTCCCTGTACATGACGGCTGTTAACCTGTTAAATCTCGCTGTCAATCTCTGAAAGAGGGATTTAACACTTGCTGACAGGGGCGCGCGTCATTCTACACTTCAATAGACAAGCTCGTGACGTGATTGCGGAGCGCCGATGGGTTGTCATGACAGCTGGAGGTCTGCTGATGACTGCTGTTGCCGGTCATTACAATGATCCTGTGACATAGGAGATCATTGTTTATGCTATAAAAAGCAGGGCTTAAGCTCTGCTATGTATAGCACAAGCGAACGGATGTTAAATACAGTAGAAAGTTAAAAAAAAAGTTTTTGAAACCCCCCCCACCACCAAAAAAGTGTAATCACTCACATCTCTGCATTGAGTTGTCTCATCTATCAAAATATAAATTAATCCAATACGTAAACATTGTAGTGAGAAAATAAACGGAAAGCCAAAATTAATATTTTGGCTGCCGCAACACTGCAATTAAAGGCGATCAAAACAACAAAATGGTATCAGCCCAGTACAGACCAAAAGTTTGGACACACCTTCTCATTCAAAGAGTTTTCTTTATTTTCATGACTATGAAAATTGTAGATTCACGCTGAACGCATCAAAACTATGAATTAACACATGTGGAATTATATAATAAACGAAAAAGTGTGAAACAACTGAAAATATGTCTTATATTCTAGGTTCTTCAAAGTAGCCACCTTTTGCTTTGATTACTGCTTTGCACACTCTTGGCATTCTCTTGATGAGCTTCAATAGGTAGTCACCGGAAATGGTCTTCCAACAGTCTTGAAGGAGTTCCCAGAGATGTTTAGCACTTGTTGGCCCTTTTGCCTTCACTCTGCAGTCCAGCTCACCCCAAAAGATCTCGATTGGGTTCAGGTCTGGTGACTGTGGAGGCCAGGTCATCTGGCGTAGCACCCCATCACTCTCGTTCTTGGTCAAATATCACTTACTCAGCCTAGAGGTGTGCTTGGGGTCATTGTCCTGTTGAAAATTAAATGATGGTCCAACTAAACGCAAACCGGATGGAATAGCATGCCGCTGCAATATAATGTGGTAGCCATGCTGGTTCACTATGTCTTCAATTTTGAATAAATCTCCAACAGTATCACCAGCAAAGCACCCCCACACCATCACACCTCCTCCTCCATGCTTCACGGTGGGAATCAGGCATGTAGAGTCCATCCGTTCACCTTTTCTGCGTCACACAAAGACACGGTGGTTGGAACCAAAGATCACAAATTTGGACTCATCAGACCAAAGCACAGATTTCCACTGGTCTAATGTCCATTCCTTGTGTTCTTTAGCCCAAACAAGTCTCTTCTGCTTGTTGCCTGTCCTTAGCAGTGGTTTCCTAGCAGCTATTTTACCTTGAAGGCCTGCTGCACAAAGTCTCCTCTTAACTGTTGTTGTAGAGATGTGTCTGCTGCTAGAACTCCGTGTGGCATTGACCTGGTCTCTAATCTGAGCTGCTGTTAACCTGCGATTTCTGAGGCTGGTGACTCGGATGAACTTATCCTCCGCAGCAGAGGTGACTCTTGGTCTTCCTTTCCTGGAGCGGTCCTCATGTGAGCCAGTTTCTTTGTAGCGCTTGATGGTTTTTGCCGCCGCACTTGGGGACACTTTCAAAGTTTTCCCAATTTTTCGGACTGACTGACCTTCATTTCTTAAAGTAATGATGGCCACTCGTTTTTCTTTACTTAGCTGCTTTTTTCTTGCCATAATACAAATTCTAACAGTCTATTCAGTAGTACTATCAGCTGTGCATCCACCAGACTTCTGCACAACACAACTGATGGTCCCAACCCCATTTATAACGCAAGAAATCCCACTTATAAAACCTGACAGGGCACACCTGTGAAGTGAAAACCATTTCCGGTGACTACCTCTTGAAGCTCATCAAGAGAATGCCAAGAGTGTGCAAAGCAGTAATCAAAGAAAAAGGGGGATACTTTGAAGCACCTAGAATATAAGACATACAGTATTTTCAGTTGTTTCACACTTTTTTGTTAATTATATAATTCCACGTGTTAATTCATAGTTTTGATGCCTTCAGCGTGAATCTACAGTTTTCATTGTCAGGAAAATAAAGAAAACTCTTTGAATGAGAAGGTCTGTCCAAACTTTTGGTCTGTACTGTATGTATGTATATATATATATATATATATATATATATATATATATATATATATATACACACACACACACACACACACATACACACCCCCACGCCTGGTATTTGTGTACTGACCTGGGAAATCATATTGTCAGTTTAACCATGTTGTGAACATGGTAAATAAACTCAAAAAACAATTGTGGAAGTGCACTTCTTTTGCATCACATGGAGTTTTTTTTTTTCCTCCGTTTTCCAGTATGCTACGCACAAAACAAGCCCTCACATGGGTATATTGATGAAAAATTAAAAAGTTATGGCTCTTGGAAGAAGGGGAGGAAAAACTGAAAAAGAAAAATGGTCTGGGGTGGAGGGGTTAAATCTCAAACAGTGGAAAATTATACAAGAAAGTTTTGTATTTTTTCTTTCTCACATACAATTCTAGCTTCAATTAAAGCCACAATATAAACTAAGGCGTCCACACAAACTTGGCACATATTTACAAGGCTAAAGACTGATACATACTTGCACCAAGAATGCGCCAACCAATTGAGACCCTCCAGTTGGTAATCACGGAGTTCAAGACCTTCACCACCAATATAGGAGGGCTGCTTTTTCAATGTCACAAACCGTGGTCTCTGTCTTAGGACCTGTCCAAAATAGAGAGAGATCATTATTAGACCTAGAAATTCATCTAACATTCTTATTAGCCCCTTCAGGATCAAGACATTATTGTGCTTCTTATTTTTCTTCCCCTTTTTCTAAGAGCCGTAACTATTTTTCTGTTGACAGTTGTTTTTTTGTGCAGGACAAGTTCTAGGTCTGAATGACACCATTCATGGTGAAGTAGTGAAAAAAAGCGCAATTCTGCCATTGTATTGAGGCTTCACTTGTCTGGCATTCATTACGTGGTAAAAATGACCCAGAAACTTAATTCTAGGTCAGTACAATTACTGCAACATCAAACTTTTATAGCATGTATGTGTATCTGAGGTTATAGATATTCAGTACTTTGTAAAGAAAAAATAAAAAAATAATATTGGTTTGTGTCACAATTTTCTAAGATGTGTAAATTGTTTTTGATCTTTCTTTATCGCCTTATTGGGGGACACAGAATACCATGGGTGTATGCTGCTGCTGCTAGGAGGCTGACACTATGCAAAACAAGAAAATTAGCTCCTCCCCGGCAGTATACACCCACCGACAGGCACCAAGCACCTCAGTTTGTGCTTAGTGTCTGTAGGAGGCGGACCGGGATCTCCCCAGATCCGTATTTAATCCTTTTCAGGTTTTAGTTGTGTTTTTTTTAATGATTTTCCCTTTCTTTTTCAGATACAGCATCAGGAAACGGGATGTGAGTTCATCCTGCTTTTCCTATTAATGCGGCTGAGCGAGCAGTGTGGTGTCACCCACATCGCAACTCTCAGGACCGCAGGCAGGACCTTCCCCTATCACCCTCGGGTGCTATGGGCTTATAACGGTGGCCGGTCCTAGCCGAGTACCCTCCTCACCCCTCTCCCGGGACAGGGCTGAGAGGAAGACGGCGGTCGCCAGCGGTGACGTTTCCCCTACCATGGCCGTCTTCTGCACCATACGGACATAGTGCGGGTACTGAGGATCGTTTCTCCCAGCGGCCTGCTGGCTATCGTGGGCCCCTGCGGTCATCCTCCTCAAGGACGTCAGGTAAGCGGATCCAGATGTCCCCTCCAGCCCCGCTCTCAAATATGGCCCCTAGCCCTGCAGCGTTACAGCCAGTACTGCGCTGTATTAAAATACAGCCCTGCACCACGCTATCAGGATCAGTACCCCTTTTTGAATTTCCCGCCAGTTTTCCTTCTCCAAGCGCTGTTAGACGCGCTTATCATCGGGGGGTTCAGCGGTGGCCTCCACAGGCAGCATCCTACCCGGTAGCTGCCCTGTCCCTGTGACCTTCCTATCCCTGTGGCCTCCCGGTCTCTGTGGGTCCTGTCCCTGTGGTTTCTTTGCTCTGGGCGCGCCGTCGCTCATGAGGGCAGAGGGAGCACTTTCACTTTCGTTTTCAAAAAAAAAAGTTAAGGAAGCTTCTCCCCTCTCCCTGCGCGCGCTTTCTTCGCGCACTTTTACAGCATAGCACGGGGCTGCTTTCACTTCAGCCCTGTCAGTGGGACATTTACCGCGCCCCGTCCTCGGTCCTCTTCCAATCAGGGCTTGGCGATTAAGCCCCGCCCATCGCTAGCATCTCTTCCTACCTCTCTCTTCACAAGATTTCTTCCTGGGGGACACAACTCTGGTTTTTCTGCACCTGAACCTCGGTAGGCTCGGCGCTGCTTCAGCTGACGCTAGAATTAGCTCCCATCCACAGTTCCACATCAGGCAGTGTTTCTACCCCTTTGACATATGCCCAATCCTGCAGGAGCTCTCTGCTCTAGGACCCACCGTTATTCACTACGCCTGCGCGCGGCGTAAAAAGAAGTGGGTATCAGGTCAGTCGTCTCCCTTCTGTCCGTCCTGCAGCCCTTCCGCCATGTCTGCCCCTCAGGAGCACTCCGAGCCCCGGGTTGAGAGCACCCCACCCCCTGAGTGGGCCGTGGCGGTCTCAGTCGGTCTCTGATCTCACGAAAGTGTCTCAATCTCTGGTCCAGGTCTTAGAGCGGTTACCCCAGCTATCTGCAGCCACCTGTGCGCCGACCCCCTCTCACGGTGAGTCGCCAGCACCTGACCGCGACCCTCAGACGGACTAGCCGGGTAGGGGCTCTAGGAAGCGGGTCCTGTCTGGCTCGTCTTCCAGTTCGCAGGGTCCCTCCGCTTCTCCCAGGCTACGCTCTTTGTCTCCATCCTCAACAGACGATCCTAGGTCAGACGATGATTCCCAATCTGGATCTGACTCAGAAGCGGACAACATAGCTAGAACTCGGATATGGTAGATAGTCTCATATCGGCTATATTCCAAACTCTCAAGATAAAGGAGGATAAGGCACCCCCTCAGGAATGCCCTGTTTCCTTTAAGAAAGCGAGGCCTCCATCTCAAACCTTTCCTAATCACAAAGAGTTCGACACTTCCTTAGCCAATCACTGGCAACATCCTGAGAAACGTTTTTCAGGCCGCAAGTACTCAGATGTACTATATCCCTTCGAGATCTAGTCACGAAATGAACCAAAGCTCCCGACGTAGATCCACCAGTTTTCTCGGATTTCCTCTAAGACGGTTCTTTCCCTTCCGGACCGAGCTTCTCTTAAAGATCCAACAGACAGGCAAATAGAGTTGTTGGCTAAGTCAATTTTTGAGGCATCCGACGCTCCCCTCTGACCTATCTTCGCCTCCGCTTGGGTGGCGAAGGTCATTTCAGCTTGGGCAAAGATTCTGCGCAAACGCATTTCAGCAGCAGCCCCTCAGGACAAGCTGGCGGATTTAGCAGACCAATTTAGTCATGCGGGCAAATACCTTTTGGCTGCCTCTTTGGATGCGGCTGGGTGCGTAGCAAGAGCTAACAGCAACATAGTAGCCATACGCCGCATTCTTTGGTTGAAGTCGTGGAATGCGAATCTCGGATGCCACTGGTGGAAAGAGCATTTCCCTTCCCCAGTCTCGCCCTAAGAGGTTCTTTAACAGGAAGGCTTCTCGGCCGTTTAGGTCCTTTCGCCCCTCCTCTCCCGCAGAAGGTTCATCCCAGCAGTACCGGCATCCTGTTTCCAGAGACCGGAGAAAGCCTTCTTATAAGCCAGCTCCCCGCTGGAGATCCAGAGGTCAGCCCTCCAGGTCCTCAGGCTCCCAATCCGGCAGATTTTCATCTAAGTGACGGGTCATCCCCACCTGGAAATCTTTCCAGGGTGGGAGGCAGACTTTCCTCTTTCAAAGACGCATGATTATCCATTATCGACGACGCTTGGGTCAGGGAAATCATCACATCCATATACAAAATCGAGTTTTCTTCTCCCCCAGTCGCTTCTTTCTGTCTCGATTCCCAAGACAGCGATCACAGATTCCAGGGTTCCTTCAGGCCGTCTCCTCCCTCCTTTCCGCAGGGGTCATCGTTCCCGTTCCTGCAGACGAACGGTTTATAGGGTTCTACTCGAATCTCTTCGTAGTCCCGAAAAAGGACGGCTCTCTTCGTCCAATTTTGGACCTCAAGTTGCTCAATCGCCACGTGAAGATCCGGAGAGTTTCTCTGCTCTGTGGACATACAGGAGGGCTACCTCCACATCCCCATTTCTCTGCGGCATCAGAGATACCTCTGCTTTGCGATTCAGGACAATCACTATCAGTTCACGGCCCTCCCCTTTGGACTAGCCTCCGCTCCCCGTGTCTTTACGGAGGTGATGGCAACAGTCACGGCCATCCTTCGATCCAGAGGGATTCTTATCATCCCTTACCTGGACGATCTCCTGATCAAGGGTTCGTCCCGCCAAGACTGTCTTCACAGTCTTCAGATAACCTTGGATGCCCTCAGCCGCCTTGGATGGATAGTCAACGAGGAGAAGTCCATCCTGCGCCCTACCCAACGTCTGACCTTTTTGGGCATGGAGTTCGACACGAATCTAGCCCGGGTGTTTCTACCGAGGGACAAGTTTTTAACCCTTTCCAATAGGATCCAGTCTCTACAACGCTCGAGGATCAAGTCCCTTCGGTCCTGCATGAGGGTCCTGGGGACGATGATAGCTTCCATGGAAGCAGTGCCCTTCGCACAATTCCACTCTCGCCCTCTCCAACTGTTCCTCCCGTCAGTCTGGGACAAGACCTCGTTTTCTCTGGACCGCCCCATTCTTCTTCCGCTCAGAGTCAGACAATCGCTGACTTGGTGGACATTGCCGGCGTCAGTTCTCCGCGGAAGGTCTTTTCTTCCGCCTCGGTGGCAGGTCTTCACCACCGATGCCAGTCTCCTAGGATGGGGGGCGGTGTACCATCAGAAAACGGCCCAAGGGCGCTGGGAAGCCTAGGAGACTCTTCTGCCCATCAACCTTCTGGAGATCAGGGCAATCCTCCTTGCTCTCCTTCATTGGCAGCATCTCCTCGTAGGCAAACCAGTCCGCATTCAGTCAGACAACGCCACGGCTGTGGCGTACAAAAACCACCAGGGCGGTACTCACAGCAGGCAGGTAATGTCAGAAGTGGCAAGGATGCTGCGCTGGGCAGAGCGTCACGTTCCGGCGATCTCCGCTGTTCACATTCCAGGGGTGGAAAATTGGGCAGCCGACTTCTTCAGTCGCCAAGGTCTAGCGTCAGGCGAATGGTCCCTTCATCCCAATATGCCAGCGTTGGGGCACCCCGGAGGTCGATCTCATGGCATCTCGGATGAACAACAAAGTTCCTCACTTTGTAGCCAGGTCCAGGGATCCTCTAGCCGTCGGTTGCGACGCCCTAGTAATTCCGTTGTCCCAGTTCCAGCTGCCTTATCTGTTTCCTCCCCTTGCCCTCATTCCTAGAGTGGTCAAAAAGATAGTCAGAGGGCATTCCAGTCATCCTAGTGGCTCCAGACTGGCTGAGACGTCCTTGGTACGCGGAGTTGGTGAACATGCTCGTGGACGTCCCACGAAGGCTTCCAGACCGTACAGATCTTCTCTCGCTAGGCCCTCGTTACCAGCGTTCTCAGTCTCTGAGTGTAACGGCATGGCCGTTGAGGATGCCATTCCGAAGGATTCAGGGTTTTCCAGCCGGGTCATTCAGACCATGATCAAGGCTCGGAAGCCAGCTTCCTCCCGCATTTACCATAGGTACTGGAAGGCCTTTTTCCGTTGGAGCGATAACGAGGTTTTTCCACTGTCATTCTCCATTCCATCCATTCTTCGTTTCCTCCAGTCTGGTTTGGATGTGGGCCTATCCCTCAGTACTCTCAAAGGCCAGGTGTCTGCCCTAGCAATCCTCTTCCAGAAGGATCTAGCTTCCTTACCGCAAGTGAAGACTTTTCTCCACGGAGTCGCCTATGTGGCTCCTCCTCATCATTCTCCGATAGATCCATGGGATCTCAATCTTGTTCTTGGCGCCCTCCTGAAGGCACCATTCGACCTAATCCAGGACATCCCTCTGTCTTTCATGGCAGGTGTCTTTTCTAATCGCCATTACTTCCATCAGGAGAGTTTCTGAGCTGGCGGCCTTATCCTGTCGTTCTCCGTACCTTATCCTCCACCAAGATAAGGTTGTTCTCAGGCCAGTTCCTTCCTTCCTTCCAAAAGTGGTATCTCCCTTTCACATTAACGAAGATATCGTCCTTCCATCGTTTTTGTCCTACGCCTGCTCATCCTCTGGAAAAGTCACTCCACAAACTGGACGTAGTGAGAGCCTTGCGTGTTTACCTTGCCAGGACCGCTTCTTTTCGCCAATCTGATTCCCTGCCTCTCATTTCTGAGGGTTGCCGGAAAGGTTTTTCCGGCCTCCAAATCCACAATTGCTCGCTGGATTCGGTCTACCATCCTGGAAGCCTATCGACTTCAGGAGAAACGGCCCCCTCCGGGAGTGGAAGCCCACTCCACCCGGGCTGTTCGGGCTTCTTGGGCTGTGCGACACCAGGCTTTGGCCTCACAACTTTGCAGGGCCGCGACCTGGTCGTCTTTGCACACCTTTGCGAGGTTCTACAGGGTTCATACCCAGGCCTCGTCTGATGCAGCTCTTGGTAGGAAGGTTCTGCAGGCGGCGGTCGCGCATCGGCCGACCTAAGCCCTTCCTTCTGTCGTTCCTTTTATTGCTGTTCCCACCCTCGGGACTGCTTTGGAACGTCCCATGGTATTCTGTGTCCCCCAATAAGGCGATAAAGAAAGAGGGATTTTGGGTTCTTACCGTAAAATCTCTTTCTTGGAGCCTTCATTGGGGGACACAGCACCCTCCCTGTTTAAATTGTACCGTGCTGGGTCTTCGAGTCCCTTGTTGGGTTGGTACATATGTTCATTGCTTTTGGTTGCTTCTCCTACTGCTTTTTTACCAACTGAGGTGCTTGGTGCCTGTCGGTGGGTGTATACTGCCGGGGAGGAGCTAATTTTCTTGTTTTGCATAGTGTCAGCCTCCTAGCAGCAGCAGCATACACCCATGGTATTCTGTGTCCCCCAATGAAGGCTCCAAGAAAGAGATTTTACGGTAAGAACCCAAAATCCCTCTTTTCCGTTGATGGACCTGTACGAGGGCTTGTTTTTCTCCAGGATTTCATTTTTATCAGTACCATTTTAGGATACATATGATCTTTTGATCATATTGTATTGGATTTTTAGTGGTCATGCAATGAGCAAAAAACAGCAATTCTGTATTTATTTTTTATGGCATTTGCAGCATGGGTGAATTTTATGTTTTTATGCATTGACATTTTTCAAACGGCGATATCGAATACATTTTTTTTTTTTTACTAATTTTTCCATCCCCAGGATCCTGTTGCACAGGCAGTAAGGATCCAGTTAAATATTGAGGTCAATGGTTGAACAGCAGCAACTGGAGAAAACTCCAGTCACTCCTGTCAGAGGCAGGTGCAAGCTGTACAAAACAGCAAGCATCCACTGTGTATGGTGTGGGCTCAGCTAAAGCAGATGGGCACTAGAAGATGGTTTACAATGAGACAGCTGTCAGTGTAACTAGGACAGAATACTATGCCCACCTTACAATCTTTCACAGGGGTGGTTTTTGAGTTATTCCGGCTATTGAAGCCATCAATACAGTGCTGGAATTTCTTTCCTATGAGAGCGCCGTCCTCCCAGCTGCATTCAGCATAAGGAAGACCCATCCACTTGCAGAGGTAGTCCGGCTCATTGGAGGATGAATTCTTCCTGCTGTGAACTGCAATACAATTTAGAAGTGTTTAATGTGCCAAGAATGCAGCTCTACTACACACACAAAACACAAGTGAGACTTTTTTATGCTATTTTATAAATTATATTATCAAACTTACATTGACAAGAAAATCAGAATAAAAGGAATGTGTTAAAATTGTAACAAAATTTAATTAACAAATACATGCAAAATAGAAGGAAAACACGGAAGGCCAAATGAAGCAAGAAGCACAAGAATAAAAAACCCCCAAAACACCAGAAATTTAAAAAAAACACATACAGCAGAGAAAGACATAATAAAACCATTACCAGATGGTATTGTGGTACATAATATATTCTACCACACCATATAGTACCTGGGAAGTCAGAGTGTCCAGAGGCAGATTTACCGGTCTTCACAGCTGTAAAGTAATATACAGAGCGTTATGTATCAATGCTGGCATTACAGTCCAGGCCTCAGAATCCAAACTCTGTGGTCGCCCCAGTTAGAACTCAGACAAATCTGCATTTTTATTAGGGTAAAGGATCACTGTAAGGCTATGTTCACACGTTGCGTTTCTGCTGCGCTTTTTTTCTGCAGGCAAAATCTCTCTTGATAGTAAAGAAGCTGCTTACAAAAACCAGGTTTCTCGTTCGCCTTATTGGGGGACACAGAGACCATGGGTGTATGCTTTGCTGCCACTAGGAGGCTGACACTATGCACAAAAAAATGTTAGCTCCTCCTCCGCAGTATACACCCCACCGACCGGCACCAATTTCCTCAGTTTAGCTTAGTGTCAGTAGGAGGTGGACACGGGTCTTTCATTAGACCCATATCTACCTCGTCGTGCGTCGTTCCTTTACAGGTTCTACGGAGGGATACAGAGTGAAAAGTCACATCTGTACTCCCACATGGAGTCTGCGAGTACGGCGTTTACTGCCACCCCGTATCCTTGCAGTTCTCCGCGGCAGGACCAGCCAGACGGACGCCGACACCAAGACGTGCCAGCGACTCCAGGGGTCCTTGTCGCCAGTCTCCCTCCCACTCGCCTACCAGAGCCTGTCGGTTGGATGAGACGCAGGACTTCTTCAGACCCAGGTAACGGATCGGGGATGGGTGAGTATAGATTTTTATTACCTGGCTGCTCATTCCCGGCGGACAGGGGGCCCCTTCAATGGCACAGGGATGCGGGCGCTGCGGGCGCCCTACATCTATAGGCACACCATGCTCTTTTTTGCTGGCCCCACATTCCCCCCCCTCCCCCTTTCTGGGGACAGGGAGCACAGGGCCTTTTTCCTTTCCTCCCCTTGAGAGCGGCTTGCGGCTGCGGCGTCCCCTTCTTCCGACCTCCGCGCCGACCCCCTGCTGACAGGCGCCCGCCGCAACTAATTTAGGCCCCGGCTTCACTTCGGGCCTACCGCTGCGTCGCGGCCACGCCCCCCGCCCCTTTCTTCTAAGCGGGCTTCTCTCCCGCTCTTCCCAGGCCCTCCCACTGCCTGTCCTTCACCTGCCCAGCCTGCTATTGGCTAGAGGGCGGTGAATTTAACCCTCCAATGTGCTCCGCCCTCCCTCCTCTCCTGGACGCGCGCTCTTTCTCAGGCAGGCGCCATTTTACCAGCCTGTTAGCCGGACACCAGCTCGTCACCGGATCATCTTCTGCCAGCTGTTTTTTTCCTTCAGGAGGTCTATCGGCCGGATTTCGCTCTGACCTGCATCCACTGACAGGTCGCAGAGCATCGCTTCTGGGGACACCGGACCGTGAGTAGCTCTGCACTGCAGACTGACCCTTCTCCGCCCTCTGTCCCCCAACCTTCCGGCATTACCTCAGCTTTTCACTATGTCTACCTCTAAGTCTGATCGTACCCGCTCTACTGCCCCCCCCTGCACTTTAGTCAAGTTCTTTGCATGTTCTTCGTGCAATCGCAAACTTCCAACAGGCCAGTCCACTCCCCTCTGCCTGGATTGTAGCAACCCAATTCAGCCTGACGCCGTCCAGGAGCCATCTACGGTTCCAGGTGAGAGTGAGCCCCCCCATGCCTGGCTGGGCCTCCTTGCTATCTCAATCAGTGGCAGACCTCACCAAGGTGTCTCAGTCCCTGGTGGCCGTTCTTGATAAGTTGCCCCTGGACTCTTCAGCAGGGCCAAGCAGGTCACAAATTGTTCCATCTGAGTCAGCCAGCGTTAGTCGCAAAAGACCCAGGCAAGATGCCCAGCCGGATTCCTCTCCTTGTCCCATCTCACCGCATAGTCAGGTGAAGCGCTTTCGGACAGGTCATCTGAGGGGATTTTAGAGCTGGATTCAGACCAGGATGCAAACATGAAGGTCACAGTGCAGAACCTCATTGCAGCGATCCATCATACTTTTGATATTGCTGACTCCCCTGCGAAATCCTCAGATCAGGAGGTTTCGTTCAGACGGGCAGAAACTCCCTCCAGGGTTTTTCCTTTCCATTCCGAGTTTGGGAAGATTTTTACCAAGGAAAGAGAGGATCCGACCAGACGCTTTCAAAGAGGAAAACGTCTAGGCGTACTCTACCCATTTGCTAAGGAGCTCACGGACAACTGGTCGGCCTCTCCCTCGGTGGATCCGCCTGTGTCCAGGCTTTCCAATAACACGGTTCTCCCGCTTTCAGGCGTGGCGTCCCTAAACGATTATAATGACAGGATTATAGAATCCCTGGCGAAGTCTGCCTTTGAAGTGGCTTCAGCGGCTGTGTACCCAATCTTTGCTTCATCCTGGGCAGCAAAGGCCATAGCCACGTGGGCAGACGACCTTCGTCAAGGCGTCTTAGATAAGGCGCAACCGGAGCGTTTGGCCGATCTCGCCAATCAGATCTCCCATGCTGGGGACTATCTTCTTTCCGCTTCCTTGGATGCCGCATCCTGTGCAGTTCAGGCGTCAAGCAACGTAGTTGCAATTCGACGTACAGTTTGGCTAAAGGCCTGGCAAGCGGACTTGTCTTCTAAAAAGTCCCTCACTAACCTGCCTTTTCAGGAGGTGCACCTCTTTGGGTCCCAATTGGACCAGATTATTAAGGACGCCACCGGAGGCACGAGTTCACTTCTCCCTCAGTCCAATCCTCGCAGACCTCCACTAAGGCGTCAGTTTCGACCCTTTCGGACTTTCCGCCGTTTCAATACGGCGGACAACTCCTCCAGCCAACAGAGACCGCAGGCTCGCCAGGAGAGAAAGAAAGTTTCCTTCAGACCCACTCCTTCCTGGCGATCCCACTCTTCCCAGGGCAGACCATCCAGATCTGGATCTGGACGGTCTACTTCAGCATGACTATCGTCGGACACGCGAGGCCGACTTCCTTCCTTCAGGGACGTTTGGCTGGCCTCCGTAGAGGACGCTTGGGTCAGGGAGGTCGTATCCTCAGGATACAAGATACAGTTTGTCTCTCTCCCACGGGATCGTTTCTTAGAATCCCGGCCTCCAAAGGATCCAGCCTTGGTCCCGGGGTTCTCTACGACTATCGCCTCTCTCCTCAGACAGCACCACTACCAGCTCGTCGCACGGCCCTTCGGTCTTGCCACCGCTCCCAGACTCTTCCCGAAGATCGTGGCTGCGTTGATGGCTTTGTTGAGAGTCAGAGGTCTCGTTCTTTTCCCGTACCTAAACGATATTCTGATCAGGGCTCCCTCATTTCAACAGGCTCACCAAAGTTTGTCAATCGTCCTGGACACTCTTTCCGATTTCGGGTGGATCGTCAACAGGAAAAAGTCCTGTCTGGTTCCTACCCAACGCCTGGTCTTTCTAGGCCTTCTGTTCGACACTCGTTGGTCAAGGGTCTTTCTCCCACAAGAGAAGATTCTCTCTCTGCAGCAGGAAGTACGATCGCTGCAGATCTCACGATTCCCGTCCCTCCGTACAGCCAGGAGTGTCCTGGGAAAGATGGTGGCGGCGATAGAGTCAGTTCCCTTTGCCCAATTTCACGCCAGACCTCTCCAGCAGGCCATTCTGTCGAAGTGGAACAGGTCGCCTCGGTCCCTGGATCGCCCTGTTCCTCCTTCTTACCGGATCAAGCGGTCCCTCAACAGGTGGTTGTCGTCACCTCTCATTCTATCGGGTCGATTCTTCCTTCCCATTCGCTGGCAGATAGTAACCACAGATGCCAGTCTCCTCGGTTGGGGTGCAGTGTTCCGCAACCACACTGTTCAGGGTCGATGGTCGGATCGGGAATCAGTACCGATCAACATTCTGGAGATTCGAGCTATCCATCTTGCTCTCGTTCACTGGGAAAGGCTCCTCAAGGGACTGCCGGTACGGATTCAGACAGACATCGCCACAGTGGTGGCATATGTCTACCGCCAAGGGGGAACACGGAGTGTCTCAGCCCTGGCGGAGGGGTCCAAGATTCTTCGTTGGGCGGAGATTTCCGTTCCGACAATTTCCGCGGTGCACATTCCCGGCGTAGACAACTGGGCCGACGATTTTCTCAGCCGCAAGGGTCTCGCGGCGGGAGAGTGGTCCCTCCATCCGGAGGTGTTTCATCTGCTCTGCCTTCGGTGGGGAACCCCGGATGTAGACCTCATGGCGTCTTGCCTCAACAGGAAAGTCCCACAATTCGTGTCCAGGTCTCAGGACCCTCTGGCAGTGGTCGACGACGCCCTGGCCGTTCCATGGTCCCAGTTCGACCTTCCCTACCTGTTCCCTCCTCTGCCTCTTCTTCCCAACCTGTTGAAAAAGATCAAGGCAGAAGGAATTCCAGTCATTCTCATCGCCCCGAATTGGCCCAGAAGGTCTTGGTTCGCGGACATTGTCAACCTTCTCGCGGACGCCCCCTGGAAGCTTCCAGACAGAACAGATCTGCTGTCTCAGGGACCGATTTGCCACCCCAATTCTTGGCCGCTCAATTTAACGGCGTGGCTGTTGAGACCGAGGTTTTGAAACGGGCGGGATTTTCTGACCAGGTAGTTCAGACCATGATCCAAGCCAGAAAGCCATCATCTTCCAAGATCTACTACCGTACTTGGAAGGCCTATTTCACTTGGTGTGAGACCAATGAGATCGCGCCCATGTCCTTTTCGCTCCCTTCAGTCCTAGCGTTTCTTCAGGCAGGATTGGATGCGGGCCTTGCCCTCAGTTCCCTGAAGGGTCAAGTTTCGGCGCTGTCCATTCTATTTCAGAAAACATTGGCTTCCCGTCCTCAGGTTAAGACCTTTCTTCAGGGCGTGGCTCACACGGTTCCGCCGTACCAGGCGCCCGTGGATCCATGGGATCTTAATCTGGTTCTTGAGGTTCTGCAAGGTCCTCCCTTTGAACCCCTTAGGGATATTTCCCTTTCTCTCCTTTCTTGGAAGGTAGCCTTTCTGGTGGCCATCACCTCCGTCCGGCACGTGTCGGAATTGGCAGCTCTTTCGTGCCGCTCCCCTTTTCTGGTGCTCCACCAGGATAAGGTAGTTCTGCGGCCTCCGCCCTCTTTCCTGCCGAAGGTGGTGTCCTCGTTTCACCTCAACGAGGATATCGTGCTACCATCCTTTTGTCCGTATCCAACTCATCCCCGAGAGCGGTCCTTGAACAAGCTGGACCTGGTTAGGGCGATAAGAGTCTATCTGTCTAGGACGACTTCCTTGCGAAAGACAGAGTCTCTTTTCATTATCCCTGATGGGGCGCGGAAAGGTCACTCGGGGTCAAAGGCCACTATTGCTCGCTGGATCAGATCGGCAATTTTGGAAGCCTACCGAGATAAGCGTCGCGGAGCCCCTCCGGGGATCAGGGCCCACTCTACTCGGGCAGTGGGGGCCTCCTGGGCGGTGCGCCACAGAGCTTCCGCGCTGCAGCTTTGCAAAGCTGCAACATGGTCATCTGTTCACACGTTTGTGAAATTCTACAGAGTCCACACCTACGCTTCGGCGGACGCCAGCCTAGGTAGACGGATTCTGCAGGCCGCGGTGGTGAGTCCGCTGGCCTGATGGAAGTTTGTTTCCCACCCCAGGGACTGCTTTGGGACGTCCCATGGTCTCTGTGTCCCCCAATAAGGCGAACGAGAAAACAGGATTTTTTGGGTTGCTTACCGTAAAATCTGTTTCTCGGAGCCTTTATTGGGGGACACAGCACCCTCCCATGTTTTACAACTCCTGTTCTTATGGTTGTCGGTTGGTTACAGTTGAGTTGTCTGTTCTGTTTTCATTCTGTTTTGTTACTTCTCATACTGCTTTCTCACTAACTGAGGAAATTGGTGCCGGTCGGTGGGGTGTATACTGCGGAGGAGGAGCTAACATTTTTTTGTGCATAGTGTCAGCCTCCTAGTGGCAGCAAAGCATACACCCATGGTCTGTGTCCCCCAATGAAGGCTCCAAGAAACAGATTTTACGGTAAGCAACCCAAAAAATCCTGTTTTTGCTGCATTTGTATTGTCTCTTACAGGAAAGATGTATATCTTTGTACCGTGTTAGCCAGTAGATTGAGGACTCTCAATTCTGAATATTCTTCTGTGGCTGATACCTTTTAATGGCTAACCGAAAAGATGGTAACACATCGCAAGCTTTCGAGACTACTCAGGTCTCTTCACCAGGCATTGACTAATACAAAATCTGAAGAGTCACATATTTCTGTGCTGTGCATAAATATGTGATTCTTTGGATTTCTTATTAGACTAAAAAAATGCAGAAAACTCCGATACCGGAATATTTGAACTTATTCATTGCTCTCTATGGGTGCTGAAAGAAGTGACATGCTGCAATTTGCAAAAACACAGCAGTTTTCCAATTCAGCCAGGAAAAAGAAAAAATGTGTGCATGAGATTTCTGACATCTTACAGCTTTTGCTGGTACTGTAATAGTAAGAAACA
Source organism: Dendrobates tinctorius (assembly GCF_039654945.1). Lineage (NCBI taxonomy): Eukaryota > Metazoa > Chordata > Amphibia > Anura > Dendrobatidae > Dendrobates > Dendrobates tinctorius. The sequence goes on along the minus strand of NW_027361690.1, from coordinate 67,731,177 downwards.
CAGCTTAAAATTTGCATTAAAAAAATGCAGCAAGAACGCAACAACATAGCCTAACTGTACAAATGTGCTACGCCGATGCACAGTACAAGGGGTATGCCGCTATCTCCCCGAATGTGCCACATGTAGCTGGAACACCCTGCTGGTAGGCCTGGCTCGGCTAACAACACCCGGTCTGACTTTAAAACGCACTTACCAATGACCCGCTCTACTATCTGGTACTGCTTGTTCAGTTCCAGGGCTAGCTCCTGCTGGCAATTGTAATACTCCAGATCTTCAGGAGAAATCTTTGCTATCCTAACAATAAAACATAGATAAGGATTTTAAACATTGGGACCTGCTGTTTAACTCCTTAAGGACCAGAGAAAACGTTTATAGCTTTTTTTCTAATTTCAGTTTAACTTTAAATTTTTCTTTGATGTAGCTGGACAAGAATTTGTTTTGTGAGGACGATTTGTACTTTATGTAGGTGCTACTTTTGATACACAGACAGAACGTGGATCGTGCCTCGTTCTCTCCTATTGAATGCATTGTTAATTGGGCAACCACAAAGTTAGACAACAGAGATCAGTTACATCATCACTTTCACCCCTTCACCCTCAAGCCCGTTTTCACCAACCAGTCCAATTTTTTTCAATTGTGACCATAGTCACTTTATGAAGCAATAACTCTTCAGTATATCCCCGTGATACAGAGACAGTTTTTGTGACATAGTGTACTTCATGATAGTGGCAAATTTCGGTCGATAATTTTACACATAGCGATGCACCAGCGAATCCCGACAACGATATTACCTTGTCAGGATCGCTGGTGAGTTGCTACATGATCGCTGGTGAGCTAGCTGATTGCTGGTCGTTGCTCTCCCGCCTGCCACACGCAGTGATGCGTGCTGGCCAGTGGGAGACCAACGACCCAAAAAAAGTCCTGACCTTTCATGAACGATCAGCGATATCCGGCAGGGGGGCCGGTCGCTGATCGCTGTCACACACAGCGATCTCGCTGGTGAGATCACTGATGCGTCACAAAACTTGTGACTCCGCAGCGATCTTGCTAGCGAGATCGCTGTGTGTGACGGGGGCTTAACCAGTCCAATTTTTTCAATTGTGACCAGAGTCACTTTATGAAGCAATAACTCTTCAGTGATAAAGAGACAGTTTTTGTTACATATTATACTTCATGATAGTGGCAATTTTAGGTCGATATTTTTTGCGCTTAGTTGTAAAAACATTGGAATTTTGACAAAAATTTCACAATTTTCAAACTTTTCATTTTTTTGCCCTTAAACCAGAGTTACCGTATTTTTCGGACTATAAGACGCACCGGACCATAAGACGCACCCCAATTTTCAGAAGGAAAATAGGGAAAAAAATAATAATGTGTCAAATGGGGGTCCGTCTTACAGTCCGAATTCAGCTTACCTGGGAAGGGATCCGGCACAGGTGGAGGAGTGGTCACAGGGGTCATTCAGTGGTCAAGGCTTGTGCAGTGGCGGCTCTGTGCTCGAGCAGGTTGGTTGTGCTGGAGCAGCTGGGCTGTACTGGCGCAGCTGGGCAACATGGCGGCGGCCAGCAAGGGATGTGCGGGGGCCTCCGGGCTTGGAGGAAATGCCGGCGAAGCCGCCGCCCCTGCACCGGAGCACAGAGAGCCGCTACCCCTGCACCGGAGCACAGCCCGCTGCCACCACCGCACTACAGAGCCCCGCGGCACCCGCACCAGCCTCGGAGGTTAGTACATTACGACCATAAGACGCACCCCCCACTTTCCCCAAAAATTTTGGGGGAAAAGTGCGTCTTATGGTCCGAAAAATACGATATATCATACAAAAGCGTTAGTTAATAAATAACATTTGCCACATGTCTATATTTTTTTGTTAGAAAGTTTGAAGGATCAAAAGTTTATGAGCAATTTCTCATCAAAATTGCATTAAAAATTTACAAAAACAATATTTTTAGGGATCACGTTACATTTGAAGTGACATTGAGGAGCCACTTTAAGGGGTCCTCATGACACAAAATACCCAAATGAGACACCATTTTAAAATCTGAACCCCTCAGGTGCTTCACAGCAATTAAAGAAATGTGAAAGGAAAAAATAAAAATGTTACATTTTCCAAAAAAAAAAAAAAACTCCAACACATTTTTCCCACAAAATATTGCTTTAGCCCAACAGGTTTTATTTTCACAAGGGTAATGGGAGAAAATGGACCCCAAAATTTGTTGTGCAAACTCTCCTAAGATCACCGATACCCCATATGTGATGGAAAACTACTGACTGGGCGCATTGCCGAGCTCCAAAAGGAAGGAATGACGTTCTGGAGTGCAGAGCTTGATGGAGTTGTTTGCAGGTACCATGTCGCATTTGCAGAGCCCTTTAGGTGCCAAAACAGTTTAAACCTCCCACAAATTACACCATTTTGGAAACTACACACCTCAAGGAATTTATCTAGAGATGTGGTGAGGACCTTCAACCCATAAATGCTTCAAAGAATTGTATAAAATTGAGCCATGAAAATGAAAAAAAAAAAGTTCATTTTTCCCACATAAATTTTGCATTTTTGCAAGGCTAACCTTCAGTTGCTTCACAGGAATTAATGAAATATGGGAGGAAAAAAATGAACAGTTTACTTTTTTCACTAATTCTTTATTTTCACAAGGCTAACAGGAGAAAATGGACCCAAAATGTGTTGTGCAATTTCCACCAAGTACCCCATATGTGGTGGAAAACTACAGCTTGGGCGCACTGCCGAGCTCCAAAAGGAAGGATCGACATTTTGGAGTGCAGAACTGGATGGAATTGTTTGCTGACGTCATGTTGCATTTGCAGAGCCCTTGAGGTGTCAAAATAGTAGAAACCCTTCAACAAGTGACCCTATATTGGAATTGACCTAGTGGTGTATTGATATATATTTTTGAATCTGGTTTTACTGTTATGTGAATCTTATAATGTGGTAGCATATATGAGTTATGTAGAGTACATCAGGTTGGCAAATGTGAGTTATAGTATGTAGAGTACATCAGGTTGGCAAATGTGAGTTACGTAGAGTACATCAGGTTGGCATATGTGAGTTACGTAGAGTACATCAGGTTGGCATATGTGAGTTACGTAGAGTACATCAGGTTGGCATATGTGAGTTACGTAGAGTACATCAGGTTGGCATATGTGAGTTATGTAGAGTACATCAGGTTGGCATATGTGAGTTATGTAGAGTACATCAGGTTGGCAAATGTGAGTTGTGTACATCAAGTTGTGCAATAAATTACAGTAAATCAGAATTAAATTTAGTAGTGCATGGATGAATGGTACAGTGTGAAACCATCTTTTATGCACTGGCCAGGATTGTCAGGACGGGTGTCACACTGAAAATGATGTCCGTTCTTTCTTACTCCCCTTCTATAACACACTTTACACCATTTTTGCAACCTTCATTTCTTTGTGTTTGAGGGACAGCACTCGGGAAATGTTGCCCATGTACTACAGGGGCACCTTCAGTTCCAGAAGTACTGGGGCCTTCCCCCTTCTGACTTTCAAATATTAGGGCCTTGATCACTACCTTCTGAAACTGAAGAAAGATCCCTGTATCGCCTGCACATTTTGATAGCACGTAAGTGTTATACATTGCCATCTGTACAATGTTCATGGCCAGTTTCTTGTACCATACCTTAGCTTTCCACATGGCGCTGTACGGCTGGAGGATTTCATGAGAGAAATCAACTCCTCCCCTCATGTTCTTGTTGTACACCAGGACACAGTCTAGTTTGTGGATCTATGTAAATGTACCTCGTACAGTTGTGGGGGTGCTGCCATTACCACGTATGGTAGTCAAGAAAAGGACATCCTTCTTGTCCTTGACCACCAGCATGCTGTCGCTATATTGGGCTCTGCTCTCATCTCTTCTGAGCATCTTAGCGTGGCCTCTCTGATTTTTGCGTATAGTACCGCATGCTGTGGTATCTCACGCAGAGGAATTTGAAAAGTGGGATGCTGGTATAAAAGTTATCTATGTAGAGGCAATAACATAGATCCAGCATTGGGTGCCCCATTTTTCACATTTACTCCCAGGACAGGAGGGCATTCAGAGGGGTCAATTCCGATGTCCTTCACTTCATAAACTCTAAACCTGTGGGTGTACCCCGAGATAAACTCGCAGTTTGTACAATTTTATTCCATACCTTTCCCTCTTAGTGTGCAGGAATTGCCAGAATTTAAGCGTCCACTTGAAGTGTTTTAGGGACTCATTTAAGTATATTTCCTCTTGGGGAATGTACAGATTGCAGATTGTAAGCCCTTGCGGGCAGGGTTCTCTCTCCTCCTGTAACAGTCGTGATTTGTATTGTTTAAGATTACTGTACTTGTTTTTATTATGTGTACCCCTCCTCACATGTAAAGCTCCATGAAATAAATGGCGCTATAATAAGAAATAATAATAACTTGTTGCTAAAGTGATAAAAGAGTGGCCGAATTTTGATAAGTCGGTCAAAACTGGGGTCTTCTCAGGCAGGACACTGTGCATTATCATTTTAATGCAAAAATTTGTGAATGGCCTCAGAGTTTAAGGGTCATAGACATATGGAACACTGGAGTGTTGTATAAAACATCAACACTCCCAATATTGCCAAAGTTCTGGCTTCTTCACTACATTCATGTGAGGAACAAGGCCCCAAAACCTCAATTTCTAATGCATTTATGGGAGTCCAGTTAGCAAATGACAAAGTGGAGATTTGGGCACGAAACTGTTGGGCATAAAAATTTCAATGGGCCATCATGCAAATTGTCTCTTCAGAAAGGAAGAGGGCTAGAACTCTAGTGCCTCCTATTGGAAGTAGCAATCCTAAAAGTCAATGTCGACCCTTTAACGAGCCTTGTCACATGACTTAGGACAAAAGACAAACCAGAATCTCAATTTGCAGACACTGTGTTTCAGGGTACTGACCCTCATCAGTGCAAAGTGTGAGATCTGGTTTGGCTATGTGAGAGGTGTCTGACCGAGATCCAAAAAGTATCATTTCTCCTTGCGGAGACTGACATGCTAAGCATGCCGAGATGAGGTGCTTAGCCAAACCAGATCTCACACTTTGCACTGATGAGGGGCAGTACCCCGAAACAAAGTGTCTGCAAACTGAGATTCTGGTTTGGCTTTTATTCTAAGTGATGTGACAAGGCTCGTTAAAGGGTCGACATTGACTTTTAGGATTGCTACTTCCAATAGGTGGCACTAGAGTTCTAATCCTCTTCCTCTCTGAAGAGATAATTTGCATATTTTCCAGAGGAGCATTGCAGCTTTAAGTCTCCTCATCTCGGCATGCTTAGCATGTCAATCTCCGAATGGGCCATCATGAGATTTACGAAATTCTCAGACAAAAAGACTTTGAAAAAGTTGATTTCTGTGAGGCCAGCAGTGTCAAATTGGATTCCTGATCGGCCACAAAATTCAGGAATCTGAGGTTCTTCATAATCTTAGAAGGGTAAGGTCCATAGAGGTTCACTAATGTTGGCACTGGCTCATTTGCTGTCCTGGGGCGATTAAGTGGGGTTTCTTTTTCAGTGGAGAACGAAGAGGAGGAGGAAATTGAAGGAATACTCTCCCTCACTATCAACGTCACAGTAAAAAAATACTGTAATGTAAACTGATCGAGAGATCAAGTACTGCTCAGCGACAGAAGGAGGGTTGGGGAAGGGGTTAGAGACAGGGGGAATGGGGCGGAAGGGGGGTGAAAGGGATTGGAGCGGATTAGAAAAAAAAGCAGGGTACAGTAACAGACCAGGAAAGTCTTCAGTCTTCAATCTTCAGTTCTTCAAATCGGCAGCAGCAGAAATGAAGGCACAGTAAAAAATAGTGGCATCAGAAGTCCCAGCAGGCGAGTAGCAAAATGACCCAATGACCGCTCTGCACACTTCTCTAAACTAGAAAGAGGCGGTGCAGAGCTGCCCCATTGAATGCTGGTCGATTGTACATCATCGCCCAATCGCACCAATCAGCACTGAAGCTGCTAACACTGCTGTTACCTAGCATCAGCCTATGATCCGAGCTGCTAAAGCATCAATCATAATTGGACATCAATCAGGTAATTTTATTTGCCGAAATATTGAAATTTCTTTGATTGGCTGTTTAATTCTGAACAGCCAATCACAGAAATTGTAATTGCGGGAGGGTGGGGGTGAGGGGGAACCCCACCATGGTGACAAACAAGTAAAGGGGCACATACTGCAGGCATCAGAGGTTCCCAATATGTAAATTTACGTCATTTTGCGGGAACCCCTTTCCAACCAACATGTATACTTATGTCAAATATTGTGAAGGGATTCAAAGTTGGGTTAAATCCCTAAGTGAGGTTCATTTTTTACCGCTAAATATTTACAATTTCCTGCAGAAAAGTAGTGCTACAGTGAAGTATAAGAGATCAGGCAACTACAATGAAAAGTGAAAAACACAAACAAAAAAGGCTAAAGAAAATAGCTAAAAATTGTCTGATAGGGAATTTAGATAGTGAGCCCCAATGAGGACAGTGATTATGATGTCTGTACAGTGCTGTGGAGTAAGATGCTGCTGTATAAGGCACTAACATAAATATATATATATAGAATCAAATAAATAAATGAACATAGATTTAAAGGGAATCTGTCACCCCTTTTTTGAGACATCATATAATGATATCATTCAATTGTGTATCACATAAGGATTCTCTTAGTACTTTTGCTTCCCCCTGACCCCGCACTTTTCATGCATAAATACCTTTTTTATATTGGTTCAGATGTATGTAAACTGCCGCTGTCCGGTCCGCTGGGCGGGGCTCATTCAACTGCTCCCCTCTCCCTGTCTTGCTCTACACAAGAAGAAATGCGTAGAGCATGACAGGGAGGGGGGGAGCAGGTAAATAAGCCCCGCCCCTCAGACCGGACAGCAGCAGTTTACATACATCTGAACCGATATAAAAAAGGTATTTATGCATGAAAAGTGCCTTGTCAGGGGGAAGCAAAAGTACTAAGAGAATCCTTATGTGATACACAATTGAATGATATCATTATATGATATCTCAAAAAAGGGGTGACAGATTCCCTTTAAGAGATAGCTGTGCCCACACTCACCTCTAGGGGGAGCTTAGGAGGTTGCTGCATACGGGGTGGGGACAATCAAGCAAAATATGCCAGGAATCTGGTGCAAATTGCTTTCATGACTTCATATTTGTTATGTGCGTATTACAAGTGAGACTTTACTATAAAGGAGGTATGTCCCAGCGTCCAACAAAAAACGAGCCAATATGTCTGGCACAAAAGAAGTCAAAGTTGAACCATATTATAAATCTGGTGTGTTTTAAGACTGTCTAGTGTAAGATTGCAATGTCTATGAATTAAACTTACAGTATATTGATAAAGATGCCCCACTGTATACACCAAATTCAGCTGTAAAATAATTTACTCTAATCTAGTGATGACTACATGAAACGAGAATGTAATGTTTTATTTAACTCTACGCCTAAGCAAGGAATTCGGACTCCACAGAGGTCTGACTTTTACAAAGATATAGTACCGTAAGTATTTTATCAGCGAGTTTATCCATTCAGTTCATTTGAAAACAATACCATGGTACATTGGCCCTGGCGAGGTTCTGTATCAGTCAATGAAGAACCAAAAAAAAAAGGCTGCACACATCAATATCACAAGAAAGATGCTGTACCAAACGTTTATAGACTTATCCAAATTTACCATTGTTTAATTTCATCCTCTTTCTTCTTAAAGTTCTCCAGCTTCTTCAGGCCTTTAACCTTTTGTTGCTGTAAGGACTCCTCGCTCTCCCAAGTGCTGTGGATGTAAGACCAGCCTTTCCACTTTATAAGAAACTGATGCTCTCCTTCATCAGTTTCAGGATTAAAGTCAGCACAGGGGTCACCATTTGCTTCCATTGCATACACAGTTGTGGGGGCTCCAGTAACTGAAATTAAATATTGAATTGGCTTAATTTTCTAGAAGAACAAAATAGCAATCACAGAAAAACAGAGATTCTTCTAGATGTGTCTCTTTAAATGCAGGGCACAAATAGAAAGCAGCAGTGCTCCTCCTAGGTGTGTCTTGTAAATGCAGTGCACAAATAGAAAGCATGAGGGTTCTTCCTAGGTGTGTCTTGTACATGCAGGGCACAAATAAAAAGCAGCAGTGCTCCTCCTAGGTGTGTCTTGTAAATGCAGGGCACAGACAGAAAGCAAAAGTGCTCTTTCTATGCGTGTCTTGTAAATGCATGGCACCAGGGTCGGACTGTCCCACCGGGATACCGGTGAAATGCCCGGTAGGCCCCGGGCCCCAGAGAGGAGGAGGAAGAAAAAAAAAAAATTAAGGATGCGGGCCCTTTAAAACTGAAGGAGGCAGAGGGAGCGCGGACGTATGCATGCTGTCCCGACCCACCGCTAGGACCAGGGCCAGTGGCACCACCCGACAAAACCAGGTAGGCACTGGGGGCCCTGGGCGAACGGGGAGTGGGACAGACAGCATGGGGTCTGTGAGTCGGGGAAGCCCGTTGCCAGCGCTGGCATCGGGTCCCCCCTCCAATACTCACCTCTCCTCATTCCGGCAGCTGCAGGGTCTTCAGTGCCCTCTGACTCTGCGACGTCTCAGGGCAGAGGGAGCTATGACGTTATCACTGCCTGCTCAGTCTCTCTGTCCCGAATGCTGCAGAGTCGGGAGAGACACTGAGTGTACAGGACCTGCAGTGAGAATGTGAAAGGTGAGTACTTGATTTTTTTTTTCTTCTTCATGTATGCAGCATTACATGGGCCCCATAATGTGCTGCATGGAGACGCAGGGGGGCCCATAGTATGCTGGTATGTTGCAGGGGGGCCATAGTATGCTGCATAGAGGAGCAGGGGGGTCACAGTATGCTGCATGGAGGATCAGGGGGGCCCATAATGTGCTGCATGGAGGAGCAGGGGAGGCCATAGTATGCTGGAGGGGGGGGCCCATAGTATGATGCATGGAGGAGCAGGGGGGCCGGGGGCTCATGTGCTGCATAGAGGAGCAGGGGAGGCCATAGTATGCTGCATGGAGGAGCAGGGGAGGCCATAGTATGCTGCATGGAGGAGAAGGGGGGGTGGGGCCCGTAACATGCTGTATGCAGGAGCGGGGGGGGGGCACAGTATGCTGCATGGATGAGCGGGGGGGGGCATAATGTGCTGCATGGAGGAGCAGGGGAGGCCATAATGTGCTGCATGGAGGAGCGGGGAGGCCAATGCTGTATGGCGGACTATGTGGTGCCCATAATACTGTATGGCGGACTATGTGGTGCTCATAATACTGTATGGCAGACTATGTGGGTGCCCATAATACTGTATGGCGGACTATGTGGGTGCCCGTAATACTGTATGGCGGACTATGTGGTTGCTTATAATACTGTATGGAAGACGATGTGGTGCCCATATATTGTACTATATCTGTATTTTTTATCTGTGCATCAGGAATCGTGGCATGTGTTAAAGGACCCCATTGATATGCTGTCGCCCAAGGCCCACGAAAATCTGCAGCTGACCCTGGTGACAACGCACATCAAGATGAATGCCGGCTGCAGCTGTGACAGGGCGCTCTGCTCTGGGACAGGCTATTCGTCGATGTCACATAGCAGTTTTGTTAAATGACTCCTGCAACCTTTAATAGGCCGGCAGCCTTTCAATGTTACAGGTATGTGACGTCAGCATGCGGCCTGTCACAGAGCAGGGTGCCCTGTCACAGCTCCAGTCGGCAGTCATTTTAACAAACACGGTGAATATGAAGCCAAAAGAGGATGCCGGGGAGCGCAAGAAGGTGAGAAGAATCCCCCCTTCTGTGATTGGGCTAGGTAGTGGCCATAAAGGAGGACATAGGGGCCCAGGGAGGGGATGTTATAAATATAGTATAGACACGGGCCCAGGATGAGGACATTATTACTGAAAGGGGCCAGGATAGGGACCTTATTAAAGTGGTCAATGGGGTCCAGGATGGGGACACTAAATAAAGGTGTGACATAATTACTGTATGGAGGTCAGGATGAGGAACATACATGATTGGTTTATGGTGGCAAGTGGGGACATAATTACTGTAGGGGCCAATCAGGGGACATTATTACTGCTGTAATTTATTTTTCAGGTAACTGTCATGGGGAGAACAAAAGGGGGTCCTGCTACTTTGCAGGGCGGCACTATGTCTTTTTTTCTTCATCTGACATAGTGGTGGTAATATGTGGTCTGGTCATGGTGTGGCGGTATTTGTCTCTTGTATGTGGTTTATTCGGTCACTATGTGATCTGTTCATGGTATGGTGGTATTTGTCCCTATGATGTATTATTACTCGGTCATTATGTGATCTGGTAATGGTGTGGCGGTATTTGTCCCTTGTATGTAGTATTATTCGGTCACTATGTGGTCTGGTCATGGTGTGGCGGTATTGGTCCCTTGTATATAGTTTTATTCGGTCACTCTGCGGTCTGGTCATGGTGTGCTGGTATTTCTTCCCTGTATGTGGTAGTATTGGTCTTGGTATAGGAGACTGTGTTGTGTATGGCTGTCATTTGTTCTCTCTGATAATAGGAGAAGATTCTTTATTTCCATTAGAGATTAAATACTTTGTACACACCGGCAGAGATGCACTTGAAGGGGGTTTCCTGTGGAATAAAGTACAATTACCTATCCACAGGATAAGTGATAACGTATTGACTGGTGGAGGACTAACGACTTGGACCCAATTGGCAGAATGTGGAGCTTTTGTCCCCATTAGACTGGAGTGGCATGTCTGACTTGATCACTGATCCATTCATTCCCTCAGTGGCTGCACTTGTTTTTTTTTATAGAAGCCCCAAAGAGAATGAATGGAGCTGCGGTCAGACATCCCACCTGCCACTCCATTTTAAAATGGGGATAAGTGTCCTATCAGGGATAAAACTTCCTCATTTTTCCAATCAATGTAGTTTCTAATGGTTGGACCTAAGTGATCACCTATCCTGTGGAGCCCATGGATCAGTGATAACTTGTTTTAACCAAAGAACCCCATTAATGTAAGCTACTGTAATTATACATCCCAGTTATAGGGGCGCACAATAGATGTGCAGGAGCCGCTTGTGTTTTACAGCCGATGCTCCACTATAATGGGGATAACGACTGACAGATATTTGCATATAAAACTGTAGGGTGGGCCCCTAGGGTCCATTCCCCTGGTGGGCCCTAGACACCCCAGTCCGACCCTGCATGGCACAACTATAAAGTGATTCTCCTAGGCCGGTCTCTTTAAATGAAAGGCACAAATAGAAAGCCACAGGGCTCCACCTAGGCCTGACTCTTTAAATGCAGGGCACAACTAGAAAACAAACTAGACAGGCCTAAATGCATCTGCACTATATGTTTTTTGTGCACTTTTTATATTTCTTTCAGGGTGCAGTTGGACCCAAATGGTTCTGCAAACTTGTGGCCTCTGTTCACACGGGATGCATTCTAGTTGGCACTGGGCAGCCCCCCTATATGGTGTTACTAAGAGGTTGTGAACCAGAAGCCCTGCATTCCCTGCCACATGCGGATTATTTCTTCTGCACTGGTGTACCACACGGCCAATCCCTGATTGTAGGCTGGCTGTTTCATTTGGTACTTATGCACCTGTGCAGCTGCCATTTTACTTGGGTCCGCTGCACCCTGTATTAGTGCAGATGCATTTAGACCTGTCTGGTTTGTATCTGAATTTTTTGGAGGATTTTTTCCTCTTTTTGAGGTTTTCATGTTAGAGTAGGACTGGCAAGTGTAGGGAACTTTGACGCAGTTTGTTAGCTTCCGTATTAAGGCCTTAATATCAACCAATACCTTACATATATTGATATGTTTTTTGTGCACTTTTTATATTTCTTTCAGGGTGCAGTTGGGCCCAAATGGTTCTGCAAACTTGTGGCCTCTGCTCACACGGGATGCATTCTAGTTGGCACTGGGCAGCCCCCCTATATGGTGTTACTAAGAGGTTGTGAACCAGAAGCCCTGCATTCCCTGTGTGAACACTGCCACATGGGGATTATTTCTTCTGCACTGGTGTACCACACAGCCAATCCCTGATTGTAGGCTGGCTGTTTCATTTGGTGCTTATGCTCCTGTGCAGCTGCCATTTTACTTGGGTCCGCTGCACCCTGTATTAGTGCAGATGCACTTAGGCCTGTCTGGTTTGTAACTGAATTTTTTGGAGGATTTTTTCCTCTTTTTGAGGTTTTCACACAACTAGAAAGCAACAGGGCTCCTCCTACAGTGGGGAAAATAAGTATTTCATACACTGCCAATTTTGCAAATTTTCCCACCTACAAAGAATGGAGGAGTCTGTAATTTTTATTGTAGGTACACTTCACGTGTGAGTGACAGAATCTAAAAAAAAAAAAAAATAAAAAAAAAAAAAACAGAAAATCACATTGTATGATTTTTAAATAAATTGCATGAAATAAGTATTTGATCACCTACCAACCAGCAAGAATACTGACTCTCACAGACCTGTTAGTTTTTCTTCTCCTTCTACTTGGGTATTTACTTGGGTCTATTTTACTTGGGTCCGCTGCACCCTGTATTAGTGCAGATGCATTTAGACCTGTCTGGTTTGTATCTGAATTTTTTGGAGGATTTTTTCCTCTTTTTGAGGTTTTCATGTTAGAGTAGGACTGGCAAGTGTAGGGAACTTTGACGCAGTTTGTTAGCTAACTATAGACCTGTCTCTAATCTTCCCTTCATCTCTAAACTCCTGGAACGCCTGGTCCACTCCCGTCTTATCCGCTATCTCTCAGAGAACTCTGTTCTCGACCCTCTCCAATCCGGTTTCCGCTCTTTACACTCCACTGAAACTGCCCTCACTAAAGTCTCTAATGATCTGCTAACAGCTAAATCAAATGGTCATTACTCCATGCTAATTCTCTTGGATCTCTCTGCAGCATTCGACACTGTGGATCATCAGCTCCTCCTCACTATGCTCCGTTCCATTGGCCTCAAGGACACCGTTCTCTCCTGGTTCTCCTCCTATCTCTCCGACCGCTCCTTTACTGTTTCTTTTGCCGGTTCCTCCTCCTCTCACCTTCCCCTTACTGTTGGGGTCCCTCAAGGATCGGTTCTAGGCCCCCTCCTCTTCTCCTTGTACACTGCCCCTATTGGTCAAACAATCAGTAGATTTGGTTTCCAGTACCATCTCTATGCTGATGACACCCAATTATACGCTTCTTCTCCTGACATCACGCCAGCCTTTCTAGAAAACACTGGCGATTGTCTAAACGCTGTGTCTAATATCATGTCCTCACTATATCTGAAACTGAACCTATCAAAGACTGAACTCCTTGTGTTTCCTCCCGCTACTAATGTACCTACACCCAACATTGCCATTTCCGTCTGTGGTTCCACTATTACTCCCCAGCAACATGCCCGCTGTCTTGGGGTCATACTTGATTCCGAGCTTTCCTTTGACCCCACATTCGATCACTGGCTCGCTCTTGTCATCTGCACCTCAAAAACATTTCTAGAATTCGACCTTTTCTTACTTTTGACTCTGCAAAAACTCTTACTGTTTCTCTTATTCATTCTCGTCTCGACTATTGTAACTCTCTTCTAATCGGTCTCCCTCTTACAAAACTCTCCCCTCTCCAATCTGTCTTGAATGCTGCAGCCAGGATCATATTCCTCACCAATCGTTACACCGATGCCTCTACCTTGTGCCAGTCATTACACTGGCTACCCATCCACTCCAGAATTCAGTATAAACTTATTACCCTCACCCACAAAGCCCTCCATGGCTCAGCACCACCCTACATCTCCTCCCTTGTTTCAGTATACCACCCTACCCGCGCCCTCCGTTCTGCTGATGACCTGAGGTTAGTATCCTCAATAGTCAGAACCTCCCACTCCCGTCTCCAAGACTTTACACGTGCCGCGCCAATTCTTTGGAATGCACTTCCCAGGTCAATACGATTAGTCCCCAGTCCCCACAATTTTAAGCGTGTCCTGAAAACGCATTTATTCAGACTGGCCTATCGCCTCAACACATTAACCTAACCTATCTCTGTGTGGCAGAGCCAAAAATTTTACCATAACCAGGCTCCCAGCATCATGTTCCCACATGCTTTATGCATCCATTAGCCCTCTGTGTCTGTACTGTTACACACTTAACATTATGGCTGGTCCATACAATCAGGGCAACTGTTACCACCCACCTTTCGTGTCTACCTCTTTCCTCATAGACTGTAAGCTTGCGAGCAGGGCCCTCACTCCTCTTGGTATTTGTTATAATCTACTGTATGTGATTATTGTTATGCTGTAATGTCTATTGTCTGTACAAATCCCCTCTGAAATGTAAAGTGCTGCGGAATATGTCGGCGCTATAAAAATAAAATTTATTATTATTATTATAGACTTGTCTTCTGCTTTCAACACAGTTGACAACTGCCTCCTACTACAGATCCTCTCCTTCTTATGGCATCAGAGATGTCGCCCTATCCTGGATCTCCTCATACCTTTCCAACCGCACATTCAGTGTCTCCCACTCCCACACTACCTCCTCATCTCACCCCCTCTCTGTTGGAGTCCCCCAAGGTCTGCTCTAGGACCCCTACTCTTCTCAATCTATACACTTGGCCTGGGACAACTCATAAAGTCCCACGGATTCCAGTACCACCTTTATGCTGATGACACTCAGATCTACCTCTCTGGCACAGACGTCCCCCCTCTGCTGTCCAGAATCCCAGAGTGTCTATCAGCCATGTCCTCCTCCTTCTCCTCTCGCTTCTTCAAACTCAATGCGGACAAATCTGAACTCATCATCTTTCCTCCATCTCACAGCTCTACCTTACTTGATCTATCTATCACAATTAACATTATGCTTTCCCCAGTACCGGAAGTCCGCTGCCTCGGAGTAACCCTTGACTCCGCCTTGTCCTTCAAACCGCACATCCAAGCTCTTTCCACTTCCAGTCGCCTCCAGCTCAAAAATATTTCCAGAATCCGTCCTTTCCTCAACCCTCAATCTACTAAAATGCTTGCATGTCCTCGTCATATCCCGCCTTGACTACTGCAACATCCTCCTCTGTAGCCTCTCTGCTAACACCCTCACACCTCTCCAGTCCATCCTTAACTCTGCTGCCCCACTAATTCATCTTTCTCCTCGCTACTCCTCCGCTTCTCCCCTCTGCAAATCTCTTCATTCCCTCAGCGTATCCAGTTCAAATTACTAATACTGACTTACAAAGCCATCCATAACCTCTCTCCTCCATATAACTCTGAACTAATCTCCCGATATCTTCCCTCACATATTCTCTGGTCCTCCCAAGACCTCCTCCTTCACTCCACACTTATTCGCTCCTCACCTAACCGCCTCCAAGACTTTTCCCAAATATCCCCCATCCTCTGGAATTCTGTGCCTCAACACGTCTGACTATCAACCACATTCGGATCCTTCAGACGGAACCTGAAAACCCATCTCTTCAAAAAAGCTTACAGCCTGCAATGAGACCCCCACTGCCTCCTCACCACTACCGGAGTTACCTCCTCACCAACACCGGAGCTGCTGCAATCCCCCAACCTACTTTCTCCTTCCCCACCATGCCGTAGAATGTAAACCCCTCTGTGTCAGTCTATGATTGTTATTTTGTTTACTGTTAGCGATATCTGTAATTTGTATGTAACCCCTTCTCATGTACAGCACTATGGAATCAATGATGCTATATAAATAAAAATAATAATAATAAAAAGCCCTCCTACTCTGTACTCATTACATTTATTAATTGCACCTGTTTGAACACATTACCTGTATAAATGAAACCTGTCCACACACTCAATTACACTCCAACCTCTCCACCATGGCCAAGACCAAAGAGCAGTCTAAGGACTCCAGGGACAAAACTGTAGACGTGCACAAGGCTGGGATGGGCTACAGGACAACAGACAAGCAGCTTGGTGAGAAGGCAACATCTGTTGGCACAATTATTAGAAAATGGAAGAAACACAAGATGACTGTCAATCTTTCTTGGTCTGGGGATCCATACAAGGTCTCACCTCATGGGGTAAGGAGGATTCTGAGAAAGGTCAGGAATCAACCCAGAACTACATGGGAGGACCAGGTCAATGACCTGAAGAGAGCTAGGACCACAGTCTCAAATATTATCATTAGCAACACACTAAACTGTCATGGATTACAATCCTGCAGAGCACGCAAGGTCCCCCTGCTCATGGTAGCACATGTCCAGGTCAGTTTGAAGTTCGCCAATGACCATCTGGATGATACAGAATAGGAATTGGAGAAGGTCATGTGGTCAGATGATACCAAAATACAACTTTTTGGCATCAACTCCACTAGCTGAGGAAAGAGGATTACAACCTCAAGAACACTGTCCCAACCGTGAAGCATGGTGGGGGAAACATCATACTTTGGGGGTGCTTTTCGGCAAAGAGGATACAACAACTACACCGTATTGAAGGGAGGATGGATGTGGTCATGTACGGCAAGATTTTGCCCAACAACCTTCTTCGCTCAGTAAAAGCATTGAAGATGGGTCCTTTCAGCATGACAACGATCCAAAACACACAGCCATGGCAACTAAGGAGTGGCTCCTTAAGAAGCATTTCAAAGTCTAGGAGTGGCCTATCTAGTCTCCAGACCTGAACCCAAAAGAAAACCTTTGAAGGGAGCTGAAACTCAATGTTGCCCAACGACAGCCCCGAAACCAGAAAGATCTGAAGAAGATCTGCATGGATGAAGGGGCCATAATCTCTGCTGCAGTGTGGGCAAACTTGGTCAAGATCTACCGGAATATTCTGACTTCTGTAATTGCAAAGAACAGTTTCTGTACCAAATATTGGGTTCTGTTTTTCTATTGTATCAAATACTAATTTCATGCAATAAAATGCTAATTAAATGTTTAAAAATTGTACAATGGGATTTTCTGGATTTCTTTTTAAGATTCTGTCTCTCACAGTTGAAGTGTACCTAGTAGAAAAATTACAGACCTCTCCATTCTTTGTAGGTAGGAAAACTTGCAAAATAGGCAGTTTATCAAATACTTATTCTCCCCACTGTATGTGTGACTAGCAAATGCTGGGCACAATTAGAAATCAGCAGTTCTCCCTTCTAGAAGTGTCTCACATTTGCTAAATATACCTCCTTTCTTCCCAGTCTTGGATTCCAATACTTTCTCAATAGTCTCATGGTTATCTTCTTGTTCCTCTGCTTCTTCTCCTGCCATTTCAATCAGATCATCAGAATCTGTTTCAAAGTCATCATCTTCTTTGTAGCTGTAATATTAGAAGTATAACAATAGTAAACTAGATGGGCATTTCCTGAAGGAAATACATGGTGCTTGAACAGCGCTGCCAGCTTTACAGCCGTGTATCAGGCGTCGACTGTAAGAAAGTAAAGTTAGAATATGAATGTTGTGTATAGCCACTTTGGCTCATTCGGCACCTCTGTAGCCACTTGGTAGCCACTTTGGCATATTCGGCACCTCTGTAGCCACTTGGTAGCCACTTTGGCACATTCGGCACCTCAGTAGCCACTTCGGCCACTTGGTAGCCACTTTGTAGCCACTTTGGCCACTTGTTAGCCACTTTGGCACACTCGGCACCTCAGTAGCCACTTTGGCCACTTGGTAGCCACTTTGGCACATTCGGCACCTCGGTTGCCACTTTGGCCACTTGGTAGCCACTTTGACACATTCGTCACCTGGGTAGCTACTTTGGCCATTTGGTAGCCACTTTAGCCATGTTGACACATGCTGCCACTTTGCCTCGGGGGCCACTTTGTCGATCCGGGCCCCTCAGGGACCAGTTTGGCACACTGGGCTTCTAAAGCCACTTTGCCGTCCGACTGCAGTGATGGCGAACCTTGGCACTCCATCTGTTGGAGAACTACAACTCCCAGTATGCCTCAACTGCTGCAGTTTGCAAGGGCATGCTGGGAGTTGTAGTTTTACAACAGCTGGAGTGCCAAGGTTAGCCATCACTGGGTGGGGCTTTTCAGTTGCCATTGGCGCGCTGCGCCTTTAAGACCTTGAATCAGCGATATGTCAGCATCTATTAGCTAATACGGGTCATGTGTGGAAGCTGCATTTGCATAGCTGCCATCTTTGTAAGGTCACTGCATCTGCGCTGTGGCTTCAACCCATGTCAGTTGGGGGTCGTGGAAAGGTCGCCATTAATTCCTATGGGAAAATTTTTGCTTAAAATGCGATTTTTTTAAAAACTACAAATCGGATCGACTCCAAAAATACATAGCACACCTGTTCCCACAGAGGGCTTCAAAATGCCGACTGAAAAGGGTCTCTGTGCCAAGCGGTTCGGGACGCATTAATTGCAGAAAACGCGGAGAAGTAGAATAACTAGATGTGTATTTCCTGAAGTACAGATAGTGCTTTGAAATGGTGCCTGGGCTGCCCTATTAAGAGAGACTTGCCTGCTGCCCCTGCAAGACTTTCAACTCAGGATCCATTTTAACTGTGGGTGCCTCTCAGGGGCCACTTTGGCCTGTGGGGCCCCTCAGGGTCTGATTTGATGGGTGGGGCCCCTCAGGATCCGATTCGGTGGCCTGGGCTCCTCAGGGCTTGAATTGGTGGACGGGATCCCTCAGGGTCTGATTTTGAGGCCTGGGCTCCTCAGGGCTTGAATTGGTGGACGGGATCCCTCAGGGTCTGATTTTGAGGCCTGGGCTCCTCAGGGCTTGAATTGGTGGCCGGGATCCCTCAGGGTCTGATTTTGTGGCCGGGGCCCCTCAGGGTCCGATTGGTGGACGGGGCCCCATAAGGTCCGATTTGGAGGCCGGGGTGGCTCAGCCTCCGATTTGGAGGCCGGGGTGGCTCAGCCTCCGATCTGGAGGCCGGGGTGGCTCAGCCTCCGATCTGGAGGCCGGGGTGGCTCAGCCTCCGATCTGGAGGCCGGGGTGGCTCAGCCTCCGATCTGGAGGCCGGGGTGGCTAAGCCTCCGATCTGGAGGCCGGGGTGGCTAAGCCTCCGATCTGGAGGCCGAGGTCGATCAGCCTCCGATTTGGAGGCCGGGGTGGCTCAGCCTCCTATTTGGAGGCCGGGGTGGCTCAGCCTCCGATTTGGAGGCCGGGGTGGCTCAGCCTCCAATTTGGAGGCCGGGGTGGCTCAGCCTCCAATTTGGAGGCCGGGGTGGCTCAGCCTCCAATTTGGAGGCCGGGTCAATCAGCCTCCGATTTGGAGCCTGGGGTCACTCAGCTTTCGATTTGGCGCACCGACCCTTTAGGACTCATTTTGGTGCGCCGGCCCTTTAAGAATCATTTTGGCGCGTCGGCCCTTTAAGAGCCAGTTTGGCGCACTTGGCTTCTAAATCCACTTTGGCGCACATTCTCTCTCAGGGGCATGCGTCATGTGATGAAGCTAGATTTGCATTTGTGCTTTGGGTTTCGCTTTAAGAGCTGATATTATCTGGCAGAAACTGTGTCCTGGTGGGGTCATGTAAAGTTCGTAGGCGTTGGCATAGTAACTGGGTCTGTCTGCGCATATCAATGAGCTTAACTGCCGCAACTGGTCCTCAAATTTGAATCGCCTCACGATTGCCCCATGTATTCCTATGCAAAATTTTCCCATTGAAATGCATTGAAACAATGCATTCCAATGACGGGAAAAAAAATTTCAAACGCAAATTGCGGAAAAACTATAAATCCTATCGACACGAAAAATACTTAGCACACCACTCGTGGACGCTGGCTTCAAAACAACGCCTCAACGGAGTCTGTGCGTGTAGCGGTTCGGGCAGCATTAATTGCGGAAATCAACTGAATAATAATACGAAGAATAAGTTAGCAGCGTTCGGATTACAATATAGTGCTTTTTTCAAAGCACTATAATAAGTTAGCAGCGTTTGGATTACATCATAGTGCTTTCTTCAAAGCACTATAATAAGTTATCAGCGTTCGGATTACATCATAGTGCTTTCTTCAAAGCACTATAATAAGTTATCAGCATTCGGATTACAATATAGTGCTTTTTTCAAAGCACTATAATAAGTTAGCAGTGTTCGGATTACATGATAGTGCTTTCTTCAAAGCACTATAATAAGTTAGCAGCGTTCGGATTACAATATAGTGCTTTTTTCAAAGCACTATAATAAGTTAGCAGCGTTCGGATTACATGATAGTGCTTTCTTCAAAGCACTATAATAAGTTAGCAGCGTTCTGATTACATGATAGTGCTTTCTTCAAAGCACTATAATAAGTTAGCAGCGTTCGGATTACATCATAGTGCTTTCTTCAAAGCACTATAATAAGTTATCAGCGTTCTGATTACAATATAGTGCTTTCTTCAAAGCACTATAATAAGTTAGCAGCGTTCGGATTACAATATAGTGCTTTTTTCAAAGCACTATAATAAGTTAGCAGCGTTCGGATTACAATATAGTGCTTTTTTCAAAGCACTATAATAAGTTAGCAGCGTTCGGATTACATGATAGTGCTTTCTTCAAAGCACTATAATAAGTTAGCAGCGTTCTGATTACATGATAGTGCTTTCTTCAAAGCACTATAATAAGTTAGCAGCGTTCGGATTACAATATAGTGCTTTTTTCAAAGCACTATAATAAGTTAGCAGCGTTCGGATTACATGATAGTGCTTTCTTCAAAGCACTATAATAAGTTAGCAGCGTTCTGATTACATGATAGTGCTTTCTTCAAAGCACTATAATAAGTTATCAGCATTCGGATTACAATATAGTGCTTTTTTCAAAGCACTATAATAAGTTAGCAGCGTTCGGATTACATGATAGTGCTTTCTTCAAAGCACTATAATAAGTTAGCAGCGTTCTGATTACATGATAGTGCTTTCTTCAAAGCACTATAATAAGTTAGCAGCGTTCGGATTACATCATAGTGCTTTCTTCAAAGCACTATAATAAGTTATCAGCATTCGGATTACAATATAGTGCTTTCTTCAAAGCACTATAATAAGTTAGCAGCGTTCGGATTACAATATAGTGCTTTTTTCAAAGCACTATAATAAGTTAGCAGCGTTCGGATTACATGATAGTGCTTTCTTCAAAGCACTATAATAAGTTAGCAGCGTTCTGATTACATGATAGTGCTTTCTTCAAAGCACTATAATAAGTTAGCAGCGTTCGGATTACATCATAGTGCTTTCTTCAAAGCACTATAATAAGTTATCAGCGTTCTGATTACAATATAGTGCTTTCTTCAAAGCACTATAATAAGTTAGCAGCGTTCGGATTACAATATAGTGCTTTTTTCAAAGCACTATAATAAGTTAGCAGCGTTCGGATTACAATATAGTGCTTTTTTCAAAGCACTATAATAAGTTAGCAGCGTTCGGATTACATGATAGTGCTTTCTTCAAAGCACTATAATAAGTTAGCAGCGTTCTGATTACATGATAGTGCTTTCTTCAAAGCACTATAATAAGTTAGCAGCGTTCGGATTACAATATAGTGCTTTTTTCAAAGCACTATAATAAGTTAGCAGCGTTCGGATTACATGATAGTGCTTTCTTCAAAGCACTATAATAAGTTAGCAGCGTTCTGATTACATGATAGTGCTTTCTTCAAAGCACTATAATAAGTTATCAGCATTCGGATTACAATATAGTGCTTTTTTCAAAGCACTATAATAAGTTAGCAGCGTTCGGATTACATGATAGTGCTTTCTTCAAAGCACTATAATAAGTTAGCAGCGTTCTGATTACATGATAGTGCTTTCTTCAAAGCACTATAATAAGTTAGCAGCGTTCTGATTACATGATAGTGCTTTCTTCAAAGCACTATAATAAGTTAGCAGCGTTCGGATTACATCATAGTGCTTTCTTCAAAGCACTATAATAAGTTATCAGCATTCGGATTACAATATAGTGCTTTTTTCAAAGCACTATAATAAGTTAGCAGCATTCGGATTACATGATAGTGCTTTCTTCAAAGCACTATAATAATAATAATATATAAGAAATCGGATTACAATATGTTGCTTGAACCTAGAGGTTCAAGCACCATAAGTAATACAAATGTTTGTGTCTCAAATTACATTAACTAAATGCTATTAACCGTATAAATGTGATTAAAGGGAATCTGTCAGTAGAATCAACATTCCTAAGCCATCTACACAGGCACGCAAGTCACAGAAAGCTGAATAAAATGTTACCTAGATATCTGCGATCCGGTGTCTTATTTGAAAGAAATATACACTTTTCATATATGCAGGCTCTACATGAAAAGAGCTAACACTGTAATGAGACAAAGTTCACTTATGTTGTACTGTCACATTTGCACTGCAGGTGTCCTCTCATAGTGCTCCCAGCTTCCATCATCCCACAGGCAGCCGTCCCAGGGGGGGTTTGCAATAAGTTCACTTCTACTGTATTGTTAGTTCTGATCTCACTGTAGAGCTGTGTGTGACTTTTAGAGAAAAGGGCCAGTCATTACATGTCTCACATTAGTAATTCTCCCTTTAATTTAACATAAGCCTGGGAAGCAGAATCTCAGAGCGATCTCTGGCCAGCCTATATAGCTTAACAGCTCATTTACATATAAGAAAAACATGGATTTGTTTGCAATAAGACATTGGATTGCAGATGTTAAGGTATCATTTTATTCAACTTTCTTTGACCTGTAAGCACAAATAGATTAGGAGGGTTGAACCTACTGACAAATTCCATTTAAGGCTGTGATAAAATAATACACTCATGCAGGTTTTATGTCTTGGTGCCTACATTTTATGTAACATGTTTGCATGGTTTTATTGTTACTGATATTTCTAATAGGCAAGCAGCTAACTTCAATTTTGTTTTCTCTGGCATAGGATGCATGGAGGCCGGTTCTGAAACACTTTTGCATTGTTCTTTATGCAATAAAGAGGGATTTTTAGTACAGTAAAATCTCTTTCATTGAGGGGCACAGGAAACCATGGGTGTATTGCTGCTGTTGCTAGGAGGCTGACACTATGCAAAAAAAGGAAAATAGCTCCTCCTCAGCAGTATACATGCACCGACAGGCACAAAGTCCTTCAGTTAAGTGTTAAAGCAGTAGGAGAAGCAATCAAAACTCAACCTTATGTACTAACCCCACAACAAAGGCACATAAGCCCAACACCGGTACAAAAACAGTTAGGGAGGGTGCTGTGTCCCCCAATGAAGGCTCCAAGAAAGAGATTTTATGGTGAGTACCAAAAAACCTCTTTCTTTATCGCTTCATTGAGGGGACACAAGTAACCATGGGACGTCCCAAATCAAAGAAATATACAATGCCTTGCGAAAGTATTAGGCCCCCTGGAACTTTTTAACCTTTTCCCACATTATCATGCTTCAAACATAAAGCTACCAAATGTAAATTTTTGGTGAAGAATCAACAACAAGTAGGACACAATTGTGAAATTGAATGAAATTTATTGGTTATTTTACATTTTTGTGAAAATTCAAAAACTGAAAAGTGGGGCGTGCAATATTATTCGGCCCCTTTACTTTCAGTGCAGCAAACTCACTCCAGAAGTTCATTGTGGATCTGTGAATGATCCAATGTTGTCCTAAATGACTAATGATGATAGATATAAACCACCTGTGTGTA
Source organism: Dendrobates tinctorius (assembly GCF_039654945.1). NCBI lineage: Eukaryota > Metazoa > Chordata > Amphibia > Anura > Dendrobatidae > Dendrobates > Dendrobates tinctorius. The sequence continues at coordinate 67,707,664 of NW_027361690.1, read as the reverse complement.
ATCAAGTCTCCGTATAAATGCACCTGCTCTGTGATAGCCTCAGGGTTCTGTTTGATGCACAGAGAGCATCATGAAGACCAAGGAACACAACAGGCAGGTCCGTGATACTGTTGTGGTGAAGTTTAAAGCCGGATTTGGATACAAAATGATTTCCAAAACTTTTAGCATCCCAAGGAGCACTGTGCAAGCGATCATATTGAAATGGAAGGAGTATCATACCACTGCAAATCTACCAAAACCCGGCCGTCCCTCTAAACTTTCATCTCAAACAAGGAGAAGACTAATCAGAGACGCAGCCACGAGGCCCATGATCACTCTGGATGAACTGCAGAGATCTACAGCTGAGATGGGACAGTCTGTCCATAGGACAACAATCAGTCGTACACTGCACAAATCTGGCCTTTATGGAAGAGTGGCAAGAAGAAAGCCATTTCTCAAAGATATCCATAAAAAGTATTGTTTAAAGTTTGCAACAAGCCACCTGGGAGACACACCAAACATGTGGAAGAAGGTGCTCTGGTCAGATGAAACCAAAATCGAACTTTTCAGCAACAATATATGTTTGGCGTTAAGGCAACACAGCTCGTCACCCTAAACACACCATCCCCACTGTCAAACATGGTGGTGGCAGCATCCTGGTTTGTGCCTGCTTTTCTTCAGCAGGGACAGGGAAGATGGTTAAAATTGATGGGAAGATGGATGGAGCCAAATACAGGACCATTCTTGAAGAAAACCTGTTGGAGTCTGCAAAAGACCTGAGACTGGGACGGAGATTTGACTTCCATCAAGACAATGATCCCAAACATAAAGAAAAATCTACAATGGAATGGTTCACAAATAAACGTATACAGGTGTTATAATGGCCAAGTCAAAGTCCAGACATGAATCCAATCGAGAATCCGTGGAAAGAACTGAAAACTGCTGTTCACAAACGATCTCCATCAAACCTCTCTGAGCTCGAGGTGTTTGCCAAGGAAGAATGGGCAAGAATTTCAGTCTCTTGATGTACAAAACTGAGAGAGACATACCCCAAGCGACTTGCAGCTGTAATTGCAGCAAAAGGTGGCGCAACAAACTATTAAGTTAAAGGAGCCGAATAATATTGCACGCCCCACTTTTCAGTTTCTGAATTTCCACAAAAATTTAAAATAACCAATAAATGTCATTCAACTTCACAATTGTGTTCCACTTGTTGATTCTTCACCAAAAATTTACATTTGATATCTTTGTGTTTGAAGCATGATATGCGGGAAAAGGTTGAAAAGTTCCAGGGGGCCGAATACTTTCGCAAGGCACTGTATTTTTTATTTTATCCATGCTGGCGACCATATAAATTCAACTTTGCTGTGTGTACAGTTCGTTCCTGTAATGGAACACTGTACAGTGTTCCTCAAAGTGACAGTCACGTATGTGTTAAAGCAAATATCAATTAAGTCTTTTACAACAGCACACCCCAAAGATGAAGACACTTTCCACCATGAGAATGCCTATATAGACTGCCTGAGTCTGGCAGACTTTTAACTGCATCCCACTATTGGTATCTGTGGCTATCTGTGGAATCCACAGCTATCGCATATCCATAGCTAACTCCAAATGTATCTGCCACCGTTTAGTAAACACGTAAACCAAGTTATGAGCAGGCAATTAAATAGGTGTACCCACCTAACATTTTTGGCTGTGGTTCGTCGTGTCTGTCTCTTCGGAGCATCATCGTCTTCATCGTCATCATCATCATCATCATCTTCCTCGCTGGAATCTGCCTTTCTCCTCTTTCCCCTCTGTGGTTTCCTTATGTTTCGACCTCTTAATGATCTTTTAAAAGAAAAAACAGGATTTTTTGGGTTGCTTACCGTAAAATCTGTTTCTCGGAGCCTTCATTGGGGGACACAGAGACCATGGGTGTATGCTGCTGCCACTAGGAGGCTGACACTATGCACAAAAAAAGGTTAGCCCCTCCTCCGCCGTATACACCCCACCGACCGGCAGGAAGTTCCTCAGTTAGTGAGAAAGCAGTAGGAGAAGTACCAGAATAGATTGAGAACAGAACAAACAACTCAACTGTAAAAAACCGACAAACATAAGAACAGGAGTTGTAGAACATGGGAGGGTGCTGTGTCCCCCAATGAAGGCTCCGAGAAACAGATTTTACGGTAAGCAACCCAAAAAATCCTGTTTTCTCGTTCGCCTTATTGGGGGACACAGAGACCATGGGACGTCCCAAAGCAGTCCCTGGGGTGGGAAACAAACTTCCATCAGGCCAGTGGACTCGCCACCGCAGCCTGCAGAATCCTTCTACCTAGGCTGGCGTCCGCCGAAGCGTAGGTGTGGACCCTGTAGAATTTCACAAAGGTGTGAACCGATGGCCACGTTGCAGCCTTGCAAAGCTGCAGCGCGGAAGCTCTGTGGCGCACCGCCCAGGAGGCACCCACCGCCCGGGTAGAGTGCGCTCTGACCCCTGGAGGGGCCACTCGATGCTTGACCCGGTATGCCTCCAAAATTGCCGATCTGATCCAGCGCGCAATAGTGGCCTTTGAGGCTGGGTGACCTTTCCTCGCCCCGTCAGGAATGATGAACAGAGAGTCTGACTTCCGCAAGGAAGTCGTCCGGGCTAGATAGACTCTCAATGCCCTGACTAGGTCCAGCTTGTTCAAGGACCGCTCCCGAGGGTGAGCTGGGCTCGGGCAGAAGGATGGCAGAACAATGTCCTCATTGAGGTGAAACGAAGATACCACCTTCGGAAGAAAAGAGGGCGGAGGCCGCAGAACTACCTTGTCCTGATGAAGGACCAAAAAAGGAGAGCGGCAAGAAAGTGCTGCCAATTCCGACACGCGCCGGATGGAGGTAATGGCCACCAGAAAGGCCACTTTCCAAGAAAGGAGGGAAAGGGAAACGTCCCTGAGAGGTTCAAAAGGAGGACCCTGCAGAACCTGAAGAACCAAATTAAGATCCCAAGGATCCACGGGCGCTCGGTACGGAGGAACCGTGTGAGCCACACCCTGGAGGAAGGTTTTGACCTGGGGCCGGGAGGCCAGCGTTTTCTGAAATAAAATGGACAGTGCCGAAACTTGACCCTTCAAGGAACTGAGAGCAAGCCCCGCATCCAGCCCTGCCTGCAGAAACGCCAGAATAGAAGGGAGCGAAAAAACCAAGGGCGCGATGTCATTGGTCTCACACCAGGAGAAATAGGCTTTCCAAGTACGGTAATAGATCTTCGAAGAAGAAGGTTTTCTGGCGCGGATCATGGTATGAATCACCCGATCAGAGAATCCTGCCCGTCTCAAAACCTCGGTCTCAACAGCCACGCCGTTAAATTGAGCGACCGAGAATTGGGGTGGCAAATCGGGCCTTGAGACAACAGATCTGCCCTGTCGGGAAGCTTCCAGGGAGCGTCCGCGAGAAGGTTGACAATGTCCGCGAACCAAGACCTTCTGGGCCAATTCGGGGCGATGAGGATGACTGGAATCCCCTCTGCTTTGATTTTCTTCAACAACTTGGGAAGAAGAGGCAGAGGAGGGAACAGGTAGGGGAGCTCGAACTGTGACCAAGGGACGGCCAGAGCGTCGGCGCCCACTGCCAGAGGGTCCCGAGACCTGGACACGAATTGTGGGACTTTCCTGTTGAGGCGAGATGCCATGAGGTCTACATCCGGAGTTCCCCACCGACGGCAGAGCAGATGAAACACCTCCGGATGTAGGGACCATTCCCCTGCCGCGAGACCCTCGCGGCTGAGGAAATCGGCGGCCCAGTTGTCCACGCCGGGAATGTGAACCGCGGAAATCGTTGGAACAAAGGTCTCTGCCCATTGAAGAATTCTGGACACTTCTGCCAGAGCTGAGACACTCCGTGTCCCCCCTTGGCGGTTGATATACGCCACCGCTGTGGCATTGTCTGTCTGAATCCTGACAGGCAGGCCCTTGAGGCGCCTTTCCCAGTGGACGAGAGCTAGATGGATCACTCGTATCTCTAGGACATTGATCTGCAGAGCTGATTCCTGAGTCGACCATCGACCCTGAACAGTGTGATTGCGGAACACTGCACCCCAGCCGATGAGGCTGGCGTCCGTAGTGACAATCTGCCAGTGAACGGGAAGAAAAGACCGCCCCAAGAGAATGAGGGGAGACGTCAACCACCAGTTGAGAGACCGCTTGATCCGGCATGAAAGACGAACCGGACGATCCAGAGATAGAGCCGACCTGCTCCACCTGGACAAAATGACCTGCTGGAGTGGCCTGGCGTGAAATTGGGCAAAGGGAACTGCCTCTATCGCCGCCACCATCTTCCCCAGGACCCTCATGGCTGTCCTGAGGGATGGAAATCGTGTGATCTGTAATGATCGCACGCCCTGCTGCAGGGAAAGGATCTTGTCTTGTGGGAGAAATACCCTTGACCGACGAGTGTCGAACAGAAGGCCCAGAAACACAAGGCGTTGATTAGGGACCAGACAGGACTTTTTCCGGTTGACGATCCACCCAAAACTGGACAGGGTGTCTAGAACGATCGCCACACTTAGGCGGGCCTGTTGAAAGGAGGGAGCCTTGATCAGGATATCGTCGAGGTACGGAAAAAGAACGAGACCTCTGATCCTCAACAAGGCCATCAACGCCGCCATAATCTTCGTGAAGACTCTGGGAGCGGTGGCGAGCCCGAAAGGAAGCGCGACGAACTGGTAATGTTCGTGGTGAATCGCAAACCGCAGGAACTTCTGATGTCCGGGAAATATGGGCACATGCAGATAGGCATCTTGGATGTCTATGGAACCCATGAATTCCTGCTCCTCCATGGAAGCAATTACCGAGCGTACAGACTCCATCCGGAAGTGGCGAAGGCGAACTCTCTTGTTGAGTAACTTGAGATCCAAAATGGGCCGAACTGCCCCGTCCTTTTTCGGCACCACAAACAGGTTTGAATAAAACCCTGTGAAGCGTTCCGATTCGGGAACGGGCACAATCACCCCGGAACTGAGAAGAGAGGCGATGGCCGAACAGAACCCTGGGACCAAGGCCGGATCCCTCGGCGGACGGGATTGGAAGAAGCGATCCCGTGGAAGAGAAATGAACTCTATTTTGTATCCTGTTGATACAACCTCTCTGACCCAAGCGTCCTCTACTGAGGCGAGCCAGACGTCGCTGAAGAAAAGAAGTCGACCTCCCAATTGGAAGGGACCCCCGGGAGACCGATGGTAGTCATGTGGATGTAGACCGTTCAGATCTAGATCTGGACGGTCTTCCCTGGGAAGAGTGGGACCGCCAGGACGGAGTGGGCCTGAAGGAAACCTTCTTTCTTTCCTGACGTGCCTGTGGCCTTTGCTGGTTGGAAGGGTTTTCCGCCGTATTGAAACGGCGGAAAGTCCGAAAGGAACGAAACTGACGCCTTGGAGGAGGTCTGCGAGGCTTGGAGGGGAGAAGAGAACTCGTACCTCCGGTAGCGTCCTTAATAATCTGATCCAATTGTGATCCGAAGAGACGCACTCCCTGAAAAGGTAGATTGGTCAGAGACTTTTTAGAGGACAAGTCCGCCTGCCAGGCCTTGAGCCAAATTGTACGTCGGATTGCCACGATGTTACTTGACGCCTGAACTGCGCAAGATGCGGCATCCAGGGAGGCAGAAAGCAGATAATCCCCCGCATGGGAAATCTGATTGGCGAGATCGGCCAAATGCTCTGGTCGTGCCTTATCCAGAATGCCCTGCCGAAGGTCGTCTGCCCAAGTGGATATGGCCTTTGCTGCCCAAGAAGAAGCAAAGACTGGACATACCGCTGACGATGCCGCTTCGAAGGCAGATTTTGCTAGATTCTATGATCCTATCATTAGAATCTTTTAGAGACGCCACACCTGACAGCGGAAGGACCGTATTATTAGAAAGTCTGGACACGGGAGGGTCCACCGAGGGAGAAGCGGCCCAGTTGTCCGTGAGCTCTTTAGCAAACGGGTACAGTACGCCGAGACGCTTTCCTCTTTGAAAGCGTCTGGTCGGATCTACTCTCTCCCTTGTAAAAATCTTTCCAAACTCAGAATGGAAGGGAAACACCCTGGATGGTGTTTCCGCCCGTCTGAACGAAACCTCCTGATCTGAGGATTTCGCAGGGGCGTCAGCGATGTCAAAGGTATGGTGAATCGCAGCAATGAGGTTTTGCACCGTAACCTTCATGTTCGCATCCTGGTCCGAATCCAGCTCTAAGACCCCTTCCGATTCCGAAAGCGCTTCGCCTGACTCGGGAGAGGAGGCCCGAGAGGGAGACTGCTGGGGACTATGGGGTGAGGTAGGACGAGGGGAGGACTCCGCCTGGAGGTCCTGCCTGGGCCTCTTGCGACTGCCGCTGGCTGGCTCAGATGGGACGTCCTGAGACGTGCTGGGCCCCGCCGAAGCTCCCAAGGGTAACTTGTCCAGAACGGCTACTAGGGACTGAGACACCTTGGTGAGGTCTGCCACTGACTGTGATAGAGAGGAGGCCCAACCCGGCATGGGGGGCTCACTCACCACTGGGGCTATGGATGGCTCCTGAGCGGCGTCGGGCTGGATTGGATTGCTACAGTCCAGGCAGAGGGGAGTGGACTGACCTGAGGGAAGTTTGCGATTGCAAGAAGAGCACGCAAAGTACTTGACTAAGGTGCCAGAGGAGGCAGGGGGACGAGCGCGGTCAGACTTAGAATTAGACATACTGACGGACAGTCACTGAAGCCTTGCCGGAAGGTTGGGGGACAGGAGGCAGAGGAGGGTGTCAGTCTGCAGTATGCAGAGCTACTCACGGTCCGGTGTCCTATCGCAGCTTCCAATAAATGGAGATGCACGGTTCGTCCGGCTTGCAGGGGCACGGCTGAGGGAACAGCGTCCGGCTGACAGGCTGTGAAAATGGCGGCAGCCAGAGAGGAGCCGAGCAGGAAGCGCGCGCTTTCCTGCAGATGCAGAGGAGGGAGGGAGGCGGGGCTAGGCGCCGATGATAAAAATGGTGCCGCCCGCTAAGATGGTAGGTGGGAGGAACGGCGCCGCCTCCGTGACGCTCAACCTGAGGGGAGGCCGTGGGCGGGCTTAGAGCGGGCGGCAGGGAAGCCCGCCCGAGGATGGAGGCGGGGGGCGTGGCCGCGACGCCGGACAAGGCCCCAGATGAAGCCGGGGCCTGGATTAGAAGAGGCGGCCGCCTGTCAGCACAGGGCGGCGCGGAGGCGTCGCAGAACCGCCGCGGTGGCCGCTACTGAGGACAGCTAGGGCCCGGCAGAGGGGGGGGAAAGAGCTGTCCGATAACCAGCCAGGGCCCAAATAGCTGCAGCGGCCGCCTGGAGACGACGCGGAGGCGTCGCAGCACTGTCACAGCGACCGCTGCCGAAAAATCCATGGAATGGCCTGGCGTGGAATCCGCAGGGGAGAATGGGACTCAGGTCTCATACTTACCCTCCTGATCCGTTTCATCCAGCGTACTGTTTCAAGGAGAGTATCCTGCGCCTCAACCGACCGACCGGCTCTGGTAGGCGAGTGGGTGGGAGACGGGGAGCGAGGACCATCTGGAACGCCACATCCATGTTAGGGGTCTTGGTCCTGCTGTAGACTTATGAGGATACGGGGTGGCAGTACACGCCGTACTCATAGTCTCTTTGTGGGACTACAGATGTGACTATTCACACTGTATCCCTCCGGAAAAACCTGAAAAGAAACGACGCACATCGAGGTAGATATGGGTCTAATCAAAGACCCGTGTCCACCTCCTACTGACACTAAGCTAAACTGAGGAACTTCCTGCCGGTCGGTGGGGTGTATACGGCGGAGGAGGGGCTAACCTTTTTTTGTGCATAGTGTCAGCCTCCTAGTGGCAGCAGCATACACCCATGGTCTCTGTGTCCCCCAATAAGGCGAACGAGAAAATAACTTTAACTTAGCACTTTACAAGAATAAGTAATCTATAAACTGATACAATAGGAACACAATTGTAATTACTGTATAAAATATATCTGGGTAACAAACAAGACAAGTGTCAGATCCATAAACATGACAACATCCCTACTATACCTACCTTAATATAGTTGATATAACTATAACCCCTAGATGAATTATACGTCCTACAACTGTTCCATTTAAGAGTATAGTTTTACTTTGGTTGTAATATAAAGAAGTCTGTCCTAGGGACAATTTCTCTAACTCCATATCAGAGACAGAGTCATTGGAAACCATAAAATAGTCACACATACTTTCTAGATGGCACTTGTCTGGATCTAGATTTTGGCCGATCAAGGTCACTTTCACCACTGCTAGCATCATCATCGTCTTCATCATCATCATCTTCATCTGAAACTTTTTTCTTCTCCCTGTAAACATACCACAAGTATTAACTTACCTCTAATTTAAAAAGACAAAAAGAGATGAAAAATTGAGTACTGGAATTGCTAAGGCTGCAATACCTGCCACATGGTTGGAGTTCAGAAATACTCACTTCTTGCAGGTTGATCTTGTACTCCTCCTCCTTGGGCTTTCAATTTCAGAATCTGTAGTCTAAAAAACAGCCCAAAGAAAATAATAGGCACATACATGGAGTAGTATACACATCCACGCTTTAACTTTGAAATTGCAACACAAAGAGGGAAAAGTCAGGGAATAATGAAATCAGAGGATTGAAAGACATGTTACTGATATGCAATTGAAAAAATGGAAACAAATTTTTCAGAACACCTCCATTCATTCAGTATCGTGAAGGGCAGAAATATACTCACTTATGTTGTAGGGCTGTAGGCCATGGTAGGACGATTAGACCACCCAGGCTGCTCACAATTTCACAAGTAACATGCAGCCTAGCGTTCTCATGTTGAAAAATGCTTCCTGGGACACTTTCACAATCCCTTGTGAATACTTCTTTATGGAGCGGACAACAGCCTCCAGGCCAATCTCAGCTAATATTGCATTCAAGACAAAAGTGTGTCTCAGAAGAGGAGAGATCCCCACTGCAGCCTCCATTACCATCTTGCTACGTACCATGATAGCCTTTGAGGGCGGTGGTGTGAAGTCACTTCAACACCTGTAGCTGGACATCTGGCCTAACGTCATGCACACGCCTTATGATGGTTTGTGTAGACACCTAATCTGACATAGAATTTCACTTGCAATACAGAAGGATCACTGCACGCCATTGTTAAAAGCTGACAAAACCACGTGGGCAATACATTCAAGAAAGCTTCACTAGGTAAAGTCACCACAGTCCGACTCCTAGGATTATATTGTGGGTTGGCACAATGTAAGACCGCTTAACCCCTCAGGTCTTCAGTTCAGATGCGCTAACAGGTAACAAGTGGTATGGCCATTTATCCAAAGTGTCCCATAAGCCATTTTATCAACAATACAACACCAGGCCGCATGTTGCTCGTGCTTCTGTGAGCAGCCTGCGTAGACTTAATGTGCTACCATGGCCTCCGGATGGGACTTCTCTCATCCTCCACATTTGGGACATCAATGGTCAACTTGCAGGGGAGTTTCCTGCAGTGGATCTTGATGACGGCCAAGTGCGTTCAGCGTGGCAATACATTCCTCAGACAACCATTATTAACCTCATTAATAGCAACTAAGGCGTGTAAGTACGTGTACTTCTGCCATAGCGCTCATACTCTATATTGAATAAATTAAGATGTTTTGAGAACTCTGCTTCCATTTTTTTTTTTTTTTTTTTTTAATCACCGAACAGTATGTCTCCTGATCTGAACCCACCCAAAACACCTATGGTGAATTCTGAAGAGACAAATCAAGCATCAGTCTCCATCTAGCAGCCAGGCTCTAAAAGAGGTCCTTCTTGAAGAATGGAAAAAGATACGTCGCAATATGTCACCAACTTGTCCATTCTATACCTATAAGACTTGGTGCTGTTCTTAAAAATCATGGCGTTCATCCAAAATATACTTACCTAAAATTGTCAGTCATCCACTTCCGTCCGGACGTCCTCGAATCCAATAATTCACCGCGTCGACTGGAAGTAATCCAAGTAATGGATGTTCCAATATGGCACCCGCTGGTGATACCAACCCCTCCCCACCGCTGGGATCCAGGCCGCCACTGGGATCCAGACCGCCAAGGCACCTTCCCCGAAAGGCAGCCCCCGCAGTAAACCAGACCGCCATCTTTGTAGAGGCAAATGACGGTGGCAGGTCACATTAACTGCGCATGCGTGAACCCAGGGAGTGCATGCAGATGATAGAAACATAGATGGTAGATATAAGACACAGATAAATAATAGATACAGGGATAGATGGATAGACGTACATTATAGAATATGTGTTTTTGTTGTGCTTATGTTGATACACTGTAAATTAAAGCACCTTTGTGTTAAATTTTTCCATGTTAATAAAAAGTTATTTTTTACCTACTGTGTTTTCATTTTACCACAGGAGGAGGGGCGAGTGCACACGGGAAGAGAGTACACAGGGGGTAGACAGCTCAAACGAGAGAACACATGATGAAAGAAGACAGCACAAGAAGAGGAGAGAGCGCAGATAAGGGGGAGAGCACATGGGGCAGACAGGTCAATGAAGAGAGAACATGAGAGACAGCACACAGAGGGAGAGAGACAGTGCACATGGGTTAGACAGGTCAGAGGAGAGAGCACAGACAGGAGAACTCAGCACATGGTGGAAAGAGAGAGTGGATAAGTGGGTGAGCGCTTGGGGAGAAGAGATTCTCAGTGCTGCAAAGCCTGCCCCCATCGGGACGTCACCGCCCTCCCGATAGCATCAGGCCTCCAATCTAGTACAAAATATTTGATGTAGCAGTTTACGATATGAGGTGCATTCATTACTGAATCAACTAATTTGAGTAAAACTGAAGATTTTGTCCAAATTTTGGTAAGCGTTCTTGTGTTCGTTTAGGTATTGATTAAAATCTTACTTTTTCAAATAGGGTGTACATATATATGTGTGTGTATATATAGCTATATGTGCACACATACATACACACAAATTGTGGCATGTAAAAGTTTGGACACCCCTGGTCAAAATTACTGTTATTGTGAACACTTACGTTTAAGACTAAAATTAAAGATGACAAGTTTCCTGTGTATTTTAGGCCAAAAAATATATTTTTTCATATTTTATATTTTTAAAAATGACAAACAGGAAAATGGGCCGATGCAAAAGTTTGGGCACCCTACATGACTAGTAGAATCATAGAATGGTAGAGTTGGAAGGGACCTCCAGAGTCATCATGTCCAATCCCCTGCTCAATGGATGATTCACTAAACCATCTCAGTCTCTGTTTGAAGACTTCCATTGAAGGAGAACTCACCGCCTCTCGTGGCAACGTGTTCCACTCATTGATCACCTTCACTGTCAAAAAAGTTTTTTCTAATAACTAATCAGCATCTTCTCCCTTTCAGTTTCATTCCATTGCTTCTCATGTTTCCATGTGCAAATGAGAATAAGGATGATCCCTCTACAGTGTGACGTCCCTTCAGATATTTGTAGACAGCTATTAAGTCTTCTCTTAGCCTTCTTTTTTGCAAGCTAAACATTCCCAGATCCTTTAATCGTTCCTTATAAAACATAGTTTGTAGTAAGCTCACCAATCTGGTCGCTCTTCTCTGAACGGTCCAGTTTTTCAATGTTGTTTTTAAAATGGGGTGCCCAGAACTGAACACAGTAATAATAATAATTTTATTTCTATAGTGCCAACATATTCCGCAACACTTTACATTATAGAGGGGACTTGTACAGACAATAGACATTACAGCATAGCATAGCAATAAACACATAGACCAAAACAGATACCAAGATGAGTGAGGGCCCTGCTCGCAAGCTTGCAATCTATAATGGAAAAGGGGAGACACGAAAGGTGGATGGTAACAATTGCTTTTATTGTTTGGACCTTCCCTAGTGTAAGAATCGGGTGTTCCTGTTGCAGCATGAACCAGTTAACAGTCTACATATGTAACAGCACAGACACAGAGGGCTATTAAATGCAAAAAGTATGTGAGAACATGATGCGAGGAACCTGGTTACGGTAAAAAAATTTAGAAATGAGCCACACAGGGATATTTACTTTAAAGCATTGAGGCGAAAGGCCAGTCTGAACAAATGAGTTCTTAAGGCACACTTAAAACTGTGGGGTTGGGGGATTAATCGTACTAGCCTGGGTAGTGCATTCCAAAGAATTGGCGCAGCTCGTGAAAAGTCTTGGAGACGGGAGTGGGAGGTTCTGATTAATGAGGATGTTAACCTCAGGTCATTAGCAGAACGGAGGGTGCGGGTAGGGTGGTAGGCTGAGACTAGGGAGGAGATGTAGGGTGGTGCTGAGCCATGGAGGGCTTTGTGGGTGAGGGTAATAAGTTTATACTGAATTCTGGAGTGGATGGTAGCCAGTGTAAGGACTGACAAGGTAGAGGCATCGGTATAACGATTGGTGAGGAATATGATCCTAGCTGCTGCATTCAGGACGGATTGGAGAGGGGAATTTGTTAAGAGGGAGACTGATTAGTAGAGCAGGATAATTACTTCATGTAATCTATACTCTATGCCTCTCTTAATACATCCTAGACCTGTTTTTGCCTTTTTTGCTGCTGTATCACTCTGTTGACTCATGTGTAGTCTGTGATCTATTAGTAAATGCAAGTCTGTTTCACATGTGCTGTTGCTTAGTTCTATTCCTCTCATTTTGTAGATGTAATTTTAGTTTTCCTTGCCCAAATTTAGAATCTTGCATATCTCCCTGTTAAATATCATTATATTAGCGGCTGCCCATTGTTCAAGCTTATCTAGGTCCTTCTGAATCCTTTGTCTGTCTTCTCTAGTGTTAGCTATCCCTCCTAACTTTGCATCGTCTGAAAATTTGATTAGTTTACCTTCAGTTCCCTTATTTAAATCATTTATAAAAATGTTGAAGAACACTGGGTCCAGGACAGAGCCGGACTGTGTCAGAACACTTTTAACCTGCAGTTTAACCCCATATCTGAGGGTTAATAGATTTTCCATGACACGTTCCCCTTTAAGGGTTGGAAAAGGTACACTGCTCTGAAAAATCAATATATTACTACCTGACCTACAATTTTACATTGTCAGCCAACCACATCTAATTTTGTTAACTCCACTTTCACACACCAGTATCTTGGCAAGTGCTTTACATTAGTATAGTAAGTCAAATCCGGTGTGGAAGGAACACAGAAAAAATATGATGGAAAGGTCTGCACCCCTTGTATGCCTACACACAAACTCTAAATTATCTGCCTCTGTGCAAGGAAATCATTTGCTCACACAGTTTATATAATGGAGAATTACACTGCATTTTCTTCCTTCCCTGCGATGTTGCTTCTTACCTCTGCCTTAATGTTGAATCTTGAAGGCTCTTGTCGGCTCCTGTTAGACCTTCTTACACCGTACACATCAGGGTATTCTTCCCACATCTAAAATAAAAAAATATAGGAAGATGATCTGTTATTACACTGCCCAATGATACCAATGGACAATAGCAACGACTAGGGCTTCGTCTTTCTGAACGCGATATTCTAGAATTTGTTTCCAACTCAGAACCGCATGACACAGCTACTAATATGGGGGCATAAAAGACAGTATGTCAAATATTATTGTCTTGCCTGTTTCACCCAAATTGCTCTAACAGTAAAAGTTAGTTATCAGTTTTCCATATGATCATCTTATTATACAGAACATCAATCCACAAGTTCTGATGTCAGTCGAAGTAATGAACCTTAATATATACAGTACAATTGTAAAAAGTGTGGTAAAATCAAGTATTAATATAGTTACTTTTGTCATTACTTTCTCGTAAAGAAGCAGTTCAAGGAACAGTTACCTCAATCAGCCTCTATAAAAAAAAACAACTGTCTTTAAGATGTGCTCTTTCCACTGGAACCAAGGGGAACATGGTGGCAAAACTAAGATGGAAAAGGCAGCGTGCCAGACGTTATAAATGGCATTTCATAACTGTCCAGCAGGGCAACACTGACAGCAGGAAATATTCCCACAATGAACACGCCATTTTTTTCTTTCCACCCCGACAGGTCTTACCTTCTTCACATCGGCCAGCCTCTCCTTTTTGGGAACAGACTTCTCTTTCGCATCGGAGAGCGGCTCCTGTGTTTTGGATCCATTGGATTCACACTCGGATTCCGACTGGCTCTCGGAGGACTCGGAGCTGCTGTTGGATTCGCCGCTGGCCTGCTCACTCGCCTGCTCACTTTCTGACTGGCTGCCTGACTCTGTCGCGGAGTGATTGGACTCTTCCGATGCTGAATGGCTAGATTAGGAAGTGCAATGTAGATGTAAGACTAACTGGAAATTTAGAGAGTACTAATCTACACAGATATCTGGAAAATACATGTCAGGCGAAATTCACACTAGGGTTTGGTGTTGTTTTTCTATTTCAGAAAAAACCCCATCAGTGACAGATACAAATCTAATCAGACAAACCCCACTTACTACAGTAGGGTCCATTTGCATTCAGTTTGGGATGCCGTCACATTCTGTTTGCTATGATAAAAAAATAAGAAAATCATCTGTTTCGTATCCTTCCTGTTCCAACCCTCAGTCTCTGCCCATGTGATTGAGAATAGGCAGCAGCGGGGACGTCACATCTACAGCCCTGCAGCCTATCACTACCACAGAACCGCTGAGCTCAGTGCTGCAGCCAATACATGATCACCAGAGCAGCGGCGATAAGTTTGAAAGCATCCAGCAAAGGCTTTGCCACAATAATGGCTGATAAGACACCGGCGAAGGCGCTTCAGGAAAACTGCTGGCGGATTCCCGAAGCGGTTTTGCCTTCTTTAAGATGCCACAACCCTATAGGAGTACGACACTCCTCTCCCTGTGTTTTTCTGGATACTTCTACTAATATTCTGCACACATAACGTGAAGAGAGCTGGTGTACGGTGGCAGGGACTTCTGTGGATGACAATCGCTATACAGTGCTATGGAATATGTCAGCTCAACAGGAAATAATAATACAATGGGGAGCGAGGCTTTTGAGTTGAAAATTCCAACAGCAAAATAACTTTTTCAACATTATGTATTCAAAGGCTTGTTCCTATCTAACAAAGCGATGGTATATAAGATCCATCATCGCAGTATGATCATGAAGTGGACACTGCTCTGGTGTAGCAAGGAGTCCCTTGATGTCCCCCGAGCAGTAGTATCTCGGCCACTTTCTGCATTGGGTACGGTCATGTGGCCCTGTATAAGGGGGCTGGCTGCAAGTCCCAACACAGCTATACTCCACAGCTCTGGATCTCTTCTAGTCTGAGGATCACTGAGCGTCCCAGAAGTCAGACCTCTGCTACTATAAAGTAAATCCATGATCTAGCCATAAGCCATTATTTATAGGCTGGAAACCACCCTTTACCAGTCACCAGATGTATTTTTGTGTAACCAAACAATACGTAACTTCTAGCCTTTTACATGAAAGGTATAATCGCCAACAACTAATACGATCTGCAGAGATTATAAGAATAAGTAATCATTTATTCCTACCCAGCATAGGCTGGCTCAGTTGGGAGGCATGTTTCATGTTTCTGAGCAGTCTTAAATTCTCCCCAAACAACCTATGAACATTAAGCAGATTTTTCCAAAAAGTGACTGTCCGCAAAATGATAAAGCAAACTGCACGACAGATGAAGATTTGTGCAGAAAACAGTATTATTCACCTAATGACTATAAGGCCCCACACTGAGCATAGTGTGATCAGCTCCGCTATACAGCTTACCGCCAGCAGGTGGCAGGAGAAGCACACTAGAGGTTACAGGAGGGAGCTATGGACACCAGACACCATTTTGTAACCTAATCCACAAGACTAATCTGCTCCAGCTGCTGCTTCCATAGCTTCTCTCAAAATGGAGAAAGTCTCCAACATTAAATACTAGACATCTCATTAGTCAATTACAAATGACAAAGCCAAAAACAAATAAGAAAATGATGGTACAAGTCCAGATTAAATAGTTATATTTTTATTATTCACTAATGAATTCTATGTAATATATGTGCATATATATATATACACTCACTGGCCACTTTATTAGGTACACCTGTCCAACTGTGTGTTAAGACTTAATTTCTAATCAGCCAATCACATGGCGGCAACTCAGTGCATTTAGGCATGTAGACATGGTCAAGACAATCTCCTGCAGTTCAAACCGAGCATCAGTATGGGGAAGAAAGGTGATTTGAGTGCCTTTGAACGTGGCATGATTGTTGGTGCCAGAAGGGCTGGTCTGAGTATTTCAGAAACTGCTGATCTACTGGGATTTTCACGCACAACCATCTCTAGGGTTTACAGAGAATGGTCCGAAAAAGAAAAAAAATCCAGTGAGCGGCAGTTCTGTGGCCGGAAATGCCTTGTTGATGCCAGAGGTCAGAGGAGAATGGGCAGACTGGTTCGAGCTGATAGAAAGGCAACAGTGACTCAAATTGCCACCCGTTACAACCAAGGTAGGCAGAAGAGCATCTCTGAACGCACAGTGCGTCGAACTTTGAGGCAGATGGGCTACAGCAGCAGAAGACCACACTGGGTACCACTCCTCTCAGCTAAGAACAGGAAACTGAGGCTACAATTTGCACAAGCTCATCGAAATTGGACAGTAGAAGATTGGAAAAACGTTGCCTGGTCTGATGAGTCTCGATTTCTGCTGCGACATTCGGATGGTAGGGTCAGAATTTGGCGTAAACAACATGAAAGCATGGATCCATCCTGCCTTGTATCAACGGTTCAGGCTGGTGGTGGTGGTGTCATTGTGTGGGGAATTTTTTCTTGGCACGCTTTGTGCCCCTTGGTACCAATTGAGCATCGTTGCAACGCCACAGCCTACCTGAGTATTGTTGCTGACCATGTCCATCCCTTTATGACCACAATGTACCCAACATCTGATGGCTACTTTCAGCAGGATAATGCGCCATGTCATAAAGCTCGAATCATCTCAGATTGGTTTCTTGAACATGACAATGAGTTCACTGTACTCAAATGGCCTCCTCAGTCACCAGATCTCAATCCAATAGAGCATCTTTGGGATGTGGTGGAACGGGAGATTCGCATCAGGGATGTGCAGCCGACAAATCTGCGCCAACTGTGTGATGCCATCATGTCAATATGGTCCAAAATCTCTGAGGAATGCTTCCAGCACCTTGTTGAATCTCTGCCACGAAGAATTGAGGCAGTTCTGAAGGCAAAAGGGGGTCCAACCCGTTACTAGCATGGTGTACCTAATAAAGTGGCCAGTGAGTGTATATATATATATATATATATATATATATATATATATATATATATATATATATATATTGTAAGATGGCTACCAGACACATAGTTGATGGGTGGTATGTATCACAGCCGTGGCTGTCCTTTGTGATGTACACCTGGAGTATTGCTCTAGTGCACATAGTACTCAGAGGCTTGTTTGGTGCATCTGGAGCAGGCTTTACGGGCGGCCTGAGAGATGGGCGCGTCTTGCTGGGTGTGTGACATATTAATATAGTCTGTGTATTTGGAGGAAGAAGGCCTCCTGTGTGTTAGAGCCAGCCTGTGTGACCAGGAATGGCTGTAAAGAGACTTTGTCAAGAACAGCATACTTTGTTTTACCTGCACTGAAAGGCCATTTATTTTTCCTTTGCTTGTGGCTGGTTTATGAAGCACCAATAGACCAGCATGAGCATATAAATGGAAACACTTCCTGTGTTGCCTCATGACACACCCAAGTGAGTAGCAATCCCACAATTAGTGGCGAAGGCGAGCATCGATCCCGCTACCTCTTGCTTGGCGTGAGATAGGTAGCGGGATCGATTCTGAGAGGTATAATTTCATGTAAACAATTTGTCTCCTATCTGGCATGGGATTATAAAAGCCCCTTCAGAGTGCAGCTGTAACAGAACACAACCGCCCTTCAGTGTGCAGCAAGCTCAGCAGAGGGGCCAGGCCCCAAAGGCTGTGACAGATTTCACACCTTCACCAGCTCAGACCACGACAATGGCCAGCTTGCCATATTGAGTTCTGCTGAAACTGCAAACACCTGCTAGAACATTCCAGAAACATAATTCCATGAGGAGTTCTGGAGATACTATACGTCCAAGCCCTACATCGTGTATATTCCAGAGATCCCCAGAACATGGCGAATGCCCACCTGGCTCTCGACAAGTTCTAGCGCCCAGGAGTATAGAGATACATAGAATTGCTATTAGAAACCAGATAGCAAAACTGTGTTTGGTCTTAACGTGCAGCAGGGGCCCTGACCGCCTCCCTAAGACCATCTATTTTGGAATTATGGCCCTCTTAGGTTTTGGAGTCTTTAGCTCCTAGAGACAAGGGGAGAGGGATTTAGGTTCAGTCCACAGGGCAGGAGGGGAATGACCCAAATGGGTTAAATGCTCGTGATCAGCATGGCCCATTGCTTTTTCTCTGGGGACAAGTCAAGGAACAGAGGGGACCACAAGCCTTCCATGTGGTATCTCCTCCAAAGGCCAGGCCTTTCATCTACTGGTAACTGACCCATATATTCAGCTTATATCTTTAAAATCTGACCATTGTACATGGGTAGCCATCGTGTACATAGTGTATTGTCTAGTGTGCCCTTAAGGTGTTTAAATACATAATTTAACCTTGGGCTGGTATTTTATCTCGATTCACAGGTCTGTTTCTCGGCCTAAAGGGCCTTTTACACATAGCGATATCGCTAAAGCATCACTGATTTTGTGACGCAACAGCGATATCGCTAGCGATCTCTCTACATGTGACACCTCCGACTGGTCCCCCGCTGGATATCGCTGATCGCAAGAGAACGTCCTGGGCCGTTTTCTTCTCGCTGGAGTCCCGCTGGTGCCAAGCGACGCATGCACGCAGGCAGAAGACGTCAACATTGCTGCCGTCTGACAGGTAAATAATGACCGCCGAGCATCACTGCGTCGCTGGTGAGATCTGCCTGTTTGGCAGCGACCGGGTCGTATCATTGTCGGGATTGCTGGTGCATTGCTAAATGTAACGGGACCTTTACTTTCCATGCTATTGGGTCTGGTTTCAGGCCTGATATAATCCGATTAACGGCTTATATCTAACACAGAACTTGTGGCAGTCCTACTGGGCTGGTAGCACTCTGTTTCGCTGGTGCTAGTGAAAGGGGCTTCTCAGCCTGTCAGGATTGTGAACGAGTCTGGTGCCACATCAGTGGCAGCATGGGCCACATCCTCTCACTCCCTTTGCCCATGTGGACAGGGGGTTTCTATGTAAAATGTACCAAGGTGACCGGGGGGGAGGGGGTGCAGAACACACCATTGGCGATAGTGGGAAGACTGCATTAAGTGATGAGTCTGACGTAATTAGTCAGGCGGGTGGCAAGGTGTGGGTTCATCACATGTCGTGACAGCAGTGTGATTCTACATGATATCTCTGGTGCCATCTTTTACAGGTGTTGGCAGCTGTAGGATTCTATGTGCTTTCTCTGGTGTCATCTTTTACACCCACATTCTCCACCAATTGTGGGATTGCTACTCACTTGGGTGCGTCGTGAGGGAACACAGGAAGCTTTTCCAGGGAACACGTGTGACAGCTACAGAGATACTACATGTCCTGGGTGAAGGTGGCCATAAGTCAGTAAATAACGTCAGACAGCAGAGGATCTGGGGAAACATCTGATGCAAGCCCAGCTGCAGCAGCACCAACAACAACAGCAGGATATGAATAAACTGCTTATGCAATAGATCCACCAACAGCAGCACCACCACAGTCAAAAGCAGCAGCAGTTTGATCTACTAGCAAAACTCCGACTCCAAGATCGAATGATTATTTTTCTATCTGGAAGGCGGTAAGAGGAGCCCTGCAGAAAATGACTGAGGCTGACAACATAGAGGTCAAATACCTAGGATAAACAACTCTGGCAAAAATTAAGAGACCCCATCTGTGGACGTCGGGCCTTCAGACCATCCTCATGGAATCGGTTTCTAACCATTTGTGCAGACACATGCACATTTGTGGCCTGCTGGGGTCATCTTGCAGGGCTCTGGCAGCGCTCCTCTTGTTCTTCCTGCACAAAGGCGAAGGTAGCTGTCCTGCTGCTGGGTTGTTGCCCTCCTACGGCCCCCTCCACGTCTCCTGGTGTACTGGCCTGTCTCCTGGTAGCGCCTCCAGCCTCTGGACACTACGCTGACAGACGCAGCAAACCTTCTTGCCAGAGTTCGCATTGATGTGCCATCCTGGATGAGATGCACTACCTGAGCCACTTGTGTGGGTTGTAGAGTCCGTCTCATGCTATGACGAGTGTGAAAGCACAACCAACATTCAAAAGTGACCAAAACATCATCCAGAAACCATTGGTACTGAGATGTGGTCTGTGGTGACCATCTGCAGAACCACTCCTTTATTGAGGGTGTCTTGATAATAGCCAATAATTTACACCTGTTGTCTATTCCATTTGCAAAACAGCATGTGAAATTGATTGTCAGTGTTGCTTCCTAAAGGCCCCATCACACTAACGATATCACTAGCAATATCGCTGTAACGTCACTGGTTTTGTGATGCAGCAGCGATATTGCTAGCAATATCGCAATGTGTGATACCTCCGACCGGCTCCCCCGCTGATTGCGCGAGAACGGCCTGAGACGTTTCTCGTCGTCAGCTTCCTGCTGGGCTTCCTGTGGCGCCGAGTGGACGCGGGCGGGAGGACGTCAGGATCGCCTCGTCTGAGAGGTAAGTAGCGACCCCCTACCGTTGCTATGTCGCTGGTGAGATCTGCCTGTGTGGCAGCTCACTAGCGACCACTTAGCGATGCACCAGCGATCCATATCGTTGTCGGGATCGCTGGTGCATCGCTAAGTGTGACAGTACCTTAAGTGGACAGTTTGATTTCACAGAAGTTTGATTGACTTGGAGTTATATTCTGTTTAAGTGTTCCCTTTATTTTTTGAGCAGTGTATATGGGTCGCCCTCTCACACCCATGGCAGCGGGGTACTCGGTACCGGGCCGGTGTCAGGGAATGTGTCACAGCAGCGGTGACCCGGTCCGTGGCCCTGGGCGCCCAATATCAATGGCGGTGATGTTAATGGTGTTAAAGTTTATTTGGATAGTTCGTGACGCCACCCGTGGTATTTGGCAAGATGTTGAGCCAACGCTGCGTGCAGATCCGCTGGGACTGATGGTGTGGTGCAGCAAAGATGGTGTAGCTCCCCACAGGTGGAGCTGTAGTCCCAGGGCAGTGTAGGTGCAATGGATGAGGAGAGGCGCAGAATGGTATAGATGCTGGTACTCAGGTGTAACGGTGCGGAATAACTGGAGGACACCAGGGTGTGCGGTTCCAAGGCACTGTTTGCAGTTCACACACGCCCGCCTCCGTACTATGTTCTCCAGGTCAGGGCTCCAGCCAACCTCCAGGCCAGATAGGGTTCTCCCTTCCACACTCCGCCAACATGTACCTTTACTGAACGACTCCTCCAATGCGCCTTTAGGTGCAAAGCCCTCCAGTAATTAGTTACCCTGGAATGCCTCTAGGTGTTCCTAGTCTCTACTTGTATGACAGACAGCTGTAGCCTGCTTCGGGGACTCTACTTGTGGTGCTGAATTACCGTACTGACGGTGGTTCTGGTGTTGCATTCAAGCACTGAATGTGGTCCTGCAGCCGCATTTATTTACAGACCGTGGTTCTGGCGCCACATTCATGTACTGAAGGTGTTTCTGGTGCCGCATTCACGTACTGACGGTGATTCTGATCTTCAAGACACGTAGCAATCTAAAATGTGCTTCATCGCTGTGTTAAAACTTAAAAATACTCAAAACTTAAGAGATTTGAGGTTATGTGGAGGATTTGGTGAATTTCTGCTCCAAAAACTAAGTTTAGGTTAGCGTGTGTTCACACTGACCTCTGGAGCAAAAACTCTTGAAATCCTCAAAACTTGATTGTGGTGATGTATTAACGTACTGATGGTGGTTCTGGTGATGTATTGATGCAAGTATCCTTTTACATTTTTTTGCGGCCCCTGGGATTGGTTCAATATGGCAATGTGGCACTTAGACCAAAATATTTTGCGCACCCCTGACCTATAGAAACAGATTATTAAACGACCGGCTGTTGTTTAATTTTCCGCCTCATACAGTGCATATGGACCCATGTGTACAATTGTGGCCAGAGGTTTAGAGACGGACACATTTTGAAACAGCAAACTTTGTGAAAACCAATCTTTTTAGCTCTTTTTACTAGTGATGAGCGAGTATACTCATTACTCAAGATTTCCCGAGGATGCTCGGGTGATCTCCGAGTATTTGGATGTGCTCGGAGATTTAGTTTCTGTCACCGTAGCTGCATGATTTGCGGTTGCCAGCCAGCAGCCGCAAATCATGCAGCTACGGCAACAGAAACTAAGTCTCCGACCACATCTAAATACTCTTGAGATCACCCAAGCATGCTCGGGAAGCCTCGAGTAACGAGTATACTCGCTCATCACTACTTTTTCCATTTTTATTGACAAATACATCAAGTTGTTTTTTTTTTTAAAATCAGTAAACTTTTATTGAATTATAATAACAGCAAGAATCAGGATCATTATACATACAGCACATATACATGAATCTCCAAATATCATACAGGTTTTCCCGAAATGTCTAACAATAAGCAACTTTCCCCATCTCCAACTACACCCCACTGTCCTACTCCTGGTGTGTAATCCACCAAATAGGCTGTTTTTAGCCAAGTATTAATAGGTAGAAAACACTATCTTTTGCCAGCCCCTTGGATAAAACCATACCACGTCCAGTCCATTTACCCCATTGTTTACCAATCCGTTGCTCCCCATTTATCATAAATTTTTTTCATTAATATTGTGTGATTCAGACACCAAACAGTCTCATCTATTGAGGGAGGGCTATCGGCCAACCAGTACTAATCAATAAATTTCCTGGCTATCAGAATGTTTTAAATATGGCCAACTGAACTGGATTTGATCCTCCAACCTCCCCCACCATGCCCAAAACATAGGACTTCAGACTGCGTGGAACATCAAACTTGTAAAACTCCATAATCAGCTTCCCTACAGCTCAGCCTAATTAGAGCAGGCCCACAAAGACATCAAGTTTATGCAAAGACTCAATATTTACAGGGATGGTAATTATTTTTCAAGACTTCTGCACTCCATCCTGAAATGCTGAATTACCAGTTCCTGGGCCAAATCCTCACTGAGGACAAGCCATTCTTGTCTAATCAGTGCTTCTGTGTTGTTTGTTTGTCCACCCACTTTTTGAGGATTAACCACAGGTTCTCATTGGTATTGAGATCTGGGGAGTTTTCTAGCTGTGGCCCTAAAATTTCTATGTTTTGTTCACTGAGGCATTTAGTTATCACATTCACCTTGTGACGTTGCTCTATCATGCTAGGAAAAAGCATTGTTCATCACCACATTGCTACTGGATCGCTGGAAGAAATTGCTCTTAGAAGATGTTTAGTTACCATTCTTTTTTTCATGGCGGTGATCTCAGGCAAAATAGTGAGTTCACTCCATAGATGAAAAGCAGTCCCACATATGAATGGTCTCGGGATGCTTTACTGTTGGCATGACACAAGACTCATGGTATTCTATCACCTTTTCTTCTCCGATCAGTCATTGTTCCATATGTTCCAAATAGTCTGACACAGGCTTCGGAGAAATTTACTTCAACTCAGAGCTCTAGAGTCCAATCCCTGTACTTACTGCAAAGATATTTTCTCTAATGAAGCCGCCCCCCTCAACCTGCGACAATTCATGTGTGGGGATTGCATTACATCCAGTATCAAAACTTAGTCCGTAACTGCTCACCCTTCCAAAGGACAGCTCAGTCCTACTACATAGATGCATGCTCCATGAAAGGTTACACAGGCATTAGTGCGATGCCTTTTTATTAGTCTCAAAGATTAAGGTGACTATACTGACCATAGTGTGCAATCACAGGTCACATACCATTTTTCTACAGCAGTTTGGAGAATAGACAACTGATCATTATGGGTAATCTTCATGGGTTGGACAAAATAATGGAAACACCTAACGTTTTGACATCATAATCCTCGAACATATTATAAACATGCAAACCGTGACATATGGTAATGTTTTGTAGTTGATTATTTGTGTTATGTGATATGTGTATGTAAATTAACTTTTTGTTTTGCAGAATTGTAAGAAGATTGATGAGAATCTGATACCAATGGCATACCCCTCATATTTTCAAAGAGGCCAAATTGTCGGTGCTCATATGGCAGGCGCTAGTGTAACAGAAAGTGCCCGAATGCTTCGCGTGCCAAGAGGTACTGTCTCCAAAGTAATGACTGCGTTTGAAAGAGAAGGAAAAACGTCCGCAGCAAAGCACAGGTCCGGCCGAAAGTCGAAGTTGACTGAGAGAGACCATCAGACTCTAAAGCGAATTGTGAGAGAGGATCGCAAGATCACGGCTCCGAAAATCACTGCTGAGCTCAATGAACACCTACAGAACCCAGATTCCATGAAAAATGTTCGTCGGGAGCTGCACAAATCTGGATTCCACGGAAGAGCTGCAATTGGAAACCCGCTGCTCTCAATGACAAATTTTTCCAAGCGTTTAGAGTAGTGTAGAAACCTCCAGAATTGGTCCCTCGAGCAGTGGAAACATGTGATATTCTCAGACGAATTATCGTTTACCCTATTTCCGACATCCGGCCGAGTGTACGTTTGGAGACAGCCGAAAGAAGCATTCCATCCAGACTGCCTTCTCCCAACCGTAAAACATGGCGGAGGTTCTGTGATGATCTGCGGTGCTATTTCGTGGAGATCTGCCGGGCCAATGATATCCCTTCATGGAAGAATTAACATCCGCGATTATTTAGGCATTTTGGGCGACCAAGTGCATCCTATGGTTCAAGCACTGTTCCCGGAGGGGAACGCCATCTTTCAGGATAATAATGCACCAATTCTTAGAGCTAGAATCGTTAAAGCATGGCCCGAGCAACATTCTAATGAAGTTGAGCATCTCATCTGGCCCCCACAATCCCCAGACCTCAACATTATTGAGCATTTATGGCCGATTTTAGAGATTCAAGTTAGACGTCGATATCCGCCGCCATCGTCGCTCAAAGAACTGGAGGGTGTTTTAACTGAAGAATGGTCTACAATTCCTTTGGAAACAATTCACACCTTGTATGAATCCATACCTCAGATAATTGAGGCTGTAATCACTGCAAAAGGTGGCCCTACACCATATTAAACTAACTTTTGTTGGTTTCCAGGTGTTTCCATTATTTTGTCCAACCCCTGTATTATCATTTGACATCTTCAGATTAGGCCCACAGTTCACTGTCTATCAATGTGACTCCAAGAAGGTAAAAAAAAAAAAAAAAAAAAAAAATGTGCACACAATCAGCCCAAGTCATTAAATATCCCTTTACACAGATCAAACAGCGGCACGATATGACCGCGGATCAGTAAACAGTTACTGATCGGCAGTTGTTTGAATACCTGGTCGAACAGGCAGACCAGAGTAAACGATACACTATACTAGATTCTTTATACGGAAAGATAATCGTGAAACGGGCGTTTTTAACAACATTCATTAATGATAATTTTGAAGCAAGTTCCTCTTAAGACAGGTGTTGAATACTCCTCAACTGGCTAGAATACTACATGCCGTGCTTATTTTGGTGTGGAAACGCCAAAAGTTTCAACATTTTTGTGCAAATTTCGAGTTGTGTACAACTTTTGTGACCTTTCAAAGGTAAAAATACTTTGATGAATTGGGAACTCTGTCTTTACAATCTAGCTATGGAAGTACCCATCTGGTAGATTAGCCTCAGCTACATCAGCACTCGTGTAAGATGGCGCTCAACCTGAAAAGTTAAAGCATATCATGGAAAGCGACAGTCACAGCACATGCATGGAGAGCCCAACACACAGCCACGACACATGCAGTTCCGATGCCGATCAGCTGTTCAGCCGGAGGGATCCAGGAAGCCGGGTTACCGCTCTAGCTTATGCGGCAAGCGCTATAGCCTGCGAAATAAGCGGGGAACCGAAGATATTCGCTCAACTTTATCCGTGTGCTGTCTGTGATTAATATCGCAAAGTATAAGTGAAGCTTTGAAATTTATCAATACTGAAAAATCACTGAAGGTTAAAATTGACTCTAACCAAACGCTGATGACACTTGGACTGTTCTTATGTGTACGTGATCAATCATGATCACACGTCTGAATAGAACCTTATAAATACTACAGCACTGCTGCCACAAGCAATAAAGAAGCAATGGTGCATGAAGGAAAAGGAAGACTACTACTACTACTGCAATTATGAGAAACTGGGTCTGAGCAGAAAAAGTTTCATTGTGCATTCTGTGCATATATGGGTGTGACCGCCCTGTTTCTGAGTTGGAAAATCCATTCTGTCTGGTCTATACTATTACTGGTGGTTCAGTCCCTCTGTCCTTGTTCACATTTAAGTCACTTGACAAGTGGAAAGGTTTTAAATACAAGAGTTAGGACTGTCCCACAAGGGTTGCCTTGACTTGGGATGGCTTCTACATTATTTTGATCAAAATTATGCTAACTAAATACCCTTATTATTACTACCTTCATGCAATTTTTGAAATATATTTTTTACTTTTTTATTCCAGGATATTTGTTTTGTGTTGTTTTTGGTTTACTACTGCAATTATATTTGAATAAATTAATGGCTGAAGTCTAAAGGGACCTTTACACATAGCGATATCGCTAAAGCGTCACAGATTTTGTGACGCAGCAGCGATATCGCTATGTGTGATATTTACCTCCGACCGACTCCCCCGCTGATTATCGCTGATCGCGCGAGATCGTGCAGCTCCTTTGCTCATCGGCAGCTTCCTGCTGGCGCCGACGAGCGACGCGTGGACGAGTGCGGGAGGACGTCAGGATCGCCGCGTCTGAAAGGTAAGTAACAACCGCTGCTGTGCCGCTATATCACTGTGAGATCTGCCTGTGTGACAGCTCACTAGCGACCATTTAGTGATGCACCAGCAATCCTGACCGGGTCGTATCGTGGTCGGGATCGCTGGTGCATCGCTAATTGTAAAGGGGCCTTTATTCAAGGGTCACTGGGTTTTTTTTATGTCCACTCATCAGTTTGCAGGTACAGTTTTAATCCCTAGGGCAGTGAAAATCTGACAGAACAGTCTGTTTTTGCTCACCGACTCATTCACTTGATTGGGTGAGGTGTGCCTGAAAATTGGTCCACTGCAAGCAAAAACAATGCAATAAGACCCTGAGAAAGTAATTCAGTTTAAGTAAATTGATGATTAACACGGACGTGACTAACCCCTTAATGAAAATCTGTCAGCAGGTTTTGGCTACCTAATCTGAGAGCAGCATAATGTAGGAAGCAGGGCTGTGGAGTCGGTAAGCCAAACCTGCGACTCCGACTCCTCAATTTCCCTTACACCGACTCCGACACATATTGCTTATATTTAATTGAAAAATTTATTGTAGTACAATGTGAACCTCAGACATTTAATCATTTTTATGATCCAATAATCAAGATATTTAGATAGAACAGAATATATATTGGTGTACTACCCGGTTTTCATTCTTTTTGGTACAGATACGATATGGATAGACAGATATGGATAAATGGATATATAGATAGAGCAGATTTCTAATCTGCTTTTGCTATTGAAAACATTATCTATGAGCTCAAAAACCTTTCAGGTGATGCAGTTTTTTTAAAAAGATGATCAGCTTTTGCAGCTGAAAAACGTATCCTCAAAAAACACAGGAAAAATGCTGTGTGTGAATGTAGCCTTAGATCAGGAATAGAACAGCCATTTATAGGACATTTCATAACTTTCCCAAACTCCTATGAAAAAATATTCAGCACATCCTGCATTGAATTACTGTACCCAATTTATTATATATTTTAGGAGTCGGAGTCGGTCCATTTTATACCGACTCCAACTCCGACTCCACCAAAATGAGCACCGACTCCGACTCCACGACTCCGACTCCACAGCCCTGGTAGGAAGAGACCAAGTCCAACGATGTATCACTTAGTTTACTGGGTGCAGCGGTTCTGACACAGAGATTTTAGATTTAACATGAAGCAGAACTGAGGCAGCTAAACCCACACACATCACAGTTTTTATGTACACTGTATATAGACAGTGAGCTTCTCATCAGAGGCGGAAGAGTGGTTGGGCCAGAACCCACTGTGCGCTCTGGTCAGTGATAATCTCCTGCTGATAAAACACTCATTGTATTGAAACAACAGCACACAGCCTAATAAGTGACAAGTTTAAAATCAGTATCTCAGCTCTTACCTGAATCTATTCTCAGATTACAACACAAAAATCTGCTGACGGATTCCCTTTAAGGGTATAAGTACACTGAATTATTTGGACACTTTTTACTTCATACGTTGAGTGTTTTCAATATTTCTTTTCCAGTTTCGGCAGAACCTCTTAGAATCCATTCCAAGGTTGACAAAGTCACAGTGAGGAAATAAAAGATTCAAAATCCCCCCCCCCCCCCCCCAAAAAAAAAAAAAATTTATGGCTGTGTTTTTTTTTTCTCCATCAAAAGCTCTGTGCGACAAAGGTATGTGAATATGTAGATTTTTTTTTTGTGGTGGTCAAAAACATAGCTGGAGCTGAGGGTCATTAGCATATAGCATTCAATGCTCTTGCATTTGATGCTATACACTAGTTTGACTCTGGCCTTAGGCCTCTTTCACACTTCAGTTTTTTACAATCAGTCACAATCCGCCAGGTTTTTAAAAAAACAGATCCTCAATTTTTTTTTGAGGATCCGTTTTTTTTCCCCATTGACTTGCATTAATGGCCGATTTTGACGGATTGCTGTCCGTTGCATCCGTTTTTTTTGAGGATCCGCCAAAAGTTGCTGTCCGTCACCATCCTCAAAGATTTCCAAACGGAGCTTGTAACGTTTTTTTCTCTGGCGGATCCTCCAGACACTCATTTAACCCGAAATTCTTTCTGGGTGCCCTCATTTTCAGGATCCGTCTGAAAACGGATCCTGTGCCATCCGTTCACATCAGTTCAAAATGGATCCGCTTGTCTAACTTTTTGGCGGATTTGAACTGATGCAAAAAATTGAAGTGTGAAAGAGGCCTTACACGTGTTGTGCTGGAACGGTTTTTCATCCATTACGGATGATATCCCCCTTATTTGGTCCTTGGTCTCCCCCTGTTGAGTCAGAGATGAAACGAGTCATCAGCACCATAGGGCAAATTTTCATTGATCCCTGTAATTTCATGTGGGGAAATGTGTGGCCTTGTTGTAACAATGGCCCCCACCCCCTTTCCTTCACCAGGTGAATAGGATTTATCCTGATCCATCCGGTACTAGGACAACACCGAACCACGGTGAGATCATTATCTGGGTTACACTGCTTATTACATTTCTTTCACAATATACTGGCTTCCTTTATCCTTACCAGTGCTGGCCATTTGTATACCTTATCTGCGTGTCAGTATGTTTTTTATCTTCACTAGCTCGTCGGCCTTTAATTTTTATAATAATGAAAAGTTATATTTTAATCGTACACTCTACCTCACTGCTAATATTGTATATTGCTACCTGATTTGTCGTACACAACCAAACTATTACTGGATTTTTTTCTTCATGAAAAGCTCTGTGCAACATAAGGGTATATGGAGATTTTTTTTTTTGTGGTGGTCAAAAAGTGTTTTGTTTTTTTTTTAACGAAAACGATATCTGGATACATGCCATCTTCGTGAAGTTTTTCTTATCTCCTGAAGGTATTTCAAAGACATTTTGAAGCGTTTTGCGAGTTTTTTTCCTCAGTCGATTTTTTGCAGCCTTTTGATTGGACTGCACCTAGTTTACAGTGTTTTTCTTCAGCAGAGCCTTCAATGAAGTAGTGTGCACCTTCTTTTCTGACACCAGGTGTTTATCAAAGCCATAAATGAAAAAGAACACTCCAAAGACTGAACATGTCACCGACAAAGCAGTTTTACAATAGAAATAGCAAGAGTCGTTCTAACATTTTAAAGTGATTTTTAGGGCTTTTAGAGCGGACCCGCTGCCAATACCACCTCAGTAACCTCCGTGTGCAAGGACTTTGATGCCACATACACACATTCAGTATTTGGTGAGTTTTTTTACCTCAGTATTTGTAAGCCAAGATGAGGAGCGGAATAATCAGAGGAAAAGTATACTAGAAACACGTCACTAAATCTGTATTTATCACCCACTCCTGGTTTTGGCTCACAAATACTGAGGTAAAATACTGACCGATCACTGAATATGTTTGAACGTCACCTAAGGCCATGTTCACACGTTGTGTTTTTGCTGCTTTTTTATGCAAATTAAAAGCTGCGTTTTACAGTACCAGCAAAAAGCAATGAGATATCAGAAATCTGATACACACTTTTTTTCCTGACTGAGTGACGTGCGTCACTTAGAAACCCGATGTGTACCTTAGTTACCAGCTCCCTGCATCAGCGCGCTGGTAACTAAGGTACATAGAGGGTTTCTAAGCAAAGCGCTTAGAAACCCTGTGTTCACCTTAGTTACCAGCTGATCGCTGGTCTCCCGCAGCGATGCGTGCTGGCCAGCGGGAGACCGGCGACCAAAAAAATGTCCAGGGCTTTCCTACAGCGATCAGCGATACCGGCAGGGGGGCCGGTCGCTGATCGCTGTCACACACAGCGATCTCGCTGGTGAGATCGCTGTTACGTCACAAAACTTGTGACTCAGCAGCGATCTCGCTAGCGAGATCACTATGTGTGACGGGGCCCTAAGAATGGTGTAAAACGCCAAAAGTCACAACATTTTTGAGTAGCCTTGCATAGCTCAAAAATTGTGCAGCTGTTCAAAGCTTTGTATTACAAATTGGAAAAGCTTTGATAAATAGGGACCTTTGATATTCTACATTACACTGATATTCACATGAATAGAAGTTGTACAGAATGCAAACTGTTCTCTAAGAAGTCATTTGTACCGTGTGCAATGCTGTGATTATGCTGTCACACTTGTAAGCACTAAATGCGACGATTGCAGCATTGGCAGCTGTGGCCTTAAATAAAGCTCAGAGAGGAATATAGAGAACAGAGATAGGGAGAGTTGAGGCACAGAAATAACCTGAATGTGTGAGAGATTGGAGTATATTCAGACAATGAAGTGCAGTTGAAAAAAAAAATGCATCAAAGAAAAACCGTCACGTTTTAAATGTAAAATTAATGTTTCACTCGCAGAAAAACTCAACCATTGAAAACTGCAGGAAACTGTAGCAAAACATGCAGTGTGTTTTCTGCTTCAATCACAACTCAGCGTGTGAATGTAAAGGTGCAATTATCCAAGGCCTCTCTCACACGTCCATGTTTTTCAGTATATGTGCTATTCCTTTCATGGATGCCACACATACCCATGATAACCTGTGGCACTACATACACGCCTGTGTTTTTGCACAGACTGTATATTTGTGCACCACACACGGACACACCAGGGCCGTGGAGTCGGTAAACCAAACCTCCATATCCTCCAGGTTTGTGTGTGCCCCGGGCGACAGAATCTCAGTGGGCCCCTTTAACATATCCCACGATTCATGATGCACAGATATGGCAGAGAAATTTAGGTATACTACAAAGTCAAAGATTTCACTTACTTTTGACATTACATGCGTGATACTGATTGTAAATTCTACAATAGCGCAGAAACTGGTGAATCATCGCAGCGTACAGTGCGTCCTCTGGGAGGGAAAGTGGGTGGGATCAAACGTCTCCAGTCAGAGTGACTGCAGACTTTTCATTTTAGACCGGACAGTATAGTCCATCACATAGTCCTCCATACAGAATCATGGGCGCCACATAGAAATCCATGCAGTATTATGGGCACCCCATAGTCCTCCATACAGTATTATGAGCACCCCATAGTCCTCCATACAGTATTATGGGCACCCCATAGTCCTCCATACAGTATTATGGGCACCCCATAGTCCTCCATACAGTATTATGGGCACCCCACAGTCCTCCATACAGTATTATGGGCACCCCACAGTCCTCCATACAGTATTATGGGCACCACACAGTCCTCCATACAGTATTATGGGCACCACACAGTACTCAATACAGTATTATGAGCGCCACATAGTCCTTCATACAGTATTATGGGCACCACATAGAGCTCCATACAGTATACTTAATGGAGCCCTATGTGGTGCCCATAATAATGAGCGCAATATATGGCTCCATTCAGAATAATGGGTCCCGTATAATGTTCCATACAGAATAATGGACTCAATATAATGCTCCACACAAAACGGACCCCATAAAATGCTTCATACAGAATAATGGATCTAATATAATGCTCCATACATAATAATGCACCATATATTGCCCCATACAGAATGATGGACCCCAAATAATGCTTCTTACAGAATTATGGAGAGCAAATAATGCTCCATACAGAATGATATACCTGATACAATGCTTCATATAGAATAATGGACCCCATAAAATGCTCCATGTAGAATAATGGGCTCCATACAATGCTCCAGACAGAATGTGCCCCATATAATGCTCCATACATAAAAAAAATAATCAAATACTCACCTCTCCTTGTTCCGTGCAGGCTACAGCTCCCATCTCCTTAACATCTTTTGAACTTCTGCACTGCTCAGCGCAGAGGGTGCACTGTAGTGACGTTGTCGAATCATCTGCCCTGAGACATCACAGAGTCAGAAGAAGCAGAACAGAACGGAGCTGCACAGGAGCAGAGAGAGGTAGGTATTTCAAACACCAAGCAAAGAAACATAAGGATGGCACTCACCGTTCATAATATCCACCTTTATTGCACATATAAAATCTTCGGCAGGGAAGCAATGTGCATGGTAAGAGGACGGCTGTTTCGCGCAGCTGCGCTTCCAAGGGTCCTACGTGTGTATGCAATAAAGGTGGATTTTATAAACAGCGAGTGCCATCCTTATTTTTCTTTGCTTGGATTCTGAAATTGACTGTTTTAGGGATAGAGCACCCGTGTTTTATTGTGAGGAATCAATTGGCGATATAACTGTGCCGATGATTTGCTTCTTTCTTTGGACGTATTTCAAACAGTTCAAAGCACTGGAACTGGCTGTTTTTGGCAGAGCATCGTTCAATGTGAACAGGACCTCTGCTGCCAAAAACAAGGCAACTTATATGCACTGAGCGATCCATTGGATTGTTCTGTGCAGATCTAAAGCGCTGTCTGCAGTAACCCCTTCACGCCGCAGCCCTTTTTCATTTTTGCATTTCTGTTTTTCGATCCCCTTTTTCCCCAGAGCCACAACTTTTTTTTTATTTTTCCATCAATATTGGCACATGGTGGGCTTGTTTTTTGCAGGACGTGTTGTATTTATGAATGACACCATTGGGTTTACCATATCATGTACTGGAAAACAGGAAAAAAAAAATACCAAGTGAGGTGAAATTGCAAAAAAAAAAAAGTGCAATTCCAACAACTGTTTTTTTTTTTTTACCATATGCTAAAACTGACCTGCCATTATGATTCTCCAGGTCATTATGAGTTCGTAGATACCAAACATGTCTAGGTTCTTTTTTTATTTAGATGAAGAAAAAAATACAGAGTTTAAAAAAAAAAACAAACATCCCCAACGTTTTCCGAGACCTGTAGTGTCTCCATTTTTCGTGATCTGTGGCTGGGTGAGGGCTTATTTTTTGCGGGCCAAGATGACATATGCAATGATACCATTCTGGTGTGAATACAATCTTTTGATCGTCCGGTATTGCATTTTAATTCAATATTGCGGAGACCAAAAAACGTAAATCTGAAGTTTTTAATTTTTTTTTATCACTACGCCGTTTACCCATCAGATTCTTTTTTATCTTGATAGAGCGGGAGATTCTGAAAGCAGTGATACCAAATATGTGTATATTTTTATTTTTTCTTTATCGTTTTATTTTGAATGAGGCAAATTGGAGTGATTTAAACGTTTATATTTTTATTTTTTAATATTTTTAAAACTTTTTTTACTTTTCACTTGCTTCTATAGTTTCCATGGGAGACTAAAAGCTGCGATAATCTGATCGCCTCACTTTCTATAAGCACGGACTGCTGAGCGGCGTTCATAGCAATACAGCAATGACAACCACAGGGGTCTGCTGCAGACCCCGGGTTGTCATACCAACCCATCCACGACCCGTGGTCATGTGACTAGAGCACCGATGGACAGAATTTAGTGACGTTCTTCCTGCGCGATCATATTAAATGCTGCTGTGAAAGATTTGACAGCGGCATTTAACAAGTTAACATTCGCAGGTGGATCGCATGTCAGCTGTTCAAAAGAGCATGTGACCTGTGGAAGCACACTGTGTGTGCGAAACGACCGTTGTTACTCTTAAATTTAGCTCCCGTTCTCCTGTCAAGGATTTCCCAATAAAGTCTTGAAAGTTTCACCCGGTGAGTGCCATTCAATTCTTTTTTTGCTGGTTATATTCATGGACTTTGCAGTTTCATGTTAATGAGCACCTGCGGGTTGTTTGGGATATATAGCCGGCTGCGGCTCCTGCAAACTATTTTACCGGTGTGAGCTAGGCAGCGGTGCCGTCCAGCTGCTTTCCTTTGGACTAATCAGGTCAGTTTTAGCATTTAGTAAACCTAGCAAAAAAGCCAAACAAAAAACAAGTGTGGGATTGCACTTTTTTTTTTGCAATTTCACTGCACTTGTAATTTTTTTCCAGTTTTCGAGTACACAACATGGTAAATCCACAGGTGTCGTTGAAAAGAACAACTCATCCCACAAAAAAATAAGCTCTCACATGGCCATATTGATGGAAAAATAAAAAAGTTATGGCTCTGGGAAGAAGGGAAGCGAAAAACAAAAATGTAAAACCGAAAAAAGCTCTGGGGGTCAGTTAAGGCGTTAAACAACCACACAA
Organism: Dendrobates tinctorius; assembly: GCF_039654945.1. NCBI lineage: Eukaryota > Metazoa > Chordata > Amphibia > Anura > Dendrobatidae > Dendrobates > Dendrobates tinctorius. Next base: position 67,672,852 of record NW_027361690.1, on the reverse strand, counting down.
CAGATTTCATCAATCAAGGTAGCATTTTAATCAGTATAACGGCGCCGACCTGACACTGTGTATAGGTTTCTGTGCACAACCCTACTGACAGGTTCAATTTCAAGGAAATGTGTTGTCATTTTGATTTTTGCATTATTATTAATTCTATAATTTATTTTAAAAACAATATAAAATGTCGTGTTTACACATTTATTAATATTTTCTACAGCCGCTGGGACCTGACATTTTCAAGTGTGTTAAGTGTCTAAGCACGACATTTAAAGCAAATATGGCAGCCCCAGGCAATAGGCAAGTGTCCAACTGCATCTCCTACACCAGGGTTCCTCAACTCCAGTCCTCAAGGCCCACCAACAGGTCATGTTTTCAGGATTTCCCTTGCATTGTACAGGTGCAATTATCACCTGGGCAATACTAAGGAAATCCTGAAAACATGACCTGTTGGTGGGCCTTGAGGACTGGAGTTGGGGAACCCTGTCCTACACTATGGCTGCCTCAGCTGTGAACTGGCCACACCTGCTAGGTTGTCTATTCCACAGCTGTAGGGAGATCCAGGAGCCATTTCATAGCAGCCCAGGATGCTCTGAGCTACTATTTCCTATGGTCATCGCTCACTGTTCAACTTAGAGAGGTGGACAACAGGTACCGGGCATTGGTGGAGAGCAAAGAAGACAGGGTGGAGAACTATGAGCACAGGTCAGCATCATGACATTGTACTACTAATACATGGCTACCTAGCTGTTCTCATCAGTGGAAGAATTCACTGCCACATCCCGCTCTCAGGAGAGCATGACTGCAGAGATGGCTTATATCAATGAAAACAGATCGGTATCCTTGTATCAGCCACTCAATGTCGAGCTACCGACCTGTGCTCACCGCTGCTGTCACCAGAGTGTAAGAGCACAGCAGTGTAGTCATGCCACAGCTGGACACTGACTCGGCTCTAGTCAATCAGTGTAAAGACTCAATCAGATGTCCCTGCATTAAAGACACCCTCACTGAACAGAGCCACGTGTCTAAGTTCATCATATGTAATGCAGTATATCTAAGCCCATCAAGCATGATGCAGTCCACCGAGCCATGTATCCAAGCCAGTCATGTGTAATGCAGTCCACAGAACCATGTATCTAAGCCCATCATGTACGACGCAATCCACCAATCCATGTATTTAATTAAGCCAGTCATGATGCAGATTGCTCATGCTTCCTCACAATTTGGTTTCTCAAGTCCTCAGACAGTTCTTTGGTCTTCTTTCTTTTCTCCATGCTCAATGTGGTACACACAAGGACACAGGACAGAGGTTGAGTCAACTTTAATCCATGTCAACTGGCTGCAAGTGTGATTTAGTTATTGCCAACACCTGTTAGGTGCCACAGGTAAGTTACAGGTGCTGTTAATTACACAAATTAGAGAAGCATCACATGATTTTTCGAACAGTGCCAATACTTTTGTCCACCCTCTTTTTTATGTTTGGTGTGGAATTATATCCAATTTGGCTTTAGGACAATTCTTTTTGTGTTTTTCATTTAAGACAAATTAATGAAGATAATAATAAAGAATTTGTGTTTGCAATCATTTTCAGGAAGAAACTGAGTATTATCTGACAGAATTGCAGGGGTGTCAATACTTTTGGCCACAACTGTACCTAAGCCCGTCATGCGAGATGCAGTCTGCTGACCAGTGTATCCCAAGCCCATCATGCACAATACAGTCCACTGAAACCATGTATCTAAGCCTGTCATATGGGATGCATTTCACTGAGCCATGTATTCAAGACCATGAAGTAATAAAAATAAACTAGGCACTCAAATTAAAGATGATTTTTTTTTTTTTTTTACTGTTAATGTAGTCAAGGCAAAAAGTTTCGGCCACATTTGGCCTTTATCAATTACAAACTATACAGGAGTGTCAGGGATTCCTGGGAATCCTGTGGAGATTTAGTGAGGCATGTCTCGGTATGGTCACTTTCACAAGAGTATGGGGCTTCAAGCTGACAAGCAGCGGACGCTGTGTCTTTCTCCAGGCACGTGCACACATCCAGGTCCCCTGGCTTATTTACCATTGGGGATTTTCCTCTTTTACTCTTGTGAAAGTGACCATACCGAGACGTGCCTCACTAAATATCCACAGGATTCCCACGAATCCCTGACACTCCTGTATAGTTTGTAATTGTTAAAGGCCAAATGCGGCCAAAACGTTTTGCCTTAACTACATTAAAAAGTAAAAAAAATTCATCTTTAAGTTGAGTGCCTAGTTTATTATTACTTCATGGTCTGGGATCCTACTACGGCACCTTCCTTAGTAGTGCACACGGTTCTCTACTAATATGTATACAAGACCGTCATGTGTGATGCAGTCTCCTGAGCCATGAATCTAAGCCAGTCATGTGTGATGCAGTCCATTCTGCCGTGTATCTAAGCTTGCAATGAGTGATGCAGACAACTGAGCAGTGATGTAATTGATTACATTTGCAAAATCACTTGTATAGAGTGAGATGGCGCACGTCTAGTCGGAATGTGTATATTGCGTACTTGCAGTCACATGACCCACCAATGTAGCCGTGGGCACCAGACATTCCTCACAGTGCGTGATGTGAGGAGTCAAAGTCTGTATTCCACTAGACTGATTGCAGTCAGAATCGTAGAGTTGGAAGGGACCTCCTGGGCCATCTGGTCCACCCCCCTGCTCAAAGCAGGATGCGCTCAATCATCCCAGACAGATGTCTGTCCAGCCACTGTTTGAAGACTTCTATTGAAGCACTCACCACCTCTCGTGGCAGCCTGTTCAACTCATGGATCACTGTCAAAAAGTTTCTTCTAATATCTAATCTGTGTCTCCTCCCATTCAGTTTCATCCCATTGCTTCTAGTCTTTCCTTGTGCAAATGAGAATAAAGATGATCCTTCTACAATGTGACAGCCCTTGAGATATTTGTAGAAAGCTATTAAGTCTCCTCTCAGTCTTCTCTTCTGCAAGCTAAACATTCCCAAATCATGCAACCTTTCCTCATAAGACAGGGTTTGCAGACTGGTCACCATTCTGGTTGCTCTTCTCTTAACTTGCTCCAGTTTGTTGATGTCTTTTTTAAAATGTGGTGCCCAAAACTGGACACAGTATTCCAGATGAGGTCTGACCAAAGAGGAGTAGAGAGCATATAGACCCTGGATAACCAGTTTAAGAGTATGTGCACACATTAAGTACTTGGTGCAGAAATTTGGGCATCTATTGGCAGGAAAAATGAAGAGTAAAATATGCAAGTTTTTGATGGGATTTTTCCATGTGTTTTTGGTGCAGATTGTTCCCACTCAGGAGTGAAATCTGCAGCAAAAACGGTGAAAGAATTGACATGCTACAGATGTTAAGCTGTACCAAATCTGCAAGTGAAAAGCAAAACGTTTGCATGAGACTTCAGGGTCCTCATTCACTTTGCTGGCATCAGGAAATCTTCATGTTTTATGACAAATCTGCAACAAGTGCACAGGTCCTCATAGGAGAGATTATTAAATTAAAATAAAAAATTAAGGAATGTATGTAAGTTTGTAAGCTGTATTTGAGCTTCCAAGACAAGTGATGGTCAGATTCCACAAAATATTTAGTTTATTACTGCAGTAAGTTTTACCCTTAAGCACTTCATAAATACAAGGCACACGGGTCAGAGACTGAAGAAAAGTGCACAGCCTCTGTATACCGTCATCACTGTCTGTATGCTTACCTGTACCTATATCAGAGGGCAGTAGAGGGTTCAAGCACCTCAATGAAAACTTCAAAGCCCCTAAGGGCAGAAGTTCCATAGAAAAACAAAACTGACCAGGAAACCTAAACACATATTGTTTAGTGATGTTTTGGTGCTTCATGTAGATGTTCCCCTCACCCAGGAATTTAATTGCAAGATTAAAACAAAAATTCTACTATGTAAATCTGAGGGTATGTGCACACGTAGTTTTTAGGTTGTGCGGATTTTGTTGAAAAATCCGCAGGACAAAAGTCCTGCGGTTTATCTGCGGATTAGGCTGGGGTTTATCACTTTATAATGGATAGGTGTGAAACCTCAGCGAAATCCGCACAAAGAATTGACATGCTGCGGATTGTAACCCGCAGCAAAACTGCATGGAAAAATCCACAGCATGTGCACAGCGTTTTTTTATTTCCATAGGAAATAAAGGTACTGTACAACGCAGCAGAATCCGCAGTGTGTGCACATACCATTAGGATGTGTGCACACGCTGCGGTTCCGCAGTGGATTTGGCAGCTGCGGGTCCGCAGCAGTTTTTGCTGCGGTGTACAGTACCATTATTCCCTATGGGAATAAAAAAAACGCAGTGCAGACGGTGCGGATTTTTCCTCGCGGTTTTGAAACCGCAGAAAGAATTGACATGTCGGTTCTTTCTGCGGATTCCGCTGTGGTTTGCCACCTCTTCCATTGTGGAGATGAAAAACCGCAGAGCAATCCGCAGGTCTTTTGACCTGCAGATTTACCTGCGATTTTACAAAATCCGCGCGGCCAAATCCGAACCCCAATCTGCAGCGTGTGCACGTAGCCTTAGAGTATGTGCACACCACGTATTTTTCAGGTGGATTCCCTCTGTAAACCCGCCCAAAATGTGATTGCAAAACGCTCAAAAGAATTAACATATGCAGTATTTCTAAGTGTAAATGACTTGTGCATCCGAAAACCTCCAAAAGGAACCTGAAGCCTCCTGCAGTAACCCTCACTCCTCCACACCGCTGCACGACCAGCTCTACCCTCACCTACTGTATCCTCATCTATCCCCTGTTGACTGTGAGCCCTTGCGGGCTGGGTCCTCTCTCCTCCTGTACCAGTTGGTGACTTGTATTTTTTAAGATTATTGTACTCATTTTTATTATGTATACCCCTTTTCAGATGTAAATAAATGGCGCTGTAATAATAAAGAGTAATAAACTGGAAATTACACCAAGCAGATACAGAAAGTGAGCGGTTATTCTTTAGGCATCTTCCTTCTGCCCATACAACTTTTTGAGTTTTCTTAAATGATGAATGGAGAAAACAAAAAGGGCCAGATACTGCAAGCAAAGCGGAAAAAAGAAAAAAAAAAAAACCAAAAAAAAAAAAAACTGGAAAACCGCTAGTAAAAATGCCAGCAATAAAAAAAACTATAAACCAGCAATCAAGAAACAACAAAAAAGTAAAAAAAAAAAAAAAAAAAAAAAAAAAAAGCTTCTAGACAAAAAACACTGATGTGTTCTGAGGAGTCTTCTCCTCTTGGAATACTGTGGGTTTGCACAAACTGTGTGTGCCCGCTCACACTGTGGGTGATGTGCGCTGGTCACCTACTGACAGAGCCAGGCTGCAAATGCTGCATCTCGTGTATCACAAATGACATCTGGTTTTTCTGCGCTTCCCCTAACCCCAGTGCTAGAGAGACTCAGAAATAATTGGTTAAGTTTTCTAATTTGTGCTTTCAGAAGGTAAAGTGCTGAAAAAAAAAAAAAAAAAAAAAACAAACAGAACAAAAAACAAGTCCGTGGGAAACAAAAATGGAATTGCACACAAAGTGAGGGGATAGTTCAGTTCAAGAGTTAAAGTGAGTGAATAGAAAGGGGTCAATGGGTTAATTTGCACAGGGAGAAGGCGTTCTTGGAAACGGAAGTTATGTCACACAGGAAATAAAGCAATTAATAGCAGCCAGTTAGTATGAACGCTGAGCCTGGTTAACAGCGGGAAGGGTTAACAAGCATGGATAAGTTATGGTTAATGAAAAAAAAATCTCTAAGTAAAATAGGTCATGAAAGTTAGATTCGGAATAATAATAATACCACCTTGTGTATAATAACATAAGCACCACGTGTGCACTTGTCCCTGCGGTACATGTATGTGATACTGCTGCTGCCAGCGGCAGCGCCCACTGAGCACAGGCTGCCTCCAGCTGGCTGTCTGAGCTGGGAGTGGCAGGCACAGCTGACATCACACGGAGGGCAGGCCGCCTGCACTGCTGACGCCACCGTTACCAGGAGGCCCAGGAACCAATCACAGCAGCAGCAGACACAAAATGGCCTTTGAACTCCTAGAAAGCAACTTCCTCCTCCTGCGTGTGGAGAGCACAGTGCATCACAGAATGGCAGCCCGGTGCTGCAGCACAAAGGAAAAGCCATTTTGTGACTGAAATAGAAATTCATAAAACACCGAAAGTAGCCGCTTTCCTGCCCAAATCTTCATGGCATTCTTACATATGTCCCCTAGTAACAATGCCCCTTCACAATCGTCTGTTTCTCTCCTCATACATCACAGAAAACACATGTTTTTAATGAAAACTGCTACAGCTTCATCTGAGGCATTTCTCTAAAATGGCTGCCAGTCACAAAATGTACGCCAAGGACAGAGGAGGGCGAGGGCTCTGACTGCAGGAAAGCCCAGCGTTTTATGTGTAGGCTACACGGCAGCACATTACCTCAGACACGTCCCGTACACGTATGACAGAATATTTCAGGGGTTTTACACAGCTGCCCATAGAGACAGTGTATAAAAATGTGTATATATCATTAGGGGAACTGTAGCATAACAAGAAGCACGGCTGCACAGCTAGTCACTGTGTGCTTCATATAATGGCGGCACCATATACCGGTATTCAGCCATAACACACCACTACCACATAATAATCTCTCTATAATAGCAGTATAACAACAATATTCAGCCATAGTACACCAAGAACATACTAATCTCTCTATGATAGTGGTATAATACGATTTAGCTATATTACACCAGTACCAAATACTAATATCCCCATAATAGCAGTATAACCCTATTTAGCCATATTACGTCAATAACATACTGATTTTGCTATTCTATACAATATTCAACCATACAACAATATCACACATGTAACATGTATTAACACGTACAATCTAACGCATACATATTAACATTACACGTACACGTGTAACAATTATCAGCATTACTTCATCAGTAACATCAATATCTCTATAATAGCAGTATAATATATCAATATATAGCATTATCACACATCGCACTGATCTCTAAAATAGCAGTACAATATTCACTGTTGGCCACATTCACATGTTCAGTATTTGGTCAGTTTTTTACCTCAGTATTTGTAAGTCCAAACCAGGAGAGGAACAATCATAGGAAAAGTATACTAGAAACACGTCACCACTCCTGGTCTTAGCTTACAGATACTGAGGTAAAATACTGACCAGATACTGAACGTGGGCCAAGTGTATATTACTACTTCTTCCCTCAGTACCAGTCTGGCATTTTTTCTTTATGACCATAATGTAAGACATGTACAGCACCCTGGAATTAATGGTGCTTTTAATATAAATACAATAATATCTCATAGCGCTATAAAATACAATATTCAGGCGTACGTCAATAACACATTCACCAATAACTCTTATAAAGAGCACACATGTTGTAGATACTTTGGGATCACAGGAAATTAGCTTTATATTAAAATTTAAATTCTTTCAAAGAAAAAAGGAACCAGCTGAGATAACGGAAATGTACCACAAGACCCACAGGACTGTACCCATGGGCAAAAGGAAAACAAATAGTTAATAGAACTGGATGATTACTCATGTTAGTATTTGGGCCAAAAGCAAGATAAATACTACTGAGGATGTGCAGTGTTATTATTGATAGTCTACAAAATAAGATACAAATAAATACTATAAACACTAAACAAAATATTATAAAGGAAAAAAATAACATGTAGAAATAAGGGTAATAGGAGATGTATATAACTATTAATAAATGAACACATCACACGGAGTACTAAAATATAAATATATACACACATATACAGTACGTAAAGATTAAAAAGTTGTGAGTATACTCTTATTTTAGAACATGAAAATACATAATTAGTGATTTATTTATATTATTTTCATGTTATCAAATAAAAACCTCAAATATGAACCATGGGAACCAGAAGTAAATATAACACAAGCTGTATGTATGACAATATGAGCAAAAATGACAATAAGCAGCATCATTTATAATAAAACGCCACCATCTGCTCAGGCCACATACAGGGCAGGTGTGAGCGTCAGCCCCGGGGACACGGTACCAGGGAGATGGATGTACTCGGCTCTCCCAGGAGATAGGACAGGGCCTGGATTAGCAGCTACTTTACTCCCAGGCTTTTTCTGTGGCCTGGTGTGTAGTACCATCTATAAAGTGTTACTGAGAAGAAATGGTGCAGTGCAGCAGAGGCCACCAATGTAACAAGGTCATGTAACCAGCAGCAATAACCCCCAAACATGGCTGCACAGGTAACAAGACCCCGAGGCTGGCAGGGGTGAGGGAGGCTGCAGGGGCACAGGTTGGGGGTCTCTGGGCCTCTATACCACCCAGGAGAATTAGGGTGTGGCAATGAGAGTCAAGGTCAGAGCTGCGATACAGGTACAGAATACACCTGGTGGTCTGCACCTTGTGCTTCTACAGGTACAGTGGGACTACAGCCCCCAGTATCTCACAGCTGCCACTCTCGGGGTATGCTGGGAGTTGTAGTTTCTTCCCTCAGAGAAATAAAGGGAAGACTGAATGTGGCAGCTAGTGGGCAGGGAGCAGGCAGGACAGGTGGGCAGCCGTGGTGTGATGCCAGGAGAGGGTCCCCCCCATCATCCCCTTACCTGGATGCATTGCTCCGCGCTGAGCCGCCGCCGCCGTCTTCCTCCTCCTCCGTGCTCTTCATCATCGTTGTGCCCGGGGCAGGGGGCAGGCTGCCGGCCTTGTTAGTACGGGGATGCTGCCCAGGTATTTGCTGTCAAAAGTTGAAGAAAAGGTAAAGACTCCCCCGTGCAGAACCAGCAGCGCCGGGCACATGGTGGGCACATCCGCAGCCCCTCACATGTACACAGACCCCCCAGAGCACACACTCACTGCCATGGGAGACAAGCACCGGCAGGCCGGGGACCGGGCACCACAGGCCGGCGACAGCTCTACACCGACCGCCCGGAGGGGAGATCTGTGATTACGTCATCACACAGAAAAGTGAGAAAAAAAGCCAGAAAATCCCCCAGAATGTGCAGAAAGGAGCGATTCCCAGCGGCTGCAGTGATCGGACGCTCACCTGTCTATTCCATGGGCCGCTCCGACACCGGGGGCGCGCGGACTCCGGAGATCGGAAAACGAGAGAAAAATACAAAACCGAAATAAAAAGGTGAAAAACGAGTAAAAAAGGGGCAAATTCCAAGCGCTGAGGGGGGAGAGGGGCGAGAGCGCGATCCCGGGGCCGGCGGAGGGAGGCAGCCGATCACAGCGCACAAATATGGAGGTGCGCCATGAGCTGGAAAACAACGAGACGCCTCGGCTCCGGAGCGGCGGGGAAAAAAGACGAGAAAAGCGGCGAAAATCGGGGCTTCAGGTCCTTCCAGGGGTCCCGGCGGAGGAGGGGGCACAAGTTCCGCAAAGTTCCCCTGGAGTGAGAGGGAAAGCGCGGAGCCTCTAAGGCACAGCCGCCATCTGTAGCTCCTTCCCAGCTCTGAGCTCTGCCTGTGATTGACACTCTGTACATTTACCCCAGAACTCAGGTGATGCACTGAGGACCCACCCCCTCCTCGCCACCATTACCACAGTCCTAGGAAGGGGCACCCCAGGAGGACAGAGGGGCGCCCTGACCCCCGCAGCGGGCTCTGCACCCTGCACCGGCCACACACTGCAGCCAAGAAGCCGCCTTTGTCTCCATCGCCTCAGTAAACCTTGCAGTCCTTGGGATAATTCACTTCCTCTCTGGACAGGAAGTAAGCCATTTTGTGAGGAAAGGTTTTTTAAAATGTCTCCTTAAAGGGTGAGGTAAACCCCAGTGTAAGTAATGGATGGCATATGGGTATAGAATGGGCACCAGTGGGAGGAGTTATACCCACCCCAGTCTCATGCGGGGCCAGTGTGGTAGGGTGGTCAAGCCACAATGGGCAGCCATCACCCTGGGGTACTGCAGAGCCATACTAACGGAGCAGCGCCCATCTTGAACAACAAGGAAGTAGTTCTGTTCTGGAAGTCACCAACCCAATCTGTGAGGAGGCACTGGAAAACCAGTAATGGCTGTCATCCCATGAAGATGACCAGAGTAGATTCAGGACTGGGCACAAGGCTCACAAGTTGCCAATGTGGGGCAGACAGGTTCACCTTATCATTAGGCCGATGGTACTGGTGGCTCCTGAAGACACAGCACGTTTCGCGCGCTCACACACGGTCATCTGGTCCTTCTTGCTCCCCAGTATTTTGCGGTTGCACTGTACATTACGGACTACAGTTTGTCTACACCCATGAGATGCTTAGTGCCCATCTCTTACCAGTTATATTTATTCCCACATAACCTGTAAATTGGCGCACCAAGTAAGACATTGTGCCCTAAAACCAAGAGTAACACACTGAAGACCAATCCAGTAATGGTGTCCAACAATGGCTCACGCACACACTACAAAGAATGAGACCAGACTGCTACGGTGAATTAGGTTTCTCTTTATTGAACGTGACAGTCAGCAATAAGTATATCGAAAAAAAGTTTACAACATAACGTCATGGCAGGTAGTATTGTCCAGGTCTCTACATTCTTGGCACTTCGGCAGAGAAGTTCACGTTGGCTTGGAGTTTATCGAGTCCATTTAGCCCCAATCAGCTGAAAAGTACAAGCATCCTTCACGTCTCATCAGTAGACTCCACTCAACTCCACACGGACTTGGAGGTCTTTAAAAATCAAAAAGAGAAAGGCCATTGGCATGTGGGTTTTACCTTGGACAAGTAACACAGGACAGTTTCATACATTTCTTTGGGTTGCAGTCAGGCCCCCCCTGTAAGATCTACCTCTCTGCGCCCTCCAAGTGGCACTCATTTCCAAATAGAAGAGCAGCAATCTTAAGTGTCCTGGGAGGTAAGTAGGGACACTCACCTCCTGATGCGAGAGTGGCACCAAACATCCCCATTAATACAACATGCCATCTTTGAAGCGCTCAGTGTAGGTATATAAAGGGGTGCAAGGCTTTCTGTTGCCCCTGCGCCCGATACTAAAAGCTCATCAGCCAACACAGTCTATAAATGATGCATTGTAGGGACAGGTACATGTTGCACTGGGGACCAGAAGCTTCATTACACCTCTGGGCTTCCAGCTGAACATAAGTTAGTACCTAAAGGCAGCGCAAGAAAATGGAAGCTTTGAGAAACTGGTTAAGCCGTGGTCCTCAGTCTTTTCCATCTGCCCTGAGGGTTTAGTAAACAAAAACTCGTGCCATAAGATGCCCCATACTGGGGAGGAAACTACTCTGCAAGTGACCCTCAATAGCATCCTTCATATTTACAGCCAGACTTAGGCTATGCCTTCATTTAGAAATCAAACAATGTACATAGGAAAAAAAAAAAAAAACACTAGAAAACCAAAATCAAGTAGTCCCATATAGGTCACAAATAAAAGTGAATTCAGTACAGGAATGGATGAAGCCCTGAAACCATGATACTAGCTGTGGTATATCCAACTTCAATAAAAACGATATAGCAGGGGTGATGACGGGTGATGGATGAAGAGTATAGCTAGCGCCAACAGCAGCCGCCGGCTATTGGTGGATCATGTCTGTTCAGCAAACAGACAAGTGTAAGTGAAGCACAGGGATGGACTCCACAAGAAATCTCACAAGAATTAGTTTTATCCATTTCTGCTGAAATATACCACACACTCCTGGCAGTCAGTGTAACAAGCCTTACAATTGGTATATGCAGCATTAGAGGGTTTGTGCCGGAGCAACTTTCTTGAGCATCATGGGATGAGCTTTGTGGACAGCATCCCACCAACAGTCTAGTAGGACAGGAGCGGACCATGCATGCACCCACCATTGGGATATGATCAGCACCAAGAGCGACCCTTTAAAGGTGAATGCCCAAGTGGTAGATTTTACTGCAGATAAATTTGATAACTGGAAACTACACCAATCACAGCTACTCTAAAGATGTAAAAAAGCAAGTAGATTAAAGAAGCACTCCTCCCATTAAAGTTTCTACCGTCTTATTATATTGCGGTCATATTATATAGCACTGTGTAGTTAAAACTGCTCATTTGGCCTTTCTACCCAGTTACACTAGCTTCACATTAGCGTATGGAGGAGCTGTGGAGGGATGCGGACGTCCTCCGTTCAGCTCCGCCCACTGCCGCCGCGCCTCCTCGTTCAGCTCCGCCTACGTCAGCATGCGGCCTGCGTACCCCATCTTTAGCATTGGGTACGCAGGCCATGCCAATGTATGTGGATGCCTCCACATGCGTGGTTTTGACAGTGCCAGCAACCGCAACAAAATCTAACATGTTGCTTTCAGCACAAGTCTCCGTTCCGTCAAAATGACGCATGTGGAGGCATCCGCATACATCGGCACGGCCTGCGTACCCAATGCTAAAGATAGGGTACGCAGGCCGCATGCCGAAGTAGGCGGAGCTGAATGGAGGGGGCGTGGCAGTGGGCGGAGCCTTATGGAGGAAGTCCGCATCCCTCCGCAGCTCCTCTATACACTAGTGTGAAGCTAGCCTTAATTATTCTCTTTTGCATTAGTTCTATGACATCACATGATTACTGACAAGCTGAATCCATCTAATCTCTATGTAAATACAGGAGGTCTATTGTCTCTGCATGAGTCACTGCAAAAGTCCGGTTGGGGGAGGAGGAGCAGGTTTAGGAGCGGAACGGGATTTCTGCAGGGAAAAGAGACTTCCTGTTTCTACATACAGCCGAGAAAAGAGTAGAATCTACTGGGTAAAATGAGGCAAAATAAGCAACTGTAAGTAAACAATGCCATGTAATATGACTGCAATATTTTAACAAAAAAATTTGATGGGAGTGCTTCTTTAAATAGATTTCTCTCCTCACATGCACAGCAGACCAAGAGTCCTGGAACCGAGACTCTCACTGATGGCTTTACAACCTCTCTAGTGCGTGCTGCTCAGTAAGCAGAAGCGCCAAGTTCCTATGTAAGCGCACACAGAGCGATGTACGAGTCCATACACTACTCTGTGCACTCATACAGGAGCGCCACATTTCCCCCTACTGAGCAGCACCATTCAGATCTGTTTTAGGCCATACATGGGGGTCTCAGGACATCAACCTCTCCAATCTGGATGTGGACATTAAGGGTGCGGTCTATAATTTTGTCATTCTTTTTGCAGCATACATTGAGGTCCACCCAGATTCCGGTGTTTTGGTTTTTTTTTTTTTTTTCTTCAAAATGAATGCTGAATCTTTAACAATTTGATCACTGTCCAACCTGTCTCTAATGCATAATTTTCAGCTACAGAAGAATTCAGATCATGATTGGTTAACAAACCAGTGTACACATTCTAGACTAAATAATTATTAAGATGAACAAGTCACATGTGTTTAGCACTTCCTTAAGAGAGCACTGTGAATAAAAATCAGAGTACAAATAACTGCCCCTAATGTACCTGTGGGACCGGGTAAATCATGACCTTTCGGGGTTGCAGCCAAGAAGAAAACTTGCAACAAGAGCAGTCAGATGGCCTGGATACTGTACCTAACTTTTTGGAAAGTTTTTCCATACATTTCTACCTGTTATTACAGCAGTCATCCCAGAGATAATGTGTGCAAACTAAAGCGCTGCGGAATATGTTAGCGCTCTATAAATATAAAGATTATTATTAAAGAGGAAAGTCTTCAACATATCTCTAGTAATTTGTCAGACAGCATCATAGATCCATCGCCATTGAGAGTCCAGAACAATGTACGGTAAATTGCTCACAGTCAGCAGGCATATTTATTTTGTGGGTCCAATGTGGAGACTTTATTAGCCAAAAATGGCAAATGTGTTCTTTGCAGGCCACGTGTCTGGTCAGTATAACTTAATGCTTTTAAATATAATAATAATAATAATAATAATAATAACGCAAGAGGCAAGTGAATGTGGAACATATACAGTGGTATAGATCAGTCAGGTTTCATATGGCATAGACAAACCTAAAACCTCAGAGCAAGTCTCGCCTTCAGAAATAATTTATACAGCTCAAATGTAATAAATCACTATACAGCATAATTGATGCAGAGCAGTACCAGACAGTCCATGAACACAAGTAGCACGATTGAGGGGTTTTTATATATCGTAATATTTTTTTTTCATCCTTAAAAGACAAACAGCTATGCAAGCTAAGAAAAAAAAAAAAAAACCTCTTCCAAACATTCTACAGGCATTTAAGGAATAAAAACTGAACAGAAATGTTGGTTGACAAATAGTGGCACACTTGTCCACAGGTTGTAGAACTGATCTGCCATGCACAGGGGCGGTGCCGTTTCTGGAGAAGGTCAGCCATGTATCTCCAACCTTGCACAACCCCTTTAAATGTATCCATTCGGACCACAACATATGGCCAGGAATCAGATATTGGATCAAGTAATGGGATTTACTCTCAAACTAATCCACTTTCCATACAAAAGACTTTTGCAGGCTAACAATGCATGAATCTCTAAAACAAATACCATTACCAGAGTAAAATAATCATTGTGAGAAGTGGACAGGACTGTGTGGACAGGACTGTGCCTATCAGCACCTTGTTTTGCTCTCCTGCTGAAACAATGCAAATATTTTGCTTGCTGAAGGCCAGGAACAATAGCAGCCCCTTCCTGCCATGTGACCCCCACTCCTGTATATGTGGTGGGTGTCCTGAGCAGAGATCAGCTGACAAGTTTGCACAAACTATCACACACCCATCATGGTTTCCCAAGCTCTGGCAGCAGTTTTCCAACTTATCGGTGACCACACTGACTACTAGGGTATGTGCAGAATTACTTGGTGCAGAATTTTCTGCCTCTCTTGGCAGTAAAAGCTCAGCGGCAAACATGCGATTTTGCCGCGTTTTTGGTGCAAATTTGCCCCCATTCAATAGTATGGGCGAAATTAGCAGCACAAGTGCTACAAAAGTTGACATGTGGTAAATTTAAGGCTGTGTGCACACGATGCAGATTTGCAGCGGATCCGCAGCGGATTTTACAGCACAGAAATGCTGCATATCCGCATTGTGATGTACTGTAGCCTTAAAATCAATGAAAAAAAAAAAACAACGCTGTGCAGACGCTGCAGATTTTTCCACGCGGTTTTCCTGCGGTACAAAATCCGCAGCATGTTACTTTTGTGCAGTTTTCCATCTCCCCTGTCACCAAATCCGCAGGGGGAAAACCGCAGTGGAAAACCGCAATAAAATCGCAGGAAAAATGGAAGAAATCCGCAGGAAAAATGCAGGTCATTTGACCTGCGGATTTCTTCCATTCTGCACGGAAAAATCCGCAGGGCCAAAAAGTCCGTCTGCACTCAGCCTAAATCCGCACAAAAATTGGAAAGTCGAGACGTCAGGATTCTCATTTACTTTGCTGGTATCAGGAAACACTTTAGGCTTTATGACAAACATGCATTAAAAAAAAAAAAATGCAGCAAAAACGCAACGTGTGTACGCAGCCTTAGGGACTATTGAGCTAAAAAGTACTTGTGCATGCAGAAGCATCCACCCAAAGGTCTGGGGAGGGTGATCCAGTAGAAGACTGCATCTTCACACAACCCAGTGTTGTTGGCACAGGAATACCCATGGCACCAATCCACAGCCAAGGAGGCAGCCATGTAATCAGTAGTACAGAACATCCTCTACTGAAGATTCAAGTTCCAACTACAATGCACCAGCTCCATAAAATGTGATTAGTCTAAATTTAGTCTTAAAACTTTAATGTAGCCATATGTGTGTATTGGAATAAGATTAATGTGTAACAAACAAGCAGACCAGCAGTCATGGTAACCTCAAAATGGAGCAGAAAACATGCTAGAGATATGATCAATGAAGGTGAGAGCCCCACACAAGCCAATTCATAAGCCAGCTGAACATGCATCATTAAAGTAGGAAGAGGGTTCTGCCTGGTACTGGACAGCTGAAGGCAAACTCCAAGATGCTTACTGATCGCCTGGCAATGGCCTCATGGACAAAATCTGCATTAACTGTGAATGTTGCAACCAATGTGCTCCAAAAAGACGTCACCAGGCAAAACATTGGAAAGTTTATTAGGTAAAACTTTCGTACAATGCACACCACTAGCTAAACTTGCATTTTCAAAATCACTACACAAAAAAAAAAAAACAGAACCAGGTATCCATCTGAGGGGGAATATTGGGCAGCAAAGTGCCAAACCAGCAGCACTGCCAAAGAACATTCCTGGTGATGCCAGAGTACTGTGAAGGGGCACAGCACCTGAAGAAGAGTATTGAATTCAATAGACTCCGATTTCACCCACATCCCCTCCCACCCATGAACATTTAAATTACAGTATCCTGGAGGGCCCAAAAAACATCATTCATGCTGAAGTGACAGCTTCTGAACCACTAATACATAAAGCACATTTACTGCCAACTAGCAATATCGTAAACATTGTTCTAGGACTGCGATACTTCATTTTGCTTTGAAATTTCTATGAAACAAACAACTATTATAGTTGTAGGCATGTACTAAAGGTGCGAGCACACAGGTAGCCATGAAAGCTACCCATTTTAAAACTGTAGCAACCTGCAAAATAATGGCCAAACAAAGAGGTTGTTCACTGCTAGGACAACACCTTTTCATTCCTCATCTTTGGCCCTAAAATAAAAAAGAAAAAAGCACTACACTTCCCAAGTGGACGCTACACCCCAGTGGTGTCGGCACTGAACCTCACATCATCCCCGGGAGAGCATGTCACGTGAGCCCTGCGCCCAATCAGCTCGGGCATCACAGTCTCCGCTTCAGACAAATTGATCAGCAAGAGGAAGCGAGAGCAGCAGCCCTGACTTCCTGTTGATGTTCAATATGTCAGCAGGCCTTGATAGGGAAGCTGGCGCTGATTGGGGGCAGGGCTCATGTGACTAGAACAGGAGGGGAGTATGAGCATTTTTATTTTAAACAGGGCCAAATATTAGAGATGAGAAAGGATCGTCCACATTGATCAAGCTGCAAAATAAAAAAAAAAAAAAAAAAAAAAAAAAAACAAAGACAACAACAACTTTCAATAACATGCAATATATTTAAGAGGGGTATGAGACACTTGACAAATTTTCTCTCTAGGGGGCCTGGCTTAGGGTATGTGCACACGTTGCGGATTCGTCTGCGGATTTTTCCGAGCGAAATCTGCAGAATTCGAAGGTCAAAATGCCTGCTTTTTACCTGCGGATTTCGCCTGCAGATTCCTAGAATGGAATAGGTGTAAAATAAACCACGAGGATTTTGCCCCAGCATGTGCACAGAGGTTTTTGTTTTCCATAGGATATCCCCCCTTGGAAAACTGCTGTGGGTCCGCAGACAAATCCACAACGTGTGCACAAACCCTTATTGTGCTGTACCATGCGTCAAAATTACGGTGTATATTTCTGGCACAAAAACATACTAAGCAGTCTTAAAATTAGGCGGGGGTCAGACATGTGAGAAACCCGCA
Organism: Dendrobates tinctorius; assembly: GCF_039654945.1. NCBI lineage: Eukaryota > Metazoa > Chordata > Amphibia > Anura > Dendrobatidae > Dendrobates > Dendrobates tinctorius. The sequence goes on along the minus strand of NW_027361690.1, from coordinate 67,655,432 downwards.
CGAGTCTCGCATGTCAATACTCGGCACTGCCACCGGCACTCGGCTGCATGTATTTCTATGCTGACGCACGCTCCAGAGTGCCGGCGGCAGTGCCGGGTATTGACATGCGAGACCCGTCAGAATTTCTCACATGTCTGACCCCGGCCTAAGACAGATTTCTTAAATAGCACGAACCACTGAAATCTAGTGTATTCACATAGTCTAAGAATCAGACACATTGATACATCTCCCCATTGGAGTAACTGCGTGCACACCCAAAGTATAGAAAATGCAACGAGAACATGGCAAGAGCCCGCACGTGGGATAGTTATAGGAAATCAACTTCAGGTTACAAATGGTCTCTTCCATTTTTTATTTTTATTTTTTTTTTTTAATACAGCAATATTGTCAATTAAGTTTTAGTAAAATATAGCAAGAAGTATCTTCTAAAATAAAGGAATGCACAAAACATGACCAATATTTTACAAGGCAAAAATCTTTAGGATCACCAACAATTATATAAGAAACCAAAGTTTGATCTTTTAACAAATGTAGTAGAAGCCATAGAACATCCAAAAATCCACCTAGGCCAAACCCCAGAAAGAGCACATATTAAATGGCTGTCAAGCCTGAAGGTATATTTTAACCCTTTCAGCTGTGCACTTAAATACATCTGCTGTTCTCTATACACAGCAATTTGAGGCTTGAGAGAGGAGGCTAAGGCTGTGTGCACACGCTGCGGATTTTGCTGCGGTTCCGCAGCGGTTTTGGCCGCTGCGGACCCGCAGCAGTTTTTGCTGCGGTGTACAGTACCATGATTCCCTATGGGAATCAAAAACCGCAGTGCAGACGGTGCGGAATTTTCCACGCGGATTATCTGCGGTTTTCAATCCGCAGAAAGAATTGACATGTCAATTCTTTCTGCGGATTCTCCTGCGGTTTGCCATCTCCTCCATTGAGGAGATGAAAAACCGCAGGGCAAAACCGCAGAGCAATCCGCAGGTAAAACCGCAGGTCTTTTGACCTGCGGTTTCACAAAATCCGCGCGGATGAATCCGCACATAATCCGCAGCGTGTGCACACAGCCTAAAGGTAAAACGCATATCTTAAAGTCTTTCTACAGGACACTATGGTAACATTAAGCCTCCATTTTTGGTTGGCAGACGGCACAGAGGTGGGCTTCGCTCAGATTAGCAGTTGAGGTGCAGGTTTTGAACTATCAATTCAGACTCCTGGCACACATGGAATATTTCTCAAATTTAACTGCAATACGAGGCAGGTTGAGATAACAGGAGGATGAGGAGCTGCTGGGACCATTCCCCACCCAGTTCCTTTACAGAAGTTAGAAGAGTTACTACAACATGAGAGATCAGAAGTGGCAAGGTTTCTTAGAGAAAATGATCACATCTGCCTCAAATCACTGCCACATTAAGAAATTCTCAGTTCTTTGAAGAGCTCACAAGAAACTTGATCCTACACAGCGGTTGATTTTGTAAGACACTGGTCATATCTGCCCAATGAATGAACGTCGGGCACCTCGGCAGTACCAATTACAAGTTATCAGTGTGTTAGTCAGCACTGGTGCCTGTAGAGGCCAGGGCGCACACTTCAGATTTAGTGACCATATAAACGGAGTATTTGTCGGATCTGTCTATGGCATTTAGCCACATTTTTTTTTTTTCTTGATGCTTGATTGTATTTCACAGGCACCAATATTATTAGCAAAATATAAGGCAACCCGAACCCAAGTACAGGATGACGCTTGGAAGAATGACACGTCTGACATGTGGCCCCATTCTGCACACAATAGGGAACTTGTGAGCCCCTCTCTGGGGACAGTCTAAACTCTTTCAGAATATGCTGGCACTACATAAAGATTTAAGTACCTTGACCAACTCTCCTTTAGGAGACATACAAAAGCAAAAAAGGGTAAATAAGCATTACACTACTATGCTGTTCACAACCTGGACCAAGTGCCCAGGGATTGCCATCAGAAGCAGGAGCTAGTAAACGGCAGACCAGCAGCTGCCAACACAGCCCAGTTCTCATGGAGCTTGTGGTTAGTAACAGAGCTGAAAGGACTCCCTATCACACAAAGCTCAGCATACAGTGGACTCTGTACATATTAGACCAACCTACTGCTGAGCTCAATGACTCCAGCTTCATTGGCATTTGGTAAACTCCCCTTCAACCACCACTGTGTAGTGAAATGACAGCCCAGTAAATATAGCAGCCCTTACTCCAGCTACAATAAAGGATAGTTCAATGCTACACCAATCTAACATATGAAATTGTAGTTATGTATAGAGACACGTGGTCAAAGAACAACTCCAGTCATAATTTATTACTTCATGGACCCCAATTATACCAATAGTGCGGGGGATGGATAGATATATCATGGCCTGAAAATACACAAGGATTTCATTTCCAATCAGAGCCTTGTAGTGACAAGACTGAACCTGCTAACCAACGCCCTGATTAGCAGAAAGGTTATAAGGTAGAGTACAAGGACAATTGCTGCCATATGGGGAGGGGTAACATCGCCCTCAGTTGCTGCAGTGTAGGGGCTGTGCGGCAACATGTAGAAGAACAATGCAAGAGATGTACAGACAATGTCACATTCTCAGGAGTGGTTCTAAATTGGCCTCAATGTTCAAGTTACTGGTAAAATAAAAAGGAGGTCACAGCTCAAAAACAAAGACATCAACTTATAAAACTGCAGACAAGAAAATGAAACTCACCGAAATATAGAGGATCCGCGGTTGTCTAATTGGGAGTCAAAAAAAAAAAAAAAAAAGTTAGAAATCCAACTACAAGAACACAGCAATTATATTCAGTACACAACAGAGACACGGTTGAGTTCAAAAGACGCCCAATAAATAACTACATTGTTCAATATGAAATACACAGAATATCTTGTGCAAAAAGTATAAATATTTTATTAAGCTATTAAATCTCTTAAAATATCAGTAATTACAAAATATGAGTCAGTACATGGTGAAAGACAACATGGCCGGAACACCCAGTAAGTAAGATTATTATAAATCAGGTGAATATGGGCTAACAGGAAAGGATTAAAGGAAGAATGGGTATCCCCAGGTTCCTAATTAGGCACATAGTCAAAAACTATACATCTATATGGATACATGTAATGCCCTACCTGGGGAAAATACCTTTATGTGCCATCGCACGGCTCAGTGGCCAACCTATATATCCCACAAAGTAATCCTGAGCTCCTAATATTCAGCCATTGATATAAATCATGAAGAAATTTCTTTATTACCCATAGTGGTAATACCGGGGGTCCCGCCAACGCCCCTACGCGTTTCGCACACAAAGGGCTTCCTCGGGGGGCCGTATGGCTAATTGTAAGGCGGAGGGATCTTTTATAGCGATCCAAATGTCAGTGCCAGTTCAAATTAAGTGCGCGCGTCCATTTAGACTCAGGCGCATGCGCAGTGGGTCCTTCAGTCCCGTCACGTCACTTCCGGCCATCCCGGAAGTCGGCGCACGTCAGAGCTCGCATGATTGTCATCGGAACACGACGGTACGCCGCCACCGTAAGGATGCCTTTACGCAACGCGACAGGCGCATCTACCGCGCAGGCGCAGAACAATGCCTGCCATTACTGTTCACAGCGCTGGGCATGTATCATAAGCGCAACCATAATTGTTTAGGGTACAAATACAAGTAACAATGAACAGAAAAGGGCAGCAATATACAATAAGTTATATGCAATTAATAGACAAAAGTTCTTATATGCAAAAATGTATAAAATATGCGCACAAAATTATAACAGCAATTATATTCAGTGTAGCAAACCAATCAAAATACCACAAGTGACAAGCTGTGTGCGAGTCATTTAAGGGGAAACCACTATGTGAAAAAATGCTACTGACCAGCAGATATGGGGCTAATCTGAAAAATAGCCATCTAAACCTGTCTGGTGCCAGCACTTAAGGGGGTTTTACACTAAGCGATATCGCTAGCAATATCGCTAAAACGTCACTGGTTTTGTGACGTTATAGCGATATCGCTATGTGTGATACTTACCAGCGACCGGCTCCCCCGCTGTCCATCGCTGATCGCGCGAGAATGTCCGGCTCCATTTCTCGTCGGGCGCTTCCTGCTGGGCTTCCTGCTGTGACGTCCAGGGACGCGTGGAGGCGGGCGGGAGGACGCAGGATCGCTGTGTGTGAATGGTAAGTATCGTGCGCTGCGTCGCTGTGAGATCTTTCTGAATGAAAGCTCACTAGCGATCATTTAGCGATGCACCAGCGATCCTGACCGGGTCGGATCACTGGTGCATCGCTAAATGTAAAAGGGCCTTTAGACCCCCATTGCCAGGAGGAAATGAACTTTACTCCTCCCAGTAGCTTTCAGTCATAAGGGCGGCACCAGCGAGGGTTCCTTCACTGCTCTGTGTAGAGTGGCGGCTGTACCCCCGCACGGACTAATGTTGGGGCGCAGTTACAGCCGCTGCTCACTATACACATAGCGGTGAATGAAATCGTGCCGGCACCACCCCCGTGACTCCAACCTGAACACTGCTGGTAGGAGTGAAATTCATTTTGTCACGGTAGTGGGGAGCCAAGTGCCAGCGGGCAGGTTCAGAACGCTATTAACCTGCAGATTCAAAGCGTTTATCATGTGACATGTTCCCTTTAAAGCTAGGAGGCAGCAAGGAATGGACTATGGATATTTGTCAGAGGAGTACAAATGATTTTTTTTTCAAAGTAAAAACTCCAAGCTCTCATTCAGACATGTATATCACAGGTCTGAATTTGGCCTAAAAGATTATATTACATGGAGCTCTGCAGAATACTGGCTGCACCTACAATGCATGTATACATCTACACCTACATACAACAAGCCACATCTGTGGAAACAGGCCCTGCATGCTCAATAAGTATCTACATGGTGCACAAAGAAGAAAAAAAAAAAAAAAAAAAAAAACTTCCTGAAAAAAAATTAGAGTACACACACTACCGTGCAAAAGTTTGGGGTCACCCAGACAATTTTTTGTTTTCCATGAAAACTCATACTTTTATCAAATGAGTTGTCAAATGAATTTAAAATCTAGTCCAGACATTGACAAGGTTCAGAAAAAAGATTTTTATTTGAAATAATTTCATCCTTCAAACTTTGCTTTTGTCAAAGAATGCTCCCTTTGCAGCAATTACAGCATTGCAGACCTTTGGTATTCTAGCAGTTAAATTGCTGAGGTAATCTGGAGAAATTTCACCCCATGCTTCCAGCAGCCCCTCCCACAAGTTGGTTTGGCTTGATGGGCACTTTTTGCATACCATACGGTCAAGCTGCTCCCACAACAGCTCAATGGGGTTGAGATCTGGTCACTGCGCTGGCCACTTCATTACAGATAGAATACCAGCTGCCTGCTTCTTCCATAAATAGTTGTTGCATAATTTGGAGGTGTGCTTTGGGTCATTGTCCTGTTGTAGGATGAAATTGGCTCCAATCAAGCTCTGTCCACAGGGTGTAGCATGGCGTTGCAAAATGGAGTGATAGCCTTCCTTATTCAAAATCCCTTTCACCTTGTACAAATCTCCCACTTTACGAGCACCAAAGCAACCCCAGACCATCACACTACCTCCACCATGCTTGACAGATGGCATCAGGCACTCTTCCAGCATCTTTTCAGTTATTCTGCACCTCACAAATGTTCTTCTGTGTGATCCAAACACCTCAAACTTGGATTCGTCTGTCCATAACACTTTTTTCCAATCTTCCTCTGTCCAATGTCTGTGTTCTTTTGCCCATATTAATCTTTTCCTTTTATTAGCCAGTCTCAGATATGGCTTTTTCTTTGCCACTCTGCCCTGAAGGCCAGCATCCCGGAGTCGCCTCTTCCCTATAGACGTTGACACTGGCGTTTTGCTTGTACCATTTAATGAAGCTTCAAGTTGAGGATCTGTGAGGAGCAGATTTCTCAAACTAGACTCTAATGCACTTGTCTTGTTGCTCAGTTGTGCAGCGGGGCCTCTAACTTCTCTTTCTACTCTGATTAGAGCCTGTTTTTGCTCTACTGTGAAGGGAGTAGTACACACCGTTGTAGGAAATCTTCAGTTTCTTGGCAATTTCTCGCATGGAATAACCTTCATTTCTAAGAACAGACTGTCGAGTTTCACATGAAAGTTCTTTTTTTCTGGCCATTTTGAGTGTTTAATGGAACCAATAAATGTAATGCTCCAGATTCTTAACTAGCTCAAAGGAAGGTCAGGTTTATAGCTTCTCTAATCAGCCAGACTGTTTTCAGCTGTGCCAACATACTTGCACAAGGGTTTTCAAGGGTATTCTAACCATCCATTAGCCTTCCTACACAATTAGCAAACACAAAGTACCAAAAGAACACTGGAGAGATGGTTGTTGGAAAAGGGGCTCTATTCACCTATGAAGATATTGCATTACAAACCAGACATTTGCAGCTAGAATAGTCATTTACCAATAGAGTATTTCTGAATAATTTAATTTTAGCTTCATTGGAAAAAAACTGCTTTTCAAAAATAAGGAAATTTCTAAGTGACCCTAAACTTTTGAACGGTAGTGTATGGTAACTGACAAGTCACCACAACTGACTATCCATGGGCAATGCGTTCAGAACCATCCTATATTAACCACTGTTCTTCTACTATGGCGACCTACTTAGCCACAGCTTCTCCTCTGCTCATGGCCTTGGCACTCAGTGACATTCACAAGTCTGGTGCTGAAGACATCGTGCACTGCTATTAACCCATTCAAGTCATGGCAATTTCCAGCTTCCCTCCCTTCCTTTGAAAAGTCAACTTTATTTTTCCATCCCATAGCCATGTGAGAGCTTAATAATTAAGGGACGAGTTGTACTTTTGAAAAAAAAAAAAAAAAAAAAAAAACACACTGCAATTCCACAATTTTTCTCTCTTTTTTTAAATTCAAGTGGTGAAAAAAGTTGGGAAATTTGTAAGAAAAAATTTTTTTTGCTTTCATCGCCATTTTCAGAGACCCTTGACTTACGGTATTTTTTTTTTAGGATACAGGGCTGTGCGACTGCTTATTTTTTGCACGCTGAGCTGATGTTTTTGACTGATAGCATTTGAAATCTTACTGCAATTTGATTAATTTATTTTATATTTTGATATATCAGACTTTTACAAACACAGTGATACCAAATGTGTATTGTATTTATTTTTTTTTGGCAAATTCAGGTATTTTCATTGTATCTGGTAATCTCATGAGTATTTTGAGTAAATTTTGTGTAGTAGGGACTGAGCTTCTTGAAAATGAAGACACTAGAAGCACCGATGTGATATATAATCGGCCCTATCCGGATCCACTAACCTAAAATGGCACTGCCACATAAGGTCTAATGCGGCTTAAAGAAAAAGTATCAGCTGTTCCAATAGAAGCATCATTTCACCAGAGCAGACTACAAAACCTTACAATTTTAACTTTTTCCTTGATGTCCCAGATACCATTAACTGCACCGCTGACTTGGGCCTTGTAGAAAGCTTGATGGTAGCAGTAGGTCTAGATTCATTTACAGTGGTTCTCTAAATATAAGTACTTTTCTAAAAGCAAAAATAATGTTTTGTAGATCATTACTACAGATTAAAGAGTAATGCATTGCCACGCAGTGGTGGATCAACATGCTCAGTGGCTTCCCCCTCATGCTGCACATTGATATTATCGGCCTCCTGATGATCACATGTGGAGAATTACAGTATGGAGATAAAGATCTATACGTCTTATAACCGTTTATTACTGGGATCACTGAGGTTGTGTGAGGCAACATTTTCTCTAATGGTCTCTGGGGAAGACAGGAGTTGACAGAAGATGACAACAATCCACTGCTGGGAAATTCTGTCGCTTCCTGGTCACATGGGACAAGCTGTTCACCACAGGAAGAGGCCAACAATTGTAGAGGAATGAATAAAGCTTAAAGGGTGAGAATTTAGACTGAAGAGATTTGCATGGCCATTGGGCAACTAAAATATGTGGATTACTCCACAGATGTAGAAAAAAAAAAAAAAAAAAATTATATATATATTTTTATTTTTTTTTTAATTTGTGGGATAACACTTCTTTATACAATAGTGCTTAATGGGTTGAAAAACTGCTACTCCCAAGGTCCACCTTTCCTCCTGTGACCTGACAACCTGTATCTAGAGAGTTTATGCCAAAACGCCCTGTAACGAGGCACAAGAGTTTGGAACAAGATGAAGACCTGTGGTGTGACATTAGTGGCTTTATGAGAAACACAGCTAGTGGCCTAATGCCAGGGGCAATGGGGGACATTCTTCACAAAAGGTTTCAGGCATTTGATTCTTTAGTAGACTATGAGCAAAAATTGATCTGTCTAGAAATGCAATTTCACTTCATAATAAAGATCTTAAACATTCACCGTATTTAGTTTAGAGCTTAAAATCAATACCAAAAGTATGTTTCATAAACGCATGACACAAGTGGTCCTAAAGTTCCAAGCTGGAGTCGCATACAAATGAAATAATGCATTTTAGGAAAGTTTATTAAAACACAAAATGCAAATAATTGTAAGGTCCAAAAAGTGTGAGCAAGATACATACATGGAGAAACACATTAGTAAATTCATCTATTGCCACCGATGGGGGGGGGGGGGGGGGAAAGTAGGATCTAAGGGGGTAATGCTTCTCCTTGTGCCGAGTGACATGACTAGCCTGGCTTGTCAGAGTGAGGAGCCTTATAAGCCTTGCAACGGTACGCCGGGAAATTAAATATGCAAATTGTCTCTTCAGAGAGGAGGAGGACTTGAATTCTAGAGCCACATATTGGAAATGTCAATCCAAAAAGTCACCATCAACCCTTTAACGAGCCTTGCCATATGACGAAGGATAAAAAGGAAGCCAGAATCTCATTTTGCATACAGTCAAATCAGATCTCATAGGTTGCACTGACGAGGGGCAATACGTACAACACTGTCTGCAAATTGAAATTCTGGTTCTTTTTTTATCCCAAGTCATATGGCAAGGCTTGTTAAAGGGTCGATAGTGACTTTTAGGATTGGTACTCCCAATAGGTGGCTCTACGGTTCAAGTCCTCTTCCTCTCTGAAGAGACACTTGGCATAATGGAGGTAGTAATTAAACTGGGCATCTGGCGGATAAGATTACACAATGTGAGGCATCGGTATTTTTTGGTAGATGGATGAAACCTTTCATGTCCCTGGCCTTTACGGCACTACTTTGGAATGGATAGCCTGGCAATTTGTATTATACAGTATATTTAGGACAATTAAAGCCAGTTTAGAGAAGAGAAACATTTCAATACATATTTCAAGAACTTTTAACAGTGGTTTCTAAATAATAAGAGATATAAATATTCAAAGTCATTCTGATAGGGAATTTGGATTGTGAGCCCCATCGGGGACAGTGATGATAATGTGTGGAAACTGCAAAGCGCTACGGAATATGTTAGCGCTATATGAAGATCATCATATATAGATATCTCTAACATACACTGAATGGTTGTCTGCATGTACACAAAGCAGTTATTGATTTGTACCAGTTTTTGATGTGTTCACATCACTGCAGGTATTTTTGTATAAAATAGAGCTGCTGGCTCCACATCCCCATTTCGCAGCTAATAACTATAGAGTTTTTGAACTTTCGATCATTTTGCAGTCGCATGGTTTCTGCTGGAAAAGTTAGTGCCAGGCCCTAGTACATTAATACGGTATATAAATTCTAGAAAACATCTAAACCACAAACAAGTGTAAATAATCTGAGCTGTATGAAATAAAACAAACCTGAGTTTATGACGCCCTGTATAATTGTGGGACGTGAAACCTGAACAGTAATAAGCCTGTATAATTGAAGTGCAGAAAGGCACTATTCATGGAAATATAATACCTCAATATAAGCCTCAAGAACCTATATCAATACAAATAAACAAAATCGGATTAAATATTTCCCTATCAGAAAAAAAAAAATTATATAAGACTTCTACATAGAATAATTTTAACCACCAATTGCAAATTTGTTATTATCAAATAAAGCCTTCTCTACAAAGTTACTGAAAAATTAAAAAAAATAAAGTATATTTGTCTGAAGTATTTTACTTTGTATAAAGTGTAAATAAAAAATATATTATTCTATTGAAGAGATAATCAGTCATGTCTAGAATGAACACATACCTGGTAACAGGCATCACGCTGCAGTCGATCGTACATCTATTTTTTGGTTACCTGCGAATAAAGAAGTCATTGTTAATGTAAAGTGGAGAGGTCCAAAATCATTTACGCCAAATAATAAATAAAGGTGTAGTAGGAAATAGCACATACTCACTTCCATAAATAAAGGCTGAGAATGTGCATCCACCTGAAAAACAGAAAAAAAAAATATCCTATAAATATACATATTACTGGTGTGTCCAAGAAAATACAGCAAATACTGCACTAGGGATGGGGGATCGTCTCTACAATATATGGAATGTTAAGTGTCCAACCCATCTATAACTATATAATGAAGAAACACGACATCCCACAATAAACATCGCATTAACAATACATACGACCTATAGGAATAGGAGGCACAAAACAGAACAATCTGGACCAGCCTTTATAAAATAATTCTTCTAAAATAGAAGCAGCAAATTCATTATCCAAAGGCTAAAATGGTATCCACCCCCTCCCCACCAAACCCAGAGTCCTGGATACTGGGGGTTCTACTATGTAACTGAGCACAAACAAAGCTGGGGGGCAGCCCTGGATCTTAACTGCACATATAATGGGGGATCTCACTATATAAAAATTAAAGCAGCCTCCCCCCTCCAAGTATGACATGTGCCGTGTTATATGGAAGAGACAGGAGGAGGGCTCTGGGTAGGGTCGGCGTCACCCCCAGACCGATCACCCAAGCAGTCGAGTGAGGAGCTGTGAACAAAGGCTTCTGCAGCGCCATTATGTGATGCAGTCCTCTGCCTCACAGGCAGCCGGGGAGTAAATCCCACTATCCCCTAAACAAGCAGCCCCCACCATCTACTCCCGAGCCCTCACCCTCAGTCCCCCACTCTGAGAACTTGGGGCTCCGTGCCTCGGTTTACTGCCCTTCTCTCCACCCTCCATCTTGCTGCAGCCTCGTCCGTCTCCTCAGCACTTCTGTTTTCTCCAAACCGTGCTGCCTCCCTATCAAAGTAGAGCGGCAACATGCTAATGACAGAGTGCCTTCCTGACGTCACCACCACGTGCCCCCGGAGGAGGGGCTCTGCTGAGGAGGCAGTGTGTGTGTGTGTAGTATCCCTGTACGGGGACATGACTGTGTCTCGTATTCCTGTATTTATTACTAAAATGGATTTCTCGTGTTTTACGAAGGCCAAAATGATTGTTAGCGAGACATGTTCTAAACTTACTGCTAAAGGTGGTCAGGAGTCAGGCTGGAGTCCGTTCCCATTGCATATTTCAGCATGGAGCCTCAAGGTCATTTATTACACCACTCCCTGTGAAAACACATTTTGCATGAAATTAGGACAGGTTGGCGTATTGCCTGCAGCACAGCAGCGTCATGCTGCATGATAAGCGCATTCCTAGGGATGCATCCGGGAGGATTAATAAGAAATTAAACATCCAGATATGTTGTTCAGCTTAAGGCTCCGTCCCCACAATCAGGAATAGCTACAGAAATGGAAATGCTGCGGCTCGTAAACCCACACCGCTGATCAGTTTACGCAGTGGTATATAGCAGCAAAGTGGACACGGGCTTTCTATAAATCCAATACACTGTGCTTCTAATGTAGAAAGCGGCGATCTGGACGCAGCACAGACACACCGTCCAAAACACTGCCATTACTGATCGCGGGCACGTAGCCTTAGAGGCAGTGATACTGAGCTGGTGAAGAGTCCAGGCCTATAATGCTCACTGCTGTGTCAACAGCTATCATAGGATCCTGGCTCAGGAGCAGTCAAATTCTTAAAAGGGAATATGTCAGCAGGTTTTTGATATGTAATGTGAGAGCACCGTGATGATATGTCACAGATAGGACTGTCTTTTGCTGTTTAAATACAGTGTTTTATCAGCAGGAGATTATCACTACAGGACAAGCTGCCCACTTGCCATCTGGTCAAGGTTAACAATCATGGATAAGTTACGTTTAGGGAATTTAAAAAAATATCAAAAAAAGCAAAAAAAAAAAAGGTCATGAAAGCTAGAAAGAGAATAGCAACAATGATACCTTTATACCATGTGTATAATAACATAAGCACCACATGTGCACTTGTCCCTGGGGTACATGTATGTGATACTGCTGCTGCCAGCGGCAGCGCCCACTGAGCACAGGCTGCCTCCAGCTGGCTGTCTGAGCTGGGAGTGGCAGGCACAGCTGACATCACACGGAGGGCAGGCCGCCTGCACTGCTGACGCCACCGTTACCAGGAGGCCCAGGAACCAATCACAGCAGCAGCAGACACAAAATGGCCTTTGAACTCCTAGAAAGCAACTTCCTCCTCCTGCGTGTGGAGAGCACAGTGCATCACAGAATGGCAGCCCGGTGCTGCAGCACAAAGGAAAAGCCATTTTGTGACTGAAATTGAAATCACCGAAAATAGCTGCTTTCCTGCCCAAATCTTCATGGCATGCTCACATATCAAATCAAAGACTAACAGTACAGTAAACACCTAGGGCCTATTGCTACAGAAAACCCTGTTAAGGCCCTATAGTCACCTGCCTGACCGTGGAGGATGGCACCCCCACTCAGTGTTGACTCTCTTAAATCTCTATTGGTCTCATTAGCCCCCATACTAGGGAAATATCCCCCTTCGCTTACCAAACCAGGAGGAAAAAAGATACCATATATCCTAATCAATATTTCTCTGGATAACCTGAATACTTTTAAGGGAATCTGTTGCCATTACTATGGACACAGGTTATAGACTGCTGAGGAAAGTGATACCTGTATGTCTCATCAGATATGTTGTTGCTGATAAATCATCTTTTATCACTTTATATAAATGACCTCTTCCAGGATCTGGGGAGGACGCTGCCTGGAAGACAACTCTGCCTCCAGAGATTATTAAGCTATGTGCACACGCTGCAGATACACCTGCGGGTTTTTTCCCCGCGGAACCGCAGGTAAAACTGCAGGTAAAGTAACCTGCGGTTTCACACCTCTACTATGTTAAAGGTTTGAATCCGCAGCAGAATCCGCAGAAACAATTGACATGCTGCGGTTTATAAAACGCAGCAAAACCGCGCGGAAAAAACCGCAGCGTGAGCACTGCGGTTTTGAAAACCCATAGGGTTACATGGTACTGTACCATGTCTGCGGAACTGCTGCGATTCCGCAGGGCCAAAACCGCAGCGTGTGCACATAGCCTTATACATGAATGGGGGAGTTACCAGTGTGATGTGTAATGGCCGCTCTCTGCTCTCCTGATCTCACTGCAGAGCTGTGTGTGATTATACCTCACACATCTGCAGGTTCATCTCAGTTTCTACCTCACAGGCAGACAGTGCTGCAATTTGTTACAGTGCAGCAGAGCTCAAAGAGCTGCAAAAATGCGTTTTCAAGAAGACGAAATGCAATTTCACCTGTTCTGTGTTAGTTACTTGTCTCACACTGGTAACTCCCCTTCGTGTAAAATAATCTCTGGAGGCAGAGCTATCTTCCAGGCAGCATCCTCCCAATATCCTGGAAGAGATCAATGACATAATAAGAAAGACATTGATATGATTTTAATAAGACACTGGATCCCAGATATCAAAGTATTTTATTCAGCTTCCTATACCCTACAAGCCCATATAGACAGCTTAGGAGGGATGATCCTACTGATAGATTCCCTTTAAAGAAATTATATTATAATGTGGCCCATATCAAGTCATCCCATCTAACACTTTTAATTTGCATTAGATAACACTATGGCATAAACTAAACTAGCATTGTGTATATGTCCCCAAAACACTCATCATAGCACAAAGAATACTTTCTACTATACTTGCCTACAGCACAGTCTGATTGGAATCTCTGGTCTTGATCCGGTGCCTAATCTCTTCTTGCGAGCGTCATCTTCCTTCAGGCGGAAGACGGGTCCTACATGACCACCTTGCGCAGGTACACTTTTCTTTGCCCTAGCGTGGACAGAGCAAAGTACTACAATGCGCATGCACAGGAAAACGGCAAAGATTGCCGGAGCATGCGCACTATAATACATTGCTCTGCCCTCGTGTGTGCCTGTCCAGGAGCGTGATGGGGAGCACTGTAAATGATGTAGGATGCGTCATCCACACGAAGAAGGAGGATGGCAGTCGCAAGAAGAGGAGGCATCGGGTCAAGACCAGAGACGTCCACAGGACCGTGCTGTAGGATAGTATAAGAAAAGCCCTTTTTTATGCTATGCAGAGCGTATTGAGGACTTATTTACAATATTCTAGAATGCTGTATATGAGGGCGTACAGGTCGTGGCCCTAGTATATAGGGGGAAAACCTGGTGATAGATTCCCATTAAAGTACTCTGATTATCCAGATAAGTATTGATTTGTAGAATGTGAGCCCTCGAGGGCAGGATCCTCTCCTCCTATACCAGGCGTGACTTGTATTATTACGATTACTGTACTTTTTTTTTTTTTTTTATTATGTATTCCCCTCCTCACATGCAAAGCGCCATGGAATAAATGGTGCAATAATAATGATATAGGTTATATTTTTTCCTCATGGTTTGGTAAGCGAAGGGGAATACTTACCTAGTAGAGGGGATGATAGGGACCAATAGGCGTTTGAGGGAGATTCGACAGTGAGCGGGGACGCCACTTGCATCTACAGGGTGCCATCCTTTGCAGTAAGGCAGGTGACTATCAATAGGGCCTTACCAGAGTTTTCTGTAGCAACAGGCTCTAGGCATTTACCTACTACTCCTTTTGTACATTGGCACATTTTGTGTGTGTATTGTTTTTAATTGGGCAATGTTGGAATTATGTGAAGGTAAATCCAATATATTTTTAATGTGCATTCTCACTTATGTCCCCTAGTAACAATGCCCCTTCACAATCGTCTGTTTCTCTCCTCATACATCACAGAAAACACATGTTTTTAATGAAAACTGCTACAGCTTCATCTGAGGCATTTCTCTAAAATGGCTGCCAGTCACAAAATGTACGCCAAGGACAGAGGAGGGCGAGGGCTCTGACTGCAGGAAAGCCCAGCGTTTTATGTGTAGGCTACACGGCAGCACATTACCTCAGACACGTCCCGTACACGTATGACAGAATATTTCAGGGGTTTTACACAGCTGCCCATAGAGACAGTGTATAAAAATGTGTATATATCATTAGGGGAACTGTAGCATAACAAGAAGCACGGCTGCACAGCTAGTCACTGTGTGCTTCATATAATGGCGGCACCATATACCGGTATTCAGCCATAATACACCACTACCACATAATAATCTCTCTATAATTGCAGTATAACAACAATATTCAGCCATAGTACACCAAGAACATACTAATATCTCTATAATAGCAGTATAACAACAATATACAGCCACAATACACCAATAACATACTAATATCTCTAGAATAGCAGTATAACAATATTCATACATACACCATAACAAAAAAAAAAAAAACCGAAAAAAAAACAAAAAACAACACCACACAACAGCACACGTATGTTGAATATATTTTGGGTTCACATGAGATGAACTTTAAGTTAAATTCTTGAGCACCAGAATGGGAGAAGTGTGTTCGGACGGGTAAGTGGGGTGAATTTTTTGTTTTCTTTGGGAAGGTGGGGGGGATGCAAACGTGTACGAGATGTGTAATGATCGTATTTTTCTCCAAATGTTTGTTGTTACTCTTGACGAATGGCTAAATATTGTTTATGTTTCTTGATTTAAGAAAAAAATATGAAATTTTGTGAAAGGAAAAGGAAGCAGCTGACATAATAGAAATGTACCATAAGACCCACGGGACTGTACCCATGGGCAAAAGGAAAATAAATAGTTAATGGAACTGGACGATTACCCTTCTTAACATGTATTTATCGAGGCTTTTGGCCCAAATACTACTGAGGATGTGCGGTGCTCTATTTAGGTGTATATATTAAGATACAAATAAATACAATAAACGCCTATAATATTGTGTAATGGCAAAATATAATAAAAATTTTTTTAGAATTATGGGTAATTATATTTTACACATACTTTAACTAGCGTGATTTATTTTGATATTTTAAGGTTGTAATAAAAGGAATTCTCAAACATGAACCAAAAGTAAATTTCAAAAGAGGTGGCTGTATGTCTGTCCGTCATGACAATATGAGCAAAAATGACAATAAGAGGCACCATTTCTAATAAAACGCCACCATCTGCTCAGGCCATATACAGGGCAGGTACGAGCATCAGCCCCGGGGACACGGCAGCAGGGAGATGGATGTACTCAGCTCTCCCAGGCTTTATCTGTGGCCTGCTGTGGAGTAACATCTAGGCCATGGTCAGTATTTTACCTCAGCATTTGTAAGCCAAAACCAGGAGTGGATCAACCAAAGAAACGTCACCACTTCTGTATTTTTCACCCACTCCTGGTTTTGTCTCACAAACACTGGAGGTAAAATACTGACAGAATACTGAATGTGTCCTTACAAAGTGTTACTGAGAAGAAATGGTGCAGTGCAGCAGAGGCCACCAATGTAACAAGGTCATGTAACCAGCAGCAATAACCCCCAAACATGGCTGCACAGGTAACAAGACCCCGAGGCTGGCAGGGGTGAGGGAGGCTGCAGGGGCACAGGTTGGGGGTCTCTGGGCCTCTATACCACCCAGGAGAATTAGGGTGTGGCAATGAGAGTCAAGGTCAGAGCTGCGATACAGGTACAGAATACACCTGGTGGTCTGCACCTTGTGCTTCTACAGGTACAGTGGGACTACAGCCCCCAGTATCTCACAGCTGCCACTCTCGGGGTATGCTGGGAGTTGTAGTTTCTTCCCTCAGAGAAATAAAGGGAAGACTGAATGTGGCAGCTAGTGGGCAGGGAGCAGGCAGGACAGGTGGGCAGCCGTGGTGTGATGCCAGGAGAGGGTCCCCCCCATCATCCCCTTACCTGGATGCATTGCTCCGCGCTGAGCCGCCGCCGCCGTCCTCCTCCTCCTCCGTGCTCTTCATCATCGTTGTGCCCGGGGCAGGGGGCAGGCTGCCGGCCTTGTTAGTACGGGGATGCTGCCCAGGTATTTGCTGTCAAAAGTTGAAGAAAAGGTAAAGACTCCCCCGTGCAGAACCAGCAGCGCCGGGCACATGGTGGGCACATCCGCAGCCCCTCACATGTACACAGACCCCCAGAGCACACACTCACTGCCATGGGAGACAAGCACCGGCAGGCCGGGGACCGGGCACCACAGGCCGGCGACAGCTCTACACCGACCGCCCGGAGGGGAGATCTGTGATCACAGACAATGGGCCGATAAGACACCGGGGGCGCGCGGACTCCGGAGATCGCGAAAGCGAGAGAAAAATACAAAACCGAAATATAATGTGAAAAATGAGTAACAAGGGGCAAAATCCAAGCGCTATGGGGGGAGAGGGGCGAGAGCGCGATCCCGGGGCCGGCGGAGGGAGGCAGCCGATCACAGCGTACAAATATGGAGGTGCGCCATGAGCTGGAAAACAACGAGACGCCTCGGCTCCGGAGCGGCGGGGAAAAAAGACGAGAAAAGCGGCGAAAATCGGGGCTTCAGGTCCTTCCAGGGGTCCCGGCGGAGGAGGGGGCACAAGTTCCGCAAAGTTCCCCTGGAGTGAGAGGGAAAGCGCGGAGCCTCTAAGGCACAGCCGCCATCTGTAGCTCCTTCCCAGCTCTGCCTGTGATTGACACTCTGTACATTTACCCCAGAACTCAGGTGATGCACTGAGGACCCACCCCCTCCTCGCCACCATTACCACAGTCCTAGGAAGGGGCACCCCAGGAGGACAGAGGGGCGCCCTGACCCCCGCAGCGGGCTCTGCACCCTGCACCGGCCACACACTGCAGCCAAGAAGCCGCCTTTGTCTCCATCGCCTCAGTAACGTTGCAGTCCTCGGGTACATCACTTCCTCTCTGGACAGGAAGTAAGCCATTTTGTGAGGAAAGGAGTTGTAAAATGTCTCTTTTCGTTAAAGGGTGATGAGGTAAACCCCACTCCAGTGAGTAGGAGTACACGTCCCTCTGCAGAGTGCGGAGCTGGGCCCGGGGCCACCATGTATAATGTGGAGGAAAGCTGCCTCTGGTGAGGTACTATTGGTAATGCAACAAACATGAGGTTTGGGGCTGTGACCGACCTTCATCAGCCTGAGGTGTAACAGGAGGGCGAGCCATAGTATAAAGGGCGAGAGCCGAAGGAAGACCCCATAGGTGACGTGTGTGAGCTTGTAGCATGCTGTATAGCAGCCCTGAAAGGTGATGGCCGTAACTTATAGCGGACAAAACTGGTGACAGGTTCACCAACTTGGTTACTTAACAAGAAAGAGAATTTATTTTTCTTTAATTTGATAAAGTAGATAAAATGCTTTGCTCTCCAGCACTTGCACTGAGAATGAATAGAGCGCAGGTGCGCATGCTCGACCTCTGCTCCATTTGGATGGAGCTTTTCACATCACCTACCTTGGGATTGAGCTCTAAGGTAACTGAACCACTTTTCTAAAACACTTTGGATTCCCTACCGTTCCCTCTCTACTGTAAAGCCCCGCTTTTTTTTTAAACTTTAATTCTGAAGACATTTTGTTTGAGAATCTCCAGTGCACGCTGGGATACTCAAACAAAATGTTATCAGGGGGCCAGCTTTCCCCACCCTGAAATGAGGTGTCAGCAGTGACGTCCATTTTAGGGGCTGGGCTAGTCCCTACACTACCGAGTATATATCGGTTATCAATTCCAATGCATGCTCAGCATGTACTCCCAGCACTATATTACTTTGAATGCATAGTGACAGCATGCCAATGAAGAGAGCACACTGTCAGTGCGCATTGATAAGGAGAGAACGTGGATAATAGGGAGAACAAAGACTAGACAGTACCCAAAACATACGCCGCATTCTTTTCTTACAATGCTCTCTGACAGTGCTCTCTTTTGCTGGCTTATCACTCCTCATTAGAGCCGGCAAGGGAGCGCACTGTAACTGTGCATTAAAAGGAATAACACTGTGAGCAGCAAGTGCACACAGAGCATGCACTGGAATTGACAACCAGCGCATGCTCAATAGAGCAGGGACTAGCCCAGCCCCTGTAACGGATGTCACTGACATTTCATTTTGGGCTGGGGAAAGCAGCTGGAACGGTGAATGCAGTCCCCTGCG
This sequence comes from Dendrobates tinctorius, assembly GCF_039654945.1. Lineage (NCBI taxonomy): Eukaryota > Metazoa > Chordata > Amphibia > Anura > Dendrobatidae > Dendrobates > Dendrobates tinctorius. The sequence continues at coordinate 67,636,178 of NW_027361690.1, read as the reverse complement.
CTCCCTGATGCACTGGGGGTTCTCAAACATAACGTCGTCGGAAGTACGGTAAATTAAAAAAAAGAATAGGAAGACAGTGGAAAGAACGGTGGGTAATATTTAATTACAGTATATTAGAAAAATAATTTGATTATTAATTTAAAGTGGTTGTCTGGCCTTACGCTACAAGTCTGCAGTCACTCTCTGTGACTGTAGACTTGTGTGGATTCTTTATTGCCGGGAACGGGTGGTCATTTGGGTGCAGGTGTGTGACTTCCAAATTTCCGTCCACATTACAACTAGATTGTGCCTCCATGAATACACTTGCATTGAGTGAGGCCTCGCCCATCTCGTCACCACATGTATGCAAATGACATACTTGTAGAAACATGCCCACCACTGGCACTGCAGAATCCTTCAAATGATGACTGTGTGCGATATGAGTATTCACAAGTCTGTAGTCATATAGTGCGACATGATGATTTAGCGAATCCTGCTTTGAGCAGGGCGTTGGACCAGATGGCCCAGGAGGTCCCTTCCAACTCTACGATTCTATGATTCTATGACATAGAGTGACTGCAAACTTGCAGCCCTAAGGCCAGACAACCTCTTTAAATGGAAATTTAGGGCAAAGTTCAAATTTGGTTTTGGAGCACCCCTTTAACCTCTGAATGCTGTTATCCAGATCCACAAACAATTGCTCAGAGAAAATCCGCAAAGCTCCCCACACACAATATACGCAATATAACCTGACCTAAGACTAACATCCTCCATAATCCAAACCTTACACCTCTGTCTCCAAGACTTCTCCTGTGCTGCACCAGTTCTCTGGAATGCAGTACTCCAGATGATTCGACTGTTACGTAGCCCCCACGTTTTTAAGTGTGATTTAAAAACATCACTTTAAACAAGCCTATCCCCTCAACTCACTAACCTAACTCATCCCTATTCCCTCCTTCTAAATATTATTCAGAATCTGCTCCCTCCTATTCATCTGTCTCCACACCCTCCATGCACATCATAACTGCCCCTGATAATTGCACTTAAACACACTGGCTGATGACCGGGATCATGCAGCTTTATATGAAAATCCCTATTCTAATTGCAGGATCTGAAATAACAAGCCCTTTTCATCTGTTGTGTCCCCCATTTCCTTTTTATTCATTTTGTCTTTTGTAGGTTTTGTATGCTTTTAGGCCAATGTGAACATGCGTTTATATGCTGCATGTATACCAACTCAAACCAAGCTCAATTTTTGTGTTTGTAGATTGTAAGCTTGCGATCAAGACCCCCACTCCTATTGAAAATGTTTAAACTGTCTTACCTTGTATTGAATTTATCGTCTGTACATGTCCCCGCTTAACTGTAAAGTGCTGCGGAATATGTTGGCGCTATATATAAAAAAAAATATTATTATTAATACCACCAGTCCATCACACCACAGCCACTCCAAATGTACACCATTGAATCCATCCCCATGTCCTCACAGTATTATACCTACCAGAACCACAAAATATACAGTGCAACACATAGAACACAGTAGTATTTCCCCAGGCCATAAGAGTACTTAAGCCCCCTTTACATTTAGCGATGCACCAGCGATCCCGACCAGCGATATGACGCGGTCAGGATCGCTGGTGCATCGCTAAATGATCGCTAGTGAGCTGCCACACAGGCAGATCCCACAGTGATGCAGCAGCGATACAGCGGGCGATACTTACCTTTCAGACGCGGCGATCCTGACGTCCTCCGTCCGCATCCACGCGTCGCTCGTCAGCGCCAGCAGGAAGCGCCCGACGAGAAATGGAGCTGCGCGATCAGCGACAGACAGCGGGGGAGCCGGTCAGAGGTAAGTATCACACATAGCGATATCGCTGCTGCGTCACCAAATCGGTGATGCTTTAGCGATATTGTTAGCGATATCGCCATGTGTAAAACCCCCTTTAGTCTAATATCCCCCTTCTGCCACACACCGAATATAAAGTGTAGCAGATCCCCAGCCCCTCCTGATATACATGGTCTATCACCTCATAATATACATGTTAGCAGACCCTTATAATATATAGCCCCCACCCAGCCCACCACAGTACATAGTAATGCATGGCCTGACACTGTCACCACACAGTAACACACACCACCTTCCTGCACTCTACACAATCTATGAGATACTATCACCTTACCATCATGTCACAGGCCATAGGAGCTGCAGTGTGGAGCAGAAAGGAAACCCTGACAACCGCACAGGAAGATGAGCAGGGAAGTGGAGCCAGCACTGAGCACTGCACAGGTCCTGACTGCAGGGAAGAAGATACATACCAAACCAGAGTATATTTACTCCAGAGAGAAGAGATCCAATATTAAAATCTAGTTTATTTCAATGTTAAAAAAGACATACTAATAGATATCTGAATTGATTTGCTAATACCTGGCACATCTGTGATATTTACTAGTCCACTTTATTGGTCTAATACTTTGGCATAATATAGTCTCATATATGTCTGATATTTGACGGCTCTACTTTAGCACAGTTCACTTTATAAATTTGGGCATACAGTATGTATGACCTATGATAGCCGTATTTTTCTGATGGATTTTCTTGATATGATTTTTTGCCCTATGAATTACATTTTTGTGGTCTATTCAAATTGATTTTGTGGTGACGTCTCTCTTTGGAGACATCCTGTTTTTATTTCTATTTGTATGTCTTTTTAACATTGAAATAAACTAGATTTTAATATAGGATCCCTTCTTTCTGTAGTAAATATATTCTAGTTTGGTATATATTTTTGTTTGAAGTGCCATTTTTGGATTTTTCTCTGGGACAATTTGGATTACTGTAATTCTTCTTGCAGGGAAGAAGAGCCAAGAATCCACTTCACCAGGAGCGTTGCCTGATAGGGCACGACCACGCACAGTGTGCTGTGTGGCCGCGACATTGTGATTTGGCCAAGCTGCCGTGTTTAAAGGTGCAGTCTCAGCGGCCTCTCAGATTCGCTGAAGTAGCAGGAGGCTGCGCGGACCTAAACAGCTGCTGTGGGACCAGCCCGGGGAGCATATGCCCCTCTGCTACCCCCGCCCAGCACGCCCCTACTCATTGGGGACGGGTAACAGCCCAATATGTGGCAAGAAATTGCACACAAATTGTGATATTTCTGGTACAAAGCTAGTAACAAGTGTTGTGACCTTACACTAAACATTATCCATTTCATCCATTATAAGTTTATGCTTAAAACATACAACACTGCCCTTAACTCTCAAAACAAACCTATTTCAACACCCTCATCACCTCACTATCCAATAACCCGAAACGTCTCTAACACTTTTCATTCCCTACTCAACCCAAGAGTGCAGGCCCCAACCATAGATCTCCACGCTGACGAGCTGGCTAATTATTTCAAAGAAAAAATTGACCATATCCGACAGAAAATTATCTCCCAATCCCCTCATACCATGCACTGTCCTCCCTCCCCCACTGCATCTAGCTCACTCTCTGATTTTGAACCATTAACAGAAGAAGAAGTAATCAGGCTCCTTGCATCTTCTCGCTCTACCACTTGCACCAGTGACCCCATTCCATCACATCTCCTCCAGTCCCTTTCCCCTGCTGTCACCACTCACCTAACAAAAATATTTAACCTCTCCCTCTCTCTTCTGGTATCTTTCCTTCCTCATTTAAGCATGCCATCATACAGCCATTACTTAAAAAACCATCCCTCGACCAAAACTGTGTCGCTAACTATAGACCTGTCTCTAATCTTCCCTTCATCTCTAAACTGGAACGCCTGGTTCATGCCCGACTTATCCGCTATCTCTCAGATAACTCTCTCCTCGACCCTCTACAATCCAGTTTCAACTCTCTTCACTCTAATGAAAATGCCCTCACTAAAGTCTCTAATGATCTTCTAACAGCTAAATCTAATGGTCACTACTAATTCTCTTGGATCTCTCCGCAGCATTCAACACTGTGGATCATCAGCTCCTCCTCAATATGCTCCGTTCCATCAGCCTCAAGGACACTGTTCTCTCCTCATACTCCTTCTATCTCTCTGACCTCTCCTTTACTGTATCTTTTGCTGGCTCCTCCTCCTCTCATCTTCCCCTTACTGTTGGGGTTCCTCAAGGATCGGTTCTAGGCCCGCTCCTCTTCTCTTTGTATACTGCCCCTATTGGTCAAGCAATCAGTAGATTTGGTTTCCAGTACCATCTATGCTGATGACAGCCAATTATACACTTCTTCTCCTGATATCACAACTGCCTTTTTGGAAAACACCAGTGATTGTCTTACTGCTGTCTCTAACATCATGTCCTCTCTCTGTCTGAAACTGAACCTGTCAAAAACTGAACTCGTGTTTCCTCCCTCTACCAACCTACCTATGCCCGACACTGCCATTTCCGTGTGTGGTTCCACCAGTACTCCCCAGAAACATGCCCTCTGTCTTGGGGTCATACTTGATTCCTAGCTTTCATTCACCCCCCACATCCAATCACTGGCTCGCTCTTGTTATCTGCACCTCAAAAACATTTCTAGAATTCAACCCTTTCTTACTTTCGACTCTGCAAAATCTCTTAACTGTTTCACTTATTCATTCTCGTCTGTACTATTGTAACGCTCTACTAATCAGTCTCCCTCTTACCAAACTCTCCCCTCTCCAATCTGTCCTGAATGCTGCAGCTAGGATCATATTCCTCACCAGTCGTTGTACCGATGCCTCTACCTTGTGCCAGTCCTTACACTGGCTACCCATCCACTCCAGATTTCAGTATAAACTTATTACCCTCATCCACAAAGCACTCCATGGCTCAGCACCACCCTACATCTGCTCCCTTGTCTCAGCCTACCACCCTACCCGCGCCCTCCATTCTGCTAATGACCTGAGGTTAGCATCCTCAATAATCAGAACCTCCCACTTCCGTCTCCAAGATGTTTCACGTGCTGCGCCAATTCTTTGGAATGCACTACCAAGGTTAATACATTTAGTCTCCAATCCCCACAGTTTTAAGCATGCCCTAAAAACGCATTTGTTCAGACTGGCCTATCGCCTCAACGCATTAACCTGAATATCCCTGTGTGGCTCATTCAAAATTTTTTACCATAACCAGGCTCCTCGCATCATGTTCTTACATGATTTATGCATTTAATAGCCCTCTGTGTCTGTACTGTTGCTTATTTAGACTGTTAACTGGTTCATGCAGCAACAGGAACACTCAATTCTTACACTATGGCTGGTCCAAACAATAAAAGCAATTGTAACCCACCTTTCGTGTATCCCCTTTTTCCTTATAGATTGTAAGCTTGCGAGCAGGGCCCTCACTCATCTTTGTATCTGTTTTGATCTATGTGTGTATTGGTATGCTGTAATGGCTATTGTCTGTAGAAGTCCCCTCTATAATGTAAAGTGCTGCACAATATGTTGGCGCTTTAGAAATAAAATTATTGTTATTATTATTTCTAGCTGAAGAGCCCGGCGCTGCCCGGGCATAGTAACTAACTACGGTTAGTTATAACAAATTATAATGATTATATATATATATATATATATATATATATATATATAAAGCTGAGTGTATAGCCCCACCCACTCTGCATAGCCACATTCACTATAATATCCCACATCATCCCGTCAGCCAGAGCTACCGGACTACTACCCCTAATATCCCACATCATCCTGTCAGCCAGAGCTACCGGACTACTACCCCTAATATCCCACTACCGGACTACTACCCCTAATATCCCACATCATCCAGTCAGCCAGAGCCACCGGACTACTAACACTAATATTCCACATCATCCCGTCAGTCAGAGCTACCGGACTACTACCCCTAATATCCCACATCGTCCCGTCAGCCAGAGCCACCGGACTACTACCACTAATATCCCACATCATCCCGTCAGAGCCACCAGACAACTACCCCTAATATCCCACATCATCCCGTCAAAGCCAACGGACTACTACCCCTAATATCCTACATCTTCCCGTAAGCCAGAACCACCGTACAACTACCACTAATATCCCACATCACCTCACAGCTGCCGGACTACTACCACTAATATCCCACGTCATCCCGTCAGAGCCACCAGACTACTACCCCTAATATCCCACATCATCCCATCAGCCAGAGCCACCGGACTACTACCCCCAATATCCCACATCATACCGTCAGCCTGGGGTCAGAACCAGAGCGCTGAGTGGAGTTTCCCTGACTTCCATACCAATGATCCCTTTAATGGAAGCCTGGGGTGAGAATCAGAGCGCTGAGGGATTTACCTTAACTTCCATACCAGAGATCCATTTAAGAGAGGCCTGGGGTCAGAATCAGAGCGCATAGTGGATTTGCCCTCACTTCCATACCGGGGATCTCTTTAAGAGGCCCTGGGGTCAGAACCACAGCGCTGAATGGAACGGTCCTAACTTCCATACCGGGGATCCCTTTAAGAGAGACGGGTCAAAACCAAAGCACTGGATGGATTTGCCCTGACTTCCATACCAATGATCCCTTTAATAGAGGCCTGGGGTCAGTACCAGAGCATTTGAAGGCAATTGCCCTGACTTCCATACCGGGGATCCCTTTAAGAGAGGCCTGGCGTCAGAACCAAAGCGCTGGATGGATTTGCCCTGACTTCCATACCAATGATCCCTTTAAGAAAGACCTGGGGTCAGAATCTGAGCGCTGAGCGATTTACCCTAACTTCAATACCGGAGATCCCTTTAAGAGAGGCATGGGGTCGGTACCAAAGCGCAGAGTGGATTTTCCCTCACTTCCGTACCGGGGATCCCTTTAAGAGGGGCCTGGGGTCAGAACCAGAGTGCTTAGTGGAATTCCACTAACTTACATACCAATGATCCCTTTAAGAGACCCTGTGGTCAGAACCACAGAGCTGAGTGGAATTGTCCTAACTTCCAGACCGGGGATCACTGTAAGAGAGGCCTGGGGTCAAAACCAAAGCGCTGGATGGATTGCCCTGATTTCCATACCAATGATCCCTTTAAGAGGGAAGATGTGCCTATGGGATGGAGGATGTGTGATGGGTATATAGGCACGGGAGGGGGTGATTCATTTCTGTCATGTGCTCTCTGCTCCTTTCTGGGGGGGAGACATTGGCTGGGAGCTTATGTTCCCAGGGATGCTAGATTTCTTCCACCCGGTCACTGTCTGCTGAGGTGTTGTCGTGGAGTGAGAAAACTGTTGCTCATAGCAACCAATCACATCTCAGCTTCTTTTAAACATCTCTGGTGAAATGAAAGATGCTTAGTGATTGGTTGCAAGGAAAACTGGGAAAACTGTTGCTCATAGCAACCAATCACAGCTCAGCTTCTTTTAAACAGCTCTGGTGAAATGAAAGATGCTTCGTGATTGGTTGGTGATACACACATACATACAGTTTTATATATAGAGATTAAACAGATTTATCAGCATGAGCCACTATGATAACAAACATATCAAGACATGTCATCCAAGTATTAGTATTAATAAATCTGCCTCAATGGGTTCAGCAGGTAGAGGAAACATTGCCAATAGCAGTCCTAACATCTTCATGGTTTTAAAGTGCTCCCCCCACTTTTGATGACTACAGCATTTAGGAGACAGCCATAGACATGATATTTAACTGATGACTCTTAGCAAATTCAGGTGTTTTGATTGCATCTGTAAATCTTAAGGGTATTTCCAGGAAAATTTGTGAAGTAGGGACTGGGTTTCTTGAAAATGAAGACACTAGAAGGACTCATGTGATACAGTGGGGAAAAAAGTATTTAGTCAGCCACAAATTGTGCAAGTTCTCCCACTTAAAAAGATGAGAGAGGCCTGTAATTGACTTGTTAGGTAGACCACAACTATGAGAGTCAAAATGAGAAAACATCCAGAAAATCACCTTGTCTGATTTGGCAAGATTTATTTTGCAAATTATGGTGGAAAATAAGTAGTTTGTCATTAACAAAAGTTCATCTCAATATTTTGTTATATATCCTTTGTTGGCAATGACAGAGGTCAAACGTTTTCTGTAAGTCTTCACAAGGTTGGCCCATTCCTCCATGGGCCTTTCACTGGGCAACATGGACTTTCAAATCCCTCCAAATTTTTTCTATGGGGTTGAGATCTGGAGACTGGCTAGGCCACTCCTTCGTTGCCCTGGCGGTGTGCTTGGGATCATTATTGTTAGGCATCGGATTTCTGGCTCTGCACAGCAGAAATCCAGAGCCGTATATTCAGCGGTCTCCCATTCCGTTCCGACCGCTCAGGGCCCTGCTCAGCAATCACAGTGAGCCAGGCGTGCTGCTCAGATTTATTCTGTGAGCCTGGATGTTGCTGCCACCTCTGGTGCAGCAATGGTAGCGCAACCTGCTCCGCAGGGAACCGCTCCTGAGGCTAAGTCCTCGTGCCGTGCTACTGGGCATGCCCGTAACTTGACCTCTAACTGGAGAGCAGGGGTCACGTGCTCAGGTCCTGCGTCGAATCTGATTGGTCTCTTCCAGGGTACTGGAAGGTCCCGGAAGCGCATGGCTATAAAAAGCCCGCATGGCGGCTCGGCCATGCGCTATTGTAGCATATTATGCTGAGTGTGAATGGTGATGGATGCATGTTCTGGTGACTGACTTATTAAGAAACCCCTTCCCTCTGATAATACGAATGGTGACAGAGTGTTGGTGATAGTCAGCTCCCATTACTGGCAAACCAAGTGCCCCTGTGCTTCCTGCACTGCACACTAGCGTCCGACGGTGACCAGCCTTCCGCATCCGTCGTCTAGCGGCTGTAGTTATTGCCGCGCTGCGGTAGCAGCGTCCTTCGGCGGTTGCGGTTTCAACGCCACTTGCTGGTTATCCTGTGAGGCTAACAGGACCAGCGCCTTTGTATTGTTTTTCTGTAAGGCGACTCTGTGTCTGAACAGAGCTGCTCTTAGCATTCAGGTAACGTTAACCCGAGCGCATTACTTCACCTTGTGGAGTATCTGCCATTGTCCAGCAGTGGTCTTATCATCTACCGCACGGTGGACCCCGGGCGGCGAACGCACCTCCTATTATTTATATCTGGTGCATTCCGCCGACCCTAACAATTATCATGCTGAAAGACCCATTCACGTTTCATCTTCAATGTCCTTGCTGATGGAAGGAGGTTTGCACTCAAAATCTCACGATACATGGCCCCATTCATTCTTTCATGTACACAGATCAGTCGACCTGGTCCCTTTGCAGAGAACCAGCCCCAAAGCATGAAGTTGCCACCCCCATGCTTCACAGTAGGTATGGTGTTCTTTGGATGCAACTCAGCATTCTTTCTCCTCCAAACACAATGAGTTTTGTTTCTACCAAATAGTTCTACTTTGGTTTCATCAGACCATATGACATTCTCCCAAAACTCTTCTGGATAATCCAAATGCGCTATAGAAAACTTCAGATGGGCCCGGACATGTACTGGCTTAAGCAGGGGGACACATCTGGCACTGCAGGAATTGAGTCCCTGGCGGCGTAGTGTGTTACTGATGGTAGCCTTTGTTATTATTATTATTTATTATTATAGCACCATTTATTCCATGGCGCTTTACATGTGAAAAGGGGTATACATAATAAAAATGAGTAAAGTAATCTTAAACAATACAAATCACGACTGGTACAGGAGGAGAGAGGATCCTGCCTGCTCACAATCTACCAGGGATGGGTGAGGATACAGTAGGCAAGGGTAAAGCTGGTCGTGCAGTGGCTTTGGCAATCGGTGATTACTGCAAGTTGTATGCTTGTCGGAAGGGGTAGGTCTTCAGGTTATTTTTGAAGGTTTCGATGGTTGTCGAGAGTCTGATTATGTTGTGGCAGAGAGTTCCAGAGTACGGGTGATGTGCGGGAGAAATCTTGTATGCGATTGTGGGAAGAGAAGATAAGAGGGGAGCAGAGAAGGAGATCTTGTGAGGATCGGAGGTTGCTTGTATTTAAGTACCGGGAGACGAGGTTACAGATATATGGCAGGTTGTGGATGGCTTTGTATGCCATGATTAGGGTTTTGCAAAGGAGAAAGTTTATGGATTAAACGTGCGCTGCTTGACAGATCGCTCCTTCCAGTTTTTGTTAATTGTACTTTTATTTCCCAACGCGTTTTAAATTGTCAGTCTAAAATCCGGTGGTTATTGCAAATCTTAAAACATCTTCAGCAGGACAGTGGAGTGTAAGGACGATGGCCGCTTTGCACAATTGCGCTTCTACGTGTCATGCTTCATGATGAAGCAGTGCAACTTTGTAATTGCAAACTTTCTCCTTTGCAATTTGATGATTCGTGGTCACGGAGTGGCCCTTTGGATGTGCAGCAGCCTGACTTTCTGTTCCTGTATGTCTGAATCTCCCCTGCATAAGGTGAGTATAATGATTTGATTTTACATCAATCTCTACTCGGGTAAGACCCTATTGCGCTTTTTTTCTTTCAGCTGTTCGACTATGATTAGGGTTTTGAACTGGAGTCTTTGGATAATGGGAAGCCACTGCAGGGATTGACAGAGGGGGGAGTTTGGGGGGGTGACAAGTTGATTAGTCGAGCAGCAGAGTTTAGAATAGATTGGACGGGTGCGAGAGTGTTAGAGGGGAGGCCACAAAGCAGGAGGTTGCAGTAGACAAGGCGGAAAATGATGAGGACCTGGATTATGGGTTTTTGCAGATTCTTGGTTGAGGAATTTACAGATCCATGAAATGTTTTTGAGTTGAAGTCGGCAGGAAGTGGAAAGGGCTTGGATATGTGGTTTGAAAGAGAGCTCAGTGTCAAGGATTACCCCGAGGCAGCAAGCTTGTGGGACTGGGGAGAGTGGGCAGCCATTTACTTTAATGGATAGGTCCGTTAGGGGGGGTCGAGTGAGTTGGGGGAAAGATAATGAATTCTGTTTTGTCCATATTAAGTTTTAGAAATCTAGCAGAGAAGAAGAATGAAATAGCAGACAGACATTGTGGGATTCTGGTTAGTAGGGAGGTGATATCTGGTCCAGAGATGTAGATCTGTGTGTCATCAGCATAGAGATGATACTGAAAGCCGTAAGATTCTATGAGCTGTCCGAGGCCGAAAGTGTAAATGGAGAAGAGCAAAGGCCCTAGGACTGAACCTTGCGGGACTCTGACAGATAAGGAGCAAAGTGAGGAGATGGTATGCGAGTGGAAGATGCTGCATGTCCCGTTAGGTATGACGAGATCCAGGATAGAGCCAAGACTGTAATGCTAAGAGAAAGAGATGAGAGGGTCTGTAGTAATAGGGAGTGGTCCACTGTGTCAAAGGCAGAGGACAGGTCCAGGAGGAGGAGGACAGAGTAGTGTCGCTTGGCCTTGGCGGTTAATTAGTCATAGGTGACTTTAGTTAGGGCAGTTTCAGTGGAGTGGTGTGGCCGAAAGCCAGATTGTAAGCGGTCAAAGAGGAAGCAAGAAGAGAGGAGGGCGGACAGTTCAAGATGTACGTGTTGTTCCAGTAGTTTTGAAGCAAGAGAGGGCTTTTTGAGGATAGGTGTGATTGAGGCATGTTTAAAGCTTGAGAGTAAAACACCAGTTGTTAGTAAAACGTTGAAGAGATGGGTTATGGTTGGAATGAAGACTGTTGAGGTTTGGGATGAAGTGGGATGGAATCAGGTAAAGTCCACAGTTAGTGAGGATGAGATGTGATCTTGAGAGTAGAGTGGAGAGTCGATATTCTGTAATGGTGGAGAAGTTAGTTTTGGATGAGAAGGGCTGGAGAGTTAGGGGGAAGGGCTCTGGGGGTTGTCAACCAAAACGCTTTCTGATGTTATCAATCTTTTGCTTGAAAAATGAGGCAGTCTTCAGCTGAGATGAGTAGAGAGGGAGGAGGTGCTGGGGGACGGAGGAGAGAATTGAAGGTGTTGAATAACTGTTTAGGGTTGTGAGACAGGGAGGATATGAGAGATGAGAAGTAGGTTTGTTTTGCTGCAGCTACTGTGGCCTTGAAAGTAGTGAAGGACTGTTTGAATGCGATGAAGTGCTCGTTGGAGTGGGATCTTTTCCATCTCCATTCAGAAACCTTGGAAGCCCGCCTCAGTTCTTTGGTCAGGCTGGTGTGCCCGGGCTGTCTGTTGATTTTGCAAGCTTTGGTATGTGTGAGAGGAGCAACCAATTCTGGAGTTGCAGCTATTGTGATGTTATATAGAGTGGCATCCGCATTGTGTAGGGAACTTATGTCTGTAAGAGTAAGAACTAGGGATTCAAACAGTGAGTGTAGATTGAGGTGTTTAAGATTTCTGCGAAGATGTGCAAGTTTATGGGGTGGGGATTGTGGATCTGGAGAGGAGAGGGAAGAGAATGTAAGTAGGTTGTGGTCAGAAAAAGGAAGAGGTGAGTTAGAGAGGTTAGATAGGGAGCAGAGGCGGGTAAAGATGAGGTCCATTGTGTGGCCATCTTTGTGAGTGGCTGCAGAAGACCATTGAGTGAGGCCGAAGGAGGAAGTGAGAGATAGAAGCTTAGTGGTAGCTGAGAGGGAAGTGTCAATTGGGATGTTGAAGTCACACATGATGATAGTGGGGATTTCAGCGGAAAGGAAATGAAGTAGCCAGGTGGTGAAGTGATCGAAAAATGTGGTGGCTGGCCCTGGAGGGTGGTAAATGACAGCCAGTTGGAGTTTGTAGGGGGAGTAGATGCGCACAGAGTGCACCTCAAATGAAGGGTGGTTAACGGAGGGTGGCAGTGTGGAGTGAAGGATAAGTTATCTGACAGGAGAAAACCAACTCTTCCACCATGCCTGCTGCTGGGGCTGGGGGTGTGGGAAATATGGAATCCACCATACGAATGTGCAGCAGGAGAGGGGGTGAGCCAGGTTTCGGTGATGGCGAGGAAGGAAAGTTTATTAGTAGTGTTGAGCATTCCGATACCGCAAGTATCGGGTATCGGCCGATACTTGCTGTATCGGAATTCCGATACCGACTTCCGATATTTTTTCAATATCGGAATTCGGCATCGGAATCGGAAGTTCAGTTGATTGACGGCCTGACGTCATCATGATGCGCGGTGTGTGCGCATCATGATGCGCCGTCATTTCGGGCCTTCCGGGGGTCTCTGCCGGCCTGCCGGGGGGCTGTGCCGGCCTGCCGGGGGGCTGTGTGGACTGCCCGGGGTCTGTACCGGCCTGCCGGGGGGCTGTGCCGGCCTGCCGGTGGTCTGTGCACCCTGTGGGGGTCTGTACCGGCCTGCCGGGGGGCTGTGCCGGCCTGCCGGGGGGCTGTGCTGATGTCCGGGGGTCTGTGCAAGCATCGTCCGATGGGACTACAAGTCCCATCGGGCGATGCCTGCTACCATGACAGTGATTGACACATTAGCCAATGATGGGACAGTAGTAGTCCCATCATCCGGCTAATGTGTTAAATGTTAAAAAAAAAAAAAAAAATACTACATACATACTACATGCATGCTACATACATACTACATGCTACATACATACTACATATATACTACATACATACTACATACATGCTACATACATACTACATATATACTACATACATACTACATACATACTGCATGCTACATACATACTACATACATACTACATACATACTACATGCATGCTACATACATACTGCATGCTACATACATACCACATACATACTACATATATACTACATGCATGCTACATACATACTACATGCTACATACATACCACATATATACTACATACATACTACATATATACTGCATGCTACATACATACTACATATATACTACATGCATGCTACATACATACTACATGCTACATACATACTACATATATACTACATGCATGCTACATACATACTACATATATACTACATGCATGCTACATACATACTACATGCTACATGCATGCTACATACATACTACATACATACTACATGCTACATACATACCACATATATACTACATACATACAATACATTCATACAATACATACATAGACATACAGTACATATAACATAGAGTAACATACTTACCAATACTTGTCACATTGTTCCCCGAAGCCATTGTCGTCTACGGAATAAATATTAACATAACAAACCACAAAAATACTCACCCACGATCCGAAGCAGTCCACGAGTGTGTCCCACGACGATCTTGGGTAGAGAACTGCAGCATCAGATGATGCTGCCGTTCTCTACGGGCTGCAGGAATCCAATGACGGAAGGTAGGTATCCTTCCGCACTGTATTCCTCCGCCACTTAAAAAAAAAAGTCCCTAGTCTCACTTTATGCCATTGCTGTGTGGGAAATTCCCACACAGCAATGGCATAAAGTGAGACTAGGGACTTTTTTTTTTTAAGTGGCGGAGGAATACAGTGCGGAAGGATACCTACCTTCCGTCATTGGATTCCTGCAGCCCGTAGAGAACGGCAGCATCATCTGATGCTGCCGTTCTCTACCCAAGATCGTCGTGGGACACACTCGTGGACTGCTTCGGATCGTGGGTGAGTATTTTTGTGGTTTGTTATGTTAATATTTATTCCGTAGACGACAATGGCTTCGGGGAACAATGTGACAAGTATTGGTAAGTATGTTACTCTATGTTATATGTACTGTATGTCTATGTATGTATTGTATGAATGTATTGTATGTATGTAGTATATATGTGGTATGTATGTAGCATGTAGTATGTATGTAGTATGTATGTAGCATGCATGTAGCATGTAGTATGTATGTAGCATGCATGTAGTATATATGTAGTATGTATGTAGCATGCATGTAGTATATATGTAGTATGTATGTAGCATGTAGTATGTATGTAGCATGTAGTATGTATGTATGTATGTAGTATGTATGTGGTATGTATGTGGTATGTAGTATGTATGTAGCATGCATGTAGTATATATGTAGTATGTATGTAGCATGCAGTATATATGTAGTATGTATGTAGTATATATGTGGTATGTATGTAGCATGTAGTATGTATGTAGCATGCATGTAGTATATATGTAGTATGTATGTGGTATGTATGTAGCATGTAGTATGTATGTAGCATGCATGTAGTATATATGTAGTATGTATGTAGTATGTATGTGGTATGTATGTAGCATGCAGTATGTATGTAGCATGCATGTAGTATATATGTAGTATGTATGTAGCATGTATGTAGTATGTAGTATGAATGTAGCATGTATGTAGTATGCATGTTGTATGTATGTAGCATGTAATTTTTTTTTTTTTTTTTTTTTTTTTTTTTTTTACATTTAACACATTAGCCGGATGATGGGACTACTACTGTCCCATCATTGGCTAATGTGTCAATCACTGTCATGGTAGCAGGCATCGCCCGATGGGACTTGTAGTCCCATCGGACGATGCCTGCACAGACCCCCGGAGCCTGCACAGCCCCCCGGCAGGCCGGCACAGCCCCCCGGAGCCGGCACAGCCCCCCGGCAGGCCTGCACAGCCCCCCGGCAGGCCGGCACAGCCCCCCGGAGCCTGCACAGACCACCGGCAGGCCGGCACAGCCCCCCGGCAGGCCGGCACAGCCCCCCGGAGCCTGCACAGACCACCGGCAGGCCGGCACAGACCACCGGAGCCTGCACAGACCCCCTGGCAGGCCGGCACAGCCCCCCGAAAGGCCCGTACAGACCCCAGAGAGGCTGTACAAGGGCAGGAAAGGGTTTTTCTTATTCCGATACCGGAAGTCCCATAGACTTGAATGGGACTTCCGGTATCGGAATCGGCGATACCGATACTTTTTTTAAAGATCGGCCGATACCATCCGATACGATACTTTGAAGTATCGGACGGTATCGCTCAACTCTATTTATTAGTAATGAAAAGATCATGAATGTAGGAAAGTTTGTTGCAGACAGAGCGAGTATTTAATAGAGCTCCTGTTAGTGGGACTGGGGAAGAGGGGGCCGGGCGAATGGTTATAAGGTAGGAGAGGTTACGGAAAGTTGTGATAGTGCATGGATGGGAGGTAGAAATGACTGTGGGAATGTGGTGAGGAGGACCAGGATTTGGAGAGATATCACCGGCAATCAGGAGGAGCAGAGAAAATGTTAGCAGGTGGGAGCAGGAGAGGGCTGTGTGTGTTTGGAGACAGAGGATTGTAAGTTGAGGAACAGTTCTGAGGAGGAGGTGAGGTGGATGGGGAGGTTTCAGGAAAAGATGAATAGTTCCTTACTAGGTGTAGGAATTAGGGGGTTAGCAGAAATTGAAGGATTATATGGGTAAGAGTGAAAACAAGCAGAAACATTGTTTACAGTGACTATCCAGTTGCCTTCAGGCTTGTATGACACACACTTATAGGATACACACTGCAGACTTGTTGTTACGGTGGTCCCAGCTCTATGCAGGTCATTCACTAGGTCCCCCCGTGTGGTTCTGGGATTTTTGCTCACCGTTCTTGTGATCATTTTGACCTCACGGGTGAGATCTTGCGTGGAGCCCCAAATCGAGGGAGATTATCAGTGGTCTTGTATGTCTTCCATTTTCTTATTATTGCTCCCACAGTTGATTTGATCACACCAAGCTGCTTGCCTATTGCAAATTCAGTCTTCCCAGCCAGGTGCAGGGCTACAATTTGGTTTCTGGTGTCCTTCGACAGCTCTTTGGTCTTCACCATAGTTGAGTTTGGAGTGTGACTGTTTGAGGTTCTGGACAGGTGACTTTTATACTGATAACAAGTTCAAACAGGTGCCATTACTACAAGTAATGAGTGGAGGACAGAGGAGCCTCTTAAAGAAGAAGTTACAGGTCTGTGAGAGCCAGAAATCTTGCATGTTTTTAGGTGACCAAATACTTATTTTCCACCATAATTTGCAAAATAAATCTTGCCAAATCAGACAAGGTGATTTTTCTGGATTTGTTTTCTCATTTTGACTCACATAGTTGTGATCTACCTATGATGTCAATTACAGGCCTCTCTTATCTTTTTAAGTGGGAGAACTGGCACAATTGGTGGCTGACTAAATGCTTTTTTTTTTCCCATTGTATGTCAGCCCTATCCTGATCCACTAAACTAAAATGGCACTGCCACATAAAGTCTTAACTAAAGAATAGCATTTCATCAGAGCAGACTTAAAAATATTACAATTATAACTTTTCTCCATGATGTCCCAGATAATGTTGACTGCATTGCTAACTTGGATTGAAAGTAGCAGTAGGTCTAGATTCATTTACAGCAGGTCCAGAGGCGTATCTAGGGGGTTTATCTTGGGGGGGGGGGAGAGTGGGCATAACATCTGAATGGTTCCCTAACCGGTAACCCTGATTGCAACTGTGATGACACACACTGATCATGGGTATAGTGGAACTGATGCCCTACCAACCCACAGTTGAAGACAGTCCCAGCTTCTCCTGTGATGTCTCAGCCACAGCGTCTCCTGTGATGTCTAAGCCACAGCCCCAGCGTCTCCAGTGAAGTTTATGTTGCAGCCCTATGTCTCCAGTGATCTCTATTCAGCAGCCCCATGTCTCCTGTGATGTCTATACCCCAGTCCCAATGTCTCATGTGATGTTTATACTGCAGCCCCTTGTCTCCAGTGATTATGCCACAACCCATGTCTCCTATGACTTCTATACCGCAGACCCAGCGTATCCTGTGATGTCTATACCACACCCACATGTCTCCTGTGACGTCTATACCGCAGTCCCATGTCTTCTGTGATGTCAATAATGCAGCCATAGCATCTCCTGTGATGTCTATACTGCAGTCCCAGTGTCTCCTGTGATGTGTATTTCCCAACCCAGCATCTAATATGATGTCTATAACACAACCCCAGCATCTAGTGTGAGGATTATACTACAGCAGCAGTATCTCCTTTGATGATTATACTACAGCCCCAGCATCTCCCGTGATGATTATACTACAGCCCCAGCGTCTCCCGTGATGATTATACTACAGCCCCAGCGTCTCCCGTGATGATTATACTACAGCCCCAACGTCTCCCGTGATGATTATGCTACAGCCCCAGCGTCTCCCGTGATGATTATACTACAGCCCCAGCATCTCCCGTGATGATTATACTACAGCCCCAGCATCTCCTTTGATGTTTAAAATGCTCCTTGTTCCCAATGCTCTTTATTTAGTGGAATTTTGACATGTACTGCTTGAAGCTTAGGTTACCAGCTACCTCTGCAGTCTCAGAGGTAAGGCAGTTCCCTAGGAAAGGAACTTTTCCATCTTTCCATCTTTTCAGTTAGCCATTAAAAGGTATCAACCACTGAGGACTCTCAATTCTAAATATTTTTCTGGGAAAGGAACACACTCGCATGCTCTATGTTTTAGAGTCTGCTAACGCTGCTCTGAAGCTGGCTGTATCCTGCAGGCTTCAGTGTCCCTGTGATTCTTTAATGCTGCAGAGGCAACGCTGTTTCTGCTAGCAGCAATGGGAAGCACTCAGGTCTTACCAGTGGTGCAAATACTGTATAACTGTCCATCTTTAGGGAAAAATATTCAGGATTGAGAGTCCTCAGTAGTTGATACCTTTTAATGGCTAACTGAAAAGATGGTAATACATTGCAAGTTTTCGAGACTACTCAGGTCTCTTCATCAGGCTAGACTAATACAAAATCTGAAGTCACATATTTATGCACAATACAACCTAGAAAAAATGCAATAGATAAGACAAGTGACGTGAAGCAGAACTATCAATATGGGAGAGGGAGAAACATAAATATAAACATTGGACCAGTTCATAGATAAGGAGTCTGGATGTTTTATGGTCCTCTGATTGGGGTCTAGTTCTGTGTTGCCCCGCAAGGTTTTAAAAGGAAATTCCTTAATTGATGTAAAAAGACATAAATCCATGCGACACATTCGTTCCAGCACTGAGAGTGTCAAAGTTCGTCATAAATTTGTACTCCCAAACTCGTCTCTCTCTCTGAGATGTGAAGTTACCTTTCAATACCAGTAATTTCTTATCCATGCTGCTGTGATCAGGGATACAGAAATGTTTTGCCACAGGTAGATCCATTCTTTTTTCTCTTATTGTGTGACGATGAGCATTCATCCTTGTTCTAAGCTTTTGCCCTGTCTCCCCCACATACAGACCCCCAGTTGGACATTTAGTACAAATAATTAAGTATACCACATTAGATGTAATGCAGGTGAAAGTACCTGGGATCTTGTAGTCCTGATGTGAGTTGGGGATCTTTATCTTGTCCGTGGTCTAGCCTGATGAAGAGACCTGAGTAGTCTCGAAAGCTTGCAATGTATTACCATCTTTTCAGTTAGCCATTAAAAGGTATCAACTACTGAGGACTCTCAATCCTGAATATTTTTCTATCCACTGGCTAACACGGTACAAAGATATACATCTTTCCTGCATCTTTAGGGATGCACTGCCCCCTTACAGCAAGCAGGAAGGCAGGAGAGCTGTGCTCTCCTGAAGTAAAAGGATGATACAAGTTCAACCCCTTTTAACTTCACCCACATTTTGGATACATTTACAATAACACAGACACTTGTAAAACGTTATGATCACTTAAAATAAGATGAAACTTTGTTGTAGATCTTTGCATATTTCTTGAATTTAATATAATTTTGGGGTTGTCAAAGATTCCAGACCAACATCACAAATTGGTTATTGAAACAAGAGGGGATTATAGGGAGAAAAATGGGAACGCAAGCTTCTAAG
Organism: Dendrobates tinctorius; assembly: GCF_039654945.1. Taxonomy (NCBI): domain Eukaryota; kingdom Metazoa; phylum Chordata; class Amphibia; order Anura; family Dendrobatidae; genus Dendrobates; species Dendrobates tinctorius. The sequence goes on along the minus strand of NW_027361690.1, from coordinate 67,616,654 downwards.
TGTAGTAGTTAGTTTCCAAAGGTATATACTCGGTGTGAATACACTCACCTATTTGGTGTCTTTAGATTCTGTATGTAGATCCAATCCCTGGATCACTCCATTCCTCTTTCCATTCAGTTTGCTGCAAAGATCTGGGAACTAGTGAGAGCACTGGACAGTGCTTTCATAGGCTACAACACTTGGTGAATGTTTTTCCCAGCAATGTGCGCTCCTGAAGGATGATGATGGAACTTGATATTAAGATTCAAGGACGATTTTTATTTTTAATTAAAACTAGAAGTATTCTAGCGCACATTGCTGGGAAAAACATTCACAAATTGGTTATTAGAATGCATGAAAATCAGACATCAAGAGAATCAAAAACTTCCAGCTTATACCGTGCCTTGGGAGCATCTTGATATCTGAATTATGTGCTATGCTGAAACCACTGGCAAACATTTCTAGTGGCAGAAGATGTCTGAGGATGCTAGAAGAATAGATGTGCAAGTATAAACACTGGTAGTAATAACTGTCAATGAACGGTAGTAATGCACTCAAATTCATAGAAATCACTTTGGTGGATCAAAAAAAATAGGAGTGGTATTACAAATTCTTCTCTGCTAAATATCACTAATTTCATCATGTGTAAAAGCATTTTAACTTATTCTTAGGGTAGCCATACTTCTAAGGCTAGGTGCACACTGTGTCTGAGGATAGCCAATAGTATACGTCAGGAGCTTTTCCCAACATATACAGTGGGTACGGAAAGTATTCAGACCCCTTTAAATTTTTCACTCTTTGTTTCATTGCATCCATTTGGTAAATTCAAAAAAGTGTTTTTCAGCTGCAGGGACAGGACGACTGGTTGCAACTGAAGGAAACATGAATGTGGCCAAGTACAGAGATAGCCTGGATGAAAACCTCTTCCAGAGTGCTCTGGACCTCAAACTTGGCCGAAGTTTCACCTCCCAACAAGACATTGACTCTAAGCATACAGCTAAAATAACAAAGGAGTGGCTTCAGAACAACTCTGTGACTATTGTTGACTGGCCCAGCCAGAGCCCTGACCTAAACCCAATTGAGCATCTCTGGAGAGATCTGAAAATGGCTGTCCACCAACATTTACCATCCAACCTGAGGGAACTGGAGAGGATCTGCAAGGAAGTATGACAGAGGATCCCCAAATCCAGGTGTGAAAAATTTGTTGCATCATTTCCAAGAAGACTCATGGCTGTACTAGCTCAAAAGGGTGCTTCTACTCAATGTTGAGCAAAGGGTCTGAATACTTATGACTATGTGATATTTCAGTTTTTCTTTTTTAATAAATTTGCAAAAATTTCTACATTTCTTTTTTTTCAGCAAAGATGGGGTGCAGAGTGTACATTAATGAGGAAAAAAATGAACTTTTTTGAATTTACCAAATGGCTGCAATGAAACAAAGAGTGAAAAATTTAAAGGGGTCTGAATACTTTCTGTACCCACTGTACTTGTGACGCATAGTCACTTCTTACAAGAAACCCGTTGGGAGAGGGAAGTCAAGGAATCGGAGGTCAAATACCTGGAGGGTACGTCATAGACAAAGGGACATTACAAACAGATAGTCAAAGGCAAAGTCCGGGGTCAGAAAACTAAGGTCTGAGTGCGTCAAGCTGAAAGGGGTAATACAAACGAGTAGTCAAAAATTAAAATCCAAAGATCAGAGTACAGAGAAAACACACCAGCTAAAAGCTACAATTGGCAAGGTCTGATAATAGTCAGCCAGCTAAATAGTCAGGTAATCACCCAGAATGGGTGACACCTGAAAGACCCTGAAGGTCAAGCCAGATAGGGCACCTGGGCTGTCAATCACAATACCGACAGCCCAGCATGCCCCTGTCTCAGATTAGGCGATTGGGCTGACACTCATAATACTGACAGCTCAGCACACCCCTATCCTCTAGAGAAGCTGATATGTCACTCACAGCGTGGTGGAATTGTGAGAGTACCCCCACTTTTTGGTGGGCCACCTGACCTCCAGGTTTCCCAGGAAACCTAGAATGGAAGACCATAACCAAATGATCAGCCTTCAGGAATCAGGCTGGAACCTAGGATCTCTCCTTCGGGTCGTACCCCTTCCAATGGCTGAAGTACTGGAGGGGATTTTGGACCATCTGAGAATCCATGACTTTCTGTATCTTGTACTCAGAACTGCAGTGGACAGAAACCGGAGGAGTCGGGAATGAGGGAGATAAAATTGAAGGGACAAACTCCTTTAACAGGGATCTGTGGATCTGTGCGAAGAAATGGAGGAAGCTTCATCCTAACAGCCATCGGATTGACCACTTCCAGAATCTTATAGGGACCAATAAACTTTGGTCTGAAGTTCGTACTTTAAGGCAGTGTGCTCACGATCCGGAACTAGCAGCGCTTTGAACGCAGTGCATGTTCGCTGCGTCCAAAGTGCTGCCTTCTATTGAATGCAGGTAAAGCTGCATGTATTCACTGAACCATGTGGATTTACTACCACATTCAGCATATTTCTATTGATACAATTTCTGTTGTGGAGACTAGCGTCTCCGCAAATGAAATTGACATCATGCGGTCCCAAAAGACGCGCCGCATGTCAGTTTCTAGAAATCCTATCCACTATGCGGTAACAGTTGGTAACTGCGGGTTTAACGCAGCAATTCCTGATCATGGGCACATACTCTAAGTTTGATGTTTTTGGACAACAACCAAATCTTCTCACCTTCTTTAAAGACAGGACCCGTCAAACATTTTCTCTCTTTTTAAAATCTTTTTATTGGTTTTATAACATTTGTAACAGTTATAACTTTTAACAGCTCATTGTACATGCATTTGTAAAAAATACAATAAGATTTGATCACGTTATTCTTTGGAAAGATATAAAGAATATATGTTATATTCTGTTAGCCTCATGTCCACATGTTCTTTGGCTGTAGCAACTAGTCTAGGTTCATCTAATCTTCCTATCGCTATATCGCTCATATATCTAGAAATTATAGTAATGTACCTTAACATTAACACATAAGTAAAGAAGAACAAGTAAGAAAAGTTGAGGGAAGGGGGCACAAGTGCGGTGGGGGAAGGGAGGAAGGGGGAGGGGAGTTTAGGCGGGGATAATGACGGTACGTTCGACTTCAGGGATACACTTTGGTGTTCACGGTCAGTGGTCTATTGTCCCATGGAAACCAACTTCTGATTCGTGACTTTTTATACCTTTAAGACAGGGCTGTGGAGTCGGAGTCGTGGAGTCGGAGTCGGAGTTAGTTTTGGTTGGAGTCGGAGTCGGTAAAAATGTACCGACTCCGACTCCAGCTTTAAAAAAAATGTATTAATATTTCATAATTGAACTTTCATATGAATTTTAAAAATGTTACTCAAATATATATGTTCTATCAAACTATGAACAACAGTGATAAGCAGTTCTGCTGGAGATAGAGACATTTCTTACTTCTTGTGTGTCACTGTTCTCCACTGCCCTTATCTAATCTTATACTTGGTTAACCTCATGCTGCCCCAACCCCCTACTTACAATGTATGAAACTGAAAGTGAAAATGTGTTGCAAATTCTTAGTAGTAAAGCTCCTCCTCTAGACTAGTTCATACTAGGTGTGCGTCTTCCAAGCATCTCACAGCTGCCTGCTACTCAGAAGAGGAAGACTGTAAGAAGTATTATCCTTTCAACAAACTTTGCATCAGTTAACTGTGAGTACATGAGGAATAATAACAGTATTACTGACCACTATATCAGTTGTACGACCTGGCAATAATTTTGTACAATTGTTTTTAGGAAAAACAATTGTCATTTGGATTGTGAATGCAGAATTAAAAACCTGAGAATGTCAAAGAAGCATCACATTAAATCAGCTGTATTTGAACATTTCACCATCACTCAAGATAGAAAACATTATGTCTGTCAGTGTATGACAAATGATCCAGATGAAGACAAATGCTGTGAAGCCAAGATGAGTGCATATTCAGGCAAAGATAAAAATGCTCCTACCAGAGCTTCTAATGTAAAGAGACATTTACAGCGCTTTCATCCAGAAGTACTGAAAGCAGCGGATGAGAAAGACTGCATCCAAACCAATGAACCAGTGCCCAGCTCTTCCAGCCAAACAAAGGAGCAGAGAACTTTGCAGCCATCAGTTGCAAGATATTTTGTCAGTGACAAAGTTACTGTGACAATGACAGTAGATACATTTAAAAAACAGATCATAGAGCTTGTTATAAAGGATAGTGTGCCTATTTCATTATTTTCACGACCAGCTTTTATGTGTCTGAATGGGGAAATGGCCCGCAAGCTTGGTGTTTCTCTGGAGAGAGAGAGTATTAGAAAATTAGTAATCGAAGAAGCTTTTAAACAAAAGGAAGAACTTAAAAAAACTCTCAAGGGACGCTTTCTGTTTCTTAAAATGGATGCCTGCACACGTCACAGAGTGAACTATTTTGCCATCAATGTCCGATTTGTTTGTGACAAAAATGAAATAGTTACCAAGACATTGGCAGTAAAAGACACCAAAGCTCATCACACCAGTGAGTTTCTCCATGTCTTGGTGGAAAAGGTTCTGCAAGACTAAACTTAAAAAAGAGCAAGTTCTTTCTGTCGTAACTGACAATGCTTCAAATATGATAAGTACTATTAAGCTAATGAATGAGAGTAATGATGGTGACCAGCAGCTAGAAGAACATTCTGGGTCCACAGACACAGAAATGTTTGAAATAGAGGAACACAGTATTGTAACTGAGGAGCAAACTGAAGTTGCTTCAGATGAACAGCAACATGATAGTTTAGATGATCTTGTTGAAACTGTGTCAATATGTTCTTTCATTCATCACATGCGCTGTGTTGTGCATACGCTACAGCTGGCTATAAGAGACAGTCTGCAAGAAGGACATGCTGCTGCACTAATTGGCAAGGTGAGAAAATTGGCTACTGTTGCCAGAACCCCTAAAGTTGACTCAATTTTGAAGAGACGTGCTGGAAAAGGGGCAATTATTGATCAAGCCACACGATGGGGCAGTACTTACTTAATGATTCAGCGCTTGGTTGAACTGAAAACCTTTCTTGTAGACATGGCTAACCCTCAACTGACGCTAAATGAAAGTCAGTGGAATCAGGTGACTGAGCTGGAAAAATTGCTAGAGCACCCATTTACAGTGACTAAAAAATTACAAGCAGAGGACTTAACTCCAGGTATTTTCTTAAAGGAGTGGAAGAACCTGATGTTTCGCCTGTCCCAAAGAGGAGAGTTAATTGCAAGTGGCATTGCTACATCAATGAAACGGAGAGAGGAGCTACTATTACAAAATAACATTCTTTTGGCAGCTGTTTATGTATACCCAATGCATCGGATTCTTCTAGATGATCAACAGCTAAGTAAAGGAAAAGAAGCTCTGTTTGAAATAGCAGTAAGGATGAAAGGGTTGCAGAACAGTCAGGAGGAACAAGAAGAATTTGGTCGTCCTGCCACATCTTCACCCTCATCATCAACTGATGAAGAATTTAATTTCAAAAAATATTTGGATCACAAGGACCGTGCAAAGCGTTCCCGCATAGAAGAAGAGTCATCCCCATCAAGGAACACAGCCAGTACATTTCAGCAGAATTTTTCATGTGCACTAAAAGAAATTGAGAAATTTGACCGTTCATCAAAAATAACAGTGCAACAAGCGATTCCTCTGTATCCTGACATTGTCAGAGATGTTGCCCGAGTGGTTACTGCTTTGCCACCAACACAAGTTAGTGTAGAGAGGTTGTTCTCTGCTCTCAAAATAATTAGATCAGATTTGAGGGCATCCATGAAGGAGGATCTGACAGAGGCAATACTTTTTCTGAGGACAAATTTATAGATTTCTTCTTATTAACTGCATAAAAGTGTTTATTGCATATTTACTTACAGTTTAGAAAAGTTTATAAAAGTTATTTGCTATATTCTAATTGTATTCTAATAAATGTAGTTTTTGCTCTAAGTGGTCTGATTACTTATATGATGGTGAGAAACTGAATAAGCACGATGTTTAATATTTTACAACAGTAAATTTGTTGTTATGAATTGGCCATTTATGAAGGAGCCGGAGTCGGAGTCGGAGCCTGATAAAATCCAGGAGTCGGAGTCGCAACTGTGGCTTACCGACTCCACAGCCCTGCTTTAAGATTATAGTGTGAGAATCTGAATAGCATTACGTCTCTTTCACAGTCTCCTGATTTAAGGGGTTGTCCGGGCTTTTCACATAATCTCAGTGCATATCTGGGCTGCAGGATGGTGACAATAAGTAATTTACCTTCTGTCACCAGTTTGCAGGATTTTCTAGATATCACTCTCTTCTGAGCAGAACGTCCAAGGGGGGTGTGTTCTGGCATTGAAATGAGAACTGGTCGTTTCCTCCTACTCTACTAAAAACCTGCCCTCTATAGCAACAACCCCACCCTCCATAGCAACAGGCTCTCCCATCCACATGAACAAGCCCATGTCACAAAGTAACAAATCCTCCCCCTCTAGCAGCCTCAGTGCAGAGAGCAGAACCACCCAGCTGCTCCTCCCCCAGACACACACTGAACAGTGAAACTCTAGTGAGGAGGGAAAATCATCCTGTATTCTGGGCCACTCCATGATTACAATACATAACTCATCAGTGATTCCTTCCCTCCATGTCCCTGGCTGCTGGCAGTGATGGGGCTTGAGCTGGCAGCAATGAAAACAGACTGTGTGATGGCCAGTGATGGGGGTCTGCAGCTTCTAATCTGCACAGGGGATGGCAGTCACTGATGTAATCTGTTCTGTGACAAAGCCTCTGCTGTGTGAATGAGACAGCTCTGTGTCACTGATGTCTTCACACCGCAGCAGATTTGGTGCAGTGTATGTGTGAGCATGTCTATTTGGTAAACAGCCTGCAGCAGCCATCTATTCTGTATACAGCCTGCAGCAGCCATCTATTGTGTATACAGCCTGCAGCAGACATCTATTGTGTATACAGCCTGCAGCAGCCGTCTATTGGGTATACAGCCTGCAGCAGTCTCTAAAGTGTATACAGCCAGCAACAATCTATATTCTGTGTATATGTGTAATATATATATATTATGCTGGAATGGAGGCAGAGCTGGAGTGGAGGATGGGCGGCATCTCCAAGGGACCTGAATATGTTGTCAGTAAGGGACCCTGAAATTTCGAGTGTCAGCCCTGCAGGGATGAGAGCATAGATGGAAGAAGACATCAAGGTGGAGAGAGCACAGAGGGGAGAAGACAGCACAGGGGAAGAGCACACGGGGGAGACAGCAGAAAGGAGAGAGCACATGAGGGGAGAAGACAGCATAGGAAGAAGAGAGCGGACAGGGTGAAAGACAGCTCCACAGAGCTCACCCCATCGTGACATCACTGCCTGTTATGAATGGGTCACCGTGGAGAAATAAGCAAACAAGCTAAGCCACAGAAAACAGAGTGGTTGGTAACTATGCAGATTGCAGATCCCTGATCTTACCACACAACTAGCAGTAGCCGTGGAGCGTGCCTACGATGAACCTAGACGCCTCGTCACGGCCGGAGGACTACATAAGCTTAAATAAAGCAAGAAAAGGGAAAACTAACTGCCCCAGAGCAGACCCCAAAGGAATAGATAGCCCCCACACATGTATTGACGGTGAAACAAGATGAAGGCACAAACACAGGCAGGAAAATAGGCTGAGCAAATGATGGGGCACAAACTAACTAGACAGGAAAGGAAAGGGAAGACACTATCTGCAACCTGCAAAAAAACCTACAAAATAATGTCCAACACTTCTGATAGCAAAATTAACCCTGAAGTCACTAGACTTCTCCCACTATATCAGCACTCTGAAATATTCTGAGGCAGAGCAAAAAGAGACCGAACTAGTAAGGGACAAAAAGCCAATTGGCAAAATACTGATAAATAAGAGTGGAAATTCAGCTCAGCCCCCAGCCGGGGCTGGCAGACCTTACAAAAAAACTGAAAAGACCAACAAAATCAAGTGTGAACATTAGCAGAAAAACTTAGCTTAGATGACTGGAATAGAGCTGAAAACCAAGAGCTGACAAGCCAGAAGGAATCACCAGCAACTGAATAGGGCGTCGGCTGTCTTAAATCCAATCTGAGAATCCTGAAATCCAATCATCATCCTCATTCTCAGGTGGCAGATCACCGATCAAACCAGCCGCACCACCTCCCGTCACCACCAGAGGGAGTCCAGAAGGGGAACTCACAACTGGTGAGAATGAACTCACAACAACTGCCCTCCTGAAGCAATAGCATCGGGCCCACATCTAGTATATATATCATACACATATATCTACTATAGACTTGCATTAGGTGCTATATATAGTTTTCATTACACAATATACAATTATCTACAAGGAGTATGGCATGGAACATGTAATGGCCCTATCACCATTGTAGATGTGATGTAGATTTTGCTGCTTTCACAAATACAGGATCACTGCTGTGTTCTTTCCAATGCTGGAATGATGATAAAGATGAGTGCTGGTGCGGTTTACTGACAGCCAATCACTGGTCAGTGGGTGGTGCTGGTCACTGGAGCTTGGTGGGAGCTTGGTGGAGCTTCACACATACACTGCACCAAATCTGCTGCTGTGTGAAGACATAAGTGACACAGAGCTGTCTCATTCACACAGCAGAGGCTTTGTCACAGAACAAATTATATCAGTGACTGCAATCCCCTGTGCAGATTGGAAGCTGCAGACCCCCATCACTGGCCATCACACAGTCTGTTCTCACTGCTGCCAGCAGCCGAGCCCCATCACTGCCAGCAGCCTGGGACACTGAGGGAAGGAATCACTGATAATTAGTGAGTTATGTATTGTAATCATGGAGTGGCCCAGAATACAGGACGATTTTCACTCCTCACTAGTTTCACTTTCCATAGATCACTGTTCAGTGTATGTCTGGGGGAGGAACAGCTGAGTGGTTCTGCTCTCTGCACTGAGGCTGCTAGAGGGGGAGGATTTGTTACTGTGTGAGGAGGGCTTGTTCATGTGGACGGGGAGGGCCTGTTGCTATGGTGGGTGGGGTTGTTGCTATAGAGGACAGGTTTTTAGTAGAGTAGGAGGAAACAACCAGTTCTCATTTCAATGCCAGAATTACTTATTGTCACCATTCTGCAGCCCAGATATGCACTGAGATTATGTGAAAAGCCCGGACAACCCCTTTAAGGTATTCTTCCGATTCTCTGTACCTGACCCATGGCTTCCAAATTATCTCAAATTTGTTTCTTATGAAATGTGTGTAGGAACTTATTTCTATGTAATAAATCTGATCTACCTTTTGGATCCATTCAGAGATCTTCAGGCAGTTCTGAGAACGCCATTTCGTGGGGATAATTAGTTTGGCGGCCGCTAACAAAAATAAGAGCAGTAAGTTATGTTTGGTCTTGGAGATGTCGCTAACCCAGTTCAGGAAAATGAGGCGTGGCTGGGGGGTTTTGATAGTTTACATATCTTCATTATGATTTCTAGAATCTCATCCCAAAAAGGTTTTATCTTATCACACAGCCACCAAATGTGTAGGAAAGTCCCGTTCTCTTTTGCGCATCTCCAGCAAGTTGGGGATATGCTGGGGCACCATAGATGTGTCTTAACTGGGGTATTATACCATCTAGTGACTACCTTATATGAATTTTCTTGGACTCTTATGCATCTAGATGGGCCAAATGTATTTTTGTATATATGTTCAATCTCCCAATCTTGAAGTTTAATGTCCAATTGTGCCTCCCAAGTTGAGACTGTCAAACATTTTCTGTCAGCCGTTTGGTGAATCTTAGCGGCCCCAATATTCTTTTGTACCTCCCTCCGGACATCTAGGTTTCTGTATGGCGACTTCCATCCAAGAACATTGAGAATTTATTCTGGAAATTTCACTAAGATGGGTAAGAAAACCATAATTACAAAAAAGGTGAGGTTTCAGTGGACTGATTGACTCGACTGTTAAAGGAGAACTCAGCAATAGGTAAAAATGAAAACTAGTCCTCCTGCTGAGCCACAAGAAAACACCTTAAAATTTGTTCCAAAGATTGATTTGTCCTGTCTGTCTGACCGTTGGTTTCAGGGTTTGTCACATACACACTTCTCAGCATATGATATGGGGTGCGCCTGCAAGGGTTAATTTATCTCCCCTTACTCAATCCAACACTCAACCTCTGTTCTAGGCTATAAAGTTAGAATAAGTCACACCTACAGTTCACAAATCACTCATCAAACACATGGATGATGAGCCCCCAAAATATGTTACTGTCAGACAATTCAAAAGGTCACGCACTATCCGAAAGGCTATGGTTCTTTTAGCGCATTCAAGGACCAAAACTTAAAGATTTTAAGCTTTAACATAAAAATATGCACTGCTTACAATAAAACAAATCCACGGTCTAACTCGAATTGGCAATGGAGCCAATTCACTGGCCATTTGCTTATAGCATTCTTATAGCGCGTGTGCAAACTTCACAAGCAGATATAAAATATTTAATATCAATATATAAATATATATGGACGGCCACAAAAAGAATCTAGAAATAGGTTTCCGAGTAGCTGTGGCCCTAGAATGACCACTGAAGAGGGAATCATGAAACTCCTGCAACAAAAAAAATCTCAGATACAAAGGTACAATTAATTTAGACACCGGAGTGGCAGAAGGAGCCGAAAACTGGACTTTACGGATCTCCTCTTCCAACCTTTATTGGCTCTACCTCAGCTAAACGGACATGTTCCAGGGGAGCGTAAGAGGTGCCCTGCTGCTCCCCACCTCGCTCACGGATTCTTTGGTCCGTTCGTATGCCCTGGGTCATGACCTCCACCAAAGAACAAGGGGGAGCATGAAAAGCTAGAGCTTCCTTAAGAGCTTCAAAAAGGCCCCTATGGAATTGGTACCTGAGAGCTGCATTGTTCTACAGAGCCTCAGTAGCCCATTGCTGGAATTCGGTAGTATAGTGCTCAGCTGTGAGGCTCCCCTATGTCAAATTCATGATCTTAGCCTCTGTGACCTGGATTCTGTCAGGTTCATCATAAATTACACATGAGGAATAGCGATGAGCGAGCACTAAAATGCCCGAGTGCTGGTTACTCAAAATAGAGCTGGTTGGAAGCTCAGACGGGCTGTACTCGAGTAACGAGTATAATGGAAGTTAATGGGAAACTCATTTTTCTGGCAAACCCAGTAGGTCTGGGGAGTAGGAAAATTGCTGGAATAGATGGAAATAGTTCTCAAATGGAATGGTAACATAGGGAAGATTCCTGGATGCATCTCTGACTCCCAGGTCGCTTCTGTTGTCAGAGTATTACGCCACATTTACAGAGTGACAATAAAGTATTTTGCAGGAAAAATGTTAGGAAAGATTATTTCCTGTATAATGACTTGTATGTAAGTCAATTTAAAAAATAAAACAAAATGCCTCCTCCTACACCCCTTAGACCAAGGTGTAAAGGGACAGTTCATGCCAGGTGTCCAGCTTGGATACCCAATAGTTGTATGGAACAGAGGAATCTCGGATGAAGCTGTTACCGTTGACTCGGTACTCCTTCACCATCTTACAAAACTTTTCCCTCCATGTCACACTACCCCGCGTATCAGGGCCTGGGCGCTGGAAGGGTATAATGGAACTGTCCCAGACCTTTGATAGCCTTCCCCTACCTCTGTTGCACTTGGTTTGTGTCTCCCTTTTCTCTACTCCTTGGTTGTTCAAGTAACTATGACCTCTGCCTCCAGTGTTGTCAAATGGGATTTTTTGTACAAATTGGTTAACTAGACCCTTCTAGTATTGCACCATTTTACTAGCCCTCTCTGTCGCAGAAAGAAGAGATGGAAAGTTCACCTTGTAGGGTGGGTCGGCAAGGGTGAACAATTAGTAATCAGCGTTGGCCAAAATGCATATAACGCAAAAGACAGGAAAGGCAGCAGGACGTTGTCAGCCATGTGTGCCAGACTCCCAACAGACAAGACTTCCCTGTCCCCAACAAGATGACAAATATCCATCTTCTCCTCCCTCGCTTCTTCAGCCCATTCACACTGAACAGCATGTATATTGTGTGGTTAAGTGGAGTTTTCCAGTAACTACATTGGTCAAGGCACAGGTGATGTAATGGGACACGTGCTTGTGTAAGGCTGCGACAGCACAACGGGAGAAACTAGCTCCTGGAGATCGAGTACAAAGGGATGGTCGCCACCATAGGTTGCAGAAAACCTCAGTGCCCACAAGCCTAAATAGGAACATTTACAGGGCAAACAGTTTGGAAATGGGGCTGTTTAGTGTTTGGGCTTGTCAGTGGGTGGTTGCATATATCCATTTTCATTTTAAGGCCTGGGGTAGGGACAGATACTGGGACAAGGACGTGGACGTGGCTGCTGATGGTGCTTGTGAATGTCCAACAACAGGTTTAGGGCAGGAGGTCTCGGCACCCGTGTCCTGGACAGTGGATTGGCAAGCACGTAATACAGGGGAAGAGGCAACGGTGTCAAAAGCAGACACTGATTGTGAACCCAGATTTTCGGCCCACCTAGTTGGGTGCTTGGATGACATGTGCCTGAACGTGCTGATGGTGGTCAGGCTTGTAGTGATCAGACCCCTGCTGATCTTGGTATGGCACAGGTTGTGAATGACTGTATTCTTCCTCACATTCTATAAAAAAGTACTAGACTGGGGAACACCTAACCCTTGGCCTGGGATCTTTCCGCTTGTCGATGCTCTGGGAAACAATTGCCCACATTCTCCCTTTGGGAGAATAGGTTGCGGAAAGCCTCAGTGTCCACAAGCCTAAACAAGAAAATTTACAGGGCAAACAGTCTGCAAATGGGGCCATTTAGTGTTTGGGCTTGTCAGTGGGTGGCTGCGTATATCCGCTTGCTCTGGGAAACAGTTGCCCACATTCTCCCTCTGGGAGAATAGGTCAGTCTCTGACAGCAGCATTTAACTCACGCTTACCGGAAGTGCGTTGCTAATCATGCCCATCGGTAACCCAGTCACATGATCGCGGATCACCGATGGGTTGGCATGACAACCAGAGGTCTGCAGAAGACATCTATGGTTCTCATTGCCAGACTGCTATAAGCGCCGCCCTGTGGTTGGCGCTCATATCAAGTGAGCATTTCTGCTACACACAGGCAATCTGATCATCTATCATCTCCCATGGAGACTATTGAAGCATGCGAAATGTAAAAAAAAAAAGTTTTTAAAAATGTAAAAAATAAAGGTTCAAGTCACCCCCCTTTCGGCCCATTGAAAATAAAACAATAAAAAATCAAATATACACATATTTGGTATAGCCGCATTCAGAATCGCCCGATCTATCGATAATAAAAAAAAAAATTAACCCAAGAAAAGAATTTGAAACTCCAGAACTACATCAAAATGGTATCTATAAAAATGTCAGCAAAAACTAAGCTCTCACCCATCCCCAGATCATGAAAAATGGAGACGCTACAGGTCTTGGAAAATGGCATCATTTTTTTTTTTTTTTTTTTTTTTTTACAAATTTTGACTTTTTTTTCACCACTTAAATAAAAAAGAACCTATACATGTTTGATGTTTCTGAACTCGTAATGACCTGGAGAATCATAATGGCAGGTCAGTTTTAGCATTTAGTGAACATGGTAAAAAAAAAACAAAAAAAAAAAAAACAATAACTGTGGAATTGCACTTTTTTTGCAATTACATTTGGATTTTTTTTCCCATTTTCAGTACACGATATGTTAAAACCAATGGCATTGCTCAAACTACAACTTGTCCCGCAAGAAAACAAGCCCCCAAATGGCCATATTGACAGAAAAATTAAAAAGTTATGGCTCTTGTAAGAAAGGGAGCAATAAACAAAAACTGAAATACTCCTGGTCGTTAAAGGGTTAAATTAGATATGCCGCTAAGAGTGGTATTAATAGGGACTAGAATAGAATAGATGTAGGCCTGAAAAGTCTTGGTTTTAGGTTTCTGCATTAAGGCCTGTAATGCACTACTAGCCCTTCTTCATCAGCTATCCCTACACTAAATACAGCAGTATTGAATGGAATAGATGTAAACCTAATAAAGAGTTTTGGTTTCTGCACAGGAGACATGGGGCTAGTATAGACATCACAGAAGACGCTGGGGCTGTGGTATAATCATCGCAGGAGACACTGGGGTTGTGGTGTAATAATCATAGGAGACATGGAGCTGCAGTATAGACGCCACAGGAGATACTGGGGTTCCGGTATAATGATCACAGGAGATACAGGGTCTGTAGTATGATCTTCACGGGAGAAGCTGAGGCTGTGTTATAAAGATCACAAGAGATGCCTGGTTGCAGTATAGACCTCACACTAGACTGTGGGCTGCAATATAGACTTCACAGGAGATGCTGGGGCTGCGGTACACACATCACAGGAGACACTGGGACGGCAGTATCATCACAGGAGATGCTGCGTAATAGACATCACCCTAAGCACTCCTCCCATTAGCCTATGGCAGTTTTAAATAGAGCTTGACTTCCACAAAATTGTAGGCTTTTAGCCTTGGAGAGGTACAATATTAGGTCAGGGTACCAACAGAGGGGGTACGCTTTGTCGATGGCTCTTGGGCTCACATAAATTGGCTTATTTATGCGCCAAGTACCTTCATTTTTTAACTTATTTTCTACAGCAGTAATGCCATTCCAGTTTCATATATTCATTTAATTTGCTAATCATCACAGGAGATGCTGGGGCTGCGGTATAGGCATCACAAGAAACGCTGGGCTGCGGTAAAGTCATGGCCAAAAGTATTGACACCCCTGCAATTCTGTCAGATAATGCTCAGTTTCTTCCTGAAAATGATTGCAAACACAAATTCTTTGGTATTATTATCTTCATTTAATTTGTCTTAAATGAAAAAACACAAAAGAGAATGAAGCAAAAAGCAAAACATTGATCATTTCACACAAAACTCCAAAAATGGGCCGGACAAAAGTATTGGCACCCTCAGCCTAATACTTGGTTGCACAACCTTTAGCCAAAATAACTGCGACCAACCGCTTCCGGTAACCATCAATGAGTTTCTTACAATGCTCTGCTGGAATTTTAGACCATTCTTCTTTGGCAAACTACGCCAGGTCCCTGATATTTGAAGGGTGCCTTCTCCAAACTGCCATTTTTAGATCTCTCCACAGGTGTTCTATGGGATTCAGGTCTGGACTCATTGCTGGCCACCTTAGAAGTCTCCAGTGCTTTCTCTCAAACCATTTTCTAGTGCTTTTTGAAGTGTGTTTTGGGTTATTGTCCTGCTGGAAGACCCATGACCTCTGAGGTAGACCCAGCTTTCTCACACTGGGCCCTAAATTATGCTGCAAAATTTGTTGGTAGTCTTCTGACTTCATAATGCCATGCACACGGTCAAGCAGTCCAGTGCCAGAGGCAGCAAAGCAACCCCAAAACATCAGGGAACCTCCGCCATGTTTGACTGTAGGGACCGTGTACTTTTCTTTGAATGCCTCTTTTTTCTCCTGTAAACTCTATGTTGATGCTTTTGCCCTAAAAGCTCTACTTTTGTCTCATCTGACCAAAGAACATTCTTCCAAAATGTTTTAGGCTTTTTCAGGTAAGTTTTGGCAAACTCCAGCCTGGCTTTTTTATGTCTCGGGGTAAGAAGTGGAGTCTTCCTGGGTCTCCTACCATACAGTCCCTTTTCATTCAGATGCCGACGGATAGTACGGGTTGACACCGTTGTACCCTCGGACTGCAGGGCAGCTTGAACTTGTTTGGATGTTAGTGGAGGTTCTTTATCCAACATCCGCACAATCTTGCGTTGAAATCTCTTGTCAATTTTTCTTTTCCGGCCACATCTAGGGAGGTTAGCCACAGTGCCATGGGCTTTAAACTTCTTGATGACACTGCGCACGGTAGACACAGGAACATTCAGGTCTTTGGAGATGGACTTGTAGCCTTGAGATTGCTCATGCTTCCTCACAATTTGGTTTCTCAAGTCCTCAGACAGTTCTTTGGTCTTCTTTCTTTTCTCCATGCTCAATGTGGTACACACAAGGACACAGGACAGAGGTTGAGTCAACTTTAATCCATGTCAACTGGCTGCAAGTGTGATTTAGTTATTGCCAACACCTGTTAGGTGCCACAGGTAAGTTACAGGTGCTGTTAATTACACAAATTAGAGAAGCATCACATGATTTTTCACACAGTGCCAATACTTTTGTCCACCCTCTTTTTTATGTTTGGTGTGGAATTATATCCAATTTGGCTTTAGGACAATTCTTTTTGTGTTTTTTTCATTTAAGACAAATTAAATGAAGATAATAATACCAAAGAATTTGTGTTTGCAATCATTTTCAGTAAGAAACTGAGTATTATCTGACAGTATTGCAGGGGTGTCAATACTTTTGGCCATGACTGTATATACATCACAGGAGATGCTTTGGCTGCGGTATATACATCACAGGAGACACTGGGGCTAGATGTCACAGGAGACACTGGGGCTGCAGTATATACATCACAAGAGACACTGGGGCTGCGCATTGACATCACAGGAGACAATACTACTGCTGTCTTCTTATGTAGACAATGACACATAACGCTACAGAGTATGTTCAGACAATGGCTGGTGTCCGGACACAATCTTTCATCGCAAATGTTGCCGTTACAGCATTCAGTAGTGATGTGTGTACTTGTAGAAAAAGAAAAAATTAAAGGGTCGGCTACCGTAAAAAAAAAGCTGCCGGCCCCAATACTGTGGTCCCCGGGAATCCTGACAGCGGGCCTGAGGTTCCCCAACCCTGGTGTACACCTTTGTAATGTGTATGTTATTATAGGACAGCAGTTACCAACACAGTACACAAACAATGAAAATAGGTTGACTAGAGGTCAGTGGCGGATTAAGTGGACTATGGGCCCGGGGCTGTTCATAAAACCTGGGCCCCTGTACCCCCCTTCCCACCTGAGCGCTGCGGTCCCCGTGCGGGAATTGACAGCCGTACGGACCGCAGCACTTGGTTTGCTGCGGGTCCATACGGAAAACCCGCCACCATTCCACCATGTGAAGCCCCCACTCATCCCCCCTTCATCCTGTGAAGCCCCCACTCACCCCCTTCATCCTGTACAACCCCAGTCACCCCCCCGTCATCATATACAGCCCCCAGTCACCCCCCTTCATCATATACAGCCCCCAGTCACCCCCCGTCATCATATACAGCCCCCAGTCACCCCCGTCATCATATACAGCCCCCAGTCACCCCCCTTCATCATATACAGCCCCCATTCACCCCCCTTCATCATATACAGCCCCCAGTCACCCCCCTTCTTCATATACAGCCCCCAGTCACCCCCCCTTCATCATATACAGCCCCCATTCACCCCCCTTCATCATATACAGCCCCCAGTAACCCCCCGTCATCATATACAGGCCCCAGTCACCCCCCCTTCATTGTGTACAGCCCCCACTCACCCCCTCCCCCATTTAATTCATTTTATAAATAAAAAAAAATAAAAAAAGTTCCCCATACTTACCTCACAGCTGGCTCGCTCCCCAGCAGCGCCTCTGCTTTCAGCATCCTCCGGGACATGTCGGCGCGTGCACGATGACGTCATCGCGCACGCCCGACATCTGACCCGGAAGTACAGCCGGAGGGAGCCGGAGCTGAGCAGCCGTCAAGGTGACGGCCGTGCACAGCTCCCGGCCCCTCATAGAATGTGACGCGGGCGGCTGTCTGCTGCCGGCGGCGTCACAGGCAGCACAGGGCACGGCCGGCCCTGTACAGGTGCTGGGGGAGCGGTCCGGGGGGCATTTGCCTCTGCCACACGGCCCAGCCCGCCCCTGCCCCTGAGCCCCCAAAAAACACTTGGGCCCGGGTCGACCGCCCCATCCGCCCCTATTAGGATCCGCCATTGCTAGAGGTAAGCAACTAGATTTAAACTACTCGTCCTGAGTCCGGTCCGGTTCTCTATTACAGCCGGAGTAAGAGTTCACTTCTAAGCCGGCAATTCTGAGTCCAACATTTTAGGCGCTTCAGCCACTTAACAGGGCAGAAGGTCATAAGGTGGCAAAGGTGCCCAGGATGATTTTGCAGGGGCCTAGTAAGTGGCAGAGGTCCCCAGGATTTGTGACAGAAGATTAAAGAAGTGACCATTTCTCTTGACTGCCACCTAGGACCAACCATGACGCCGGACCAGTATAGTTCAAATCTTTTTGCCCATCTATAAAGACAATGCACAATGGCCCAGCCTATGTCATGAGTAGAAATGAGTGAATTTGTTCAGATTCAGTTCCGAATACGATTGGACTCGAATATTGTTTTTGCAATTTTCGTAAAACACAGCCGAACGTCTTTAGGGTCAATGGGAGTAGAAATTTACGAATATGTTCGGAACCGAACATAAGTCATACTGTACATTTTGCACAAATATTGTTTGAATATGGCCCGAATATGTCAAAATCAGATTCAGGGACAAAATCCGAAAAAATTTGCTCAGCTCTAGCCATGAGGGCACAGATTTCATGCCTATGGACACGTTCAGCTTTTTTTCAGCCAATATTTTCAATTTCTATATGTGTATAAAATAGATAAACGGGAATCTAAACCTGCTTTCAGATGACGGTGATGAGCCCGACCCTCGCCCGGTTCTAGTGACAAAACACAGATCACAATAGAACCTTTTTTTTAGTGTTATTCCTTTACATCTGAATCTAAGAAGCACTATTTATTCCCACTTTGTCCCATACCACAGCAACGCACTAAGGCCAGCAGCATCGGCATCAGAGGAGTTAATTTTAACAAGCAGAAATTGCAGTGTAAAAGGAACACAAGTGCCCCCACTGCCTGCATACCAAAAGCAGTCACTTAGCAACTGCACGTCCTAGCACAGGCCAAGCCCATTTCCCATCATACACCAGGAACACCGCACTAATTCCTGCCACGTGGCCTAGGCTCCTGATTGGATGAAATTTACTGCAGGGTGTCTCCTTATAAGGGCAGATGTCTGAGCCCTGTTTACTGCAGTGGCAGACGTAACCCTTGCAGTGCCAAGCAATACTTGTTTAGTCTTTAAATACTTGTAAAACTGGATTTTCCCCTTACAATGTCTGCAGAGCGACATTCAATTACTTAATAATAATAATAATAATAATAAAATTTATTTCTATAGAGCTGACATATTCCGCAGCACTTTACATTTCAGAGGGGACTTGTACAGACAATAGACATTACAGCATAACAATAATCACATAGATCATAACAGATACCAAGAGGAATGAGGGCCCTGCTCGCAAGCTTACAGTCTAGGTTACTTCATTCCTCATATACCTATTGAAGCACAAAAACTGAAGTTTTCATAATGAAGCGTTTTTCGGCTTCACCATTCACGTACTGCAGTTCTTGTTTTATATATATATATATATATATATATATATATATATATTGGCAATCGATTTACCAAAAAACGGAATGTTTGCATGGAAACTGCGAAAAATAAGTGTGTTTATGTTTTTTACTTGCATTTTTAAAAAAAAATTATTTTAATGATTAAAAAAAATGGTGCAAAAAATGCTAACAAAATGCTGCAGGTCTGGAAAAATACTTTAATGGTACAAATCCAAAAGGGAAAAATAAGCAGCATTTTATTCCAGAAATGTCATTCACTTTACTGGTACGGTAACGCGGGAAAAAGATGCAGTGTGTGCACAAGCCATCAGTCACAAAAAAAACGCATTGAAATGGAACCCCTGACAGAGCCATTCACTTTCATGGAGCAGGTGGAGTCACTTTTCACATTGCTTGGCCTCCATTCCGGTGGTGTCCTTCTAGTATGTCCCATTCTTCTGTGTCCAGCTAAAAAATATGGACACAACCAGTATGGAGGCCAAGGTAAATCCATCTGCCCCATTAGGGTGTGCGCGCATAACGTCTTCAGTAAAAAGCTGGTGGTTTTCTTCCTGAAACAGCTTCACTGATGGGATTTCCATCAGTTTTGCTGCACCGCGCCATCTTTTTTTTTATAGTTTAAACTATACCTAAAAAGAATATTCAGGATTTGTGAGGAAAAAGCGAGACTGAAAAATTCAGCCATTTTTTGAGTAAGGCCGGGGTCACATTTACGAGTGCAATGCGAGAAACTCGCCTCAATATCCAGCGATGCCGCCGGCACTCGGAACCGGAGTATGTATATCTATGCTGCCGCACACTCCGGTCCTGAGTGCCAGTGGCAGTGTGACCCCGGCCTAACCCTGTAACCTGCCAAATAAGTGCTCTATTTTCATAAGGCTAGGTTCTCATCACTTTTGGGCACTATGGCTGGTACATTGGTTGGTAAATGTCCCTGACCTATACATTTAATGTCTTTTTGGCATACATTTGGATGGCATATGTTGTTATCACTTTCTCGATTGCTTTTCGTTGCATGCATAATATATGACTGAAATCTGTCACATAGGCAGTTTTCTGAGCTCTGATCGATAATATAAGAAATCGATCAGCGATTGTTTAAAGGCCTTTTGCACTGGTATATGCCAGCTTTATGGGGACAGAACGATTCTTAATACAATCATTTTGTCCCCGTGCATCATGCCTGTTGTCAGCAACATTTCTGCTTTACATGTAGAGATATGACAGTGATTTTCAGACCTGCATAAAGTCAGCCTATGTACAACGCTGAATAATTATACTTTTAAAATGCCTGTCCTTGAGCAGATCTGCCCCCTGCTGTATGCTGCTGTGAATTACAAGTGATTCACGATATAGAATTGTTTAATCTTGATATTCTGAGATTCTTCAGGTTAATATTGAGGTTCATAGACAGAATATACTCTTCATCATTACCGATTTGACTGTTGTCATTGCTCTGGAGTGCAAAGTCTGTAAGAAGCACCAGTATGTTATGACCCAGAGCCTGGGATGCCAACCGTAAGTAAATTCAGAGACAGCCCGCAAAAAAAGGTGCCAGATGTTGTCTCTGGCAGAAAAAAACTGTTCATGATTTTTGTTTCTTGGTGAAAGTTAGCACTGCCCATACACTTACATGCTCTGTACAAGTACACAGCCGACTTGAGAAGCCAGGGCTGCAATAAGGAGTGGAAATCATGTTTTATATTCCAGTCACTTCCAGAGCTGCAATCACTGTTCTGCTGTTAAATCATGTATTGTGAACAGGTTACTAGGATGCAACATGTAGATAGAGATGGGGCAGAAGTAGAGTGGAGCGACTCCATCCACTCAATGCCGACTTTTATTCCCCATTGACTTCCATCGGGGTCGGGTTTCGGACAAAACTCCGACTTTTTTTGCCCTAGTCAGGCCAGTTTCATCTGAAACAAATTTTGTTTCATGAAACCCGATCCGACCAAAGTCGCTCAACTCTAGGCAGAAGTAATCAACTAAGCTATTTATTTTCCCAGCACAGTAGTGAAGGTGTCAATTACAGAAACAGTAATTTGGATACAGGGGATCAAGTTGCACAATATTAGTAATAACGGCAATGACTACAGTTTAACAGTTTCAATTTCTTATTCTCTATCTATTTTTCAGTGTGAACAGCACTTTACTGTCCTCCTGCTTTAACTTTCACGGGCGACACTTACAACAATAGGTCTATCACTATAATAGCTATTATTATACTGGCATTAATGGGGGTCACTAGTATGTCCCACTAGGCTGCAAATCTTTAATAGCCAGCCCCTCATTACTCTATGTGGGCTCTGCACACTAGCCAGCCCTGGTCCCTTCCGCTGCATGGCCCCAGTTTGCACCCTGTATTTTGCGTCTACGTTGGAAGTAATGGACCAATTCACTAACATCTCCTGGTCGCCACTAAAGACGTCCTGCCCCGTACAATGATCAGAATTCGATCTTCGGTGCTTGATCTGCGGCACCCAGTGTTTAATCTTCAGGACTCGACCAGCACAGTCTGGGCTTCGGTGCTTGACCCATCATGTCCCAGTGGTCTAGGTCCCCAGACACTCCTCGGTCAGTCTGCCTCTGTGTTCCACTGTTCAAATGTCCTTACTGTCTCACTGGTTGGCGCCAACTGTGTTCCCGCCTTGTCGCTCTTCCATTTTTATTTGATAACTGTGCCACAGCTACCACCTGACCTGCTGTTCTCTTGAAATTCATTCCTCCTGAAACACTTCCTCCATCTTCCAGTTCCACTTTACTCGACTTGTGCAGTAGATGGCTACATTTGCCCACAAGTGCTGTGAAATTTTGATGACCCATATCTTCGACTGCCTATCCTCTTACATTCCTCCCTTCTTTTAGTTCGTCATTCCTCAGGTGAGAAGAACAATCAGGTGTCCAAACAGTCCTAGTGGGTGGTCCTATTTCTGCCAAAAGCTGAGTGCACTTCTGATTCTTCTTCCTGATGCACTGCCAGATAAGCTTATCTTGTGCGTATCTGTTTAGGGGGAACTCTGTCGTTGGTGCATTCAGTTCTACATGGTTCATCCTGCAAGGGCACTTCAGGGGTCCTTAGAACTTTGTGCACTTCATGCAGAGGTTCATCCTCAAGCCCATTTTCTGGTTCTTCTGGGGTCGGTGCCTTTGTTTCCTCATCACCTGACAGCCTTTCCAGTTGCACAATTATCCTTTTCTTTCAGGGACTCAATCTTCTTAGTTTCTTCTGTTTCTTAGAGCAGGGTGCAACACCCGGCCAGGATCCTCTTCTTCTCCTTCTGGTCGGACTTCGTGCATCGGGTTGTTGGGGTGGACTCTCCCCATTACTCGTTGGGACACTGCCTCCCAGCAATAATCTGTTTTTTTTTTGGGCCGTTTGGCTCTTACCAGCACCTGATCTCCCGGTTGGAGCAGTTCGTCCTGTTAAGGGGTTACATCTGGATTATCCAACTCCCGGAATTTTTGCTCCAACTGTCTTCTCATCGTCTGAAGCCAATGTCTATGTTTCCGAACCTAATTGCTTGGACTGTTCCTTATACAGTCGTCCTCCAGATCCAGCTCTAATTCAGTGATTTCTCAAATATTACAACCAAGCAGCAACATATATGGGTGTATCCAGTGGTGGCATGGATCCGATTATTGTACACCCACACCAACTCAGGGACTAATTTGGGCCACCTCATCTTCAGATCTTCCTCCAACATTTGCAACAAAGTTCTATTGAAGCGTTTGCAGGCCCCATTCCTTTGTGAATGGTACGATGTTGTTCTGGACTTATCAATACCGTAGAATCGGTGTAATTCTTCCATCACTTTCCCTTGGAAGCAGGCTTCCTGTACAAGTGTATCCTCTTCGGGCAACCATACACACAAATTAAATCCCAGCATATAGCCCTAGTGAGCACTTCTGATGTCTGATCCTTGTTTTGAGTCACTACTGCAAACTTGTTGAAGTGTTCAGTTATTACCAGGCAGGTAATTATTCGTAGCCATTATGGAACTAACCAATTATGAAGTAGTCGACCATCAATACTTCTAGTGGCACAGTATTTTGAATCACTTGGACAGAGGCAATTTGTTCTGGAGGTTTGGTCAGCTCACTGTCAACACCATTGGCAAATTTCTTCCACTGCTCGGCGTAGTTGGGGCCAATACACCAGCCACTGCAATCACCAGGAGGTTCTCTTGGAGCCAAAGTGCACACTTCTCTCATGTACTTCTTTGGCAAAGCATAGTGCCATTCCATCTGGGACCACTACTTGCCACGTGACACCGAATTCTCGAACTAGCCAAATTCTTTCTTATAATAAACCATTTCTCAAGCATAGCCTCTTCCATTGTCCTATGATCTGTAGGGCACTGGTGGATAAAGCTGCTCTTGCCTCCCTGTTGGGTCTCTGACCTAGGTTGACCAACTTCCACAACTCTGCTAACTCAGGATCAGAGTTTTGAAACTGCACCCACTTATCCCTTGGGCATCCCAGGATACGAGTGGGTTGGGTTGCGAGCTTATCTATTTTGGCCAAAATATCAACCAATATCTAATTTAATGTATTTATCATATGCATTAATTTTTTCATCTTTTATTGCACTTCATCATTTTTTGCAGAATGCAGCCAGGCCCCTTTTTGTTGGTTTAGTGTACTAGGGCACCTGACCCTGTGGGGGGCATGTATATAGTGCTGGGCAGCCTGCCTAATAATACTATGGGTGTCATCAATAGGCTGTAAGTTGGACACTTTGCATCATATACCAGTGTGACTGGCACTCTATGCAAGCCTCATTATTGTGCATTTTTTCTACTAGGCAGCCAACCCCTCCATAATCTCGTAGGTATGTGGCTGGCTGTTTCGATCAGTAGTTTGCACCTGTGCTGCCTCTGGCCTTTTACTAGTGGGGGCCTGCTGCATCTTGCTAGTGTATTTGTCATCAGACAGGTTTTGGTAAGGCTGTTTCCTTATGGTATGTTTTTCTCAAATTTTCTATGTTAGCTGTGGGTTGGGGTTCCTCCCTTGATTCGAGAGCAGCTAGTACAGCTGTCACGATGTTTTTGAAGTCTGGAGTCTCATCACTTTCCAGTTTTCCAGTTCTTCATCTGCATCACGCTTTGGATATTCCTGGGTTACTCTGGACAGTGTGTCTGAATGTGTATTCTCAGCTTTCGATTATTAGGAGGTCTTTACTGGTACACGGATAATCTTGCAATCAGGCAATCCACCTATGCTCCAGCTGCATTTTCCAGGTGTGCGAGTGGGTTGTTATCGGTTTGTACTTGTTTTTCTGATCCAAACAGGTACTCCACAAACTTTTCCATCATGGCTCACACCAGCGCCAGCAACTTTAACGAGCTGTAGTAACTGGGGTTCTTCTTGGAGACCTTCAATGACTGACTGGCATACATAATCACCTGTTCACACCCTTCCTGAACCTAAGCCAACACTGCCCCCAGCCCCTAAAGGCTTTCATCGGCGTACAACATGAAGGGTTGGGAAAAGTCAGCTTACAACAGGATAGGGGCATCGGTCAGTTCCAGACACTGAAAAGCCTCTTCTTGGGCCCCATCGGATCGATCGGCGTTTGGTCCATCAGGCTCTCCCCCTTAATAACGCATATAATGATGCTGCAGTCTTGGTGAAGTACTTGATAAACCTTTTTTAGTAGGAATGCTCTCAGCTCCCTGAGTGTTGTCATTGGATGCAATTTCTGTACAGAAGCTACATTCTCTGTGGTGGCATAGACCCCTGCACTGGAGACTCAATCTCCATCTGAAACAGGTGACACTTCCAGGGTTTTATTTTCAGTCCATTATAACTCCTGCCCCAATCTGACTAGTAGAGTAGATGATGATGTAATCGAGATATATTAGGGTTGCTTTCATGTTTAGTTCCCCAAGGCATATTTACATCAGGCGTTGAAATATTTTGGCTGCATTAGTCAACACGAACGACACTCAATTGAACTCGAATAACCCCATGGGCAGGACGAAAGCAGTCTTTGACTGATCATTTGCATCAATGGGGACCTGTCAATAGCCACTGGCCAGATCGAGAGATGTATTTTGCCTTTCCCAGGGTGAACAGGGATTCTTCTATCCTCCTTCTGGACCAGTATGATGGGTTCAGTCCAGGGGGGTCTTACTCTCCTGTATCACTCCGCTCCGCAGCATATGTGACAGCAAGTCTTTCACCTCCTGGTACATTTGGGGTGGTATCTTATGGTACCTTTCTTGGATAGGGGCTGTACCTTCCATAGGAATCTCGTGCGGGATGGCCTTAATGCGCCAAAAGTTGTTGTCGTATTGAGCAGACTCCCCTTGATATCACCTCCGTATGTCTTCTACCTGTCCCACTTGTCTGGTGGGTTAACTCTGCAGGTTCACTTTCATCTGTTTCAGCTCTGGCTTCACTCCTATTTTCCTTGGGATTGAGAGATACTGTCCTCTAGTCTCCTTTCATGGGAGTCAGTTCTATGGCATCAGACCGTGTGAGATCTTCCAGTATCACGTACACTCGAGCCACTGCTTTATTAGGAGTTAGCTGTAGGTTTGCTCCACTCAACTTAATGCACCGCACTAATACACGTCTTTGGCATACAGTGGCTAGAGTGCAAGCAGCCATCAACCCCAGGTTTGCTTCTTCACCCTCTGAGGGTTGGATCTGTGCCTCCACCCCATCCAACAACACATGGGCCAAACTGGCATGGTGAGTATGGTTTGTCCAGATCGCAGGGTAACTGCAGTTTAGGGGGGCACCACCACTTTTCAGAGGTACTGAGATGCATTTGGTAACTTTTGAATCTGGCTGACAAGTGCAAGTTGTTGAAACACTCTCTAGTTCGCATGATATTGAGTTACCCAAGACCAAGTGCTCCTGCACCGTTTGTCAGCCAAAACTTGTCCTAATTCCTTCAAGACTTTCATCCCCAAGGTCACGATGGGTCCTTCCTCACTGGAGCCTTTTACTAGTACGATCCACTTCTTTCCCAGATCCTTTTCAATTCCTCATTTGGTCATCAGCACTACTCCGGCCAAGGGAATGAGCAGCTGGTTAGCACCCACCAGTCATATGGTTGGTTCCTCCCTGTAGTGAGTGATTCTGGGAAGTGACCCTGGATGTATTACTCTGACATAGTTGTCACCTGGGAACTATTGTCCGTTAAGCAGCGGGTTTTTTGCCGATTGAACTTAGCCCAGGTAGTGGATCTTTCAAAAACTATGAATTTGAAGTCTTCATTCCCCAAAGTTCAGCATTCTTCACCACTTTACTCAGGTGCATGACGTCAGAGACGTATCTAGGGGGAGCAGAGAGGGCTTGTGCCCCAGTCGTAGTCAACAGGGGGACACAGTCGGGCCACCTAATGTGGCGATCTGAAGAGTCTCCCCTGGCAGCTGCATTCTGCTGACCCCAGACTGGGAATCGGTAGTTCTCTGAGCTGTCTGTCAAGCTGACATCTGGCACAGAGAAGCTTCCGCATGCTGGTTGCCAGTGTTGAATTGCATTCGCGTCTTACAGACGTGAGTAATATTGAAGCCCTGACCGCTGGGTCAGAGCGACACCAGCAGCGTGATTGGGTCATGTGATTACGCTGCTGTCACTAGCGCCCAGAACCACGAAGAACATCAGTGGTAAGTGCTCCACACAGGAACTGAAGACACCGAAGATCAAATGTATCTGTGGGGGGATTTATTCATTGAGGGAGGATTCATTTTGTGGGGGGAGCTTTATTTTATGAGGGCGTATTTATTCTGTGGGGGATGATTTATTCTGTGGGGAGATTTATACTGTGGGGGGATATTTATACTGTGGGGGTGAAGATTTAGTGTAACGGGAGAAAGGTTTTAGGACATAAGTTTGGGGATGAAGTAAGGTGCAGACACTATAGAGAACGGGAAAGACTTGAAACCACAGTATGAGGGGCAAGTGTGGACATGGGGGGCATGTATGAGGAAACCGTATGGGGAGGATTTAATCAGTGGGGTGAGGAAGATTTATTCTGTAGGAGGGATTTATTCTGTGGGGGGAGATTTATTCAGTAGAAAATATTTATTATGTGGGGGAATTTATTCACTGGGGAGATTTATTCTGTGGGGATGTATTTAGTGGAGGAGATTTATTCTGGAATGAGGATTTATTTTGTGTGGGGTATTTATTGTGTAGGGGATGATTTATTCTGTGGGGGGTGAAAATTTATTCTGTGGGGTGAAGATTTAGTGTAACGTGGGAAGATTTGAGGACATAAGTTTGGGGAGCAAGTGAGGGACAGGTGCAGACACAATATAGAGAACGGGGAAGACTTGAAACCACAGTATGAGGAGCAAGTGGGGATATGGGGGATGGGTGCATGTATGAGGAAACCATATGGGGAGGATTTATTCATTGGGGTGGCAGAGATTTATTCTGTGGGGAAGATTTATTTTTTGGGGAGATTTATTCAGTAGGGACTCCGCTCCATCGGCCTCAAGGACATCGTTCTCTCCTGGTTCTCCTCATCTCTCTGACCGCTCCTTCACTGTATCTTTTGCTGGCTCCTCCTCCTCTTATCTTACCCTCACTGTTGGGGTTCTTCAAGGATTGGTCCTAGGCCTCCTCCTCTTCTCCTTGTATATGTGGGAGGAACGGTCCCGTCGAGTGCCCAGGCCGGAACCATGGGAGCCGTCATCTAGGTTCCGAGGGAAACTGTCCCCGGGGACAAGATTCAGGGACGGACCACTGTGACAGACAGATGGGCTGGGGGAGGGACCAATATAAAGAAGGTGGGGAATTCCCAGGACGATGAGTCAGCAGACCAACACAGAGAGCAGGAGACAGTGGGAACGGCTGCAAGCCAGAGCGACTAACCTGTGCGAGAGAGGACGCTTACTGAGGACTCCAGAGAGATGGTGCCAAGGGGATCGTCCAAGACTAGCTGCCCTGCTCCAGCCCGCGGCCACAGTGGCCCCAGTCCAACCCGCGGCCGTTGCCGCCTCCTCTCAGCTCGCGGCTGCGGCCTACCCGCAGTCACCCGTGGCTGCTGCCGCCTCCCCTCCGCCTGCGGATGCGGCCTGTTCCCCACCACTCGTAGCCGCCCCGTGCTCGCCCATGGCCGCAGCAAGTACCGTGCCGTCGGCGGTCACCGCCATCCCGCTCAGGGCCACAGCAGGGACCGGGCCTCTGCTGACCGCGGATTCCCCGTCGCTGCCGTTAGCTGCGCAGGTGGCCTGTCATCCGCCACCACACATCGCTGCCACTTGCCCCAGTCCAGGGACTGCGGCCCTCCCGTCCAAGGACTCCGCCCGGGCCTGCGGGGCTCCACTGTCACCAATGCGCCGAAGGGCGCAAAGACTCCGCCAGCGCTTCAGCAACTGGGCCCAGCAACTATTACGCCAAATGACCACCGACCCGAATGGCAAGGGACATCTGGACGGCTAAGTAGACTCTATAATTAAGGACCCGTAGTCGGCCACACCGCGGCCCTATAGTGACCGGCCGTTGCCGGAAGTAGTCGTGTGTTTTACATCTGTGTTTGCCTGTTTAGAGCCCCTACGCGGGCCACCTCTGTTACCCCCTTTTTGTTGGTGATCAGGCCATGACTGAGGAAAGTACCCTCGAGTCCCATAAACGTTATTATGTAAAACACAGAATCGTCTCGCGACTCGTCACTGCATCCTGCGTACCTGCGAATACCACATATACTTCCCCTACTGGACAAACAATCAGTAGATTTGGCTTCCAGTGCCATCGCTATGCTGATGACACCCAATTATACACCAGTAATTGTCTTACCGCTGTCTCTAACATCATGTCCTCCCTCTATCTGAAACTGAACCTATCAAAAACTGAACTTGTGTTTCCTCCCTCTACTAACCTACCTATGCCTGACATTGCCATTCCCGTGTGTGGTTCCACCATTACTCCACAGCAACATGCCCGCTGTCTCGGGGTTATACTTGATTCCGACCTTTCATACATCCCCCACATCTGATCACTGGCTCGCTCTTGTTATCTGCACCTCAAAAAGATCTCTACAATTCGACCCTTTCTTAATTTTGACTCTGCAAAAACTATTACTGTTTCTCTTATTCATTCTCGTCTGGACTATTGTAACTCTCTACTAATCGGTCTCCTCTTACCAAACTCTCCCCTCTCCAATCTGTCTTGAGTGCTGCAGCCAGGATCATATTCCTCACCAATCGTTAAACTGATGCCTCTACCTTGTGACAGGCATTACACTGGCTACCCATCCACTCCAGAATCCAGCAAAAGTTTATTACCCTCACCCACAAAGTACTCCATGGCTCAGCACCACCCTATATCTCCTCCCTCGTCTAAGCTTACCACCCTACCCGTGCCTTCTGTTCTGCTAATGACCTGAGGTTAACATCCTCAATAATCTCCCACTCCCATCTCCAAGACTTTGCACGTGCTGCCCAATTCTTTGGAATGCACTATCCAGGTAAATACGATTAATCCCCACAGTTTTAATCGTGCCCTAAAAACACATTTGCTCAGACTGTCCTACTGTCTCAATGCATTAACCTAATTATCCCTGTGTTGCCTATTCAAAATTTTTACCATAACCAGGTTCCTCGTATCATGTTCTCACTTTATGCATTTAATAGCCCTCTGTGTCTGTACTGTTACATACTTAGGCTGATAACCGGTTCATGCAGCATTACAGGAACACCCGATTCTTACACTATGGCTGGTCCAAACAATGAAAGCAATTGTTACCATCCACCTTTAGTGTCTCCCCTTTTTCTACATAGATTGTAAGCTTGTGAGCAGGGCCCTCATTCCTCTTGGTATTTGTTTTGATCTATGTGTTTATTGTTATGCTGTAATGTCTATTGTCTTTACAAGTCCCCTCTAAAATGTAAAGTGCTGTGGAATATGTTGGCGCTATAGAAATAAAATTATTATTATGAATTATTATTATAGGGAGGATTTATTCTGTGGGGGAATTTATTCAGTTGGGGGGACATTTATTCTGGGAGGAGGATTTATTCTGTATGGGGGATGATTTATTCTGTAGGGGATGATTTATTCTGTCGGGGGAAGATTTAGTGTGACGGGGGGAAAATTTGAGTAAATAACTTTGGGTAGCAAGTGAGGTGCACTATTCACAATTTGCCAAATGGCAGCTAATCCAAAACTTTACCCTATGCTGATAATCGAACAGCAATTGGTGTGTACAAGTGAGGTGCAGACGCAATATGGAGAATGGGAAAGACTTGAAACCATAGTTTGAGGGGCAAGTGGGGACATGGGGGGCATGTATGAGGAAACCGTATGGGGAGGAATTTTTCAGTGAGGTAGGGGAGATTTATTCTGTGGGGGGATTTATTCTGTTGGGGGATATTTATTTGGTGAGGGTTTATTCAGTGTCAGGGAGATTTGTTCTGTGGGGGATGATTTATTCTGTGATGCTGAAGATTTATTTTGTGGAGGGGAAGATTTATTCTGTGGAGGGGAGATTAAGGGTATGTGCACACATTGCGGATTGCTGTGCGAAATCTGCATCTTTTGGCAGAATCCGCAGGTCAAAATCTGCACGTTTTTTATGCGAATTTCCTGCAGATTTATTGCGGATTTTGTGGGTATTTCGCCTGTGTTTTTACACCTGCGGATTCCTATAATGGAATGGGTGTAAAAACGCTGCGGAATCCACACAAAGAATTAACATGCTGCAGAAAAAAAAACGCTGCGTTTCTGCACGGATTTTTCCGCAGCATGTGCACAGCATTTTTTCCCCCCCATAGAATAACATTGTACTGTAAATGACTTGCCGATCTGCAGCGGATCCGCAGGGGCAAATCCACTGCGGATCCGCTGCAAATCCGCAACGTGTGCACATACCCTTATTCAGTGGTGCTGAAGATTTATTTTGTGAAGGGGAAGATTTATTCTGTGGAGGGGAAGATTTGATGACATAAGTTTGGGGAGCAAGTGAGGTGCAGACACAATATGGAGAACGGAAAAGACTTGAAACCACAGTATGAGGGGGAAGTGGGGACATGTATAAGGAAACCTTATAGGGAGGATTTATTCTATTGGGGTAGATTATTCTGTGGAGAGGAACATTTATTCTGTGGAGGGGAAGATTTGTTGACATAGGTTTGGGGAGCAAGTAATGGACAGGTGCAGACACAATATAGAGAACGGGAAAGACTTGAAACCACAGTATGAGGGGCATGTGGGGACATTGGGGGCATGTATGAGGAAACTGTGTGGGGAGGATTTATTCAGTGGGGTGAGGGAGATTTATTCTGTGGAGGGAGATTTATTCAGTAGGGAGGATTTATTCTGTGGAGGGTGAGATTTATTCAGTAGGGAGGATTTATTCTGTAGGGGGGTCAAGGGAGGGACAGGTGCAGACAGAATATGGAGAATGGGAAAGATTTGAAACCACAGTATGAAAAGCAATTGGGGAGATGGGGGGCATGTTTGAGGAAACAGTGTGGGGGATGGGTGCATTCACAGTATGGTGATTGGAAGAGATGGGAGCAGACATAGTATGAGGAGTGGGGGATTAGTGCAGACACAGTGGAGAGTATGGCTGCGAACACAGTATGGAGAGTGAAGGGGGTGATGGGTGCAGACACAGTATGGAGAGTCGAAGGGATTTGTGAGGAGACAGTATGTTTAGCAGGAGGGATGTGAGAGAAGACAGCATGAATAGAGAGGGGGAAATTTGTGAGTAGACTATTGAGGGGATTATTGTGAGGAGACAGTATGGGGACGAAAAGTGAAATTGGGAACAGAATGATGACTGAGTAGTGTGGGATGGTAGCATGGGGATCAGTGTAAGGTCACAGGCAGGGAAAGGGAATATGGCGAGAGGGCATAGTATATCAGAGCAGTGTCATCACATCTCCACAGACATGAACCCAGCTGACTGAGGGACCAGGCTCACAGCTGCATCTAAGCTCAATGACATGTGGCTGTCACCTCCAAGTCTCGTATACCAGGTTTCTTGTTTAATTGACGTCAAGAACATTCATGAGCTGGCGGAACCAGAAAGTGATAAAGAAGTTAGACCAATTATCTCTACCCACTACACTTCTGACTTCTGTGATACCAAAACTGAAACTAAAGTCTCTTCACTTTGAGCGCTTCTCAAATTGGTCAGCTGTTGTGCAGGCCATAAGTCATCCTATTCACATTGCTCTTCGCTTATCCAGCGACAAATCATCAGTGTTTTGGCTGGCATATGTGTAAAGGACACCCTACTGTTGCCAACATCGAACAGGCCGAACAAATCATCAGTTGTGTGCAACAAGAAGAATATTGTCAGGAGATTGGCAGTATCCAAAAGTTACCAGCCTGTCCAAGAACAGTACACTACTTGAATTTAACCCTGTGGTTGATCATCACAAACTGCTAAACGTGGGTGGTCGTATAAAGAAGTGTGTTCTACAGGTACATCTCACAAAATTAGAACATCATCAAAAAGATAATTTACTTTAGTTCTTCAATGCAAAAAGTGAAACTAATATATTATTGTTGTGAGTTCATTTTCCCCTTCACCTTTGATGTCTGATGAACTCCCTCTGCTGGTGAAGAGAGGTAGTGAAATTGATTGGGATGGGAAGAACCTGTCATCTGGACAGGCGGAGTGTGATTGGACATCTGGAATTTCTGAGTGGATATAAGGCAGCCGACGCCCTGCAGGGTTTGCTGGTGATCCTTTCTGCTCTGAGCTCTGGCATCCAGTTTTAGTTCCTGTCTACTAAAAGCTAAGTTTTTGCCCTGCTATTATTCCATGAGATTTTGTCTGGTTTCCTTAGTGTTTGTATTCAGCCAGTCCTGGTTGGGACTGGCTGAATTCCATTTTTGTCTCTGATCAGTTGATCTCTTTGCTCTGTTTTCAGAATATACCTGAGTGCTGATATAGTGATTTTGAAGTCTAGCGACTTCAGGGCCTTTTTTCCTATCAGACGGTTGGGACATTTTTGTAGGATTTTTTGCGGATTGCAGCCAGCATCTTTTCTGTTCTGTCCTATCTAGTTAGTTGGGCCCCATTGTTTGCTCAGCCTGTCTTTCTGTCTGTGTTTGTGTTTTCATCTGTTTTTCACCGACAATACATGTTGGGGGCTGTCTATTGCTTTGGGGTCTGCTCTGGGGCAGTTAAGATTTCCTCTTTCTTTCCTTAGGCTTATGTAGTTCTCCGGCTGTGACGAGGGGTCTAGGGCACCGTAGGAACCCCCCACGGCTACTGTTAGTTGTGGTGAATAGGATCAGGGGTCTGCAATCCGATTGCTACCAACCTCTCCGGTTTTCTGGACTTAGCTTGTATTTTTGTTTTCTCCTCCTCCGGTGACTCATTCATAACAGAATCACCAGCCATACCGCAGATTCTAGGGTACTCAATAGCAGGAAAGAATTGTAAAAAAAAAAAAAAGTGTCAGAAATTTTTTTTGTGTATATTTTTTCCTCTATTTCTCTGAGGCCGTAGGAGGAATTTTTTCTCAATGGAGATTAAGCAATTGTCTGATCATGTGGAGCAGCTTACTGCTGAAGTGCGGGGAATTTCCGCCTATCTTGCTCATTCACATGCTGCTGAACCAAAGATCCCTACTCCTGATGTGTTTTTTGGGGATCGGTCTAAATTTCTGAATTTTAAGAATAATTGTAAATTATTTTTTGCCTTGAAGCCTAACTCATCGGGGAGCTCCGCGCAGCAGGTTAAAATTGTCATCTCTTTGCTGCGCGGCGATCCCCAGGATTGGGCGTTTTCTTTGAAACCTGATGATCCTATTCTGACTGATGTGAACACATTTTTTCAGGCCTTGGGGTTGTTGTATGATGAACCTAACGCTATTGATCAGGCTGAAAAGGCCCTGTTGGCATTGAGCCAGGGTCAGGATTCTGCAGAGTTGTACTGTCAAAAATTCTGAAAGTGGGCGGTCCTTACTACCTGGAATGATGGTTCCTTGGCAGCTCTCTTTCGGAAGGGTTTGTCAGAAACCGTAAAAGATACTATGGTGGGATTTCCTGTTCCCTCTGGTCTCGACGATTTTATGTCATTAGCCATTCAGGTTGATCGGCGTTGGCGTGAATGCAAAACTGTACGAGAGGTGTTGCCACCTGTTGAACAAATGTCTAAACCTATGCAATGTGATAGAGTTTTGTCTAGGGCGCAAAGTCAGGAGTTCAGAAGGCGTAATAAGCTGTGTTTTTTCTGTGGAGATGCCTCTCATATGATTTCTGTCTGCCCTAAACGAGAGAAACGTTTTGCACACACATTTGCTGTGGGTGGTGTTCAACCTAAGTTTCTTCTGGCAATTACTCTGATCTGCTCCCTGTCCACATTTTCCGCTAAGGCTTTTGTGGATTCGGGAGCAGCTCTGAACCTGATGGACTTGGATTTTGCTAAACGTTGTGGGTTTCCTATGACACCTCTGCGGACGCCTATCCCTATGAGGGGTATTGATGCTACTCCTTTGGCGAAGAATAAACCTCAGTTTTGGACCCAGGTGGTAATGCGGGTCGCCCCAGACCATCAAGAAAATTGCAGATTTTTGGTGTTGCATAATTTGCATGATACCATCGTTCTGGGGTTTCCCTGGTTGCAAATCCATAATCCAGTTTTGGATTGGAAATCTGTGTCTGTGGTGAGTTGGGGTTGTCGTTGTGCCCTTAGTGATGCTCCTGTTTTCTCCACCTCTCCCCAGTCGCATGATGTTCTGAATCCTGACTATTTGGCTGATTTTTATGATGTATTTAGTGAGAATGAGTCTGCGTCTTTGCCTCCTCATAGGAGTTATGACTGTTCAATTGAGCTGAGCCCTGGGTGTAAATTCCCCAAGGGTCGGCTTTTCAATTTATCTGTACCCGAGCACGAGGCTATGCGATCCTATATTAAGGAGTCGTTGGAGAAGGGTCATAATAGACCATCCTCTTCACCCTTAGGTGCTGGGTTTTTTTGTGGCCAAGAAAGATGGTTCATTAAGGCCTTGTATTGACTACCGTTCCCTCAACAAAATTACTGTTAAATATCAGTATCCGTTACCCCTGATTTCTGATGTATTCTCCAGAGTTAAAGGTGCTTGCTGGTTTACCAAGCTTGACCTCAGAGGGGCGTGTAATCTTATTCACATTAAGCAGGGGGATGAATGGCAGACGGCATTTAATACTCCGGAGGGACATTTTGACTACCTGGTGATGCCTTTTGGGCTCACTAATGCCCCTTCTGTCTTCCAGTGCTTCATGAATGATATTTTCCGAGATTTTGTGGATAAATTTTTGATCATCTATCTGGATGATATTTTGATCTTTTCCAAGGATTGGGACTCTCATGTGGAACATGTTCGGACTGTGTTCCGGATTTTGAGGGAGAATTCCCTGTATGTCAAGGGATCAAAATGCCTTTTTGGAGTACAGAGGATTTCATTTTTGGGATTTATTTTGTCTCCGTCAACTATTGAAATGGACCCAGCCAAGGTACAGGCCATTTATGATTGGGTTCAGCCCACTTCTTTGAAGGCCCTCCTGAAGTTTTTGGGTTTTGCTAATTTTTATCGTAAATTTATAGCTAATTTTTCTGGTATTGCCAAACCATTGACTGATTTGACTAAGAAGGGTGCTGATGTGCTGAATTGGTCTCCGGAGGCTGTTTCTTCCTTTCAGGAGCTGAAGCGAAGGTTCACTTCTGCCCCGGTTTTGCGGCAACCTGATGTCTCACTCCCGTTTCAGGTAGAGGTGGACGCTTCTGAGATTGGTGCAGGAGCTGTTTTGTCCCAAAAAGATCCTGTAACATCTAAAATGAGTTCCTGTGCTTTCTTTTCCCGAAAGTTCTCCCCATCCGAACGTAACTATGATGTGGGGAATCGGGAACTGTTAGCCATGAAATGGGCATTTGAGGAGTGGAGACATTGGTTGGAGGGAGCTAAACATCAAGTCGTGGTCCTTACTGACCACAAGAATTTGATTTACCTGGAGTCAGCCAAACACTTGAATCCTAGACAGGCTAGGTGGGCCTTGTTTTTCACACGTTTTGATTTTGTGGTCTCTTTTCTTCCGGGCACTAAGAATGTCAAGGCAGACGCCCTCTCTAGGAGTTTCTTTGCTAATTCTCCTATTGTGACCAAGCCTGCTACCATCTTAGGTGAGGGGGTAGTTCTTTCTGCCATCTCGCCCGATTTGAGACGTGCTCTGGAAGAGTTTCAGGAGGACAAACCTGAGCGTTGTCCCATTGGAAAATTGTATGTTCCTGACCAGTGGAGGAAGAGAGTGATGTCTGAGGTTCATTGCTCCGCATTTGCTGGTCATTCAGGTATTTTTGGTACTAGAGATTTGGTGAGTCGATCTTTTTGGTGGCCCGCCTTGTCTCGTGATGTCAGGAATTTTGTGCAGCCCTGTGGGACTTGCTCCCGGTCTAAACCTTGTTCTCGCTCTAGTGGGTTGTTGATGCCTTTGCCGGTGCCCAGGAGGCCATGGACCCATATTTCAATGGATTTTATCTCTGATATGCCTGTCTCTCAGAGAATGACTGTTATTTGGGTGATTTGTGATAGATTCTCTAAGATGGTCCATCTTGTACCACTCCCTAAGTTGCCATCTTCCTCAGAGTTGGTGCCCTTGTTTTTGCAACAGGTGGTTCGCTTGCACGGGATTCCTGAGAACATTGTATCTGACAGAGGAGTTCAGTTTGTTTCTAGATTTTGGAGGACTTTCTGTTCCAAGCTGGAAATTCAGTTGTCCTTCTCCTCTGCGTTTCACCCTCAGACTAATGGGCAGACGGAGAGAACAAACTAGACTTTGGAGTCGTATTTGAGATGTTTTATTTCTGCTGATCAGGATGATTGGGTTTCATTTTTGCCCTTGGCAGAATTTGATTTAAATAATAGAGCTAGTTCTGCCACTTTGATGTCACCTTTTTTTTGTAACTTTGGGTTTTATCCTCGATTCTCTTCAGGGCAGGTGGAGTCTTCTGCCTGCCCAGGTGTTGACACTGTGGTGGAGAGAATGCACCAGATCTGGGACCAAGTGGTGGATAAGTTGTCTCTCTCCCAGGAAAAGGCCCAGTGGTTTTCCAACCGGCATAGGACCATTGGTCCCCGGTTTAAGGTGGGTGATATGGTTTGGTTGTCATCAAAGAATATCTCTATGAAGGTGGCTTCTCCAAAGTTTAAACCTAGATTTATTGGAGCTTACAAGATTTTGGAGATTCTTAATCCGGTCTCTTTTCGATTGGCTCTTCCTGTTACATTCAAGATCCATAACGTGTTTCATAAGTCTCTGTTAAAGAGGTTTGTTGAGCCAGTAGTTCCTGTGGTGGCACCTCCTGACCTTGTATTGGTTGAAGGTAATGTGGAATATGAGGTTGAGAAGATACTGGATTCTCGTCTGGTTAGACGGAGACTCCAGTATTTGGTTAAAGTGGAAGGGCTATGGCCAGGACGATAATTCTTGGTTCCCTGCATCCGATATTCTTGCCAAAAGATTGGTTCATGCATTTCATCGGGCCCATCCTGATCGCCCTGGTGGCGTGGATGAGGGTTCGGTGACCCCTCCTCAAGGGGGATTTACTGTTGTGAGTTCATTTTCCCCTTCACCTTTGATGTCTGATGAACTCCCTCTGCTGGTGAAGAGAGGTAGTGAAATTGATTGGGATGGGAAGAATCTGTCATCTGAACAAGCGGAGTGTGATTGGACATCTGGAATTTCTGAGTGGATATAAGGCAGCCGACGCCCTGCAGGGTTTGCTGGTGATCCTTTCTGCTCTGAGCTCTGGCATCCAGTTTTAGTTCCTGTCTACTAAAAGCTAAGTTTTTGCCCTGCTATTATTCCATGAGATTTTGTCTGGTTTCCTTAGTGTTTGTATTCAGCCAGTCCTGGGTGGGACTGGCTGAATTCCATTTTTGTCTCTGATCAGTTGATCTCTTTGCTCTGTTTTCAGAATATACCTGAGTGCTGATATAGTGATTTTGAAGTCTAGCGACTTCAGGGCCTTTTTTACTATCAGACAGTTGGGACATTTTTGTAGGTTTTTTGCGGATTGCAGCCAGCATCTTTTCTATCCTGTCCTATCTAGTTAGTTGGGCCCCATTGTTTGCTCAGCCTGTCTTTCTGTCTGTGTTTGTGTTTTCATCTGTTTTTCACCGACAATACATGTTGGGGGCTGTCTATTGCTTTGGGGTCTGCTCTGGGGCAGTTTAGATTTCCCCTTTCTTTCTTTAGGCTTATGTAGTTCTCCGGCTGTGACGAGGGGTCTAGGGCACCGTAGGAACCCCCCACGGCTACTGTTAGTTGTGGTGAATACGATCAGGGGTCTGCAATCTGATAGCTACCAACCTCTCCGGTTTTCTGGACTCAGCTTGTATTTTTGTTTTCTCCTCCTCCTCCGGTGACTCATTCATAACATATTGAGTCAGTACAAACAGAGTGATCTATTTCAAGTGTTTATTTCTGTTAATGTTGATGATTATGGCTTACAGCCAGTGAAAACCCAAAAGTCATTATTATTAGAATACTTTATAACACCATCTTGAAAAAATGATTTTAAAATCCAAAATGTTGGCCTACAGAAATTTATGTTCAGTAAATTCACTCAATACTTGGTCAGGGCTTCTTTGGTATCAATTACTGCATCAATGCGGCGTGGCATGTAGGCGATCAGCCTGTGGAACCGCTGAGTTGCTATGGAAGCCCAGGTTGCTTTTATAGCAGCCTTCAGCTCATCTGCATTGTTGAGTCTGGTGTCTCTCATCTTCTTCTTGACAATAACTCATAGATTCTCTATGGGGTTAAGGTCAGACTAGTTTGCTCGACAGTCAAGCACAATGATACTATTGTTTTTAAACCAGGAATTGGTACTTTTGGCAGTGTGGACAGGTGCCAATTCCTGCTGGAGAATGAAATTTCCATCTCCAGTAAGCTTCTCGGTAGAGGGAAGCATAAAGTGCTCTAAAATTTCCTGGTAGACGGCTGTGCTGACTTTGGTCTTGAATTGATAAAACACAGTGGACCTACACCAACAGATGACATGGTTCCCGAACCCATCATTGATTGTGGATACTTCACACTAGACTTCGGAAATCAAGGTCCCAGAGTCTGGAGAAAGGGTGGAGAGGCACAAAATCCAAGCTGCTTCAGGTCTACTGTGAAGTTTCTACAATCAGTGATGGTTTCGGGAGTCATGTCATCTGCTGGTATGAAGGTTGAAGCTACTATAATCCCTCCAGGGAATTTTTACCACAGTGACATGTTCAGACACCAGTGTAAGCGAGTACAACACCTGTCCAATGTGTTTTTTTGCACCGCTGGGAGACTGAATACTTGCATTTGCTTTAAGGCTGTCACAAATGGCAGACTTCAAGCCCCAACGTCTGAGAAGGAGATTTTGTCCTTATTAAAGATAAAGAGGTTCATTGTAATGACTGGCTAATTATTATTATTAATATTTATTTATATAGCGCCATTGATTCCATGGTGCTGTACATGAGAAGGGGTTACATACAAATTACAGATATCACTTACAGTAAACAAACTAACAATCACAGACTGATATAGAGGGGAGAGAGGACCCTGCCCTTTCGGGCTTACATTCTACAAGATGGTGGGGAAGGAGACAGTAGGTTGGGGGGTTGCAGCAGCTCCAGTGATGTTGAGGCGGTAGCTCCAGTAGTGGTGAGGGGGCAGCGGGGATCATTGCAGGCTGCAGGCTTTCCTGAAGAGATGGGTTTTCAGGTTCCGTCTGAAGGATCCGAGTGTGGTTGATAGCCGGACATGTTGGGGCAAAGAATTCCAGAGGATGGGGGCTATTCGGGAGACGTCTTGGAGGCGGTTGGGTGAAAAGCGAATAAGTGTGGAGAAGAGAAGGAGGTCTTGGGAGGATCGGAGATTACATGAGGGAAGATATCGGGAGATTAATTCAGAGATATATGGAGGAGACAGGTTATAGATGGCCTTGTAGGTCAGTATTAGTAATTTGAATTGGATACGTTGAGGGAATGGGAGCCAGTGAAGAGATTTACAGAGGGGAGAAGCGGAGGAGTAGCAAGGAGAGAGATGAATTAGTCGGGCAGCAGAGTTAAGGATGGACTGGAGAGGGGCAAGTGTGTTAGCAGGGAGGCCACAGCAAAGGATGTTGCAGTAGTCGAGACGGGAGATGATGAGGGCATGCACAAGCATTTTAGTAAAGTGAGGCTTGAGGAAGGGACTGATTCTGGAAATATTTTTGAGATGGAGGCAGCAGGAGGTGGTGAGAACTTGGATGTGCGGTTTGAAGGACAGGGCAGAGTCAAGGGTTACTCCGAGGCAGTGGACCTCTGGTACGGGGGAAAGCGTGATGTCATCAATTCTTATAGATAGGTCAGGTAAGGAAGATCTGTGAGATGGGGGAAAGATGATCAGTTCAGATTTGTCCACATTCAGTTTGAGGAATTGGGAGGAGAAGAATGAGGATATGGCTGATAGACACTCCGGGATTTTGGAGAGCAGAGAGGTGATGTCTGGGCCAGAAAGGTAGATCTGAGTATCACCGGCATAAAGGTGGTACTGGAATCTGTTGGACTTTATGAGTTGCCCTAGGCCAAGTGTATAGATTGAGAAGAGTAGGGGTCCTAGAACAGAGCCTTGGGGGACTCCAACAGAGAGAGGGTGGGATGAGGAGGTAGTGTGGGAGTGGGAGACGCTGAATGTGCGGTTGGAGAGGTATGAGGAGATCCAGGATAGGGCAAGGTCTTTGATGCCAAAGGAAGAGAGGATCTGTAGTAGGAGGCAGTGGTCAACTGTGTCGAAGGCAGAGGACAGGTCTAGAAGGAAGAGTATAGAGTATTGTTCGTTCGCTTTGGCTGTAAGTAGGTCGTTAGTAATTTTGGTCATGGCTGTCTCAGTGGAGTGATGGGGGGGAAACCAGATTGTAGATTGTCAAAGAGCAGGTTAGATGAGAGATGGGAGGAAGGTTCCACGTGGAGGACGTGCTGCTCCAGGAGTTTGGAAGCGAATGGTTGGGAGTAGCGATATTGGGCAATAGCTGGACATAGCAATTGGGTCAAGGGTTGGCTTTTTGAGGATAGGCGTGATTGTAGCATGTTTGAAAGCAGAAGGGAAGGTATCGGAAGTTAGTGATAGGTTGAAGAGGTGGGTTAGAGATGGGATAAGAGTGGTGGCGAGGTTGGGGAGGAGGTGGGATGGGACGGGGTCAAGTGCACAAGTGGTGAGGTGTGATTTGGAGAGAAGGTGAGCAGGCTCCCCTTCAGTGATGTTGGATAAGTAGGTTATGGGGTTTGGGCATTGGTCTGGTATACAAAGGGGTTGTGGTGGGTGAATAATAAAGACTTGCCGTGTTTGGTCTATCTTGTTTTTGAAGTGCATGGTGAAGTCCTCAGCAGAGATTGGGGAAGTTGGAGGGGGCAGGGGTGGGCGGAGGAGGGAGTTAAAAGTATTGAACAACTGTTTAGGGTTGTGGGATAAGGAAGATACAAGGGATGTAAAGTAGGCCTGTTTAGCAGAGGTGAGAGCTGATTTGAATGCAAGTGTTGCTTGTTTGGGTGCAGTGAAGTCGTCTTGGGAAAGCGTTTTCTTCTAGCGCCGTTCAGCAATCCTGGATGCTTGCTGAAACTTTTTAGTGGTGTTATTGTGCCAGGGTTGTCTATTGATTCGTCGCACTCAGTTATGCATGACAGAGGCAACCGAGTCGATAGCTGATGCAAGAGTGGCATTGTAGAAACTAGTGGCAGTGTCTGTGTCATGGAGTGAGGATATGGAGGACAGTGGTAGGATAGAGTCAGAGAGTGTGTGAGTGTCTAGATGTGCAAGGTTTCTGCAGGGGTGCACCTGTTGCTGGACATGGGTGACAGGTGAAGAGGCCAGGGATGAGAAAGTGAGTAGATGGTGGTCAGATAGAGAGAGAGGGGAGGCTGTGAAGTTTGATAGGGAGCAGAGACGGGTGCAGACCAGGTCTAATGTGTGTCCATCCGTGTGGGGGGCTGAGGAGGACCACTGAGTAAGTCCAATGGAAGAAGTAAGGGACAGGAGTTTGGAAGCTGCTGACTGGTGGGTGTCAATGGGGATGTTGAAGTCACCCATGATGATGGTGGGAATGTCAGCAGAGAGGAAGTGAAGGAGCCAGTTAGAGAATTGGTCACTGAAGGCAGTGGTCGGTCCCGTCTGTTGCCAGGGCAAGGAGTGTGGATGAAGTGGAGGCCACCATAGCATACTGCAGCAGGGGAGGCGGTGTCAGAGGGTGTCAGCCATGTTTCAGTGAGGCCAAGGAAGGAAAAATTGTGAGAGGTAAAGAGGTTGTGAATCACATGGAGTTTATTGCAGACGGAGCGGGCATTCCAGAGTGATCCAGAAAGAGGGAGCAGGGTGGTGGGCGTCAAAGGCATGGATTTGAGGTGGAAAGATTTTGGGTGTTTTTATTGGATTGGGGGTGATAGAAGGGGGTAATAATGGAAGGTATGAGCTGTGGGGGTCCAGGATTGGGAGATATGTCGCCAGCAGTGAGGAGAAGCAGAGAGAGGCAGAGCAGGTGGGAGGAGGAGAGTGGGCGACGTGTTTTGTGTGTTATTAGGAGACATCTGAAGTTGAGGAGAAGGTCAGCGGAGGAGGTCAGGTGGGGAGGCAAGAGGGAAAGAGAGATTATTACTTGGTTAGAGGGTGCTGGGGTCAGTGGATAGCAAAGGAGAGTCAGGAGTAATGGAGGCAAAACCATTAGAGTATATTTCAGCATGGTGAGAGTAAGTGTAGAGCTAACAGAAAGAAATTTTGTATGTTTAACCCCTTCCCGACCAATGACACCACATAAGCGTCATGAAAACAGGTGCCAATCTGACCAGTGATGCCTATGTGGCGTCATGACTTTAAATCCCCCCTGTGGGTCGGGTGACCGGGGTCACTGAAAGGTCACCTGACCCGCAGATACAGGGGGCTTTGTTCTTCACCACAGGGGGCGTGGCTTCGCCCCCACGTTGCTACGATCGCTCTGATTGGCTGTTAAAAGTGAAACAGCCAATCAGAGCGATAGTAATATTTCATCAATGAAAATTGATGAAATATTACAATCCAACCATGGCCGATGCTGAAATAGCATCGGACATGGCTGGAGACACTAAGTTAACCCCCCC
The DNA here is from genome assembly GCF_039654945.1 of Dendrobates tinctorius. NCBI lineage: Eukaryota > Metazoa > Chordata > Amphibia > Anura > Dendrobatidae > Dendrobates > Dendrobates tinctorius. The sequence continues at coordinate 67,573,269 of NW_027361690.1, read as the reverse complement.
GCCGACTGACGGCACCGATCGGGCGCCGCCACCCACTGACGGCGATCGGCCGCCGCTGTCACAATCTGCCCACTCCCCCTTCCCTCCGATCCCTCCCACCTTCCGATCCCCCCACGATACTCACTAACCCCCCCTGGCCGTCCCGGTGTCCCGCCGTCTGACCGTCCCGGTGTCCCGCCGTCTGACCGTCCCGGTCCATGGGCGCCTCCATCTTGGAAAATGCGCAGTGCGCCCGCCGGCATTTCCCAGCAGCAGATTCATTTTTTTTTATTTTGATCACTGTGATAAACTCTCACAGTGATCAAAATAAACAAAAAAGTAAATCACCACCCCCCTTATCACCCCCCATAGGGACAAATAATAAAATATTTTTATTTTTCAATTAGGGTTAGAAATAGGGTTAGGGTTAGAAATAGGGCTAGGGTTAGGGGTGGGTTGGGATTAGGGTTAGGTTTGTGATTAGGGTTAGAGTTGGTATCAGGGTTAGGGGTGTGTTGGGGTTATGATTAGGGTTGGGATTAGGGTTAGGGGTGTGTTGGGGTTAGGGTTGGAGATAGAATTGAGGGGTTTCCACTGTTTAGGCACATCAGGGGGTCTCCAAACACCATTTATTCCAGCCAATTTTGCGTTCAAAAAGTCAAATAGTGCTGCCTCCATTCCGAGCCCCGACGTGTGCCCAAACAGTGGTTTACCCATATGGGGTGTCAGTGTACTCAGGAAAAATTGCACAAGAACTTTGGGGGTCTAATTTCTCCTGGTACCCTTGGGAAAATTAAAAATTGAGGGCTAAAAAAATAATTTTCATTTTCAAATTATTTTTTATTTTCATGGCTCTGCATTATAAACTTCTGTGAAGCACTTGGGGGTTCAGCGTGCTCACCACGCATCTAGATTAGTTCCTTGGGTGGTCTAGTTTCCAAAATGGGGTCACTTGTGGGGGGTTTCCACTGTTTAGGTACATCAGGGGCTCTGCAAACGTAACATTACATATGCAGACCATTCCATTAAGTCGACATTTCAAAACGTCAATACTTCCCTTCCGAGTCCCAACGTGTGCCCAAACAGTGGTTCCCCCCCCACTTATGGGGTACCAGTGTACTCAGGACAAACTGGACAACAAATTTTGGGGTCCAATTTATCTTCTTACCCTTGTGAAAATAAAAAATAGTGGGCTAAAAATCATTTTTTGAGGAAAAAATTTTTTTTTTATTTTCACGGTTCTGCGTTATAAACTTCTGTGAAGCACTTGGGGGTTCAGAGTGCTCACCACACATCTAGATAAGCTCCTTAGGGGGTCTAGTTTCCAAAATGGGGTCATTTGTGGGGGTTTCCTCTGTTTCGGTACATGAGGGGCTCTGCAAACGTAACATGACACCCGCAGACCATTCCATCAAGTCAACATTTCAAAATGTCACTACTTCCATTCCGAGCCCCAACGTGTGCCCAAACAGTGGTCCCCCCACTTATTGGGGTACCAGCGTACTCAGGACAAACTGGACAACTACTTTTGGGGTCCAATTTATCTTATTACCCTTGTGAAAATAAAAAATAGTGGGCTAAAAATCATTTTTTAAGGGAAATTTTTTTTTTTTATTTTCACGGTTCTGCGTTATAAACTTCTGCAAAGCAATTGGGGGTTCAGAGTGCTCACCACACATCTAGATAAGTTCCTTAAGGGGTCTAGTTTCCAAAATAGTGTCACTTGTGGGGTTTTTTCACTGTTTAGGCACACAGGGGCTCTCCAAACATGACATGATGTCCGCTAACGATTGGAGCTAATTTTCCCTTCAAAAAGTCAAATGCGCTCCTTCCCTTCCGGGCCCTGCCGTGCGCCCAAACAGTGGTTTATGGCCACATATGAGGTATCGATGTACTCAGGAGAAATTGACCAACAAATTTTAGGATCCATTTTATCATGTTGCCCATGTGAAAATGAAAAAACTGAGGCTAAAAGAACATTTTTGTGAAAAAAAGTACTTTTCTTTATAAGGATCAATTTGTGAAGCACCTGGGGGTTCAAATTGCTCATTATGCATCTAGATAAGTTCCTTGGAGGGTCTATTTTCCAAAATGGGGTCACTTGTGGGGGAGCTCCAATGTTTATGCACACAGGGGCTCTCCAAACGCGACATGGCAACCGCTAAATATTCCAGCATATTTTCCATTCAAAAAGTCAAATGGCGCTCCTTCCCTTCTGAGCCCTTCCGCGCACACAAACAGTGGTTTATGACCACATATGAGGTATCGGTGCACTCAGGAGAAATTGCCCAACAAATTTTATGATCCATTTGATCCTGTTGCCCATGTGAAAATGAAAAAACTGAGGCTAAAAGAAAATTTTTGTGAAAAAAAACGTACTTTTTCTTTTACGGATCAATTTGTGAAGCACCTGGGGGTTCAAATTGCTCATTATGCATCTAGATAAGTTCCTTGGAGGGTCTAGTTTACAAAATGGGGTCACTTGTGGGGGAGCGCCAATGTTTAGGCGCACAGGGGCTCTCTAAACGCGACTTGGCAAACGCTACATATTCCAGCATATTTTCCATTCAAAAAGTCAAATGGCGCTGCTTCCCTTCTGAGCCCTGCCGTGAGCCCAAACAGTGGTTTATGACCACATATGAGGTATCGATGTACTCAGGAGAAATTGCCAAACAAATTTTATGATCTATTTTATCCTGTTACCCACGGGAAAATGAAAAAATTGATGGTAAAAGAAAATTTTTGTTGGAAAAATTAAAACGTCCATTTTTTCCTTCCACGTTGCTTTAGTTCCTGTGAAGCACCTGAAGGGTTAATAATCTTTTTGAATGTAGTTTTGAGTAGCTTGAGGGGTGCAGTTTTTAGAATGGTGTCACTTTTGGGTATTTTCTGCCATATAGACCCCTCAAAGTGACTTCAAATGTGAGGTGGTCCCTAAAAAAATGGTTTTGTAAATTTTGTTGTAAAAATGAAAAATCGCTTGTCAACTTTTAACCCTTATAACTCCCTAACAAAAAAAATGTTGTTTCCAAAATTGTGCTGATGTAAAGTGGACATGTGGGAAATGTTATTTAGTAACTATTTTGTGTCACATACCTCTCTGGTTTAACAGAATAAAAATTCAAAATTTGAAAATTGCGAAATTTTCAAAATTTTTGCCAAATTTCCATTTTTTTTCACAAATCAAAAATTATTGACCTAAATTTACTATTAACATGAAGCTCAATATGTCACGAAAAAACAATCTCAGAATTGCTAGGATCCGTTGAAGCGTTCCTGAGTTATTACCTCATAAAGGGACACTGGTCAGAATTGCAAAAAATGTCCTGGTCATTAAGGTCAAAATAGGGGTTAAACAGAGTTTTGGCGTAATTTCTGGTCACTTCTGGCTCATTTCAGGCATATTTCAATTGTTATCCTTAAAATGACATCCTTGGAATGACAGACCAGGGTCTAGACAGACCAATGGGTCTGAATTTATAACAGCTCAAATGTACATCAAACAAGTCAGGTGTGATCAGGAGGGAGGGGCAGCAGGGACACTTGGGTCTTATCACCAAGGTTATGCCTAGCAGCGAAGGGAAGACTTGAAAGTTAAGGTGACGAAAGGTGGCTCAGCACGAGTTTTCCTTTGCCCACAAAGTTCAAACACAAAGCTTCTTTAATGTGATTCTTCAAAGCATTAAATGTCCAAATTCACACAAGTGCATATAATCTCCGTGCATAGTATTAGTGTCTATTTCACCGCACTACATACTACACAGCATCCTTCCGTTTACAGTCACTAAACACGCTGGACTTTTGACTTGTTGCCATTGGCAACTGTACCACCGTATCAATGTTCTATTCACAGCATTACACAGTCCATGATATCCTCCAGTTCACAGCCTGGAACCATATCCTCCAGTTTACAGTCACTAAACACGCTAGTCCTCCTTCGGGCACAGGACAGTCTACCTCCGGTTCACCGCCAGGCACAAGACAGTCCAGCTCCAAGACCCATTACCGTAGGTGACTGCATTGTTGTGTATGCTGCGGCTGCCAAGCTATTCAGCTGCCTTGGCTGCTGGGCTCCACTGGCCTGTGTTGCCTTACACACAGGTGGAGCGTTGCAGAGCCTCCTGCTCTTTACTCCTCCCAACACCAGTCTGACACTGTCACTCAACCTGACACACCCATACCCTTTCCTGCAGGGCTTTTAACAAAGGAACCTGTGGCCTTCAGCCACATGGAAAACCTGGGCCTGGAATGAAACGGACTGCAAGACTACCGTCCTGCAGTCTGTTTCACAACACAACATACCAGAGCAGGTTTTCCCTACATCTGCTTTGGACACTAGCATGTCCAAGACTAGCACTTATTTTCATTATTTTAGTCTGCATTGTAATCATAGTTACGCCCGTGACCACCATGCACTTCTATGGCCTTCATACGCCTCCATGCACATCCTGGGGAGTACACACAGTGACCCCCTACCTGTGACAACGGTCACTGCATCATCATTGCAACCATAACTATGCCTGCAACTGCAATGTCCCCTTATGGCCTCAATAAGCCTCCGTGCGCACCCTGTGGAGAACAAACAGCGACCCCTACCTGTGACACCGGTCGCTGCCTCACACCTGTCACTGAACTTGTTCTGCTTCTGCCAAACAAGGCTATCACTTGAAGTAAGACACTACTGCTGGACACCGCACATACCTCCAGCTGTGTTAGATCTTCAAACATTCTTCACTTGGAGTATTGGGGTGGTGGAACTGTTTGGAGTGTTGCGGCTTCCCCAATCCGAATATGGGTTTCCGATTTGACTTTTATTATCCTAGTACTGTTGTGAACTACAGGCCACCAAACATCAATTGGACTTTACAGTTGTTTACAGTTTTGTTGTTGCATATTTATTTCTTCTTTGCCTTTCAGGTCCCAAGAATGGAGGTGGACATCACAGGAAGACATCACGTCAAAATGGAATTATCTTGAAATCTAAAGATATCATGTTCCAAGATTTAGGAATCATACAGTCAGTATTGTATTATCATTGAGTTGTTGTTATTCCCCCTACCAATAGGGCTTGCCCCTTTTAGAAATTGCTCTCCATCTCTTCATGTGACTCTGAAGTCAGTAACCCCTCCCTTCTTCTTGCTCATTATATATGTCAGCCATGTTAAGAAGCCCAAGTGTCTGCAGCACTGGTTCAGAATAGGTTATTTTTACTTACTGTAATAGTACATAATTACAAGAATTCAGCTGGAAAATAAACCTTCTGGAATTTTCACAAGTGCCTCCTGCAGTTGAGTTCAAGCTATCTGATGAATCACTTTGTGAGTAATGTTACATAGAGAACCATGGAAATGGTGTCTCCAGCACTCCACACACTCAACCTAGTTATCGAATCATAATAATGCCTATAGCCTCTTCAGACAGGGAGAATACTAGAACTGTAGTACTACCTATTGGAGGTAGTAATCCTAAAAGTCGATATTGACCCTTTAAAGAACCTAGTCACATTTCTTAGGATCAGAATCCATATCAGAAAGGTTACCTGAACAACTTTTTTCTATAGCAGGGCTGTGGAGTCGGAGTCGGTGCTCATTTTGGTGGAGTCGGTATAAAATGGACCGACTCCTAAAATATATATAATAAATTGGGTACAGTAGTTCAATGCAGAATGTGCTGAATATTTTTTCATAGGAATTTGGGAAAGTTTTGAAATGTCCTATAAATGGCTGTTCTATTCCTGATCTAAGGCTACATTCACATACAGCGTTTTGACTATACGTTTTTCAGCTGCAAAAGCAGATCAGCTTCTTAAAAAACCGCATCACCTGAAAGGTTTTTGAGCTCATAGATAATGTTTTCAATAGCAAAAGCAGATTAGAAATCTGCTCTATCTGTCTATCTATCTATACATATCTTATCTGTACCTAAAAGAATGAAAGCCGCGTAGCACACAGACTAACACTACTTTTTTTACCACCAGTCAGGTACAGCTCATAGCTGCCCAAAAGGACGCCCAGGACAGGCATTGCTCGTCTTGAGTAACACATCAACATCAATTGATAGTTGGAATAAATAGACTGCATTCATCACCACATCTTCTTAAGGTGCAGGCTTTATTTTCAAGTGTAGGGGTGTGCAGTATGAGGTTCTGCAGTAGCTGAGGTGTGCAGTATGAGGTTCTGCCCCCCCCAGGTTTGATCCTGGCTACGCCCATGGTGTGAATGTAGCCTGAGGATCTGGGCTTTTTCTTAGCTGAGATAAGTCAGTGCTGCACTCCAGCACCAGTGAAGCTCCTCCTCTACACACAAGGGTACAAAGTAAACACACTCAGAAAGAAGGAAGGCCTGCACTCATCTCAGAAGAATTGCTAGAGTGAACAGGATAACAAGATTAAGGTAATTACTTCTTAAAGCATATTTAAACTTTCAATAAACTGTGCATAAATCAATAGTCCAGTATACTGTATGTTCTCTCTGTATGCTTGTTTGTTTTTTCTTTGAGCTCATATACTTTTGGGAAGCTAGCTTTTATACAATATACATAGAAAATACAGCAACAGGATTGATGAGGACTTATATGAGGACTTGTATAGGTATAGAAGCCAAAGCATCAAGTTATTAGCTCTGTTATCAGTTTCTTTGTTCCTAGAGTATGATACACAACAAACTTGCTCCCTCCCTCCTCCCCTCTTCATAGCCTGTGAAGCATTTAGTGAGCTGTACCCTAAGAAAAGCGTGAGATTGGAAATTCAAAGTAAAGCTATCTAATAACATATTTTACAAACTTTATATTTGCCATCTGTACTATTGATTTATGCAAAGTTTGTTTTATTTCTAGCTAAAATTATACAGTGGGGAAAGTATTTATTTGATACAATGTTGATTCCCGCCTACAAAGAATCGAGAGGTCTGAAATTTTTAATCATAGGTACACTTCAACTGAGAGAAACAGAATCTACAGGAAATGCCTGACCTCTGTAATTGCAAACAGAGGTTTTTGTACCAAATATTAAGTTCTGCTTTTCTATTGTATCAAATACGTATTTCATGCAATAAAATGCATATTATTTAACCCCTTCCCGACCAATGACGCCACGTAGGCGTCATGAAAAGTCGTGCCAATACGACCAGTGATGCCTATGTGGAGTCATGAATCAATTACCCTCCTGCAGGTCGGGTGACTGGGGTCACTGAAAGGTCACCCAACCCGCACACACAGGGGCCTTTGTACTTCACCACAGGGGGTGTGGCTTCGCCCCAAGTGGCTATGATCGCTCAGATTGGCTGTTAAAAGTGAAAGCCAATCAGAGCGATAGTAATATTTCATCAATGAAATTTGATGAAATATTAGAATCCGACCATGGCCGATGCTGCAGTAGCATCGGGCATGGCTGGAGACACTGATCCGACCCCCCCACCAGTGATCGGCCCCCCTGCCACTGAATGACTGTCATCATCTGCTCCCCCCGCCTTCCCTCTGCTCCCCCCAGCTTCCGATCACCTCCTCTCCCACCCCCTGGTACCTTCCGAGTGCCGCTGTCGCTCCTGGTGTCCCGCGGTCCCGGACCATGGGCGCCGCCATCTTGGAAAATGGCGGGCGCATGCGCAGTGCGCCGCTGCAGATTCCATTCATTCATTTTGATCACTGTGATAAACTCTCACAGTGATCAAAATAAAAAGTAAATAACCCCTCCTCTATCACCCCCATAGGTAGGCACAACTAATAAAATAAAGAAAATATTTTTATTTTTCCATTAGGGTTAGGGCTAGGGTTAGAATTAGGGCTAGGGTTGAAATTAGGGTTAGGGTTAGAAATAGGATAAGGGTTGGAATTAGGGTTTGGATTAGGGTCGAATTAGGGTTAGGGTTGGAATTAGGGTTAGGGTGGGAATTAGGGTTAGGGTTGGAATTAGGGTTAGGGTGGGAATTAGGGTTAGGGTTGGAATTAGGGTTAAGATTAGAGTTAGAGGTTTGTTGGGGTTAGGGTTAGGGGTGTGTTGGGGTTAGGGTTGGGATTAGGGTTAGGTTTGAGGTTAGGGTTGGGATTAGGGTTAGGGGTGTGTTGGGGTTAGGGTTGTGTTGGGGTTAGGGGCGTGTTGGGGTTAGGGTTGGAGTTAGAATTGAGGGGTTTCCTGTTATGAATGAGTCACCGTAGGAGGCAAAAACAGAAATACTAGCTAAGTCCAGAAAACCGGAGAAGTTGGCAGCTATCGGATTGCAGACCCCTGAACCTAACAACAACAACTAGCAGTAGCCGTGGGGGGTTCCTACGGTGCCCTAGACCCCTCGATCACAGCTGGAGAACTACATAGCCTAAAGACAGAAAGGGAAATCTAAACTGCCCCAGAGCAGACCCCCAAAGCAATAGGCAGCCCCCAACATATAATGACGGTGAAGCAAGATGAAAAAACACTCACACAGATAGAAAGATAGGCTGAGCAAATGATGGGGCCCAAGCTAACTAAATAGGACAGAATAGAAAAGCTGCTGTCTGCAATCCGCCAAAACCCTCTCAAAACAAGAGCCAACAGACTGATAGGGAAAAAAGCCCTGAAGACACTAGGCTTCAAAACGACTATATCAGTACTCAGGTATTTTCTGAAGACAGAGCAAAAAGGAATTCAGCTCACCCAGAAGGGGAAGGCAGAAATCCAGAAAAACAAGGCAAAGCAAAACCAAAGCACAAATGCAAAAAGCAGAGCAGAAAACTTAGCTTTTGAGGAGCAGGAATCAAACTGGTCTCCTAGAATCCCTCAGAGAAATCACCCGCAAGGCATTTGGGCGTCGGCTGCCTCATATCCAGTCAGCAATTCCAGTCACCTAGTCATCATCATTCTGCTCAGGTGCTTTGTAATCAGCCTCACTACCTTCCTTCACCAGAAGAGGGAGTTCATCAGACCTCAATGGTGAAGGGGAAAATGAACTCACAACAGTTTCCACTGTTTAGGCACATCAGGGGGTCTCCAAATTCGACATGGTGCCACCATTGATTCCAGCCAATTTTGCGTTCAAAAAGTCAAACGATGCTCCCTCCCTTCCAAGCCACGACGTGTGCCCAAACAGTGGTTTACCCCAACATATGGGGTATCAGCGTACTCAGGAAAAATTGCACAACAACTTTGGGGGTCTAATTTCTCCTGTCACCCTTGTGAAAATAAAAAATTGCGAGCTAAAAAATCAATTTTTGAGGAAAAAAATTATTTTTTATTTTCACAGCTTTGCGTTATAAACTTCTGTGAAGCATTTGAGGGTTCAAAGTGCTCACCACACATCTAGATAAGTTCCTTGAGGGGGTTTAGTTTCCAAAATGGGGTCACTTGTGTGGGGTTTCCACAGTTTAGGTACATCAGGGGCTCTGCAAATGTAATATGATGCCCGCAGACCATTCCATCAAGTTGGCATTTCAAAACATCACTACTTCCCTTCCAAGCCCCGACGTGTGCCCAAACAGTGCCCCCCCCCCAAATATGGGGTTCCAGCGTACTCAGGACAAACTGGACAACAGCTTTTGGGGTACAATTTATTCTCTTACCCTTGTGAAATTAAAAAATTACGGACTAAAAAATAATTTTTTGAGGAAAAAAATATTTGTTATTTTCACGGCTCTGCGTTATAAACTTCTGTGAAGCACCTGGGGGTTCAAAGTGCTCACTATGCATCTAGATAAGTTTCCTAGGGGGCCTAATTTCCAAAATGGGGTCAATTGTGGGGGAGCTCCACAGTTTAGGCACCCAGGGGCTCTCCAAACACGACATGGTGTCTGCTAACGATTGGAGCTAATTTTAATTTCAAAAAGTCAAATGGCGCTCCTTCCCTTCTGAGCCCTACCGTGCACCCAAACAGTGGTTCCCCCCCACATATGGGGTACCAGCGTACTCAGGAGAAACTGCACAACAACTTTTGTGGTCCAATTTCTCCTGTTAGCCATGTGAAAATAAAAAATAGCGTGCTAAAAAATCATTTTTGAGGAAAAAAAATGATTTTTTATTTTCACTGCTCTGCATTATAAACTTTTGTGAAGTACTTGGGGGGTCAAAGTGCTCACCACACGTCTAGATAAGCTCCTTAAGGGGTCTAGTTTTCAAAATGGTGTCACTTGTGGGGTTTTTTCTCTGTTTAGGCACACAGGGACTCTCCAAACACGACATGGTGTCCGGTAACGATTGGAGCTAATTTTCCATTCAAAAAGTCAAATGGCGCTCCTTCCCTTCCGAGCCCTGCCGTGCACCCAGACAGTGGTTTATGACCACATATGAGGTCTCACTGTACTCAAGAGAAATTGCTCAACATATTTTAGGATCCATTTTATCCTGTTGCCCATGTGAAAATGAAAAATCTGAGGCTAAAAGAAATTTTTTTTGAAAAATAAGTACTTTTTTTACGGATCAATTTGTAAAGCACCTGGGGGTTCAAAGTGATCACTATGCATCTAGATAAGTTCCTTGGGGGGTCTAGTTTCCAAAATGGGGTCACTTGTGGGGAAGCTCCAATGTTTAGGCACACAAGGGCTCTACAAACACGACATGCCAACCGCTAAATATTCCAGCATATTTTCCATTCAAAAAGTCAAATGGCGCTCCTCCCTTCTGAGCCATGCCGTGCCCCCAAACAGTGATTTATGACCACATATGAAGTATCCGTGTACTCAGGAGAAATTGCCCAACAAATTTTATGATCCATTTTATCCTGTTGCCCATGTGAAAATGAAAAAATTGATGCTAAAAGAAAATTTTTGTTGGAAAAATTAAAATGTCCATTTTTTCCTTCCATGTTGCTTTGGTTCCTGTGAAGCACCTGAAGGGTTAATATTCTTCTTGAATGTAGTTTTGAGTAACTTGAGGGGTGCAGTTTTTAGAATGGTGTCACTTTTGGGTATTTTCTGCCATATAGACCCCTCAAAGTGACTTCAAATGTGAGGTGGTCCCTTTAAAAATGGTGTTGCAAATTTTGTTGTAAAAATTAGAAATCACTGGTCAACTTTTAACCCTTATAACTTCCTAACAAAAAAAATTTTGTTTCCAAATTGTGCTGAGGTAAAGTAGACATGTGCCAAATTTCTGATTTTTTTCACAAATAAACGCAAAAAATATCGACCTAAATTTATAACTAACATGAAGCCCAATATGTCATGAAAAAACAGTCTCAGAATTGCTAGGATCCATTGAAGCGTTCCAGAGTTATGACCTCATAAAGGGACACTGGTCAGAATTGCAAAAAATGGCCTATACTTTAAGGTCAAAATAGGCTTGGTCATGAATGTGATTTTTTGGATTTTTTTTAGTTTGTCTCTCACAGGTGAAGTGTACAGCTGATAGGGAGAGGGTTAAATTAACCCTTCACGGTTGATCCAGTGATTTCCAAATTATTCCACAGAGTGTTGCTAGCAACTCAAATGACCACACGGAGATGGGGGTCTCTGTACGGGACGATCCAAAGAGATCGCTAAACCCATTTATTTTAGTCACTTTTATAATATTTTGCTTAATTATGCAAAGTTCTCAATTACCAATAGCATCATTTCACTTTATAAGCCAATAATATTGCAAGAAAACCGTAAACTGCATATATGTCCGTATTTACATAGCATAGAAAGTAATATAATGGCATATTCTTCAGAGTAATATACCCCCGGGTCACTTATCTTTGCACCTGATGAGGAACAGTCTGGTTTCATGACAGCCTGAACTTTTCATCCCAATTACAAAAAAAAATTTATCTTAAAGCAACAAAAATGGAGAAACAAAACCTTCAGAGAATGGAGAAAATTAAACTTCAGCTTTGATTTTAGTTTTAACCCTTCACAATCCCTCCTATATAAATTTTTTAACACATGTGCAGCATCAGAGGTGCTATCCCAAGCTAACAGCTTGAGGGGTATTGGTCTTCACATGACTGATGCCGTGTTACCAGTCATGGCTGTCGCGGCATACCCGTCCCCCTGTATACTGCAATTCACGAATAACAATTTTTGATGACGGTGGTGGAGATCTTTTGTAGGTAGCCATGTGCTTGGCTTCAACATCTTCATCAAGTAGCCTTTTGAGATCGGTGCAGAGAAGAGCAGGGGCAGCGACACCTTTCATTAGCTGTCTTAGTGCAGAATTTCCTAATACATACAGAAATACACCAAAAAACAAGTTTTAGTATCACATATACAACAAGGATACAGGCAGCAATGTGTAACAAGCTTTGTAAGATCCCAGCTATCCAGCCCCCAATACCCTTAAACCAATTGGCTGGATTGAGAAAGGAGAAAGTGTCTGACCAGCAACTGTCCTTATTACGATCATTGTTTTTATTGTATTGATCTAAGTCTTTGAATATCTTCTAACTTTAACTTTTAACTTCTACCAATAATAATATGGAAAATGCGAAAAACCAAAACATTATGCCCCCTTTATTTGCTATTGGCTTGTTGGGTGTTGAGGAGGACTTGATAGGGACCGTCATACAAGGGTTCTAGTCCGTGCTTTCTGACATGCCTTTTCACGACTACCAAATCACCAGGCTTCAGGTTATGACAGGTGTCGGTTTCTGCTGAATCTGGAAGAGAAGAAGAAACTAGAGCATGGGTGTTAGCAAGATTTTTGCTAAGCTGAATAACATATTAAACAGCACGGTCAGTTTCTTCTGATAACTGCTGAGGCTGGAAATTTGCAATTCGGGGCCTAGTACCAAACAATATCTCATATGGGGATAGGCCATGTTTTGCAATAGGGCTAGTACGGATGTGGTATAGTACAATGGGTAGGAGCTCTGGCCATGGAGCCGTAGTCTCCTGCATCATTTTGGTCAATTGTCCCCTCAGTGTGCCATTCAGTCTCTCAACTTTCCCACTGGATTGTGGGTGGTACGGAGTATGGAGGGCTACAGTGGATCCAAGCATTGTCAGAACTTCTTGGTACACATGAGAAGAAAAGGCCGGACCTTGATCACTTTCAACTACTTCTGGAACCCCATATCTGCATATGACTTCCAACACCAGTTTCTTTGCTGTGGTTTTTGCAGTCATGTTGGTAACAGGGAATGCTTCCGGCCAACTGGAGAACATGTCAACAACAACCAAACAGTATTCATACCTTCCAGACTTAGGCAACGTGATATGGTCCACCTGGAGCCTTTGGAAAGGATAGTCGGGCTTAGCAAGATGCTTCGGGGGTACACGTTGAAGTTGACCGGGATTATAAGTCTGACAGATATTACAGGCACAGTTGAGTGCTGTCAAAACTGGAAATTCCGGGGGCCCAGTAGAATTTTTGCACCAGCGCAAGGGCCTGATTCTTTCCTCGATGTGTAGGTCCATGTGGCAATAGCAGGGTACATCCGCTTAGGGAGACACACGAGTTGGTCCTTTTTCCAGAGACCATTTTCCATTCGTGCCCCATCAGTCTTCCATTGCTTCACCTCTTCGTTTGGAGACATTCTCTGCATCATCATTAAGCGGTCTCGCGGGGTCCGACAGAAAACTTCAGTCTGTTGTAGATCATCAGGTTTTTGTAGGGTCAATGCTTCTTGTAACTGTTTACGCTGAGAGCGTGTGGTCACCATAGCTGGTATGGTTGGTTCAACGGGTAAAAGAGCAGAGGCTTGCATATCCACAAATGCATTGCCAACAGTCTGTGAACTGTTCCTAAGACTGTGCGCCTTAACTTTGATAATGGCCACCTGAGTAGGTAATTTGATTGAGTCTATGAGGGTTTTAACAGCTTCAGCATTTTTCACTGGGGTTCCGGCACTAGTAATAAACCCTCGATTGGCCCCTAGAGCCCCAAAATCGTGAGCAATACCAAATGCATACCGTTAGTCCGTCTATATATTAGTCGGCCTGTTCTTTGCCAAAATACATGCAGTAGACAGAGCCTGGAGTTCTGCTTCTTGTGCTGACTGTGATGGCGGGAGTGCAGCTGCATGCACTACAGTGTCCTCTGTGGTAACAGCATATCCCTTGTGGAATCTACCAAACTCGTCAGCATATCTTGAACCATCCGTGTATAACACCAGATCAGGATTTGGGAGTGGATTCTCACTGACATTTGGTGTAGTAGCTGTTTCTTCTGTGAGGTGTCTGGCACCCTGAAGGAGACAGTGACCCAAGAATATCACTTGACCAAGGCAGAACTGAAGTTTCGAGGCCGAAACCCGACAGTTCAGTGCTGCCAGATGCTTGTGGCAGCAATGGCAGCAATGGTTTCCTGCTCCGTCCGTGCACACAACAAAAGATTATCCACATACTGAAGCAGCGTAACCTGGGGGTGATCTAACTGCCAGGGCAAGAGACACTCGCTCATGTTTTTTGCAAACTGGTTGGGACTGTTTTGGGCCCCTTGTGGCATAACTGTCCATGTTAACTGTCGTCCCTGATAAGTGAATGCAAACAGAAACTGGCAATCTGGGTGTAACGGAATGCTAAAGAAGGCATTGGTAAGATCAATGTTAACCAAGCAGCATCTTGGGGTATTTGGGACAAAAGAGTATGTGGATTAGGCACCACTGGAGTTTCCAGAACAGTAGCTGCATTAACTGCCCGTAGATCTTGTACCAGCCGGTACACAGGGGGCTGACCAAGTGGGGTCTTTTTCTTAACGGGAAACAAGGGCGTATTACATGGAGAAACACAGGGTACCAAAGCACCGTTATCAAGTAACGTTTGTATTTGTTCCTGAAGGCCCCGCTCTTGATCATGTTTCAAAGGGTATTGATGGACTTTGGGAAAAGGGGCACCAGGTTTGAGAAACACTTTTACTGGTTCTACAGGCATTTTCCCTATATCATTTGGCCCTTTTGACCAAAGTTTAGATGGTATCTCTGAGAGGTTGGGGTGAGTCGTTGATCCTCAGGCAATATTGGGGGTGGATCTGGGCCTATCAGGGCCATCATAACTGTGGGAAGGGCGTGCAAAATACAGATTTACTCACTGTCTTCATCTGCATAGGGATTATGTAACGTAAGAACCATCCGGCCATCATCTTGGAATTGTATTCTGGAACGGAACTGTGATAATAAATCTACCCCCAGTAAATTTACTGGACATGTGGGAGAGATTACGAACTGAGCAGTAACCTTGGGGAAGGGTCCCACAGGGATGGGTTTTGTAAGAGTATGTTTATTGGGTCTGCCATCTACACCAATTAAAACAAGCTCTTGATCTGAGAATTGAATAGGGATATCCGTAGGTACATCTGATGATTTGATTATAGAATTGGCCGCCCCAGTGTCTACCATAAACTTAACAAGGGTGTCCCCTACAGGGAGCGTGACGGATGAGCATGCCCCAGGTTTGGTGGAGGACATTGTGATGGCAGACCCTGGTTGGCCACCCCTTCAGTATGGACAATTATCTGGATTTTGGGGCTGTCCGTAACCGGGGTATCCTCTAAGGTTCCCAGTATTTAGATTACGATTGGAAGAGGGAGCTTGAGGGTAGCATCTATCAGCGGGTGTTAGGAACGGCGGAAAGCACTAAATAAAAATATAAATAAAGTGCGTTCGCAGCTCGGGGTCCACCGTGCGGTAGGTGGTATAACCGCTGCTAGACGGTGGCAGAGCAATATGGCGGCGGTGCGCACGGGGTTAGCCTTCACCCTGGTGCGCAAAGCAATCGATGTTTAGTCACAGAGATGGTAAAAACATAAAGTACTGAGCCTGTTAGAGTCACAGGAGCTCAGAGCAATAACACACACGGTAAGCGGTCACAGGAATAGCTCAAGATGGCGGCACTAAGTCCTTCTAGACCCACCGTGTGTGTCCGAGTATATAGCGTCGCAGCCGCGAACTCTCAAGTGGGCTGCTACTGCAGCACGGCGTGAATACTGCCGCTCAACGACACTACTATGGCGCAGGCGCAATGTCGGACGCTAGCAGCTGAGTATGGAGCAATAGCGTGCTGGCACTGGTAGCAACTCAATCCCTCACACAAGCGTATTATCAAAGGGAAGGGGTTTTAAATGAGTCATTCACCAGATCATGCATCCATCAAACATTCACTCAGCAGCAAGTATGTCTATACTAGCGCATGGTGGAACAGCCATGCGTGCCTTTTATAGCAGCCGGGACCTTCCGCACACCTCCAGATCTCTGAGATGGACAAATGAGATTTGGAGCAGGACCTGAGCACATGACTCCCGATCTCCAATGGGAGATCGTCCCATGAGCATGCTCAGTAAGAGGAGAGAAGGACTTAGACTCAGGAGAGATTTGCTGCAAGGCACTCTCCTCTGCAATCTCTTCTGCAGTGGATAAAGAGCAGGAGACTGCAGAATGTGAGGGTCTGGATTCCTGCATAGCGACCGCAGAAACCTGACTCCTAACATTACCCCCCCTAGGACCCCCCCTTTCTGAGACTTTCGACCCGCCAACTTGCGCCTTTTAGTGGCGTAGGCCTCAGACTCGTCCGAAGGCAAGTCTGATGTCCGGGTAGGTGACAAGGAAACCCGGGACACGGGGAAGGCATCAGGGATGGCAAGATCGCCAGGTTTGAGAAGGGACACATGGGAGACAACGGGAGCGGAAGATAAAGTGGAACGACGCCGTGTGTCGGCGGGCATCGCCACTCTCAGTTTGGAGAGGCTATCCCGTGAACAAAAGGCACAGGCCCGAATATATTTTTTTACATCCCGAGCCCTGTGCGGCCACCAATAAGACCCAGCCAGGAGTTTTGTGGTCTGCATATAGCCGCAGTGACCACCCCTCCTGGAAGCGTGTGCCCATGCGAGAACCCTCAGCCGAAGGTGATGAGGGACAAAGGTCTTACCCGGCGGCACAGAGTTTGGCCATTGCGGGGCGCTGTTGTCTGGAGCAACAGCATGTTGACAATGGTAACCGCAAATGGAGTCTTGTGCCGGACACGCCTCGAGAACGGCGCGAGACACCTCCATGGGCTCAGGGGGTGGAAACTCTGGCTCGGGGGGCTCCAGAGGCTCAAAAAAAGTTGGGAGCTGAGGTAACCTTCCGCTTGGATTGAGCACGCTCCATACTGCGCTCTGAAAAACGGAGGTCAATGCGGGTGGAAATGGCAATCAGCTCCTCCAAAGTTGCGGGTACCTCTCTGGTAGAGAGAGCATCTTTCACGTGTTCCGCCAAACCTCTCCAAAACACAGGGATAAGGGCTTTGCCAGACCACTCCAGTTCGGAAGCCAGTGTCCGAAAATGAACGGCATACTGAGTAACCGAGAGGGATCCCTGGGTCAAAGCCAGAAGCTGAAGAGAGGTGTCGTGCATGACCCGTGGACCGAGGAAGACCTGCTTAATAGCTGTTAAAAACTGAGCAGCAGTCCGAACCTCTGGGTCACCACGCTCCCATAGTGGCGTAGCCCACTCCAATGTCTTGCTCGACAGAAGGGAGACAATAAACCCCACCTTGGCCCGCTCCGTAGGGAATCGCGCAGCCAGTAGCTCCAGCTGGATTGAGCACTGGCTGCTGAAACCACTACAGGAGGCGCCATCACCAGAAAATTTATCGGGCAATGGGAGGTGGGTAACTGTCGGCGCGTGGGAGGACGTGGACATACGAGTAACCGTGTCAGTGATTGCTTGCACAGTAGCTTCAGTGGATTGCGCAGCTGAGAGCCCTCTCAAGAGTGGCCAACCGGCCCTCAAGCTGCCGAATGCACTGCAGGAGTTGCTGCTGTTCTGCCATCACTAGCCAGACCCTGGTGCTAGTATAATGTTAGGAATGGCGGAAAGCACTAAATAAAAATATAAATGAAGTGCGTTCGCCGCTCGGGGTCCACCGTGCGGTAGGTGGTATAACCGCTGCTAGACGGTGGCAGAGCAATATGGCGGAGGTGCGCACGGGGTTAGCCTTCACTCTGGTTAGCAAAGCAATTGCTGTTTAGTCACAGAGATGGCAAAAACATAAAGTATTGAGCCTGTTAGAGTCACAGGAATAGCCCAAGATGGCGGCACTAAGTCCTTCTAGACCTACCGTGTGTCCGAGTATATAGCGTCGCGAACACTCAAGTGGGCTGCTACTGCAGCGCGGAGTGAATACTGCCGCTCAATGACGCTGCTATGGCGCAGGCGCAATGTCGGACGCTAGCAGCTGAGTATAGAGCAATAGCGCGCTGGCACTGGTAGTAACTCAATCCCTCACACAAGCGTATTATCAAAGGGAAGGGGTTTCAAATGAGTCATTCACCAGATCATGCATCCATCAAACATTCACTCAGCAGCAAGTATGTCTATACTAGCGCATGGCGGAACAGCCATGTGCGCCTTTTATAGCAGTCGGGACCTTCCGCACATCTCCAGATCTCTGAGATGGACAAATGAGATTTGGAGCAGGACCTGAGCACATGACTCCCGATCTCCAATGGGAGATCGTCCCATGAGTATGCTCAGTAAAAGGAGAGAAGGACTTAGTCTCAGGAGAGATTTGCTGCAAGGCAATCTCCTCTGCAATCTCTTCTGCAGTGGATAAAGAGCAGGAGACTGCAGAAAGTGAGGGTCTGGATTCCTGCATAGCGACTGCAGAAACCTGACTCCTAACAGCGGGAGTGTGACAGTCTCTCTGAAAGTGACCGAGTCGGCCACAGCGCCAGCATTGCAGATGAGAATTGGCACGGCAGATCTGGGGAGTAAGGTTCCTAGTCATAGGATTAGGAGAATAGGGAGCTGAAGTCTGAGGGGGGCCAGAGTTTGCTGTGTGCTCCACTGATAAGGGATGAGCTGTGTACTCGCAGCCACGCTGGGCGCGATGGCGGGGGCTGCTACTCCCGGTCTCCTTGTACAATTGTCATCTAGCAGGGAAACCTCTTCTTTCAAATCATCACTTTTAACTATTTGTCTGCCTGACACATTAGTCTTGATCTCAGTTTCTTCTTAATCACTTTCTCAAACCACAGCCACTTTCTTGAACCACAAAACATCCAGTCCCTGTCATAATAGACAATTTTTCTTCTTCAACATAGCAATAAAAACAATCAGAATTCACTTCCTCAGTTCTTCCTAACACCGTCGTCACACAATTCATGTGCCAATCCACAAAATTCTTTTCCTTCCACAGATTTTCTCATTTTGAGCTAAATATCCTTCAGTTGTGCACAGTACTGGTGGCCGTATCAGTTTCTGTTCCACAGGGTCAACCCCCTCTGGGAAGCCCAAAATTCAACGCGGTACTCAGTGAAAGGAGGAGGGCGTCTCAGACTATCCCTCCGGACACCTCTGGTTATACATATATATATATTTCTGAGTTACGTATCCTACCCAATCTTCGATCACCTCACCCCGCCCAATACTAACAGTGATCAGGATTTGAGGATATTTTGACTAGAAAGAGATCCACAATCACTGGTCAGTCCGGGGTGTCCATCCCTTGAGGTACTGTTCAAGCACTGGGCCCCCAACGGGACTGCACCTCTATATTATTCCACCCATGAATCACCCCACCATCAAGGACAAACCTCAGATCCTCTTTGCAGCAACAGACACAGGAAAACCACACCAACGGTCAGTCTGAACAGTATAACTGCCAACTTACCGTGGTTGTCGTGGGGGATGATCAGTCCCAATTTTCCAGCACCTGTGTCCGGTCCGAGGGTCCTTTGTCTTGTTGTCCTCCGGGGGCAGAGGCGTCCCTATTCGGGAGTTCCCATGTTGGGCAGCCAGCTGATAGGGAGAGGGTTAAAGTAACCCTTCATGGTTGATCCAGTGATTTCCAAATTATTCCACAGAGTGTTGCTAGCAACTCAAATGACCACACGGAGACGGGGGTCTCTGTACGGGACGATCCAAAGTGATCGCTAAACCAATTTATTTTAGTCACTTTTTTTATAATATTTTGCTTAATTATGCAAAGTTCTCAACTACCAATAGCATCATTTCACTTTTGTAAGCCAATAATATTGCAAGAAAACCAGAAACTGCATATATGTCCATATTTACATAGCATAGAAAGTAATATAATGGCATATTCTTCAGAGTAATTTACCGCCGGGTCCCTTATCTTGCACCTGATGAGGATCAGTCTGGTTTCATGACAGCCTGAACTTTTCATCCCAATTACAAAAAAATTTTATCTTAAAGCAACAAAAATGGAGAAACGAAACCTTCAGAGAATGGAGAAAATGAAACTTCAGCTTTGATTTTAGTTTTAACCCTTCACACAATTGCAGACCTCTCCATTCTTTGTAGGTGGGAAAACTTGCAAAATTGTCAGTGTATCAAATTCTTATTTTCCCCACTGTACATGGTTCCCTGTTCTTGCTGGAATTATAATATACATTATTTTATTTTATAGGACAAAATTATTTTGAGAGTGAATTTATATGATTACAAAATGTCTAAGAAGTTCCCCATGAAGTCAGCTGTATTTGAGCATTTTACAGTGACTCAAGATGAAAAATATTTTGTGTGTCAATGTATGACAAGTGACCCAGAAGAAAACAAATGCCGTGATGTCAAAATCAGTGTATACTCAGGCAGTGACAAAAAAATGCTCCTACAAGAGCTTCCAATCTAAAAAGACATTTACAACGCTTCCACCCAAGAGTTTTCAAAGCTGTGACTGAGAAAGATAACAGCAGCACCAAGAATCCTGTGCCCAGCACTTCCTGCCAGGCAAAGGAGGAGGAAAGAGCATCTCAAACATCATTAACAAGATATTTTGGAAGTGACAAAGTTACTGTAACAATGACAGCAGATATGTTTAAAAGACAGCTCATACAGCTTGTTCTGAAGGACGGTGTACCATTATCATTATATGCACTACCAGCTTTTACAGCTCTTAATGGAAAAATGGCCCACAAACTTGGTTTTTCTCTGGAAAGAGAAAGTATTAGAAAATTAGTGATTGAAGAAGCCCTTAAACAAAAGGAAGATCTTAAAAAGACTCTCAAAAGACGCTTCATATTTTTTAAAATGGATGCCTGCACACGTCACAGAGTGAACTATTTTGCCATCAATGGTCGATATGTTTGTGACAACAAAGAAATTGTTACCAAGACACTGGCATTAAATGATACTAAAGCTCATCACAGCAGCCAGTTTCTCCAGGCCTTAGTGGAAAAAGTTCTGCAAGATTATGAACTCAAAAAAGAACAGGTTCTTGCTATTGTAAAGGACAATGCTTCAACCATGATAAGTACAATTAAACTCATGATTTAGAGTAATGAACAACAGCTAGAAGAAAATTTAGGATTCAGTATGTTTGAGATGGAAGGCCACAGGGCTGTTCATGTAACTGAGGAACAAACAGACATTACAACAGAAGAACAGCAAAATTATGCTGTAGAAATAGATGATCTTGTTGAAGCTGCTTCAAAACACTTTCATATTCATCACGTGCGCTGTGTTGTGCACACGCTACAGCTGGCAATAAGAGATAGTCTGCAAGAAGGACATGCTGGAAATCTGATTGGAAAAGTGAGGAAATTGGTTATTGCCGCCAGAACCCCTAAAATTGATTCCATCTTGAAGAGAAGTGCTGGGAAAGGGGCAATTGTCGATCAAGCAACTCGGTGGGGCAGCACTTATTTAATGACTGAGCGATTGCTTGAACTAAAACCATTTCTTATATATGGCGAACCCTCAGGTAACCCTAAATGAAGGTCAATGGACACAGTTGGCTGAAGTGAAGGAATTGCTTAATCACCCATTTACCGTGACTAAAAAATAACAAGCTGAGGATTTAACTCCTGGCATTTTCATAAGGGAGTGGAAGAACTTGCTATTTTGCCTGTGCCAAAGAGGAGGTTTAATCGCAGATGGCATTTCTGCTTCAATTAAACGGAGAGAAACGCAGCTATTGGAAAATAATTTTTTTCTGGCAGCTGTTTATGTGGACCCAAGTCATCGTATACTGCTTGATGATCAACAGCTTACTAAAGGAAAAGAAGCTCAGACTGAGGTAGCAGTTAGGATGAGTGGCCTACAGGAGGACTGCCAGGTGCAAGAGGACTTGGGTCCTGACAGTGCTACTGCTGCCATATCTTCATCAGATGAGGAGTTTGACTTTGACAAGTATTTGGATGACATGGAGCAAGCAAAGCATTGCCGCAAGGAAAAATATTTCACTCCGTCTCCTATAGCAAGCAGATTGACCATATTTCAGCAAAATGTTTCACTGGCTCTCAAAGAAATAGAAAAATTCAACCGTTCATCAAAACTGACTGTGCACGAGGCAATTCCTTTATACCTGGAAATTGTTAGAAATGTTGCCCATGTGGTTACGGCTTTGCCTCCAACCCAAGTTAGTGTAGAGAGCTTGTTCTCTAGCTTTAAAATTATTAGGTCAGATTTGAGGTCATCTATGAAGGAGGATCTGATGGAGGCAATTCTATTTCTTAGAACGAATTCATAGACTGCACAAATGTTATTTAGTATGTTTTTGTTGAAAACTGTTTTTTGCCACTTACATAGTTTATTATGTAGTGTTATATATATATATACACACCATATATATATGTAATCGATTTAACAGTGCATTACATATTCACAATTTATTACAGTTTTTTGTGTTCTAAAGTTGTATTCCAATAAATATGTAATGTTCTATCTAAATATCTTGATTATTGTATCATAAAAATGATAAAATGTCTGATGTTCACATTGTACTACAATAAATTTTTCACTTAAATATAAGCAATATTTGTGGGAGTCGGAGTCGGTGTAAGGGAAATTGAGGAGTCGGAGTCGCAGGTTTGGCTTACCAACTCCACAGCCCTGTTCTCTAGTTCACTATGGATCAAGACTCGTCTACAAAACACCAATTTTGATGAATTGGCCTCACAGTTTTGGGTGCGGGGAGCAGAGCTGCAGGACCATTCTGTTTAAAATTGCAGCATATTCAAACAATAGTGCCATAAAGAATCTAACAAACAAATGTGTCCATGCTTTCTATAAACTATTTTTTGTATTATTTTCTGAAGTTAACCCCTTTAGCTAAATGTTTCTTCCTACTCAGAGGGGTTTTCAATGCTAGGAAACCATATTTTGCCCATGCACCAGAAAGCATGTTTTATTTCTAGCTGTATGTTAGACCCAACATTTAAAACAATTTGTAAATGTAAAAGTATCGCAGTGTATACATATCCATGAAAAAGTGAATTATATGTACAAGTTCAACTAGTTCACCATCTTAAAAGATGTGAGACATATCTTATGCTATGTGGTCTTTAAACAGTACCACAACATGAATTCGATACACAAGATGGAATTTGTGATCCAAGTGCAGTAAATAATTCAGCAACCACTATAAAATCAGAAAATAACTAATGTTCACAGTCTGTGTATAACAAGCACAGAAACAAGGGAGTGTACAGTACCTACCAATAGAACCACAAAACATAAAACAAGAGCGCCCTCTACTGAATGTTTCATGTAACAAGCAAAATCTGTGTGGAATAAAAACCAGATTGGTTCAATCCACACTATCAATAATTGTTAATAGAAACCTGCTTGGTTTCATATAATGCATTTTTTTATTTCAATAAGGGATATCTCAGCTTAAAAAAAAAGTTATATCAAAACTGGTCAACACTTTTTCTTTAACTATGAGAAAGAGAGACAAAAATCTGACAAGCATAGGTTCGATGTGAAACATCAGTTTTCACTGAAGTTCTCCTTTAAGGGCTCATAAAAAATCGGATTGCACTCTGATCAATGTTATTCAAGAGGTGACATCTCATCTGCACTTTTTTTCTCAGCTGAAATCGGACTGAGAAAAAAATCGCAGCATGCAGTGATTTGCTGCGTATCTCGGACGAAACTCGCCAATGTAAGTCAATGGATGCGAGAAAAAAAATCACACAACACTCGGACCATGCGAGTGCTGTCCGAATTTTACACACCAATCGCATTTGAAAAGCCAACAATTCATATGCGGCTACTGTAAAATCACACTGACAGGTTAGAATAGATATATACACATAGAATATGAATATATATATATATATATATATGGATGTCAGTGGCACACACATACTGTATACAGTATATATATATATATATATTACATAGAAGAAAAGGCGGTAATTCAGCAGCCGCGGTAGTGTAAAATCACAGGAGCCGACAGGTTAGAAGAGATGGATTACATACAGTAAATACAAATAGAATAGCTAGATATATAGATGTCAGTGACAAATACAATTAGTACAGTGTGTGAAGCTTACTGTACATGTATTTAATTAATAAAAGATTTTTCAGAAAAAAATGGAGTGGGCTCCAGCGTAATTTTCGTAACCAGCAGAGGGAAAGCCGACCTCTGGGGGCCGATGTTTATAGCCTGGGAAGGGGGTAATACCCATGCAGCTTTCCAGGCTATTAATATCAGCTCACAGCTGTATACTTAGCTTTTACTGGCTATTAAAATGGGGCAGCTTAAAAAAAAATACGTAGGGTCCCCCTATAATTAATAACCAGCAAAGGCTATGCAGACAGCTGCGGGATGATATTACT
Source organism: Dendrobates tinctorius (assembly GCF_039654945.1). NCBI lineage: Eukaryota > Metazoa > Chordata > Amphibia > Anura > Dendrobatidae > Dendrobates > Dendrobates tinctorius. The sequence goes on along the minus strand of NW_027361690.1, from coordinate 67,548,901 downwards.
AGCCTAGGAAGGGGCCATGGATACTGGCCCCCACCTGGCTAAAAACATCAGCTCACAACTATCCCAGAAAAGGCACATCTCTAAGATGCACCAATTCTGGCACTTAGCCTCGTTCTTCCCACTTGCCCTGTAGCAGTGGCAAGTGGGGTAATAGTTGGGGGGGGAATTGATGCCACCTTTGTGTTGTCTGATGACATCAAGCCCCGAGGTTAGTAATGGAGAGGCATCAATAAGACACCCCCATTACTAACCCCATAGAGTCACATTGTAAGAAAACCCAGACACCCAGAAAAAGTCCTTTAATTGAAAGAAAGACACAGACTCCTTTAATAATCTCAATTTAACCATACTTCCAACCTCACCTAATTGCACTGAAGCCCTCGATCTCCTGTAATAAAAATAAAATAAAAAAACAACAATACCTGTCGGTCGTTCTGTCCCACGCAGTAATCAATATCTGGGAGAGAATTAGTTTTCAAACTGGACGGTGCACAGATGCGTCTGTCTCAGCTGAAAACCACTGGTGAATGAGATGCTGGGAGTGCAGCTTCAGTAACTAGCGGTGACATCACTGAGGCTGCGCTCCCAGCCGGCCTGAACTGCGGTGACCTCTGGACCGTAGGAAAATGCCAGTGATGAGGTCACTGCAGTTCAAGCTCAGTGTTTTCACAGCAGATCACCGTGATTCATAATATATATGTGTGTGTTTTGAAGAATATTTAGTTTTAAAACGATGTGTAAATGACAGAGAATTGCTGTATGTAAAAGCTCATGTTAAAATCGCATTGCAATTGGATAGCAATCACAATGCATTCGGATGTAAATTGGATGCTAGGTGTGAGAAATTGGATTGCACTCGCATGACACTCGTCCGTTTTTTTGGTCCTGATATCAGAACGTTATTTTTTCACACATATGGGTATGAACCCGAAAACAGATTTCCATATATTAATGAAGAGATAAAGTGATCAAAATTTGGTCAAGTGTTTTCTCCATTTAGTTATGATGGCCAATTTTGCAAAGTGACATCAGTGAGTCATATTGGTTGTCACTTTTGATTCATTTTCCTATTGGATCAGATTGTCAGCAGGATCTCTGTTGTCTTTTTAGAAACTTACCTACTGTAGCTATTTAGAGAAACAGAAAAGCATTTTTAATAGTGATGAGCGCGCACTATCATGCTCAAGTGCTCATTACTTGAATCGAGCAGGTCAGACGCTCGGACAGGCTCAACTCGAGTAACAAGTACAATGAAAATCAAGAAAATAGGGGGGGAAGCCAGCACTGCTTAAGGTTAGGACGCATAAATTGGAGTGCATATGCACATAATGTCTAGCTGTATTCAAAAATGAGATATTTAGCAAAAAAATTGATCAATTCAATTGAGCCACCCCGCCGCGCCAAGGCAGTCTCATATGGGGGGTCCTACTCTATATATTTTTAATAAATGCTGTGCCATTACGGCCTCCTAAATACATTTAGAGCATGACCACATCAAGTGCAATCTGTACCTGAACATTACTGGATCCTCTCTGGTGCCATAGGAGCGATTCTGAAATGCTTGAGGTACAGTGTGCATGTAATGAGGTCTTGCTTTTATACATTTAGGAGGCCGTAATGGCACAGCGAACATAAAAAACGTAGAGTAGGACTCCCCATACGAGACTGCCTTGACGTGGCGGGGTAGCTCAAACAATTGATCAATTTTTTGCTAAATGTCTCATTTTTGAATGCAGATAGAAACCAATGTGTGTTTTCACACTTTATGTATTACGTTCTGACCACAAGCAGCGCTGGCTTTTCCCCCTCTTTTTTCTTGATATTGGTTTTGTGGCTGACCACCACTGTAGCGCTGGGTCATGTACGCCATTCTTTCTGTTTTCTTAGTGATTGATCTAGGCTGCTGTTCACATTAACGGCAGCCCTGCCCTGCCCTAGGCTTTATTTGATTACGCACCTGTATCTGGGCCTGGATCGTCCTTTATCTGTGGTGCTGGTCAGGCAGTGTGGAGGTTGGACCTGAAATGTCTGCATGGACCTGGCTAACCTTTACCTGCGCTTGTCCTCTCTGGTGCCATAGGAGCGATTCTGAAATGCTTGAGGTACAGTGTGCATGTAATGAGGTCTTGCTTTTATACATTTAGGAGGCCGTAATGGCACAGCGAACATAAAAAACGTAGAGTAGGACTCCCCATACGAGACTGCCTTGACGTGGCGGGGTAGCTCAAACAATTGATCAATTTTTTGCTAAATGTCTCATTTTTGAATGCAGATAGAAACCAATGTGTGTTTTCACACTTTATGTATTACGTTCTGACCACAAGCAGCGCTGGCTTCTCCCCCTCTTTTTTCTTGATATTGGTTTTGTGGCTGACCACCACTGTAGCGCTGGGTCATGTACGCCATTCTTTCTGTTTTCTTAGTGATTGATCTAGGCTGCTGTTCACATTAACGGCAGCCCTGCCCTGCCCTAGGCTTTATTTGATTACGCACCTGTATCTGGGCCTGGATCGTCCTTTATCTGTGGTGCTGGTCAGGCAGTGTGGAGGTTGGACCTGAAATGTCTGCATGGACCTGGCTAACCTTTACCTGCGCTTGTCCTCTCTGGTGCCATAGGAGCGATTCTGAAATGCTTGAGGTACAGTGTGCATGTAATGAGGTCTTGCTTTTATACATTTAGGAGGCCGTAATGGCACAGCGAACATAAAAAACGTAGAGTAGGACTCCCCATAGGAGACTGCCTTGACGTGGCGGGGTAGCTCAAACAATTGATCAATTTTTTGCTAAATGTCTCATTTTTGAATGCAGATAGAAACCAATGTGTGTTTTCACACTTTATGTATTACGTTCTGACCACAAGCAGCGCTGGCTTCTCCCCCTCTTTTTACAATGAAAGTCAATGGGAAATGCGAACATGTTTCCTGCAGACCTTAACAGGATGGATGGGGGGGCATGAAAATAGCTGAACTGGATATAAACAGCACTCAAATGAATTGGGAACAGCATGGGGGAAATACCTGGACGCATCCCTGACTCCCAGATCACTGCTGCAAACTAAATAAATAATTAAAAAAAAAATGATGTGGGGTCCCTCCTATTTTTGATAACCAGCCAAGTTACAGCAGACATCTGGGGGCTGATATTATCAGGATGGGAAGGAGTATGAATATTCACCCCTCCCTAACCTATAAATACCGGCCCGCAGCATCCCAAGAATTGGTGCTTCCATTAGATGCACCAATTCTGGCTCTTTGCCCGGCTCTTCCTGATTTCCCTGGTGCAGTGGCATTTGGGATAATATTTTAATATTTTTTGGGATTCATGTCAGCTGTGTAATGTCAGCTGGCATCAAGCACAGAGGTTAGTAATGGAGAGGTGTCTGACAGACACCGCCATTACAAATCCAGTAAGTTAAAAGAAAAACTCAGAAAAAAAAATCTTTATTTGAAAAATGACTGCCCCACAGTTTCCCAATAATTGGTGCATCCAATAGATGCGCCAATTCAGGCGCTTTGCCTGGCTCTTCCTGATTGCCATGCTACAGTGGCATTTGGGATAATATTTTTTGTAATTGATGTCAGCTGTGTAATGTCAGCTGGCATCATGCCCAATGGTTGGTAATGGAGAGGTGTCTATCAGACACCCCCATTGCTAACCCAGTAAATTAAAAGAAAAAAAAACACAGAAAAAAAGTTTTTCTACTCCTTCATTGGGGTCCCAGCTGTGTTTATTTAAACTGATAGGACTTGATTTGTAAAGGCACACACCTGCCTATATAAGACCTCACAGCTCACAGTGCATGTCATACCAAATGAGAATCATGAGGTCAAAGGAACTGGCCAAGGATCTCAGAGACAGAATTGTAGTAAGGCACAGATCTGGCCAAGGTTACAAAAGAATTTCTGCAGTACTCAAGGTTCCGAAGAGCACAGTGCCCTCCATAAGAAGAAGTTTGGGACCACCAGAAGTCTTCCTAGACCTGGCCGTCCAGCCAAACTGATTAATCATGGGAGAAGAGCCTTGGTGAGAGACGTAAAGAAGAACCCCAAGATCACTGTGGCTGAGCTCCACAGATGCAGTAGGGAGATGTTAGTAAGTTCCACAAAGTCAACTCTTACTGCAGCCCTCTATCATTCGGGCCTTTTTTTAGCAGAGTGGCCCGGTGGAAGCCTCTCCTCAGTGCAAGACATATGAAAGCCCGCATAGAGTTTGCTAAAAACACATGAAGGACTCCCAGACCATGAGAAATAAGATTCTCTGCTCTGATGAGATGAAGATAGACCTTTTTGGTGATAATTCTAAGCAGTATGTGTGGAGAAAACCTGGCACTGCTCATCACCTGCCCAATACAATGCCAACAGTAAAACGTGGTGGCAGCATCAGGCTATGGGGGTGATTTTCTGCTGCAGGGACAGGATAACTGGTACAGAGATATACTGGATGAAAATCTCTTCCAGAGTGCTCTGGACCTCAGACTTGGCCAAAGGTTCACCTTCCAACAAGACAATAACCCTAAGCACACAGCTAAAACAACAAAGGAGTGGCTTCAGAACAACTCTTTGACCATTCTTGACTGGACTAGCCAGAGCCCTGACCTAAACCCAATTGAGCATCTCTGGAGAGACCTGAAAATGACTGTCTACCAATGTTCACCATCCAACCTGACGGAACTGGAGAGGATCTGCAAGGAAGAATGGCAGAAGATCCCCAAATCCAGGTGTGAAAAACTTGATGCATCATTCCCAAGAAGACTCATGGCTGTACTAGCTCAAAAGGGTGCTTCTACTCAATACTGAGCAAAGGGTTTGAATACTTATGACCATGTGATATTTCAGTTTGTTTTTTTTTATAAATTTGCAAAAATTTCTCCATTTCAATTTTTTTCAGTCAAGATGGGGTGCAGAGTGTACATTAATGAGAAAAAAATGAACTTTTTTGAATTTACCAAATGGCTGCAATGAAACAAAGAGTGAAAAATTTAAAGTTAAATTTAAATTTAAATTTCACTGTAGGGGTAAAGAGTTATCAGACTTGCAAGTAAAACAGGACCCTACTGTACAACATTTGGACACGTATTCAGATTGTAGCAGAGTCACTCTAGTAAGGAGGCTTCTACCCTTGCTGTCTGTCTTTTCTCAGGTTACGGAAGGGTTGTAGGCCCAGTCTTCCCCAATTTTCCACCCCACCATACTCCAGTACTCACAATCTGACCCATAGCCAGTATTGGCGGGGGTGACAAATATATACTTTTGAGTGAGTCTAAAGATGTCCCCAAGCTCGCACTCCACACCAGTGCAGGAGATCATGTTACACAGGTCATATTTGTAACTGACTACAGGGTCTGAGGTATTAGACCAAAAAGTGGTAAATAACTCCATAATCTTTCTCTCTTGGGACATAACCCCCCATTTATCAAGTGTAGGGATTCTACTCACTCAGGTGCAGCGGGAGACAATCAGTAGGCAGGTTCCTTTAAAGCTCATGCGGTTTATTGCATCATAAACCCATCAAGCAGCAAGTATCAAAGAAAATAGCCTTTAGCCTAGGCAAACGAGAACAGAAATGTCCGTTACTTCAGGCTCAGACCTGGAGCCTCAGCACACACGGGAGGCTTAGTCCTCCCCACATACAACTCCCTGGTTCAGGAGCAGGCTACATTATAAGGGTGTAGCCACACCCACGAACCCAGCAGCTGACTGGTCATGTGCCTGTGACCTCACCACAGGTCCTTGCAAAACAGTAATATAGCAATATCTATTATGCCTTACATAACAGAGACAAGTTATCTCCCATCGATTATACAACCCTTAGCAACGCCACACAAGGTAAAAAGGATAAGGCACATAGTGTGCATCCACATTATTCGGTGGCTTTCTTGGGTCAGCTGTCTTCTTGTAGTGTGAGGAGTGGATCCAGTTGGGCTTTCCCTTGAGCTTTATGGTTGTCTCAGTTGTCAGCAGAACTTTGAAGGGAGCATAAAACCGAGGCTCAAGGGCTGTTTTGGTGGTGGTCAAAAGACACGTCAGTTTCCAGGCTGCAGGGGTTGACTCCCTCCAATAGAATCTCAATCTGGGGGGTGAGGGAGGACACGCTACACTGCGCCACCAATGCTCCACTAATTTTAAGGTAACTCCATAGTTGTTCCATGTCGAATGCTTATATTGGAATTACCCAGGCTATTTTGATAAGCGCTTTTCAGTTTTATGGCCATGATATTTAATTATATATGGCTATGGGTATAGTGATTGATTCTTTATTATAATGGGTACCGCTTTGGAAGTGATATATGTTTGTCCTCTTATATTAGGGAAAAGGTGACATATGAATGAAGTTTTTTACAGACATTGTTCTTTAATAATTATATCTATATAAGCTATAAAACTTCTATGTTGCATAATTCGGTATATTTATACTACATGAAATAGATTAGAGTGGCAGTACATTAATCAGTGTTTTGTCATGTCTTCCACTGGGCATTGCTGTTATGTATTAAAATATTGTAATAATAAAATTAATATTTTTTGTAATATTGCTGGATCTCTTAATTTTCGGGTACCTTTTTGGTGTCATTCCGAATAAGGATTTAATTTACATTATAAGGGTGTAGCCACACCCATGAACCCAGCAGCTGACTGGTCACATGACTGTGACCTCACCATAGGTCTTTGCAAACAGTAATATAGCAATATCTATTATGCCTTACATTACGGAGACAAGCCATCTCTGAGACACATATCTCCCATCGATTAGCCACGCCACATACCTCCCCCCTCTGCCTAAAGCCGTGGGGCTTGGCACTTTCACCTACCAGGCAAGGGATTCTTGAGAGGGCATCGGCGTTCCCATGTAGCTTCCCGGCCCTATGCTCTACATGGAAGCTGAAGTCTTGCAGGGCTAAGAACCAGCGGGTGACCCTAGCATTCTTACCCTTTGTTTCCCTCATCCATCTGAGTGGGGCATGGTCGGATATTAATCTAAACTTACATCCCAACAGATAGTACCGTAACGTATCCACTGCTAACTTTATGGCCAAACACTCCTCTATGACTGAGTAATTCTTTTCACATGAAGATAGCTTCCTACTCAGGTAGAGGACAGGATGCTCCTCTCCATGTATCTCCTGGGAGAGGACTGCACCTACCCCAACATCTGAGGAGTCTGTCTGAAGGATGAGCTGTTTTTTAAAGTCTGGGGCCACCAGAACGGTTTGGTAACATAGAGCCCCTTTCATTTGTTGGAAGGCTGACTCCATCTTGGACTTTGTCCCCTTAAGCAGATCAGGTAGAGGTGCAGCCATCATGGTGACGTTTGGGATAAACCTTCTGTAGTATCCCACGATCCCCAGAAAGGATTTAACTTGCTTTTTGGAGAGAGGTCTCGGCCATGTGTGAATTACCTCCACTTGACTGATTTGGGGCTTGATCTCGCCATGCCCCACTACATATTCGAGGTACTTGGCTTCTTCTTTACCCAAGGCACACTTCTTTGGGTTTATTGTAAACCCCGCCTCCCTTAGAGCATCAAACACTGCTAGGACCTTTTCCAGGTGAGTCTCCCAGTCCGGGGTAAAGATGACGATATCCAGATACGTGGAAGCTTATAGCTTATGAGGTGCAAGGATTCTATCCATAGCCCTCTGGAAGGTTGCCATAGTTCCCTGCAGGCTAAACGGCATCCGGACATACTGAAAGCACCCGTCTGGTGTAGAAAATGCCGTCTTCTCCCTGGCTTCCAGTGCCATGGGGATCTGCCAATATCCCTTTGTCAGATCCAAGGTGGTTATGTACCTGGCAGGTCCAAGTCTCTCGAGCTCATCAACGTGTGGCATGGGATAAGCGTCGAACTTGGAGCCCTCATTCAGCTTCCGGTAATCGTTGCAGAACCTCCATTCACCATCAGGTTTTGGGACCAGGACAATCGGGCTCGACCAGCCGCTCTTGGATTCTTCAATGACCCCGAGCTTCAACTTACGCTGCACCTCCTTGGAGATTACCTCTCGACAGGCCTCAGGAATTCGATACGGCTTCACGTCCACCCGCACATGTGACTCGGTCAGAACTTCATGCTCCACAACCTTCATGCACCCCGGCAACTCTGAAAACAGGTCCCTGCTTTTCTGGAGTAACTCCCGGCACTGCTGTTTCTGGTCCTTCGATAGCGTCTCCGCTATGGTAACTGCTCCAACCTCTCCTTCTAGGTTGCCCAGCAAGCACGGAGTTACCAATGGCTCTATCTTGCCACGGCTTGATGAGGTTGACATGGTAAACCTGGTATGACTTCAGTCTTCCGGGTTGGTGGATCTTGTAGTTTACGCCTCCAAGCTTCTCAACCACCTCATAAGGTCCTTGCCACTTGGCCAAGAACTTACTCTCCACCGTCGGAATTAGCACGAGAGACTGAGTTCTCGTGCTAATTCCGACGGTGAAAAAGGCCTGTTTCTGGGCCTTCGATAGCGTCTATGCTATGGTAACCGCTCCAACCTCTCCTTCTAGGTTGCCCAGCAAGCACGGAGTTACCGGCAACTCTGAAAACAGGTCCCTGTTTTTCTGGAGTAACTCCCAGCACTGCTGTTTCTGGGCCTTCGATAGCGGCTCCGCTATGGTAACCGCTCCAACCTCTCCATCTAGGTTGCCCAGCAAGCATGGAGTTACCGCTGGCTCTCTATCTTGCCACGGCTTGAGAGGTGATGCCCATTGTTAAAGAATATCTCCGCCAGGCACATGAGGCTCAGGCCTCACTCTTGCTGACTGGTTGTAGACCCTGGCCTGAGCCTCTTGTGCCTGGCGGAGATATTCTTTAACAATGAGCATCACCTTCGCAACCCTCTGCTGCATCAGTGCCACATGCTCAATGATGCTTCTATGGGGCGTGACTTCGGCTTCCCAGGTTTCCTTGGCTATATCTAGGAGACCTAGCGGATGTCGGCCGTACAAAAGCTCGAAGGGCGAGAACCCTGTGGAGGCCTGGGGGACTTCACGGATAGAAAAGGTGTCCCCTGGTCGGTCAGGATCTCCTTCGGCAAACCCGTCCGGGAAAACACATGGACCAGCTCGCGGGCTATACTCTTCGCGGAGGAATTTCTCAGGGGAATTGCTTCAGGATAGCGGGTGGCATAGTCCAGGATGACTAATATATACTGATGGCCTCGGGCTGATTTAACTAAGGGACCGACCAAGTCCATGTCAATTCTCTCAAATGGCACCTCAATAATGGGCAGTGGCACAAGGGGGTTCCGAAAATGAGATGTGGGGGCAGTTAACTGACATGTCGGGCAGGACCTGCAATAGTTTGCTATTTCCCGGTGACACCCAGGCCAATAGAACCTCTGTACAATCCGTTCCTGCATTTTTTCCACCCCCAGGTGTCCCCCCAAGATGTGTGAATGGGCCATGTCCAACACTTTCTGTCTATAGGGGTCTGGTACTATTAACTGCTCTACCACCTCCTCCCTTATTTTCGTGACCTGGTATAACAACTCCCCACTCATCATAAAATAGGGAAACCTGGTGTCCGCTCCCGGCTCTTGTGCAACCCCGTTAATGACTGTGACATTGTTGAAGGCTTCTTTCAGTGTTGGGTCCCTATGTTGAGCAGTCCCAAAATTCTCACCGGCCACCACTAACTCCGGAATGTCAGATACAGGGGACCCTTCCTCCTCATCTCCAACAAGGACACATAAAGGAAACCCGTCTACCTCTGATGGTGGCGATACCTCATTAGGGTTCATTGGTTCCCTGCTCTTGCTAGCAATCTCAGAAACCTTACCCCACAGATCCCAAAACAGAAAAAAATCCCGGCCTATAATTATAGGATGCATCAAGTCCCGAACAACGCCAACTTCATGGGACTCGGTGCCATGTGCCATTTCAGTGTTCACCCTGGCCATAGGGTAGTCTTTTGCATCGCCATTTATGCACCAAACGCGGACCTTTTTACCCGGGAGTAGGCTGAGAGGAAAAGTGGCCTGTTTTGAATGGGTCACCGAGGAGAAAAAGGCAAAACAAGCTAAGTCACAGAAAACCAGAGAGGTTGGTAACTATGCAGATTGCAGATCCCTGATCTTACCACACAACTAGCAATAGCCGTGGAGCGTGCCTACGATGTTCCTAGATGCCTCGTCACGGTCGGAGGACTAAATAAGCATAAAGCAAGAAAAGGGAAACTAACATCCCCAGAGCAGACCCCAAAGGAATAGATAGCCCCCACACATGTATTGATGGTGAAACAAGATGAAGGCACAAACAAAGGCTGGAAAATAGGCTGAGTAAATGATGGGGCCCAAACTAACTAGACAGGAAAGGAAAGGAGAGACACTGTCTGCAACCTGCAAAAAACCCTACAAAAATCATGTCCAACACTTCTGATAGCAAAATTAACACTGAAGTCACTAGACTTCTCCCACTATATCAGCACTCTGAAATATTCTGAGACAGAGCAAAAAGAGACCGAACTAGTAAGGGACAAAAAGCCAATTGGCAAAATACTGATAAATAAGAGTGGAAATTCAGCACAGCCCCCAGCAGGGGCTGGCTGACCACACCAAAAAACTGAATAGACCAACAAAATCAAGTGTGATCATTCGCAGAAAAACTTAGCTTTAGATGACTGGAACAGAGCTGAAAACCAAGAGCTGACAAGCCAGAAGGAATCACCAGCAACTGAATAGGGCGTGGGCTGTCTTAAATCCAATCTGAGACTCCTGAGATCCAATCGTCGACTCCTGAGATCCAATCGTCATCCTCATTCTCAGGTGGCAGATCTCCACCGATCAAATCAGCCTCTCTACCTCCTGTTACCACCAGAGGGAGTCTGGAAGGAGAACTCACAACTGGTGAACCAGAGAATGAACTCACAACAGTACCCCTCCTTGAGGAGGGATCACCGAACCCTCATCCACGCCACCAGGCCAATCAGGATGGGCCCGGTGAAAAGCACGAACCAATCTATTGGCATGAATATCGGAGGCAGAGACCCAAGAATTATCCTCCTGACCATAACCCTTCCATTTGACTAAATACTGGAGTCTCCGTCTAACCAAACGAGAATCCAATATTTTCTCTACCTCATATTCCACATTGCCTTCAACCAACACAGGGTCAGGAGGTGCTGCCATAGGAACCACTGGCTCAACAAACCTCTTCAACAGAGATTTGTGAAATACGTTATGGATCTTGAACGTAACTGGAAGAGCCAATTGAAACGAAACAGGATTAAGAATTTCCAAAATCTTATAAGGACCAATAAATCTTGGCTTAAATTTAGGAGATGCGACCTTCATAGGAATATTCTTAGATGACAACCAAACCATATCACCCACTTTAAACCGGGGACCAATGGTCCTATGCCGGTTAGAAAATCGCTGGGCCTTTTCCTGAGAGAGTGACAACTTATCCACCCCTTGGTCCCATATCTGCTGCATTCTCTTAACCACAGTGTCCACACCTGGGCAGGACGAAGATTCCACTTGCCCTGAAGAGAATCGAGGATGAAACCCAAAATTACAGAAAAAGGGCGACATCAAAGTGGCAGAACTAGCTCTATTGTTCAGTGCGAGAATTCGGCCAAGGGCAAAAATGAGACCCAATCATCCTGATCAGCAGATATAAAACATCTCAAATAAGACTCCAAGGTCTGGTTTGTTCTCTCAGTCTGTCCATTGGTCTGGAGATGAAACGCGGAGAAGGATAACTGAATTCCCAGATTGGAACAAAAGGCTTTCCAGAATCTGGAAACAAACTGGACTCCTCTGTCGGACACAATATATTCAGGAATCCCATGTAACCGAACCACCTGTTGTAAAAACAAGGGCACCAAGTCAGCGGAAGATGGCAACTTTGGGAGTGGTACAAGATGGACCATCTTCGAAAATCTATCACAAATCAACCAGATAACAGTCATTCTCTGAGAGACAGGAAGATCAGAAATAAAATCCATAGAAATATGGGTCCAAACCCTCTTGGGCACCGGCAAGGGCATCAGCAACCCACTAGAACGAGAACAGGGTTTAGACCGAGTAATAGTCCCATAGGACTGTACAAAATTCCTGACGTCACGAGATAAGGCAGGCCACCAAAAGGACCGACTCACCAAATCACTGGTACCAAAAATACCTGGATGACCAGCCAATGCGGAGAAATGAATTTCAGACATCACTCTCTTTCTCCACTGGTCAGGAACATACAATTTTCCCATAGGGCAATGCTCAGGTTTATCCTCCTGAAATTTCTCCAGGGCGCATCTCAAATCGGGCAAAATGGCAGAAAGAACTACCCCCTCACCTAGGATGGTAGTAGGCTCGGTCACACTAAGAGAATCGGCAAAGAAACTCCTAGAAAGGGCGTCTGCCTTAACATTCTTAGTGCCCGGAAGAAAAGAGACCACAAAATTAAAACGCGTGAAAAACAAGGCCCATCTAGCCTGTCTAGGATTCAAGCATTTGCCCGACTCCAGATAAATCAAATTCTTGTGATCGGTGAGGACCACAACTTGATGTCTAGCTCCCTCTGTTATGATGAGTCACCGAAGGCGGAAAAAACAAAATACCAGCTAAGTCCAGAAAAACCAGAGAGGTTGGCAGCTATCAGATTGCAGACCCCTGAACCTATCCACAACAACTAGCAGTAGCCGTGGGGGGTTCCTACGGTACCCTAGACCCCTCGATCACAGCCGGAGAACTATATAGCCTAAAGACAGAAAGGGGAAAAACTAAACTGCCCCAGAGCAGACCCCAAAGCAATAGGCAGCCCCCAACATATAATGACGGTGAAGCAAGATGAAAACACTAACACAGATAGAAAGATAGGTTGAGCAAATGATGGGGCCCAAGCTAACTACATAGGACAGGATAGGAAAGCTGCTGTCTGCCATCCGCAAAAACCCTATCAAAATGAGCCAACCGACTGATAGGAAAAACAGGAAGTCGCTAGGCTTCAAAAGACTATATCAGCACTCAGGTATATTCTGTAGACAGAGCAAAATATCAACAGATCAGAGACAAAAATGGAATTCAGCTCACCCCCGGCCGGGGATGGCAGAACTCCCAAAAAACAAGGCAAAACAAAAACAAAACTGAAGATTACAAAGCGGAGCAGAAAAACTTAGCTTTGAGATGCAGGAATCAGACTGGTCTCCAAGAATCCAGCAGGAAAATCACCAGCCAGGAAGAAGGGCGTCAGCAGCCTTATATCCAGTCCTCAATTCCAGCCACCCAGTCATCATCTAGCTGCCTAGGTGTTTGGTAATCAGTCTCACTACCTTCCTTCACTAGAGGAGGGAGTTCATCAGACCTCAATGATGAAGGGAAAAATGAACTCACAACAGTACCTCCCCCTTGAGGAGGGGTCACCGAACCTTCATCCATGCCACCAGGGCGATCCGGGTGAGCCCGATGAAAGGCACGCAGCAATCTTTCGGCATGAATATCAGAGGCAGAGACCCAGGAATTATCCTCCTGACCATAACCCTTCCACTTAACCAAATACTGGAGTCTCCGTCTAGCCAGACGGGAATCCAGTATCTTCTCTACCTCATATTCCATGTTACCTTCAACCAATATAGGATCAGGAGGTGCCACCACAGGAACTACTGGTTCAACAAACCTCTTCAACAAGGACTTATGAAACACATTATGAATTTTAAATGTGACAGGAAGAGCCAACCGAAAAGAGACCGGATTAATAATCTCCAAAATCTTGTAAGGTCCAATAAATCTAGGCTTAAACTTAGGAGAAGCCACCTTCATAGCGATATTTTTTGATGACAACCAAGCCATATCACCCACCTTAAACTGGGGACCAACGGTCCTACGCCAGTTGGAAAACCGCTGGGCCTTTTCCTGGGAGAGAGGCAACTTATCCACTACTTGGTCCCAGATCTGGTGCATTCTCTCCACCACAGTGTCAACACCTGGGCAGGCAGAAGGCTCCACCTGCCCTGAAGAAAATCGAGGGTGAAAACCAAAGTTACAAAAAAAAGGTGACATCAAAGTGGCAGAACTAGCTCTATTATTTAAAGCAAATTCGGCCAAGGGCAAAAATGAAACCCAATCATCCTGATCGGCAGAAATAAAACATCTCAAATACGACTCCAAAGTCTGGTTTGTTCTCTCTGTCTGCCCATTGGTCTGAGGGTGAAACGCAGAGGAGAAGGACAACTGAATTCCCAGCTTGGAACAGAAAGTCCTCCAAAATCTAGACACAAACTGAACTCCTCTGTCAGATACAATGTTCTCAGGAATCCCGTGCAAGCGAACCACCTGTTGCAAAAACAAGGGCACCAACTCAGAGGAAGATGGCAACTTAGGGAGTGGTACAAGATGGACCATCTTAGAGAATCTATCACAAATCACCCAAATAACAGTCATTCTCTGAGAGACAGGCATATCAGAGATAAAATCCATTGAAATATGGGTCCATGGCCTCCTGGGCACCGGCAAAGGCATCAAAAAGCCACTAGAGCGAGAAAAAGGTTTAGACCGGGAGCAAGTCCCACAGGACTGTACAAAATTCCTGACATCACGAGACAAGGCGGGCCACCAAAAAGATCGACTCACCAGATCTCTAGTACCAAAAATACCTGGACGACCAGCCAATGCAGAGCAATGAACTTCAGACATCACTCTCTTCCTCCACTCGTCAGGAACATACAACTTTCCACTGGGACAACGCTCAGGTTTGTCCTCCTGAAACTCTTCCAGAGCACGTCTCAAATTGGGCGAGAGGGCAGAAAGAACTACCCCCTCGCCTAAGATGGTAGCAGGCTTGTTCACCACAGGAGAATCAGCAAAGAAACTCCTAGAGAGGGCGTCTGCCTTGACATTCTTAGTGCCCGGAAGAAAAGAGACCACAAAATCAAAACGTGTGAAAAACAAGGCCCACCTAGCCTGTCTAGGATTCAAGCGCTTGGCCGACTCCAGGTAAATCAAATTCTTGTGGTCAGTAAGGACCACGACTTGGTGTTTGGCTCCCTCCAACCAATGTCTCCACTCCTCAAATGCCCATTTCATGGCCAACAGTTCCCGATTCCCCACATCATAGTTACGTTCGGATGGGGAGAACTTTCGGGAAAAGAAAGCACAAGGATTCATTTTAGATGTCACAGGAACTTTTTGGGACAACACCGCTCCTGCACCAATCTCAGAAGCGTCCACATCCACCTGAAATGGGAGTGAGACATCAGGTTGCCGCAAAACCGGAGCAGAAGTGAATCTTCGCTTCAGCTCCTGAAAGGAAGAAACAGCCTCCGGAGACCAATTCAGCACATCAGCACCCTTCCTAGTCAAATCCGTCAATGGTTTGGCAATACCAGAAAAATTAGCTATACATTTCCGATAAAAATTAGCAAAACCCAAAAACTTCTGGAGGGCCTTCAGAGAAGTGGGCTGAACCCAATCATAAATGGCCTGTACCTTGGCCGGGTCCATTTCAATAGTTGACGGAGACAAAATAAATCCCAAAAATTGAAATCCTCTGTACCCCAAAAAGGCATTTCGATCCCTTGACATACAGGGAATTCTCCCTCAAAATCCGGAACACAGTCCGAACATGTTCCACATGAGAGTCCCAATTCTTAGAGAAGATCAAAATATCATCCAGATAGATAATCAAAAATTTATCCACAAAGTCTCGGAATATATTGTTCATGAAGCACTGGAAGACAGAAGGGGCATTAGTGAGCCCAAAAGGCATCACCAGGTACTCAAAATGTCCCTCCGGAGTATTAAACGCCGTCTTCCATTCATCCCCATGCTTAATGCGAATAAGATTATACGCCCCCTGAGGTCAAGCTTGGTAAACCAGCAAGCACCTTTAACTCTGGAGAATAGATCAGAAATCAGGGGTAACGGATACTGATATTTAACAGCCATTTTGTTGAGGGCACGATAGTCAATACAAGGCCTTAATGAACCATCCTTTTTAGCCACGAAAAAAAAACCAGCACCTAAGGGTGAAGAGGATGGTCTAATATGACCCTTCTCCAGTGCCTCCTTAATATAGGATCGCATAGCCTCGTGCTCAGGTACAGATAAATTGAAAAGCCGACCCTTGGGGAATTTACACCCCGGGTTCAGCTCAATAGCACAGTCATAACTCCTATGAGGAGGCAAAGACGCAGACTCATTCTCACTAAATACATCATAAAAGTCAGCCAAATAGTCAGGAACATCATGTGACTGGGGAGAGGTGGAGAAAACAGGAGCATCACTAAGGGCACACCGACAACCCCAACTCACCACAGACAAAGATTTCCAATCCAGAACTGGATTATGGATTTGCAACCAGGGGAACCCCAGAACAATGGTATCATGCAAATTATGCAACACCAAAAATCTGCAATTTTCTTGATGGGTTGGGGCGACCCGCATTACCACCTGGGTCCAAAACTGAGGTTTATTCTTCGCCAAAGGAGTAGCATCAACACCCCTCAAAGGGATAGGCGTCCGCAGAGGTGTCATAGGAAATCCACAACGTTTAGCAAAATCCAAGTCCATCAGGTTCAGAGCTGCTCCTGAATCCACAAAAGCCTTGGCGGAAAATGTGGACAGGGAGCAGATCAGAGTAATTGCCAGAAGAAACTTAGGTTGAACACCACCCACAAAAAACGTGTGTGCACAACGTTTCTCTCGTTTAGGGCAGACAGAAATAATATGCGAGGCATCTCCACAAAAAAAACACAGCTTATTACGCCTTCTGAACTCCTGACATTGCACCCTAGACAAAACTCTATCACATTGCATAGGTTCAGACATTTGTTCAACAGGTGGTAACATCTCTCGTGTAGTTTTGCATTCACGTAAACGCCGATCCACCTGAATGGCTAATGACATAGAATCGTCAAGACCAGAGGGAACAGGAAATCCCACCATAGTATCTTTTACAGTTTCTGACAAACCCTTCCGAAAGAGGGCTGCCAAGGCACCATCATTCCAGGTAGTAAGGACCGCCCACTTTCAGAATTTTTGACAGTACAAGTCTGCCGAATCCCGACCCTGGCTTAATGCCAACAGGGTCTTTTCAGCCTGATCAATAGCATTAGGTTCATCATACAACAACCCCAAGGCTTGAAAAAATGCGTTCACATTACTCAGAATAGGATCATCAGGTTTCAAAGAAAACGCCCAATCCTGGGGATCGCCGCGCAGCAAAGAGATGACAATTTTAACCTGCTGAGCGGAGTTCCCCGACGAGTTAGGCTTCAAGGCAAAAAATAATTTACAATTATTCTTGAAATTCAAGAATTTAGACTGATCCCCCAAAAATACATCAGGAGTAGGAATCTTTGGTTCAGCAGCATGTGAATGAGCAAGATAGGCGGAAATTCCCCGCACTTCAGCAGCGAGCTGCTCCACACGATCAGACAATTGCTTCATCTCCATTGAGAGAAAAATTCCCCCTACGGCCTCAGAGATATAGAGGAAAAAATATGCACACAAAAAAAAATAAAAATTCTGACACTTTTTTTTTTTTTTTTTTTTTTTTTTTTATAATTCTCTCCTGCTATTGAGTACCCTAGGATCTGTGGTATGGCTGGTGATTCTGTTATGATGAGTCACCGAAGGAGGAAAAAACAAAATACCAGCTAAGTCCAGAAAAACCAGACAAGTTGGCAGCTATCGGATTGCAGACCCCTGAACCTATCCACAACAACTAGCAGTAGCCGTGGGGGGTTCCTACGGTGCCCTAGACCCCTCGATCACAGCCGGAGAACTATATAGCCTAAAGACAGAAAGGGGAAAAACTAAACTGCCCCAGAGCAGACCCCAAAGCAATAGGCAGCCCCCAACATATAATGATGGTGAAGCAAGATGAAAACACTAACACAGATAGAAAGATAGGTTGAGCAAATGATGGGGCCCAAGCTAACTACATAGGACAGGATAGGAAAGCTGCTGTCTGCCATCCGCAAAAACCCTATCAAAATGAGCCAACCGACTGATAGGAAAAACAGGCCCTGAAGTCGCTAGGCTTCAAAAGACTATATCAGCACTCAGGTATATTCTGTAGACAGAGCAAAATATCAACAGATCAGAGACAAAAATGGAATTCAGCTCACCCCCGGCCGGGGATGGCAGAACTCCCAAAAAACAAGGCAAAACAAAAATAAAACTGAAGAGTACAAAGCGGAGCAGAAAAACTTAGCTTTGAGATGCAGGAATCAGACTGGTCTCCAAGAATCCAGCAGGAAAATCACCAGCCAGGAAGAAGGGCGTCGGCAGCCTTATATCCAGTCCTCAATTCCAGCCACCCAGTCATCATCTAGCTGCCCAGGTGTTTGGTAATCAGTGTCACTACCTTCCTTCACTAGAGATGGGAGTTCATCAGACCTCAATGATGAAGGGAAAAATGAACTCACAACATCCCTCCAACCAATGTCTCTACTCCTCAAATGCCCACTTCATGGCCAACAATTCCTGATACCCCACGTCATAGTTGCGTTCAGATGGGGAGAACTTTCGAGGAAAGAAGGCACAGGGATTCATCTTAGAAGTCACAGGGTCTTTTTGGGACAAAACAGCTCCTGCACCAATCTCAGAAGCATCTACCTCCACCTGAAATGGAAGTCAGACATCAGGTTGCCGTAAAACTGGAGCTGAAGTAAATCTCTGCTTAAGCTCCTGAAATGCTGAGATAGCCTCAGGAGACCAATTCAGCACATCAGCGCCCTTCTTGGTCAGATCAGTCAGTGGTTTGATAATACCAGAAAAATTATCTATAAATTTACGATAGAAATTAGCAAAACCCAAAAACTTCTGGAGGACCTTCAAAGAAGTAAAATCATAAATGGCCTGTACCTTGGCCGGGTCCATTTCAATAGTCGATGGAGATAAGATAAATCCCAAAAATGAAATCCTCTGTACACCAAAGAGGCATTTCGATCCCTTAGCAAACAGGGAATTCTCCCTCAAAATCCGGAACAAAGTCCGGACGTGTTCCACATGAGAATCCCAATCACTAGAAAAGATCAAAATATCATCCAGATAGATGATCAAAAACTTATCCACAAAGTCACGGAAAATATCATTCATAAAGGACTGGAAGACAGAAGGGGCATTAGTGAGCCCAAAAGGCATCACCAGGTACTCAAAATGTCCCTCCGGAGTATTAAACGCAGTCTTCCATTCATCCCCGTGCTTGATGCATATAAGATTATACACCCCCCTGAGGTCAAGCTTAGTAAACTAGCAGGCACTCTTAACTCTGGAGAATAAATCAGACATCAGAGGTAACGGGTACTGATATTTAACCATCATCTTATTAAGGGAACGATAATCAATACATGGTCTTAATGAACCTTCTTTCTTGGCCACAAAAAAAACCCAGCACCTAAAGGTGACGAGGATGGTCTAATATGACCCTTCTCCAATGACTCCTTAATATAGGATCGCATAGCATCATGTTCGGGTACTGATAAGTTGAAAAGCCGACCCTTGGGAAATTTACACCCAGGCATCAACTCAATTGCACAGTCATAACTCCTATGAGGAGGCAAGGACGCAGACTTGCTCTCACTAAATGCATCAGAAAAATTGGCTAGATAATCAGAAATATCATGAGACTGAGGAGAACACACTAACAACCCCAACTCACCACAGACACAGACCCAGATTTCCAATCCAAAACTGGATTATGAGTTTGCAACCAAGGAAAACCCAGAACAATAGTATCATGCAGGTTATGCAGCACCAAAAATTTACAATTTTCTTGGTGGTCTGGGGCAACTCGCATTGTCACCTGGGTCCAAAACTGAGGTTTATTCTCTGCCAAAGGAGTAGCATCAATACCCCTCAAAGGAATAGGCGTCCGTAGCGGCGTCATGGAAAAACCACAATGTTTAGCAAAGTCCAAATCCATCAGATTCAACGCTGCTCCAGAATCCACAAAGGCCTTCGTGGAAAACGTGGATAAGGAGCAAATCAGAGTAATTGCCAAAAGAAACTTTTGTTGTATACTGCCCACAGCAAATGTGTGTGCAAAACGTTTCTCTCATTTTGGGCAGACAGAAATAATATGAGAGGCATCTCCACAGAAAAAACACAGCTTATTACGCCTATTAAACTCCTGACGTTGCGCCCTAGACAAAACCCCATCACATTGCATAGGTTCAGACGTTTGTTCAAAAGGTGGCAGCGCCTCCCGTGTAGTTTTACGTTCACGTAAACGTCGATCAACTTGAATGGCTAATGACATAGAATCATCCAGACCAGAGAGAACAGGAAATCCCACAATAACATCTTTTACGGTCTCTGATAAACCCTTCCGAAAGAGAGCTGCCAATGCACTATCTTTCCATGTAGTAAGGACCGCCCACTTTCGGAATTTTTGACAGTATAACTGTGCAGAATCCTGACCCTGGTTTAATGCCAACAGGGTTCTCTCAGCTTGATCAACAGCATTAGGTTCATCATACAACAATCCCAAGGCTTGAAAAAATGCATCCACATTAGTCAGAATAGGATTTTCAGGTGTCAGAGAAAAAGCCCAATCCTGGGGATCGCCACGCAGCAAGGAGATGACAATTTTAACCTGCTGCACAGAGCTCCCCGATGAGTTAGGCTTCAAGGCCAGAAATAATTTACAATTATTCTTAAAATTCAGAAATTTAGACCGATCCCCAGAAAACACATCAGGAGTAGGGATCTTAGGTTCAGCAGCATGTGACTGAATGAGGTAGGTGGAAATTCCCTGCACTTCAGCAGACAATTGTTTAATCTCCATTATGAAAAAGAAAAAAAAATCCTCCTACGGCCCCAGAGAAAAAAGAGGAAAAAATATAAAAAAAAAATTCTGACACTTTTTTTTTTTTTAACAACTTTTTCCTGCTTTTTAGTACTCTAGAATCTGCGGTATGGCTGGTGATTCTGTTATGAATGGGTCACCGAGGAGAAAAAGACAAAACAAGCTTAGTCACAGAAAACCAGAGAGGTTGGTAACTATGCAGATTGTAGATCCCTGATCTTACCACACAACTAGCATGAGCCGTGGAGCGTGCCTATGATGTTCCTAGACGCCTCGTCATGGCCGGAGGACTAAGTAAGCCTAAAGCAAAAAAAGGGAAAACTAACTGCCCCAGAGCAGGCCCCAAAGGAATAGATAGCCCCCACATGTATTGACGGTGAAACAAGATGAAGGCACAAACACAGGCAGGAAAATAGGCTGAGCAAATGATGGGGCCCAAACTAACTAGACAGGAAAGGAAAGGAGAGACACTGTCTGCAACCTGCAAAAAACCCTACAAAAATCATTTCCAACACTTCTGATAGCAAAATTAACCCTGAAGTCACTAGACTTCTCCCACTATATCAGCACTCTGAAATATTCTGAGACAGAGCAAAAAGAGACCGAACTAGTTAGGGACAAAAAGCCAATTGGCAAAATACTGATAAATAAGAGTGAAAATTCAGCACAGCCCCCAGCAGGGGCTGGCTGACCACACCAAAAAACTGAATAGACCAACAAAATCAAGTGTGAACATTAGCAGAAAAACTTAGCTTTAGATGACTGGAACAGAGCTGAAAACCAAGAGCTGACAAGCCAGAAGGAATCACCAGCAACTGAATAGGGCGTGGGCTGTCTTAAATCCAATCGTCGACTCCTGAGATCCAATCGTCATCCTCATTCTCAGGTGGCAGATCTCCACCGATCAAATCAGCCTCTCTACCTCCTGTTACCACCAGAGGGAGTCTGGAAGGAGAACTCACAACTGGTGAACCAGAGAATGAACTCACAACAGTGGCCCGTACAAGAGTCACCAAGCTCCTGGAGTCTAGCAGCGCCATTACTGCACGACCATTCACCTTCACGGGACACGCTTGTGGCCCCTTGTTAGGTGGAGAGTTGACACTGCAAACTGGATATGCATAGTATGAACTACGGCGTCCCATGCTGCAGTCCATCTGCACGGAGGTCTGGGGACAACGGGCAGCTATATGTCCTGGCCCATGGCACTTCCAGCAAATAATATCACCCGTGGGGACCTTGGGCACTGCCTCCCATGCCCCTTTTGACCTTGGATGCCCCACCCCTTTTTGGGACGTCGCCCCCTGTTGGAACCCCCATCACGGAACGGGTTGCTTCCCCAAGGAGCCTTCCATCCCCTGGTATCTCTCGACCAGTCCGACCAGTTCATCGGCATTCTGGGGATCCCCCTGGGCAACCCAAGTCTGTAGGGGTCTCGGCAGGGAATGCACAAACTGATCCATTACCACTCGCTCTACCATCTGTGCAGGGGAAGATGACTCTGGCTGCAGCCATTTCTGGACACGTTGCAACAGGTCGAACATTTGGGAGCGCGGCGGTTTGTCCTGGTGATAGGCCCAGCGGTGAGCTCGCTGTGCCCTGATAGTCTTTGTCATCCCCACACGTGCGAGAATTTCCGCTTTTAGTTTGGGATACTCCTTGGCGTCTTGTACAGTCTTGTCATAGTATGCCTTCTGGGGCTCCCCCGTCAGGTATGGGGCCAGTACCTTTGCCCACTGCTCTGGCTGAAGTTTTTCCCTCTCAGCTACCCTCTCAAGCACCGTCAGGAAGGCCTCAACATCATCCTCAGGGGTCATTTTTTGTAATGCGCGTCTTACCGTCTTACCGCCTTCCCGTTGTGGGTGGCATCAGCCAGACCTGTGGTTTGGGCGCTCGTCCTGCTACCGTTGCTCTTGCTGGCTCTATTGGATCTGATGTAACAACAGCCTGTTGGTCTCCTGTTGATGTGCTTGGGCCTGGACCAGGTGTTTATTTCAGGTAGTGCTTGCTGCCTTGCTGAAAACTTTACCCAGGACATGCAGCAACTGTCTCAAGTCTCTGCTGGGATTGCTGCCCGCATTCTCCACCAATTGTAGGGATTCTACTCACTCACCTGCAGCGGGAGACAATCAGGAGGCAGGTTTCTTTAAAGCTCATGCATTACTTCTCCGATAAAGTGAGTGACCCTGTCATTCTCTATGGTCTCGGGCAACCGGTATCTGCAGACAACTTCTGAGATTAGTCCTCTTTGCAGTACCCTTGGCGGTGGCTTTCCACATGGGGTACACTAAGAAGAGGTCGACACACACAAGTACACCAGTGGGTGTCACGCGGGGCTTAGGACAACTAAGGCAGAAATACCCGGGGCCCCTGTGGTGTCCCTTTCACTAGGGGAAACCCTGTCTGACCCTCAACCCAGGGTTTTTGCTGAAGGTGCAAATGCCTGAGCCTCCACCCTTTCCTTATCTCCTGCTCAGCCCTGCACTTAACCCTCCACCCTCCATCCACGTCTTAGCATTGGTCAAAGAAGACAACGCCACAAAATGCGCCATCTTTGAAAAACGGTCAACCACCACCAGGATGACCGTGTTCCCTGCCGAGGCTGGCAAGTCAGTGATAAAATCCATGGAGATTTCTGTCCATGGCCTATTGGGTACCCCCAGAGGCTGTAGCGTGCCAGCAGGACGGGTTCGGGGTGACTTAGCCCTAGCACACGTGATGCAAGCTGCCACGTACGAGACCACGTCCTGCCGGATTTTGGGCCACCAGAAACGACGCGATACCAGCTCTAAGGTGCCCTTCACCCCTGGATGACCAGCCAGTACCGAATCGTGGTGTTCCTTCAACACCTTAAGCCAAAGATGCAGGGGTACAAATGATTTGTTGGCGGGAAGTCCTGGTGGTACCTCCTCTTGGGCCTCGGCAATCTCCGCCTCTACCTCCGTCGTGAGAGCCGAGACCACTACCCCTTTCTGGAGGATGGGTACCGGCTCTTCCTGAGGTTCTCCCCCCGGAAAACACCTAGACAAAGCATCCGCCTTGGTGTTTTTAGCCCCGGGACGGTACGTCACAAGAAAATTGAAACGAGTAAAAAACAATGCCCAGCGAGCATTCTACCACAAAAGGTTTAGACACGTCTGGTTGCACCAGAATGGGGGCTGAAGCAAAACTATTCTTCAGATGCTCAAATGCACGTATAGCCACCTCAGGCCAGTTCGCCAGATCGGCACCCTTTTTTGTCATGTCCGTGAGCGGTTTGGCGACAGTCGAAAAGTGTTTTATAAATTTCCTATAATAATTCGCAAACCCAAGGAACCGCTGGAGTGCTTTCAGACTCTCCGGCCTCTCCCATTGCAGCACCGCTTGCACCTTAGCGGTGTCCATTTTAAAACCCGGCTGCGGACACAATATATCCCAAAAAGGGCAACTCCTGGACAAAAAATAAACATTTTTCCAGCTTAGCATAGAGCTGGTTCTCCCGGAGCAACTGTAACACCTGCCTAACATGCTCCAAATGAGTGTCCCAATCGCTAGAATAAATGAGGATATCATCCAGGTATACAATCACAAATCTCCCCAGGACATGAGCAAATACATCATTAATAAAATGTTGGAAAACGGCAGGCGCAGTGGTCAACCCAAACGGCATAACCAGACTCTCAAAATGACCCTCAGGAGTGTTAAACGCCGTCTTCCACTCATCCCCCTGACGGACCCTTATGAGGTTATACGCCCCCCTGAGGTCCAGCTTGGAAAACCATTTCGCCCCCGCTACCTGGTTGAACAAATCCGGGATCAACGGCATTGGGTAGGGATCACGGATAGTAATCTGGTTTAACTCTCGGAAATCCAGACACAGGCGTAACCCCCATCTTTCTTCTTAATGAAGAAAAACCCCGCGGCTACAGGCGAGGACGAAGGCCGGATGTGTCATTTGCTCAGACTCTCCGTGATGTAGTCTTTCAGAGCTTGCCTCTCAGGACCAGAAATATTAAACATCCTGGCCTTAGGTAATTTGGCCCCGGGTTTTAACCTAATCGCACCGTCATAGGCTCTATGTGGAGGCAGTTCTGAGCAACCCTTCTCAGAGAAAACATCCGCGAAATCCTGCAAAGCCTCCGGCAGGCTGGGCGTCACGGCGGACACACATGTGGCCAAGCAATTGTCTTGGCAGAAACCACTCCATTGCACTATGTCCTGAGTTTTCCAATCAATTACCGGGTTGTGCCTGGACAGCCATGGAAAACCCAGGACCATTTGAGCTGGGAGATTACGGAGGACCCTACATGTAACCGACTCAGAATGTAGGACCCCAATGTGGAGTTTCACCTCTGCCACAAACTCAGTAATCTCCCCTTGAGGGAGGGGAACAGCATTAATGGTCACCACCTGTATGGGGTGAGGAAGTTTTTCGATCTTAAACCCGGCGGTGTGTGCAAACTCCTCATCTATGAGATTGGTAGCGGAACCGCTATCCACAAACACTGATATAGGTAGCTCTCTGCCGGCGATAATAACCTTGGCAGGGAGCATACATTGAGATACCATCATGGAGGATATGCATACGCTCAGTTGGGTCTCCTCCATTCCCTCTGAGCTTAACAGTTTTCCGCCGATGTGACCCTCTTAGGTAGTACCGGGCAAACGTTAACATAATGACCTCTTTTACCACAGTAGAAACATGCTCCGGGCTTCCGGAATCCCGGAGCGCGAGGCTGAACCTGTGCCACGCCAGCAATCTGCATAGGTTCAGGGGACTCATCTACTTCAACCACACCTGCACCTCTGCTTTCCCCCAGAGGTAGCGTCTCCTGTGCCCCCTGACGAAAACGGCGATCAATACGTATCACCAAACTCATGGCAGACTCCAATGATGCCGGAGTCTCATACATCAGGAGGGCTTGTTTCACCCTCCCTGATACCCCATGAATAAACTGGCTCCGCAGTGCTGGGTCATTCCACTGTGTGTCTACAGCCCAGCGGCGAAATTCCGAACAATAGTCCTCTGCCAAGTGCTCCCCCTGGCGGAGGGCGCGGATTTTAGATTCCGCTAGAGCCAGTCGGTCAGGGTCATCGTAAATGAGCCCGAGGGCAGAAAAAACATTATCGACCGAATGAAATGTAGCAGAGTCAGCTGGTAAGGAAAATGCCCATGCTTGGGGGTCACCACTCAGTAATACCAACACCAGCCCTACTCACTGGGCCTCATTACCTGAGGAGATTGGCCGCATGCGGAAGTATAATTTGCAGGCCTCCCGAAATACGACAAATTTGCTGCGATCGCCTGAAAATCGTTCTTGCAGCGGAAACTTCGGCTCTGCACCGATACCTGCAGATGCCGTTTGCACCTTTGCTACTACCAGGCCCTGCTGCTGAACTGCCCCTTTCAACTCGGAGACCTGTAAGGACAGCGCCGCCAACTGGCGGGTTATGGAATCCATGGGATCCATGGACTCCTGAAAAAATGTGGGCCGATTATAATGTCACGCGGGGCTTAGGACAACTAAGGCAGAAATACCCGGGGCCCCTGTGGTGTCCCTTTCACTAGGGGAAACCCTGTCTGACCCTCAACCCAGGGTTTTTGCTGAAGGTGCAAATGCCTGAGCCTCCACCCTTTCCTTATCTCCTGCTCAGCCCTGCACTTAACCCTCCACCCTCCACCCAGTGAGGAGACACACCACCAAAGCTCCCACACAAATAAGACAGACAGGGAGAACTTAAACTGCACTGCGCCGCACACACACAGGAATATACAGTAATGTGAACAGGGCACAACTAAACACAAATATGGGAAGGAGAAAGGATAACGACGGATCATACGACACCAGATACGAATCTCTCTCTCTCTGCAACACCTCCACTCCAGACCGGAACCACTTGGTATGAAAACACAAGCTATAATCGGCGACGCCCATATGCCAGTATGACTATTTAAAGACCGTGGGCGTGACTAACCTTCCAACCTGGTCTCCAGCAGGATTAACCCCCGAGAGCCTGAAGATCAAGCCGGCGCCACTGAGGCTATAGTGGCTGGAGGTGGAACTACCTCTGCCTGCCAGACGCTGTGGTGTGAACAGCGTCCGACATGACTGTGGGAAGTTGTATGTAGTCCTTTTGAAGGCACTGGAATGGGTACAGGGGCCTTTTGCGTGTCTCATAGGCGTCTTGGTGTTACGTCCCACATTGTTGAGCGCATAGGTCAGACAGGCTTGAACGTGTTTGGCTGCGGTGACACTGAACCCAGGAGCATTCCAATGGCAGTGAACAAGGTCTGGGTGGCTTGAGCCATCATGGGACATAAAACTCAGTGAAGACAAACTTTGTCCCCCACATGCCACAGTCTTTCTGGTGACTGCACAGCTCTCTTCTCTTACCACCTGGTTAATTATTCAACACCAGCTTGTTGTTGTAGCTTCTGGAGAAGGTTGTAGGTCACAGGTGGGTCTGTTGTGGAGGCTACTTGTGCAGCTGCCACCCTGGCAGGGTTGTCTCTTGGTTGGGAAGCTGCAGATTTTGCAGGCTGGTCAGCCAGATGATTGCCTTTAGCAGTAGTTGAGTTGTTCTTTGCATGGCTCCAGGCTTCTTTTAGAGCATGGAGTTCAGCTTCCTGGGCAGACATGTGTGGAGGCAGCTGGTCTGCTTTTATGGTTTCACAGAGGGAAACAAAAGCATATCCAGTGTAGAACTGGCCATTCACGCAATATTGCGATCCATCCACAAGGAGCTCATGGTCTGGGTTATCTAGTGGGACATCGGTAACATGACTGAAACGCCTCCATGGGACATTAGTTGTACACAGTCATGTTCCTCTTGTGGCTCAATGGCTGAACAAGCAAGTCACCCAGGTTACCACTACCACCCCTTCCCCACCTACAGAGGGAACAAGGTGGCTGGATTCAGAGCAGTTCAATGGTGAATGATTATGTTATCAGATATAAGGAGGGCACATTGAATTCTGAGATGTTTTGGTTTTACTTGAGAAAGAATGGCAGTAGCATCATGAGGGCCATAAACAGTGAAGGAGAAAGTCAGAACAGACGTATCCAGGTGGAGCTGCACAGCATTTATGACTTGGTGAGACCCTGACTGTCACCCTGGGTGAGGGAGAAGCTAGGTGCACAACAACGGAAAGAGGGTGGGGGAGCCCAAACACTAGGAAAGGGGGGAGTGGAGACCCCTAGATAGAGCTGACAATGTCCCTAAATAGGTTTCGCACCTATCGCCGAGTGTCATGCCACGCTCACCAGGAGGCGGGGCTATGGTCCCGATGTCATTCTCTCCGGTGCCACGCCCGCTCTGGGCCCCTCGTCCGATGTGCACGCGCACGCCGTGCTCTAGGGTTTTCGCCTCCTTCATGTCACGCTCGCGCTGGCGCGTTCCTGTCCTCCAGGCCTCGGGTCAGTCCTCTCTATGGTAAAGGAGGATCTGACCCAGAAGCTGTAGTGGTCAGGTGCTTCTGGCTAGAGGACCTGAGCTGGAACCAGTAGTAGTCATGTGCTATATCAGGCGACCTCCCCCTATGGGAGGTGCCTGATTATTGTTGTGCTTCCTGGCTGGGTCTGCTGTGTCCCTGCCTGGCTGTGCGCTGTTCTCAGGTCCTCTGCTCTGTTTTGTATTCTATTGTGCTCTTAGCACTCGTTCTGAACTCTCACTTGCTTCATGCTCAGTTGTGCCTCCTGGCATACTCTCGTATCCTGTCCTCTGTCTCTTGTTCAGTCATGCCTCCTGGCACTCACTCTGTCCCTGCGCTCCATTACACCTCCTGGCACGACTTGCTGCTCCATTCAGTACTCTGTCGTGCTCCTTGCACGCGTCCTGCTTTGTTAACCTCCGGACGTATTACTCACTACACGCCATATGTGCTCAAGTGTACCTGTCTTGCACTATCCTGTAGTTAGCGCACTTCCGTGTACACACCTGATATTCCTAGTATCCAGTACCGCCCTTCAGACATACTCACCCGTGTCTCCTGTGAGCTGTCCCTCTCGGTACCGGCTACCGTGGTACTCGAACCCCTGGGCCTGCTCCTAACGGTCCCTGTATAGGGGTCGGTTCCACCTGGCAGCTCGCCTGGGGCCCCTCGGTGCCACGGCCCAGAGGGTCCACTCCTGGAGTTTCCGGCTCCAGACCATCCACTCTAACACCGAGCAGGAACCCAGTCACCTAATTAGCTTGAGATGACACAAGAGAGCTCATGCCGGCAATCCTCCAAGAGGCACCAAGAAGAAACTAGCCGACTTCTAGCACTTCCCAGAGACAGAGGTAAAAAGAGCTAACACCAGCGCCTTGCTGAAGGGACTCAGAGAATTTAAACATCAAGCAAAGGTGTGTTTATAAGCAGCCAAAGGTGAAGGTCACTGCTAGGTCCAAAAGAAAGAAGGATATCACTCCATAACAGAGATGAAAATCAAGAAGCTGCTTGCAAAGCCAAGCGGAAAGACCTTCTACAATTGGATCCAAAATGACTGTCTGTCACATCTGGCACACCCGTGACACCCGCTGGAGAAGGAGGAGGAGATGGGGTTATTATGCTCTCCCCTGAATCTAGGCCAGAAATTCCAATTTCTCTGTGTTCAGGCTCTCCATAATTATAACATGTGACATTTCTTCTTCCTTGCTGGGTTTGGTCGTACATAAGAGGGGCTGTGGGCTGGATTTTTGCCTTGTTTTTCAGGGCATTTATTGATGCCACATCGTTGGTTACTTGGAGTATCATGGCTGGGGACATGGTGTGGTACTCCGGGTGGGACACTATTAGTGGCTTCCCTATCACGGGCTTTAAACCTTCAGCAAAGGCACAGGACAGTAAACGAATGTGGACTTTAGACATACTCTCGTATCCTAAGTCCTGCCATCTTTGCCAGAGCCGAGTATAATATTTTTCTACTGACTGTAGCATCCTTTTGCATATCAAGAAGGGTGTCTGATTGGGAAGGTAACCTGGCCTGTCTCCACTGTGTGAGTTTTCTCATATACTGCTTCCCTGAATCTAGTTAAGTAACATCTGCAGGTAGAGCTCCTATTGCCCGTGCCACAAGGGGGTTGAAGGTATCCCTTGCCTCTGCTGACACCAGGTCCTCTAAGTCTCACCAACAGGAGAAAACCTTTTTAATTTTCTCTACCTTGCTAATAAATGGCATGGGAAACATTTCAGGGTCTAGCATTCTACTCATCATAGTCAGCATTTCACTAGGATTCCAAGCACACCACACACCTTGCTGACTCCCAGTAACTGAGACACAGTCCATTGTAACTTGAACGGTTTCTTTACTGATAACTTCACACAATATATCCACAGTTGGCGCATCATAGATTACACATTCGTCTTTACTTGCTTCCTCAGCTTTCCCTACTTTGTTGACGCTTCTATACGGCACGTGCCCGGACCGGACCGTCTTAGACTGCTTCCCAGTTTCTTCCTGGCCTGATGACAATTCCTTCTGCCTGTTTCGTCCCAGACCTGAAATCATCTGCCGCCTGGTTTGGTTGCTTCTGGAAAAGCATCCGACCCATCTGTACCGCTCCCTGCGAAGCTACAGCATCCTTCTGTTCCTCACTCCGTCTGACTCCCTCCCTAAGAGCGTCCGCCCAGGCTGCGAATTGCCACATCTTCTCTACTGCTTTGGCCCACTATACAGATGTCCAATAGCCGTGGATAATTTGGACTGTCATTGCTTAACTTTGCGTGGCTGCAGAGCTGTCCTGGGCCTATAGCCTATGTGGACACTTCGGGCACCCTGTCCCTGTCTGAACTAACTTCTTTCTCATCTAACCTTAACTCCTGTCACCCCCTCCTACACTTAACCCTATCCTACTATGAACTCTAAATACCAAGGCGCTCCCCTCTAGTGTCCGAAGGGTGCACTACGCTTTCCCTATTCTGTAAATGGCAAACCTTGCAATGCACTAACTATTATCACAACTATGTGCAAATAAAAGCAACAATGACAATAGAACATAAATACAAACAATGGTAATACCCAAAAAGGTGTAGCAGTACCATTCCATATGTGTGGTAATACATGTGTACATGTAGCAGTACCATTTAGCAATGAGTAATAGATACAACATTGAAAATCTTACATAACCCCTTTACACTCTCCTTCCCTTTAACTTGGTTATCCCTGACCAAGTGTATAAGAAACATTTTACTGTTACAACTATACTCCGCACAGGGAGACAACACGAGATAGACTATTTACACATTCAAGTATAAGTTGGCCCAATGTGAGCCGAGTTCAATAAACAATGCAGCACCATCCATGTTGCACTGAAAGGGGTCCTGGTTCACAGTCCTCCAGGTGTAATAACTTCTTTAATAAAGAGTGACCCGCATTTTGGGTCCACAGTGCTTTACGACGTACTCCCCTTTCCCTTAAAGGGAGCATGTTTTTTTCTTACTGGGCCTAGATGGAGAGGCAGTCTCTGCTCTTCCAGCAGAATGGGCGCAAAAGGCGCAACAAAAACAATAAGACAAAATGAGTAAACAACGCTTCGCTCCAACGTTGTTAATGGGCCGCATTGGCCATGTGGCTCTTTGACTGCGAGCATGGCAGGGCTCCCTGCCCTATGGGGACGCATAACAGACCCGAATTAACTTAGGGTGCAACGTGCACAACTTTTAGGAAATGGACACGGTGTTTACATCAGAAATGTTCAATGGCACGCATCTCGTGTCGCTCCTATAGTGGCAGAATCCCAGACCCGGTTTTGGGACTGGGGTGACTCTGCAGCCGCAGAGGTCACAGGCTGCCATGGAGTAGTGGAAGACTGATAAGGCCTCACAGCAGCCTGCCCGGGAGTGGGAAAGGGACCCTGTGTTGCCAGGTGCGAAGGGGGTGGCTCCCAGTGCCATAGCATAGTGAGAAGCAGGCCGAACCTCTGACGGCTGGGGTTGAGAGGTGGACTTTCCTATGGGGATGCGGGTGTGGATGATTGCCTCCGGGACAGGGCTCTGAGGGGAGGACCTTCCCTCAGGGATCAGGGACGAGGGTAACACTTAACCGCTCAGACACAGCAGCGTAGGCCGTGGCCGTCCCGGGAATGCTGGATCCTTCCGTGGGGACGCCTGTGCAGTCCGCTAGTCGACAGAGCTCTGGCTCGTTCTTGATTTCCAGTAGTGGTTCCTCTGGGGCAGACTCCAGTTCCGGTCTTCGCTGCGCTAACAGCCAAGGTTCCGGATGACAGGATTCCTCTGCTTGAGAAAATGGAGAAAAAGCTACTGACCAAAATGCAGGGATCACTGCAAAATTACAAATTTTATTGGTAACAAAAAGACAACATCCATGTAAAAACATTTAAAAAGTCATACAATGACATGAAACTATCACAAAGGCTTATAATAAAGCCCAAAGAGCTCCCTCCAGTAAGTGGACATACATAAAAAAGGCTCTAGAATATATCACATACAATAGCATACCTGCAATGAAGAAATGTTCAGAGATGTAATACTAAACATAATGATCCATTGAATAATCCATCCAAATAGACTATGGTACAATAATGAATGCAAGTAATAACAAATGTAAGCAACTGAGCCATGAGAATAAACACCATAGGGTACTGAGCATAGATGAAAAGTATAGGGGCCCCTGATGAAGCCACCTTTTGGTGTGCGACACGCGTAGGGCACTCCACAAGCTCCCCCTTTGTAAGTGGCATTATATAGGGATTATGCAGGCAGGATTTAATCTTGGTCATTTTAGCCTCTTGGCTACACCATGATTGCTATACTTTTCATCTATGCTCAGTACCCTATGGTGTTTACTCTCATGGCTCAGTTGCTTACATTTGTTATTACTTGCATTCATTATTGTACCATAGTCTATTTGGATGGATTATTCAATGGATCATTATGTTTAGTATTACATCTCTGAACATTTCTTCATTGCAGGTATGCTATTGTATGTGATATATTCTAGAGCCTTTTTTATGTACAGTGGGGCAAAAAAGTATTTAGTCAGTCAGCAATAGTGCAAGTTCCACCACTTAAAAAGATGAGAGGCGTCTGTAATTTACATCATAGGTAGACCTCAACTATGGGAGACAAACTGAGAAAAAAAAATCCAGAAAATCACATTGTCTGTTTTTTTTTCATTTTATTTGCAAATTATGGTGGAAAATAAGTATTTGGTCAGAAACAAAATTTCATCTCAATACTTTGTGTGTGATATATCCTTTGTTGGCAATGACAGAGGTCAAATGTTTTCTGTAAGTCTTCACAAGGTTGCCACACACTGTTGTTGGCATGTTGGCCCATTCCTCCATGCAGATCTCCTCTAGAGCAGTGATGTTTTTGGCTTTTCGCTTGGCAACACGGACTTTCAACTCCCTCCAAAGGTTTTCTATAGGGTTGAGATCTGGAGACTGGCTAGGCCACTCCAGGACCTTGAAATACTACTTACAAAGCTGCTCCTTCGCTGCCCTGGCGGTGTGCTTTGGATCATTGTCATGTTGAAAGACCCAGCCACGTTTCATATTCAATGCCCTTGCTGATGGAAGGAGGTTTGCACTCAAAATCTCACGATACATGGCCCCATTCATTCTTTCATGTACCCGGATCAGTCGTCCTGGCCCCTTTGCAGAGAAACAGCCCCAAAGCATGATGTTTCCACCACCATGCTTTACAGTAGGTATGGTGTTTGATGGATGCAACTCAGTATTCTTTTTCCTCCAAACACGACAAGTTGTGTTTCTACCAAACAGTTCCAGTTTGGTTTCATCAGACCATAGGACATTCTCCCAAAACTCCTCTGGATCATCCAAATGCTCTCTAGCAAACTTCAGATGGGCCCGGACATGTACAGGCTTAAGCAGTGGGACACGTCTGGCACTGCAGGATCTGAGTCCATGGTGGCGTAGTGTGTTACTTATGGTAGGCCTTGTTACATTGGTCCCAGCTCTCTGCAGTTCATTCACTAGGTCCCCCCGCGTGGTTCTGGGATTTTTGCTCACCGTTCTTGTGATCATTCTGACCCCACGGGTTGGGATTTTGCGTGGAGCACCAGATCGAGGGAGATTATCAGTGGTCTTGTATGTCTTCCATTTTCTAATTATTGCTCCCACAGTTGATTTCTTCACTCCAAGCTGGTTGGCTATTGCAGATTCAGTCTTCCCAGCCTGGTGCAGGGCTACAATTTTGTTTCTGGTGTCCTTTGACAGCTCTTTGGTCTTCACCATAGTGGAGTTTGGAGTCAGACTGTTTGAGGGTGTGCACAGGTGTCTTTTTATACTGATAACAAGTTTAAACAGGTGCCATTACTACAGGTAATGAGTGGAGGAAAGAGGAGACTCTTAAAGAAGAAGTTACAGGTCTGTGAGAGCCAGAAATCTTGATTGCTTGTTTCTGACCAAATACTTATTTTCCACCATAATATGCAAATAAAATGAAAAAAAAACAGACAATGTGATTTTCTGGATTTTTTTTTCTCAGTTTGTCTCCCATAGTTGAGGTCTACCTATGATGTAAATTACAGATGCCTCTCATCTTTTTAAGTGGTGGAACTTGCACTATTGCTGACTGACTAAATACTTTTTTGCCCCACTGTATGTCCACTTACTGGAGGGAGCTCTTGCGGCTTTATTATAAGCCTTTGTGATAGTTTCATGTCATTGTATGACTTTTTAAATGTTTTTACATGGATGTTGTCTTTTTGTTACCAATAAAATTTGTAATTTTGCAGTGATCCCTGCATTTTGGTCTGTAGCTTTTTCTCCATTTTCTCAGTTTGTGTTTATACTGACTGCTGGTTGATCCGCATATCTTATTCAGTAGTGCCCTCCTGAGTTTTTACATATATACTAGGATTCCTCTGCCTAGCGCCATGCCACTGGTTCTGCAAGATATTCAGGCTCCAGTGAATGTGAAGAGGACTGCTCCGCTTGTGATGTCTCTGGCCTGTGGGACAATATGGACTCTGGGCATATTGACAGGCAGGTTTTGGCACCAGGGGACGGCTGCAACACCCACGAAGGATGCGGTTCTTGTTGTCTACTTCTTCTCTATCTCCCACCAATTCCACCGCCGCCATCTTGGTCACAGTAAAGATGTCAGACTTTTTCATCAAATAAGCCAAGTCCAACTCGGTAGTCAAGTCCGGTGTTGTCACAGAATCTTTAGTAGTCAAATCCAGTGTCCAGTGTTTCATCCATGTCCACAAAATCTTCTCCCTTCTCTTCTCCAGATCCAGCGACCACTTGCTCCTTTCTCCTGTCATTTTCCAGGGTGACACAGCAGTCATGTAAGGGTCAGCCAGGACTATATGTAAGGCGTCGGGTTCCTGCCGCTGCACAACAGGAATCCCGAGCCTTGCCTTCTGCGGTTTCACATTCCTCTCCTGCCGCAGAGGAGGCTGCTCAGCAGGCTCGTCGATCCCGGCGCCCTGCTCAGACTAGCACTGTGGGTTTGGTTGCTGCTGCCACCTCTGGTCCAGCTATAGCAATGCATGCTGGTCAGCAGCGAGCTACTCCAGGGACTACATCCTTCTTTCGGTCTACTGAGCATGCCCGTGGGATGATCTCTCATTGGAGATCAGAGGTCACATGCTCAGGTCCTGCTTCTTCTCTGATTGGACCATCAGGAAGGTCCCGGAAGGTCGTGGCTATAAAAGCCTCGCATGGCTGCCCCGCCATGCGCTATGGTAGAGATTAATTCTTATTGTTATAGTGGTGTGTGTGATGATGGATGTATGAGACAGGTGAATGACTAATTATGACTCCCCTCCCTCGGTTGTGTATGAGTTAGAATCACAAAGTTAGAGTCAGCACCTAGTACTGGTACTGCCTAGCACCGCAGTGCATTCAGCTCTCTCATCCGTTAGCGCCAGTGGGCACCAGTCAGCACAGGCATGACATTACCCCATGTGTAGCAGCGTCCGTCTGTACGGTGCCGTGCACAGATAGTGTGCTTTCCAGCATCAAACTCAGGCTGGTTAATGGTGACTGCAAGTTTAGACGCAGTACACGCTCAGAGCGGTAGGCAAATGATTGCTGCACCCTGTGGTGGTTAACAGGGCACAGCATTCCTGGTGGAACTTTCCCTGGCTCCGCAGTAGCAGTTCTGTGTGCTAGAGGGGCACTGTTCTCGTGTCTCTGAAGCAGTGTCCTGTGACCTCACGCTACTGCTCCTCTAGCCGTGGCCTGTGAGGTTTAGCAGACTCCGGCATCGGATTCTGTGGACTCTGTGCAGCAACAGAACCCGCTTCCTATCAGACCGGGTCAGTGGTTCCCCGCCGGTGTCCAGTAAGCAGTTTACTACACGCTGTCTGTTGTTGTATAGCATCAGTATACCATCTCTGCACGGTGGACCCCGGGTTGCAATCGCACTTGCCTATATTTATATTCAGTGTGATCCGCAACCCTAACATTATCATAGCGCCAGATTCTGGCTAGCAATGATAGACGATCAGCGTCTGCAGAGATATATCCAGCAGCTGGAGGGCAGGTTGGCTGCTCTCCAGCGGTCAACTTCAGCTGCAGATGTTACTGCACTCGCTGTTCAGGCAGCCGCAGAGGCTGTCTCCCGCGCCTCCACGTCCATCCCTGCCCCGATGTTGTCCTGTCTCCCACTGCCCAAAAAGTTCTAGGGTGATAGTGCTTCCTGCAGGGGTTTCGTGAGCCAGTGCTCTATTCTGCTTGAGCTGCTGGCTACGCGATTCCCCTCTGAGCAGGCTAAGGTGGGATTTATTATCTCCCTCCTGTCAGGCAGGGCTCTGGAGTGGGCCACTCCACTGTGGGAGCATGGTGACCTCGTGGTACAGAGTGCCTCCCAGTTCCTGGTCTTCCTGAAACAGGTCTTTCTGGGGCCATGGGTCACACACGATACTGCGCTCCAATTCTTGGCACTGGCGCAGGGATCCTCCTGTCAGCCATTATGCCGTCCGGTTCCGGACACTGGCCTCTGAGCTGGAATGGCCGGACAAGGTGCTTATACCAGTGTTCTGGAGAGGCCTGGCCGAACATGTCAAGGATGCTCTGGCCACCAGGGAGGTTCCCGTTACTCTGGAGGAGCTTATCACCATCTCCACCCGCATAGACATCCGTTTCAGGCAGCGAGTGTTGGAGCGCTCCCAGTCCAGACCGAGGTTTAGGTTGACCCCAACCTTCTCTAAACCATTGTAACCGTCCTATCGGGCGCCTGAACCCCCTGAGGCCATGGAGGTGTCTCGCACAGGCTCCAAGTCCCCCTCGGTGCGCACCCCCGTATTCTGTTTCCAATGTCGACAGCCTGGTCACCTGGCTAACAAGTGCCCACAACAGCCGGGAAACGCCCATGTCTAGTGGTAATCGGAAGAGGCCTACTAGACACCGGAACTTTCTCTTCCAAGCTGTCCTTCAAGGGGACACTAGAGTTCGGTCCCTCCACTCTGGTGGTAGAGGTTTGCGTGGACTCCAGAGCAGAGGGCAACTTTATGTCCTCACTCTTCGTTCAACGGCACGCAATCCCCTTGGTTTTGCTACCTCATCCTGTTACCATCAGAGTGGTGAACGGCTCGACACTAGTCTCACAGATTACTCATCAAACTGCTCCACTAGAGCTCTCGCTGTCTCCATCCCACCACAAGACTTTGTCTCTCCTTATTATGCCCGAGGGTATCGATCAGGTTCTCTTGGGAGTTCCCTGGTTGCGTTGCCAATCTCCTCATATAGAGTGGTCCTCGGGGAGAATTCTAGGTTGGAGTAAGTCCTGTGAGGGTAGAAGTCAAAGGGAGTGCATACAGGTTGCCACCACTGAGGTCGGCGCAGACCTTTCCTTGCTTCCTAAGCACTATTAGCAGTATGCGGACGTGTTCTCCAAGAAAGCGGCAGAGACTCTTCCGCCGCATTGCCCTTATGACTGTCCTATTGACCTCTTGCCTGGTGCTGAGCCTCCCCGGGGTCGAGTCTACCCCCTGTCTCTCCCGGAAACAGAGGCCATGTCACAATATATCAGGGAGAATCTGGCAAGAGGGTTAATTAGGAAGTAGGTGTCACCAGCGGGGGCGGGATTCTTCTTCGTTCAGAAGAAGAATGGAGAGCTGCGTCCTTGTATCGATTACAGGAGTCTTAACGTCATAACCATTAAGAACAAGTATCCTTCGCCCCTGATATCGGAACTGTTCGATAGATTGCGTGGAGCAAGGATTTTCTTCAAGCTAGATCTGCGGAGCGCCTATAACCTGATATGAATCTGTGAGGGGGACGAATGGAAGATGGCTTTTAACACCAGGGATGGCCACTATGAGTATCATGCCCTTCTGCCTCTGTAATGCCCCAGCTGTCTTCCATGACTTTGTAAATGATACATTTCGAGATATGCTCTCTATCTCGGTGGTTGTCTATCTGGATGACATCCTTATCTTCTCTGCAGATATGGACTCCCACCGGAGAGAGGTTTGCAAGGTCTTCGACCGCTTACGGGCTACCTCCCTATACGCCAAGTTGGAGAAGTGTCTGTTAGAGCAGGAGTCCTTGCCTTTCCTGGGCTATATCATCTCGGCCCAGGGTTTGGCTATGGATCCTGTCAAATTGCAGGCGGTAATGGACTGGCAGGAACCCCACTCCCTTAAAGTGGTGCAGTGCTTTCTGGGGTTCCTTAACTATTACCGCCAGTTCATTCCCCACTTCTCCACCTTGGTAGCTCCCTTGGCCGTCCTCTCCAAGAAGGGAGCCAATACCAGGGTGTGGTCGGAACAGGTAGGCTTTCTCCTCCATCAAGACTCATTTTGCTGGCGCTCCCATCCTCCACCGTCCCGATGTGGATAAACCCATTATCCTGGAGGTGGATACTTCCGTCGGTGCCGGAGCTGTCCTTTTTCAGAAGGACCCTCAAGGTAGGAAGCACCCATGTTTTTTCTTCTCCAAGACTTTTTCACCGGCGGAGAGGAACTATTCCATCGGGGACAGGGAGTTTCTGGCAATGAAGTTGGCCTTCTCGGAGTGGAGACATCTTCTGGAGGGGGCTCGGTTTCCCTTCCAGGTGTTCACTGACCACAAAAACCTGGAATACCTGCAAACAGCCCAGCGGCTAAATTCTCGCCAGGCCAGATGGTCGCTATTTTTCTCCCGATTCTATTTCACCCTTCATTATTTGTCCAGTGAGAGGAACGTCCGGGATGATGCCCTCTCTTGCTCCATGGTGTCATCATGGAGGAGATAGCCTCGGCTGATCATCCCATCCTAGGGCTTGAGGACCGTGGCTCCGGTTGCTCTTGAATCGGTGTGCCCGGTCAAGACTTTTGTCCCTGCCCATCTGCAACCGGAGGTTCTCTCTTGGGCTCATGCGTGCAGGGTAGGTGGTCATTTTGGGACGAAGCGGACAACTGAACTCCTGGCAAGAACATATTGGTGGGGAGAGTAAATAATGATGAATTGAGGGTGTGGTACCACAAATGATAATGAATTGAGGGTGGGGGGAGAGCAAATGATGATGAACTAAGACTTGGGGATGGGGACAGCAAATGATGATGAATTGAGGGTGGGGAGAGAATATGATGATGTACTGAGATTGGAGGATGGGCGACATGAAATGATGATGAATTGAGGGTGGGGTAGAGAAAATGATGCTGTATTGAGGATGGGGAGACCAAATGATGATTTAGGGTCAGTGTGAAAGAGAGTACATGACATAATGAATTGGGGAAGAGGGGGGCATGTAAATATAAAGAATCGTGGAGTGGGAGGTACAGATTGTGGGCATTGAGGATGCATGAGTGTGACTAGTAATGAGTCGGGGGAAAGAGTACAGATTCTTATTAATTCATATATTTATTTGGTAGGAAAAGTGGCTATTTATAGTTAGTGGGGGCACAGTAGTGGATTACAATTTATATTTGGAATGGTGGGTTGCATAATAACTAGTTAGATAATAATGGTGGGTGCACGTCTCTATTCAGCTGCTTAGTGTAGAAGTTGGAGAAAAAATTGAGAATGTGCTCTGGAAGCTGTGGTATACAATAGATAACTGGGTGCAATTTTCTGCAGAGACAAGTCCTGGCTGGAAGAAGTGATGGTATTCTGTGCTGGATGAAGAAGAAAAGCAAAAGATAAAGGACTTCAACTAGAGACATCACCTGTGAGTTAGTGAATTACCTATACACTTACACTATACACTATATACTATGTAAAGAGCTCCCGTGTATAATGTCACTGGTGATCCCTGTATTACCTGTACACTGACACTACAGTACATACAAAGCTCCTGTGTATAATGTCACTGGTGATCCCTGTATTACCTGTACCGTATACACAATATACAGAACTCCTGTGTATAATGTCACTTATGGTAATATTAGTATTGTGTTTTTTATTAATAACCAGTATTGTAGTATTTGGTCATTATGTGGTGATAATATAAGGTCTGGTCATTGAGTGGTGGTATTTGTTCATTGTATTATTCGGCTATTATGTTGTGGTAATATGTGGTCTGGTCACGGTGTGGTGGTGTTTGTTCCTTGTATGTGGCATTCAGTCACTATGTAGTGGCAATATGTGGTTCTGTCATGGAGTGATGGTATTTCTCCCTTGTACATGGTATTATTCTGTCACTATGTGGTGGTAATATGTGGCACGGTCATGGTCAAACAGTATTTGTCCCTTATATGTCGTATTATTGGTCATTTAAAAAAATGTATGTGACTCATTCCCTTAAAGAAACATAAATAAAAATATACCTAAAAATAGTATTAGATATTTTAAGAAATATTTAACCTCTTTTTGACATCAGAAGTACTATTCCGTTCATGTGCCTTGGGCCAATTTGACCATAGACGAAATAGTACGTCTCAGCGATCGGCCGCGCACATGGGTGGTGTGCGGCCGAGTGCCAGCTGATTCTCACAGCTGACACCCGACACTAAGTGCCAGGAGTGGTCACAGACCGCTCCCGGCACTTTAACTCTGGAATACTGCAATCGAACACGATTGCAGCATTCCGGGAGCAGGCAGAGAGCTGACAAGCCCTCTGCCTTTGGATCGGAGACCCCACAGTGTGACGCGGGGTCCCGATCGCTGCCATGGTAACCCAATGTTGTCATGACGACATCTGGGTTATCAGAGCTAAGAAACTTTCTGGTCTTGTGCAGTGCAGCGCTGACAGCTTCTATGGCATGCAGAAGCTGCTTCATCTGCATGCTATAGAAGTGATCAGCCTGTAAAAAATGATTGTTTCATAGTGGGACAAAGTGTAAAAGTTAGAAAAAGTAAAAAAAAATGTAAATAATTGTAAAAATATTTGAAAAAAAAAATAATGCAAAAATCAATATTAATTCTATCGCTAAATAAATATTTGAATGAAAAAAAATCTAAACAATAAAAGTACACATACTTGGTATCGCCGCATCTGTAATGACCCGACCTATAAAACTGTCCTACTAGTTAACCCCTTTAGTGAACGCTATAAAAAAAGCAAGGCAAAAACAATGCTTTATCATCAAACTGCCGAACAAAAAGTGGAATAACACGCAATCAAAAAGAAGGATATAAATAAACATGGTACCGCTGAAAACATAATCTTGTCCCGCAAAAACCAAGCCCCAATACAGCTCCATTACCGGAAAATTAAAAAAGTTATAGCTCTCAGAATAAAGCGATGCAAAAATTATTATTTTTTACATAAAATAGTTTTTATTGTATAAAGGCGCCAAATTAAAAAAAATTATATAAATGAGGTGTCAGGAAAAAGGGGGCTTATCTTAACTATCCCACTGCTGCCAACAATGTGATGAAAACAGCAAGCTAGTCTTGCCCTAACAATTTACCGCAGAGGCTTATTTGAGTTATCCCTCTGCTGCCACAATGCGTTACAAACTGCTGGGATCTATGTATATCCCACTTTTGGTTTCGCTTTGGAACTCGCAGCTCTCCGGCACCCCCCTTACCCTCAGGTCAGTCAGAGAACTGCACCTAGGATAATTAGTTGCCGGACAGGCCTCGTGATGTGCACTGGCACGCTGCAGCAAGGGAATTATAAATGCTTTGGCCGCAGCCACACAATCAGCTTATAAAACCCGCTCCATCACTGCCAGTGCTATCCACCCAGCCAAAACACACTTCCCTGCCACCAGCTTCTGATCTCTCTATTAATATTTAAAATTAATAAAGGGGTACGAAGCCAACCCAAATTAGCGTAATCACGTCACGCATGTAAAAGTTCGGTATAGAGCATGGAGACGGAACTAGTAATTTTATATTTTAATCCCAAAAGATAGGCAGTGTTTACAGAGATATAAAAAGATTTTACAAAATGAGACAATTAAAATATGTACAATGCGAATACAAATAAAGGGGGATTAAGAGAAGGAATAAAACTCACATTTTGCTTAGATCATCTTAGGCAGAACCATGCTGGTAGGAGGAGCCAAACATCACAACGCATTGAAGGGTCTGGATGCAGCAGTTTCCCAGGCTGTCCTGTGGGAAAGTGACTTATACCCCTGGGCTTGTGACATCACTAAAGGGGCTGGCTTGTGACAGTGCTCCCCTAGCTCAGAGTTACAGATCTGGTTCTGAAAACTTATAACGATTATAACTGGGCTTGAGAACCTAGCAGAATATGGGCAGAACCCTCATTTGTCTTATACTGAAATTAGCTTTCCAAAGATTACTAAATTTGGACTAGTTATTCCACTCGGTTCAGGAGAAATCCATTTCTCCGGTTCTGTTAGTGCTGGAACTGGGAAAAACTTGGGCTACGAAGCTTAGTCGACGCACGTCCCAGATATGTAGTTTTTATTTTTCTATCAGAACCTTACATCGCTTTATGACAAAATGATTAGATTCTCATTATTGTCTATAGGAAGTCCTCACAAGGTGGAAAGACAAGAAGCTCCCTGCATTGAGGAGGGAAATCCCTCACTGGTGTCTCAGGTTACACTGAGTGTGTGTGCAGGTTGGGGGGGAGCAAGGGGGTGGACAGTGTCAGGCTGTGAGTGAGCAGAAATTTTCAGACATGACAGGCACAGCAAAAAGAACAGGGGGGTCAAACCCTCGCCACTGGCATAGCAGAGTTCAGTATGTGAATAGCAGATTCTGGAATGATCCGGAAGTAGTGATAATAGGGAAAACCATACATTATACTTTACATTATCGTTACATGAGGTATCGCTGTAATTGTACTAACCCGAAGAATAAAACTGCTTTATCAATTTTACCACACACGGAACGGTATAATTGCCCTCCCTCAAAAGAAAGTCATGAATTGCTGGTTTTTGTTAATTCTGCCTCCCAAAACTCAGACTAGAAAGCGGTCATAAAATGTCATGTGCCCGAAAATGGTACCAATAAAAACGTTAACTCGTCCCGCAAAACACAATTCCACACATGACTTGGTGGGTCGAAATATGGGAAAATTATAGCTATCAAAATATGGTGATGCAAAAACAATTTTATTCAATAAAAAGCGTCTTTTAGTGTGTGACAGCAGCCAAAAAGAAAAACCCGCTATAAGGCCTCTTTCACACGTCCTGATATTTCCAGTACCAGAGATGTTAGTGTCCATGTGTGTAATACTTGCTGCACACGGGTGGCATACGTGTTCCACATCAGTACCACAAGGATGGGCACCAGCGAAGAAGCATTGCAGTAAGCGCTGTTCCCTGGTGCCAGGTGCCGGCGATCAGCACAAGCAGGGGAGAATGATGAGAGCCGTGTTCAGCATCTGGTGCCGGGGAACAACGCTGATTGTAATGCTTCTTTGCCGGTGCTGGTGCGTGCCACATGGATGACATCCGTGTGTTATGCGTATGCTCGTGTGCTGGATGTTTTTTGGCCCGTGTTGACATTAAAAAATGGACATATCAGTGTGTTTCGGCCATGGACACACGGTTCGTAGTAACACACTGACATGTGCACAGACACATTCACATGAATAGGCAAATAGCGCTCCGTTCCTCCCGAATCTCTCTGCATGGCTGCCTGTTATGAACTGGTCACCGAGAAGGATTTGCTCTGCTGCAATTGCTCCATGCAACAGAGTATGGCACCCGGATACAGCTTCCACCTCAATAGCTGTTAATCCAAACCTCTGGCTGAGCTGCAAGGAACTCCTCTCAATAGCTCCTTTCTCCACCAAAGTTGGTTGGGAATGAACAATATCACCAACAGTGATTGAGAACACCTGACACTCCTTTATAGGTAGGAGCCAGGGTAATTACACCTGCTTGTTTATTTATGTGTAGTAACCCCAGCGGCCACCAGGGGCAAAACCAGAACTAAAGCAACTACAGTGTAATCACCCCAGCGGCCACCGGGGGCAAAACTAACCTTAAGCCAAAGGCTTAAAGGAAAAAAAAGGTTACATGTGCTAAATCTGTCACAATTCAACCTGGATCATGACAACAACTAGCAGTAGCCGTGGGGCGTACCTACGATGCCCTAGACGCCTCGGCACAACCGGAGAGCTAACTAAGCCTAAAGCAAGAAAGGAGAAATCTAAACTGCCCCGGAGTAGAACCCCAAAGGAATAGATAGCCCCCAAACATATATTGTCGGTGAGACAATATGAGACAAAATAGACTGAGCAAATGATGGGGCTCAAACTGACTAGATAGGATAGGAAAGGAAAGACACTGTCTGCAATCATGCAA
Source organism: Dendrobates tinctorius (assembly GCF_039654945.1). Taxonomy (NCBI): domain Eukaryota; kingdom Metazoa; phylum Chordata; class Amphibia; order Anura; family Dendrobatidae; genus Dendrobates; species Dendrobates tinctorius. Next base: position 67,504,605 of record NW_027361690.1, on the reverse strand, counting down.
AAACCCTAAAAAATCCAACACGTCTGATGTACTAAAAAACACTGAGGTGTCACGACCTCTCCCCCACTATATCAGCCTTCTAGTGTGAACTGGCAGCAAAGCAAAAGAGACTAATATAACAGGGGACTGAACAAACTGACACAAGCTGTAACATATGGAGTGGGGTCCAGCACAGCCTCAGCAGGAAGCTCGCTGAACCCTCACAGCAAAGCAGAAAGAGGCAAAACCAGATCAGATGCAAAGGATTAGCAAATGAACAACTTAACTGAAAAATGCAGGATCAGGCAGGAGACAGCAGACCTTAAAATGCACAGGAAGAAACTAATCACCAGCTGCCACTAAAGGAAGCCTGCTCACTTAAATACTCCAGTCAGTAACCCCTGATTTCCAATCATTGTCGTCAGGTGGCAGACTTCGGCCAGCTCCACTACCTATAGTAACCACCAGAGGGAGCCCTGACTCAGAAGTCAAATCGAGAGAGTTCACAACAGCTGCCCAATGGTATAAAATTCTGTGACACACCCATGGTGTCAATATGATCACTGCACCCCTAGATGAATTCATTGAGAGGTGTAGTTTGTAAAATGGGGTCACTTATGGGGGGGTTCTGCTGTTTTGGAACCTCATGGGCTCTCCCAGTGGGTCATGGCACCTGCAAACCATAACAGTAAAATCTGGCACTCCTTCCCTTCTGAGCTCTGCCATGTGCCCAAACAGTGGTTTACCCCCACATATCGGGTATCAGCGTACTCAGGAGAAATTGCACAATAACTCTTGGGTCCAATTACTTCTGTTACCCTTGGGAAAATAAAAAAATTGGGGGCTAAAAGATCATTTTTGTGGAAAAAATATGATTTTTTATTTTTACGGCTCTAGGTTATAAACTTCTGTGAAGCACTTTGGGATTCAAAATGCTCACCACACATCTTGAGAAGTTCAATGGGGGGGTCTAGTTTCCAAAATTGTGTCATTTGTGGGGGTTTCCACTATTTAGCAACATCAGGGGCTCTCCAAATGTGACATGGCGTCCGATCTCAATTCCAGCATTTGCATTGAAAAGTCAAACGGCGCTCCTTCCTTTTCGAGTTCTGCCATGTACCCAAACAGTGGTTTACCTGCATATATGAGGTATCAGCATACTCAGGAGAAATTGCACAACAACTTTTGGGGTCCAATTTCTCCTGTTACCTTTGGTAAAATAAAAAAAATTGGATCTGAATTAAATATTTTGTGAAAAAAGTTAAATGTTCATTTTTAAAAACATTCCAAAAATTCCTGTGAAGCACCTGAAGGGTTAATAAATCTTTTGAATGTGGTTTTGAGCACCTTCAGGGGGTGCAGTTTTTAGAATGGTGTCACTTTTTGGAATTTTTTATCATATAGACACCTCAAAGGGACTTCAAATGTGATGTGGTCCATAAAAAACAAATGGTGTTGTAAAAATGAAAAATCGCTGTTTATCTTTTAACCCTTATAACTTCCTAACAAAGAAAAATTTGGTTCCAAAATTGTGCTGATGTAAAGTAAACATGTGGGAACTGTTACTTATTAAGTATTTTATGTGACATATTTCTGATTTAATGATTTAAGGGCATTAAAATTCAAAGTTGGAAAATTGCGACATTTTTTAAAATTGTTGCCAAATTTCAGTTTTTTTCACAAATAAACACAATAGCAAAGAAACTTTACTACTATCATGAAGTATAATATGTCATGAGAAAACAATGTCAGAATCACCGGGATCCATGGAAGCGTTCCAGAGTTATTACCTCATAAAGGGACAGTGGTCAGAATTGTAAAAATTGGCCTGGTCATTAACATGCAAACCACCCTTGGGGGTAAAGGGGTTAATAGGTTAGAGTAGAGTAGGGCCCTGCCAAAAACGTTCCCCTTGTTGTGGTGGCAGGCTTAAAAAATCTTTTTGCCAAGATTAAAGCTGATGGCTATGTATGTGATAGGGTGTTCCATGGGAACTGTTAATGTGTGATTGGTGACAGCTGTGTTTGTATTGTTCATGCACAAGGGCTTAAATTTAAATTGGTTGTCCAGGTTTATCATGAAAGTCTGCAGTCACTCTGTAGACTTGTGAATCCTCACATCGGCCGCAGCCAGGGTTGCCAACCATTTAATATTTCCAGGACAGTCCCTAATAATAGGGCACTTTTTTTACTTTTCCCATAAATATTTTTTAAGGCGTTTGTTTTTTTGTTTTTGTAGTTGCAGAAACTTAAATAGATTATTTTGACTGTAGTTATCATTATTGTACAGTTTATGATACGATACACTTTATTGATCCCAAGGAAAATAATGGTATTACAGCAGCATTCCAAACAGCATTCCAAACATTACAAACAGCATTACATAAAGTAATACCTAGACACAGATCTTGCTCATGACTAACCACATTACGTAACAAAGAAATTTGTGTAAATGCAGGTGACGCGCCCCAGAGGCCGTGGGATACTCGGTACTGGGCCGGTCGTCTTAAAGGGATGTGTCACAGTGGCAGTGACCCGGTCCGTGGCCCCAGGCGGTCATGTTAAAGGAGAGTATTGATTAGGGATAAAGTTTTTGTAGTGATTCGTGACGCGAGTTGGAGTGTTCGACTGTAGTATAGCCGGCACTGCAGATGATCCCTGGGGGAGTAGATGGTGATGGCAGTGCAGATGTTTAACCCTCTCCAACCAGGACTGACCCCCCAGAGATTGGGATGGAAGTAGAAGGCACGGAGTAATCAGGTAGGAGACAAGGAACATCACTATCACTTATTGTAGTTCAGGTGCAGTTCAGAGGAGATATTACAACTCTCACCAGGTTACAGTCTGCTCTGCAGAATGGGAGTTATCCTTCACTATGCTGTGACTCGGTGTAAGCTTCCTGCTATTCTAATCCCTTCTGGGACCAAGGCTTCCCAGAGTGTAGAACTTCCAGTATAGCCACTACTCACTGTGTATCCCTCCTCTGGCAACTTGTAGCTTGGATCCTGTGTGAAGCTCAAGTTTCTTCTTGCACAATCCTTCAGTGATCCTAGTTTGCTGCAGTCTCCCAGGGGAAAACACTCTGCTGTTGGTTGTATTAATCCACACAGTCTCTCAGCTTACCACCCTGCTCTGAAAGCATGGATGGGCTAGGGGCTGACTCCTTGATTCTTCTTAGCTTTGCTCCTGGAGGAAGCGCATGTCATGGCTTCCAGGAGCGTTCTCCATTCCCTCCTTCTTCTTCACTGAAAACAACAACTCTTCTCCTCCCCCTCCCAGTTAGTGTATGTCTGCAAAGCTCTAAGCTTCAGACAAGTAAGGGAGTGAGGTAAATTGTGTGTGTGTGTTGTGGTCTCTAGCAGAGAAAGCATAACTCCCATTGCTCACAAAACACATGCAAAACAGTACATATTTAACACTTTTATGGCGGTAAAGATGCAGGACGTCACATTCCCCCTAGTTAAAGGTAGCACGTCCTCGGGCTACACAAGGAACATAAGCATATAACAAAATGACAACACTTACCCTGAGTTGAGTCGTGGATTACAGCCCAAAACCACTTCTGACTGGTTGGATCATCCCTGAGTGCAGCTGCAGGGCACACAGACCATAATATGAAATTCACTGCACTGGCAGTTTTAGATGGCATAATAACTACTAAAATCTCACATTAGTCCATGTGGGCACAACTTCTTTAACATTTTTAGTATCGTTACATAAGACAAAGTTCAATGTAAGTACAACTCAAAACTAACTTAATAATCTTAGAATATTTTACAAATCATTTCTATAGCAAGAAGGTGTTTGGCGCTGTGATCTGCACACGATAGGACTACTAGACGACTTCCTATGACTCTTTAAACCTACCATGGGTACAACATGTTCACTGCTGACTGTGGGCAAGTTTTCTGATTCTTCCACCTGCAAAGTGTTAGTGGTTGGCATTAGCTATTCGTCGCTTTCAGAACAATTTGGTATCTCTGGTAAAGACTTTTGTGGGAACACCATCACTAGAACTACCACTGTGTTGTTAAGTTGTAGCCAAGAACTAGGGAATTCACCTAGACCAGTGTGAATCTTTGTATCAGTCTTTTCTTTTAGTTGAGAGTCTTCCTTATTCTCAGCTCTTTCACGCAACTGTGCTGGACATACTTTCAGATTGTCTCTGGATATGGTAGTACACGTTTTTCCGCGTCTTTGGAGATGGTACACACTTTGCTGTTGTCATAGCTAGATGGTTGAATAGTGTAATGCCGAGCCTCCCATTGGTCATCTAACTTGTGGTTTCTTCTCTTTTTCTTTAGCACCTGTTCACCTGTTCGTAAGGGGGTTGCCACAGCATGTCTATTAAAGTTCCTTTCCTGTTTTTGCCTGGGTTGAGCAAGACTTTCCTCTACACATTGCTGAACTTTTTGATACTGCAGCTGTCTTTCTGTATTTCAATCCGTGTCCAATTGTATGGATATGGTTTCAGGAGTTGGGACTCCCATTTCCAGGTCGATGGGGAGTTTACCTGGACGTGCACGCATCAAGTAAGCTGGGACATACAGTATCCTGCTGAGCTGGTTGGGATATGATTATACATTTCAATCAAATCAGGCAATTTCTAAGGCCATTGGTTCCTTTCTTCCAGTGGTAGGATCTGTAATAAATTGATCACCAGATGATTCAGTTTTTCGCAAAGACCATTGCCTTGTGGATGTTATGGTGTAGTTCTGATCGTTTTACATCCATAGAGGGAGCACAATTCTTGAAAGACTTCTGCTTCGAAGGCTGGACCTCTGTCTGTCAGCACTTGATCTGGATAGCCATGGGGTCTGCAGAAATATTCCTGGAATGCTTTGCAGCTGTTCTTGCTGTTTGCTCTTTCACCGGAATGACCACTAGGAAACGGGAATAGTGATCCACTATTGTTAAAGCATAGGTATACCCTGATCAGCTTGGGGCTAGTTGCACGTGGTCTAGGGCCACCAGTTCCAAAGGTTGTTTGATGATGGGCTTCAAGGGGGCCCTTTGATTGGTAGAATTCTTTCTTTTGAGATTACATGGGCTGCATTCCCTACACCACTGTTCAATAGACCGTTTCATACCTGTCCAGAAGAAGCGGTCGCGGATGACCACTTCCAGCTTTTTCCAACCAAAGTGTCCCGCTTGATTGTGGTAAGCTTCCAAAACCATAGGCACATCTTTTCTGGGGACCACGATCTGCCAGACCAGTTCATGCGTGCATGGGTTAATAGCTCTTCGGATCAACTTGCCTTCAAAAAGGAACAGCTTCTTTCTCTTTTTCCACAACTGTTGGACATCTGCAGGTGCATCAGGAGCTGGAGAAGAATCTGCTTCTCTATGGAGTTCTTTGACCATACATATAGCCAAGTCACTGCTCTGCGTCTCTGCCCAACCATGGTGAGGTAGTGGATTAAGGGAAATTTCATGAATGGCAAGCTCCCTGTCACGTGGTTAGAGTCTTGGGAGGCACCGTGGTGGTGGAATGCTGGCATCTCTATTTCTTTCAGGTCTTCCAGATCTTCTGCTAGATCCGGAGCATTTGGCATACGGGACAAGGCATCGGCATTGGCATTTTTAGTGCCAGCTTTGTATTTAATGATTGGACAACCGAGCCATCCATCTTTGTTTCCAAGGCGCCGAGCTTGGCGGTCTCCAGATGGATTAACGGATTGTTGTCCATAAAGATGGTAAATTTGGATGAGGCCAAGTAGTGCTTGAACCTCTCGGTCACTGCCCAAACGATAGCCAAGAATTCTAGCTTGAAGAAACCGACATCAGGCTATTGCGCCTGCGTGTTGTGGAGGCCCCAGATGCCACTCCGCAGTGTGTTATGATGTATTCACACTGTGGGGCTGGGGCCTCCGCAACACGCAGGTGCAATAGCCTGATTTCGGTTCTCGGGCAGCATGCACTGTGCATGCCCAAGAACTCTTATCACAACCCAGGCACCGGAATTCAAAACAGGAGGAGGCAGCGACACACAGGGCATCATGATGGACGGATGGTGGGTGGTGCCGAGACACCGGACAGGCATGATGGACGGATGGTAGGCAGCTGATACAGGGGGACACACCATACCTATGGGACACATTACAGGTATGAGGAGCTAGTTCTAAAAGTCGATATTTCAGCGTTACTAGTGGTCAGAAAAAGAAGAGCCACCTTCACAGAATGCAGCCTTAGTGCTGCTGAAGGTGGCTCTTTAACTGAAAAACGCCCTGGGGGGGTGACAGGTTCCCTTTAAGAGTATCTACCTATGTCTGCACTGAATCAGTTAAACATCCAACAGTTACATACCACCAGGGGAAGTATCCTCACCCCAGGTACCTGCAGTACAGCATGTGCAGATTCCAGTTGATGATTCTACTACAGATTTACGGCTGCAAGTACAGGAACTGACTAAAAATATGGCTGCTCTATGTAAAACTGCTCAGACTCTCCAGACTTGAAGAAAACCAAGGAGATTGTGGTGAGTTACATATGGGAAAAAGGATGATTACTTACCGATCACAATTGCTGGCCAGGAGGTGGAGATGGTTGAGAGCTACAAATATTTGGGGGTTCACCTTGACAGCAAACTCGATTGGAGGTGTCATATGGAGAAGGTTTACAAGAAGGGAATTAGCAGACTGTACTTTCTACGGAAGCTCAGGTCCTTCAATGTGTGCAGTAAAATGCTCGAAATGTTTTACCAGTCCGTTGTGGCAAGCGCCATCTTTTTTGCTATCATTTCCTGGGGCAGTAGTGTGCGAGTAGCTGATTCTAATAAGCTCAACAACCTCATCAAGAAGGCAAGTGCGGCAGTTGGCCTCCATCTTGACTCTTTTGAGGAGGTAGTGTAAGATAGGATTCAGAAGAAGTGTAGGGCTATAATGAACAATAATACACACCCACTATACGAACTGATCTTGAAGCAAAAGAGCACATTTGGCAGCCGTCTAATCCTACTTATGTGCAAGAAGGAGAAATTCAGGAAATCGTTTGTGCCTACTGCTATGGGGATATATAACAATTTCCTAAGGGTGAAAGGCGACAATGACCTATGGCTGGTGCACTAATGACAATGATCAGAGATTTAAGATTTATAGTACCCATATGGCGCCCTGCGTCTTTACTGCCACAAAAGTGTTAAATATGTACCATTTTGCATGTGTTTTGTGAGCAATGGGAGTTATGCTTTCTCTGCTAGAGACCACAACACACATACACAATTTACCTCACTCCCTTACTTGTCTGAAGCTTAGAGCGAATGTTACTGCGGTCGCTGTTCAGGCAGCCACGGATGCTGTCTCCCTTATGACCACTGCCATCCCTGCTCCGACTTTGTCCCGCATCCCGCTGCCCGAGACTTTCTCGGGTGATAGTGCCTCATGTAGGGATTTCGTCAGCCAGTGCACTATACAGCTAGAGCTGCTGGCGGCACAATTCCCCTCAGAGCGGGATGAGGTGGAATTTATCATCTCCCTCCTGTTGGGCAGGGCTCTGGAGTGGGCCACTCCGCTGTGGGAGCGCGGTGACTCTGTTCTACAGAGTGCCTCTCAGTTCCTGGTCACTCTGGAGCAAGTCTTTTTGGGGCCTCGGGTCACACATGACACTACGCTCCAGCTCCTTGCCTTAACACAGGGTTCATCCTTGGTCAGCCAATATGCCATCCACTTGCAGACTCTGGTCTCAGAGCTGGAGTGGCCTGATAAGGTACTGATTCCCATCTTCTGGAGAGGCCTGGCTGATCATGTCAAAGACGCTCTTGCCACTAAGGAGGTTCCCGCAACGCTGGAGGAGCTCATTACCCTCTCCACCCACATTAATCTTCATTTTACCGAGCGAGGGTTGGAGCGGGCCCAGTCCAGCCAGAGGTTTAGATTGGCACCAACCTTCACTAAACCTCCGGTACTCCCCGACCAGGTGTCTGAGCTCCCAGAACCCATTGAGGTGTCTCGCACGGGATCCAAGTCCCAGTCCGCACGAGCGTCCCTAGACTGTTCCCTCTGTCGGCAGCCTGCTCACCATGCCAACAGGTGCCCACAGCAGTCGGGACGCTCACGTCTAGTGGCTGTCAGAGGGGGTCTATTAGACACAGCGACATTCTCATCCAAGTTGTCCTTTGAGGGGACATTTGAGTTTGGCTCTTCCACTCTGGAGGTGCAGGTTTGCGTGGATTCCGGAGCAGAGTGCAATTTTATGTCCTCCGCCTTCGCCCAATGGCACACAATCCCCTTGGTCTTGCTACCTCAGCCTGTCACTATCAGAGTGGTGAATGGAACGACACTACCCTTCCAGATTATCCATCAGACTGCTCCACTGAGTCTCTCCCTGTCTCCATCCCATCAGGAGAGTATATACCTCCTTGTTATGCCCGAGGACATCGATCAGGTCCTCCTAGGGGTCCCCTGGTTGCGTGTTCACTCTCCTCATATAGAGTGGTCCTCGGGAAAAATTCTCAGTTGGAGTAAGTCCTGTCAGGGTAGATGACAGAGGGACTGCATACAGGTCACAACCACAGAGGTTCCCGCAGATCTTTCCTCGCTCCCCAATCGCTATCACCAGTATGCGGATGTTTTCTCCAAGAAAGCGGCAGAGACTTTTCCATCACACAGTACCTATGACTGTCCTATTGACCTCTTGCCCGGTGCTGAGCCTCCTCAGGTCGACTCTGTCCCCTTTCTCTACCAGAGACCGAGAGACCGAGGCCATGTCTCAATACATCAGGGAGAATCTTGCAAGTGGATTCATTAGGAAGTCAGTGTCACCAGCGGGGGCGGTATTCTTCTTTGTCCAAAAGAAGAATGGAGAATTATGTCCCTGCATTGATTACAGGGGTCTTAACGCCATCTCCGTTAAGAATAAGTATCCTCTACCCCTGATATCAGAACTGTTTGATAGAATACGAGGAGCGAGGGTTTTTTCCAAGCTGGATCTGCGGGGGACCTATAACCTGATATGCATCCGTGAGGGGAAAGAATGGAAGATGGCCTTTAACACCAGGGATGGCCATTATGAGTATCTAGTCATGCCCTTTGGGCTCTGTAATGCTCCTGCCGTCTTCCAGGACTTTGTGAATGATATCTTTCGATATATCCTCTCTACCTCAGTGGCTGTCTATCTGGATGATATTCTCATCTTCTCTCCAGATATGGACTCCCACTGGAGAGAGGTTTGCAAGGTCTTCGACTGTTTAAGGGGAAATTCCCTCTACGCCAAGTTCGAGAAGTGCATGTTTGAGCAGGAGTCCTTGCCTTTCCTGGGCTATATCATCTCTGCCCAGAGTTTGGCTATGGATCCTGCCAAGCTGCAGGTGGTAATGGACTGGCAGGAACCCCACTCTCTCAAAGCGGTGCAGCGCTTTCTGGGGTTCATAAACTACTATCGCCAGTTCATTCCCCACTTCTCCACCTTGGTAGCTTCCGTGGTTGCCCTCACCAAAATGGGAGCTAACCCCAAGTTATGGTCGGAACAGGTCTCCAAGGCCTTTTCCTCTATTAAGTCCCACTTTGCTAGCGCTCCCATTCTACATCGTCCCGATATAGATAAACCTTTCATATTGCAGGTAGATGCCTCTTCCGTCGGTGCCGGAGCGGTCCTCTTCCAGAATGACGCTCAGGGTCGGAAGCACCCCTGCTTCATCTTCTCTAAAACTTTTTCACCGGCGGAGAGGAACTATTCCATCGGGGACAGGGAGTTGCTAGCGATGAAATTGGCCTTCTCGAGTGGAGACATCTCCTGGAGGGGGCTCGGTTCCCTTTCCAGGTGTTCACCGACCATAAAAACTTGGTGAATCTCCAAACTGCCCAGCAGTTAAATTCTCGCCAAGCCCGATGGTCTCTCTTCTTCTCCCGGGTTCCACTTCACCCTACATCTCCTTTCCGGTGAGAAGAATGTCTGGGCCGATGCACTCTCTCGCTCCGTGGTGTCAGTGGAGGAGGAGGAGAAGCCTCGGTTAATTGTACCATCTGAGAGCCTGAGGACAGTGGCTCCGGTCGCCCTTGAGTCTGTACCCCCGGGCAAGACTTTTATCCCTGCCCGTTTGCATCCGGATGTCCTCTCTTGGGCTCACGTGTCTAGGGTGGGTGGACACTTTGGTACTAATCGGACAGTTGAGCTTTTGGCGAGGACGTACTGGTGGCCGCATATGGCCCATGACATCAGAGACTATATTCAGTCGTGCATCTCCTGCGCCAAGAATAAGTTCCCAGCAACGATCTGCTGGGTTACTTTACCCCTTACCGGTGGCGGACAGGCCCTGGGAGATGGTTGGCATGGACTTTGTGGTGGGTCTACCCAAGCCCAGTGGCAGCACAGTTATTTGGGTCGTCACTGACCATTTTTCTAAAATGGTGCACTTGGTGCCTCTCTATCGGCTACCTTCCGGTTACATGGCATGCCAGACAAGATTGTCAGTGACCAGGGTCCTCAGTTTGCATCTCAGTTCTGGAGAGAGCTCTGTTGCTTGCTTAGTATTGAGCTGAATCTCTCCTCGGCCTATCATCCCGAGATGAATGGGTTGGTAGAGAGGGCCAACAAGACCCTGGTCACATATCGCCGACATTTTGTCTCGGCCAGGCAGGATGACTGGGCATCCTTGTTGCCATGGGTCAGAGTTCGCCTTGAACAATGCTGTGGCCGATTCCACCGGCCAGACCCCATTCCTCCTTAACTACGGCCAACATCCTCGTGTCCCTGAGCCCATGCCCATGTCATCCACCGACTTTAGGGTGGCAGACTGGGCGGTGGAGGCATGTGATATTTGGGACCGCACCCAGGATGCTATTCGGGCCTCTAAGGAGAGAATGAGGGTCTCCGCGTACGCACACCGGCGTCCTGCTCCAACCTTCTCCCCTGACGACTTAGTGTGGCTCTCCGCCCGTAACATCAGGCTGTGAGTCCTGTCCACTAAGTTCATTCCTCGCTACATTGGTCCCTTTAAGGTCCTCGAACAGATCAGCTCTGTGGTCTTTTGTCTGGCCCTTCCAGCACACTTGGCTATTACTGACATCTTCCACGTGTCCCTCCTTAAGCCTGTCCACATGTCCTGGTTCTCCGAGTCATCTGCCGGGACATCAGACCTGTCATCGGACAAGTTTCAGGTTAATGCCATCATGGGATGCAGGGTGGTACTTATTTGGTGGACCGGAAGGGTCATGGTCCAGAGGCTCGGACCTGGGAGCCAGTGGAGAACATCCGCGCTCCGTTTCTCGTTGCGGCATTTGAGCATAGTGAGGCTCAGAGGGGAGGCGTCCCTTGGAGGGGGGTAATGTTAGGTGTCGGGTTCCTGTCGCTGCACAGCAGGAATCACTAGCCTTGCATTTGGCGGTCTCCCATTCCTCTCCAGCCGCAGAGTAGGCTGCTCAGCAGACTTGTCGATCCCGGTGCTGAGCTCAGACCAGTACTGTGGGTTTGGTTGCTGCTGCCACCTCTGGTCCAGCTATAGCAACGCATGCTGGACAGCAGCGAGCTACTCCAGGGATTAAAGGGGCCTTTACACATAGCGATATCGCTAGCGATATCGCTAAAGCGACACCGATTTTGTGACGCAGCAGCGATATCGCTAGCGATATCGCTATGTGTGATACTTACCTCCGACCGGCTCCCCCGCTGTCTGTCGCTGATTACACGAGATCGCCAGTTCCATTTCTCGTCGGGTGCTTCCTGCTGGGCTTCCTGCTGGCGCCGACGAGCGACACGTGGACGTGTGCGGGAGGACGTCAGGATCGCCAAGTCTGAAAGGTAAGTAACGACCGCTGCTGCGTTGCTATGTCGCTGTGAGATCTGCCTGTGTGACAGCTCACTAGCGACCATTTAGCGATGCACCAGCGATCCTGACTGGGTCGTATCGTTGTCGGGATCGCTGGTGCATCGCTAAATGTAAACGGGCCTTTAGTCCTCCTTTCGGTCCACTGAGCATGCCCATGGGATGATCTCTCATTGGAGATCAGCGGTCACATGCTCAGATCCATCTCTAGCTTGGATTGGACCATCAGGAAGGTCCCAGAAGGACGCTGCTATAAAAAGGTTGCATGGGCGCTCGGCCAAGCGCTAAGGTAGACCTTTGTTGAGACTTGAGGGAGTGATGATGGATGCATGGAACTGGTGACTGACTCATTAAATAACCCCTCCCTTTGATACTTATGTGTTAGGGTTAGTTTAGCTAGAGTCAGTGCCTCATGGTGGCAAAGCATGTGCCACAGTGCTCCAGTCAAAGCACAAAGGTTAGTGCCATAGTGCCGACATATCTCCCATACCTCTGGGCGGTACAAGTCTATCTGCTGCACCCTGTGTCAGCTAAGAGGGCACAGCATTCTCCTAGCGTCACTCTCTAGCACCGCTGCAGCGGCTCCGTGCGCAAGTGGGTCTAGAAGGGTGAGGTGGGTGGGGTAACCCGAGTGTGTTATTTTCCGCCATTACCTAGCAGCAGGTTACATTTCTGCACGGTGGACCCTGGGCTGCGAACGCACCTCTTACCATCATAATTATTTGGTGCGTTCAGCTAGCCCTTAACAGTATGTCTGCAAAGCTCTAAGCTTCAGACAAGTAAGGGAGTGAGGTAAATTGTGTGTGTGTGTTGTGGTCTCTAGCAGAGAATGCATAACTCCCATTGCTCACAAAACACATACAAAACAGTACATATTTAACACTTTTGGGCGGTAAAGACGCAGGGCGCCACATTGGTACTATAAATCTTAAATCTCTGATCATTGTCATTAGTGCATCAGCCATAGGTCATTGTCGTCTTTCACCCTTAGGAAATTGTTATATATCCCCATAGCAGTAGGCACAAACAATTTCCTGAATTTCTCCTTCTTGCACATAAGTAGGATTAGACAGCTGCCAAATGTGCTCTTTTGCTTCAAGATCAGTTCGTATAGTGGGCGTGTATTATTGTTCAATATAGCCCTACACTTCTCCTGAATCCTATCTTCCACTACCTCCTCAAAAGAGTCAAGATGGAGGCCAACAGCCGCGCTTGCCTTCTTGATGAGGTTGTTGAGCTTATTAGAATCAGCTACTCGCACACTACTGCCCCAGGAAATGATTGCAAAAAACATGGCGCTTGCCACAACGGACTGGTAAAACATTTCGAGCATTTTGCTGCACACGTTGAAGGACCTGAGCTTCCGTAGACAGTACCGTCTGCTAATTCCCTTCTTGTAAACCTTCTATGGTTTTACATTATAAACATAATAATGTGATTTTTATCCTTTGATCTTAAGTATGCGATATACATACTTCTGGTCACATTCTGTCTAGATGTGCCTAGCCTCTCTCAATACAAGTGAATTGAGCAAATCTACGCGCGTCCAGTCGTAATGTGGCCAGGAGTATGCATATTGCATACCTGCGGTAATATTACCACTCAGTCTTGATACCGGCCCCGGAGAATCCTCACTGCACGCCCTGCTCGCAATGTGAAGATTACAGGTCTGCAGTCACATAAACCTGATCAACCCCTTTAAACACATGAGAATCTGTAAACTCCTTTCAGGTGAATGGGACATTTTCTGAAAATAAGTGTGAATCCATCAGTTTTTGATCAAAGCAGAACATTTTAGTTGTGTACTTACTGACCTCTTGTGGTAACAAGCAAACTACTCATACAATATTTAATACAGGATCAAATTCACATAATTTACAAATACATGTTTAAAAGAAATGCTGTAAAGGAAACTACAGTGATAACAGTTTTGTTATAGTAATGTTGCACAAATGCATCTTCATGTCAAATAAAGTAACATTTCAATTTTGAGTCTTTCTCTAGGTAACAACTCTTTACGTGACTGCAGAGCTGCGCCCAAGGTAGTACAGGTGGTAGTACTGTAGCGCTCGGTGACACTCAGGCCGAGGGTTGCTTCTGTGCTCCCAAATTCTACAGAAAAGGGTACCTGGCTGAGTCCGTGCTGTTACCTCTTGTAGACTCTGCTGCATAGATGAATGAGAGAGACTGGAGTAGGAAAATAACATTTTCTTTGTTAAAGGGAACCTGTCCGCAGGATTGTGCTCTGTAAACTACAGACAGTGTCAGGCCGGCGCCATTATACTGATTAACCCCTTAGTGACAGAGCCAATTTGGTACTTAATGACCAAACTAATTTTTACAATTCTGACCATTGTAACGCTTCAACGGATCCCACTGGTTCTGAGATGGTTTTTTCATGACATATTGTACTTCATTCTAGTGGTAAAATTTCTTCGATATAACATTTATTTATGAAAAAAGTGGAAATTTGGCAAAAATTTTGAAAATTTTGCAATTTTCAAACTTTTTTTAAATTTTTATGCCCTTAAATCACAGAGTCATATCGCATAAAATAGTCAATAAATAACATTTACTGCATGTTTACTTTACATCAGCACAATTTTGGAAGCATAATTTTTTTTTGTTAGGATGTTATAAGGGTTAAAAGCTGTCCAGCGATTTCTCATTTTTCCAACAAAATTTACAAAACTGTTTTTTTTTAGCGACCACCTCACATTTAAAGTGAGTTTGGGGGGGTCAATATGACAGAAAATACTCAAAAGTGACACCATTCTAAAAACTGCACCCCTCAAGGTGTGCAACACCGCATTCAAGAAGTTTAATAACCCTTCAGGTGCTTCATAAGCAATGTGGTAGGAAAAAATGAACATTTTACTTTTTTCACAAAATTTTTTTACTTTGGAACCAAACTTTTTAATTCTCAAAAGGGTAACAGGAGAAAATGGACCACAAAATTTGTTGTGCAATTTCTCCTTAGTATGCCGATACCCCCTATGTGGGGGAAATCACTGTGAGCACATGGCTGGGCTCAGAGGGGAGGGAGCGCCGTTTGACTTTTTGAATGCAAAAGTGTCTGGAATCAATGGCGGGCACCATGTCGCATTTGAAGACCCCTGATGTACCTAACAGTGGAAACCCCCCAATTTTAACTTCAACCCTAACACAGCCCTAACCCCAACCCTAACTCCTCTACACTCCCTCTACAATTGATCATTGGAAAGAAGGTGGGCATCTGCTTTCATGTGGATGCTAAAGACTATCTGGTGGCCAGAGTGGTCATTGAGATGACCTGAGGTTCTAAGTCCCATGAACCCATGAGGTTCGCATGGTCCACGATTTATTTCACCCAATTATCATAGGCCAGGAGACTTTGTGATGTTTTGAGGCTTGTGGGGGAGGGACGGACACCTCAATTTCTTGTGTAAGAAACAGGTTGGCCCTAAAGAAGTGTCACCAACCCCAGGACCTGACGGTTTCCCTTCTGTGTAATTGTGGGAGATGAGGAAGTATTATCTTTGGGGGCCAACATTCCTGAGATAAGGGTATCATGGTTTGGACAGTGTTCTTGTCCTGCACTCACAGGGTTAAGTGTACGTGGCCTCTTTCTGGATCTGGGAGGGGTATTTATACTCAATCTTTACCAGGGTTCTCTGTCAGCTATACTGTTGTTCTGGCTGTGTTTCTGACCCCTGGTGTGCTTGTATACTGAATAGCTTGTTTGCTTCCTGTGTATGACCCGGTCTGTCCCCTCACTCTGTACTCCGTCTCTCGTTTTGGTATTATTGTCTTTTCCGGTTCTGACCTCCTGGCTTGGCTATCATTACTCCATTACAGTTTGTCCCTATTGTACCGTCTATTGCCCGTTCTGGTTTTCTTATCTATTGCTACGTCCTGACTATCCATTCTGTCAAACCCTTTCGTACTGTCATGCTATCTTGTGCTTTGACCCTGGCTTGATCTGGTTTCTGTCTCTGTCTATTCCCCTTGGTAACATTGTCCTGTAGTTACCCTTCTAGGAGTTTTCCTCAGCTCCTAGCTCTCTGGAGTTTAGACCAGGCCCTCAGCAGTCACATGCTTCAGGTCCTGTGAGCCTGGAGCATGCATCGCCACCACTGCTGCCCCACTCCACAGGCATCTTTGTGCACAGTTTTGTACTCAGGACATGCAAACTGGCTCAGTGAGCAGGTGCAGTGCGGTGTTCCTGACAAAGGGTAATCAAATAAAATATTGGGTCAGCCCAAGACAAGGACCCAACTCTAAAAGAAATGTTGAATAATGTAACCGTTTTTAAAGGAATAACACAGGAGCCAGGGGCCGACACCAGATTTCCTTATTTTATGAAGAGTGGGGACTTTGTTATGAATGGGTCACCGAGGAGAAAAAAGCAAAACAAGCTAAGCCACAGAAAACCAGAGCGGTTGGTAACTATGCAGATTGCAGATCCCTGATCTTACTACACAACTAGCAGTAGCCGTGGAGCGTGCCTACGATGTTCCTAGATGCCTCGTCACGGCCGGAGGGCTAAATAAGCCTAAAGCAAGAAAAGGGAAAACTAACTGCCCCAGAGCAGACCCCAAAGGAATAGATAACCCCCACACATGTATTGACGGTGAAACAAGATGAAGGCACAAACACAGGCAGGAAAATAGGCTGAGCAAATGATGGGGCCCAAGCTAACTAGACAGGAAAGGAAAGACACTGTCTGCAACCTGCAAAAAACCCTACAAAAATAATGTCCAACACTTCTGATAGCAAAATTAACAATGAAGTCAATAGACTTCTCCCACTATATCAGCACTCTGAAATATTCTGAGACAGAGCAAAAAGAGACCGAACTAGTAAGGGACAAAAAGCCAATTGGCAAAATACTAATAAATAAGAGTGGAAATTCAGCTCAGCCCCCAGCCGGGGCTGGCAGACCACACAAAAAACTGAATAGACCAACAAAAACAAGTGTGAACATTAGCAGAAAAACTTAGCTTTAGAAGACTGGAACCGAGCTGAAAACCAAGAGCTGACAAGCCAGAAGGAATCACCAGCAACTGAATACGGCGTCGGCTGTCTTAAATCCAATCTGAGAATCCTGAGATCCAATCATCATCCTCATTCTCAGGTGGCAGATCTCCACCAATCAAACCAGCCGCACCACCTCCCGTCACCACCAGAGGGAGTCCAGAAGGGGAACTCACAACTGGTGAACCAGAGCATGAACTCACAACAGTCCCCCCTCTTGAGGAGGGGTCACCGAACCCTCATCCACGCCACCAGGCCGATCAGGATGGGCCCATTGAAAAGCACGAACCAATCTATTGGCATGAATATCGGAGGCAGAAACCCAAGAATTATCCTCCTGACCATAACCCTTCCATTTGACCAGATACTGGAGTCTCCGTCTAACCAAACAAGAATCCAATATTTTCTCTACCTCATATTCCACATTGCCTTTGACCAACACAGGGTCAGGAGGTGCTGCCATAGGAACCACTGGCTCAACAAACCTCTTCAACAGAGATTTGTGAAATACGTTATGGATCTTGAACGTAACTGGAAGAGCCAATCGAAACGAAGCAGGATTAAGAATTTCCAAAATCTCATAAGGACCAATAAATCTTGGCTTAAATTTAGGAGACGCAACCTTCATAGGGATATTCTTAGACGACAACCAAACCATATCACCCACTTTAAACCGGAGACCAATGGTCCTATGCCGGTTGGAAAATCGCTGGGCCTTTTCCTGAGAGAGTGACAACTTATCCACCACTTGGTCCCATATCTGCTGCATTCTCTTAACCGCAGTGTCCACACCTGGGCAGGACGAAGATTCCACTTGCCCTGAAGAGAATCGAGGATGAAACCCAAAATTACAGAAAAAGGGTGACATCAAAGTGGCAGAACTAGCTCTATTGTTCAGTGCGAATTCGGCCACGGGCAAAAATGAGACCCAATCATCCTGATCAGCAGATATAAAACATCTCAAATAAGACTCCAAGGTCTGGTTTGTTCTCTCAGTCTGTCCATTGGTCTGGGGATGAAACGCAGTGGAGAAGGATAATTGAATTCCCAGATTGGAACAAAAGGCTTTCCAGAATCTGGAAACAAACTGGACTCCTCTGTCGGACGCAATGTTCTCAGGAATCCCATGTAATCGAACCACCTGTTGTAAAAACAAGGGTACCAACTCAGCGGAAAATGGCAACTTTGGGAGTGGTACAAGATGGACCATCTTCGAAAATCTATCACAAATCACCCAGATAACAGTCATTCTCTGAGAGACAGGAAGAACAGAAATAAAATCCATTGAAATATGGGTCCATGGCCTCTTGAGCACCGGCAAGGGCATCAGCATCCCACTAGAACGAGAACAGGGTTTAGACCGAGAACAAGTCCCACAGGACTGTACAAAATTCCTGATGTCACGAGATAAGACAGGCCACCAAAAGGACCGACTCACCAAATCTCTGGTACCAAAAATACCTGGATGACCAGCCAATGCGGAGCAATGAATTTCAGACATCACTCTCTTTCTCCACTGGTCAGGAACATACAATTTTCCCATAGGGCAACGCTCAGGTTTATCCTCCTGAAATTCCTCCAGGGCGCGTCTCAAATCGGGCGAAATAGCAGAAAGAACTACCCCCTCAACTAGGATGGTAGTAGGCTCGGTCACACTAAGAATCGGCAAAGAAACTCCTAGAAAGGGCGTCTGCCTTAACATTCTTAGTGCCCGGAAGAAAAGAGACCACAAAATTAAAACGTGTGAAAAACAAGGCCCATCTAGCCTGTCTAGGATTCAAGCGTTTGGCCGACTCCAGATAAATCAAATTCTTGTGATCGGTGAGGACCACAACTTGATGTCTAGCTCCCTCCAACCAATGTCTCTACTCCTCAAATGCCCACTTCATGGCCAACAAATCCCGATTCCCCACGTCATAGTTGCGTTCAGATGGGGAGAACTTTCGAGAAAAGAAGGCACAGGAATTCATCTTAGAAGTCACAGGGTCTTTTTGGGACAAAACAGCTCCTGCACCAATCTCAGAAGCATCTACCTCCACCTGAAATGGAAGTCAGACATCAGGTTGCCGTAAAACTGGAGCTGAAGTAAACCTCTGCTTAATCTCCTGAAATGCTGAGATAGCCTCAGGAGACCAATTCAGCACATCAGCGCCCTTCTTGGTCAGATCAGTCAGTGGTTTGACAATACCAGAAAAATTACCTATAAATTTATGATAGAAATTAGCAAAACCCAAAAACTTCTGGAGGGCCTGCAAAGAAGTAGGCTGAACCCAATCATAAATGGCCTGTACCTTGGCCGTGTCCATTTCAATAGTCGATGGAGATAAGATAAATCCCAAAAATGAAATCCTCTGTACACCAAAAAGGCATTTCGATCCCTTAACAAACAGGGAATTCTCCCTCAAAATCCGGAACACAGTCCGGACGTGTTCCACATGAGAATAACAATCACTAGAAAAGATCAAAATATCATCCAGATAGATGATCAAAAACTTATCCACAAAGTCACTTGAAAATATCATTCAGAAAGGACTGGAAGACAGAAGGGGCATTAGTGAGCCCAAAAGGCATCACCAAGTACTCAAAATGTCCCTCTGGAGTATTAAAAGCCGTCTTCCATTCATCCCCGTGCTTGATGCGAATAAGATTATACGCCCCCCTGAGGTCAAGCTTAGTAAACCAGCAGGCACTCTTAACTCTGGAGAATAAATCAGACATCAGAGGTAACGGGTACTGATATTTAACCGTCATCTTGTTAAGGGAACGATAATCAATACACGGTCTTAATGAACCATCTTTCTTGGCCACAAAAAAAACCCCAGCACCTAAAGGTGACGAGGATGGTCTAATATGACCCTTCTCCAATGACTCCTTAATATAGGATCGCATAGCATCATGTTTGGGTACTGATAAGTTGAAAACCCGACGCTTGGGAAATTTACACCCAGGCATCAACTCAATTGCACATTCATAACTCCTATGAGGAGGCAAAGACGCAGACTTGCTCTCACTAAATACATCAGAAAAATCAGCTAGATAATCAGGAATATCATGAGACTGAGGAGAGGTGGAAAAAACAGGAGCGTCCCTAAGAACACACTGACAACCCCAACTCACCACAGACCCAGATTTCCAAACCAAAACTAGATTATGAGTTTGCAACCAAGGAAAACGCAGAACAATAGTATCATGCAAATTATGCAGCACCAAAAATTTACAATTTTCTTGGTGGTCTGGGGCAACTCGCATTGTCACCTGGGTCCAAAACTGAGGTTTATTCTCCGCCAAAGGAGTAGCATCAATACCCCTCAAAGGAATAGGCGTCCGCAGAGGCGTCATGGAAAAACCACAACATTTAGCAAAGTCCAAATCCATCAGATTCAACGCTGCTCCTGAATCCACAAAAGCCTTCTTGGAAAACGTGGATAAGGAGCAGATCAGAGTAATTGCCAAAAGAAACTTAGGTTGTACACCACCTACAGCAAATGTGTGTGCAAAACTTCTCTCGTTTAGGGCAGACAGAAATAATATGAGAGGCATCTCCATAGAAAAAACACAGCTTATTATGTCTTCTAAACTCCTGACGTTGCACCCTAGACAAAACCCCATCACATTGCATAGTTTCAGACGTTTGTTCAAAAGGTGGCAGCGCCTCCCGTGTAGTTTTATGTTCACGTAAACGCTGATCAACTTGAATGGCAAATGACATAGAATCATCCAGACCAGAGGGAACAGGAAATCCCACCATAACATCTTTTACGGTCTCTGATAAACGCTTCCGAAAGAGAGCTGCCAATGCACTATCATTCCATGTAGTAAGGACCGCCCTCTTTTGGAATTTTTGACAGTATAACTGTGCAGAATCCTGACCCTGGTTTAATGCCAACAGGGTTTTCTCAGCTTGATCAACAGCATTAGGTTCATCATACAACAACCCCAAGGCTTGAAAAAATGCATCCACATTAGTCAGAATAGGATTTTCAGGTGTCAGAGAAAAAGCCCAATCCTGGGGATCGCCGCGCAGCAAGGAGATGACAATTTTAACCTGCTGCACAGAGCTCCCCGATGAGTTAGGATTCAAGGACAGAAATCATTTACAATTATTCTTAAAATTCAGAAATTTAGACCGATCCCCAGAAAACACATCAGGAGTAGGGATCTTAGGTTCAGCAGCATGTGACTGAATGAGTTAGGTGGAAATTCCCTGCACTTCAACAGCAAGCTGCTCCACACGATCAGACAATTGCTTAATCTCCATTAGGAAAAAGAAAAAAAAAATTCTCCTACGGCCCCAGAGAAAAAAAAGGAAAAAATAAAAAATAATAATAAAAAAAAAAAGTTCTGACACTTTTTTTTTTCTTTTAACAACTTTTTCCTGCTTTTGAGTACCCTAGAATCTGCGGTATGGCTGGTGATTCTGTTATGAATGGGTCACCGAGGAGAAAAAAGCAAAACAAGCTAAGTCACAGAAAACCAGAGAGGTTGGTATCTATGTAGATTGCAGATCCCTGATCCTACCGCACAACTAGCAGCAGCCGTGGAGCGTACCTACGATGAACCTAGACGCCTCAGCATGGCCGGAGGAATAAATAAACCTAAAGCAAGAAAAGGGGAAAACTAACTGCCCCAGTGCAGACCCCAAAGGAAAGACAGCCCCCACACATGTATTGATGGTGAAACAAGATGAAAGCACAAACACAGGCAGGATAATAGGCTGAGCAAACGATGGGGCCCAAACTAACTAGAAAGGAATGGAAAGGGAAAGACACTGTCTGTAACCTGCAAAAAACCCTACAAAAATAATGTCCAACACTTCTGATAGCAAAATTAACACTGAAGTCACTAGACTTCTCCCACTATATCAGCACTCTGAAATATTCTGAGACAGAGGAAGAGAGGCCAAACTAGTAAGGGACAAAAAGCAAATCAGCAAAATAAGAGTGGAAATTCAGCACAGCCCCCAGCCGGGGCTGGCTGACCACACAAAAACTGAATAACCAACAAAATCAAGTGTGAACATTAGCAGAAAGACTTAGCTTTAGATGACTGGAACAGAGCAGAAAACCAAGAGCTGACAAGCCAGAAGGAATCACCAGCAACTGATTAGGGCGTCGGCTGTCTTAAATCCATTCTGAGATTCCTGAGGTCCATTCGTCATCCTCATTCTCAGGTGACAGGTCTCCACCGATCAAATCAGCATCACTACCTCCTGTTACCACCAGAGGGAGTCCGGAAGGAGAACTCACAACTGGTGACCCAGAGAATGAACTCACAACAGCAAACTCCCCGAATGTTACAAACAGGATCAGTTCGTATGGCAACAGGAACTTTTGTCTCAAAAGGCCAACCCCGTCCACCAAGACCCTCGCCCGGGGACTGGCGAGCATACTGGATGGGGGAGTGGCCTCTGCCGAGTACCCGGGCCGGAACCAAGGGGACCATCTTCTAGGTTCCTGGGGTATCTATTTCCAGAGAGCAGAGCTAGGGGATGGACCACTGAGACTGACAGAGCAGTTGGGGGAGGAGTCTGGATAAAAGGGGCGGAGAGGGCCCGACTGAGTGAGTAAGCAGAATGGGGGAGAAGGAGAAGGAGACTTGGTGAGGGCCAGGGAGTGAGAGCCACAAGCAGTTACCAGGGAGGAGGACAATGACAGGAGGGAGACTCTCGGTGGACCGCAGGGAGACGGCGCCGAGCTTACCGACAAAAGAAGACTGCTGCCTCACTCCAGCTCTCGGCTGCGACCTGACCGCGGCTGACGCCGCCTCACTCCAGCTCGCGGCTGCGACCTCCTCGCTCCTGCCCGCAGCCACCGCCGCTTCACTCCCGACCACGGCAGTGACTCCTCCTTTGCCGCCCACAGCTGCCACCGCCCGGCTCCAGTCCACGGTGGAGACTGGCCCTGCGCCCGCCGCGGATCCTCCAGTGCGGCCGCAGACTGCGCCTGTGGCCTATCAACCGCAACTTATCACCGCCGCTACCAGTCCCTGTCAGGGAGTTGCGACCTCCACTCTCCCAGTCCCAGTCGGTATCCCGCTGCCTCCGCTGGGGGACATCCCGCCAAAGTACTCTCTGCGGGCCTGTTGTGCTCCTGCTCCTCCTGGGCGTCGGAACGCCCGAAGACTATGCCAGATCTTCAGTGGCTGGGCCCAGTGGCTGCGACGCTGACACACCGTGGAACAGAACGCCGAGGGATGTCAGGATGGATAAGTTATACATAGTGACTAAGGACCCGTAGTCGGCCATTCCGCGGCCCTATAGTGACCGGTCTTTGCCGGATTAGTTATGTTCTCCCAATCCTTGTTTATGTGTTTTGGCTCCCTGCGAGGACAACTGCTGTTATTCTGTTGGTTGCGTAACAATAGCCCTAACGGCATTTATCTATAAAAATTAACGTTTAAAGTCATATCTGTCTCGTGTCTCGTCACTGCATCCTGCCTACCTGCTATTACCAACACACATCACCACTGGAGCCAATTGCTAAGCTCAGTGGCTCTACCGCTATAGACAGAATGAGCTGCTAAGCTCAGGGATTGACCACAGTGATGATGTGTGCTGTTGATGTGATGATGACACTATTGGAGCCAAAACACAGGGAACAGAGCAGAGGCGTAGAGCGGTTGCTGGATCCAGGAAGGATGACTAATACCTCTGTATGTTATTTTACAAAGTATGAAAGCATTTGGGAACCACTTTTCTTTGAATTGGAAGACCCTGTAAAGTGGCCTCAATGACTTGCCAGACTGAAACAATTAAGAGCAAAAATTGGCCACTTCTGACTTGGAGAAAGGTCCTCTTTAAATTGCAGGACCTTAGGTATCCATGGTTATGACCACTGATATAGTGACAGTTATATTGCTAGCTGCTAGTGGTTGTAACCATGGATACCTATGGTCTTCTAGTGCCTTTACATGAGGAGGAGACAGCGAATCAGAAAAACTATGCTACATTTCTAATTGGAGGTATTTGCTAATATTATTATTATTACACCTACTACATATTGGGATAGGATCTTGGGTTCTTGGAGATGGGAATACCCTTTAAGGCTTCATTCACGTGTCTGTTTTGCACATATGTGTTGTAACTATTTCTTTCATGAATAGAGCACATGCTCATTATACAGTGGCATGTAAAAGTTTGGGCACCCCTGGTCAAAAGGACTGTAATTGTGAACAGTTAAACAAGATGAAGAACACATTATCATATTTTTCACGGACCGTGTATTTGTGGAAAACACAGAGGAATATCTGTTTTTTTTTTCTAGTAGCATGGCTGAAAAGTGCCAATACAAGTTTATGGGTCGGTCTGTGAAAAACACGTACAGCACACAAATGGCATTCATGTGCCAACCGTGTGGTGTTGGTGTTTAACAATGCAAAGTAAAGGAGAAGCTGTGTAATTTATTTATTTCTTTATACATTCGTGAAAAACACTGATGAGCACTCTGATGGGAACAACGGACACACGGATGACACACTGATGGGAACAATGGACACACAGATGACACATTGATGGGAACAGCGGACACACGGATGACACACTGATGGGAACAATGGACACACGGATGACACACTGATGGGAACAATGGACACACGGATGACACACTGATGGGAACAACGGACACACGGATGACAAACTGATGGGAATAACAGACACAGATGACACACTGATGGGAACAATGGACACACGGATGACACACTGATGGGAACAATGGACACACAGATGACACATTGATGGGAACAGCGGACACACGGATGACACACTGATGGGAACAATGGACACACAGATGACACATTGATGGGAACAGCGAACACACGGATGACAAACTGATGGGAATAACAGACACAGATGACACACTGATGGGAACAGCGGACACACAGATGGCACATTGATGGGAACAGCGGACACACGGATGACACACTGATGGGAACAACGGACACACAGATGACACATTGATGGGAACAACGGACACACGGATGACACACTGATGGGAACAACGGACACACGGATGACACACTGATGGGAACAGCGGACACACAGATGACACACTGATGGGAACAACGGACACACGGATGACACACTGATTGGAATAACGGACACACAGATGACTGTTATGATTGAGTCACCGTAGGAGGCAAAAACAGAAATGCTAGCTAAGTCCAGAAAACCAGAGAAGTTGGCAACTATCAGATTGCAGACCCCTGAACCTATCAACACAACTAGAAGTAGCCGTGGGGGTTCCTACGATGACCTAGACCCCTCGATCACAGCCGGAGAGATACATAGGCCTAAAGAAGGAAAGGGGAAATCTAACTGCCCCAGAGCAGACCCCAAAGCAATAGGCAGCCCCCCACATATAATGACGGTGAAGCAAGATGAAAACACTTACACAGACAGAAAGACAGACTGAGCAAAGACGGGGCCCAAAAACTACCTAGATAGGAACGGATAGGAAGGCTGCTGTCTGCAATCTGCCAAAACCCTATCAGAGACAAAAGCCAACAAGCTGATATAAAAATGGCCCTGAAGCAACTAAGCTTCAAAAACTAAATCAGCACTCAGGTACATTCAGAAGACAGAGCTAACGGAATACTGCACACTCCAGCAGGGAGTGGCAGAATCCAAAAAGCAAGAAAAACCAAAACAAATCTTAAATGCAAAAAGGCAAAACAGCAAACTTAGCTTTAGGAGAGCAGGAATCAGACTGGTGTCCAAGAGTCCACAGAGAAATCACCCGCAGGGCAGAAAGGGCGTAGGCTGCCTTATATCCAGTCAGTGACTCCACTCAGCCAATCGTCTTCATTAGTCCCAGGTGCCTGATAATCAGACTCACTACCTTCCTTCACTAGAATAGGGAGTTCACCAGGCCTCAGTGACGGAGGGGAAAATGAACTCACAACAGATGACACACTGATGGGAACAACGGACACACGGAAGACATACTGATGGGAACAATGGACACACGGATGACACACTGAAGGGAACGATGGACACACAGATGACACATTGATGGGAACAGTGGATAAATGGATGACACACTGATTGGAACAATGGACACACAGATGACACACTGATGGGAATAATGGACACACAGATGACACACTGATGGGAACAATGGACACACAGTTGACACACTGATGGGAACAACGGACACACAGATGACACACTAATGGGAATAACGGACACACAGATGACACACTGATGGGAACAATGGACACACAAATGACACTCTGATGGGAACAACGGACACATGAATGACACACTGATGGGAACAATGGGCACACAGATGACACACTGATGGGAACAACAGACACACAGATGACACACTGATGGGAATAACGGACACACAGATGACACTGATGGGAACAATGGACACACGGGTGACACTGATGGGAACAACGGACACACGGGTGACACACTGATGGAAACAACGGACACATAGGTCACACACTGATGGGAGCAACGGGCACACAAATGACACACTGATGGGAACAGCGGACACACGGATGACACACTGATGGGAACAATGGACACACAGATGACACATTGATGGGAACAGCGAACACACGGATGACAAACTAATGGGAATAACAGACACACAGATGACACACTGATGGGAACAGCGGACACACAGATGACACATTGATGGGAACAGCGGACACACGGATGACACACTGATGGGAACAACGGACACACAGATGACACATTGATGGGAACAAGTAATAGAAAAACTGACGGCACATCTAGAACTAGTCTGAATAGGTGCATACCAAAAGGTAACTTACATATTAAATAGAAAATGGTAGCACACCAAATATGAAATATGTGAAATACGAATAGCAAAATGGCTTTAGTAATACATTTCATAATGGCTTTTGTAAGGCATATCAAATATGAAATAAGTGAAACATGAATAGCATAATGGCTTTTGTAATCTAGAAAAACATATGAGATACTTAGCACAAAATTTGGCCAAAAGATGTGAGCCCATTCACCAATGACAAGGTGATCTCAGATTGAATGGGTCCCTATACTGACTGCCTAGTGTGAACTGACCTCTGGCTAGTAACAAGATAAAGCCTGTATATATATAGGACGATAGGAACCAAAACATGTGATTGAATGCGATTAAAATCACCACTTGATGAAGGGCGGAGTGCTCAGTCAGAAAAAAAGCCATTTTGCTATTCGTATTTCACATATTTCATATTTGGTGTGCTACCATTTTCTATTTAATATGTAAGTTACCTTTTGGTATGCACCTATTCAGTTTTTCTATTACTTGTATACTGTTTTTCTGACTGAGCACTCCGCCCTTCATCAAGTGGTGATTTTAATCGCATTCAATCACATGTTTTGGTTCCTATCGTCCTATATATACAGGCTTTATCATGTTACTAGCCAGAGGTCAGTTCACACTAGGCAGTCAGTATAGGGACCCATTCAATCTGAGATCACCTTGTCGTTGGTGAATGGGCTCACATCTTTTGGCCAAATTTTGTGCTAAGTATCTCATATGTTTTTCTAGATTACAAAAGCCATTATGCTATTCATGTTTCACTTATTTCATATTTGATATGCCTTACAAAAGCCATTATGAAATGTATTACTAAAGCCATTTTGCTATTCGTATTTCACATATTTCATATTTGGTGTGCTACCATTTTCTATTTAATATGTAAGTTACCTTTTGGTATGCACCTATTCAGACTAGTTCTAGATGTGCCGTCAGTTTTTCTATTACTTGTATACTGTTTTTCTGACTGAGCACTCCGCCCTTCATCAAGTGGTGATTTTAATCGCATTCAATCACATGTTTTGGTTCCTATCGTCCTATATATATACAGGCTTTATCATGTTACTAGCCAGAGGTCAGTTCACACTAGGCAGTCAGTATAGGGACCCATTCAATCTGAGATCACCTTGTCGTTGGTGAATGGGCTCACATCTTTTGGCCAAATTTTGTGCTAAGTATCTCATATGTTTTTCTAGATTACAAAAGCCATTATGCTATTCATGTTTCACTTATTTCATATTTGATATGCCTTACAAAAGCCATTATGAAATGCATTACTAAAGCCATTTTGCTATTCGTATTTCACATATTTCATATTTGGTGTGCTACCATTTTCTATTTAATACATTGATGGGAACAACGGACACACGGATGACACACTGATGGGAACAGCGGACACACGGATGACACACTGATTGGAATAATGGACACACAGATGACACACTGATGGGAACAACGGACACACGGATGACACACTGATGGGAACAATGGACACACGGATGACAAACTGATGGGAATAACAGACACACAGATGACACACTGATGAGAACGATGGACACACAGATGACACATTGATGGGAACAGTGGATAAATGGATGACACACTGATTGGAACAATGGACACACAGATGACACACTGATGGGAATAATGGACACACAGATGACACACTGATTGGAACAATGGACACACAGATAACACACTGATGGGAATAACGGACACACAGATGACACACTGATGGGAACAATGGACACACGGATGACACACTGATGGGAACAATGGACACACAGATGACACATTGATGGGAACAGTGGATAAATGGATGACACACTGATGGGAATAATGGACACACAGATGACACACTGATGGGAACAACGGACACACGGATGACACACTGATGGGAATAACGGACACACAGATGACACACTGATGGGAACAATGGACACACAAATGACACTCTGATGGGAACAACGGACACATGAATGACACACTGATGGGAACAATGGACACACAGATAACACACTGATGGGAATAACGGACACACAGATGACACACTGATGGGAATAACGGACACACAGATGACACACTGATGGGAACAACAGACACACATATGACACACTGATGGGAACAACAGACACACAGATGACACACTGATGGGAACAACGGACACACGGGTGACACACTGATGGGAACAACGGACACACGGGTGACACACTGATGGGAACAACGGACACACGGATGACACACTGATGGGAACAACGGACACACAAATGAAACACTGATGGGAACAATGGACACACAGATGACACATTGATGGGAACAGTGGATAAATGGATGACACACTGATGGGAATAATGGACACACAGATGACACACTGATGGGAACAACGGACACACGGATGACACACTGATGGGAATAACGGACACACAGATGACACACTGATGGGAACAATGGACACACAAATGACACTCTGATGGGAACAACGGACACATGAATGACACACTGATGGGAACAATGGGCACACAGATGACACACTGATGGGAATAACGGACACACAGATGACACACTGATGGGAATAACGGACACACAGATGACACACTGATGGGAACAACAGACACACAGATGACACACTGATGGGAACAACGGACACACGGGTGACACACTGATGGGAACAACGGACACACGGGTGACACACTGATGGGAACAACGGACACACGGGTGACACACTGATGGGAACAACGGACACACAAATGACACACTGATGGGAACAACGGACACACGGATGACACACTGATGGGAACAACGGACACACGGATGACACACTGATGGGAACAATGGACACACAGATGACACATTGATGGGAACAGTGGATAAATGGATGACACACTGATGGGAATAATGGACACACAGATAAAACATTGATGTGAACAGCGGACAAACAGATGACACACTGATGGGAACAGCGGACACGCAGATGACACACTGATGGAAATAATGGACACACAGATGAAACATTGATGGGAACAATGGACACAGATCACACATTGATGGGAACAACGGACACACAGATGACACATTGATGTGAACAGCGGACACACAGATGACACATTGATGAGAGCAATGGACACACAGATGACACACTGATGGGAACAATGGACACATGGATGACACACTGATGGGAATAATGGACACACAGATGAAACAATGATGTGAACAGCGGACAAACAGATGACACACTGATGGGAACCGCGGACACACAGATGACACACTGATGGGAATAATGGACACACAGATGAAACATTGATGGGAACAATGGACACAGATGACACATTGATGGGAACAACGGACACACAGATGACACATTGATGAGAACAATGGACACACAGATGACACACTGATGGGAACAATGGACACACAGATGACACACTGATGGGAACAATGGACACACGGATGACACACTGATGGGAATAACGGACACACGGATGACACACTGATGGGAATAACGGACACACGGATGACACACTGATGGGAACAATGGACACACAGTTGACACACTGATGGGAACAACGGACACACAGATGACACACTAATGGGAATAACGGACACACAGATGACACACTGATGGGAACAATGGACACACAAATGACACTCTGATGGGAACAACGGACACATGAATGACACACTGATGGGAACAATGGGCACACAGATGACACACTGATGGGAACAACAGACACACAGATGACACACTGATGGGAATAACGGACACACAGATGACACTGATGGGAACAATGGACACACAGGTGACACTGATGGGAACAACGGACACACGGGTGACACACTGATGGAAACAACGGACACATAGGTCACACACTGATGGGAGCAACGGGCACACAAATGACACACTGATGGGAACAGCGGACACACGGATGACACACTGATGGGAACAATGGACACACAGATGACACATTGATGGGAACAGCGAACACACGGATGACAAACTAATGGGAATAACAGACACACAGATGACACACTGATGGGAACAGCGGACACACAGATGACACATTGATGGGAACAAGTAATAGAAAAACTGACGGCACATCTAGAACTAGTCTGAATAGGTGCATACCAAAAGGTAACTTACATATTAAATTGAAAATGGTAGCACACCAAATATGAAATATGTGAAATACGAATAGCAAAATGGCTTTAGTAATACATTTCATAATGGCTTTTGTAAGGCATATCAAATATGAAATAAGTGAAACATGAATAGCATAATGGCTTTTGTAATCTAGAAAAACATATGAGATACTTAGCACAAAATTTGGCCAAAAGATGTGAGCCCATTCACCAATGACAAGGTGATCTCAGATTGAATGGGTCCCTATACTGACTGCCTAGTGTGAACTGACCTCTGGCTAGTAACAAGATAAAGCCTGTATATATATAGGACGATAGGAACCAAAACATGTGATTGAATGCGATTAAAATCACCACTTGATGAAGGGCGGAGTGCTCAGTCAGAAAAAAAGCCATTTTGCTATTCGTATTTCACATATTTCATATTTGGTGTGCTACCATTTTCTATTTAATATGTAAGTTGCCTTTTGGTATGCACCTATTCAGACTAGTTCTAGATGTGCCGTCAGTTTTTCTATTACTTGTATACTGTTTTTCTGACTGAGCACTCCGCCCTTCATCAAGTGGTGATTTTAATCGCATTCAATCACATGTTTGGTTCCTATCGTCCTATATATACAGGCTTTATCTTGTTACTAGCCAGAGGTCAGTTCACACTAGGCAGTCAGTATAGGGACCCATTCAATCTGAGATCACCTTGTCGTTGGTGAATGGGCTCACATCTTTTGGCCAAATTTTGTGCTAAGTATCTCATATGTTTTTCTAGATTACAAAAGCCATTATGCTATTCATGTTTCACTTATTTCATATTTGATATGCCTTACAAAAGCCATTATGAAATGTATTACTAAAGCCATTTTGCTATTCGTATTTCACATATTTCATATTTGGTGTGCTACCATTTTCTATTTAATACATTGATGGGAAAAACGGACACACGGATGACACACTGATGGGAACAACGGACACACGGATGACAAACTGATGGGAATAACAGACACACAGATGACACACTGATGAGAACGATGGACACACAGATGACACATTGATGGGAACAGTGGATAAATGGATGACACACTGATTGGAACAATGGACACACAGATGACACACTGATGGGAATAATGGACACACAGATGACACACTGATTGGAACAATGGACACACAGATAACACACTGATGGGAATAACGGACACACAGATGACACACTGATGGGAACAATGGACACACGGATGACACACTGATGGGAACAATGGACACACAGATGACACATTGATGGGAACAGTGGATAAATGGATGACACACTGATGGGAATAATGGACACACAGATGACACACTGATGGGAACAACGGACACACGGATGACACACTGATGGGAATAACGGACACACAGATGACACACTGATGGGAACAATGGACACACAAATGACACTCTGATGGGAACAACGGACACATGAATGACACACTGATGGGAACAATGGACACACAGATAACACACTGATGGGAATAACGGACACACAGATGACACACTGATGAGCATAACGGACACACAGATGACACACTGATGGGAACAACAGACACACATATGACACACTGATGGGAACAACAGACACACAGATGACACACTGATGGGAACAACGGACACACGGGTGACACACTGATGGGAACAACGGACACACGGGTGACACACTGATGGGAACAACGGACACACGGATGACACACTGATGGGAACAACGGACACACAAATGACACACTGATGGGAACAATGGACACACAGATGACACATTGATGGGAACAGTGGATAAATGGATGACACACTGATGGGAATAATGGACACACAGATGACACACTGATGGGAACAACGGACACACGGATGACACACTGATGGGAATAACGGACACACAGATGACACACTGATGGGAACAATGGACACACAAATGACACTCTGATGGGAACAACGGACACATGAATGACACACTGATGGGAACAATGGGCACACAGATGACACACTGATGGGAATAACGGACACACAGATGACACACTGATGGGAATAACGGACACACAGATGACACACTGATGGGAACAACAGACACACAGATGACACACTGATGGGAACAACAGACACACAGATGACACACTGATGGGAACAACGGACACACGGGTGACACACTGATGGGAACAACGGACACACGGGTGACACACTGATGGGAACAACGGACACACGGGTGACACACTGATGGGAACAACGGACACACAAATGACACACTGATGGGAACAACGGACACACGGATGACACACTGATGGGAACAACGGACACACGGATGACACACTGATGGGAACAATGGACACACAGATGACACATTGATGGGAACAGTGGATAAATGGATGACACACTGATGGGAATAATGGACACACAGATAAAACATTGATGTGAACAGCGGACAAACAGATGACACACTGATGGGAACAGCGGACACGCAGATGACACACTGATGGAAATAATGGACACACAGATGAAACATTGATGGGAACAATGGACACAGATCACACATTGATGGGAACAACGGACACACAGATGACACATTGATGTGAACAGCGGACACACAGATGACACATTGATGAGAGCAATGGACACACAGATGACACACTGATGGGAACAATGGACACATGGATGACACACTGATGGGGATAATGGACACACAGATGAAACATTGATGGGAACAGCGGACAAACAGATGACACACTGATGGCAACAGCGGACACACAGATGACACACTGATGGGAATAATGGACACACAGATGACACACTGATGGGAATAATGGACACACAGATGACACACTGATGGGAATAATGGACACACAGATGAAACATTGATGGGAACAATGGACACAGATGACACATTGATGGGAACAACGGACACACAGATGACACATTGATGAGAACAATGGACACACGGATGACACACTGATGGGAACAATGGACACACGGATGACACACTGATGGGAATAACGGACACACAGATGACACACTGATAGGAACAATGGACACACAGTTGACACACTGATGGGAACAACGGACACACGGATGACACACTGATGGGAATAACGGACACACAGATGACACACTGATGGGAACAATGGACACACAAATGACACTCTGATGGGAACAACGGACACATGAATGACACACTGATGGGAACAATGGGCACACAGATGACACACTGATGGGAATAACGGACACACTGATGGGAATAACGGACACACAGATGACACACTGATGGGAAAAACAGACACACAGATGACACACTGATGGGAACAACAGACACACAGATGACACACTGATGGGAACAACGGACACACGGGTGACACACTGATGGGAACAACGGACACACGGGTGACACACTGATGGGAACAACGGACACACGGATGACACACTGATGGGAACAACGGACACACAAATGACACACTGATGGGAACAACGGACACATGGATGACACACATGCACAACAGTGATGAGGACAACAGAAGCACGGATGGCACACTGAAGGTAAAACAGACACACGGATGACACACTGATGGGAACAACGGACACATGGATGACACACTGATGCACAACAGTGATGGGAACAACTGAGACACGGATGACACATTGATGGTAAAATGGACACACGGTTTACACCCTGATAGTAAAACATACACACGCATAACACACTGATGGGAACAACCGACACACGGATGACACACTTATGCACAACAGTGATGGGAACAATGGAGACACGAATGACACACTGAAGGGAACAACGGACACACGGATGACACATTGATGAGAACAACGGACACATTGATGACACACTGATGGGAACAACGGACACATGTATGACTCACTGATGGGAACAACTGACACAAAGATGACACACTGATAGGAACAACGGACACATGGATAACACACTAATGCACAACAGTGATGGGACCAACAGAGACACGGATGGCACACTGAAGGTAAAACGGACACACGGATGACGCAGTGATGGGAACAACAGGCACATGGATGACACACTGATGCACAATAGTGATGGGAACAACTGAGAAACGGATGAAACATTGATGGTAAAATGGACACACGGATGACACCTTGATGGTAAAACGGACACACATATAACACACTGATGGGAACAACAGATACACGGATGACACACTTATGCACAACAGTGATGGGAACAATGGAGACACGGATGACACACACTGAAGGTAAAATGGACACACGGATGACACACTGATGGGAACAATGGACACACAGATGACACACTGATGGGAACAACGGACACACGGATGACTCAAGGAGAACAACTGACACACAGATGACACACAGATGGAACACGGACACACAGATGACACATTGATGGTAAAACGGACACATGGATGACACTTTAATGGTAAAGCAGACACACTTATGGCACACTGATGGGATCAACGGACACATGAACAACACACTGATAGGAACAACAGACACATGGATGACACACTGATGGTAAAACGGACACACGGATAACACACTGATGCACAACACTGATGATTCGGGTATCATTTTTTCACGTACTGTACGTGTTTAAACACAGACATGTGAATTCGACATCACACTGGGTTCAGATCAAGGTATGCAAAATCGTCTGACTTTAAAAAACATTTTTTTCCTAATTGTCATCTGTGTGTCTGTTTTTAATGTTCGTGTTGTATTCATTTTTACAATCCGCATGCTGTCCGTTTGTCAATTTTTTACTTCTGTATGGTACATGTATTTTAAAGTTAAATTCTATCACTTTGCTGTAAAACAGTTTAAAGGCTCCATTTTAGGTCACCTGACTGCACAAGCACCTTGCTCTTGATGGTATCTCAGTTCTTCGGAGATCCTCCATCTTGGCTTATTATTTCAGATGACAAATATGCTGCATTGTATTTTTATGGAGGAATGTCTTTAAGAATCACAATGTTTGTTTTAACATTAACAATTGTAATATTTTCTTTGCTTATCAGTGCTAAATTTTTTGTAACACACTGACTTAAAATATTTAATTGTCTTCTCTTATGGCACTAGCCATTTTTATCATCGCCCTCCAAACAGGTTTCTTTTGTATAATTATCACTTCATTAATGCTACACATATACCATTGCTAATTTGTTGTATGACCAGTTTTTTTAGGACTTTCGCCTGCTCCTTTTTCAAAATCTATCCACTTGGTCTTCATCAAGAGGCCAATTCATCAAGACTCAGACTAGCATAGCTCATGCTCATGCTACGCCAGTCCTTATGGAGCTTTAGAGGTGCCAAATTCATTAACAGCTGCACACCACTTAATGAATTTGGCTCTTCTTCTGAGTATTGTCCGCTTCCATGCGCTGAACCAGAAAGATTGCTTCAGTCAGGAACTGGAGTAGCATCTCTTTCTTAGAAAAGGCTGGCACTTTTCATGTATCGAATGGGTGGGTGTGTTGCCACACTCTGTCCCACCAACTCTCCTTCGCAGCTTAACCCATTTTGGCAGAGCTGATAGAAAGTGACATAAAAATGCTAAAAGTCACAAAATTATTACGCTACTCCACTACCGGTAGTGAAGATGTAAATAATGGGGGACTATGGAGGCACTATGGATTCTAGGATCTTTACTGCTGTGGTGGATGATCTTTTGGAGGACAATACTTTAAAGTCCAGAAGCCTGTAGAATGATCTGAAGACAGATCTGGATCATCGGGATTGAATGTCAGAGAATTATATGTTGACAATGTCATGAGCCCTGAAGGATCAGTTCCATAGTAGCAAGCTGCATTACCTGCCAGTAGATAATTTCTGCTATTATTGTTACATTAAAAGTCATGTTCTATTTTGTTATACACTTTGAAATTACAAGACCAATAAAAAGTCTTGGAGTTGTGGAAATCACAGACTTGATAGATATGGCAATGATTTTTAAAGTATGAAATAATGAAGACAAAATTTTCAAAATATCTCAGGAAAGATGTACCGTATATCTTTGTACCGTGTTAGCCAGTAGATAGAAAAATATTCAGAATTGAGAGTCCTCAGTGGTTGATACCTTTTAATGGCTAACTGATGAAGAGACCTGAGTAGTCTTGAAAGCTTGCAATGTGTTACAAAAAATCTCAACATTTTCAATATCATGTATGAGTGCCATGAGTAGCAATACACACACGTATATGTTTTGGCATGCAAATCATCTAGATCCGATGCAGGCAGCCCCCTTGTCAAGTGTCGACCAATTATTTCCAAGAATTGCTCAATGCAAAACAAGTCTGGTGATGCTTCAGGCCATGGTAGCATGATTAGGCCGTGCAGGCTGCTCACAGAAGCATGAGCATTTACTGTTGTTGCATTTACAAACAGCTCCTCTGACACTTTGGAGAAATGGTTCCATGATTGATCCATTATGTAGTACAAGTGAAATTAAACATCACATACATGAGGCATAAGTGTCTACACAAACCATCAGAAGGTGTTTGAACAGCATTGGCCTATGAGCCAGACGTCCAGCTACAGATATTCCATTAACCTCAGGCCACCACTCTTAAAGGCTATTATGGTGCAGAACAAGACAACAATATAGGCTTTGAATGGAGGTTTGTGCTCTTTGATTTCTGATTTTGTATGAACACAATAATATCGAGAGAGTGGTCTGGAGACAATGTGGGCGATACCACAAAGAAGCTTTCATGAAGGAACATAATACAGGCTCTACTTATGAGATTATGTTGTGAAGTGGCATAATGTACAGTAGATGGACTCCTCTAGTCTCCATTACAGGTATACTAACAGCTCGGCGTTACATTGATTTGGTCAGTGGTACGACCATTTCTTCAAAGTGTCTTAGGAGCTGTCTTTCAACATGACACGGCAATAATATCAGCCTATATGTTGCTAGTGCTGCTGTCAGTAACCTGTGTTACCCAAACGTACTACCATGGCCTACAGCATCTCCAGAAATGTCTCCCATAGAGAACATGTAGAATATCATTGTTTGACAATTGCAAAGAGAGCTGCCAACAGTGGATCTTGATGATTGGAATGCCCGTGCATTCAAAGTGGCAGAACACCTCTTAGACATTAATATAGAAACCATTTCCAAAGTATATTTTTTTTGTTTAGGTTTCCTTAGTTTAGAAATTTAAAATATTTTGGTGAAATATAGATGATATTTGACTTGATTCCAGCTATTTACATAGTAATTTTATAAAATTACATTAACTGTCAATTAATTTTAAATGTATATAAAAGATACAAGGCTAAATAATGTTTGGATGTTAAGAAAAAAGTCATTATAGATTTATTTACATTAAAGGTGTTGATCTTTAGGGGCATTTCTTTTTTTTTTACATAAATGCATGTAATTCAGACTAAATGTCATTTTTGCAATATGTTTTCACTAAATTTTTTTTCGTGAAAAACAAATTGCAAATTTTTTTGCATTAATTAGCTTAGAGGAGCACAGAAAAAGACAGGTAAAAGCTGTACAAATTCTCTGTTAATGGCCTGTCACACTAAGCGATATCGCTAACAATTTCGCTATAACTTGTGACATTATAGCGATATTGCTAGCGATATCACTGTGTGTGATACTTACCTACGACCCGCTCCCCCACTGGTTATCACTGATCGCGCGAGAACATCCAGGACCGTTTCTCGTCGTCAGCTTCCTGCGGCGCTTCCTGTGGAGAGACGAGCGACGAGCGTGGAGCCGGGCGGGAGGACGTCAGGATCGCCTAGTTTGACAGGTAAGTAGCGACCCCCGTCCTCTGCGATGTCGCTGGTGAGATCTACCTGTGTGGCAGCTCACTAGCGACCACTTAGCGATGCACCAGCGATCCTGACCGCGTCATATCGCTGGTGCATCGCTAAGTGTGACAGTACCTTTAGACCAATATAGTGGGCTGACTGATGGATTCATAGTTAATTCATTCTGCAGTCAAAGATACAGTGGGTATGGAAAGTATTCAGACCCCTTTAAATTTTTCACTCTTTGTTTCATTGCAGCCATTTGGTAAATTCAAAAAAGTTCATTTTTTTCTCATTAGTGTACACTCTGCACCCATCTTGACTGAAAAAACAGAAATGTTTGCAAATTTATTAAAAAAGAAAAACTGAGATGTCATGAATAGCATGATGGCCCACACCTGTAATTCCCCATATATAGCATGATGGCCCCTCATATGTAATCTCCCATATATAGTATGATAGCTCTACACATACAGTTGTGGCCAAAAGTATTGACACCCCTGCAATTCTGTCAGATAATACTCAGTTTCTTCCTGAAAATGATTGCAAACACAAATTCTTTGGTATTATTATCTTCATTTAATTTGTCTTAAATGAAAAAACACAAAAGAGAATGAAGCAAAAAGCAAAACATTGATCATTTCACACAAAACTCCAAAAATGGGCCAGACGAAAGTATTGGCACCCTCAGCCTAATACTTGGTTGCACAACCTTTAGCCAAAATAACTGCGACCAACTGCTTCCGGTAACCATCAATGAGTTTCTTACAATGCTCTGCTGGGATTTTAGACCATTCTGCTTTGGCAAACTGCTCCAGGTCCCTGATATTTGAAGGGTGCCTTGTCCACACTGCCATTTTTATATCTCTCCACAGGTGTTCTATGGGATTCAGGTCTGGACTCATTGCTGGCCACCTTAGAAGTCTCCAGTGCTTTCTCTTAAACCATTTTCTAGTGCTTTTTGAAGTGTGTTTTGGGTCATTGTCCTGCTGGAAGACCCATGACCTCTGAGGGAGACCCAGCTTTCTCACACTGGGCCCTACATTATGCTGCAAAATTTGTTGGTAGTCTTCAGACTTCAGAACGCCATGCACACGGTCAAGCAGTCCAGTGCCAGAGGCAGCAAAGCAACCCCAAAACATCAGGGAACCTCCACCATGTTTGACTGTAGGGACCGTGTGCTTTTCTTTGAATGCCTCTTTTTTTCTCCTGTAAACTCTATGTTGATGCCTTTGCCAAAAAAGCTCTAATTTTGTCTCATCTGACCAGAGAACATTCTTCGGAAACGTTTTAGGCTTTTTTAGGTAAGTTTTGGCAAACTCCAGCCTGGCTTTTTTATGTCTTTGGGTAAGAAGTGGGGTCTTCCTGGGTCTCCTACCATTCAGTCCCTTTTCATTCAGACGCCGATGGATAGCACGGGTTGACACTCTTGTACCCTCGGACTGCAGGGCAGCTTTAACTTGTTTGGATGTTAGTCGAGGTTCTTTATTCAACATCCGCACAATCTTGCGTTGAAATCTCTTGTCAATTTTTCTTTTCCGTCCACATCTAGGGAGGTTAGCCACAGTGCCATGGGCTTTAAACTTCTTGATGACACTGCGCACGGTAGACACAGGAACATTCAGGTCTTTGGAGATGGACTTGTATCCTTGAGATTGCTCATGCTTCCTCACAATTTGGTTTCTCAAGTCCTCAGACAGTTCTTTGGTCTTCTTTCTTTTCTCCATGCTCAATGTGGTACACACAAGGACACAGGACAGAGGTTGAGTCAACTTTAATCCATGTCAACTGGCTGCAAGTGTGATTTAGTTATTGCCAACACCTGTTAGGTGCCACAGGTAAGTTACAGGTGCTGTTAATTACACAAATTAGAGAAGCATCACATGATTTTTCGAACAGTGCCAATACTTTTGTCCACCCTCTTTTTTATGTTTGGTGTAGAATTATATCCAATTTGGCTTTAGGACAATTCTTTTTGCATTTTTTTCATTTAAGACAAATTAAATGATGATAATAATACCAAAGAATTTGTGTTTGCAATCATTTTCAGGAAGAAACTGAGTATTATCTGACAGAATTGCAGGGGTGTCAATACTTTTGGCCACAACTGTATAATCCCCATATATAGCATGATGGCACCACACCTATAATCCCCATATATAGTATGATGGCCCCACACATGTAATTTATCATATATAGTATGATGGTTCCACCTGTAATCCCCCATTTATAGCATAATGGCCTCACACATGTAATCCCCCATATATATCATGATTGCTCCACAAAGTACTGATCGATATGTGCAGTGGGTTCAGAAAGTATTCAGACCCCTTTAAATTTTTCACTCTTTGTTTCTGTTAGGAATCTGGTTTCTGACACGTCTATACAGAAACCCAGATTCTCACATGCTGCAGTCTCTTGCCCATCTGCTGCAGCAGAAGGGATTGCTGAGGAGATTGTCTCACAACAACTGTCTCCAGAGGCTAAGTCCTTTATTCCATCTATTGGGCATGCTCACGGGACGAGCTCCTATTGGACTTCGGGAGTCAGGTGTTCAGGTCCTGCTCCGGATCCTATTGGCTCTTCCTGGACTCCTGGAGATTTCCGGAAGGTCCCGTGCGCTATAAAAAGTGCGCATGGCCGTTCCACCATGCGCTAGTGTAGCCATACTGCTGCTGTATGTTTGTTGATGGATGCATGGACTGGTGACTGACTCATTGGAAACCCCTACCCTCTGATACTACGCATGTGTGAGTGTTTGTGTTAGTGCCAATACCCAGCGCCAAGCGCCAGCGTGCTATGTTTCATATTACAGCAGCCTAAGCGTCAGCATTGCGTCTTCTAGTCAGCAGTGTCTTTGCAGCGGCTGTGCTATAGCCGCGCTGCAGTGGCAGCTCCTAGTGGCGTTCGCGGTTGCGACGCCTTGCACACGTTTCCGGTAGGTCCTTACGGAGTTAGTATCGCTACCTTGTGTTTCTCCGGTGACCGCATACCGTGTGTGTTGCGCTGAGATTCTGTGTCCTGAACAGACTCAGCGTCTTTTTGTGATACCATTTATTATTACAGCTCTGTGAGCTCAACAGAGTTTGTTCAGTGCACCTGGTGACGCACTTAAACCTGTGCACTCTACTGCCATATAGCTCTGCCACCATCTAGCAGCGGTCGTTCCATCTACCGCACGGAGGACCCCGAGTGGCGAAGGCACTTTATTTATATTTTTATTTTAGTGTCTTCCGCCACTCCTAACAGTTTCATTGCAGCCATTTGGTATATTCAAAAAAGTTAATTTTTTTATCATTAATGTACACTCTGTACCCCATCTTGACTGAAAAAAACAGAAATGTAGAAATTTTTTGAAGTTTATTAAAAAAATATCACATGGTCATAAGTATTCAGACCCTTTGCTCAGTATTGAGTAAAATCACCCTTTTGAGCTAGTACAGCCATGAGTCTTCTTTGGACTGATGCAACAAGTTTTTCACATCTGGATTTGGAGATCCTCTGCCATTCTTCCTTGCAGATCCTCTCCAGTTCCATCAGGTTGGATGGTGAACGTTGGTGGACAGCCATTTTCAGGTCTCTCCAGAGATGCGCAATTGGGTTTAGGTCGGGGCTCTGGCTGGGCCAGTCAAGAATGATCACAGAGTTGTTCTGAAGCCACTCCTTTGTTATTTTAACTGTGTGCTTCGGGTCATTGTCTTGTTGGAAAGTGAATCTTCTGCCAAGTCTGATGTCCAGAGCAGTCTGGAAGAGGTTTTCATTAGAGTTGAGCGAAACGGGTCGAAAAAATTCAAAAGTCGCCGACTTTTGGCAAAGTCGGGTTTCATGAAACGAAACCCGACCCTAGGATGAGGTCGGCCACGAGGTCGGCGACTTACGCGCCAAAGTCGCGTTTCAAAAGTTTGTTTTGCGCTCTTTTTCAGCCAATCAGGATCCACGGACACTGTGGGCAACGTGATGACCTAGGCACGGGTCACCACCATCTTTCAGAAGGGCATGCAAGTGATTGGCTTGCTTTGGTGGGCGTCACAGGGGGTATAAAAGGGCGTGCACGCCGACCGCCATCTTACTTCTGCCGATCTTAGTATAGGGAGAGGTTGCTGCTGATTCTGTAGGGAGAGCGTTAGGCAGGGAAGAAGACAAAAAAACTGCTTCTGCTGCTAGCGATTTGGCCTGCACAACACACAAGTCACTGTGTGTGCAGTGCAAGGGTAGGCTATATTGTGGTGTATCAGTGGTGTTGGTTGTTGGGCTGCCTTTTAAGGCTTCCTGACACGCTGGCATTGCTGTTTACCCACTGCTCCGCAAACTGCTTTTTTAAAAGCAATCCAATCTCCCTTATCCTCTAGTCACTTTTGTCACAGCTGTGCCATCGAGCGTGTCACATAGCGCTCAGATATCAGTGGGCCTCACACAATCCACAAGTGTCCAGTGTCCAAAAGTGTGCGCAGAGATTCAAAATCTCCATTATCCTCTCGTCACTTTGGTCACAGGCAGCTGTGCCATCGAGCGTGTCACATAGCGCTCAGATATCAGTGGGCCTCACACAATCCACAAGTGTCCAGTGTCCAAAAGTGTGCGCAGAGATTCAAAATCTCCATTATCCTCTCGTCACTTTGGTCACAGGCAGCTGTGCCATCGAGCGTCATATAGCGCTCAGATATCAGTGGGCCTCACACAATCCACAAGTGTCCAGTGTCCAAAAGTGTGCGCAGAGATTCAAAATCTCCATTATCCTCTCGTCACTTTGGTCACAGGCAGCTGTGCCATCGAGCCTGTCACATAGTGCTCAGATATCAGTGGGCCTCACACAATCCACAAGTGTCCAGTGTCCAAAAGTGTGCGCAGAGATTCAAAATCTCCATTATCCTCTCGTCACTTTGGTCACAGGCAGCTGTGCCATCGAGCGTGTCACATAGTGCTCAGATATCAGTGGGCCTCACACAATCCACAAGTG
The DNA here is from genome assembly GCF_039654945.1 of Dendrobates tinctorius. Taxonomy (NCBI): domain Eukaryota; kingdom Metazoa; phylum Chordata; class Amphibia; order Anura; family Dendrobatidae; genus Dendrobates; species Dendrobates tinctorius. The sequence continues at coordinate 67,461,186 of NW_027361690.1, read as the reverse complement.
TCCAGTGTCCAAAAGTGTGCGCAGAGATTCAAAATCTCCATTATCCTCTCGTCACTTTGGTCACAGGCAGCTGTGCCATCGAGCGTGTCACATAGCGCTCAGATATCAGTGGGCCTCACACAATCCACAAGTGTCCAGTGTCCAAAAGTGTGCGCAGAGATTCAAAATCTCCATTATCCTCTCGTCACTTTGGTCACAGGCAGCTGTGCCATCGAGCCTGTCACATAGCGCTCAGATATCAGTGGGCCTCACACAATCCACAAGTGTCCAGTGTCCAAAAGTGTGCGCAGAGATTCAAAATCTCCATTATCCTCTCGTCACTTTGGTCACAGGCAGCTGTGCCATCGAGCGTGTCACATAGCGCTCAGATATCAGTGGGCCTCACACAATCCACAAGTGTCCAGTGTCCAAAAGTGTGCGCAGAGATTCAAAATCTCCATTATCCTCTCGTCACTTTGGTCACAGGCAGCTGTGCCATCGAGCCTGTCACATAGCGCTCAGATATCAGTGGGCCTCACACAATCCACAAGTGTCCAGTGTCCAAAAGTGTGCGCAGAGATTCAAAATCTCCATTATCCTCTCGTCACTTTGGTCACAGGCAGCTGTGCCATCGAGCGTGTCACATAGCGCTCAGATATCAGTGGGCCTCACACAATCCACAAGTGTCCAGTGTCCAAAAGTGTGCGCAGAGATTCAAAATCTCCATTATCCTCTCGTCACTTTGGTCACAGGCAGCTGTGCCATCGAGCGTGTCACATAGCGCTCAGATATCAGTGGGCCTCACACACTCCAAAAGTGTCCACTGTCCACAAGTGTGTGCAGAAATTCTAAATCTCCCCTGTCCTATAGACACCTTGTACCTTGTTTTACATTACTATATAGTTTGTTGGATTTTGTCTACATTTCTACCAAAAATGAGGAAGGCTGGTGGAAGAGGCCGTGGAATTGGGCGGGGGTTGGCAGCTGGTAATGATGGTGTTGGTGGTGGATCTGATGGTAGTGGCAAGAGCAAAATAGGACCGAATGCAGGAGGTGCTGACCCTGCGTCATCGTCTGTCTACATAAGGCCTCGAACGCTTAGTTTTCTAGGAGTTGGCAAACCGCTTTTAAAGGCAGAGCATCAGGAAAAAGTTTTGTCTTACATTGCTGACTCAGCCTCCAGCTCTATCGCCTCCTCTTCTTCAGTTGTAAAAAGTAAAAGCACTGAGTCGTCATTAGAGGCTCATGTTCATGAACCACACCTTTCCTTGTGTCCTTCACCCCAACCAAGATTGAAGGATGACGCAGGCCATACTACTGATTACTCCATGGAGCTGTTTTCACATACCATGCCTGGATTATCAAGTCAAATGGTGAATTACCCAGGCCAAGATGAATCTGACATGGAGTGCACTGATGCACAGCCGCTGATGGATGATTCTGCTGGTACATTCACTCAGAGCACTACATTGTCCTCGCAGTGTACAGAGCCAGATTTTGACCCTGATGAGACTCAGGTGCCCCTTCCCGCACACTATACCACCATACACGGTGACACAGAGAAAGGTGCACATGACATAGAAGAGGAGGTGATGGATGACCCAGTTGTTGACCCAGATTGGCATCCATTGGGGGAAGAGGGTGCTGCTTCCAATAGCTCAGATGAGGAGCATCCACAGCAGACATCGACATCGCTGTTATCTGGCAGGCCCGGAGCACTCCAAAGACAGGTTCTAAACATCAAAAGAGTTGCTGGACAGCTTGTCCAGAGGGTCAAAAGATCACAGCGTGCTAGGCCGCAAAATGTCTGCCAAAGTAGGAAGAGTGCAGTGTGGCACTTTTTTGAACAAAATCCTCATGATCAGGCCAAGGTTATCTGTAAGAAGTGCGCAAAGACCTTTAGCCGAGGGAAAAATCTGAAAAATTTGAATACCAGTTGCATGCTTAGACATTTAACCAGCATGCACTTGCAAGCGTGGACACAACACCAAACCTCAAGTGCCACATGTGCAACTGATCACAACGAAGGTAGTCAGCAACGCTACATTGTTTCCCCCACTGTAAGCCCACCGGTTAGCACAGCAGCAAATGTTGAGGTGTCGTTGCAAGGCCACAGCAGTCAGGGAATCCCACTGTTATATCAACGAAAGACTGATTCTAGGCCATCAGAAAGGACACCAACTCCATCATCAACCCTCTCTCAGTCCGCCCTGTCCACCGCTACTTCCACCATATGCAGCTCTCAAGTCCAGCTCACCCTCCCAGACACTATGAGTAGGTCAAGAAAGTACTCAGTCTCTCATCCGCGTACACTGGGTTTGAACGCCCACATTGCCAAACTAATCTCGTTTGAGATGATGCCCTTTCGGTTGGTGGAAAGCACAGCTTTCCGCGAACTCATGGCCTATGCAGTACCACGCTATGACCTACCCAGTCGCCACTTCTTCTCTCGCAAAGCCATCCCAGCCCTCCACCATCATGTGAAAGACCGCATTGTCCATGCACTCAAGCAGTCAGTGAGCGGAAAGGTGCACCTCACAACTGATGCATGGTCCAGTCGGCATGGCCAGGGCCGTTACGTGTCCATCACTGCGCACTGGGTTAATGTGGTGGATGCAGGGTCCACAGGGGACAGCGGTGGTGGGACAGTGCTGCCTAGCCCACGGTATAGGAAACAGTTGGCTGTAGGCGTTCGACCCTCCTCCTCCTCCTCCTCCTCCAGAAGCGAAAGCTCGTCCACAGAGCGCAGTCGTACGAGCACTCCATCTGCAGCTGCCACTGTTGCACACGATGTGTCCCCCTATCGAGCAGCTAGTGGAAAGCGTCAGCAGGCTGTGTTGCAGATGATGTGTTTGGGCGACAGACACACCGCCGAGGTGCTGGCCGAGTACTTGAAGCGACAAACTGAGTCATGGCTGGGCAGTGTACATCTTGAGGCAGGCAAGGTAGTTAGTGATAACGGGCGTAATTTTGTGGCAGCCATAGCCCTTTCAAAACTCAGCCACATACCTTGCTTGGCTCACACCTTGAACCTGGTGGTGCAGTGCTTCCTCAAAAATTATCCGGAGTTAACAGCCCTGCTCCAGAAGGTGCGAAGACTGTGCGCGCACATCCGCCGGTCGCCTGTACACTCCGTTCGTATGCAGAAGCTGCAGCGATTGCTCCAACTTCCCAACCACCGCCTCATTATCGACATTGCAACAAGGTGGAACTCCACCCTGCACATGGTGGAGCGGCTGTGCGAGCAGAGGCAGGCCATAATGCATTTGTGGGAGGATACACGGCCAGGCACTTTGAGAGCAGACATGGAGTTGACAGGCGTGCAGTGGTCGAAGCTGAAAGACCTTTGTAAAGTCCTTCAGTGTTTTGAGGAATGCACACGGCTGGTAAGCGCAGACGACGCCATCCTAAGCATGAGCATCCCACTTATGCGTCTGCTCATGCAAACTTTGACGCACCTTAAGGAGCAGGCGTCTGCAGCCAATGTTGATGAGGAGGAAGAGGAGGAGGGAATCCTTGATGACATTCAGCCATTGTCTGCTCAGGGACCTCTCCTGGACGAGGTGGAGGAAGAAGAGGAGGAGGAGGAGGATGATGGGGATGATTACTTAGGGGAGGAGGATGCATCTCGTGGGGCAAGTGAAAATGTTGGCGTGGCAAGGTCTGGTACAGGGTTTGTGCGTGACTGGAGGGATGTGGATTTGCCAGAAAGTGCTCCTCCACCCAGCACTCGCAGTGCATCATTGACACCGGGAACATTGGCCCACATGTCAGATTATGCCTTGCGGATCCTAAAAAGGGACCCCCGCATTGCCAAAATGATGAACGATGACGACTACTGGTTGGCCAGCATCCTGGATCCACGCTATAAAGGCAAATTACAAAACATCATGCCACAGGAGAACCTTGACCTAATATTGGCTAATAAACAAGCAACTCTGGTAAATCGGTTGCTTGAGGCATTCCCAGCACACAGCAGCGGTGATGGTTCTCACACGAGCCGTACGGGCCGGGGGCAGCTTGGCAGAGGTGTTCGTGGTGCACACAGCAGAAGTGGCGTTGGAGACAGGGGTTTCATGACAATGTTGTGGACTGATTTTTCAAATACCGCTCACACAACTGATAATACTGCATCGATGGAAAGTGACAGGAGACAGCAGTTGTCAACTATGGTTACAAACTACTTTTCCTCCCATATCGATGTTCTCCCACACAGGTCATTCCCCTTTGACTATTGGGCCGCTAAACTGGACACCTGGCCTGAATTGGCCCAATATGCCTTACAGGAGCTCGCTTGCCCAGCTGCAAGTGTGCTATCGGAAAGAGTCTTCAGTGCAGCTGGATCAATCCTGACAGAAAAAAGGACCCGTCTGTCAACCCAAAATGTGGATGATCTAACCTTCATTAAAATGAACCACGCATGGGTTTCCAAGGATTTTGTCCCACCTTCCCCTGATGACACATAGGGTGACAGAAAAATGGCTTGCTTTGGTCCACCTCTTCCTGGTACTATCCATACATGTTATCCGGGGATACGGTACCCTTTCTAACCTTTGTGCAATCACGTGCAATCCATACTGGGCCTAACACCGTCTGAGCCTGCCTCCTGAGACATATATTTTGAATGTGTACGCTATCCATACATGTTATCCGGGGATACGGTACCCTTTCTAACCTTTGTGCAATCACGTGCAATCCATACTGGGCCTAACACCGTCTGAGCCTGCCTCCTGAGACATATATTTTGAATGTGTACGCTATCCATACATGTTATCCGGGGATACGGTACCCTTTCTAACCTTTGTGCAATCCATACTGTGCCTGACACCGTCTGAGCCTGCCTCCTGAGACATATATTTTGAATGTGTACGCTATCCATACATGTTATCCGGGGATACGGTACCCTTTCTAACCTTTGTGCAATCACGTGCAATCCATACTGGACCTAACACCGTCTGAGCCTGCCTCCTGAGACATATATTTTGAATGTGTACGCTATCCATACATGTTATCCGGGGATACGGTACCCTTTCTAACCTTTGTGCAATCACGTGCAATCCGTACTGGGCGTGAGAACGGCTGGCGAGCTGTTAAGCAAGCTACAGCACCTGTCCAGACAAGTACAGGGATTCCCTAGCGAGGAGACTTATTTGATTGCTTTCAATGTTGGGACAGCAATTTTTGGGGAGCACTATACTCTGGAGAATGATAGATGGGGCCTACCATACACTGGAACATTCCAAAGGTGGACATCAGACACTGGAGCAGCATTTACAGGGCCCATTATACACTAGAGCATTAGAAATGGGGCCCATTATGTTTGGAGCATTATTTGGGCCCATAAGACAGTGGAGCTTCATCCATGGGGACCAACATATACTGTAGCATTATGTGGAGCTCATCATATACTGTTTCAAACATTATATGGGACCAATGATTCTGTATGGATAAATAGATGGGCCTCGTCATGAGATGTAAAAAGTGAGGTATTTTTCATTGTACTATACCGCTATTTATCTGCCGTATCGGAGCATGATGAGTTGTGGTATGTGTTAAAGGGGCGCTCTTTCGCCCAGGGCACATGAAAACCTGCAGCCAGCCCTCCCCCCCACAACTTTAGCCAAATAACCCCCATTTTTCAGTGCGCAACTTATATTATGAAGTTAATTAAGGTTGACAAGCTTAAGTAAGAAGAATTGATGCTTTTGGCATTCAAATGGGCACTGTAGGTGTGTTTCCTGTCCTCCTCTCACTGCCGACTTTTATTCCCCATTGACTTACATTGGGTTTCGTGTTTCGGGACGACCCCGACTTTTCCCTATAATCGGACGATCTTGCTCGACCCGACTTTTGGAAAAGTCAGGTTTCACGAAACGAAACGCGACCCTAAAAAACCAAAAGTCGCTCAACTCTAGTTTTCATCTGGGATATCTCTGTACTTGGCCACGATTATGTTTCCTTCAATTGCAACCAGTCAGAGGCGTATCTAGGCTTTCTGGCTCCCGGGGCAAGAATTTGGTTCAGCACCCCCCCCCAAGTACATATGCGACTTGCACACTTAGCCATGTATCCACGAGCTGCTCTCCCTAATGCTCTCAATGTTCAGTAAAAAACTGAAAGCAGGATGAGAAGCTCGTTGTCACAAGACCATAACTATGAAAATTGCATATGAGTGAAGTGTCCATGTGATGACTACTGGAACCTGCAGAGCTGAATCCTGACATTGCAGCTTCTGAATTCTCACAATGAAAGCACCTGCACACTTTTAGGATTCTCCCTTGCCGATGTACAGTCATGTCAGCACAAGTATGTGATTTGTATACTTCTGGCCACATTTCTACTAGACGTGCCCGGCCTCGCTCCATTCATTTTCATTGAGTGAGGCCACACGTGTCTAGTCAGCATGTGACTGCATGTATGTAAATTACCGACATGATAGAATTCTAACAGCGTTCAGTGAGCACTGTGAGAATTCAGAAGTCTGCAGTCACATAGAATGTCTGCAGACTCAGCACAAACCTGGACAACCCCTTTAATGTTCCTAACAAATAAAAACATGAGAATTAGTCAGTATCACAAATAATATTTACATCCAGGTACCTTATAGATGACGTCGTCTCTAGAGTCGTTCTCCTTTTCTTCTTCTTGTCCAGACCCCATGATGAGTTTTCTCATCCACAGCCGTCTCTGCAGACTTCCATCTTCTCCGGTCTTCTGCAGCAAATCTCCACACGATGCCGTTAAAGATAGAAGTGTCATTATAATGCTCCTAAATAAAAATATCTGCAATATACTGTCGCCTTTCACTATTCCCCTCCTTCCTCATACTGTCTCCTCTATCATCCCTTTGTTCACCTTACTGTCTCCTCATATATTTACCCCCTCACTCTCTATACTGTCTGCTCACACATACCCCTGACTCCCCATACTCTGTCTGCACACATGCCATCACCCTCACTCCCAATACTGTGTCCACATACATTCACCAGTTCGCACCCCTTACTGTCTGCACCCATCCCCCATACTGTTTCCTCATACATGCCCTCATTCATACATACTCTTCATTTTGTGTCCTCAAATCTCCCCACACACATTAAATACTGTGAAGGGTTAATACTAAAATCAGAGCTGAAGTTTCGTTTTATCCATTCTCTGAAGGTTTTGTTTCTTTATTTTTGTTGCTGTAAGATAAATTTTTGTAATTGGCAAGGGCTGTCATGAAACCAGACTGTTCTCATCAGGTGCAAAGATAAGGGAGGCGGGGGTGTAAAACTCTGAAGAATATGCCATTATACTACTTTCTACGCTATCTAGGTACGGACATATATGTAGTTTCCGGTTTTCTTGCAATATTATTGGCTTACAAAGTGAAATGATGCTATTGGTACTTGAGAACCTTGCATAATTAAGCAAAAGATTATAAAAGATGTGACTAAAATAAAGGGGCTTAGTGATCTGCCTCGATCCTCCCGTACAGAGACCCCTGTCTCCGTGTGGTCATTTGAGTTGCTAGCAACACTGGAGTAATTTGGAAATCACTGGCTCAACCGTGAAGGGTTAATTTAGCCCTCCCAAAATAGCTACCTCGACAGTGGCGCCCAACGTGGGGCCCCCGAACAGGGACGCCTCTGCCCCCGGACGACAACAACACAAAGGACCCTCGGAGCGGACACAGGTGCTGGAAAATTGGGACTGATCATCCCCCACAACCACGGTAAGTTGGCAGTTATACTGTTCAGACTGACCGTTGGTGTGGTTTTCCTGTGCTTGTTGCTGCAAAGAGGATCTGAGGTTTGTCCCCTGGTGGGGTGATTCATGGGTGGAATCATATAGAGGTGCAGTCCCGTTGGGGGCCCAGTGCTCGAACCGTATGGGACGGACACCCCGGATTTACCAGTGATTGTGGCGCTCTTTATAGTCAAAATATCCTGAAATTCCCGATCATTATTAGTAATTGGGCGTGGTGAAGTGATCGAAGACTGGGTAGGATACGTAACTCAGGTATATATAGATAGATATATATAGCCAGAGGTGTCCGGAGGGATAGTCTGAGACGCCCTCCTCGTTTCACTGAGTACCGCGAATTTTGGGCAATCCCAGAGGGGGATTATTGACCCGGTGGAACAGAGACTGAAATGGCCGCCAGATCTGTGCACAATTTAAGTCAGGATGTTTGGCTCTAAAGGAGAGAATTATGTTTCTGTGAAAGAAAAAGAAAAGTTTGGAATTGTGTGAAGGATCAGATACTGTTAGTCTTATGATTCAAAGACGAGGAAAGAAATGTGTCAGGAATGCAGGAAAAATATTTTCGATTCTGGGATTTCCTAAGGGCGGGAGGTTGCAGCCTACGCTATGGGATGAAGGAGTTAAAAAAAAAAAAAAAAATAAAGGAAGATTGACTGATGATGGATTACTTGAAGGCGCTGAGGAATTCCGTGGCTTGGCACATGAATTGTATAATGAAGGTTATGTGGAAATTGAGCAGCAAGTGAACTCTGATTGTTTTTATTGCTATGTGGAAAAAAGGAAAATTGTCTAACACTGTGAAAAAGACTGAAAGTGTGGTACAGGAAAGAATTGAGAATGTGATTGGTTAAGAAGGAACTAAGATTGATATTAATGTGTCAGGGAAATAGTTAAAAGTGATGATTTGAAACAAGAGGTCTCCCTGCTAGATGACAATTGTACAAGGAGACTGAGAGTCGCAGCCCCCACCTTTGCTGACGGCACCTATTATCATCCGCAGCCAGCCTCAATCCCCGTTCACCCGAATAAGAGGAAAAAAAAAAGTTTTCAGAAGACTTTAACCTGCTCTGTTCAGGAGAGAGAGAGAGAGAGAAAAAAAAAGAGCAAACAGCAGCCTCTAGCCCCCACCGCTGCTGCGAGCACACAGTGTGCCCTTCAGCCCACACAGCAAACTCTCGCCCCCCCTCAGACTTCAGCTACTGGGAACCCTGCTCCTCAGCCCCTCCCTGCTAATTCTCGTTACTGCTCAGTTTGTGATCTCTCCCACATGTCCAGTAAATTTACTAGGGGCAGATTTATTATCACAGTTCTGCTCCAGAATACAATTCCAAGATGATGGTCAGATGGTTTTTTTGTTATATAATCCCTATGTAGATGAAGACAGTGAGGAAATCTGTATTTTGCATGCCCTTCTCACGGTTATGATGGCCCTGATAGGCTCAGATCCACCCCCAATATTGCCAGAGGATCAATGACTCACCCCATACCTCTCAGAGATACCATCTAAACTCTGGTCAAAAGGGTCAAATGATATAGGGAAAATGCCAGTAGAACCAGTAAAAGTGTTTCTCAAACCTGGTGCCTAATCCTCATACTCTTTTGTCCCAAATACCTCAGGATGCTGCTTGGTTTACAGTTATTGATCTTACCAATGCCTTCTTTAGCATTCCGTTACACCCAGACTGTCAGTTTCTATTTGCATTCACTTAGCAGGGACGACAGTTAATATGGACAGTTATGCAACAAGAGGCCCAAAACAGTCCCAACCAGTTTTCAAATAAAATATGAGCAGGTGTCTTTTGCCATTGTTGCCACTGTTAGCCTCCTTAAGTATCTGGCAGCACTGAACTGTCGGGTTTCGGCCTCGAGACTTCAGTTCTGCCTTGGTCAAGTGATTCTTGGGTCACTGTCTCCTTCAGGGTGCCAGACACCTCGCAGAACAAGGAAAAATAGCTGTCAGCTCCCTTCCTTTCCCAAAAGATGAAACTGAACGCCAGCGTTTTCTTGGACTATGCACTTATTGTGGTCAGTGGATACCGGATGCATCCCGCATAATGCAACCCCTTTACAATGCCTTGAAAGACGGTATATTGAACTATAAGGGAAGATGGCAGTGATGAGGATTACCTCCAATATGATTGTTCCCAACTTCTGATAGAAGAAACAGCTACTCCACCAAATGTCAGTGAGAATCCACTCCCAAATCCTGATCTGGTGTTATACACGGATGGTTCAAGATATGCTGATGAGTTTGGTAGATTCCACACGGGATACGCTGTTACCACAGAGGACACTGTAGTGCACGCAGCTGCGCTCCCGCCCTCACAGTCAGCACAAGAAGCAGAACTTCAGGCTCTGTCTACTGCATGTACTTTGGCCAAGAACAGACAGGCTAATATATACATGGACTCACGGTATGCATTTGGTATTGCTCACGATTTTGGGGCTCTATGGGCCAATCGAGGGTTTATTACTACTGCCGGAACCCCAGTGAAAAATACTGAAGCTGTTAAAACCCTCATGGACTCGATCAAATTACCTACTCAGGTGGCTATTATCAAAGTTAAGGCGTACGGTCCTAGGAACAGCCCACAGACTGTTGGCAACATATTTGTGGATATGCAAGCAAAAGCCTCCGCTCTTTTACCCGTTGAATCAACCATATCAACTATGGTGACCACACGCTCTCAGCGTAAACAGTTACGAGAAGCACTGACCCTACAAGAACCTGATGATCTACAACAGACTGAAGTTTTCTGTCGGACCCCGCGAGACCGCTTAATGACGATGCAGAGAATGTCTCCAAAGAAAGAGGTGAAGCAATGGAAGACTGATGGGGCACGAATGGATAATGGTCCATGGGAAAAGGACTGACTTGTGTGTCTCCCTAAGCGGATGTACCCTGCTATTGCCACATGGGCACATGGACCTACACATCGAGGAAAGAATCAGGCCCTCGCACTGGTGCAAAAATTCTACTGGGCCCCGGTTCTCCAGTTGGCCGGAAGCATTCCCTGTTACCAACATGACTGCAAAGACCACATTAAAGAAACTGGTGATGGAAGTTATATGCAGATATGGGGTTCCAGAAGTTGTTGAAAGTGATCAAGGTCCGGCCTTTTCTTCTCATATGTACCAAGAAGTTCTGACAATGCTTGGATCCACTGTAGCCCTCCATACTCCGTACCACCCACAATCCAGTGGGAAAGTTGAGAGGTTGAATGGCACACTGAAGGGACAATTGACCAAAATGATGCAGGAGGCTACGGCTCCATGACCAGAGCTCCTACCCATTGTACTATACCATATTCGTACTACCCCTATTACAAAATATGGCCTGTCCCCATATGAGATATTGTTTGGTACTAGGCCCCCAGTTGCAAATTTCCAGCCCCAGCAGTTATCAGAAGAAACTGACCGTGCTGTTCAATATGTTATTCTGCTTAGTAAAAATCTTGCTAACACCTATGTTCTAGTTTTCTTTTCTTTTCCAGATTCAGCAGAAACCGACACCTGTCATAACCTGAAGCCTGGTGATTTGGTAGTCGTGAAATGACATGTCAGGAAGCACGGACTAGAACCCTTGTATGATGGTCCCTATCAAGTTCTCCTCATCACCCAACAAGCCAATAGCAAATGAAGGGACATAATGTTTTGGTTTTTCGCATTTTCCATATTATTATTGGTAGAAGTTAAAGTTAGAAGATATTCAAAAACTCAAAGATCAATACGATAAAGACAATGATTGTAATAGGGACAGTTGGTGGCCAGACACTTTCTCCTTTCTCAATCCAGCCAATTGATTTAAGGAAATTGGGGGCTGGATAGCTGGGATCTTATAGAGCTTGTTGCATATTGCTGCCTGTATCCTTGTTGTATATGTGATACTAAAACTTGTTCTTTGGTGTATTTATGTATGTATTAGGAAAGTCTGCACAAAGACAGCTAATGATGATACCAAAGGTGTCGTTGCCCCTGCTCTTCTCTGCACCGATCTCAAAAGGCTACTTGATGAAGAAGTTGAAGCCAAGCACATGCCTACCTAAAAAACATCCCCATCACCGTCATCAAAAATTGTTATTCGTGAACTGCAGTATACAGGGGGGACGGGTGCGCTGCGACAGCAATGACTGGTAACATGGCATCAGTCATGTGAAGACCAGTACCCCTCAAGCTGTTAGCTTGGGATAGCACCTCTGATGCTGCATATGTGTTAAAAAAATTTATCTAGGGGGGAATGTGAAGGGTTAATACTAAAATCAGAGCTGAAGTTTCGTTTTATCCATTCTCTGAAGGTTTCGTTTCTTTATTTTTGTTGCTGTAAGATAAATTTTTGTAATTGGCAAGGGCTGTCATGAAACCAGACTGTTATCATCAGGTGCAAAGATAAAGGAGCGGGGGTGTAAAACTCTGAAGAATATGCCATTATACTACTTTCTACGCTATCTAGGTACAGACATATATGTAGTTTCTGGCTTTCTTGCAATTTTATTGGCTTACAAAGTAAAATGATGCTATTGGTACTTGAGAACCTTGCATACTTAAGCAAAAGATTATAAAAGATGTGACTAAAATAAAGGGGCTTAGTGATCTGCCTCGATCCTCCCGTACAGAGACCCCTGTCTCCGTGTGGTCATTTGAGTTGCTAGCAACACTGGAATAATTTGGAAATCACTGGCTCAACCGTGAAGGGTTAATTTAGCCCTCCCAAAATAGCTACCTTGACAATACCATCCCCACTCCAAACCCCCCATCCCCAATCCCCCACACACATTAAGTACCCCCCATCCCCACTCCAAATCCCCCCACACATTAAGTATCCCCCATCCCCACTCAATAACCCCTCGTCCCTACTCCCAAATCCCCCCACACATTATGTACCCCCACTCCAAATCCCCCCACACATTAACCCCCATCCCCACTCATTAACCCCTCCACTCATTAACCCCCATCCCCATTCATTAACCCCATCCCCACTCATTAACCCCCACACAATAACCCCCATTCCCACTCATTAACCCCCCACACATAAACCCCCATCCCCACTCATTAACCCCCATCTTCACTCATTAACCCCCACTCATTAGCCCCCCTCTCCAGTCATTAACCCCCCATACATTAACCCCCTTCTCCACTCATTAACCCCCATCTCCACTCATTAACCTCCCACTTAGTAACCCCCATCCCCACATTAACCCCCATCTCTACTCATTAACCCCCACACTCATTAACCCCCATCCCCACACATTAACCCCCATCCCCACATTAACCACCATCCCCACACATTAACCCCCCACACATTAACCCCCATCCCCACTCATTAACCCCCACTCATTAACCCCCATCCCCACACATTAACCCCTCACACATTAACCCCATCCCTACTCATTAACCCCATCCCCACACATTAACCCCCACACATTAACCCCCATCCCCACTCATTAACCCCCACTCATTAACCCCCATCCCCACATTAACCCCATCTCCACTCATTAACCCCCACACATTAACCCCCATCTCCACTCATTAACCCCCACACATTAACCCCCATCTCCACTCATTATCCCCCACACATTAACCCCCATCCCCACATTAACCCCATCTCCATTCATTAACCCCCCACTCATTAACACCCATCCCCACATTAACCCCCATCTCCACTCATTAACCCCCACACTCATTAACCCCCATCCCCACACATTAACCCCCATCCTCACATTAACCCCCATCCCCACACATTAACCCCCATCCCCACTCATTAACCCCCCACTCATTAACCCCCATCCCCACACATTAACCCCCCACACATTAACCCCCATCCCCACTCATTAACCCCCATCCCCACACATTAACCCCCACACATTAACCCCCATCTCCACTCATTAACCCCCCACTCATTAACCCCCATCCCCACATTAACCCCATCTCCACTCATTAACCTCCACACATTAACCCCCATCTCCACTCATTAACCCCCACACATTAACCCCTATCCCCACATTAACCCCATCTCCATTCATTAACCCCCCACTCATTAACACCCATCCCCACATTAAACCCCATCTCCACTCATTAACACCCCCCCTCTCCCATCTTCGGTGGCTCTTCAGCTCCACAGAGGAGCACACTTACCACCAGCGTTTGCTCTGCGCGCCGGGTAGTGACGTCAGCATCGGGTCACTCTGCCATAGAGGCCTGACTGGTGGAGGGCTGCAGTGATAGTTGACTTTGTGCAAATTTCTCCCACCTCTCTCACCAAGGCTCTTCTCCCACGATTAATGTTGAGCATTCCGATACTGCAAATATCGGGTATCGGCCGATATTCGCTGTATCGGAATTCCGATACCGAGTACCGATATTTTTACAATATCGGATACCGGAATCGGAAGTTCCCATAATGCAATGAGCAACTGTTGTGGCTGTGATTGGCTGCTGAAATGATGTCATCATGATGCGCGGTCTGTGCGCATCATGATGCGCGGTCTGTGCAGGCCTGCCGGGGGTCTGTATGGGCCTGCTGGGGGTCTTTGCCGGCTGCTGGGGGTCTGTGCGGACTGCCGGGGGTCTGTACGGGCCTGCCGGGGGTCTGTGCTGGCTGCCGGGGGTCTGTGCGGACTGCCAGGGGTCTGTGCGGGCCTGCTGGGGGGCTGTAAGGGCCTGCCGGGGGTCTGTACGGGCCTGCCGGGGGTCTGTGCCGGCTGCCGGGGGTCTGTGCGGACTGCTGGTGGTCTGTGAGGGCCTGCCGGGGGTCTGTGTGGGCCTGCCGGAGGTCTGTGCCGGCAGCTGGGGGTCTGTGCGGGCCTGCCGGGGGTCTGTGCCGGCTGCCGGGGGTCTGTGCGGACTGCCGGGGGTCTTTGTGTCTGTGTGCAGGCATCGTCCAATGGGACTACAAGTCCCATCGGGCTATGCCTGCTACAATGACAGTGATTGACACATTAGCCAATGATGGGACAGTAGTTGTCCCATCATCCGGCTAATGTGTTGAATGTAAAAAAAAATAAAAATACACATACTACATACATACTACATACATACAACATTCATACAACATACATACATACTACATACTACATACATACTTCATATATACTACATTCATACAACATACATACTACATACATACTACATATATACTACATTCATACAGCACACATACAATACATACATACTACATATATACTACAGTCATACAACATACATACATACTACATATATACAACATTCATATAACATACATACATACTACATATATACTACATTCATACAACATACATACATACTACATATATACTACATTCACACAACATACATACTACATATACACTCACTGGCCACTTTATTAGGTACACCTGTCCAACTGTGTGTTAAGACTTAATTTCTAATCAGCCAATCACATGGCGGCAACTCAGTGCATTTAGGCATGTAGACATGGTCAAGACAATCTCCTGCAGTTCAAACCGAGCATCAGTATGGGGAAGAAAGGTGATTTGAGTGCCTTTGAACGTGGCATGATTGTTGGTGCCAGAAGGGCTGGTCTGAGAATTTCAGAAACTGCTGATCTACTGGGATTTTCACGCACAACCATCTCTAGGGTTTACAGAGAATGGTCCGAAAAAGAAAAAAAATCCAGTGAGCGGCAGTTCTGTGGCCGGAAATGCCATGTTGATGCCAGAGGTCAGAGGAGAATGGGCAGACTGGTTCGAGCTGATAGAAAGGCAACAGTGACTCAAATTGCCACCCGTTACAACCAAGGTAGGCAGAAGAGCATCTCTGAACGCACAGTGAGTCGAACTTTGAGGCAGATGGGCTACAGCAGCAGAAGACCACACTGGGTACCACTCCTCTCAGCTAAGAACAGGAAACTGAGGCTACAATTTGCACAAGCTCATCGAAATTGGACAGTAGAAGATTGGAAAAACGTTGCCTGGTCTGATGAGTCTCGATTTCTGCTGCGACATTCGGATGGTAGGGTCAGAATTTGGCGTAAACAACATGAAAGCATGGATCCATCCTGCCTTGTATCAACGGTTCAGGCTGGTGGTGGTGGTGTCATGGTGTGGGGAATTTTTTCTGGGCACTCTTTGGGCCCCTTGGTACCAATTGAGCATCGTTGCAACGCCACAGCCTACCTGAGTATTGTTGCTGACCATGTCCATCCCTTTATGACCACAATGTACCCAACATCTGATGGCTACTTTCAGCAGGATAATGCGCCATGTCATAAAGCTCGAATCATCTCAGATTGGTTTCTTGAACATGACAATGAGTTTACTGTACTCAAATGGCCTCCTCAGTCACCAGATCTCAATCCAATAGAGCATCTTTGGGATGTGGTGGAACGGGAGATTCGCATCAGGGATGTGCAGCCGACAAATCTGCGCCAACTGTGTGATGCCATCATGTCAATATGGTCCAAAATCTCTGAGGAATGCTTCCAGCACCTTGTTGAATCTCTGCCACGAAGAATTGAGGCAGTTCTGAAGGCAAAAGGGGGTCCAACCCCTTACTAGCATGGTGTACCTAATAAAGTGGCCAGTGAGTGTATACTACATTCATACAACATACATACATGCATACATAGTACATACTACATATATACTACATTCATACAACATACATGCATTCTACATACATACTTCATATATACTACATTCATACAACATACATACATACATACTACATACATACTACATATATACTACATTCATACAACATACATACTACATACTACATACATACTCCATATATACTACATTCATACAACATACATACATGCATACTACATACATACTACATATATACTACATTCATACAACATACATACATGCATACTACATGCATACAACATGCTACAGACATACAAAATACATACTACATACTTACTACATACATACAACATACATACAACATGCTACAGACATGCAAAATGCATACTACATACTTACTACATACATACAACATGCTACAGACATACAAAATACATACTACATACTTACTACATACATACAACATACATACAACATGCTACAGACATACAAAATACATACTACATACATACTATATACAATACGTTCATACATTCATACAATACATACATATAGACATACAGTACATATAACATAGAGTACATACTCACCATCACTTGTCACTTTGTTCCCCGAAGTCAGTGTCATCTATAGAAAATAACAAACAAGCAATATACTCCCTGATCCGCAGAAATCCACGAGTGTCCCACGACGATCTCCTGCAGTGCATCACTGAGAGGTTACTATTGTTCACTGGTCTCACTTTATGGCAAAAGCTGCGTGGGAACTTTCTCACACAGCAATGCCAAAAGTGAGACTAGGGACTATTTTTTTACAGTGGCGGAGGAATACAGTGCGGAAGGATACCTACCTCCTGTCATTGTATTCCTGGGGCCCCTAGAGAGCGGTCGCATTAGCTGATGCTGCTGTTCTCCACGGGAGATCGTCGTGGGACACTCGTGGATTTCTGCGGATCAGGGAGTATATTGCTTGTTTGTTATTTTAATATTTTTTAAAGATGACACTGGCTTCGGGGAACAAAGTGACAAGTGATGGTGAGTATGTACTCTATGTTATATGTACTGTATGTCTATATGTATGTATTGTATGAATGTATTGTATGTAGTATGTATGTTGTTTGTCTTTAGTATGTATGTAGTATGTAAGTAGTATGTATTTTGTATGTCTGTAGCATGTTGTATGCATGTTGTATGTATGTAGCATGTACTATGTATGTATGTATGTTGTATAAATGTAGTATATATGTAGCATGTATGTAGTATGTATGTATGTTGTATGAATGTTGTATATATGTATGTATGTATGCTGTATGAATGTAGTATATATGTAGTATGTATGTATGTTGTATAAATGTAGTATATATGAAGTATGTATGTAGTATGTATGTATGTTGTATGAATGTTGTATATATGTAGTATGTATGTAGTATGTATGTTGTATGAATGTAGTATATATGAAGTATGTATGTAGTATGTATGTATGTATGCTGAATGAATGTTGTATATATGTAGTATGTATGTATGTTGTACGAAGGTAGTATATATGAAGTATGTATGTAGTATGTATGTATGTATGTTGTATGAATGTTGTATATATGTAGCATGTATGTATTCTGTATGAATGTAGTATATATGTAGTATGTATGTATGTTGTATGAATGTAGTATATATGAAGTATGTATGTAGTATGTATGTATGTATGTTGTATGAATGTTGTATATATGTAGTATGTATGTAGTATGTATGTAGTCTATTTTTTTTTTTTTTACATTCAACACATTAGCCGGATGATGGGACTACTACTGTCCCATCAATGGCTAATGTGTCAATCACTGTCATTGTAGAAGGCATAGCCCGATGGGACTTGTAGTCCCATTGGACTATGCCTACACACACACACAACCCCCGGCAGGCCCGCACAGACCTCCAGCAGTCCGCACAGACCCCCGGCAGCCGGCACAGACCCCCGGCAGGCCCGCACAGACCCCCGGAAGTCCGCACAGACCCCCGGCAGCCGGCACAGACCCCCGGCAGGCCCGCACAGACCCCCGGCAGTCTGCACAGACCCCCGGCAGCCGGCACAGACCCCCGGCAGGCCCGTACAGACCCCCGGCAGTCCGCACAGACCCCCGGCAGCCGGCACAGACCCCCGGCAGTCCGCACAGACCCCCGGCAGGCCCGTACAGAGCCCCGGCAGGCCCGCACAGACCCCCAGCAGGCCCATACAGACCCCCGGCAGGACAGCACAGACCCCGCCCGCACACACAGACACGCACAGTGTTCGCCCACGCACTGCCCACACTCTTCCCCCCTCCCGAACAGGATGTGCAAGTACAGAAAGGGTTTTTTTTAATTCCAATATTTCTGTCCCATTGACTTGAATGGGACTTCCGGTATCGGAATCGGCGATACCCGATACTTTTTAGGTATCGGCCGATCCAATCCGATCCGATATTTCTCAATATCGGATGGTATCGCTCAACACTACCCACGATTGCTCAATTTGGCTGGACGAATAGGTCTAGGAAGACTTCTGGTGATCCCAATCTTCTTCCATTTAAGGAATATGGAGGCCACTGTGCTCTTAGGAACCTTGAGTACTGTAGAAATTCTTTTGTAACCTTGGCCAGATCTGTGTCTTGCCACAATTCTGTCTCTGAGCTCCTTGGCCAGTTCCTTTGACCTCATGATTCCCATTTGGTCTGACATGCACTGTGAGCTGTGAGGTCTTATATAGACAGGTGTGTGCCTTTACAAATCAAGTCTTATCAGTTTAAGTAAACACAGCTGGACTCCAATGAAGAAGTAGAACCATCTCAAGGAGGATCACAAGGAAATGGATAGCATGTAACTTAAATATGAGTGTCTGAGTAAATGGTCTGAATACTTATGACCATGTGATATTTCAGTTTTTCTTTTTTAATAAATTTGCAAAAATTTCTACATTTCTGTTTTTTCTCAGTCAAGATGGGGTGCAGAGTGTACATTAATGAGAAAAAAACAACTTTTTTGAATTTACCAAATGTTATTGGGCCCTTGCAGCCTTAAAAAATACAAGCCTGCAGCTGGCCCAAAATTGGCGCATCACATTAGATGCACCAATTCTGGCACTCTGCCTGGCCCTTCCCGTTTTCCCTGGTGCGGCGGAAATCAGGGTAATAGTAGTTGGGGTTGATGACAACTGTGAGTTGTCAAAAATCACAACTTCCATCAACCCCTGGGATTAGTAATGGAGAAGTGTCTATCAGACACCCCCATTACTAACCCGGTAATAAAAACACACAGAAAAAAAAACACTTTATTTGAATAAAGGTTACCCCACACTAAACCTTGAAATCAAAGAAAAAACGCTGACGGCACCGCTGTTACCGTGTATCCTCAGATGGTGTGCGGCATTCGGGGCACTGATCACTGGCAGCTTCGGGTGCTAGACCTGAGAATCCACAAAACTCTATGTCCAAGTAGAGAAGAGGTCGCACTCAACGAACTGGTGGATTAATGGCTTGATATATTGTTACATGTTACACATGTCAGGCCGTGGGAGTGACATCAGGAGTGCAGAGGGAGCTATCAAGCCATTAATCCACCAGTTCGTTGAGTGCGACCTCTTCTCTACTTCCACACTAAACCTTGTTCACCAATTTATTGAATAAAATCTGATGCAAGTCTGAAGTAATCCAATGAATCTGAAGTATTGCAGAAAAGGACACCTGAAAGACAAATAAATAAATACATAAATTCAATAGACACTCCCTTGTTCACCAATTTATTACCCAATATGTTGCCACTCAGGTCTGATGTAGTCCATATTTCCCGATTCTGTCTCCGGCATCTGTGAATAGCAGTAAAGTTCTTGCTATTCACAGGTGCCGGGTAATGATGTCAACGCTCATCATCGTTGCTGGATCTTGCTGAGCACATTTGAGCTGAGGCTATCAAAACATCATATCTACACTAAAATACACTGCTCAAAAAAATAAAGGGAACACTTAAACAACAGAATATAACTTCAAGTAAATCAAACATCTTGGAAATCAAACTGTCCACTTAGGAAGCAACACTGATTGACAATCAATTTCACATGCTGTTGTGCAAATGGAATAGACAACAGATGGAAATTATTGGCAATAATCAAGACACACTCAATAAAGGAGTGGTTCTGCAGGTGGGGACCACAGACCACATCTTAGTACCAATGCTTTCTGGCTGATGTTTTGGTCACTTTTGAATGTTGGTTGTGCTTTCACACTCATGGTAGCATGGTAGCATGAGACGGACTCTACAACCCACACAAGTGACTCAGGTAGTGCAGCTCATCCAGGATGGCACATCAATGCGAGCTGTAGCAAGAAGGTTTGCTGTGTCTGTCAGCGTGTTGTCCAGAGGCTGGAGGCGCTACCAGGAGACTGGCCAGTACAACAGGAGATGTGGAGGGGGCCGTTGGAGGGCAACAACCCAGCAGCAGGACCGCTACCTCCGCCTTTGTGCAAGGAGGAACAGGAGGAGCACTTCCAGAGCCCTGCAAAATGACCTCCTGCAGGCGACAAATGTGCATATGTCTGCACAAACGGTTAGAAAGAGACTCCATGAGGATGGTCTGAGTGCCCGTTGTCAACAGATGGGGGTTGTGCTCACAGCCCAAAACCGTGCAGGACGCTTGGTAATTGCCACAGAATACCAGGATTGGCAAATTCGCCCCTGGCGCCCTGTGCTCTTCACATATGAATGCAGGTTCGCCGTGGAGAGCGATCTTCTGCCTGCAATATCCTTCAGCATGACTGGTTTGGCAGTGAGTCAGTAATGGTGTGGGGTGGCATTTCTTTGGAGGGCCGCACAGCCATCCATATGCTCGCCAGAGGTAGCCTGACTGCCATTAGGTACCGAGATGAGATCCTCAGACCACTTGTGAGACCATATGCTGCTGCGATTGGCCCTGGGTTTCTCCTAATGCAGGACAATGCCAGACCTCATGTGGCTGGAGTGTGTCAGCAGTTCCTGCAATATGAAGGCATTGAAGCTAAGGACTGGCCCGCCCATTCCCCAGACCTAAATCCAATAGAGCCCATCTGGGACATCATGTCTCGCTCCATCCACCAACGTCACATTGCACCACAGACTATCCAGGAGTTGGCAGATGCTTTAGTCCAGGTCTGGGAAGAGATCCCTCAGGAGACCATCCACCGCCTCAACAGGAGCATGCCCAGGCATTGTAGGGAGTTCATACAGGCACGTGGTGGCCATACACTATACTGAGTGTCTTTTCCTTGTCATGAGGCATTTCCACTGAAGTTGGATCAGCCTGTAATTTGATTTTCCACTTTCATTTTGAATACCATTCCAAATCCAGATCTCCATGGAATATTCATTTTGATTTAAGTTGCTAATTGTTATGGTTTTTTGTTCTGAACACATTCCACTATGCAATGAATAAAAATTTGCAACTGGAATATTTCAATCAGAGATATCTAGGATGTGGTATTTTAGTGTTCTCTTTATTTTTTGAGCAGTGTAGTATCAGTAAAAACATAATCTCAGGGGGCAAAAAATAAGCCCTCACACAATCCAAAAATCACAAAAAATGAAAACGCTACTGGTCTTGGATAATGGTGACGAAGAGCAAAGTTTTTTGTTTTTTTTTTTACAAATTTGCAAATATTTTTTTCAATCCTTTAATAAAAAAGAAAAACTGTACATGTTTGGTATCTGCACACTAGTACTGACCCGGAGAATTTTATTTCAAGGTCTGTTTCACCATATAGTGAATAAAGTAAATTTAAAAAAAAAAAATATTTCAAAGCAATTGATCTTGTTTTCCTATTTTGCAGTACACTACTTGGTAGAATGAATGATACCAATCAAAAGCACAACTTGTCCTGCAACAAACATATGGATATATTGATGGAAAAATATGAAGGGGTTAAAGATGTGGCCACACTGGAGGATCACACGTCTGATAGTTGTTATCAAATATCTTCTCAGGAGGTGAGGCCTTCTCATACTGAGCAATATCTTCTCCCATGTGGCTCCCTTCTTGTTTCTATCATTGTAGGCGGCCAGTTTATTATCCCAATATTCAGGCCCCTTCTGTCAAGAGCAATGAGCCTTTGATCACTCATAGGGCATGGCACTGTGGGTCGCCCTCACACCCAGGGCAGTGGGGTACTCGGTACTGGGCCCGATGGTCCTCAAGGGGAGATGTCATGGTAGCTGGAACCCGGCCCGTGGCCCTGGGCGCCCATTGTAAATGTTCAGTGTCAATGTGTAGTTGTGACGCCACCTGTGGTGTTCGGCAATGAAGATGTAAGCCGACGCTGCAGACAGATCCTCTGGGACAGATGGTGTGGTGCAGCAGTGTTGTTATAGCCCTCCACAGGCAGGGCTATAGTCCCAGAGCAGAGTAGGTGAAGTGACATGTAGATGGTGTAGTGCCAGGCTCAAGGGATGTAGCAGTGCTGGACAGGTTGGCGCCGGAATAAGTGGAGGACACCAGGGCTTGTAGTTCCAAAACTTTACTCACAGTCTGTAGTACACACAGATGCCTGCCTCCGTGCTGTGTCCTCCAGGTCAGGGACCCAGCCAACCTCCAAGCAAGATGGAATGCTCCCTTCCAACACTCCGCCAACATGTGCCTTTCTGAACGTCTCCTCTTATAGCGCCTTTGGTGTGAAGTACTCCTAGTACTGAGTTACACTGGAGTTCCTCCTGACAGATGTTCCCAAGAACTATACTTGTACGGCAGACAGCTGTAGCCTGCTTCGGGGACTCCTCCCTCTTAAGTCCCGGCTCACTATCCAAGTTGCTGTTGTGCCGTCAAGTCTTAGATGGGAGTAGTGCATTTACAGCTCACTACTCCACCGGTGTCTGCTGTAGGACCATTAGTATCCATACAACCTCGGGGACCGGGCCCCGGCCTTGCGCTTAGAACTTCTAGGCAGGGTTCTCTCCTAACCCACGTCCTCTGTTCCCTTTTTACTCCTTCGTTCCGTACTAGTCTCTCCTTCTTATGGAAGATCAGGTTTCTGTTCAGTGTCTTTCTCCTTCTTTCCATTCCCGTGCCAGCAGACCCAGGTCACTGAGGTCAGCTGCAGCACCTCCTTCCTCCATCCCTCTCCCAGGGATCTTCTCTCCTCACTCCTCTCCACTCACTGACTGACTGACTCCTGAAATCCTAAACCTTCCCGCTCTTTTATGTATTCTAACTCCACCCGCCTCCCAGCACGTTTCGTGTTCCAAGCAGGGAGCCACCAAAGGTGCTCTGCTACACTCCAAGCAGGGAGCCGCTATGTGGCTTTGATGAACTACTGTGTTATGTGGGATGCAGGTGTTGGAGCATGGTCAGGAGCCTCCAACCTACCTGGATGGTGGGGTACCACACCTCAGGAGGAGGTGCAGTACCTCTGTGGCAACTGAATCCTTAGGGGTGCCACACTCCCCCCCGTTAAACACAGCACGTCCGCGGGCTGCAAGCCAAACAGAGTTAACAATACAGGAACATACAAAAGTTTTATATTGCTGCATAAAAATTTCTTATACTAAACTTCCCAATGTGGGAGGCACGGTTTCTTGAACGTTACAAACAAGTGAAGTAACTATCTAAATTTAAAGTTATGCTACCTAATTTAAAGTGCCATGGAAGCAACTCAATATCATTTCACATTTTCTAGCAACACATTTTCTTTCTGTTACCTTGCATATTCTCTACTTTCTTATATGATTAACCATTATCAACAAGCGCAAAGAGTAGACACCGGTCCGGCCAACATGTCTGGAAATGTCCTTATGATGAGGTAATTATTCTTTCAGGAAGAGAGTCCTATGTAAAACCAAAAGAGAGCACCTAAAGAGGTGCAAACTATGTACAATAACAGTTCTGGAGCATTCAGCGTTCATGATCTCTGCAGTTCATGTGTGAAAGCTGCCAATACAGCTGTGCAACAACTGGAAAAACAAACGTCAACCATGATGATCAAAATAGGTGAGCAAAAGGCACAACGGTGCAAATAGCCTCCTGGGTAACGAGAGTTATTTTTGTTTGAGATTGCTAGTGGTGGTCTCCTCCTGGGATTTCTGGAAACTGGTTACTGGAACTGCTTCCAGGGGAGAAACTTTGGGTGTCTTCCTCCTGTCGCTGGTTACTTGCCATAGGGCATGGTGGTAACAGCTGGTGCGATTGCCACCTAGGGCACTGAAGCTATGGTAAAGGGAACCCATGATGCATATCAATGCCCATCAGCTGTTCCTCATTGGTGGGTGGTTCCGCTGCCCTTGTGCGGGGCCTAACATCCAGGGAGGCTGCGACCTAATGGCGCTGGAAGGCGGCTATGCGGGGGCTTTGCAGCCAAAGGATCCCAATGTCAATATCCCAAAGCGACCTAGACTCCTCCAAGCCCTGAAGATGCCGGATCGTGCGCGCCTGCTCCAGCCGTACCCTTCTCAGTAGGGACCTCTTCCACCTCCCCATCTCCGACAGCTGACTCTTCCAACTGCCCCACTTCAAGTTCCCGCAAGCCAGCCTCCGACATCGTGAAGTCGGAGGGCAACCCATTAGGAGCGCTGGGGTATATACCTGGTGCCTCTCGGCTGTGCGGTCTCTGCTCCGGTGCAGGCATAGTGGCAGTGGAGGCTGCTCGGTTGGATACCGGGGACAGCGGTGGAGCTAATGGCGGCTCCGGGTCCGCAGGGGTCTCTGGAGGGACCGGCGTGGCTGCGTCAGGTCCGGACGGGAGCTCTTCTTCCTCTGCTTCGGCTCCCTGGGCCTTGTACAACTCCTTTGGTGGTGGCGGCAGAGAGGGAGCAATATACGCTGCCGGTGGTATGGCAGCGGTCGCAGGCTCCTCAAGGTCTGCCTGGAAAAGATCCGATGTAGCAGCGGCGGGTACCGGTGTCGCGGGTACCGCAGGTGTAGGCCCCTCCTGGGCGCGCTGAAGATTTAAGGTCCATAGCGCTTCCTGCCTCAGTTGCAGGTGGCGCGTCAGCTGGGCTATTTCGTCCTCCAGCTGCTGGCGGTTCATCTCGGACACTGGGTTGGAGCCTTCCGCCATGGCACCGGGGAGATCCAGCATAACCTCCTCGCGCTCTGCAGGCCTCCTCCTGAAGATGGTGTTCTGGCGTCCTTCTTCCTGTCTGAGCTCTTTTCCCGCCACTGGCTTTCGCTCCTCCTTCTTGCGGCGGCGTCTTCTTCCAGCTCCTCCATACCAAGCCAGTATACGAACCCCTCGGGGGGTGGGCCATGTCGCTATCGCATAGTAATTCAGGCAGGGGAGGCCCAGGACAGTTCGCGGTCTTTTCTTAGGACCTCCCAGGTTGTCACGCCCTTCTTCACCGTGCCAGCGGGCATTTTTAACATTCATTTCACAGTCTATTAAATTGGGTCTTCTGCACATTTCCAAAAGTTTCAAGTCTTAGGCACACAGAACCCGATGGCATCGTATCTCGTCATCCTGTTTGTGACGCCAAAAATGGGTCGCCCTCACACCCAGGGCAGTAGGGTACTCGGTACCGAGCCCGATGGTCCTCAAGGGGAGATGTCATGGTAGCTGGAATCCGGCCCGTGGCCCTGGGCGCCCATTGTAAATGTTCAGTGTGATTGTGTAAGTCATGACGCCGACGCAGCAGACAGATCTTCCGGGACAGATGGTGTGGTGCAGCAGTGATGTTATAGCCCTCCACAGGCAGGGCTGTAGTCCCAGGACAGAGTAGGTGAAGTGACACGTAGATGGTGTAGTGCCAGGCGCAAGGGATGTAGCAGTGCTGGACAGGTTGGCGCCGGAATAAGTGGAAGACACCAGGGCTTGTAGTTCCAAAGCTTTTCTCACAGTCTGTAGTACACACAGGTACCTGCCTCCGTGCTGTGTCCTCCGGGTCAGGGACCCAGCCAACCTCCAAGCAAGATGGAATGCTCCCTTCCAACACTCCGCCAACATGTGCCTTTCTGAACGTCTCCTCTTATAGCGCCTTTGGTGTGAAGTACTCCTAGTACTGAGTTACACTGGAGTTCCTCCTGACAGATGTTCCCAAGAACTATACTTGTACAGCAGACAGCTGTAGCCTGCTTCAGGGACTCCTCACTCCTGAGTCCGGCTCACTATTCAAGTTGCTGTTGTGCCGTCAAGTCTTAGATGGGAGTAGTGCATTTACAGCTCACTACTCCACCGGTGTCTGCTGTAGGACCATTAGTATCCATACAACCTCGGGGACCGGGCCCTGGCCTTGCGCTTAAAACTTTTAGACAGGGTTCTCTCCTAACCCACGTCCTCTGTTCCCTTTTTACTCCTTTGTTCCGTACTAGTCTCTCCTTCTTATGGAAGATCAGGTTTCTGTTCAATGTCTTTCTCCTTCTTTCCTTTCCCGTGCCAGCAGACCCAGGTCACAGGTCTGCTGCAGCACCTCCTTCCTCCATCCCTCTCCCAGGGATCTTCTCTCCTCACTCCTCTCCACTCACTGACTGACTGACTCCTGAAATCCTAAACCTTCCCGCTCTTTTATGTATTCTAACTCCACCCGCCTCCCAGCACGTTTCGTGTTCCAAGCAGGGAGCCACCAAAGGTGCTCTGCTACACTCCAAGCAGGGAGTCGCTATGTGGCTTTGCTGAACGACTGTGCTGTGTGGGATGCAGGTGTTGGAGCGTGGTCAGGAGCCTCCAACCTACCTGGATGGTGGGGTACCACACCTCAGGAGGAGATGCAGTACCTCTGTGGCAACTGAATCCTCAGGGGCGCCACAACTGCCTATGTCACAGCTGAGAACAGTACATCAGCACTCTGCAGCCTGAACTACATCACCTGTAACAACAGGATATTGATACAGATTCATGAAAAAAATGCCTGACGTGGATGGTAACTCAAACGTGATCCGTGGTTTGCCCACCTATTGATTAAAAATTGGCAAGTCTGATCCAGAATACAGATCAAATTAGGGTATGCTACAATTTTTTTAAAGCGCAGGCTAGCGTTCCATGTGTAGAAACATTCATATGAACTAGCACATTGACTTGCATTGGTCGGGGTGCTGACCTATAGACAACACTTTGGCTTTCCAGTCTATGGTCTCTTTTAGTCATTCATTTTTCTTGTACATACTCTACCATTTTTTTCATGGCTAGAACACATACCTGTGGCGCCCCTGAGGGTTCAGTCGCCACAGAGGTACTGCACCTCCTCCTGAGGTGTAGTGTCCCACTTCCCAGGTAAGATGGTAACACCTGACCAGACTCCAGCACCTACATCCAGCACAGACACCTTAGAACAGCAGAGCACCCTTTATGGCAGCTGCTTTGGTTCATGAAGGGTGCTGAGTGGTGGGTGAAGCTTAGAAACACTAGAGGGAAAAGCTGACAGGAAGTTAGGTCAGTTCCCTTATGGGGAAGGAGGGAAAGGATGTAGATGCAGCAGCCTCCTGTAAGCTGGAGCTGCTAGCAAGGAAAGAGGAAGAAAGAAGGATCAGTTGTTCAGAAGGAAGATAGATAAGAACGCAACATGAGGAGGAGAGAGACTGGGGACTAGGGCTAGTGTAGAGCCCTTCTCTAAGTTTAATGCTTCAAGGCCGGATGTCGGTATCTGAGGCTGTGTGTGATACTAATGATCCTACAGCAGAAACTGGAGGAATAGAAGTTGTGACCGCTTTATTCCCACCCAAGACTCGAAGACACAGTGGCAACGTGTGTGAGCCGCGACATGATTGTATGGAGTCCCCGAAGCAGACTACAGCCACCTATCATATGAGTGGAGTTATAAGTAACATCCCGAAGGATGAACTTGAGTGTAATTCAGAACTGCAAGTACTTCAGATAAGCGCTAGAAAGGAGACGTTCAGAGCAGGCACACGAAAGGGAGTGCTGGAAGGGTTAATTCTATCTGCCTGAGAGTTGGCTGAGTCCCTGACCTGGAGGCATCTGAAAAAAAATCATGGAGACAGGTTTGCTTTCGATCTGAGTCATGGATCGCATTCATCTACACAAGTCTATGGATCCATAAAAAATCATTGACCGCACACATTATCATCCATGTGCAATCCCTGTGCTGTACGTTTTGGACACTGTAATGTGTAGGGGAAGTTTTCCATTTGTTTTATTCATACAACAAAATCAGTGATGTAGCAATGATGGCAGAAACGGAAACACTGGTGAAAATTGGGTGCAAAAAGGTGAGGAAAATTAGACCAATTTTTGCCAAAGAGAAGAATCAGTGATGTCTGAATGAGGCCTCCAGAATACTCAGCCTCTCTTCCTTGGCTTAGCTTTTCTACTGGTCCATACCATGTAGCAGACAGATGCAGTAATGTCGTCTTCTGCGCCCATGACCAGAACAGTGCCGTGTGTGCAAGGCATTGCAAAAATTTTAATGGACTGAAGCACATTTATAAAAAGGTTGGTCCAAAATTCTTTCTTAATATTTAGCAGCTATAGATAGATCTAAATTCTACAAGTTATTGCAGTGTATTAGTTTTTCTCCCTGCTCATTGCGCTCACATAAGCTGTACAACCATGTGTTATTGGTCTATAGTATGGTATTTGTCTATCATTGTTACTGTAGGCACTTAGATCACATTTTATAAGTAATTCAGACAATTTCAAAGGGTTCATTTACTTTTTCTTGCTAATTGAACTATTTTGCTCTGACATCTCTTTATGTGTTCATTCAAGTAGACATGAAAGTTTAGACACAAAAAGTGCTATAATGAGCACCAAAAAATATTCAGGATTGAGAGTCCTCAGTAGTTGACTCTCAATCCTGAATATTTTTCTATCTACTGGCTAACACGGTACAAAGATATACATCTTTCCTGTATCATAATGAGCACCATTAATTGTATAAAAAAGTAAGTTACATGATATGCACTTAATAAACACTAGATGGCAGCAGACGAGCATTGTTCTTACTGTGTCTCTTCTAGTTCTTTCTCCATAAGTCCTAGCAGCACATACAATAGATGCTGGTGATATTTTTCCGTCCATAAAGCTGCTGCTATTTTGTATTTCAGGCGACTGTCAAAACAAGTCATTTATTAAAGATTTTATTTAATATAATAGGGAACTGCCAGACAACATAAAGATCTAGGAAACTGGGTCAACTTCAGAGCTTACATGCAGCACCATGTTTATCAAAACTGAAATTATGTTTTCTATGTGTGGTGTAATCGTTCCTCCTCAATTCTAGGGTTAGAAAATTGATCTGTAAACCCCCTCCCCTTGTGTCTTAGAATTTGAAAGCGCCTGCTGATGCTTTGCACTCTGTGAAGTGCTCGTCGTTTATTTTTCTTGGACTATTTTTACAGTCATTAATAATTATCATCTTTTATTTAAAGAGAACAAACATTTTATGAAGCTCTCCACAGGCTGAATTAACATCTGACATAAAGAAAATGACAAAAATATAGGAAAAAAGGAAAACAAAACTGAGGCTACTTTGTCCCAGACAAAGGTCCACTGCTAACTGGAAAAAGTAACTTAATTACCATATGTACTCTTGTATAAGCCGACCCAAGTATAAGCTGAGGGACCTAATTTTGACATGAAAAACTGGGAAAACTTATCGAGTATAAGCCGGGTATGCATTTTCTCCTCATCCCTATCCTGGTATACATGGCTCCTCTTCTCTATAATTCTATGCATGGCGCCTTATTACCATCCTTGTATGCGTGGCCCCCATGAGAAAAGCATAAAACCCCCCCAAAACATCCTACTTACCTTCCCTGCGCGCCCTCAAAGCATCTTATTCCGGTGCCAGCAGCTCCTGCGGCCGGGTGATCACGTGTCACTGCTCATTAAGGGAATGAAAATTCACCTCTCTCCAAACCTATGGGAGGGGAGAGAGGTGAATATTCATTACCTTAAATGAGTGGTGTAGTACAGCGGTACACACACTGAGCAGTGATGATGCAGGGACCCAGTAAAGTTCAAAGCAAAACGTATTTTAATGTCCAACGTACTCACAAAAATACACAGTTCACGATATCCTCCATTTCGCAGCCAGGAACAAGACAGTCCATCTCTGGATCGCAGCCGGGAACAAGACAGTCCACCTCCGAGACCGGTTGCCGTGGGCGACTGCACCGCCATGCACGCTAAGGGGTGCCAGATCTTTTGGCTCTGCTTGCAGGTGTTGACTCACTCAGGTGGAGCTCTGCAGAGCCTCCTGCTCTGCACACTTGCAATACCAAACTGACTTATTCAACCCTCTCCTTCAGGGGTTTTTACAATGGACCTGTGGCCGTAGACCATATGGAAAACCTGGCCGGGAAGGAAATGGACTGCCCCACTACCATCCTGAAGTCTGTTTAAAAAATAAAAGCCCAGAGTAGGTTTTCTTACATATGCCTTGGACAAATAGCTTGCCCAAGACTAACATTTACTTTTTTGCTTTGCAATCACAGCTATGCCTGTGACTGCAATGCACTCTCATGGCCTCAATATGTGTCTGTGCACATCCTGGGGGGACACATAGCAACCCTCGCATATGACACCGGTCACTGCCTCAAATACCACCCTCATCTGTTCAAACTTGTGGGGTTGACCACTTGCCACCACACAAGGGGTCTGTGACAGGGCATCCGCATGTCCCTGTGACTTCCCCACCCTATGCTCCATTGAGAAACCAAAGTTTTTTAGGGACCGGAACCATTGGGTTACTTGCACATTCCTCCTCTTTGCGTTTATCATCCACGCTTTCTTACGTGACCAACCACCTCCCCGTTCTCCATTGCAGAAGACACGCCCACTTTCCTAACTGACAGCAGATTTGTACCAGTTTTGGCTGACCTTGTTTATTTGGGTCTGACAACCCCACGGCTCATCCTGTAACCTAAGTACTGGGCTTCTGACCCTCAGTATGGTTTTCTTCCTTTGCCCGGGGCTGGGTGACTACAGTTAGGTCCATATATATTTGGACAGAGACAACATTTTTCTAATTTTGATTCTAGAGATTACCACAATGAATTTTAAACAAAACAATTCAGATGCAGTTGAAGTTCAGACCTTCAGCTGTCATTTGAGGGTATTCACATTAAAATTAGGATGAAGGGTTTAGGAGTTTCAGCTCCTTAACATGTACCACCCTGTTTTTAAAGGGACCAAAAGTAATTGGACAGATTAAATAATTGTAAATAAAATGTTAATTTCTAGTACTTGGCTGAAAACCCTTTGTTGGCAATGACTGCCTGAAGTCTTGAACTCATGGACATCACCAGATGCTGTGTTTCCTCCTTTTTGATGCTCTGCCGGGCCTTCACTGCGGTGGTTTTCAGTTGCTGTTTGTTTGTGGGCCTTTCTGTCTGAAGTTTAGACTTTAACAAGTGAAATGCATGCTCAATTGGGTTGAGATCAGGTGACTGTATGTCACACTGGATCACTGAGGTTCGCCCCGGCAGCTCCGAGAACACATGCATGCTCTGTTGCACCTGAACTTGAGCCTCCTGTCACTGCTGATTAGCGAGAGCTCCATTTAATTTAACCTGACCCCTGGCTGTGTCCTTGGCTGGCACCAGAGGGTTCCCCGTGGGTACGACTGGAGTTGCCTCCGTGACCACACATTCCTGGCTCCTCCAGGCTTTCTTTCCTCTGCACGGAACCCTGGAGCTGTCCCGTACTTACTAGGTGACATTTCCAGCTCGGGGATTTGTGGCATCTCCATGATCTCTCTGAGAAACCTATCGGGGTTACACTCTGTCCCTAGATTAGCGACCTCTATGGCAGGTATCCCTGACTCGGGATCTTCGGGTTCTACACCTGGAACAACATTTACCTTCGGAGGGTTAACCCTGGTCTCCCACAGGGACCAGAACACGGGCAAGTCTCTTCACCACTCCCACTACATGTCTGATGTGGCTACACGATGTGGAAAAAATAACCAACGCGGTCCGGTACTATCGGCCTTCCCTATGTATACCCACCACTCCACTTTTTGTCCATTGGCATTGTCCCCGGTAACAAGGGATCCATGGACCAGAGTCACTAAGCTCCCCGAGTCCAAGAGAGCCTCCGTTTGGTACCCGTTGATGAGTACCTGGCACAGTTGGGGTTCGCTGCTAGCAGTGCCTGTAGTGGTGGTGCAAACCGACTTGGCATACATAGAGATACGGTAAGTATACCCGCAGTCCATGGGTTCATATGTCAGGGGGCAGTTTGCACCACCAACATTTAAGAGCTGCGGCACGAATATACCTTGGGGCCGCTTTAGGGGAAATGGGACCTTTGCCACCCTCACTATAGGGTTACCTCCGCATCACGTGCTTGGTCCTGGTTAGCTTCCACAGAGGTTTGTGGACTTTTCCAAGGCTCTTGGACTGGTGGGGCCCAAAGTGACAGGCGAAATGGAGCAGTGCCCCTCACAAAGTCCTCAGTGTCTGTATATTGCTCCACCAGTCCAACCACCTGGTCCAGAGTGCCCGGGTCCCCTTTTCCCACCCAACGCGTATGGCTGCTGACAGAGTGCTCACCAGCCGGTCTACCACCACCCTCTCTACCATCTGGAAATGGGCTAAGATCTCAGGCTTGAGCCATTGTTTTGCCAGCTGCAACAAGTTATAGGCATGAGACCTGGCAGTTCAAGGTTCAGCAAAGGACCACTGATAACACCTTCTGAGCCCGCACATATGTATTAACCCATAGTCGGGCAAGAAGCTCACCTCTCAGTTTCTTAAAGTCCAGGGCATCCTCACAACTGAGGTCCAGGTAGGCCTTCTGGGCATCTCTCATCAGGAATGGGGCCACCACTTCAGCCCACTGTTAAATCGGCAAGCTCTCCTGCTCTGCAATGCTTTTGAAGACGGAAAGGAAGGCTTCCATGTCATCCTTAGGACTCATCTTCCTCAGCGCTGTCCAGACTTTGTACCGGGCCTCAGCACAGATTGGGGTCACTGTTAAGGGCACCTCTCGCAGGGCCGCAATCTGCTGCAAGATCATCTCATTAGTCTTTTGCTGCTGCTGATACAACAGCTGCTGGTGATGATTGTGCTGCTCCTGCCATTGCTGCTGCTCCTGCTGCCATTGCTGAGTGAGGACCAACTGCATCAAAAGCTCCTCCATTTTGTCAGCAGGCTTGAGCTGGGGTATGCCTCAGTTCACACTGCTTGCATTCTCCAAACATATAGTGCAGTGGTATCCACACTGAGCAGTGATGAGGCAGTGACCCAGCAATTTCAAAGCAAAACATTTTAATATCCAAGGTGTTATGAATGGGTCACCGAGGAGGATAGCAGGAACAGGCTAAGCCACCAGGAAACCAGATAGGTTGGTAACTAAGCATATTGCAGACCCCTGATCCTATCAACACAACTAGCAGTAGCCGTGGAGCGTTCCTACGATGCCCTAGATGCCTCGGCACAGCCAGAGAACTAACTAAGCCTAAAGCCAGAAAGGTGAAATCTAAACTGCCCCGGAGCAGATCCCCAAAGGAATAGACAGCCCCCAAACATATATTGTCGGTGAGACAAGATGAAACACAAACACAGGCAGAGAATAGACTGAGCAAATGGTGGGGCCCAAGCTGTCTAGACAGGACAGGACAGAAAAGATACTGTCTGCAATCACGCAAAAAAGCCTAAAAAATCCAACACATCTGTTTTACAAAAGGCCCGAGGCCACACGACCTCACCCCCACTAGATCAGCACTCTGGTGTGAACTGGAAGCAAAGCAAAAGATACTAACATAACAGGGGATTGAACAAACTGACACAAGCTGTAACATATGAGCGGGGCCCAGCGCTGCCCCCAGCAGGGAGTACGCTGAACCCTCGCAACAAAGCAGAAAACAAACAAAAAGGCACAACCAGATTAGATGCAAAGGATTAGCAAAAGAATCACTTAACTGAACCATGCAGCTCAGGCAGGAGACAAAAGAACTCCAAATGCACAAGGAGGAAATCACCAGCAACAACTAAGGGAAGCCTGCTCAATTATATGCTCCCAGCCAGTAATCCCAGATTCCCAATTATCATCGCCAGGTGGCAAACTTCCATCAACCTGGCCAGCTCCACTACTCCCAGTAACCACCAGAGGTAGCTCTGGCTCAGAAGTCCGAGCAAGGGAATTCACAACAGTACCCCCCACTTGAGGAGGGGTCACCGAACCCTCATCCACGCCACCAGGCCGATCAGAATGGGCCCGGTGAAAGGCATGACTCAATCTCTTGGCATGGATGTCAGAAGCAGAGACCCAAGAATGATCCTCCTGGCCATAACCTTTCCACTTGATCAAGTACTGAAGTCTCTGTCTAGCCAGACGAGAATCAAATATCTTCTCTACCTCATACTCCAAAGTACCTTTAACCAGTACAGGGTCAGGGGGCGCCGCCATGGGAACTACTGGCTCCACAAACCTTTTCAACAAAGATTTATGAAAAACGTTATTATGAATCTTAAACGTAACTGGAAGAGCCAAATGGAAAAAAATGGAGTTAAGGATTTCCAAAATCTTATAAGGTCCAATAAACCTTGGCTTGAATTTTGGAGATGCAACCTTCATGGGAATATTTTTTGAGGACAACCAAACCGTATCACCCTCTTTAAACTGGGGACCAATGGTCCTATGCCGGTTGGAAAACCGTTGGGCCTTTTCCTGAGAGTGGGACATTTTATCCACTACTTGGTCCCAAATCTGCTGCATTCTCTCTACCACAGAATCCACACTTGGGCAGGCAGAAGCTTCCACCTGCCCCGAAGAAAATTGAGGATGAAACCCAAAGTTACAAAAGAAAGGAGACATCAAAGTGGCAGAACTAGCCCTATAGTTTAGCGCGAATTCGGCCAAGGGCAAAATTGAGACCCAATCGTCCTGATCAGCAGATATGAAACATCTCAAATAGGACTCCAAAGTCTGGTTTGTTCTCTCAGTATGCCCATTGGTCTGAGGATGAAATGCAGAGGAGAAAGACAACTGAATTCCCAGTTTGGAACAAAAAGCTCTCCAAAATCGGGAAATAAACTGGACTCCTCTGTCTGATACAATGTTCTCAGGAATCCCGTGCAAATGAACCACTTGTTGTAAAAACAAGAGCACCAACTCAGAAGAAGATGGCAACTTTGGGAGTGTACAAGATGGACCATCTTAGAAAATCTATCACAGATCACACAAATAACAGTCATTCTCTGAGAGACAGGGAGATCAGAGATAAAATCCATTGAGATATGGGTCCATGGCCTCCTGGACACCGGCAGAGGCATCAACAAACCACTAGCATGAGAACAGGGCTTGGACGAGAACAAGTCCCACAGGACTGCACAAAATTCCTGACATCACGAGATAAGGCAGGCCACCAAAAAGACCGACTCACCAAATCTCTGAACCAAACATACCTGGATGACGAGCCAACGCGGAGCAATGAATTTCAGACATTACTCTTTTCTTCCACTGGTCAGGGACATACAATTTTCCCATAGGGCATCGCTCAGGTTTATCCTCCTGAAATTCCTCCAGGGCACGTCTCAAATTGGGAGAGATGACGGAAAAAAATACACCCTCATTTAGAATGGTAGTAGGCTCGGTTACATCAAGAGAATCCGCAAAGAAACACCTAGAAAGGGCGTCCGCCTGAACATTCTTAGTGCCCGGAAGAAAGGAGACCACAAAATTAAAACGCGTGAAAAACAAGGCCTACCTAGCCTGTCTAGGACTCAAGCGCTTGGCTGATTCAAGATAAATCAAATTCTTGTGATCGGTGAGGACCACAACTTGATGTCTAGCTCCCTCCAACCAATGTCTCCACTCTTCAAATGCCCACTTCATGGCCAACAATTCCCGATTCCCCACATCATAGTTACGTTCAGATGGAGAAAATTTTCGAGAAAAGAATGCACAAGGATTTATCTTAGAGGTTACCGGATCTCTTTGAGACAAAATGGCTCCTGCACCAATCTCAGAAGCATCTATTTCTACCTGAAATGGGAGTGAAACATCAAGTTGCCATAGAACCACAGCAGAAGTGAATCTCTGCTTAAGCTCCTGAAATGCCGAGACTGCTTCTGGAGATCAATTCACCACATCAGCGCCCTTTTTGGTAAAATCAGTCAGAGGTTTAACAATACGAGAAAAATTACTTGTAAATTTATGGTAGGAATTAGCAAAACCCAAAAACTTCTGAAGAGCCTTCAGAGAAGTGGGCTGGACCCAATCATGAAAGGGCTGTACCTTTCCCGGGTACATTTCAATAGCAGACTGGGACAAAATGAATCCCAAAAACGAAATCCTCTGTACACCGAAAAGACATTTCGATCCCTTAACATACAGAGTATTTTCCCTCAAAATCCAGAACACAGTCTAGACATGTTCCACATGAAAATACCAATCACTGGAAAAAATCAAAATATCATCCAGATAAATGATCAAAAACTTATCCACAAGGTCCCGGAAAATATCGTTCATAAAAGATTGGAAGACGGAAGGAGCATTAGTGAGCCCAAAAGGTATCACCAGGTACTCAAAATGTCCCTCCGGAGTATTAAACGCCGTCTTCCATTCATCCCCGTGCTTGATGCGAATAAGATTATACAGCCCCCTGAGGTCAAGTTTGGTAAACCAACAAGCACTTTTAACTCTGAAAAATAAATCAGAAATCAGGGGTAACGGGTACTGATATTTAACAGTGATTTTGTTAAGGGAACAATAGTCAATACAAGGCCTTAATGAGCCATCTTTTTTGGCCACAAAAAAAAACAGCACCCAAAGGCGAAGAGAATGGTCTCATATGACCCTTCTCCAATGAATCCTTGATATAAGATCGCATAGCATCATGTTCAGGTACCGATAAGTTGAAAAGCCGACCCTTGGGTAATTTACAATCGGGCATTA
The DNA here is from genome assembly GCF_039654945.1 of Dendrobates tinctorius. Classification (NCBI taxonomy): domain Eukaryota; kingdom Metazoa; phylum Chordata; class Amphibia; order Anura; family Dendrobatidae; genus Dendrobates; species Dendrobates tinctorius. The sequence continues at coordinate 67,424,136 of NW_027361690.1, read as the reverse complement.
ACTCAATTGCGCAGTCATAACTCCTATGAGGCGGCAAAGACGCAGACTTACTCTCACTAAATACATCAGAAAAATCAGCCAAATAGTCAGGAACATCTTGAGACTGGGGAGAGGTGGAGAAAACAGGAGTGTCACTAAGAACACATTGACATCTCCAACTCACCACAGGCACAGATTTCCAATCCAAAACAGGATTATGGGTTTGCAACCAAGGAAAACCCAGTACAATAATATCATGTAAATTGTGCAACACCAAAAATTTACAATTCTCTTGATGGTCCGGGGCGACCTGCATTATCACCTTGGTCCAAAACCGGGGTTTATTCTCCGCCAAAGGGGTAGCATCAATCCCCCTCAAGGGAATAGGGGTTCGCAGGGGCACCATGGGGAAACTACAATGTTTGGCAAAGTCAAGATCCATCAGATTCAAGGCTGCTCCTGAATCAACAAAGGCCTTAGCAGAAAATGTAGACAAGGAGCAGATCAAGGTAACTGCCAACTGGAACTTAGGCTGTACACTGCCCACGGCAAATGAGTGAGCAAAACGTTTTTCTCGTTTAGGGCAGACAAAAATAACATGAGAGGCGTCCCCATAAAAGAAGCATAACTTATTACACCTTATAAACTCTTGACGTTGCATCCTAGACAAAACCCTAACACATTGCATGTAGAGATGAGCGACTTTGCCTTTTTTAGGGTCGAGTCGGGTTTCATGAAACCCGACTTTCGCGAAAGTCGGGTCGAATGAAATCGGCCGACTATAGGGAAAAGTCGGAGGCCGACTGAAACACGAAACCCAATGCAAGTCAATGGGGAAGCAAAGTCGGCAGGGAGTGGAGGACAGTAAACACACCTACAGTGCCCATTTCAATGCCAAAAACATCAATTCTTATTACCGAAGCTTGTCAACCTTAATTTACTTCATAATAATAGTTACGCATTGAAAACAGGGGGTTATTTGGCTAAAGTTGTGGGGGGGTAGGGCTGGCTCCAGGTTTTCGTGTGCCCTGGGCCAAAGAGTGTTAGTGCGCCCCTTTAACACATACCACAACTCATGATGCTCCGATACGGCACAGAAATATAGGTATAGTACAATGACAAATACTTCACTGCTTACATGACATGACTGATCTATTTTAAATTGTACAATAGCTCAAAAAAAGGACAGTATATTACTCCATACAGTATTATGGCCACCACATTGTGCGCCATACAGAATAATGAGCCCCATATATTTCTCCATACAGAATAATTGGTCACTCACATACAATGTTCCATACAGTATATGATGAGCTCCACATAATATATGATGGTCCCCATGGATGATGCTCCAGTGTATGATGGGCCCTAATATTGCTCCATATATAATGGGCTCCATTTCTAATGCTCCAGTGAAAAATGGGCCCCGTAAATGCTGCTCCAGTGTCTGATGTCCCCAATCTGGAATGCTCCAGTATATGATGGGCCTCATGGATGATGCTCCAGTGTATGATGGGCCCTAATAATGCTCCATATATAATGGGCCCCATTTCTAATGCTCCAGTGTATCATGTGCCCCATAGATGCTGCTCCAGTGTCTGATCTGCCCCATTTATAATGCTCCAGTATATGATGGGCCTCATGGATGATGCTCCAGTGTAATATGGGCCCTAATAATGCTCCATATATAAAGGCCCTCATTTCTAATGCTCCAGTGTTTAATGGGCCCCGTAAATGCTGCTCCAGTGTCTGATGTCCCCAATCTGGAATGCTCCAGTATATGATGGGCCTCATGGATGATGCTCCTGTCATGATCCAAGGTGGATCTGACAAGTAAATGGACAAAATGAAGTTTTTTCCTTTGGCTTGGTGCCAAAGTGGGTTGATTGCCCCCGGTGGCCATTAGAATTATTATACGTGGTGTCGTTTGTTCTAAGTTGCCCCAGTGGTGGTGAGTGGTATTACACTTTAGTTTTAATGTGCACGTATTACAAATCAGGTGTGAGGCTCTATAAAAGAGTGTCAGGTGTGTTTGATCACTGTTGATGATAGTTAGTCATTTACAAGGAAGCCTGGGTGAAAGATGGAGCTGAGCAAGAGTCCTGGGCAGCCCAGCCAGAGGGGATGAGTGGCAGCTATGGAGTCTGCATGGAGTGCTGGCATGGATTGGTGGAGTCCAACGATGTGGTCTGCAAGAAGGGCTGGCATGGCGTGGTGGAGTCGCAGTTTATGGTGTCAGCAGGAAGTGCTTGCATGGCTTGGTGGAGTGGTGACTATGGTGAGAGTTGCACTCAGCATGCTGGACTTGGTTGCTGAAAACTGGACTCAAGCATGCTTGACTTATTGGCAGAAAAGTTGGACTCATAGAATCATAGAATCGTAGAGTTGGAAGGGACCTCCTGGACCATCTGGTCCAACCCCCTGCTCAAAGCAGGATTCGCTAAATCATCCCAGTCAGATGTCTGTCCAGCCTCTGTTTGAAGACTTCCATTGAAGGAGAACTCACCACTTCTCGTGGCAGCTTGTTCCACTCATTGATCACTCTAACTGTCAAAAAGTTTTTTCTAATATCTAATCTGTGTCTCCTCCCATTCAGTTTCATCCCATTGCTTCTAGTCTTTCTTTGTGCAAATGAGAATAAAGTTGATCCTTCTGCAATGTGACAGCCCTTTAGATATTTGTAGACAGCTATTAAGTCTCCTCTCAGTCTTCTCTTTTGCAAACTAAACATTCCCAAATCCTGCAACCTTTCCTCATAAGACAGGGTTTGCAGACCGGTCACCATTCTGGTCGCTCTTTTCTGAACTTGCTCCAGTTTGTTGATGTCTTTTTTAAAATGTGGTGCCCAAAACTGGACACAATATTCCAGATGAGGTCTGACCAAAGAGGAGTAGAGGGAAGTAATGACTTTACGTGATCTAGACTGTATGCTTCTGTTAATACATCCTAGAATTGCATTTGCCTTTTTTGCTGCTGCATCACACTGTTGACTCATATTCAGTCTGTGATCTATTAGTATACCCAAGTCTTTTTCACATGTGCTGTTGCTTAGCCCTATTCCTCCCATTCTGTATATACTTTTTTCATTTTTATTGCCCAGATGTAGTACTTTGCATTTTTCCCTGTTAAAAACCATTTTGTTAGTTGCTGCCCACTTCTCCAGTATTTTTATATCATTTTGAATCCTCTCTCTCTCTTCTCTAGTATTAGCTATCCCTCCTAGCTTTGTGTCATCAGCAAATTTAATCAGTTTACCCTCAATTCCTTCATCTAAGTCGTTGATAAAGATGTTGAACAATACTGGGCCCAGGACAGAGCCCTGTGGTACCCCACTTGAGACATTCTTCCAACTGGATGTGTAGTCATTTACGACCACTCTTTGGGTCCGATCACTAAGCCAGTTATGAATCCACCTAACAGTTGCCTTGTCCATTCCATACTTAGTCATTTTTTCAATAAGGATTGTATGAGATACTTTGTCAAATGCTTTGCTGAAGTCAAGATATACTATATCTACAGCATTTCCTTGATCCACCCAATCAGTGATTCCATCATAGAAGGAAATTAAGTTAGTCTGACATGACTGATTAGTTACAAACCCATGCTGACTCTGTTTAATCACTTCATTCTTATCCAGGTACTGACATACATGTTGTTTAATAATTTCTTCAAAGATCTTTCCTGGTATAGAAGTCAGACTCACCGACCTATAGTTGCCTGGGTCCACCTTCTTTCCCTTTTTGAAGATAGGAACAACATTTGCTCTTCTCCAGTCTTCTGGGACTTCTCCTGTTCTCCAAGAATTTTCAAAGATTATGGAGAGGGGTTCAAAAATTTGTTCTGCTATCTCCTTCAGTACTCTGGGGTGTAATTAATCTGGACCTGGAGACTTGAATTCATTTAGGTTAGCTAAGTGTTTCCTCACTATCTTTCTGTTTATAGATATCCTGGATTCTTCAATTCCCTTAATAGTAAAGTGAAGAACAGTTGATGTTACATTTCCTTTCTGAGAGAAAACAGATGCAAAATAGGAATTTAAAAGTTCGGCCTTCTCAACATCCTGTCTTACCATTTCATCATTTTCATCCTGTAAAAATCGTATAGCATCTTTGACTTTTCTTTTACTTTTGACATACCCCCAAAAACCTTTATTATTGCTTTTAACATCTCTTGCAAGCCTCAATTCTTTGTCAGCTTTAGATAATCTGATTTGTGCCCTGCAGGTTCTGCAGACAGCATTATATTCTTCTTTAGATATGCCTCCCTCTTTCCATTTTATAAACATTTTTTTCTTCCTTTTTAGCATGTGCTTAAGTTCTGTGTTCATCCATCCTGGCTTCCTTAAATGCTTCCTATTCTTCCCTCTTTTCGGAATTGTTAACAATTGTGCTTTGAGAATTTCATTTTTCAAGATTTCCCATCCTTCCTGGACATTTTTGTCTTTAAGGATATCCAGCCATTGGATCCCTCCAATTCTCTTTCTGAATCCCTTAAAATCTGCCTTTCTGAAATCTAACCTTGACGTCTGAGTCTTCACAGGTCTTCCTCCTCTAGTTATCCAAAATTCTAAAATAGCATGGTCGCTACCTCCTAGGGTCCCAGCCACTTTTACCTCCTCAACCATTTCCTCCCTGTTTATAAGGATTAGATCCAAGGTAGCAGTTCCCCTTGTTTTCTCCCCTACCTTTTGGAAGATAAAGTTGTCAGCAAGAGAGGATAAGAATTTCCTTGACCTGTTAGTTTTGCCTGAGAGAGATTCCCAACAAATGTCTGGATAGTTGAAATCTCCCATGACAACTATGTCATATTTTTTGGAGAACTTGGCCATTTGATGCATAAAGAGTTCATCCATGTCTTCAGCTTGCACAGGCGGCCTGTAGTAAATGCCTACAATGGTGTCCTTTCCATTGTTCTGTCCTTGTATTCTTACCCAAACAGTTTCCACAGAACTCCCAGTCTCTGAAGCTTCAATCTCTGTGCAGATATACGCGTTTCTAACATACAATGCGACACCTCCTCCTCGTTTTTCAAGTCTGTTTCTTGCAAATAAGTTGTATCCTTCTAGTCTTGTATTCCAATCATGTGTATTGTCCCACCAAGTTTCAGTGATTCCAATTACATCATATTTATTTTCCTGTGTTAGTAGTTCCAATTCTCCTTGTTTGTTGCCCATGCTTTGTGCATTAGTATAGAAACATTTTAGTTTGTGATTGGTTTCTCTTTCTCCAATATTTTTATTAATTAGATTCTTTTGTCTTTGTTCTTCCTTTCCACTTCTAATAGCAGAGTTCTCAATAGCATTTGTCAGGTGTATGGCTTTTTCTGGTCTTTTGCTTCCCTTCCCATGTTGTTCTAGTTTAAAGCTCTCCTTACAAGTGTAGCAAGGCGACTTCCAAATACATGTTTTCCAGTCTTCGTAAGGTGCACCCCATCTCTAGCAAGTAGTCCATCGTAAAGGTAATTCACGCCGTGATCCATAAATCCAAATCGTTGCTGACGGCACCATCGACGTAGCCAGTTGTTCACCTGCAGAATCTTATTCCACCTCCTTGTTCCATGGCCAACCACTGGGAGGATGGAAGAGAAGACCACCTGCGCTCCCAGTTCTTTCACTTTCTTGCCTAAGTCTTCAAAGTCTCTGCAGATGGTTTCCAGGTCATTTCTTGCGGTGTCATTTGTCCCCACATGTAGTAGCAGGAATGGGTAGTCATCTGTAGGTCTGAAGAGTCCTGATATCCTGTCAGACACATCTTTAATTTTTGCACCTGGAAGACAGCACATCTCTCTTGAAGTTATATCCGGTCTGCAGATAGCGGCCTCTGTTCCTCTCAACAGGGAATCTCCCATGACCACCACTCTCCGTTTCTTCTTCACAACATTTTTCTTTCTCCATCCAGGAGGACTATGAAGGCGTACAAGGTTGCTGTTTGTGGGTAAAGTCTTATCCTGATGTATTTCTTCATGGTTTTCCTGCGTGAGAGCCTAGTACTGGTTCCTGAGCAGTATGGGTGCTGACTGCCTCCTGATCCTCCTGCTTCTCTGGGTCACTTGCTTCCATTCCTCTGTTTCTTCAGGTGCACTTCGAATTTCTTCTCTTTCTGTAACATGAAGAGATAATTCTGCTCTGTCTAAGAACCCTTCACCTTCCTTAATGATCTTCAACTTAGCTAACCTCTCTTCGAGATTTTGCAACTTTTCTTCCAACAGGGACACAAGCTTGCATTTGTGGCATGTGAAGTTTGGCTTTTCCACTGGTAAGTCTGTGAACATGTAGCAAGAAATGCAGCTCACCAAATGGCTCCTGGCCTCTTCCATATTGAGATTTCTTAAAAACGATGAAAGATGATTTCCTCTTTTCAGCTGCAATGGCCAAAACCCAGTGATAGTTGAGCTCGTGGAGACTCTTCACTTATCCCAGAAGGCACTGGGAATATGCAAATGATCTCCTCAAGACTCTTCCCCTGGGTTTCCGATTTCCTCTTTTCAGCTGCAACGGCCAAAACCCAGCGATCGTTGAGCTCGTGGAGACTCTTCACTTATCCCAGAAGGCACTGGGAATATGCAAATGATCTCCTCAAGACTCTTCCCCTGGTTTTCCGATTTCCTCTTTTCAGCTGCAACGGCCAAAACCCAGCGATCGTTGAGCTCGTGGAGACTCTTCACTTATCCCAGAAGGCACTGGGAATATGCAAATGATCTCCTCAAGACTCTTCCCCTGGTTTTCCGATTTCCTCTTTTCAGCTGCAACGGCCAAAACCCAGTGATCGTTGAGCTCGTGGAGACTCTTCACTTATCCCAGAAGGCACTGGGAATATGCAAATGATCTCCTCAAGACTCTTCCCCTGGTTTTCCGATTTCCTCTTTTCAGCTGCAACGGCCAAAACCCAGCGATCGTTGAGCTCGTGGAGACTCTTCACTTATCCCAGAAGGGACTGGGAATATGCAAATGGTCCCCTCAAGACTCTTCCCCTGGTTTTCCGATTTCCTCTTTTCAGCTGCAACGGCCAAAACCCAGCGATCGTTGAGCTCGTGGAGACTCTTCACTTATCCCAGAAGGCACTGGGAATATGCAAATGATCTCCTCAAGACTCTTCCCCTGGTTTTCCGATTTCCTCTTTTCAGCTGCAACGGCCAAAACCCAGCGATCGTTGAGCTCGTGGAGACTCTTCACTTATCCCAGAAGGCACTGGGAATATGCAAATGATATCCTCAAGACTCTTCCCCTGGTTTTCCGATTTCCTCTTTTCAGCTGCAACGGCCAAAACCCAGTGATCGTTGAGCTCGTGGAGACTCTTCACTTATCCCAGAAGGCACTGGGAATATGCAAATGATCTCCTCAAGACTCTTCCCCTGGACTCAAGCATGCTGGGCTTTTTGGCAGAAGCTGGACTCATCTTTGGGACTCTGTTTACTGGGCAGCTGCAACTGGTGGTGGACTCTGCTCCAAGGCTGCACTATGGTGATGGATCCGGTTATGGTGATGGATCCGGTTGGAGGAGAAGATGCACGCAGGTGGTGGGCTCTGTTGCTGGGAGCGTAAGCAACAGAGCAAAGCTAAGTGGTGTTCCCCCTGCATTGTCATTTTCCCTTATGTTTTATGATTGAGTCACCGTAGGAGGCAAAAAACAGAAATGCTAGCTAAGTCCAGAAAACCAGAGAAGTTGGCAGCTATCGGATTGCAGACCCCTGAACCTATCAACACAACTAGCAGTAGCCGTGGGGGGTTCCTACGATGCCCTAGACCCCTCGATCACAGCCGGAGAATTAAATAGGCCTAAAGAAATAAAGGGGAAATCTAAACTGCCCCAGAGCAGACCCCAAAGCAATAGGCAGCCCCCAACATATAATGACGGTGAAGCAAGATGAAAATACTAACACAGACAGAAAGATAGACTGAGCAAAGAGGGACCCAAGCTAACTAGACAGAAAAGGACAGGAAGGCTGCTGTCTGCAATCCGTGAAAAACCCTATGAAAATAAGAGCCAACAGACTGACAGTGAAAAAGGCCCTGAAGATGCTAGGCTTCAAAAAGCTATGTCAGCACTCAGGAATATACTGAAGACAGAGCTACAGGCAAAAGGAGATTCAGCTCACCCCAGCAGGGAATGGCAGAATACAGAAAAGCAAGGAAAACAAAAAACAAAACCAAAAGCTTAACAGGCAAAACAGAAAACTTAGCTTGAGAGGAGCAGGAATCAGACTAGTGTCCTAGAAGTCCTCAGAGAAATCACCCGCACGGCAGAAGGGCGTCGGCAGCCTTATATCCAGTCCGTGACTCCACTCAGCCAGTCATCCTCATTAGACTCAGGTGCCTGATAATCAGGCTCATTACCTTCCTTTACCAGAATAGGCAGTTCACCAGACCCCAGTGACGAAGGGGAAAATGAACTCACAACAGTACCTCCCCCTTGAGGAGGGGTCACCGAACCCTCAACCACGCCACCAGGGCGATCAGGGTGAGCCCGATGAAATGCACGCACCAATCTTTTGACATGAATATCAGAGGCAGAGACCCAGGAATTATCCTCCTGACCATAACCCTTCCACTTAACCAAATACTGGAGTCTCCGTCTAGCCAGACGGGAATCCAGTATTTTCTCTACCTCATATTCCATGTTACCTTCAACCAATACAGGGTCTGGAGGTGCCACCCCAGGAACAACTGGTTCAACAAACCTCTTCAACAAGGACTTATGGAACACATTATGGATTTTAAATGTGACAGGAAGAGCCAAACGAAAAGAGACCGGATTAATAATCTCCAAAATCTTGTAAGGTCCAATAAATCTAGGCTTAAATTTAGGAGAAGCCACCTTCATAGCAATATATTTTGATGACAACCACACCATATCACCAATCTTAAACTGGGGACCAATGGTCCTATGTCGATTGGAAAACCGCTGGGCCTTTTCCTGGGAGAGAGATAACTTATCCACCACTTGGTCCCAGATCTGGTGCATTCTCTCCACCACAGTGTCAACACCTGGACAGGCAGAAGGCTCCACCTGGCCTGAAGAAAATCGAGGATGAAACCCAAAGTTACAAAAAAAAGGTGACATCAAAGTGGCAGAACTAGCTCTATTATTTAAAGCAAATTCGGCCAAGGGCAAAAATGAAACTCAATCATCCTGATCAGCGGAAATAAAACATCTCAAATACGACTCCAAGGTCTGGTTTGTTCTCTCTGTCTGCCCATTGGTCTGGGTGAAAAGCAGAGGAGAAGGACAACTGAATTCCCAGCTTGGAACAGAAAGTCCTCCAAAATCTAGACACAAACTGAACTCCTCTGTCAGATACAATGTTCTCAGGAATCCTGTGTAAGCGAACCACCTGTTGCAAAAATAGGGGCACCAACTCAGAGGAAGATGGCAACTTAGGGAGTGGTACAAGATGAACCATCTTAGAGAACCTATCACAAATCACCCAAATAACAGTCATTCTTTGAGAGACCGGCATATCAGAAATGAAATCCATTGAAATATGGGTCCATGGCCTCCTGGGGACCGGCAAAGGCATCAACAACCCACTAGAGCGAGAACAAGATTTAGACCGGGAGCAAGTCCCACAGGACTGCACAAAATTCCTGACATCATGAGACAAGGTGGGCCACCAAAAAGAGCGACTCACCAGATCTCTAGTACCAAAAATACCTGGATGACCAGCCAATGCAGAGCAATGAACTTCAGACATCACTCTCTTCTTCCACTGGTCAGGAACATACAACTTTCCACTGGGACAACGCTCAGGTTTGTCCTCCTGGAACTCTTGCAGAGCAAGTCTCAAATCGGGCGAGATGGCAGAAAGAACTACCCCTTCGCCTAAGATGGTAGCAGGCTTGGTCACCACAGGAGAATCAGCAAAGAAACTCCTAGAGAGGGCGTCTGCCTTGACATTCTTAGTTTCAGGAAGAAAAGAGACCACAAAATCAAAACGTGTAAAAAACAAGGCCCACCTAGCCTGTCTAGGGTTCAAGCGTTTAGCCGACTCTAGGTAAATCAAATTCTTGTGGTCAGTGAGGACCACAACTTGATGTTTAGCTCCCTCCAACCAATGTCTCCACTCCTCAAATGCCCATTTCATGGCCAACAGTTCCCGATTCCCCACATCATAGTTACGTTCAGATGGAGAGAACTTTCGGGAAAAGAAAGCACAGGGATTCATTTTAGATGTTACAGGATCTTTTTGGGACAAAACAGCTCCTGCACCAATCTCAGAAGCATCCACCTCTACCTGGAACGGGAGTGAGACATCAGGTTGCCGCTAGAGTTGAGCGACTTTTGGTTTTTTAGGGTCACGTTTCGTTTCGTGAAACCCGACTTTTCCAAAAGTCGGGTCGAGCAAGATCGTCCGATTATAGGGAAAAGTCTGGGTCGTCCCGAAACACGAAACCCAATGTAAGTCAATGGGGAATAAAAGTCGGCAGTGAGAGGAGGACAGGAAACACACCTACAGTGCCCATTTGAATGCCAAAAGCATCAATTCTTCTTACTTAAGCTTGTCAACCTTAATTAACTTCATAATACAAGTTACGCACTGAAAAATGGGGGTTATTTGGCTAAAGTTGTGGGGGGCTGGCTGCAGGTTTTCATGTGCCCTGGGCGAAAGAGCGCCCCTTTAACACATACCACAACTCATCATGCTCCGATACGGCAGAGAAATAGCGGTATAGTACAATGAAAAATACCTCACTTTTTACATCTCATGACGAGGCCCATCTATTTCTCCATACAGAATCATTGGTCCCATATAATGTTTGAAACAGTATATGATGAGCTCCACATAATGCTACAGTATATGTTGGTCCCCATGGATGAAGCTCCACTGTCTTATGGGCCCAAATAATGCTCCAAACATAATGGGCCCCATTTCTAATGCTCTAGTGTATAATGGGCCCTGTAAATGCTGCTCCAGTGTCTGATGTCCACCTTTGGAATGTTCCAGTGTATGGTGGGCCCCATCTATCATTCTCCAGAGTATAGTGCTCCCCAAAAATTGCTGTCCCAACATTGAAAACAATCAAATAAGTCTCCTCGCTAGGGAATCCCTGTACTTCTCTGGATTCTTCGTCGTCCCCATCTTCCATCTCACTGCACAGTATTTCAACTTTGCAAGTGCTGTGATCCTGGGCAAGCAGAGGGGCCCACTCGTTGGCGACGGCACTGGCACAGGGCCCATGATAGTACGGTGGTGTGTCTGATGGCGGGTGGGCCGAACCTGCACTTTCATCTGCAGCTTCCTCTTTGTCACCGTGTAAGATGGAACTGTATATGGGAAGGGTAACCTGAGTTTCATCAGGGTCAGATTCAGGTCGTGTAGCGTGCGAGGGGAATGTAGTGGTCTGGGTCAATGTACCAGCAGATTCATCGAGCAGTGGCTGGGCATCAGTGCACTTGTGTCGCCCCCAGGAGTACGGTCGCCACAGTGGCATTACCTTCTTCCTAGGGAGTGTGATGTCATGCTTGGGAGCAACGAAGGATCTCTAGCAGGTTAACTGATTGGGCGGCGTTATTACCACGAGTCATGACCCTCCAAACAGCGTTCATGAAGGCAAAGTGTTTGTTTTACGTGGGCAGTATGGTTGCAAAGCTGAACCTTAAAGGAATGTCCAGAAGGGCACCACCAGGAGTGGAGCCTACGGTTAAATTCGACTCCACTTGGGAAACCTCAACCATGCCAGCTACAGAACAGATGCACACATTGCAAGCTTAATTCCGTTAACGAACGAGACTCCGTCATGCCCCGCGGTCCGAGTCCGGCTTACTAGAGGGACATGTGAGGCTCTGGCACATGAGATTGGCCAATAACTGGTGTGTCATGCCCTTACATGTCCGTGGCTGCATGTGCGCTACACTGAAAAGGCCAGCGTTTGTCGCTTACGGGTGCAGATAACCCGCTGAACAACGTTAGTGATGGGGATCACTGATTACTAGAGTTGAGCGAAACGGGTCGAAAAAATTCAAAAGTCGCCGACTTTTGGCAAAGTCGGGTTTCATGAAACGAAACCCGACCCTAGGATGAGGTCGGCCACGAGGTCGGTCTACTTACGCGCCAAAGTCGCGTTTCAAAAGTTTGTTTTGCGCTCTTTTTCAGCCAATCAGGATCCACGGACACTGTGGGCAACGTGATGACCTAGGCACGGGTCACCACCATCTTTCAGAAGGGCATGCAAGTGATTGGCTTGCTTTGGTGGGCGTCACAGGGGGTATAAAAGGGCGTGCACGCCGACCGCCATCTTACTTCTGCCGATCTTAGTATAGGGAGAGGTTGCTGCTGATTCTGTAGGGAGAGCGTTAGGCAGGGAAGAAGACAAAAAAACTGCTTCTGCTGCTAGCGATTTGGCCTGCACAACACACAAGTCACTGTGTGTGCAGTGCAAGGGGAGGCTATATTGTGGTGTATCAGTGGTGTTGGTTGTTGGGCTGCCTTTTAAGGCTTCCTGACACGCTGGCATTGCTGTTTACCCACTGCTTCGCAAACTGCTTTTTTAAAAGCAATCCAATCTCCCTTATCCTCTAGTCACTTTTGTCACAGCTGTGCCATCGAGCATGTCACATAGCGCTCAGATATCAGTGGGCCTCACACAATCCACAAGTGTCCAGTGTCCAAAAGTGTGCGCAGAGATTCAAAATCTCCATTATCCTCTCGTCACTTTGGTCACAGGCAGCTGTGCCATCGAGCGTGTCACATAGCGCTCAGATATCAGTGGGCCTCACACAATCCACAAGTGTCCAGTGTCCAAAAGTGTGCGCAGAGATTCAAAATCTCCATTATCCTCTCGTCACTTTGGTCACAGGCAGCTGTGCCATCGAGCGTGTCACATAGCGCTCAGATATCAGTGGGCCTCACACAATCCACAAGTGTCCAGTGTCCAAAAGTGTGCGCAGAGATTCAAAATCTCCATTATCCTCTCGTCACTTTGGTCACAGGCAGCTGTGCCATCGAGCCTGTCACATAGCGCTCAGATATCAGTGGGCCTCACACAATCCACAAGTGTCCAGTGTCCAAAAGTGTGCGCAGAGATTCAAAATCTCCATTATCCTCTCGTCACTTTGGTCACAGGCAGCTGTGCCATCGAGCGTGTCACATAGCGCTCAGATATCAGTGGGCCTCACACAATCCACAAGTGTCCAGTGTCCAAAAGTGTGCGCAGAGATTCAAAATCTCCATTATCCTCTCGTCACTTTGGTCACAGGCAGCTGTGCCATCGAGCGTGTCACATAGCGCTCAGATATCAGTGGGCCTCACACAATCCACAAGTGTCCAGTGTCCAAAAGTGTGCGCAGAGATTCAAAATCTCCATTATCCTCTCGTCACTTTGGTCACAGGCAGCTGTGCCATCGAGCCTGTCACATAGCGCTCAGATATCAGTGGGCCTCACACAATCCACAAGTGTCCAGTGTCCAAAAGTGTGCGCAGAGATTCAAAATCTCCATTATCCTCTCGTCACTTTGGTCACAGGCAGCTGTGCCATCGAGCGTGTCACATAGCGCTCAGATATCAGTGGGCCTCACACAATCCACAAGTGTCCAGTGTCCAAAAGTGTGCGCAGAGATTCAAAATCTCCATTATCCTCTCGTCACTTTGGTCACAGGCAGCTGTGCCATCGAGCGTGACACATAGCGCTCAGATATCAGTGGGCCTCACACAATCCACAAGTGTCCAGTGTCCAAAAGTGTGCGCAGAGATTCAAAATCTCCATTATCCTCTCGTCACTTTGGTCACAGGCAGCTGTGCCATCGAGCGTGTCACATAGCGCTCAGATATCAGTGGGCCTCACACAATCCACAAGTGTCCAGTGTCCAAAAGTGTGCGCAGAGATTCAAAATCTCCATTATCCTCTCGTCACTTTGGTCACAGGCAGCTGTGCCATCGAGCCTGTCACATAGCGCTCAGATATCAGTGGGCCTCACACAATCCACAAGTGTCCAGTGTCCAAAAGTGTGTGCAGAGATTCAAAATCTCCATTATCCTCTCGTCACTTTGGTCACAGGCAGCTGTGCCATCGAGCGTGTCACATAGCGCTCAGATATCAGTGGGCCTCACACAATCCACAAGTGTCCAGTGTCCAAAAGTGTGCGCAGAGATTCAAAATCTCCATTATCCTGTCGTCCACTTTGGTCACAGGCAGCTGTGCCATCGAGCGTGTCACATAGCGCTCAGATATCAGTGGGCCTCACACAATCCACAAGTGTCCAGTGTCCAAAAGTGTGCGCAGAGATTCAAAATCTCCATTATCCTCTCGTCACTTTGGTCACAGGCAGCTGAGCCATCGAGCCTGTCACATAGCGCTCAGATATCAGTGGGCCTCACACAATCCACAAGTGTCCAGTGTCCAAAAGTGTGCGCAGAGATTCAAAATCTCCATTATCCTCTCGTCACTTTGGTCACAGGCAGCTGTGCCATCGAGCGTGTCACATAGCGCTCAGATATCAGTGGGCCTCACACAATCCACAAGTGTCCAGTGTCCAAAAGTGTGCGCAGAGATTCAAAATCTCCATTATCCTCTCGTCACTTTGGTCACAGGCAGCTGTGCCATCGAGAGTGTCACATAGCGCTCAGATATCAGTGGGCCTCACACAATCCACAAGTGTCCAGTGTCCAAAAGTTTGCGCAGAGATTCAAAATCTCCATTATCCTCTCGTCACTTTGGTCACAGGCAGCTGTGCCATCGAGCGTGTCACATAGCGCACAGATATCAGTGGGCCTCACACAATCCACAAGTGTCCAGTGTCCAAAAGTTTGCGCAGAGATTCAAAATCTCCATTATCCTCTCGTCACTTTGGTCACAGGCAGCTGTGCCATCGAGCGTGTCACATAGCGCTCAGATATCAGTGGGCCTCACACAATCCACAAGTGTCCAGTGTCCAAAAGTGTGCGCAGAGATTCAAAATCTCCATTATCCTCTCGTCACTTTAGTCACAGGCAGCTGTGCCATCGAGCCTGTCACATAGCGCTCAGATATCAGTGGGCCTCACACAATCCACAAGTGTCCAGTGTCCAAAAGTGTGCGCAGAGATTCAAAATCTCCATTATCCTCTCGTCACTTTGGTCACAGGCAGCTGTGCCATCGAGCGTGTCACATAGCGCTCAGATATCAGTGGGCCTCACACAATCCACAAGTGTCCAGTGTCCAAAAGTGTGCGCAGAGATTCAAAATCTCCATTAACCTCTCGTCACTTTGGTCACAGGCAGCTGTGCCATCGAGCGTGTCACATAGCGCTCAGATATCAGTGGGCCTCACACACTCCAAAAGTGTCCACTGTCCACAAGTGTGTGCAGAAATTCTAAATCTCCCCTGTCCTATAGACACCTTGTACCTTGTTTTACATTACTATATAGTTTGTTGGATTTTGTCTACATTTCTACCAAAAATGAGGAAGGCTGGTGGAAGAGGCCGTGGAATTGGGCGGGGGTTGGCAGCTGGTAATGATGGTGTTGGTGGTGGATCTGATGGTAGTGGCAAGAGCAAAATAGGACCGAATGCAGGAGGTGCTGACCCTGCGTCATCGTCTGTCTACATAAGGCCTCGAACGCTTAGTTTTCTAGGAGTTGGCAAACCGCTTTTAAAGGCAGAGCATCAGGAAAAAGTTTTGTCTTACATTGCTGACTCAGCCTCCAGCTCTATCGCCTCCTCTTCTTCAGTTGTAAAAAGTAAAAGCACTGAGTCGTCATTGGAGGCTCATGTTCATGAACCACACCTTTCCTTGTGTCCTTCACCCCAACCAAGATTGAAGGATGACGCAGGCCATACTACTGATTACTCCATGGAGCTGTTTTCACATACCATGCCTGGATTATCAAGTCAAATGGTGAATTACCCAGGCCAAGATGAATCTGACATGGAGTGCACTGATGCACAGCCGCTGATGGATGATTCTGCTGGTACATTCACTCAGAGCACTACATTGTCCTCGCAGTGTACAGAGCCAGATTTTGACCCTGATGAGACTCAGGTGCCCCTTCCCGCACACTATACCACCATACACGGTGACACAGAGAAAGGTGCACATGACATAGAAGAGGAGGTGATGGATGACCCAGTTGTTGACCCAGATTGGCATCCATTGGGGGAAGAGGGTGCTGCTTCCAATAGATCAGATGAGGAGCATCCACAGCAGACATCGACATCGCAACAGCTGTTATCTGGCAGGCCCGTAGCACTCCAAAGACAGGTTCCAAACATCAAAAGAGTTGCTGGACAGCTTGTCCAGAGGGTCAAAAGATCACAGCGTGCTAGGCCGCAAAATGTCTGCCAAAGTAGGAAGAGTGCAGTGTGGCACTTTTTTGAACAAAATCCTCATGATCAGGCCAAGGTTATCTGTAAGAAGTGCGCAAAGACCTTTAGCCGAGGGAAAAATCTGAAAAATTTGAATACCAGTTGCATGCTTAGACATTTAACCAGCATGCACTTGCAAGCATGGACACAACACCAAACCTCAAGTGCCACATGTGCAACTGATCACAACGAAGGTAGTCAGCAACGCTACATTGTTTCCCCCACTGTAAGCCCACCGGTTAGCACAGCAGCAAATGTTGAGGTGTCGTTGCAAGGCCACAGCAGTCAGGGAATCCCACTGTTATATCAACGAAAGACTGATTCTAGGCCATCAGAAAGAACACCAACTCCATCACCATCATCAACCCTCTCTCAGTCCGCCCTGTCCACCGCTACTTCCACCATATGCAGCTCTCAAGTCCAGCTCACCCTCCCAGACACTATGAGTAGGTCAAGAAAGTACTCAGTCTCTCATCCGCGTACACTGGGTTTGAACGCCCACATTGCCAAACTAATCTCGTTTGAGATGATGCCCTTTCGGTTGGTGGAAAGCACAGCTTTCCGCGAACTCATGGCCTATGCAGTACCACGCTATGACCTACCCAGTCGCCACTTCTTCTCTCGCAAAGCCATCCCAGCCCTCCACCATCATGTGAAAGACCGCATTGTCCATGCACTCAAGCAGTCAGTGAGCGGAAAGGTGCACCTCACAACTGATGCATGGTCCAGTCGGCATGGCCAGGGCCGTTACGTGTCCATCACTGCGCACTGGGTTAATGTGGTGGATGCAGGGTCCACAGGGGACAGCGGTGGTGGGACAGTGCTGCCTAGCCCACGGTATGGGAAACAGTTGGCTGTAGGCGTTCGACCCTCCTCCTCCTCCTCCAGAAGCGAAAGCTCGTCCACAGAGCGCAGTCGTACGAGCACTCCATCTGCAGCTGCCACTGTTGCACACGATGTGTCCCCCTATCGAGCAGCTAGTGGAAAGCGTCAGCAGGCTGTGTTGCAGATGATGTGTTTGGGCGACAGACACACCGCCGAGGTGCTGGCCGAGTACTTGAAGCGACAAACTGAGTCATGGCTGGGCAGTGTACATCTTGAGGCAGGCAAGGTAGTTAGTGATAACGGGCGTAATTTTGTGGCAGCCATAGCCCTTTCAAAACTCAGCCACATACCTTACTTGGCTCACACCTTGAACCTGGTGGTGCAGTGCTTCCTCAAAAATTATCCGGAGTTAACAGCCCTGCTCCAGAAGGTGCGAAGACTGTGCGCGCACATCCGCCGGTCGCCTGTACACTCCGTTCATATGCAGAAGCTGCAGCGATTGCTCCACCTTCCCAACCACCGCCTCATTATCGACATTGCAACAAGGTGGAACTCCACCCTGCACATGGTGGAGCGGCTGTGCGAGCAGAGGCAGGCCATAATGCATTTGTGGGAGGATACACGGCCAGGCACTTTGAGAGCATACATGGAGTTGACAGGCGTGCAGTGGTCGAAGCTGAAAGACCTTTGTAAAGTCCTTCAGTGTTTTGAGGAATGCACACGGCTGGTAAGCGCAGACGACGCCATCCTAAGCATGAGCATCCCACTTATGCGTCTGCTCATGCAAACTTTGACGCACCTTAAGGAGCAGGCGTCTGCAGCCAATGTTGATGAGGAGGAAGAGGAGGAGAGAATCCTTGATGACATTCAGCCATTGTCTGCTCAGGGACCTCTCCTGGACGAGGTGGAGGAAGAAGAGGAGGAGGAGGAGGGTGATGGGGATGATTACTTAGGGGAGGAGGATGCATCTCGTGGGGCAAGTGAAAATGTTGGCGTGGCAAGGTCTGGTACAGGGTTTGTGCGTGACTGGAGGGATGTGGATTTGCCAGAAAGTGCTCCTCCACCCAGCACTCGCAGTGCATCATTGACACCGGGAACATTGGCCCACATGTCAGATTATGCCATGCGGATCCTAAAAAGGGAACCCCGCATTGCCAAAATGATGAACGATGACGACTACTGGTTGGCCAGCATCCTGGATCCACGCTATAAAGGCAAATTACAAAACATCATGCCACAGGAGAACCTTGACCTAATATTGGCTAATAAACAAGCAACTCTGGTAAATCGGTTGCTTGAGGCATTCCCAGCACACAGCAGCGGTGATGGTTCTCACACGAGCCGTACAGGCCGGGGGCAGCTTGGCAGAGGTGTTCGTGGTGCACACAGCAGAAGTGGCGTTGGAGACAGGGGTTTCATGACAATGTTGTGGACTGATTTTTCAAATACTGCTCACACAACTGGTAATACTGCATCGATGGAAAGTGACAGGAGACAGCAGTTGTCAACTATGGTTACAAACTACTTTTCCTCCCATATCGATGTTCTCCCACACAGGTCATTCCCCTTTGACTATTGGGCCGCTAAACTGGACACCTGGCCTGAATTGGCCCAATATGCCTTACAGGAGCTCGCTTGCCCAGCTACAAGTGTGCTATCGGAAAGAGTCTTCAGTGCAGCTGGATCAATCCTGACAGAAAAAAGGACCCGTCTGTCAACCCAAAATGTGGATGATCTAACCTTCATTAAAATGAACCACGCATGGGTTTCCAAGGATTTTGTCCCACCTTCCCCTGATGACACATAGGGTGACAGAAAAATGGCTTGCTTTGGTCCACCTCTTCCTGGTACTTCACCTATTTCGCCTTTTGCATCAGCTGAATGTCCAACATCAACATATGCCACTTTCTAAAACTCCCTAACTGTGCTGCCTCCCCCCCATGGCCGGGGTCACCACCTAGCGCACGACACCGTGCGAGTGCCGTTGCCCTGGACAGGTGGGTAGGCCGACTCTTGGGCGCGGGCACTGGCACAGGGTCCCTCATAGTGCAATCAAGTGTCTCTGACAGTGGTGGTGCACACCCGCCGTCAGACACACCGCTGTACTATGAGGGGCCCAGTGCCAGTACCGACGCCCACGAGTGGGCCCCCCTTGCTTGGGCAGGGCCCCAGCATTTGCAATCTTTACCTCTCCCTGCTCCTCCGCTGTGTAATCTGGGCCGTCAAATCCATACTGTGCCTGACACCGTCTGAGCCTGCCTCCTGAGACATATATTTTGAATGTGTACGCTATCCATACATGTTATCCGGGGATACGGTACCCTTTCTAACCTTTGTGCAATCACGTGCAATCTATACTGGGCCTAACACCGTCTGAGCCTGCCTCCTGAGACATATATTTTGAATGTGTACGCTATCCATACATGTTATCCTGGGATACGGTACCCTTTCTAACCTTTGTGCAATCACGTGCAATCCATACTGGGCCTAACACCGTCTGAGCCTGCCTCCTGAGACATATATTTTGAATGTGTACGCTATCCATACATGTTATCCGGGGATACGGTACCCTTTCTAACCTTTGTGCAATCACGTGCAATCCATACTGTGCCTAACACCGTCTGAGCCTGCCTCCTGAGACATATATTTTGAATGTGTACGCTATCCATACATGTTATCCGGGGATACGGTACCCTTTCTAACCTTTCTGCAATCACGTGCAATCCATACTGGGCCTAACACCGTCTGAGCCTGCCTCCTGAGACATATATATTGAACGTGTACGCTATCCATACATGTTATCCGGGGATACGGTACCCTTTCTAACCTTTGTGCAATCACGTGCAATCCATACTGGGCCTAACACCGTCTGAGCCTGCCTCCTGAGACATATATTTTGAATGTGTACGCTATCCATACATGTTATCCGGGGATACGGTACCCTTTCTAACCTTTGTGCAATCACGTGCAATCCATACTGGGCCTAACACCGTCTGAGCCTGCCTCCTGAGACATATATTTTGAATGTGTACGCTATCCATACATGTTATCCGGGGATACGGTACCCTTTCTAACCTTTGTGCAATCACGTGCAATCCATACTGTGCCTGACACCGTCTGAGCCTGCCTCCTGAGACAAATATTTTGAATGTGTACGCTATCCATACATGTTATCCGGGGATACGGTACCCTTTCTAACCTTTGTGCAATCACGTGCAATCCATACTGTGCCTAACACCGTCTGAGCCTGCCTCCTGAGACATATATTTTGAATGTGTACGCTATCCATACATGTTATCCGGGGATACGGTACCCTTTCTAACCTTTGTGCAATCACGTGCAATCCATACTGGGCCTAACACCGTCTGAGCCTGCCTCCTGAGACATATATTTTGAATGTGTACGCTATCCATACATGTTATCCGGGGATACGGTACCCTTTCTAACCTTTGTGCAATCACGTGCAATCCATACTGGGCCTAACACCGTCTGAGCCTGCCTCCTGAGACATATATTTTGAATGTGTACGCTATCCATACATGTTATCCGGGGATACGGTACCCTTTCTAACCTTTGTGCAATCACGTGCAATCCATACTGGGCCTAACACCGTCTGAGCCTGCCTCCTGAGACATATATTTTGAATGTGTACGCTATCCATACATGTTATCCGGGGATACGGTACCCTTTCTAACCTTTGTGCAATCACGTGCAATCCATACTGGGCCTAACACCGTCTGAGCCTGCCTCCTGAGACATATATTTTGAATGTGTACGCTATCCATACATGTTATCCGGGGATACGGTACCCTTTCTAACCTTTGTGCAATCACGTGCAATCCATACTGGGCCTAACACCGTCTGAGCCTGCCTCCTGAGACATATATTTTGAATGTGTACGCTATCCATACATGTTATCCGGGGATACGGTACCCTTTCTAACCTTTGTGCAATCACGTGCAATCCATACTGGGCGTGAGAACGGCTGGCGAGCTGTTAAGCAAGCTACAGCACCTGTCTAGACAAGTACAGGGATTCCCTAGCGAGGAGACTTATTTGATTGTTTTCAATGTTGGGACAGCAATTTTTGGGGAGCACTATACTCTGGAGAATGATAGATGGGGCCCACCATACACTGGAACATTCCAAAGGTGGACATCAGACACTGGAGCAGCATTTACAGGGCCCATTATACTCTAGAGCATTAGAAATGGGGCCCATTATGTTTGGAGCATTATTTGGGTCCATAAGACAGTGGAGCTTCATCCATGGGGACCAACATATACTGTAGCATTATGTGGAGCTCATCATATACTGTTTCAAACATTATATGGGACCAATGATTCTGTATGGAGAAATAGATGGGCCTCGTCATGAGATGTAAAAAGTGAGGTATTTTTCATTGTACTATACCGCTATTTATCTGCCGTATCGGAGCATGATGAGTTGTGGTATGTGTTAAAGGGGCGCTCTTTCGCCCAGGGCACATGAAAACCTGCAGCCAGCCCTCCCCCCCACAACTTTAGCCAAATAACCCCCATTTTTCAGTGCGTAACTTATATTATGAAGTTAATTAAGGTTGACAAGCTTAAGTAAGAAGAATTGATGCTTTTGGCATTCAAATGGGCACTGTAGGTGTGTTTCCTGTCCTCCTCTCACTGCCGACTTTTATTCCCCATTGACTTACATTGGGTTTCGTGTTTCGGGACGACCCCGACTTTTCCCTATTATCGGACGATCTTGCTCGACCCGACTTTTGGAAAAGTCGGGTTTCACGAAACGAAACGCGACCCTAAAAAACCAAAAGTCGCTCAACTCTACTGATTACAATTATTACCCGCGAACGATGATTTCCCAGTAAGTGCAGGTCAACCGCAGTTCCGGAATTAGGCCTAACCGTCATTCCTGAAAAAATTAAAAACTTACGTGTGCAAACCACAGGTGCTGTAGCTTGCTTAACAGCTCGCCAGCCGTTCTCACGCCCAGTATGGATTACACATGATTGCACAAAGGTGAGAAAGGGTACCGTATCCCCAGATAACATGTATGGATAGCGTACACATTCAAAATATATGTCTATACATCAGGAGGCAGGCTCAGACGGTATTAGGCCCAGTATGGATTGCACGTGATTGCACAAAGGTTAGAAAGGGTACCGTATCCCCTGATAACATGTATGGATAGCGTACACATTCAAAATATATGTCTCAGGAGGCAGGCTCAGACGGTGTTAGGCCCAGTATGGATTGCACGTGATTGCACAAAGATTAGAAAGGGTACCGTATCCCCAGATAACATGTATGGATAGCGTACACATTCAAAATATATGTCTCAGGAGGCAGGCTCAGACGGTGTTAGGCCCAGTATGGATTGCACGTGATTGCACAAAGGTTAGAAAGGGTACCGTATCCCCAGATAACATGTATGGATAGCATACACATTCAAAATATATGTCTCAGGAGGCAGGCTCAGATGGTGTCAGGCCCAGTATGGATTGCACGTGATTGCACAAAGTTTAGAAAGGGTACCGTATCCCCAGATAACATGTATGGATAGCGTACACATTCAAAATATATGTCTCAGGAGGCAGGCTCAGATGGTGTCAGGCCCAGTATGGATTGCACGTGATTGCACAAAGTTTAGAAAGGGTACCGTATCCCCAGATAACATGTATGGATAGCGTACACATTCAAAATATATGTCTCAGGAGGCAGGCTCAGATGGTGTTAGGCCCAGTATGGATTGCACGTGATTGCACAAAGGTTTGAAAGGGTACCGTTTCCCCGGATAACATGTATGGATAGCGTACACATTCAAAATATATGTCTCAGGAGGCAGGCTCAGACGGTGTTAGGCCCAGTATGGATTGCACGTGATTGCACAAAGGTTAGAAAGGGTACCGTATCCCCAGATAACATGTATGGATAGCGTACACATTCAAAATATATGTCTCAGGAGGCAGGCTCAGACGGTGTCAGGCCCAGTATGGATTGCACGTGATTGCACAAAGGTTAGAAAGGGTACCGTATCCCCAGATAACATGTATGGATAGCGTACACATTCAAAATATATGTCTCAGGAGGCAGGCTCAGATGGTGTTAGGCCCAGTATGGATTGCACGTGATTGCACAAAGGTTTGAAAGGGTACCGTTTCCCCGGATAACATGTATGGATAGCGTACATATTCAAAATATATGTCTCAGGAGGCAGGCTCAGACGGTGTCAGGCCCAGTATGGATTGCACGTGATTGCACAAAGGTTAGAAAGGGTACCGTTTCCCCGGATAACATGTATGGATAGCGTACACATTCAAAATATATGTCTCAGGAGGCAGGCTCAGACGGTGTCAGGCCCAGTATGGATTGCACGTGATTGCACAAAGGTTAGAAAGTTTACTGTATCCCCAGATAACATGTATGGATAGCGTACACATTCAAAATATATGTCTCAGGAGGCAGGCTCAGACGGTGTCAGGCCCAGTATGGATTGCACGTGATTGCACAAAGGTTAGAAAGGGTACCGTATCCCCGATAACATGTATGGATAGCGTACACATTCAAAATATATGTCTCAGGAGGCAGGCTCAGATGGTGTTAGGCTCAGTATGGATTGCACGTGATTGCACAAAGGTTAGAAAGGGTACCGTATCCCCAGATAACATGTATGGATAGCGTACACATTCAAAATATATGTCTCTGGAGGCAGGCTCAGACGGTGTCAGGCACAGTATGGATTGCACGTGATTGCACAAAGGTTAGAAAGGGTACCGTATCCCCAGATAACATGTATGGATAGCGTACACATTCAAAATATATGTCTCAGGAGGCAGGCTCAGATGGTGTTAGGCCCAGTATGGATTGCACGTGATTGCACAAAGGTTTGAAAGGGTACCGTTTCCCCGGATAACATGTATGGATAGCGTACACATTCAAAATTTATGTCTCAGGAGGCAGGCTCAGACGGTGTTAGGCCCAGTATGGATTGCACGTGATTGCACAAAGGTTAGAAAGGGTACCGTATCCCCAGATAACATGTATGGATAGCGTACACATTCAAAATATATGTCTCAGGAGGCAGGCTCAGACGGTGTCAGGCCCAGTATGGATTGCACGTGATTGCACAAAGGTTAGAAAGGGTACCGTATCCCCAGATAACATGTATGGATAGCGTACACATTCAAAATATATGTCTCAGGAGGCAGGCTCAGATGGTGTTAGGCCCAGTATGGATTGCACGTGATTGCACAAAGGTTTGAAAGGGTACCGTTTCCCCGGATAACATGTATGGATAGCGTACACATTCAAAATATATGTCTCAGGAGGCAGGCTCAGACGGTGTCAGGCACAGTATGGATTTGATGGCCCAGATTACACAGCGGAGGAGCAGGGAGAGGTAAAGATTGCAAACGCTGGGGCCCTGCCCAAGCAAGGGGGGCCCACTCGTGGGCCTCGGTACTGGCACTGGGCCCCTCATAGTACAGCGGTGTGTTTGACGGCGGGTGTGCACCACCACCGTCAGAGACACTTGATTGCACTATGAGGGACCCTGTGCCAGTGCCCGCACCCAAGAGTCGGCCTACCCACCTGTTCAGGGCAACGGCACTCGCACGGTGTCGTGCGCTAGGTGGTGACCCCAGCCATGGGGGGGGAGGCAGCACAGTTAGGGAGTTTTAGAAAGTGGCATATGTTGATGTTGGACATTCAGCTGATGCAAAAGGCGAAATAGGTGAAGTCCCAGGAAGAGGTGGACCAAAGCAAGCCATTTTTCTGTCACCCTATGTGTCATCAGGGGAAGGTGGGACAAAATCCTTGGAAACCCATGCATGGTTCATTTTAATGAAGGTTAGATCATCCACATTTTGGGTTGACAGACGGGTCCTTTTTTCTGTCAGGATTGATCCAGCTGCACTGAAGACTCTTTCCGATAGCACACTTGCAGCTGGGCAAGCGAGCTCCTGTAAGGCATATTGGGCCAATTCAGGCCAGGTGTCCAGTTTAGCGGCCCAATAGTCAAAGGGGAATGACCCGTGTGGGAGAACATCGATATGGGAGGAAAAGTAGTTTGTAACCATAGTTGACAACTGCTGTTTCCTGTCACTTTCCATCGATGCAGTATTACCAGTTGTGTGAGCGGTATTTGAAAAATCAGTCCACAACATTGTCATGAAACCCCTGTCTCCAACGCCACTTCTGCTGTGTGCACCACGAACACCTCTGCCAAGCTGCCCCCGGCCCGTACGGCTCGTGTGAGAACCATCACCGCTGCTGTGTGCTGGGAATGCCTCAAGCAACCGATTTACCAGAGTTGCTTGTTTATTAGCCAATATTAGGTCAAGGTTCTCCTGTGGCATGATGTTTTGTAATTTGCCTTTATAGCGTGGATCCAGGATGCTGGCCAACCAGTAGTCGTCATCGTTCATCATTTTGGCAATGCAGGGGTCCCTTTTTAGGATCTGCAAGGCATAATCTGACATGTGGGCCAATGTTCCCGGTGTCAATGATGCACTGCGAGTGCTGGGTGGAGGAGCACTTTCTGGCAAATCCACATCCCTCCAGTCACGCACAAACCCTGTACCAGACCTTGCCACGCCAACATTTTCACTTGCCCCATGAGATGCATCCTCCCCTAAGTAATCATCCCCATCATCATCCTCCTCTTCTTCCTCCACCTCGTCCAGGAGAGGTCCCTGAGCAGACAATGGCTGAATGTCATCAAGGATTCCCTCCTCCTCTTCCTCCTCATCAACATTGGCTGCAGACGCCTGCTCCTTAAGGTGCGTCAAAGTTTGCATGAGCAGACGCATAAGTGGGATGCTCATGCTTAGGATGGCGTCGTCTGCGCTTACCAGCCGTGTGCATTCCTCAAAACACTGAAGGACTTTACAGAGGTCTTTCAGCTTCGACCACTGCACACCTGTCAACTCCATGTCTGCTCTCAAAGTGCCTGGCCGTGTATCCTCCCACAAATGCATTATGGCCTGCCTCTGCTCGCACAGCCGCTCCACCATGTGCAGGGTGGAGTTCCACCTTGTTGCAATGTCGATAATGAGGCGGTGGTTGGGAAGGTGGAGCAATCGCTGCAGCTTCTGCATACGAACGGAGTGTACAGGCGACCGGCGGATGTGCGCGCACAGTCTTCGCACCTTCTGGAGCAGGGCTGTTAACTCCGGATAATTTTTGAGGAAGCACTGCACCACCAGGTTCAA
The DNA here is from genome assembly GCF_039654945.1 of Dendrobates tinctorius. Lineage (NCBI taxonomy): Eukaryota > Metazoa > Chordata > Amphibia > Anura > Dendrobatidae > Dendrobates > Dendrobates tinctorius. The sequence continues at coordinate 67,397,851 of NW_027361690.1, read as the reverse complement.
GGTGTGAGCCAAGCAAGGTATGTGGCTGAGTTTTGAAAGGGCTATGGCTGCCACAAAATTACGGCCGTTATCACTAACTACCTTGCCTGCCTCAAGATGTACACTGCCCAGCCATGACTCAGTTTGTCGCTTCAAGTACTCGGCCAGCACCTCGGCGGTGTGTCTGTCGCCCAAACACATCATCTGCAACACAGCCTGCTGATGCTTTCCACTAGCTGCTCGATAGGGGGACACATCGTGTGCAACAGTGGCAGCTGCAGATGGAGTGCTCGTACGACTGCGCTCTGTGGACGAGCTTTCGCTTCTGGAGGAGGAGGAGGAGGGTCGAACGCCTACAGCCAACTGTTTCCTATACCGTGGGCTAGGCAGCACTGTCCCACCACCGCTGTCCCCTGTGGACCCTGCATCCACCACATTAACCCAGTGCGCAGTGATGGACACGTAACGGCCCTGGCCATGCCGACTGGACCATGCATCAGTTGTGAGGTGCACCTTTCCGCTCACTGACTGCTTGAGTGCATGGACAATGCGGTCTTTCACATGATGGTGGAGGGCTGGGATGGCTTTGCGAGAGAAGAAGTGGCGACTGGGTAGGTCATAGCGTGGTACTGCATAGGCCATGAGTTCGCGGAAAGCTGTACTTTCCACCAACCGAAAGGGCATCATCTCAAACAAGATTAGTTTGGCAATGTGGGCGTTCAAACCCAGTGTACGCGGATGAGAGACTGAGTACTTTCTTGACCTACTCATAGTGTCTGGGAGGGTGAGCTGGACTTGAGAGCTGCATATGGTGGAAGTAGCGGTGGACAGGGCGGACTGAGAGAGGGTTGATGATGGTGATGGAGTTGGTGTTCTTTCTGATGGCCTAGAATCAGTCTTTCGTTGATATAACAGTGGGATTCCCTGACTGCTGTGGCCTTGCAACGACACCTCAACATTTGCTGCTGTGATAACCGGTGGGCTTACAGTGGGGGAAACAATGTAGCGTTGCTGACTACCTTCGTTGTGATCAGTTGCACATGTGGCACTTGAGGTTTGGTGTTGTGTCCATGCTTGCAAGTGCATGCTGGTTAAATGTCTAAGCATGCAACTGGTATTCAAATTTTTCAGATTTTTCCCTCGGCTAAAGGTCTTTGCGCACTTCTTACAGATAACCTTGGCCTGATCATGAGGATTTTGTTCAAAAAAGTGCCACACTGCACTCTTCCTACTTTGGCAGACATTTTGCGGCCTAGCACGCTGTGATCTTTTGACCCTCTGGACAAGCTGTCCAGCAACTCTTTTGATGTTTGGAACCTGTCTTTGGAGTGCTACGGGCCTGCCAGATAACAGCTGTTGCGATGTCGATGTCTGCTGTGGATGCTCCTCATCTGAGCTATTGGAAGCAGCACCCTCTTCCCCCAATGGATGCCAATCTGGGTCAACAACTGGGTCATCCATCACCTCCTCTTCTATGTCATGTGCACCTTCCTCTGTGTCACCGTGTATGGTGGTATAGTGTGCGGGAAGGGGCACCTGAGTCTCATCAGGGTCAGAATCTGGCTCTGTACACTGCGAGGACAATGTAGTGCTCTGAGTGAATGTACCAGCAGAATCATCCATCAGCGGCTGTGCATCAGTGCACTCCATGTCAGATTCATCTTGGCCTCGGTAATTCACCATTTGACTTGATAATCCAGGCATGGTATGTGAAAACAGCTCCATGGAGTAATCAGTAGTATGGCCTGCGTCATCCTTCAATCTTGGTTGGGGTGAAGGACACAAGGAAAGGTGTGGTTCATGAACATGAGCCTCCAATGACGACTCAGTGCTTTTACTTTTTACAACTGAAGAAGAGGAGGCGATAGAGCTGGAGGCTGAGTCAGCAATGTAAGACAAAACTTTTTCCTGATGCTCTGCCTTTAAAAGCGGTTTGCCAACTCCTAGAAAACTAAGCGTTCGAGGCCTTATGTAGCCAGACGATGATGCAGGCTCAACACCTCCTGCATTCGGTCCTATTTTGCTCTTGCCACTACCATCAGATCCACCACCAACACCATCATTACCAGCTGCCAACCCCCGCCCAATTCCACGGCCTCTTCCACCAGCCTTCCTCATTTTTGGTAGAAATGTAGACAAAATCCAACAAACTATATAGTAATGTAAAACAAGGTACAAGGTGTCTATTGGACAGGGGAGATTTTGAATTTCTGCAGACACTTGTGGACACTGGACACTTTTGGATTGTGTGAGGCCCAATGAATATCTGAGCACTATGTGACAGGCTCGATGGCACAGCTGTGACCAAAGTGACGAGAGGATAAGGGAGATTTTGAATCTCTGCACACACTTTTGGACACTGGACACTTTTGGATTGTGTGAGGCCCAATGAATATCTGAGCGCTATGTGACAGGCTCGATGGCACAGCTGTGACCAAAGTGACGAGAGGATAAGGGAGATTTTGAATCTCTGCACACACTTTTGGACACTGGACACTTGTGGATTGTGTGAGGCCCAATGAATATCTGAGCGCTATGTGACAGGCTCGATCGCACAGCTGTGACCAAAGTGACGAGAGGATAAGGGAGATTTTGAATCTCTGCACACACTTTTGGACACTGGACACTTGTGGATTGTGTGAGGCCCAATGAATATCTGAGCGCTATGTAACAGGCTCGATGGCACAGCTGTGACCAAAGTGACGAGAGGATAAGGGAGATTTTGAATCTCTGCACACACTTTTGGACACTGGACACTTGTGGATTGTGTGAGGCCCAATGAATATCTGAGCGCTATGTGACAGGCTCGATGGCACAGCTGTGACCAAAGTGACGAGAGGATAAGGGAGATTTTGAATCTCTGCACACACTTTTGGACACTGGACACTTGTGGATTGTGTGAGGCCCAATGAATATCTGAGCGCTATGTGACAGGCTCGATGGCACAGCTGTGACCAAAGTGACGAGAGGATAAGGGAGATTTTGAATCTCTGCACACACTTTTGGACACTGGACACTTGTGGATTGTGTGAGGCCCAATGAATATCTGAGCGCTATGTGACAGGCTCGATGGCACAGCTGTGACCAAAGTGACGAGAGGATAAGGGAGATTTTGAATCTCTGCACACACTTTTGGACACTGGACACTTTTGGATTGTGTGAGGCCCAATGAATATCTGAGCGCTATGTGACAGGCTCGATGGCACAGCTGTGACCAAAGTGACGAGAGGATAAGGGAGATTTTGAATCTCTGCACACACTTTTGGACACTGGACACTTTTGGATTGTGTGAGGCCCAATGAATATCTGAGCGCTATGTGACAGGCTCGATGGCACAGCTGTGACCAAAGTGACGAGAGGATAAGGGAGATTTTGAATCTCTGCACACACTTTTGGACACTGGACACTTTTGGATTGTGTGAGGCCCAATGAATATCTGAGCGCTATGTGACAGGCTCGATGGCACAGCTGTGACCAAAGTGACGAGAGGATAAGGGAGATTTTGAATCTCTGCACACACTTTTGGACACTGGACACTTGTGGATTGTGTGAGGCCCAATGAATATCTGAGCGCTATGTGACAGGCTCGATGGCACAGCTGTGACCAAAGTGACGAGAGGATAAGGGAGATTTTGAATCTCTGCACACACTTTTGGACACTGGACACTTGTGGATTGTGTGAGGCCCAATGAATATCTGAGCGCTATGTGACAGGCTCGATGGCACAGCTGTGACCAAAGTGACGAGAGGATAAGGGAGATTTTGAATCTCTGCACACACTTTTGGACACTGGACACTTGTGGATTGTGTGAGGCCCAATGAATATCTGAGCGCTATGTGACAGGCTCGATGGCACAGCTGTGACCAAAGTGACTACAGGATAAGGGAGATTTTGAATTTCTGCACACACTTTTGGACACTGGACACTTTTGGATTGTGTGAGGCCCAATGAATATCTGAGCGCTATGTGACAGGCTCGATGGCACAGCTGTGACCAAAGTGACGAGAGGATAAGGGAGATTTTGAATCTCTGCACACACTTTTGGACACTGGACACTTGTGGTTTGTGTGAGGCCCAATGAATATCTGAGCGCTATGTGACAGGCTCGATGGCACAGCTGTGACCAAAGTGACTACAGGATAAGGGAGATTGGATTGCTTTTAAAAAAGCAGTTTGCGGAGCAGTGGGTTAACAGCAATGCCAGCCTGTCAGGAAGCCTTAAAAGGCAGCCCAACAACCAACACCACTGATACACCACAATATAGCCGCCCCTTGCACTGCACACACAGTGACTTGTGTGTTGTGCAGGCCAAATTGCTAGCAGCAGAAGCAGTTTTTTTTTCTTCTCAGCAGGACAAAAAAAAAAATTGGGATTGCTTTTAAAAAAGCAGTTTGCGGAGCAGTGGGTAAACAGCAATGCCAGCCTGTCAGGAAGCCTTAAAAGGCAGCCCAACAACCAACACCACTGATACACCACAATATAGCCTCCCCTTGCACTGCACACACAGTGACTTGTGTGTTGTGCAGGCCAAATCGCTAGCAGCAGAAGCAGTTTTTTTGTCTTCTTCCCTGCCTAACGCTCTCCCTACAGAATCAGCAGCAACCTCTCCCTATACTGAGATCGGCAGAAGTAAGATGGCGGTCGGCGTGCACGCCCTTTTATACCCCCTGTGACGCCCACCAAAGCAAGCCAATCACTTGCATGCCCTTCTGAAAGATGGTGGTGACCCCTGCCTATGTCATCACGTTGCCCACAGTGTCCGTGGATCCTGATTGGCTGTAAAAGAGCGCAAAACAAACTTTTGAAACGCGACTTTGGCGCGTAAGTCGCCGACCTCGTGGCCAACCTCATCCTAGGGTCGGGTTTCGTTTCATGAAACCCGACTTTGACAAAAGTCGGCGACTTTTGAAATTTTTCGACCCGTTTCGCTCAACTCTAGTAGCCGCAAAACCGGGGCGGAGGTAAATCTTCGCTTCAGCTCCTGAAAGGAAGCAACAGCCTCAGGAGACCAATTCAACACATCAGCACCCTTCTTAGTCAGATCAGTCAATGGCTTGGCAATACTAGAAAATTTTGCTATAAATTTCCGATAAAAATTAGCAAAACCCAAAAACTTCTGGAGGGCCTTCAAAGAAGTGGGCTGAACCCAATCATAAATGGCCTGTACCTTGGCCGGGTCCATTTCAATAGTTGACGGAGACAAAATAAATCCCAAAAATGAAATCCTCTGTACTCCAAAAAGGCATTTCGGTCCTTTGACATACAGGGAATTCTCCCTCAAGATCCGGAACACAGTCCGAATATGTTCCACATGAGAATCCCAATCGTTGGAGAAGATCAAAATATCATCCAGATAGATAATAAAAATTTATTGACAAAGTCTCGGAAAATATCGTTCATGAAGCACTGGAAGACAGAAGGGGCATTAGTGAGCCCTAAAGGCATCACCAGGTACTCAAAATGTCCCTCCGGAGTATTAAACGCCATCTTCCATTCATCCCCCTGCTTAATGCGGATAAGATTATACGCCCCCCTGAGGTCAAGCTTGGTAAACCAGCAAGCACCTCTAACTCTAGAGAATAGATCCGAAATCAGGGGTAACGGATACTGATATTTAATAGTAATTTTATTGAGGGCACGATAATCAATACAAGGCCTTAAAGAACTATCCTTTTTGGCCACAAAAAAAAAACCGGCACCTAAGGGTGAAGAGGATGGTCTAATATGACCCTTCTCCAACGCCTCCTTAATATAGGACCGCATAGCCTCGTGCTCGGGTACAGATAAATTGAAGAGCCGACCCTTGGGAAATTTACACCCCGGGCTTTGTTCAATTGCACAGTCATAATTCCTATGAGGAGGCAAGGACACAGACTCATTCTCACTAAATACATCATAAAAGTCCGCCAAATAGTCAGGAACATCATGCGACTGAGGAGAGGTGGAAAAAACCGGAGCCTCACTAAAGGCACACCGACAACCCCAACTCACCACAGACACAGATTTCCAATCCAAAACTGGATTATGAATTTGCAACCAGGGAAACCCCAGAACAACGGCATCATGCAGACCATGCAATACCAAAAATCTGCAATTTTCTTGATGGTCTGGGGCGACCCGCATGACCACCTGGGTCCAAAACTGAGGTTTATTTTTAGCCAAAGGAGTAGCATCAATCCCCCTCAAAGGGATAGGCGTCTGCAGAGGTGTCATCGGAAATCCACAACGTTTAGCAAAATCCAAGTCCATTATGTTTAGCGCTGCTCCCGAATCCACAAAAGCCTTGGCGGAAAATGTGGACAGGGAGCAGATCAGAGTAATTGCCAGAAGAAACTTAGGTTGAACACCACCAACAGAAAACGTGTGTGCAAAGCGTTTCTCTCATTTAGGACAAACAGAAATAATATGCGAGGCATCTCCACAGAAAAAACACAGCTTATTATGCCTTCTGAACTCCTGACGTTGCGCCTTAGACAAAACTCTATCACATTGCATAGGTTCAGACGTCTGTTCAACCGGTGGCAACACTTCTCGTGCAATCCTGCATTCACGTAAACGCCGATCAACCTGAATGGCTAATGACATAGAATCGTCCAGACCAGAGGGAACAGGAAATCCCACCATAGTATCTTTTACGGCTTCTGACAAACCCTTCCGAAAGAGAGCAGCCAAGGCATTATCATTCCAGGTAGTAAGGACCGTCCACTTTCGGAACTTTTGACAGTACAACTCTGCAGAATCTCGACCCTGGTTCAATGCCAACAGGGTCTTTTCAGCCTGATCAATAGCATTAGGTTCGTCATACAACAACCCCAAAGCTTGAAAGAATGCGTTCACATTAGTCAGAATAGGATCATCTGGTTTCAAAGAAAATGCCCAATCCTGGGGATCGCCACGCAGCAAAGAGATGACAATTTTAACCTGCTGCGCGGAGCTCCCTGACGAGTTAGGCTTCAAGGCAAAAAATAATTTACAATTATTTTTGAAACTCAAAAATTTAGATCAATCCCCCAAAAATACATCAGGTGTAGGGATCTTAGGTTCAACAGCATGCGAACGAGCAAGGTAGGCGGAAATTCCCCGCACTTCCGCAGCGAGCTGCTCCACACGATCAGACAATTGCTTTATCTCCATTGAGAGAGAAAAAAAAAAATTCCCCCTACGGCCTCAGAGATATAGAGGAAAGAATATACACACTTTTTTTTTTTTTAAACACAATTCTTTCCTGCTATTGAGTACCCTAGGATCTGCGGTATGGCGGGTGATTCTGTTATGATTGAGTCACCGTAGGAGGCAAAAAACAGAAATGCTAGCTAAGTTAAAAAAAAACAGAGAAATTGGCAGCTATCGGATTGCAGACCCCTGAACCTATCAACACAACTAGCAGTAGCTGTGGGGGGTTCCTACGATGCCCTAGACCCCTCGATCACAGCCAGAGAATTAAATAGGCCTAAAGAAAGAAAGAAAGAAAGGGGAAATCTAAACTGCCCCAGAGCAGACCCCAAAGCAATAGGCAGCCCCCAACATATAATGACGGTGAAGCAAGATGAAAATACTAACACAGACAGAAAGATAGACTGAGCAAAGAGGGGCCCAAGCTAACTAGACAGAAAAGGACAGGAAGGCTGCTGTCTGCAATCCGTGAAAAGCCCTATGAAAATAAGAGCCAACAGACTGACAGTGAAAAAGGACCTGAAGACGCTAGGCTTCAAAAAGCTATGTCAGCACTCAGGAATATACTGAAGACAGAGCTACAGGCAAAAGGAGATTCAGCTCACCCCAGCAGGGAATGGCAGAATACAGAAAAGCAAGGAAAACAAAAAACAAAACCAAAAGCTTAACAGGCAAAACAGAAAACTTAGCTTGAGAGGAGCAGGAATCAGACTAGTGTCCTAGAAGTCCACAGAGAAATCACCCACAGGGCAGAAGGGCGTCGGCAGCCTTATATCCAGTCCGTGACTCCACTCAGCCAGTCATCCTCATTAGACTCAGGTGCCTGATAATCAGGCTCCTTACCTTCCTTTACAGAATAGGGAGTTCACCAGACCCCAGTGACGAAGGGGAAAATGAACTCACAACACTTATGTGTGTTTAGTGCAGTGGTGGGATTAGTTTCTGCACCAACCAATTCCCTAGTGAGAGTTTAGGTGCAGGGCGAGTCAGGGTTTGAGGTACGCATGCGTCACCTGGTGAGGAACTGGCATAGGGAACGTTAGGAGTGCAGGGACACTGGCTCAGGGGAGTACAGGAGGTCTCCACATTCCTATTCCCTATCGCAGGGCCCACCATTGTTATTGTTACCCAGGTTTCCCCTTTATTATTTAAATTCGCCTTACTGGAGGCGGGGTTTCCAGACTACTGTATATATAACGTGTATTACCTAAATTCGCCAGTTGGAGGCGGTGTATCCAGCTGCACGTTTTATTATTTAAATTCGTCCTACTGGAGGCGGTGTATCCAGGGTCACGCGTGTCATGGGTTCACCTTGCGGTACTCGCTGCATCCAGACACACGTGACCATGACAGCTCCAGTGTAGGATGGGCCCTAGTAATGCTCCATATATAATGGGCCCCATTTCTAATGCTTCATTGTACAATGTGCCCCATAGATGCTGCTCCAGTGTCTGATCTGCCCCATTTATAATGCTCCAGTATATGATGGGCCTCATGGATGATGCTCCAGTGTATGATGGGTCCAAATAATGCTCCATATATAATGGGCTCCATTTCTAATGCTCCAGTGTATAATGGGCCCTGTAAATGCTGCTCCAGTGTTCGATGTCCCCAATCTGGAATGCTCCAGTATATGATGGGCCTCATGTATGATGCTCCAGTGTATGATGGGCCCTAATAATGCTCCATATATAATGGGCCCCATTTCTTATGCTCCAGTGTATAATGGGCCCCATAAATGCTGCTCCAGTGTCTGATGTCCCCCATTTGGAATGCTCCAGCATATGATGGGCCCCATTTTTAATTAACCCAGGCATGGTATGTGAAAAGAGCTCCATGGAGTAATCTGAAGTGTGTGCTGCCGCATCCTTCACTTTTGGGGTGGGTGAAGGACCCAAGGAAAGGGGTTGCTCCTGACCAGAAGCCTGCACTTACGACTCAGTGCTTGCATTTTTTTAATCTTCAGAAGAGGAGGCGATAGAGCTGGAGACTGTTTCAACAATGTAAGGCAAAAACAGTTCCTGATGCTCTGGCTTTAAAAGCAGTCTTCCTACTCTCAGAAAACGGAGCCTTACAGGCCTTCCAGAGCTACACCATGATGCAGGCTCAACACCTCCTGCCTTAGCTGCTATTGTGTTTTTGGCGCTACCAGCAGATGCACCACCACCACCATCAGTACCAGGTGGCCCCCCACGCCCATGTCCATGTGCTCTTCCACCATACTTCCTCATGTTTTGGAAAATGGACTCAAAATACCAGCAGATATATGGTACTGTATCAGAAGCGTACAGCTCTATACAGTCTAGGGATAACAGTAAATCTCTGTATATATTTCATGAGTCATCCACATGCTCACAGGCTCAGTATGGATTACCAATAAAATAAAAAGTTGAAAAAGGGTAAAGTATCACCAGATACAAGGTATATATAGTATAGTGTAAACATTCTGAATCTCCGTATACATTTCAGGAGGCAGACACAAACGCTCTCAGGCCCAGTATGGATTACTCAAGAATATGGAAAGCTGTAAACGGGTAATGTAACACAAACGTACAGCTGTATACAGTGTTTGAGTAATCTTAAAGCTCCTAATATATTGCCGGAGTAACAGACAGACGTTCACAGGCTCATTATGGATTACACCAGAATTTAAATAGCTAAAAAGGTTACTGTGTCAAAAGCGTACAGCTGTGTACAGTGTTGGCCAAATTTTAAATCTCGGTATATATTTCTGGAGTCACCCTCAGACGCTAACTCAATCTGGGTTCGACCATAATAAAAAATGTTGTAAAAAAGGTACTGGATACCAAGATAGCACGTATATATATTATAGGGTACAATTGAAATCTCCGTATACATAGTCCCGTAGTCACTCTCAGACGCTCACTTAGTATTGATTTGACCGTAATACTAAATGTCGAACAAAGGTACTGTATAACAAGATACAAGCTGTATCGAGTATAGGGTAAAAATTGGTATCTCCGATTCACCGTATATAAAGAAGGCGTAAACCACACACGCTCACTCACTATGGATGATACCGTAACACAAAATTTTGAACAAAGGTACTGTATCAGCTTATACCAGGTGTATCCAGTCTAGGGGTAATTGTAAATTTCCATCTATACTTCCGGAGTCAGACACAGACACTCACAGGCTCACTATGTATTACACCAGAATTTAAAAAGTAGAAAAAGGGAAAAGTAGTCGAAGCGTACAACAGTATACAGTGTTGTGGTACATTTAAATCTTCGTATATATTTCAATCTCAGTAAGCTAGTCCAGACTCTCCGCTACTGGAAACTACATGGATACAAGTACAGATGGAAAGTCGAGTGTTAGCAGAAATTTGGGAATTACTCATCGTTTGAAAACCTCCCGGTAGAAGTTCGATGTCGATGGTGCCGTCAGCAATGATTTGGATTTCTGGATCACGAAGTGCACTACTTATACGATGGACTACTTGCTAGAGATGGGGTGCACCTTACGAAGACTGGAAAGCATGTATTTGGAAGTCGCCTTGCTACACTTGTAAGGAGAGCTTTAAACTAGAACAACATGGGAAGGGAAGCAAAAGACCAGAAAAAGCCATACACCTGACAAATGCTATTGAGAACTCTACTATTAGAAGTGGAAAGGAAGAACAAAGACAAAAGAATCTAATTAATAAAAATATTGGAGAAAGAGAAACCAATCACAAACTAAAATGTTTCTATACTAATGCACAAAGCATGGGCAACAAACAAGGAGAATTGGAACTACTAACACAGGAAAAGAAATATAATGTCATTGGAATCACTGAAACTTGGTGGGACAATACACATGATTGGAATACAAGACTAGAAGGATACAACTTATTTGCAAGAAACAGACTTGATAAACGAGGAGGGGGTGTCGCATTGTATGTTAGAAACGCGTATATCTGCACAGAGATTGAAGCTTCAGAGACTGGGAGTTCTGTGGAAACTGTTTGGGTAAGAATACAAGGACAGAACAATGGAAAGGACACCATTGTAGGCATTCACTACAGGCCGCCTGTGCAAGCTGAAGATATGGATGAACTCTTTATGCATCAAATGGCCAAGTTCTCCAAAAAATATGACATAGTTGTCATGGGAGATTTCAACTATCCAGACATTTGTTGGGAATCTCTCTCAGGCAAAACTAACAGGTCAAGGAAATTCTTATCCTCTCTTGCTGACAACTTTATCTTCCAAAAGGTAAGGGAGAAAACAAGGGGAACTGCTACCTTGGATCTCATCCTTATAAACAGGGAGGAAATGGTTGAGGAGGTAAAAGTGGCTGGAACCCTAGGAGGTAGCGACCATGCTATTTTAGAATTTTGGATAACTAGAGGCGGAAGACCTGTGAAGACTCAGACGTCAAGGTTAGATTTCAGAAAGGCAGATTTTAAGGGATTCAGAAAGAGAATTGGAGGGATCCAATGGCTGGATATCCTTAAAGACAAAAATGTCCATGAAGGATGGGAAATCTTGAAAAATGAAATTCTCAAAGCACAGTTGTTAACAATTCCGAAAAGAGGGAAGAATAGGAAGCATTTAAGGAAGCCAGGATGGATGAACACAGAACTTAAGCACATGCTAAAAAGGAAGAAAAAAATGTTTATAAAATGGAAAGAGGGAGGCATATCTAAAGAAGAATATAATGCTGTCTGCAGAACCTGCAGGGCACAAATCAGATTATCTAAAGCTGAAAATGAATTGAGGCTTGCAAGATATGTCAAAAGCAATAATAAAGGATTTTGGGGATATGTCAAAAGTAAAAGAAAAGTCAAAGATGCTATAGGATTTTTACAGGATGAAAATGAAAAAATGGTAAGACAGGATGTTGAGAAGGCTGAACTTTTACATTCCTATTTTGCATCTGTTTTCTCTCAGAAAGGAAATGTAACATCAACTGTTATTCACTGTCCTATTAAGGGAATAGAAGAATCCAGGATATCTATAAACAGAAAGATAGTGAGGAAACACTTAGTTAACCTAAATGAATTCAAGTCTCCAGGTCCAGATGAATTACACCCCAGAGTACTGAAGGAGATAGCAGAAGAAATTTTTGAACCCCTCTCCATAATTTTTGAAAATTCTTGGAGAACAGGAGAAGTGCCAGAAGACTGGAGAAGAGCAAATGTTGTTCCTATCTTCAAAAAGGGGAAGAAGGTGGACCCAGGCAACTATAGGCCGGTGAGTCTGACTTCCATACCAGGAAAGATCTTTGAACAAATTATTAAACAACATGTATGTCAATACCTGGATAAGAATGAAGTGATTAAACATAGCCAGCATGGGTTTGTAACTAATAAGTCATGTCAGACTAACTTAATTTCCTTCTATGACGGTATCACTGATTGGGTGGATCAAGGAAATGCTGTAGATATAGTATATCTTGACTTCAGCAAAGCATTTGACAAAGTCTCTCATACAATCCTTATTGAAAAAATGACTAAGTATGGAATGGACAAGGCAACTGTTAGGTGGATTCATAACTGGCTTAGTGATCGGACCCAAAGAGTGGTCGTAAATGGCTGCACATCCAGTTGGAAGAATGTCTCAAGTGGGGTACCACAGGGCTCTGTCCTGGGCCCTGTATTGTTCAACATCTTTATCAATGATTTAGATGAAGGAATTGAGGGTAAACTGATTAAATTTGCTGATGACACAAAGCTAGGAGGGATAGCTAATACTAGAGAAGAGAGAGAGAGGATTCAAAAAGATTTAAATAAACTGGAGAAGTGGGCAGCAACTAACAGAATGGTTTTTAACAGGGAGAAATGCAAAGTACTACATCTGGGCAATAAAAATGAAAAAAGCATATATAGAATGGGAGGAATAGGGCTAAGTGACAGCACATGTGAAAAAGACTTGGGTATACTAATAGATCACAGACTGAATATGAGTCAACAGTGTGATGCAGCAGCAAAAAAGGCAAATGCAATTCTAGGATGTATTAACAGAAGCATACAGTCTAGATCACGTGAAGTCATTATTTCCCTCTACTCCTCTTTGGTCAGACCTCATCTGGAATATTGTGTCCAGTTTTGGGCACCACATTTTAAAAAAGACATCAACAAACTGGAGCAAGTTCAGAAAAGAGCGACCAGAATGGTGACCGGTCTGCAAACCCTGTCTTATGAGGAAAGGTTGCAGGATTTGGGAATGTTTAGTTTGCAAAAGAGAAGACTGAGAGGAGACTTAATAGCTGTCTACAAATATCTAAAGGGCTGTCACATTGTAGAAGGATCAACTTTATTCTCATTTGCACAAGGAAAGACTAGAAGCAATGGGATGAAACTGAATGGGAGGAGACACAGATTAGATATTAGAAAAAACTTTTTGACAGTTAGAGTGATCAATGAGTGGAACAGGCTGCCAAGAGAAGTGGTGAGTTCTCGTTAAATGGAAGTCTTCAAACAGAGGCTGGAAAGACATCTGACTGGGATGATTTAGCGAATCCTGCTTTGAGCAGGGGGTTGGACCAGATGGCCCAGGAGGTCCCTTCCAACTCTACGATTCTATGATTCTATGATTCTATGATTCTAAGTTGCAGAGGCATTGCAGACTCTCAATTACTGTGTCTGTGGAGACAGCGAAAACGGTTCTTTGTGAAGAAAGGATTGCTTTATCGTAGTAGCATGGATCACATCACTGTTACTCGTCTCCATCAAATTGTGATCACAGGGAGAGATGTAGACATGGTCCTCACTGCCTATCATGATGTGTCTGGTCATTTTGGAGTGCAAAAGACAGAAGCCACAGGCCGTAGGCGATTCTGTTGGATTGGCATGAGAGGAGACATTGAAAAATGGTGGCAGGAATGTCACAAGTCTGTGACTATCACAACTGTGAAAGGTGATCATAAAGCACCACTGCATCCGCTTGTAAGTTGACGTCCATTACAAATGGTAGCCATTGATCATCTGAAGGTAGAGGCCAGCAGGACAGGCCATAGCTACATCTTAACCATCATCTATCAATACACCAAATTTCTAGTGGCCGTCCCAATGAAGGATTTAACTACCCAGACTACATAGCAGTGGAGCAGGGAGAGGTAAGTATTGCAACTTGCAAGTTCTGTGGCCATGAACAAGCGGGGGGGCACACTCGTGGTCGACGGTACTGGCACAGGGCCCCTCAGGAGTATGCTGGTGTGTCTGACGGTGAGTGGGCCCCCCCACCATCAGAGACACTGTATTGTACTATGAGGGGCCCTGTGCCAGTGCCGTCTGCCATCAGTGGGCCCATCCACCTGTTCAGAGCAACGGCACTTGCCCGGGTGCGCCAGGTGTTGACCCCAGCCATTGGGGGGTGGGATGGCAGCCCACTTAGGGAAGTTTAAAAAATGGCTTATGTTGATGTGTTGGCTGGACATTCAGCTGCTGCAAAGGGCGGAATTGGGCAAGTCCGAGGAAGAGGAGGACAAAAGTGAGGCAGTTTTCTGGCAGCCTATGTGTCATCAGGGGAAGGTGGGGCAAAATCCTTTGAAACCCATGCATGGTTCATTTTAATAAAGGTTAGATCATCAACATTTTGGGTAGACAGACGGCTCCTTTTTTTCTGTCAGGATTGATCCAGCAGCACTGAAGACTTTTTCAGATAACACACTAGCAGCAGGGCAAGCGAGCTCCTGTAAGGCATATTGTGCCAATTCTGGCCAGGTGTCCAGTTTAGAGGCCCAATAGTCAAAGGGGAATGACCTGTGAGGGAGAACATCGATAAGGGAGGAGTAGTTTGTAACCATAGTTGACAACTGCTGAATCCTGTCACTTTTAATCGATGCAGTATTAGCAGTCGTGTGAGCGGTACTTGAGAAATCATTCCACAACATGGTCACTAAACCCCTGTCTACAATGCCACTTCGGCTGTGTGCACCACGAACACCTCATCCATTGTGCCCACTATGGCTCGTGGGAGAACCAGCACCGCTGCTGTGTGCTGGCAAAGCCTCAAACGGTTTGCCAGAGTTGCTTGTTTGTTAGTCATTATTATCTCTAGGTTCTCCTGTGGAATGATGTTGTGTAATTTGCCTTTGTAGCATGGATAGAGGATGCTGACCAGCCAGTAGTCGTCATCCCTCATCATTTTGGCAATGCGGGGTCCCTTTTTAGGATCCGCAAGGCATAATCGCACTTGTGGGCCAATGTTCCAGGTGTCAATGCTGCACTGCCACTGCTGGGTGGAGGAGCACTTTCTGGCAAATCCACATCCCTACAGTCACGCACAAACACTGTACCTGACCTTGGAACGCCAACATTTTCTCTTGCCCCCTGAGAAACATACTCCTGCCCAAAATAATCATCCCCATCATCCTCCTCCTCTCCTTCTTTCACCTCGTCCTGGACAGTTCCCTGACCAGACAATGGCTGACTGTCATCAAAGCTTCCCTCCTCCGCTGCAGACGCCTGATCCTTAATGTGCGTCAAACTTTGCATGAGCAGATGCATAAGTGGGATGCTCATGCTTATGATGGTGTCGTCTGCGCTTACCAGCCATGTGCATTCCTCAAAACACTGAAGGACTTTACAGAGGTCTTTCAGTTTTGACCACTGCACACCCGACAATTCCATGTGTTCCCTCAAACTGCCTGGCCGTGTATCGTCCCACAAATGCATTACAGCTGCCTCTGTTCGCACAGCCTCTCAACTATGTGCAGGGTGGAGTTCCACCTTGTTGCAACGTCTATGATTAGGCGGTGCTTGGGGAGGTGGAGCAATCGCTGCAGCTTCTGCATACGAGTGGAGTGGACATTTGAGCGACGGATGTGCGAGCACAGTCTTCGCACCTTATGTAGCAGGGATGTCAACTCTGGATAGTTATTAAGGAAGCACTGCACCACCAGGTTCAAAGTGTGAGCCAGGCATGGTATGTGTGTGAGTTTTGCACGGGCTATGGCTGCCACAAAATTACAGCCGTTATCATTGACTACCTTGCCTGTCTTAAGATGTAGACTGCCCAGCCATGACTCAGTTTGTTGCTGCAAGTAGTCGGCCAGTACCTCCACGGTGTGTCTGTTGTCGCCCAAAGACATCATCTTTAACGCAGCCTGCTGACGCTTATGACTAGCTGTTCGATAGTGGGACACCTTGTGTGCAACACTGCCAGCTGCGGATGGAGTGCTCGTGCGACTGCGCTCTGTGGACAAGCTTTCGCTGATGGAGGAGGAGGAGGGTAGAAAACCTACAGCCAACTGTTTCCTTTACCGTGGGCTAGGCAGCACTGTTCCACCGCCGCTGTCCCCTGTGGAGCCTGCATCCACCACATTAACCCAGTACACAGTGATGGACACGTAATGACCCTGGCCATGCCTACTGGTCCATGCATCTGTTGTGAGGTGCACCTTTCCACTCACTGACTGTTTTAGTGCATGGACAATGCGGTCTTTCACATGCCGATGGAGGCAGGGATGGCTTTTCAAGAAAAGAAGTGCCGACTGGGTAGGTCATAGCATAGGACAGCGTAGGCCATGAGCTCGCGGAAAGCTTCACTTTCAAGCAAACGGTAGGGCATCATCTCTAATGAGATTAGTTTGGCAATGTAGGCGCTCAAACACAGTGTATGCGGATGAGAGGATGAGTACTTTCTTGTCCTACTCAGAGTGTCTGGTAGGGTGAGCTGGACTGGAGAGTTACATATGGGAAGTAGCGGTGGACCGGATGGAGTGAGAGGGGGGTTGGTGATGGTATTGGTGGTGATGGCCTAGATTCAGTGTTGTGTTGCAAAACCATTGTGATTCCCTGAGTGCTTTGGCATTGCGACGACACCTCCACATTTAGTGCTGGTGGTGTGCTTAACGGTGGCGGTGGTCTTACAGTGGGGGAAGCGATGGAGCGTTGCTGGCTACCTTCAGTCAGAGCAGGTGCATATGTACTACCTGAGGTTTTGTAGTCCGTCCACGCTTGCAAGTGGATGTTGATTAAATGTCTAAGCATGCAACTGGTATTCAAATTTCTGAGTTGTTTACCTCGGCTAAAGGTCCTTCCGCACTTCTTACAGGTAACCTTTGCCTCATCAGTAGGATTTTGGACAAAGAAGTGCCACACTGCACTCTTCCTACTATGGTATACATTTTCTGGCCTTGCACGCTGTGCTAAGTTGATCGTCTGGCCAAGCTGTCCTGCAACTCTTTTAGTTTTTGATCCACGTTTTTGGACAGCTACAGGCCTGCCAGATAACCACTGCTGCGATGTCAATGCCTGCTGCGGATCCTTCTCCTTATCTGAACTATTGCCAGCGCCACCCTCCTCACTTAATGGATGCCAATCCGGGCCAAGAACTGGGTCATCCATCACTTCCTCATCTCCTCATCAAAGTCATCTGCACCTTCCTCTTTACCTTCCTCTGTGTCACCGTGTAAGGTGGTATATTATGCGGGAAGGGGCACCTGAGTTTCATCAGGGTCAGATTCTGGCTCAAAAGACTGCGAGGGCAATGTAGTGATCTGGGTCAATGTACCAGCAGAATCATCTAGCAGTGGCTGTTGATCAGTGCACTCCATGTCAGATTCATCTTGGACTGGGGAATTCAGGATTTGACTGGATAACCCAGGCATGGTATGTGAAAAGAGCTCCATAGAGTAATCTGAAGTGTCGGCTGCCGCATTCTTAACTTTTGGTGGGGGTGAAGGACACAAGGAAAGGTGTTTTTCCTTACCAGAACCCTGCACTGACGACTCCGTGCTTGCAGGTTTCGAACGTTCAGAAGAGGAGGCAATAGAGCTGGTGGCTGTTTCGGCAATGTATGCCAAAACCTGTTCCTGATGCTCCGGCTTTAAAAGCGGTTTTCTTACTCCAAGAAAAGGTAACCTTACAGGCCTTCTTTGGCCAGAGGATGACGCAGGCTCAACACCTCCTGCCTTAGCTGCTATTGTGCTTTTGCCAGAACCAGCCGATGCACCACCACCATCAGTACCAGCTGCGCCCCCCTGCCCACGTCCGTGGCCTCTTCCACCATACTTGCTCATGTTTGGGAAAATGTACCAAAAAATACCAGCAGAGAGATGGTACTGTATGAGGAGCATCCACCTGTGTAAGGTGTATTAAAAAAATTAAATCTATGTATATATTTTGTTAGTCACAGTTGCTCTCACAGTATGTATTTGACCGTAATCCAACAAGCAGATATACGGAACTGTATCAGAAGTGTACAGCTGTATACATTTTTTGTGCAACTAACAATATCCGTATATGTATTTACGGAGTGTCACACAAACACACGCTGACTCTCTATAGATGTGACTGTAATGCGGATGGCAGATATACAATATTGTTGTGAACTCATTTTCTGGTCTGCCTCTGGTTTCTGGTGAGGGAGCTGGTTGTGCTGACAGAGGAGTTGTGAGTTCTCTTTCCAGTCTCCCTCTGGTGGTGGCAGCAGGTAGTGAAGCTGATAATGACCTGCTACCTGATAATGAGGAAGAGGAGTGGACATCTGGAGTCTCAGACTGGATTTAAGACAGCCGACTCCCTATTTCCATGCTGGTGATTTTTTCCTGCCTCCTGAGGTCTTAGTTTCCAGCTCAGTTCCTGCCTTCTCAAGCTAAGTTGTCTTTGCTAATGTTCACATTTGATTTGGTTTGGTCTATTCAGTTTTCTGTGTGGTCAGCCAGCCCCGACTGGGGATGTGCTGAATTTCCACTCTTATGTCACTGTATGTGCCAGTTTGCTTTTTGTCCCTTATTAGATTGGCCTCTTTTTGCTCTGTTCTGAGAATATGCCAGAGTGCTGATATAGTGGGAGAAGTCTAGTGACTTCAGGGTATTTTTTGCTATCAGAAGTGTTGGACATTTTTGCAGGGTTTTTTGGCGTGATTGTAGAAAGTATCTTTCCTTTCCTGTCCTTTCTATCTAGTGTGGGCCCCATCGTTTGCTCAGCCTATTTTCCTACCTGTGTTCGTGTTTTCATCTTGTCTCACCGTCAATACATGTGTAGGGGCTGTCTATTCCTTTGGGGTCTGCTCTGGGGCAGTTTTAGATTTTCCCTTTTCTTTAGGCTTATTTAGTCCTCCGGCTGTGACGAGGCGTCTATAATCATCGTAGGTATGCTCCACGGCTGCTGTTAGTTGTGTGGTTCTGATCAGGGGTCTGCAATCCATGTAGTTACCAACCTCTCTGGTTTTCTGTGACTTGGCTTGGTCTTGTTTTCCTCCTCGGAGACCCATTCATAACACAATACTGTTAGAGAGTCGGACAGCGCTATACGGTGTGATAAGGTGTATGTCTGGAAAAATGGAATATCTCCTCGGCTTGTTTTTCCAGAGTCATACCCAGATAGCTTCAATTTGTCCGTGATACCAGCCAGTACACGGTAGTGTGTGAGGAGCGCACACCGCTATATGGTGTGTGAAAAAATGAACGCTAAGTAACTCACCAGAACAAAATAATAAAAGTTGGCGTGCTTTGAAAAAAGCAGTTTGAACAGCAAAAAACTTTTTTCTATTTTTTATTTATTTTTTTCATTTTTTCGTTATTTGTTATTATTATATTTTTATTATTTTTATTTTCTATTTTCATTCATTATAATTTTTCTTTTTCTTTTCAATTTTTTCAGCTTTATTTTAATTTTTTTGTTTTGTTTTTTGTTTTGTGTCGTTTTTTCCCCTTTTTTCCCACATTCATTTTATTTCTATTTTTGTTTGTATTTTTATTATTTTTTCAGTTTTTTATTCCCCTTTTTTACCCCTTTCTTTCTTTTTTTTAAATTCTATATTTTATCATACTGTTTTTTATTTATTTATTTTTTCATTTTTTTAGTTACTCTACCAACCATATCATTTATCTCCTCTTTGGTTTCTCTTGCTGACATAACCAATTTCTATACATTTCATTCCACTCTTCACTCTACATCCCTTTCCTTGTCTCCCCTTCTTCTTTATCATTTTCTTAATCCCCCTCACTTTTCTTAACCCCTTTTTCCTTTTATCTTGCTTAATCCAGTCTCTTTTTATTGTCCCTCCAGCTCCCTCTTCCCTCTGTCAAGTCTATCTCCTTACTGCGCAGGCGCTGCCTAGTGCTATCGCGCTCTCTGCTTATATACACATCACATAGCCACGCAGGCACCCTGGTTCCCTCCTGCCCTAACCTCCCACAGCGCATTCTCCATCCGGCTATTTACTCCCTATGCGTCGCAAGCCTCACACTGGCGCTATGACGCTTTAGCTTCACATTGGCACTACGACGCCTGCGCCCTGCATCTCCCCTCCCCCTTGACCTCTTAGTGACTCTGAACATTTATAAACTGCGCCATTCTGGGTCTATACTCATAACACCGCGGATCCACGCTGTCCACATGTTACCAGGTCAGTACATTAGCACCCCTTGGCGTCTTTACCCTCCTTTATCCTTCCTTTCTCATCACCTATATTTTCTTCCACAGCCCCTAACTGGGACTTTGAAAATATTCTCCTTCTTTTCACCTTGAACTCCTATTGAGGTCAGTACACAATATGTATACCTTACTTTTTCTATGCCTGCCGCATGACATACCACTTATGAAGTATATCGCAATAAAATGCCTGCCTTTATTTTCTATGCCTGCCGCTTATCTCCACCACCCCATTGATATTTATGATGCATAACGTGATAAAATTAATTTTTTGCCAATAGCCTATAATACCCTCTATTATAGTTGAGCGACTTTTGCTTTTTTAGGGTCGCGTTTCGTTTCGTGAAACCCGACTTTTCCAAAAGTCGGGTCGAGCAAGATCGTCCGATTATAGGGAAAAGTCGGAGTCGTCCCGAAACACGAAACCCAATGTAAGTCAATGGGGAATAAAAGTCGGCAGTGAGAGGAGGACAGGAAACACACCTACAGTGCCCATTTGAATGCCAAAAGCATCAATTCTTCGTACTTAAGCTTGTCAACCTTAATTAACTTCATAATACAAGTTACGCACTGAAAAATGGGGGTTATTTGGCTAAATTTGTGGGGGGGAGGGCTAGCTGCAGGTTTTCATGTGCCCTGGGCGAAAGAGCGCCCCTTTAACACATACCACAACTCATCATGCTCCGATACGGCAGAGAAATAGCGGTATAGTACAATGAAAAATACCTCACTTTTTACATCTCATGACGAGGCCCATCTATTTCTCCATACAAAATCATTGGTCCCATATAATGTTTGAAACAGTATATGATGAGCTCCACATAATGCTACAGTATATGTTGGTCCCCATGGATGAAGCTCCACTGTCTTATGGGCCCAAATAATGCTCCAAACATAATGGGCCCCATTTCTACTGCTCTAGTGTATAATGGGCCCTGTAAATGCTGCTCCAGTGTCTGATGTCCACCTTTGGAATGTTCCAGTGTATGGTGGGCCCCATCTATCATTCTCCAGAGTATAGTGCTCCCCAAAAATTGCTGTCCCAACATAGAAAACAATCAAATAAGTCTCCTCGCTAGGGAATCCCTGTACTTGTCTGGACAGGTGCTGTAGCTTGCTTAACAGCTCGCCAGCCGTTCTCACGCCCAGTATGGATTGCACGTGATTGCACAAAGGTTAGAAAGGGTACCGTATCCCTGGATAACATGTATGGATAGCGTACACATTCAAAATATATGTCTATACAGCATGAGGCAGGCTCAGACGGTGTTAGGCCCAGTATGGATTGCACGTCATTGCACAAAGGTTAGAAGGGGTACCGTATCCCCGGATAACATGTATGGATAGCGTACACATTCAAAATATATGTCTATACAGCATGAGGCAGGCTCAGACGGTGTTAGGCCCAGTATGGATTGCACGTCATTGCACAAAGGTTAGAAGGGGTACCGTATCCCCGGATAACATGTATGGATAGTGTACACATTCAAAATATATGTCTATACAGCATGAGGCAGGCTCAGACGGTGTTAGGCCCAGTATGGATTGCACGTCATTGCACAAAGGTTAGAAGGGGTACCGTATCCCCGGATAACATGTATGGATAGCGTACACATTCAAAATATATGTCTATACAGCATGAGGCAGGCTCAGACGGTGTTAGGCCCAGTATGGATTGCACGTCATTGCACAAAGGTTAGAAAGGGTACCGTATCCCTGGATAACATGTATGGATAGCGTACACATTCAAAATATATGTCTATACAGCATGAGGCAGGCTCAGACGGTGTTAGGCCCAGTATGGATTGCACGTCATTGCACAAAGGATAGAAGGGGTACCGTATCCCCGGATAACATGTATGGATAGCGTACACATTCAAAATATATGTCTATACAGCATGAGGCAGGCTCAGACGGTGTTAGGCCCAGTATGGATTGCACGTCATTGCACAAAGGTTAGAAGGGGTACCGTATCCCCGGATAACATGTATGGATAGTGTACACATTCAAAATATATGTCTATACAGCATGAGGCAGGCTCAGACGGTGTTAGGCCCAGTATGGATTGCACGTCATTGCACAAAGGTTAGAAGGGGTACCGTATCCCCGGATAACATGTATGGATAGCGTACACATTCAAAATATATGTCTATACAGCATGAGGCAGGCTCAGACGGTGTTAGACCCAGTATGGATTGCACGTCATTGCACAAAGGTTAGAAAGGGTACCGTATCCCCGGATAACATGTATGGATAGCGTACACATTCAAAATATATGTCTATACAGCATGAGGCAGGCTCAGACGGTGTTAGGCCCAGTATGGATTGCACGTCATTGCACAAAGGTTAGAAGGGGTACCGTATCCCCGGATAACATGTATGGATAGCGTACACATTCAAAATATATGTCTATACAGCATGAGGCAGGCTCAGACGGTGTTAGGCCCAGTATGGATTGCACGTCATTGCACAAAGGTTAGAAGGGGTACCGTATCCCCGGATAACATGTATGGATAGTGTACACATTCAAAATATATGTCTATACAGCATGAGGCAGGCTCAGACGGTGTTAGGCCCAGTATGGATTGCACGTCATTGCACAAAGGTTAGAAGGGGTACCGTATCCCCGGATAACATGTATGGATAGTGTACACATTCAAAATATATGTCTATACAGCATGAGGCAGGCTCAGACGGTGTTAGGCCCAGTATGGATTGCACGTCATTGCACAAAGGTTAGAAGTGGTACCGTATCCCCGGATAACATGTATGGATAGCGTACACATTCAAAATATATGTCTATACAGCATGAGGCAGGCTCAGACGGTGTTAGGCCCTGTATGGATTGCACGTCATTGCACAAAGGTTAGAAAGGGTACCGTATCCCCGGATAACATGTATGGATAGCGTACACATTCAAAATATATGTCTATACAGCATGAGGCAGGCTCAGATGGTGTTAGGCCCAGTATGGATTGCACGTCATTGCACAAAGGTTAGAAGGGGTACCGTATCCCCGGATAACATGTATGGATAGCGTACACATTCAAAATATATGTCTATACAGCATGAGGCAGGCTCAGACGGTGTTAGGCCCAGTATGGATTGCACGTCATTGCACAAAGGTTAGAAGGGGTACCGTATCCCCGGATAACATGTATGGATAGCGTACACATTCAAAATATATGTCTATACAGCATGAGGCAGGCTCAGATGGTGTTAGGCCCAGTATGGATTGCACGTCATTGCACAAAGGTTAGAAGGGGTACCGTATCCCCGGATAACATGTATGGATAGTGTACACATTCAAAATATATGTCTATACAGCATGAGGCAGGCTCAGACGGTGTTAGGCCCAGTATGGATTGCACGTCATTGCACAAAGGTTAGAAGGGGTACCGTATCCCCGGATAACATGTATGGATAGCGTACACATTCAAAATATATGTCTATACAGCATGAGGCAGGCTCAGACGGTGTTAGGCCCAGTATGGATTGCACGTCATTGCACAAAGGTTAGAAAGGGTACCGTATCCCTGGATAACATGTATGGATAGCGTACACATTCAAAATATATGTCTATACAGCATGAGGCAGGCTCAGACGGTGTTAGGCCCAGTATGGATTGCACGTCATTGCACAAAGGTTAGAAGGGGTACCGTATCCCCGGATAACATGTATGGATAGCGTACACATTCAAAATATATGTCTATACAGCATGAGGCAGGCTCAGACGGTGTTAGGCCCAGTATGGATTGCACGTCATTGCACAAAGGTTAGAAGGGGTACCGTATCCCCGGATAACATGTATGGATAGTGTACACATTCAAAATATATGTCTATACAGCATGAGGCAGGCTCAGACGATGTTAGGCCCAGTATGGATTGCACGTCATTGCACAAAGGTTAGAAGGGGTACTGTATCCCCGGATAACATGTATGGATAGCGTACACATTCAAAATATATGTCTCAGGAGGCAGGCTCAGACGGTGTCAGGCACAGTATGGATTTGACGGCCCAGATTACACAGCGGAGGAGCAGGGAGAGGTAAAGATTGCAAATGCTGGGGCCCTGGCCAAGCAAGGGGGGCCCACTCGTGGGCGTCGGTACTGGCACTGGGCCCCTCATAGTACAGCGGTGTGTCTGACGGCGGGTGTGCACCACCGCCGTCACAGACACTTGATTGCCCTATGAGGGACCCTGTGCCAGTGCCCGCACCCAAGAGTCGGCCTACCCACCTGTCCAGGGCAACGGCACTCGCACGGTGTCGTGCGCTAGGTGGTGACCCCGGCCATGGGGGGGGAGGCAGCACAGTTAGGGAGTTTTAGAAAGTGGCATATGTTGATGTTGGACATTCAACTGATGCAAAAGGCGAAATAGGTGAAGTACCAGGAAGAGGTGGACCAAAGCAAGCCATTTTTCTGTCACCCTATGTGTCATCAGGGGAAGGTGGGACAAAATCCTTGGAAACCCATGCGTGGTTCATTTTAATGAAGGTTAGATCATCCACATTTTGGGTTGACAGACGGGTCCTTTTTTCTGTCAGGATTGATCCAGCTGCACTGAAGACTCTTTCCGATAGCACACTTGCAGCTGGGCAAGCGAGCTCCTGTAAGGCATATTGGGCCAATTCAGGCCAGGTGTCCAGTTTAGCGGCCCAGTAGTCAAAGGGGAATGACCTGTGTGGGAGAACATCGATATGGGAGGAAAAGTAGTTTGTAACCATAGTTGACAACTGCTGTCTCCTGTCACTTTCCATCGATGCAGTATTACCAGTTGTGTGAGCGGTATTTGAAAAATCAGTCCACAACATTGTCATGAAACCCCTGTCTCCAATGCCACTTCTGCTGTGTGCACCACGAACACCTCTGCCAAGCTGCCCCCGGCCCGTACGGCTCGTGTGAGAACCATCACCGCTGCTGTGTGCTGGGAATGCCTCAAGCAACCGATTTACCAGAGTTGCTTGTTTATTAGCCAATATTAGGTCAAGGTTCTCCTGTGGCATGATGTTTTGTAATTTGCCTTTATAGCGTGGATCCAGGATGCTGGCCAACCAGTAGTCATCATCGTTCATCATTTTGGCAATGCGGGGGTCCCTTTTTAGGATCCGCAAGGCATAATCTGACATGTGGGCCAATGTTCCCGGTGTCAATGATGCACTGCGAGTGCTGGGTGGAGGAGCACTTTCTGGCAAATCCACATCCCTCCAGTCACGCACAAACCCTGTACCAGACCTTGCCACGCCAACATTTTCACTTGCCCCACGAGATGCATCCTCCTCCCCTAAGTAATCATCCCCATCATCCTCCTCCTCCTCCTCCTCTTCTTCCTCCACCTCGTCCAGGAGAGGTCCCTGAGCAGACAATGGCTGAATGTCATCAAGGATTCCCTCCTCCTCTTCCTCCTCATCAACATTGGCTGCAGACGCCTGCTCCTTAAGGTGCGTCAAAGTTTGCATGAGCAGACGCATAAGTGGGATGCTCATGCTTAGGATGGCGTCGTCTGCGCTTACCAGCAGTGTGCATTCCTCAAAACACTGAAGGACTTTACAAAGGTCTTTCAGCTTCGACCACTGCACGCCTGTCAACTCCATGTCTGCTCTCAAAGTGCCTAACCGTGTATCCTCCCACAAATGCATTATGGCCTGCCTCTGCTCGCACAGCCGCTCCACCATGTGCAGGGTGGAGTTCCACCTTGTTGCAATGTCGATAATGAGGCGGTGGTTGGGAAGGTGGAGCAATCGCTGCAGCTTCTGCATACGAACGGAGTGTACAGGCGACCGGCGGATGTGCGCGCACAGTCTTCGCACCTTCTGGAGCAGGGCTGTTAACTCTGGATAATTTTTGAGGAAGCACTGCACCACCAGGTTCAAGGTGTGAGCCAAGCAAGGTATGTGGCTGAGTTTTGAAAGGGCTATGGCTGCCACAAAATTACGGCCGTTATCACTAACTACCTTGCCTGCCTCAAGATGTACACTGCCCAGCCATGACTCAGTTTGTCGCTTCAAGTACTCGGCCAGCACCTCGGCGGTGTGTCTGTCGCCCAAACACATCATCTGCAACACAGCCTGCTGACGCTTTCCACTAGCTGCTCGATAGGGGGACACATCGTGTGCAACAGTGGCAGCTGCAGATGGAGTGCTCGTACGACTGCGCTCTGTGGACGAGCTGTCGCTTCTGGAGGAGGAGGAGGAGGAGGAGGGTGGAACGCCTACAGCCAACTGTTTCCTATACCGTGGGCTAGGCAGCACTGTCCCACCACCGCTGTCCCCTGTGGACCCTGCATCCACCACATTAACCCAGTGCGCAGTGATGGACACGTAACGGCCCTGGCCATGCCGACTGGACCATGCATCAGTTGTGAGGTGCACCTTTCCGCTCACTGACTGCTTGAGTGCATGGACAATGCGGTCTTTCACATGATGGTGGAGGGCTGGGATGGCTTTGCGAGAGAAGAAGTGGCGACTGGGTAGGTCATAGCGTGGTACTGCATAGGCCATGAGTTCGCGGAAAGCTGTGCTTTCCACCAACCGAAAGGGCATCATCTCAAACGAGATTAGTTTGGCAATGTGGGCGTTCAAACCCAGTGTACGCGGATGAGAGACTGAGTACTTTCTTGACCTACTCATAGTGTCTGGGAGGGTGAGCTGGACTTGAGAGCTGCATATGGTGGAAGTAGCGGTGGACAGGGCGGACTGAGAGAGGGTTGATGATGGTGATGGAGTTGGTGTTCTTTCTGATGGCCTAGAATCAGTCTTTCGTTGATTTAACAGTGGGATTCCCTGACTGCTGTGGCCTTGCAACGACACCTCAACATTTGCTGCTGTGATAACCGGTGGGCTTACAGTGGGGGAAACAATGTAGCGTTGCTGACTACCTTCGTTGTGATCAGTTGCACATGTGGCACTTGAGGTTTGGTGTTGTGTCCACGCTTGCAAGTGCATGCTGGTTAAATGTCTAAGCATGCAACTGGTATTCAAATTTTTCAGATTTTTCCCTCGGCTAAAGGTCTTTGCGCACTTCTTACAGATAACCTTGGCCTGATCATGAGGATTTTGTTCAAAAAAGTGCCACACTGCACTCTTCCTACTTTGGCAGACATTTTGCGGCCTAGCACGCTGTGATCTTTTGACCCTCTGGACAAGCTGTCCAGCAACTCTTTTGATGTTTGGAACCTGTCTTTGGAGTGCTCCGGGCCTGCCAGATAACAGCTGTTGCGATGTCGATGTCTGCTGTGGATGCTCCTCATCTGAGCTATTGGAAGCAGCACCCTCTTCCCCCAATGGATGCCAATCTGGGTCAACAACTGGGTCATCCATCACCTCCTCTTCTATGTCATGTGCACCTTTCTCTGTGTCACCGTGTATTGTGGTATAGTGTGCGGGAAGGGGCACCTGAGTCTCATCAGGGTCAAAATCTGGCTCTGTACACTGCGAGGACAATGTAGTGCTCTGAGTGAATGTACCAGCAGAATCATCCATCAGCGGCTGTGCATCAGTGCACTCCATGTCAGATTCATCTTGGCCTGGGTAATTCACCATTTGACTTGATAATCCAGGCATGGTATGTGAAAACAGCTCCATGGAGTAATCAGTAGTATGGCCTGCGTCATCCTTCAATCTTGGTTGGGGTGAAGGACACAAGGAAAGGTGTGGTTCATGAACATGAGCCTCCAATGACGACTCAGTGCTTTTACTTTTTACAACTGAAGAAGAGGAGGCGATAGAGCTGGAGGCTGAGTCAGCAATGTAAGACAAAACTTTTTCCTGATGCTCTGCCTTTAAAAGCGGTTTGCCAACTCCTAGAAAACTAAGCGTTCGAGGCCTTATGTAGCCAGACGATGACGCAGGGTCAGCACCTCCTGCATTCGGTCCTATTTTGCTCTTGCCACTACCATCAGATCCACCACCAACACCATCATTACCAGCTGCCAACCCCCGCCCAATTCCACGGCCTCTTCCACCAGCCTTCCTCATTTTTGGTAGAAATGTAGACAAAATCCAACAAACTATATAGTAATGTAAAACAAGGTACAAGGTGTCTATAGGACAGGGGAGTTTTAGAATTTCTGCACACACTTGTGGACAGTGGACACTTGTGGATTGTGTGCGGCCCACTGATATCTGAGCGCTATGTGACACGCTCGATGGCACAGCTGCCTGTGACCAAAGTGACGAGAGGATAATGGAGATTTTGAATCTCTGCGTACACTTGTGGACAGTGGACACTTGTGGATTGTGTGCGGCCCACTGATATCTGAGCGCTATGTGACACGTTCGATGGCACAGCTGCCTGTGACCAAAGTGACGAGAGGATAATGGAGATTTTGAATCTCTGCGTACACTTGTGGACAGTGGACACTTGTGGATTGTGTGCGGCCCACTGATATCTGAGCGCTATGTGACACGCTCGATGGCACAGCTGCCTGTGACCAAAGTGACGAGAGGATAATGGAGATTTTGAATCTCTGCGTACACTTTTGGACACTGGACACTTGTGGATTGTGTGCGGCCCACTGATATCTGAGCGCTATGTGACACGCTCGATGGCACAGCTGCCTGTGACCAAAGTGACGAGAGGATAATGGAGATTTTGAATCTCTGTGTACACTTTTGGACACTGGACACTTGTGGATTGTGTGCGGCCCATTGATATCTGAGCGCTATGTGACACGCTCGATGGCACAGCTGCCTGTGACCAAAGTGACGAGAGGATAATGGAGATTTTGAATCTCTGCGTACACTTTTGGACAGTGGACACTTGTGGATTGTGTGCGGCCCACTGATATCTGAGCGCTATGTGACACGCTCGATGGCACAGCTGCCTGTGACCAAAGTGACGAGAGGATAATGGAGATTTTGAATCTCTGCGTACACTTTTAGACACTGGACACTTGTGGATTGTGTGCGGCCCACTGATATCTGAGCGCTATGTGACATGCTCGATGGCACAGCTGCCTGTGACCAAAGTGACGAGAGGATAATGGAGATTTTGAATCTCTGCGTACACTTTTGGACACTGGACACTTGTGGATTGTGTGTGGCCCACTGATATCTGAGCGCTATGTGACACGCTCGATGGCACAGCTGCCTGTGACCAAAGTGACGAGAGGATAATGGAGATTTTGAATCTCTGCGTACACTTTTGGACACTGGACACTTGTGGATTGTGTGCGGCCCACTGATATCTGAGCGCTATGTGACATGCTCGATGGCACAGCTGCCTGTGACCAAAGTGACGAGAGGATAATGGAGATTTTGAATCTCTGCGTACACTTTTGGACACTGGACACTTGTGGATTGTGTGCGTCCCACTGATATCTGAGCGCTATGTGACACGCTCGATGGCACAGCTGCCTGTGACCAAAGTGACGAGAGGATAATGGAGATTTTGAATCTCTGCGTACACTTTTGGACACTGGACACTTGTGGATTGTGTGCGGCCCACTGATATCTGAGCGCTATGTGACACGCTCGATGGCACAGCTGCCTGTGACCAAAGTGACGAGAGGATAATGGAGATTTTGAATCTCTGCGTACACTTGTGGACAGTGGACACTTGTGGATTGTGTGCGGCCCACTGATATCTGAGCGCTATGTGACACGCTCGATGGCACAGCTGCCTGTGACTAAAGTGACGAGAGGATAATGGAGATTTTGAATCTCTGCGTACACTTTTGGACAGTGGACACTTGTGGATTGTGTGCGGCCCACTGATATCTGAGCGCTATGTGACACGCTCGATGGCACAGCTGCCTGTGACCAAAGTGACGAGAGGATAATGGAGATTTTGAATCTCTGCGTACACTTTTGGACACTGGACACTTGTGGATTGTGTGCGGCCCACTGATATCTGAGCGCTATGTGACACGCTCGATGGCACAGCTGCCTGTGACCAAAGTGACGAGAGGATAATGGAGATTTTGAATCTCTGCGTCCACTTTTGGACACTGGACACTTGTGGATTGTGTGCGGCCCACTGATATCTGAGCGCTATGTGATACGCTCGATGGCACAGCTGCCTGTGACCAAAGTGACGAGAGGATAATGGAGATTTTGAATCTCTGCGTACACTTTTGGACACTGGACACTTGTGGATTGTGTGCGGCCCACTGATATCTGAGCGCTATGTGACACGCTCGATGGCACAGCTGCCTGTGACCAAAGTGACGAGAGGATAATGGAGATTTTGAATCTCTGCGTACACTTGTGGACAGTGGACACTTGTGGATTGTGTGCGGCCCACTGATATCTGAGCGCTATGTGACACGCTCGATGGCACAGCTGCCTGTGACCAAAGTGACGAGTGGATAATGGAGATTTTGAATCTCTGCGTACACTTTTGGACAGTGGACACTTGTGGATTGTGTGCGGCCCACTGATATCTGAGCGCTATGTGACACGCTCGATGGCACAGCTGCCTGTGACCAAAGTGACGAGAGGATAATGGAGATTTTGAATTTCTGCGTACACTTGTGGACACTGGACACTTGTGGATTGTGTGCGGCCCACTGATATCTGAGCGCTATGTGACACGCTCGATGGCACAGCTGCCTGTGACCAAAGTGACGAGAGGATAATGGAGATTTTGAATCTCTGCGTACACTTTTGGACACTGGACACTTGTGGATTGTGTGCGGCCCACTGATATCTGAGCGCTATGTGACACGCTCGATGGCACAGCTGCCTGTGACCAAAGTGACGAGAGGATAAGGGAGATTGGATTGCTTTTAAAAAAGCAGTTTGCGGAGCAGTGGGTAAACAGCAATGCCAGCGTGTCAGGAAGCCTTAAAAGGCAGCCCAACAACCAACACCACTGATACACCACAATATAGCCTCCCCTTGCACTGCACACACAGTGACTTGTGTGTTGTGCAGGCCAAATCGCTAGCAGCAGAAGCAGTTTTTTGTCTTCTTCCCTGCCTAACGCTCTCCCTACAGAATCAGCAGCAACCTCTCCCTATACTAAGATCGGCAGAAGTAAGATGGCGGTCGGCGTGCACGCCCTTTTATACCCCCTGTGACGCCCACCAAAGCAAGCCAATCACTTGCATGCCCTTCTGAAAGATGGTGGTGACCCGTGCCTATGTCATCACGTTGCCCACAGTCTCCCTGGATCCTGATTGGCAGAAAAAGAGCGCAAAACAAACTTTTGAAACGCGACTTTGGCGCGTAAGTCGCCGACCTCGTGGCCGACCTCATCCTAGGGTCGGGTTTCGTTTCATGAAACCCGACTTTGCCAAAAGTCGGCGACTTTTGAATTTTTTCGACCCGTTTCGCTCAACTCTACCCTCTATGCCTATCCTCTGTCTTACATGGCATCCTCTTGGCTGTTTTTATGGACCCCTACGTTGTCGTTGGCTATGTATGTAAATATGTGTTATATTTGATAGGGCCTTACAACACCACCCCTTTTTTTATTATTTTTTTCATGATTATGTTCACTATGTCTACAGTTTTTTCTGTGATTTTGTTCACCTTGCCCAGTGTTTTAATTGTGTTTTACATTTTATCTTGTAGTATGGTTTGAGAAATGCCTATGATTGGGTCGAAACGTAACCATACAATACTCACATCTGGGATATTCCCTTTGTTTGCGGTGTTTCACTATTTGATTTATTGAAAAATTCAAAATAAAAAATTCAAAATTAAAAATCCATAATTTCTTCGAAGATTGTTTTGCAAGAATAATCCATCTTTGAGTGCGACTGTTCATCCATTGACTATTACTTGTGGACTATCCACGCTCAGTCAGCACCTAGCTCCATAGCAAGAGTGCGTGTCTTTTCTCTGTTAGTTGTATGGAAAATTGTCAATCTCCATCTATTTGTATATGGACTGACACATGCTGTCTCTGTCTAGTTTTGACCATGATCAAACAGCAGATATACAAAACTGTTTGAAAAGCGGACAGCTCTCTAAGGTGTAGGTCTGGAAAAATGGAAAATCTCCATGGCTTGCTTTTCCAGAGTCACACCCAGATAGCTTCTATTTGTTTGTGATACCAGCCGGTACACGGTAGTGTGTGAGGAGCATACACTGCTATACGGTGTGTATGGAAAATTGTCAATCTTTGTCTATTTTTATACGGACTGACACACGCTGTCTCTGTCTAGTTTTGACCATTATCAAACAGCAAATATACGAAACTGTTTGAAAGGCGGACAGCTCTCTAAGGTGTAGGTCTGGAAAAATGGAAAATCTCCTCGGCTTGTTTTTCCAGAGTCACACCCAGATAGCTTCTATTTGTCCGTGATAACAGCAGGTACACGGTAGTGTGTGAGGAGCGTACACCACTATACGGTGTCTGTATGGAAAATTGTCAATCTCCGTCTATTTGTTTACGGACTAACACGCTGTCTCTGTCTAGTTTTGACCATGATCAAACAGCAGATATACGAAACTGTTTGAAAAGCGGACAGCTCTATAAGGTGTAGGTCTGGAAAAATGGAAAATCTCCTCGGCTTGTTTTTCCAGAGTCACACCCAGATAGCTTCTATTTGTCTGTGATACCAGTCGGTACACGGTAGTGTGTGAGGAGCATACACCGCTATACGGTGTGTATGGAAAATTGTCAATCTTTGTCTATTTTTATACGACTGACACATGCTGTCTCTGTCTAGTTTTGACCGTTATCAAACAGCAAATATACGAAACTGTTTGAAAGGCGGACAGCTCTCTAAGGTGTAGGTCTGGAAAAATGGAAAATCTCCTCGGCTTGTTTTTCCAGAGTCACACCCAGATAGCTTCTATTTGTCCGTGATACCAGCCGGTACACGGTAGTGTGTGAGGAGCGTACACTGCTATACGGTGTCTGTATGGAAAATTGTCAATCTCCGTCTATTTGTTTACGGACTGACACACGCTGTCTCTGTCTAGTTTTGACCATGATCAAACAGCAGATATACGAAACTGTTTGAAAAGCGGACAGCTCTATAAGGTGTAGGTCTGGAAAAATGGAAAATCTCCTCGGCTTGTTTTTCCAGAGTCACACCCAGATAGCTTCTATTTGTCTGTGATATTAGCCGGTACACGGTAGTGTGTGAGGAGCGTACACCGCTAGACGGTGTGTGTATGGAAAATTGTCAATCTCCGTCTATTTTTATACGGACTGACACACGCTGTCTCTGTCTAGTTTTGACCGTTATCAAACAGCAGATATACGAAACTGTTTGGAAAGCAGACAGCTCTCTAAGGTGTAGGTCAGGAAAAATGGAAAATCTCCTTGGCTTGTTTTTCCAGAATCACACACAGACAGCTTCTATTTGTCCGTGATACAAGGCAGTACACGGTAGTGTGTGAGGAGCGTACACCGCTATATGGTGTCTGTATGGAAAATTGTCAATCTCGGTCTATTTGTATATGGACTGACACACGCTGTCTCTGTCTAGTTTTGACCATGATCAAACAGCAGATATACGAAACTGTTTGAAAAGCGGACAGCTCTCTAAGGTGTAGGTCTGGAAAAATGGAAAATCTCCTTGGCTTGTTTTTCCAGAGTCACACCCAGATAGCTTCTATTTGTCCGTGATACCAGCCGGTACACGGTAGTGTGTGAGGAGCGTACACCGCTATATGTGTGTGAAAAAATGAACGCTCAGTAACTCACCAGAACAAAATAATAAAAGTTGGAGTGCTTTGAAAAAAGCAGTTTGAACAGCAGTGTGCACACAGCAATGCAGCTCTCAGGTAGCCTTAAAAGGCAGCCTAATCACCACCAGCGCTGCTGCACACAGCAAAAATCCTCCCCTTTCACTGCACACTAACTGTACAGTGAAAAGCGCTATCAGCAGAAGCAATTTTGTTTTTCTTCTTCCCTGCCTAACGCTCTCCCTATTCAGAATCAGCAGCAGCACCTCTCCCTATTCTAAGATTGGCAGAAGTAAGATGGCGGTCAGCGGTCACGTCCTTTTATACCCACTGTGATGCCACACAAAGCCAGCCAATCACTTCAATGCCCTTCGCTAAAATGGTGGTGGCTGCTTACCATGTGTCATGATCCAGGTTGGATATGACAGAGAAAATGCACAAGTAACCCTTTTTTTCCTTTGGCTATGTGCCAAAGTTTGGTTTTTGCCCCCAGTGGCCATTAGGATTATTGCACTGTGGTGTCTTTGTTCTAAATTTGCCCCACGGTGGTGGTGAGCATCATTGCACTCTGCTTCTTTAGTTTTGTGCACGTAATTATAAAACAGGTGTGATTGCTGGCTCTGCTACAAAAGAGTCACAGGTGTGGTAATCACTGTTGGTGATAGGTCCTCATTTGAAAGCAAGCTTGGGTGAAGAATGGAGCTGATGGAGAGTCAAGGGCAGCTCAGGGAGAGTCCTGGAGTGTCATCTATGGTGTCTGCAAGGAGGGCTGGCATGACTTGGTGGAGTCGCAGCTATGGTGTCAGCAAGGAGTTCTTGCATGGCTTGGTGGAGTGGCAGCTATGTGGTAGAGCTGCACTCATGATGCTGGACTTGGTTGCTGGAAAGCTGGACTCAAAATGCTGGACTCATTGGCAGAAAAGCTGGACTCATTTGCTGGACTCTGTCTCTGGACAGCTGCATGTAGGTGGTGGACTCTGGTTGCTCCAAGGCTGCACTATGGTGTTGGATCCGGTCGGAGGAAAAGATGCACGCAGGTGGTGGGCTCTGTTGCTGGGAGCGTAAGCAACAGAGCAAAGCTAAGTGGTGTTTCCCCTGTTTTGTCACTTTTCCTTATGTGTGTTTAGTGCAGTGGTGGGATTAGTTTCCGCACTGGCCATTTCCCTAGTGAGGGTTTAGGTGCAGGGCGAGCTAGGGTTTAAAGGTATCCTGAGCGGCACCCGGTGTGGAACCGGCCTAGGGAACGTTAGGAGTGTAGAGACACTGACTCAGGGGAGTGCAGGAGGTCTCCACGTCCCCGTTCCCTATCGCAGGGCCAGCATTGTTATTGTTACCCAGGTTTTCCCTTATTGTTTAAATTCGCCTTACTGAAGGCGGGGTTTCCAGATTTACGTGTTACGTGTATTACCTAAATTCGCCTGTTGGAGGCGGCGTATCCAGCTGCACGTTATTATTATTTAAATTCGCCCAACTGGAGGCGGTGTATCCAGGGTCACGCGTGTCATCTAAATCCCCCCTGCTGGAGGTGCTGTGTCCAGCCACGCGTGAACGTGACACCATGTCATCGCGTTGCCCACAGTGTGCGTCCTCCATCATTGGCTGAGAAAAGGCGCTGGAAGCATTATTTGAAACGCGACTTTCACGCTCTGATTGGCGATCTCATTGCCGACCTCACGCCATGGTCGGGTTTCGATCGGCGAAACCCAACTTTAGCTAAAGTTGGCTATTTTTGAATTTGACCGACCTGTTTCGCTCAACTCTAATTGCATGGGTTCAGCAGTTTGTTCAAAAGGTAGCACCACCTCTCACGTACTTTTACGTTCACGTAAATATCGATCAATTTGAATGGCTAATGACATGCAGTCGTTAAGACCAGAGGGGACAGGAAATCCCACCATAACATCTTTTACGGTTTCTGCTTGACATTTCCGAAAGAGAGCTGCTAGAGCATCATCATTCCATTTAGTAAGGACCGCCAACTTTTGGAACTTCTGGCAATATAACTCCGCAGCATCCTGACTCTGGTTCAATGCCAATAAGGTTTTCTCAGCTTGATCAATAGCATTAGGTTCATCATACAACGACTCCAGGGCCTGAAAAAACGCATCTACATTAGCCAGAATAGGATCTCCAGGTGTCAGAGAAAAAGCCCAATCCTGGGGATCGCCGCGCAGCAGGGAGATGACAATTTAACCTGCTGCAACGAGCTCCCCAATGAATTAGGTTTCAAAGCAAGAAATAGTTTACAGTTATTCTTGAAATTCAAAAATTTTGACCGATCCCCCGAAAACACATCAGGAGTAGGGATCTTTGGTTCTACAGCAGATGATTGAGCGAGATAGGCAGAAATTCCCCGCACTTCAGTGGCGAGCTGCTCAACACGATTGAACAATTGCTTAGTCTCCATTAAGGAAAAAATCCTCCTACGGCCCCAGAGGAAAAAAAAAGGAAAAAATATATTAAAAAATTCTAACCCTTTTTTTTTTTTTTTTTACAGTTCTTTCCTTCTTTTGAGTACCCTAGAGTCTACAGTTTGGCTGGTGATTCTGTTATGAATGGGTCACCAAGGAGGATGGCAATAACAGGCTAAGCCACCAGGAAACCAGAGAGGTTGGTAACTAAGAGGATTGCAGACCCCTGATCCTATCAACACAACTAGCAGTAGCCGTAGAGCGTTCCTACGATGCCCTAGATGCCTCAGCACAGCCAGAGAACTAACTAAGCCTAAAGTCAGAAAGGTGAAATCTAAACTGCCCCAGAGCAGATCCCCAAAGAAATAGACAGCCCGCAAACATATATTGTCGGTGAGACAAGACGAGACACAAACACAGGCAGAGAATAGACTGAGCAAACGGTGGGGCCCAAGCTGTCTAGACAGGACAGGACAGAAAAGATACTGTCTGCAATCACGCAAAAAAGCCTAAAAAATCCAACACATCTGATATACAAAAAACCTGAGGCCACACGACCTCACCCACGCTAGATCAGCATTCTGGTGTGAACTGGAAGCAAAGCAAAAGATACTAACATAACAGGGGACTGAATAAACTGACACAAGCTGTAACATATGAGCGGGGCCCAGCGCTGCCCCCAGCAGGGAGTACGCTGAACCCTCACAACAAAGCAGAAAGCAAAAAAAAGGCACAACCAGATTAAATGCAAAGGATTAGCAAAAGAATCACTTAACTGAACCATGCAGCTCAGGCAGGAGACAAAAGAACTCCAAATGCACAAGGAGGAAATCACCAGCAACCACTAAGGGAAGCCTGCTCAATTATATGCTCCCAGCCAGTAATCCCAGATTCCCAATTATCGTCATCAGGTGGCAAACTTCCGTCAACCTGGCCAGCTCCACTACTTCCAGTAACCACCAGATGGAGCTCCAGCTCAGAAGTCTGAGCAAGGGAATTCACAACACAAGGTACTTACAAAAATTCACAGCACACAATATCCTCCGGTTCGCAGCCGGTAACACGACAGTCCACCTCCAAGACTGTTGACGTGGGCGACTGCACCGCCGTGCATGCTGAGGGGTGCCAGTCCTTTTGGCTCCAATTGCCTGTGTTGCCTCACCTATGTGGAGCTCTACAGAGCCTCCTGCTCTGCATGCTTGCATGACCAAACTGACACACCCAACCACTCCTTCAGGGTTTTTACAAGGAAACTGTGGCCATAGGCCATATGAAAAACCTGGTTGGGAAGGAAATGGACTGCCCCACTACCATACTGTAGTCCATTTAAAAATAAAAGCCCAGAACAGGTTTTCTTAAAGGGAACCTGTCACCTCATTTTTTGCATATAAGATGCGGCCAACGCCATTAGGGGCTTATCTACAGCATTGTGTAAAGCTGTAGATAAACCCCCGATGTAACCTGAAAGATTAGAAAAACAAGTTAGATTATAATCACCCAGGGGCGGTCCGGTGTGATCCAGGTCCAATGGGTGTCGCAGGTCCGGGTTTGGCGCCTTACATCTTCATGCGATGATGACCTCTTCCTTGCTATAGTAGCTGCTCCTGTGCAGGCATAATTCTCTGCCCTGTTGAGGGCAGAGCAAAGTACTACAGTGCGCAGGCAGCGGGAAAGGTCAGAGAGGCCCGGTGCCTGCGCACTGCAGTACTTTACTCTGCCCTCAACAGGGAAGATCAGTACGCCTACGCAGGAGCCACAACAGAAGAAAGGAAGAGGACATCATTGCATGAAGATGGAAGGCACCGGACCCAGACCCGCGACACCCATTGGACTGGACCGCCCCCCATGTGAGTATAATCTCACTTGTTTTTCTTATCTTTCAGGTTACATTGGGGGGCTTACCTACAGCATTATAGAATGCTGTAGCTAAGCCCCTAATGGCATTGGCCGCATTTTATATGTGAAAAATGAGGTGACAGGTTCCCTTTAAATCTGCCTTGGACAAATAGCTTGTCCAAGACCAATTATTTTGCATTGCAATCAGAGCTATGCCTGTGACTGCAATGCACTTCCACAGCCTCAATATGCCTCTGTGCACATCCTGGGAGGGACACATAGGGACCCTCGCATATGACACTGGTCACTGCCTCACAGTGGGTACCCGTGATAGCCCGGCTGCTGCTGGAAGCCGGCGGCTGTGGCTGTAACTGTGCACACTGTAAGAGAAATTAATATGCATTGCCTGTGCAGTGAATATTCATTTCTCTTTAGCATCATGCACAGTTACAGCCGCAGCCGCCGGCTCCTGCCTCCTGTGACTCGCTGCTCCCCCTCCCCCGCCCTCTTCTGTCACAATGACTCGTGTTAAAAAAAATGTGCTGAAAAACTCGGCTTATACACGAGTATATACGGTATTACATGTCCTATACAATTGTACAAATCATTGAAAAATATATAATACAACAAAGAACAAAACAAAAAAGTGTTTAAGAATGGGGTTACCCCTTACAAGGTGCATAACGATCATGATGGGTGCGACCACGACCAGGCCCTTGTGGGAGTGGGGCCTGCCTGCACCTATTTCAGCTGAATGTGCGTCTGTTGACGCACATTTATCTGTAGTATATTGCTGTACAGGGACCCTCCAGATTCCTGTACTGCGATACACGCCGCTGGCAAATTAGAGGCTGACATTGGCGTGCCAATCACGAGTAGCGCATGGCAGTGACGTAATGAGCTGTCCATGCCAGTACACTGAAATCAGAATAGGATGCTGCATGTTGTGGGACTCACGAAAGGTAAGAATAATAGCTTTTTTTTCTATTTAATGTATTAGAAATGAGTGGCAGAATATTATACAAGGAAGAGGCCCTGGATAGGGAACATTATATGAGCAAAGGTTCTAGCATGGGAAGCATTATACAAGAAAGGGGTCAAAGAAGGGAAGCATTATACAAGGAAGGGGTCCAGGATGGGGTACATTATACAAGGAAGGGGTCCAGCATGGGAAACATTATATAAGGAAAGGGCCCAGGATGGGGGTCATTATACCAGGAAGGGGCTGAAGATGAGAAGCATTATACCAGGATGAGGGTCATTATACCAGAAAGGGGCTCAGGATGTGGTCATTATACCAAAATGGGACCCAGAATGGGTGTCATTATACCAGGAAAAGTACCAGGATGGAGGACATTGTTACAGGAAGGGGCCAGCATGGGGGACCTTATTACAATAAGGGACCCAGGATAAGAAACATTATATCAGGAAGGGCCCCATAATGCTGACAATATACCATAAGGTAGGTCATTGTTAAAGGAAGGGACCAGGATGAAGGACCTTATTACAGCTATGTTAAACTTTTCCACATTTTATACCACTTATTTGCACCTGGTGCTCTATTGCATTTTTAAATATTAAGACTAAAAGTTCATTTTGAAACCCCTTTTATTTCCTTTTTGAGATACTAATAGTATAGGGGCCATATTCCTTTTTTGGCTATTTCATGAGAAGTTCCCTTTAAGTTGGTTTATTGCTTTGATTTTTTTATTTTATCTTTCAGTATGTTTAGTTGTGTACAGGGATATCATTGCTGCAAATTTCATGGCTTAATTTTTGCATTTTATTGTGCTTGTTAGCTTTATTTATGTTGTGATGTTTTTATATTACAATTATTTTTCTATTTAATTGATTTCATCTTATTGCTGTGAGTTTTTCATGCTTTTCTTATTTTCTAATTAGTTTTCATTACTTTTCATTTTCAATATTAAATCTAAATTCCATTTCAATAGTACATATATATTATGTAATTTTTACAGTTATATATTTCTTATTTACTTACAAAGAGTACAGTTTAGACCACAATTATTTTTCTTATATGCACTACATTTAAATTCTTTCATCAAATGAGGATTTTAAGAAAGAATTATGTGTGTAAAATAAACAAATCCATATTGGTTGCACTTTGGATGGCTCCTGTCTGTAGCTCCACTGTGAATTTTTCCTACA
The DNA here is from genome assembly GCF_039654945.1 of Dendrobates tinctorius. NCBI lineage: Eukaryota > Metazoa > Chordata > Amphibia > Anura > Dendrobatidae > Dendrobates > Dendrobates tinctorius. Next base: position 67,357,359 of record NW_027361690.1, on the reverse strand, counting down.
TTATGTCATCCACATACAACATATGGATTGGTCAAAGTACCCTTGTAAACACAATTCTTAAAAGAACCCTGAGAGAGGATACATGATATCCAAACCAGGGGTAGCATATATCAGCCAGGTATTTTTGACTATTAAATACTGCGGCGTTTCAGAGAAAAATGTACTTTAAAAGCTGTTAGTGATAAATAAAATATAGCTCCCCAACACCAGCAGGAGTAATGCAGCCCTACATAAGGACACTGCCACTGACAGAGAATTTCACTTACCAAGTGAGGTAAGACAACACCTGAAGTCAGTAAGCAAAGCTCTGTCTATTTACCCTTGATAGAGACAAAAGTGAGATGCTCAGCAGGTTGTCTGATGCTAATGGCTCGCCCGAAGTCCTGGGGTGCCACTTTCCACCAGTACAATTCAGTACTCCCAGACTGAGGAAACATAAAAGAAATAAAACATAACTTTTTACAGGATTTTAACAACAGATACATAACTTCGGCGAAGTCCTGAAATGTGGTGTCCTTTTCACCCTACAAAGTGCAATATGAGGGAACTGGTCTCAAACCCCTGACGTAGGCCCTGGGCGTGACTACAGGGCATTAGTGGTCACTTGGTTGGACTACTTCTTCGGTCACACCAGACAGTTTTTGCTCTGTAGTCACCGGTGCTAACTATTTACAATTATTGTCCTGGTCACTACGAGTCCAGTGACCCAATCGTCCATTTAATCAAGAAAACAAGGATGGTTAAAAGTTCATACAGTAAGTCTCTGTAGGCTCATATACTTAATGGTTGCAATTATGAACATTTTTAACTCATTTACATTAGCATTACACTTATATTTTAGTCCTTATACTGGGCTGGGACATGACCTTTAGCACTACGGGTCGATTTACACAGCACAGGTGCCTGTAAAGATCTAGCCTGGTCTAGTGTGTTTGTTGGTAAGCTGGGCAGTAGCCGCTGCGACTTCTTAGTCTCACTGTGGGACTGACAGATTCACCGCTAGCAGTGGGCAGTAGAGTTGAGCGACTTTGGTCGGATCGGTTTCATGAAAAAAAATTTGTTTCAAATGAAACTGGTCCGACTAGGGCAAAAAAAGTCAGAGTTTTGTTCGAAACCCGACCCCAATGCAAGTCAATGGGGAATAAAAGTCAGCATTGAGTGGATGAATGTCAACCGCTCAATGCCGACTTTTATTTCCCATTGACTTGCACTGGGGTCGGGTTTCGGACGAAACTCCGACTTTTTTTGCCCTAGTCGGACCAGTTTCATCTGAAACAAATTTTGTTTCATGAAACCCGATCCGACCAAAGTCGCTCAACTCTAGTGGGCAGATATTTGCGTTCCACTGCAGATGTGGCTTTTGTAATTTGAGGTTGCAGATCTTCAGGCTGGTCTTGAGTTGCTTCTCTTTCTGGCACTTCCAGCTTTGGAAAGGTTTATATGGGCACGACTGTTGTGAACTCATTTTCTGCTCCTCCTTCCGTTCTCCCTCTGGTGGTGACAGGAGGTAGTGAGGTTGGTTTAATTGGTAGTGATCTGCCACCTGATGAGGAGGATAATGATTGGATCTCTGGAGTATCAGACTGGATATAAGACAGCCGACGCCCTATCCTGGTGCTGGTGATTCAGTCTGCTTCTCAGGTCTTGGACTTCAGCTCTGTTCCAGTCTTCTCAAGTTAAGTTTGTTTTTGCTATTGTTCACACTTGCTCTTGTTGGTCAATTCAGTCTTTTGTGGTCAGCCAGCCCCTGCTGGGGTTGTGCTGAATTTCCACTCCTATTTATCTGTATTTGCCTTTTGGTCCCTTATTAGATTGGCCTCTTTTTGCTCTGTCTCAGAATATTTCAGAGTGCTGATATAGTGGAAGAAGTCTAGTGACTTCAGGGTTAATTTTGCTATCAGAAGTGCTGGACATTATTTTGGTAGGGTTTTTGGCAGATTGCAGACAGTGTCTTTCCTTTCCTGTCCTTTCAAGTTAGTTGGGCCCCATCGTTTGCTCAGCCTATTTTTCTGCCTTTGTTTGTATTTTCATCTTGTTTCACCGTCAATACATGAGGGGGGCTGTCTTTCCTTTGGGGTCTGCTCTGGGGCAGTTAGTTTTCCTCTTTTCCTGCTTTAGGCTTATGTAGCTCTCCGGTTGTGACGAGGCGTCTAGGATCATCGTAGGTACGCTCCACGACTGCTGCTAGTTGTGTGGTAAGATCAGGGATCTGCAATCTGCATAGTTACCAACCCCTCTGGTTTTCTGAGACTTGGCTTGTGTTGTTTTTTCCTCTTCGGTGACCCATTCATAACAGAATCACCAGCCATACCGCAGATTCTAGGGTACTCAAAAGCAGGAGAAAATTGTTTAAGGGGGAAAAAAAAAGTGTCAGAATTTTTTTTTTTTTAATTATATTTTTTCCTCTTTTTCTCTGGGGCCGTAGGAGGATTTTTTATTTTTTTTCCTCTCCTAATGGAGATGAAGCAATTGTCTGATCGTGTGGAGCAACTTGCTGCTGAAGTGCAGGGAATTTCCACCTATCTCATTCGGTCACATGCTGCTGAACCCAAGATTCCTACTCCTGATGTGTCTTCTGGAGATCGGTCTAAATTTCTGAATTTTAAGAATAATTGTAAATTATTTCTTGCCTTGAAGCCTAACTCATCGGGGAGCTCTGTACAGCAGGTTAAAATTGTCATCTCCTTGCTGCGCGGCGATCCCTAGGATTGGGCTTTTTCTCTGACACCTGGAAATCCTATTCTGACTAATGTGGATGTATTTTTTCAGGCCTTGGGGTTGTTTTATGATGAACCTAATGCCGTTGATCAAGCTGAGAGAACTCTGTTGGCATTAGACCAGGGTCAGGATCCTGCAGAGTTGTACTGTGAAAAATTCCAAAAGTGGGCGGTCCTTACTACATGGAATGATAGTGCATTGGCAGCTCTCATTCGGAAAGGTTTATCAGAGACCGTAAAAGATGTTATGGTGGGATTTCCTGTTCCCTCTGGTCTGGATGGCTCTATGTCATTAGCCATTCAAGTTGATCGGCGTTTACGTGAACATAAAACTACACGGGAGGCGCTGCCACCTTTTGAACAAATGTCTGAACCTGTGCAATGTGATGGGGTTTTGTCTAGGGCGCAACGTCAGGAGTTTAGAAGGCGTAATAAGCTGTGTTTTTTCTGTCGAGACGCCTCTCATACTATTTCTGTCTGCCCTAAACGAGAGAAACGTTTTGCACACATATTTGCTGTGGGCAGTGCACAACCTAAGTTCCTTTTGGCAATTACTCTGATCTGCTCCTTGTCCACATTTTCCACTAAGGCTTTTGTGGATTCAGGAGCAGCTCTGAATCTGAAGGATTTGGACTTTGCTAAACGTTGTGGTTTGTCCATGATGCCTCTGCAGATGCCTATTCATTTGAGGGGTATTGATGCCACTCCTTTGGCGGAGAATAAACCTCAGTAATGGACCCAGGTGATAATGCGAGTTGCCCCAGACGACCAAGAAAATTGAAAATTTTTGGTGCTGCATAATTTGCATGATACTATTGTTCTGGGTTTCCCCTGGTTGCAAACTCATAACCCAGTTTTGGATTGGACATCTGTGTCTGTGGTGAGTTGGGGTTATCAGTGTGTTCTTAGGGATGCTCCTGTTTTCTCCACCTCTCCTCAGTCTCATGATATTCCTGATTATTTGGCTGATTTCTCTGATGTATTTAGTGAGAGTAAGTCTGCGTCTTTGCCTCCTCATAGGAGTTATGATTGTGCAATTGAGTTGATGCCTGGGTGTAAATTTCCCAAGGGTCGGCATTTCAACTTATCTGTACCCGAACATGATGCTATGCGATCCTATATTAAGGAGTCATTGGAGAAGGGTCATATTAGACCATCCTCATCACCTTTAGGCGCTAGTTTTCTTTTTGGGGCCAAGAAAGATGGTTCATTAAGACCGTGTGTTGATTATCGTTCCCTTAACAAAATGACGGTTAAATATCAGTACCCGTTACCTCTGATGTCTGATTTATTCTCCAGAGTTAAGAGTGCCTGCTGGTTTACTAAGCTTGACCTCAGGGGGGCGTATAATCTTATTCGCATCAAGCACGGGGATGAATGGAAGACGGCGTTTAATACTCCGGAGGGACATTTTGAGTACCTGGTGATGCCTTTTGGGCTCTCTAATGCCACTTCTGTCTTCCAGTCCTTTATGAATTATATTTTCCGTGACTTTGTGGATAAGTTTTTGATCATCTATCTGGATGATATTTTGATCTTTTCTAGTGATTGGGATTCCCATGTGGAACATGTCCGGACTGTGTTCCGGATTTTGAGGGAGAATTCCCTGTTTGTTAAGGGATCGAAATGCCTCTTTGTTGTACAGAGGATTTCATTTTTGGGATTTATCTTATCTCCATCGACTATTGAAATGGACCCGGCCAAGGTACAGGCCATTTATGATTGGGTTCAGCCTACTTCTTTGAAGGCTCTCCAGAAGTTTTTGGGTTTTGCTAATTTCTATCTTAAATTTATAGGTAATTTTTCTAGTATTGTCAAACCACTGACTGATCTGACCAAGAAGAGAGCTGATGTGCTGAATTGGTCTCCTGAGGCTGTATCAGCATTTCAGGAGCTTAAGCGGAGATTTACTTCAGCTCTAGTTTTACGGCAACCTGATGTCTCTCTTCCATTTCAAGTGGAGGTAGACGCTTCTGAGATTGGTGCAGGAGCTGTTTTGTCCCAAAAAGACCCTGTGACTTCTAAGATGAATCCCTGTGCCTTCTTTTCTCAAAAGTTTTCCCCATCTGAACGCAACTATGACGTGTGGAATCAGGAATTGCTGGCCATGAAATGGGCATTTGACGAGTGTAGACATTGGTTGGAGGGAGCTAGACATCAATTTGTGGTCCTCACCGATCACAAGAATCTGATTTATCTGGAGTCGGCCAAACGCTTGAATCCTAGACAGGCTAGATGGGCCTTGTTTTTCACGTATTTTAATTTTGTGGTCTCTTTTCTTCCGGGCACTAAGAATGTTAAGGCAGATGCCCTTTCTAGGAGTTTCTTTGCTGATTCTCTTAATGTGACCGAGCCTACTACTATCCTAGGTGAGGGGGTAGTTCTTTCTGCCATTTCGCCCAATTTGAGACGCGCCCTGGAAGAATTTCAGGAGGATAGGCCTGAGCATTGCCCTATGGGAAGATTGTATGTTCCTGACCAGTGGAGAAAGAGAGTGATGTCTGAAGTCCATTGCTCCGCATTGGCTGGTCATCCAGGTATTTTTGCTACCAGAGATTTGGTGAGTCGGTCGTTTTGGTGGCCTGCCTTGTCTCGTGATGTCAGGAATTTTGTACAGTCCTGTGGAACTTGTTCTCGGTCTAAACCCTGTTCTTGTTCTAGTGGGTTGCTGATGCCCCTGCCGGTGCCCAAGAGGCCATGGACCCATATCTCAATGGATTTTATTTCTGATCTTCCTGTCTCTCAGAGAATGACTGTTATCTGGGTGATTTGTGATAGATTTTCGAAGATGGTCCATCTTGTACCACTCCAAAAGTTGCCATCTTCTGCTGAGTTGGTGTCCTTGTTTTTACAACAGCTGGTTTGGTTACACGGGATTCCTGAGAACATTGTGTCCGATAGAGGGGTCCAGTTTATTTCCAGATTCTGGAAAACCTTTTGTTCCAATCTGGGAATTCAGTTATCCTTCTCCTCCACGTTTCATCCCCAGACCAATGGGCAGACTGAGAGAACAAACCAGACCCTGGAGTCTTATTTAAGATGTTTTATATCTGCTGATCAAGATGATTGGGTCTCATTTTTGCCCTTGGCCGAATTTGCGCTGAACAATAGAGCTAGTTCTGCCATTTTGATGTCACCCTTTTTCTGTAATTTTGGGTTTCATCCTCGATTCTCTTCAGGGCAAGAGGAATCTTCGTCCTGCCCAGGTGTGGACACTGTGGTTGTGAGAATGCAGCAGATATGGGACCAAGTGGTGGATAAGTTGTCACTCTCTCAGGAAAAGGCCCAGCGTTTTTCCAACTGGCATAGGACCATTGGTCCCCGGTTTAAAGTGGGTGATTTGGTTTGGTTGTCGTCTAAGAATATTCCTATGAAGGTTGCATCTCCAAAATTTAAGCCAAGATTTATTGGACCTTATAAGATTTTGGAGATTCTTAATCCTGTTTATTTTCGATTGGCTCTTCCAGTTACGTTCAAAATCCATAACGTATTTCACAAGTCACTGTTGAAGAGGTTTGTTGAGCCAGTAGTTCCTGTGGCGGCACCTCCTGACCCTGTATTGGTTAAAGGCAATGTGGAATATGAGGTAGAGAAAATATTGGATTCTCGTTTGGTTAGACGGAGACTCCAGTATTTGGTCAAATGGAAGGGTTATGGCCAGGAGGATAATTCTTGGGTCTCTGCCTCTGATATTCATGCCAAAAGATTGGTGCGTTGTGAACTCATTTTCTGCTCCTCCTTCCGTTCTCCCTCTGGTGGTGACAGGAGGTAGTGAGGTTGGTTTAATTGGTAGTGATCTGCCACCTGATGAGGAGGATAATGATTGGATCTCTGGAGTATCAGACTGGATATAAGACAGCCGACGCCCTTTCCTGGTGCTGGTGATTCAGTCTGCTTCTCAGGTCTTGGACTTCAGCTCTTTTCCAGTCTTCTCAAGTTAAGTTTGTTTTTGCTATTGTTCACACTTGCTCTTGTTGGTCAATTCAGTTCTTTGTGGTCAGCCAGCCCCTGCTGGGGTTGTGCTGAATTTCCACTCCTATTTATCTGTATTTGCCTTTTGGTCCCTTATTAGATTGGCCTCTTTTTGCTCTGTCTCAGAATATTTCAGAGTGCTGATATAGTGGGAGAAGTCTAGTGACTTCAGGGTTAATTTTGCTATCAGAAGTGTTGGACATTATTTTGGTAGGGTTTTTGGCAGATTGCAGAGAGTGTCTTTCCTTTCCTGTCCTTTCTAGTTAGTCGGGCCCCATCGTTTGCTCAGCCTATTTTTCTGCCTTTGTTTGTGTTTTCATCTTGTTTCACCGTCAATACTTGTGGGGGGCTGTCTTTCCTTTGGGGTCTGCTCTGGGGCAGTTAGTTTTCCTCTTTTCCTGCTTTAGGCTTATGTAGCTCTCCGGTTGTGACGAGGCGTCTAGGATCATCGTAGGTACGCTTCACGACTGCTGCTAGTTGTGTGGTAAGATCAGGGATCTGCAATCTGCATAGTTACCAACCCCTCTGGTTTTCTGAGACTTGGCTTGTGTTGTTTTTTCCTCCTGGGTGACCCATTCATAACACACGACTATGGCTTGGTTCACTCTTGTCCAATTTGAAGGGAACTCGCCGAGTACAGTGCTGATCTTTTCCTCCACTTCTTTTACTGGCTGAAGACTGTCTTGTCTTCAATCTTTTCCTTCAGTTGGTCAGGCCATGGCTTTAGATGATCTCTTGACACTGCTGCTGAGGTTTCTCTTCCATCTTTGATGATGTGGCACACCTTGGTGTTATTGAAGTCTGATGGTAAAATAACGTAGGGCTCAGCCTCCCATTGGTAGTCTAGTTTGTGCACTTGTCTCTTCCTTTTAAGTACCCATTCTCCAGGTGACAAGGGAACTGCAGGGGTGTGCTGATCAGGGGCTGGCTGGCAAATTTTAGCCTGGGGGGCAAGCACAGAGCAGTGGCCCACTGTGACGCGGCCCTTCTGTCACCCCTTTTTTCGAATATGAGCTGCCGGAACCAACATCAGGGGCTTATCTACAGCATTCTGTAATGCTGTAGCTAAGCCCCAGATGTAACCTGAAAGATAAGAAAAAAAGAGTTAGATTATACTCACCCAGGGACGGTCCAGGTCCGGTCTGTGTCCGATGGGTGTCGCGGTCCGGTCCAGCGCCTCCCATCTTCTAACGGTGACATCCTCTTCTTTCCTTCCTGTTGTGGCTTCTGCACAGGTGCACTGCTCTGCCCTGTTGAGGGCAGAGCAGAGTCCTGCAGTGCGCAGGCTTCGGGAGAGGTCCGGCGCCTGCGCACTGCAGTATTCTGCTCTGCCCTCAACAGAGCATGACAGGAAGGAAAGAAGAGGACGGCATAGCATGAAGATGGGAGGCGCCGGACCGCAACATCTGACCAAGACCGGACAGCCCCCCCGGTGAGTATAATCTAATGTTTTTCTTATCTTTCAGGTTACATCGGGGGGCTTATCTACAGCATTACAGAATGCTGTAGATAAGCCCCTGATGTCGGTGCCGGCAGCTCATATTCGAAAAATGGGGTGACAGATGCCCTTTAAGGTTTGGGTCTCCTGTAGTAGCACTTTATAGCACATGTGCGACAGAGGTACGCCCTCTAACAACCCATTTCATAAAGATGGTTGAGGAACAATAAATAAATACTTATCAATAGAAAAAAGGCTCTGTTAGTGTATCACCACCGAAAACATAAGTAAGTGCTCAATTAACAAATATATTTCTCTCATTTTCTTCATATCAGCGTGTCAGCCAGGGGTCCACAGCATGCCATAAATTGATATCAGCACAAATCCTGCCATGCTACACGTCCAGCTCTCTGAACCCTTGGCACGCTATACCACCACCGTCAGTACATGGTAATACTACCGTAATTTTACTAAAGTATTGGTAGTGGTTGTAGTAGTGCCTATACAACCAGCCGATATCTCAGCCCCATATTTTTAGCGTGGTGATATATATATCTTTAAAAAAAAAAAAAATAAATTAAGAGACCACCACATCAAATCCCTGTCATGGGCAGCCCATTCTCCAGACCTGAACCCCATTGAAAACCTCTGGAATGTAATCAAGAGGAAGATGGTCACATGATGTAATGTGGATGTGGCCTTCTAAAATGTGGATGTGACCCTCTAAAATCTGGATGTGACCCTGTGTAATGGGGATGTGACCCTCTGTAATGGGGATGTGGCCCTCTAAAATGTGGAGAGAGAAAGAACAGAGAAAGAAAGAAAGAACAGAGAAAGAGACGAAAGAAAGAACAGAGAGAGAGAAAGAAAGAAAGAACAGAGAAAAAAGAGAACGAGGGGAAAGAAAGAGAACAGAGAGAGAAAGAAAGAACAGAGAGAGAGAAAAAAAGATTAGAGAGGGAAAGAAAGAGGGGAAAGAAAGAACAGAGCGAAAGAAAGAACAAAGAGAGAGAGAAAGGAAGAGGGGAAAGAAAGTACAAATGCATATCTGCTCCGTACACCTCGTACACAAGCAGCTCCGCTCCATACACCTCGTACACACGCGGCTCCACTCCATACACCTTGTACGCATGCGGCTCAGTTCCATACACGTTGTACACATACAGTGGGGAAAAAAAGTATTTAGTCAGTCAGCAATAGTGCAAGTTCCACCACTTAAAAAGATGAGAGGTGTCTGTAATTTACATCATAGGTAGACCTCAACTATGGGAGACAAACTGAGAAAAAAAAATCCAGAAAATCACATTGTCTGTTTTTTTTTCATTTTATTTGCATATTATGGTGGAAAATAAGTATTTGGTCAGAAACAAAATTTCATCTCAATACTTTGTGATATATCCTTTGTTGGCAATGACAGAGGTCAAACGTTTTCTGTAAGTCTTCACAAGGTTGCCACACACTGTTGTTGGTATGTTGGCCCATTCCTCCATGCAGATCTCCTCTAGAGCAGTGATGTTTTTGGCTTTTCGCTTGGCAACACGGACTTTCAACTCCCTCCAAAGGTTTTCTATAGGGTTGAGATCTGGAGACTGGCTAGGCCACTCCAGGACCTTGAAATGCTTCTTACGAAGCCACTCCTTCGTTGCCCTGGCGGTGTGCTTTGGATCATTGTCATGTTGAAAGACCCAGCCACGTTTCATCTTCAATGCCCTTGCTGATGGAAGGAGGTTTGCACTCAAAATCTCACGATACATGGCCCCATTCATTCTTTCATGTACCCGGATCAGTCGTCCTGGCCCCTTTGCAGAGAAACAGCCCCAAAGCATGATGTTTCCACCACCATGCTTTACAGTAGGTATGGTGTTTGATGGATGCAACTCAGTATTCTTTTTCCTCCAAACACGACAAGTTGTGTTTCTACCAAACAGTTCCAGTTTGGTTTCATCAGACCATAGGACATTCTCCCAAAACTCCTCTGGATCATCCAAATGCTCTCTAGCAAACTTCAGACGGGCCCGGACATGTACAGGCTTAAGCAGTGGGACACGTCTGGCACTGCAGGATCTGAGTCCATGGTGGCGTAGTGTGTTACTTATGGTAGGCCTTGTTACATTGGTCCCAGCTCTCTGCAGTTCATTCACTAGGTCCCCCGCGTGGTTCTGGGATTTTTGCTCACCGTTCTTGTGATCATTCTGACCCCACGGGGTGGGATTTTGCGTGGAGCACCAGATCGAGGGAGATTATCAGTGGTCTTGTATGTCTTCCATTTTCTAATTATTGCTCCCACAGTTGATTTCTTCACTCCAAGCTGGTTGGCTATTGCAGATTCAGTCTTCCCAGCCTGGTGCAGGGCTACAATTTTGTTTCTGGTGTCCTTTGACAGCTCTTTGGTCTTCACCATAGTGGAGTTTGGAGTCAGACTGTTTGAGGGTGTGCACAGGTGTTTTTTTATACTGATAACAAGTTTAAACAGGTGCCATTACTACAGGTAATGAGTGGAGGAAAGAGGAGACTCTTAAAGAAGAAGTTACAGGTCTGTGAGAGCCAGAAATCTTGATTGCTTGTTTCTGACCAAATACTTATTTTCCACCATAATATGCAAATAAAATGAAAAAAAAACAGACAATGTGATTTTCTGGATTTTTTTTTCTCAGTTTGTCTCCCATAGTTGAGGTCTACCTATGATGTAAATTACAGACGCCTCTCATCTTTTTAAGTGGTGGAACTTGCACTATTGCTGACTGACTAAATACTTTTTTTCCCCACTGTATGGCTATGCTCCGTACACTTTGTACACACAGGGCTCCGCTCAAAACAATTCGTACAAACGCATCTCTGCTCTGTACACCTCGTACACACACGGCTCCACTCCGTAACCTCATACACACGGCTCCACTCCGTACACCATATACACACACGGCTCTGCTCCGTACACCTCGTACACACACGGCTCCGCTCCGTACACCTCGTACACACACGGCTCCGCTCCATACACCTTATACACACACGGCTCTGCTAAATCCACCTTGTAAACCTTTCCTGACCCCACACATACACTTCCCCTCATCCAGCACGCACGATGACAAGCAGCACAGCAGAGTCCAGCATACACTGAGGGCCCTCATCATGTGACCTCTGACTCCTCCCCTCCTGTGACCTCATCACAGGTCCTGTGCATACAGTCAGTGCAGTGACTAAGTACCGCCCACCTGCCCGACCCCACCCCTCCCCCATGTGTCTGCTAGGGCTATGTGTTTGGCCGGCCCACCCACCCGCTCGGCCCCCCTGTGTCTGCTAGTGCTATGTGTGTGTGGCGGCCCGCCCACCCACTTGGCCCCCCTGTGTCTGCTAGTGCGGCCGCTCACTCTCCTTCAGTCTCCTCTCTCTTCTACCATGGGCCGCGCTGCCGCGGCCGCCATGTTTGCAGTGATGCTGTGCTGACTGTCATAATAAATACTGTATGTATGTACACAAGATGCGGCGTGGCCCTGTCTTTTGCCAATTAACTGGCCCGGGGGGCAAATGCCTCCCCGCCACCAGGCCCAGCCCGCCCCTGGGGCTGATTATAGTTTCTTTTTTGCTTTTGTCTTGCCTGGGCCAGACTCTTCTCTGCGCATTCTTGCACTTTGCAGTACTGCTGCTGCTGCTCTGTATCCCAATCTGCATCTGGTGATGTTACTTCAGGTGTTAAGACTCCCATGTCCAAGTCAATGGGTAAATTGCCAGGTCTTGCTCTCATCAAGTAGGCTGGAGTACAGTTGGTGGAGTTTGCAGGTAAATAGCATTGTAGAGATCTACCAGATCTGGCAACTTCTTTGGCCACAGGTTTCTCTCTTCCAGGGGCAAGATATTCAATAGGTCACTTACCACTTGGTTCATTTTCTCACACATGCCATTTCTCTGTGGATGGTACGGTGTTGTCCTGATTTTCTTGCAGCCGTACAGGTTACAGAACTCCTGGAACACTTCTGCTTCAAAGGCTGGGCCTTGGTCAGTAAGCACTCGTTCAGGGTAACTGTGCGGTCGACAAAAGTGTCGCTGAAATGCTTTAGCCATTGTCTTTGCTGTTTGGTCTTTCACTGGCACAACTACCAGGAACCTTGAGTAATGGGCTACGATGGTGAGGGCGTAGACATAGCCTAAAGGGCTCGGGGTCAGCTTCATGTGATACAAGGCTACCAATTCAAGCTGCTGTTTGGTGATTATTGGCTGTAACGGGGCTCACTGGCTGTGATGTCCTTCCTGTGCAGGTTGCCTGGTCCACACTCTCTGCACCACTCTTCAATGGGCCTTCCTCATACCGACCCAGTAGAATCTCTCGTGAAGTAGGACCTCCAACTTCTTCCATCCGAAGTGTCCTGCTCCATCGTGGTACGCTTCCAGGACCATTTGGCGCATCTCGCTTCGGGACTACCACCTGCCAGACCAGTTCATGAGTTCGGGCGTTGACACTCATCCGACACAGCTTTCCCTTGTAGATAAACAGCCAACCCTTTTCCTTCCACAAGTGTTGGGTCTCTTGTGGAGCATCTGGACCGGGGCGCGAGTCAGCTTGCTTCAGTAACTCCCTTACCTGGCGGACTGCTGGGTCGCTATCTCATGGTGGGGCAGCGGATTCAATGTGGCTTCCTGCTTAACATAGCGCTTGTCCCTCACACAGTGGGAGCACTGGGCCGCTCCGGGGAGGTGGAAGGCTGGTAACTCGAGTTTTTCTAGCTCTTCTTGATCTTCTTCCCCATCTGGTAAGTTGGGCATTCTGGACAGCGCATCAGCATTGGCGTTTTTCTGCCCCGCCCGGTACTTGATGGTAAACTCATAGTTGGACAGCTGGGACATCCATCGCTGCTCCAACGCACCTAGCTTTGCAGTTTCCAAGTGAGTCAGTGGATTGTTGTCCGTGAAAATGGTAAACTTTGCTGAAGCCAGTTAGTGTTTGAATCGCTCGGTCACAGCCATCACTATGGCGAGAAACTCCAGTTTAAAGGAGCTGTAGTTGTCAGGGTTCCTTTCAGTGGGACAAAGCTTCCTGCTGGTGTAGGTGATTACTCTTTCTCTGCCTATCTGCACTTGGGACAGCAATGCTCCCAATCCCACGTTGCTGGCATCGGTATGCAGTATAAATGGTTGGTCATAATCTGGGTAAGCCAGGACTTCATCTCCCGTAAGAGCCAACTTCAACCGGGTGAAGGATCTTTCTAGTTCATCATTCCAGTCAAACGTAGGACTCTTCTTCCTGGCCTTCTTGGGCTGGCCCACGAGAAGGTTTTGCAGGGGTGCGGCTATTTCAGTGAAGCCCTTGATAAACCTTTGGAAGTAGCCTACCAACCCGAGGAACTGACGTATTTCTTGAATGTTGCTGTGCCTCTACCAGTCCTTGATAACAGTGACTTTGTCGGGGTCTGGTACCACGCCTTCCGCGCTCTTCTCTTTGTCTGCCTCTGCCACAGGAACCTGCCAATACCCACTGGTGAGATCCAAGGTAGAGAAATAGCTAGCGGTTCTCAGTGCAGCTAGTGATTCCTCTATGATAGGTAATGGATAGGCGTCCTTGTGGGTAATGCTGTTAATTCGCCTGTAGTCAACACACATCCTCATTGTGCCATCTTTCTTTCTAACGAGGACTAACAGAGCTGTCCAGGGGCTACAACTGTCTCTGATCACCCCAGCCTCCTTCATCTCCCGTAACATACTCTTGGCACATTGATAGTGAGCTGGGGGAACAGGCAGGTAACTCTCTTTAATGGGCGGATGATTTCCAGTGGGGATATGATGTTGGACCCCTTTTACCTGCCCAAATTCTAAAGGATGTTTGCTCAATAGCCGTTCATACTCTTGAACCACCCGGTAAACTCCATTCCTTTGGTGTGAAGGGGTGGAGTCAGTGCCTACGTGCAGCTTCTGTCGCCAATCCTCTAGCTGTTCTGCAGAGCCATTGTCCTCCACCTGGTCGGATGAGGCCAAGGGTTCTGCTGTCTGGATTGCATTGTTATTGACAGTGATCAGCTTAGCAACGGTGGCATACCAGGGTAGTTTGACCTCCTGCTCCCCACAATTTAAGATGCGTACAGGTACTCTCCCCTTGTGGACATTGACTACCCCTCTCGCTGTCAGGACAGTGGACCTACTATCAGAGTACACTGGTTCTACCAGGGCCTGGTAATCTCTTCCCCTTAGGCCTATGGCTGCCCGACACCAAATTAACATTTCACTCTTTGGGGGTATTGCAATGGGGAATGAATCACTCACTCTGACACTGCCGACTTCTCCGCCAGATAGCTCTACCTGTTGTCTTTGCATCAGGGCCTTGATCTTCTTTTGCAGGACCCGTTGTTCACTGGAACCAGCAGTTTCGGCTACCTGTTACAAAAAACAATAACCTCGGCAAGACAATTTTCTATCACATTAGTACCTAAGGTCATTATTGGGTTACATTCTCGTCGATCAATGTCTACAATTATCAGGCCTTGGGCTTTTAATTCTACTTGCCCCACCTTAATGGTCACCTCCTTATACCCCATTTGTGGCAAAGGCTGAGCATTGCTGGCGACTACTGTCAGCTCATTTTCTGGGCGGCGAGTAATATCAGAGTCAGCCCAGTATTTTTTGTATAGAATATATGGCATAGTCATCACCTGAGAGCCAGTGTCAAGTAAAGCGTTCATTGGGATGCCGTCAATGATAACTGTGTCGACCAGTCATCCTCCAACGTACTTGGCTCGTCAGCTTTGTGGGCCTGGTCATCCTACTCCTGGGGGTTGGCCCTCTGCCCCAGGGGTTGCTCGTTTAAATTGCAGAATCTTGCAATGTGTCCCGCTTTGCTGCAGCTGTGGCAAATGGGTCATCCTTCCTGGTTGTAGAGATCGTTGTCTCTCCCTCTGGTTGATGGGATCCTCTTCTGCCATAGCCGCGGGACATCATCTGGACTGGAAGCCAATTGGATCTTTTCCTTTGGGGGCACTTGCATAGATTGCATGGTTTTGTCTAGGGCAGCCACACTTTTGGTCAGCTCCTGGACATGAAGACGTAGTTCTGCAGATGGATCATTATACAGGGTCTGTGCCTCAGCCTCAACAGGGACCTGAGAGAAGGATGCCGCCTCCTGGTGGTATGTAATTGCTGGGCGCCTAGGGGGCGCTGGGCGGCTGACATTTGGTTAGTGCAGCACCCGGATAGCCCTATCTTTAACCCCTTCCTGACATCCGACATACTATCCCGTCCATGGGACCTGGGCCCCTATGCCCATGGACGGGATAGTACGTCTACCGCGATCAGCGACGCCCACGTGGTGAGCGCCGCTGATCGCGGCCGGGTGTCAGCTGATTATCACAGCTGACACCCGGCACAATGTGTCAGGGGTGGCCACGGACCGCCCCCGACATGTTAACCCCTTGCACACCGCGATCAAACATGATCGCGGTGTACCGGGAGTTAAAGGGAAGCATCGGCAGGGAGGGGGCTCCCTCCGTGCTTCCCTGAGCCCCCCACGGCAGCGCAATGTGCAGCGCTGCTGCGGGGGACTCCTTTCCTCCAGGCCCCCGAATCCAAGATGGCGATGGGGGCCTTCGGGGGCCTGGAGGAAGCTGACTTCCTCAGTGCCTGCAAAGCGCAGGCATGAGGAAGCCTTGTGCACTGCCTGTGACAGATTGCTGATCTGTCACAGTGATCTGTGATGTGACAGATCAGCGATCTGTCACAGGACAGTGATGTCCCACCTGGGACTATGTAATAAAGTAAAAAAAAAATAAAAAAAAAGTGTAAAAATAATTTTAAAAAAATCGCCAAATAAATTAGTGAAAAAAAAAAAAATATTCCCCAATAAATTCATTTTTTGAAAATAAAAAAACCCCAAAACAATAAAAGTACACATATTAGGTATCGCCGCGTCCGTAACGACCTGCCCTATAAAACTGTCCCATTAGTTAACCCCTTTAGCGAACCCCTTAAAAAATAAAAATAAAAAACGAAGCAAAAAATAATGATTTATTATCATACCGCCAAACAAAAAGTGTAATAACGCGCGATCAAAAAGACGCATATAAATATCCATGGTACCACTGAAAACGTCATCTTGTCCCGCAAAAAACGAGCTGCCACACAGCATCATCAGCGAAAAAATAAAAAAGTTATAACTCGCAGAATAAAGCGATGCAAAAATAATTATTTTTTATATAAAATAGTTTTCATTGCATAAAACCGACAAAACATAAAAAAACGACCTAAATGAGGTATCGCTGTAACCGTACTGACCCGAAGAATAAAACCGCTTTATCAATTTTACCGCACGCGGAACGGTGTAAACGCACTCCCCCAAAAGAAATTCATGAAACGCTGTTTTTTGTTCATTCTGCGTCCCAAAAATCGGAATAAAAAGCGATCAAAAAATGTGACGTGCCCGAAAATAGTACCAATAAAAACGTCAACTCATCCCGCAAAAAATAAGATCTCACATGACACGGTGGGTCAAAATACGGAAAAATTATAGCTCTCAATATGTGGTGATGCAAAAACTATTTTTACAATAAAAAGCGTCTTTTAGCGTGCGACAGCTGCCAAAAATAAAAACCGCCATAAATAGTAAATCAAACCCCCCGTTATCACCCCCTTAGTTAGGGAAAAATAATAAAATTAAAAAAATGTATTTATTTCCATTTTTCCATTAGGGTTAGGGTTAGGGCTAGGGTTAGGGCTAGGGTTAGGGTTAGGGTTAGGGTTAGGGTTAGGGCTAGGGTTAGGGCTTGGGTTAGGGTTAGGGCTGAGATTAGGGTTAGGGGTGTGTTGGGGTTCGGGTTGGAGTTAGAATTGGGGGTTTCTACTGTTTGGGCACATCAGGGGCTCTCCAAATGCAACATTGCGTCTGATCTCAATTCCAGCCAATTCTGAGTTGAAAAAGTCATATGGTGCTCCTTCCCTTCCAAGCTCTGCCATGCGCCCAAACAGTGTTTTACCCCCACATGTAGGGTATCAGCCTACTCAGGACAAATTGCAAAACAATTTTTGGGGTCCACTTGTTGGGAGTTTCAATAGTTTAGGTACATCAGGGGCTCTCCAAACGCACATGACACCCGCAGACCATTCCATCAAAGTCTGCATTCCAAAATGGCACTGCTTCCCTTCCGAGCCCCGACGTGTGTCCATACAGTAGTTTTCTCCCACATATGAGGTGTCAGCGTACTCATGACAAATTGGACAACAACTTTTGCTGTCCAATTTCTCCTGTTACCCTTGGAAAAATGAAAAAATTGGGGACTAATTGATCATGTTTGTGGAAAAAATACGATTTTTTTATTTTCATGCCCGGGCATTATAAACTTCTGTGAAGCCCTTGGGGGTTCAAAGTGCTCACCACACATCTAGATAAGTTCCTTAGGGGTTCTCGTTTCCAAAATGGGGTCATTTGTGGGTGTTTCCACTGTTTAGGTACATTAGGGGCTCTCCAAAGGCAACATGACACCCGCAGACCATTCCATCAAAGTCTGCATTCCAAAACGTCACTACTTCCCTTCCGAGCCCTGACGTGTGTCCATACAGTAGTTTTCTCCCACATATGGGGTGTCAGCGTACTCAGGACAAATTGGACAACAACTTTTGGGGTTCAATTTCTCCTGTTACCCTTGGGAAAATAAAAAAATTGGGGACTAATTGATCATGTTTGTGGAAAAAATACGATTTTTTTTATTTTCATGCCCTGGCATTATAAACTTCTGTGAAGCCCTTGGGGGTTCAAAGTGCTCACCTCACATCTAGATAAGTTCCTTAGGGGTCTAGTTTTCAAAATGGGGTCATTTGTGGGGGGTTTCCACTGTTTAGGTACATTAGGGGCTCTCCAAAGGCAACATGACACCCGCAGACCATTCCATCAATGTCTGCATTCCAAAACGTCACTACTTCCCTTCCGAGCCCTGACGTGTGTCCATACAGTAGTTTTCTCCCACATATGGGGTGTCAGCTTACTCAGGACAAATTGGACAACAACTTTTGGGGTCCAATTTCTCCTGTTACCCTTGGGAAAATAAAAAAAAGGTGACTAAAAGATCATGTTTGTGGAAAAAATACGAATTTTTTATTTTCACGCACGGGCGTTATAAACTTCTGTGAAGCACTGGGGGGTTCCAAGTGCTCACCACACATCTAGATAAGTTCCTTGGGGGGTCTAGTTTACAAAATGGTGTCATTTGTGGGGGGTTTCCACTGTTTAGGTACATCAGGGGTTTTCCAATCGCGACATGGTGTCCGATCTCAATTCCAGCCAAAAACGTCAAATGGCGCTGCTTCCCTTCCGAGCTCTGCCATGCGCCCAAATAGTGGTTTACCCCCACATGTGGGGTATCAGCGTACTCAGGACAAATTGCACAATAACTTTTAGGGTGCTGTTACCCTTGGAAAAATAAGAATTGAGGGTGAAAAAATCATTTTTGTGGAAAAAATATGATTTTTTAATTGTACGGCTTTATGTTATAAACTTCTGTGAAGCCATTGGGGGTTCAAAGTTCTCACCACACATCTAGATAAGTTCCTTAGGGGGTCTAGTTTCCAAAATGGTGTCATTTGTGGGGGGTTTCTACTGTTTAGGTACATCAGGGGTTTTCCAATCGCGACATGATGTCCGATCTCAATTCCAGCCAAAAACGTCAAATGGCACTGCTTCCCTTCCGAGCTCTGCCATGCGCCCAAATAGTGGTTTACCCCCACATGTGGGGTATCAGCATACTCAGGACAAATTGCACAATAACTTTTAGGGTCCTGTTACCCTTGGGAAAATAAAAATTGGGGTGAAAAGATCATTTTTGTGGAAAAAATATAATTTTTTAATTGTACCGCTGTACGTTATAAACTTCTGTAAAGCCCTTGTGGATTCAAAGTTCTCACCACATATCTAGATAAGTTCCTTGGGGGTCTAGTTTCCAAAATGGGGTCACTTGTAGGGGGTTTCCACTGTTTAGGTACATCAGGGACTCTCCAAACGTGACATGGCGTCCGATCTGAAATCCAGCAAATTTTGCATTGAAAAAGTCAAACGGCGCTCCTTCCATTCTGAGCTCTGCCATGCGCCGAAACAGTCGTTCCCCCCCACAAATCAGGTATCACCGTACTCAGGACAAATTGCACAATAACTTTTGCAGTCCAATTTCTCCTGTTACCCTTGGTAAAATAAAAAAAATTGAACCTGAATTATTTTTTTTGTGAAAAAAAGTTAGATGTTCATTTTTTTTTAAATATTCAAAAAAATTCCTGTGACGCACCTAAAGGGTTAATAAACTTTTTGAATGTGGTTTTGAGCACCTTAAGGGGTGCAGTTTTTAGAATGGTGTCACTTTTGGGTATTTTCTATCATATAGACCCCTCAAAGTGGCTTCAAATTTGATGTGGTCCTAAAAATAAAATGGTGTTGTAAAAATGAGAAATCGCTGGTCAACTTTTAACCCTTATAACTTCCTAACAAAAAAAAATTTTGGTTCCAAAATTGTGCTGATGTAAAGTAAACATGTGGGAAATGTTAGTTATCAAGTTTTTTGTGTGCCTTATCTCTGTGATTTAAGGGCATAAAAATTCAAAGTTGGAAAATTGCGAAATTTTCAAAATTTTTGCCAAATTTCTGTTTTTTTCACAAATAAACGCAAGTTATTTGAATGAAATTTTACCACTAACATGAAGTACAATATGTCACGAGAAAACATTGTCAGAATCACCAGGATCCATAGAAGCGTTCCAGAGTTATGACCTCATAAAGGTACAGTGGTCAGAATTGTAAAAATTGGCCCGGTCATGAACGTGCAAACCACCCTTGGGGGTGAAAGGGTTAAAGTCTGCAGATCAGGGTTTTGTAGGGCCATGACATGCAGCTGTGTCCTGTGGGTGCTGGACAGGAGTCCCTCAATAAATTGTTCCTTTAACAATCTGATGCCAGCCTGCAGGCTCTCTCGGTCAATCTGCTTTACGGCCTGCAGTGCTTGCTGAAGTTTAAGAGCATAGTCCCGTATACTGTCCTGCACCCTTTTTTTGCACCCAAAGAACCTCATTTTTATTTCTGCTGCATTGCGGATGTCAAAGGTGCTCATCAGCTAAGCCAGAATTTGCTTAACAGTCTCTTTATCCATGTCCTGCCAGGATTTTACTTCGCTTTGAGCCGCACCAGTTAACTGTCCAATGAGAATGTTTACTTTTTGGCTTTCAGAAAGGGGGTACACATCAAACAAACTACAGAGTCTCTCATTGAAATCGCTCAGGGTATGTGACTTCCCTGAGTACTGCGGTAGCCAGGCAGCTCCTGGTATATATGGCATTGATAGCGGCATTACAGGGATTGCAGCGGCGGTCACCAGATCTTGCTACGCCTTGGGGGGGCTGCGGCTGCGTCGGATGCTGTATTCTGCTGTACTGGGGGGCTGCAGCTGCGCCTGCCACTGAATCTTGCAGAACTATGGGGGCTGCCGCTGCGTCCGCCGCTGCGTCCGCCGCTAGATCTCCCCCTGTGCTGGACATTTTCTTTCCCCCCTAGTGAATCTTAGCCAGGCTCTGAGTTTCTGCTGGCTTACCAGACTGTTGCTCTGTCGGCGGGATGAACTGTGCGTGCCATGGGCCCAGGCCTCATTTCCCTGTTCTTTGTCAGCTGATGTCTGAGCACGCGCAGCACTTCTTTTTCTGTGCTCTCTCAGGCTCCGCCCATGACGGCACGCCCCTTCTGCTTCCCACACCCCGTGTGGCGCTGTAATGGTGGCAATTCAGCCAGTTCCAACAAAATCTATGGCACACAATACCCGGCAATACCGGGGTATGGATCCTGTTTGTGACGCCAGAAATGGCTCGCCTGCCAGGACAGTGGGGATACTCGGTACCGGGCCGCTTCTAAAAGGGGAAGTGAAAAAGGGGTAACAAAGTTTGTAATGAAGTGTTCGTGACGCCACCCGTGGTATTCGGTCAGGGGACCGACACTGCAATGCAGATCCTCTGGGGTGATGATAGGGCAGCAAAGATGGCTAAGCGCTCCATGGGTAGAGCTGTGTCCCAGGGCAGTTAGGATGATAAAGGTGTTGGTGGTGGTGAGTGTGGTGCAGGGCAGGAGACGCAGGAATGATTCAAAACACACAGCAGGGTGCAGTTTCCTTTACCTTTGACTGAGCAGTGCAGGTACAGTCCGGGGCTCAGGTTCCAGATGGTTCTGGAGCCAGTCAGCCTTGAAGCAATTTGGGAATTTCCTTAGTCAGGTGGGTTGTGAGGCCTCCTTTCTAGCGCTATTCTCTGAGGGACTTGCTGCTGTAAACTCTATTCAAGTCCCTCTTTCTGTCTGACGCTTAGGTAGAACTCCACTCGCATGACAGGCAGCTGGAGCCTGCTTCAGGGGTCACTCCTGTCTGGCATCTCTGGCTCACATGTGCTGCTGTGTCGTCGAGTATCAGTAGGGGACAGGATCTGCGGTCTTCTGCCCACTGGATTCTGCTGCCGGGGCTTTAGTACCCACAAAGCCTCAGGCTCCGGTGCCTGGTCACTGGCGCTCAAGCCTGGGGTGAGCTCAGATGGAGCTCCTATCCCCAGCTCCTCTCCACACATCTTCTCTCAACCTTGTTCAGGCTTTAATTCTCCACTAACTTCCTCCTCCTGACCAGAGAGAGCAGCACCCCTGAAGTCGGGTTTAGAGCTCCCTCTGCTGGCCTGGAGCAAGAACTGTGTTGTATGCTGGAACTACCTGGTAAGGGGGTCCTTTCTTTGCTTCCAGGCATGACATCACTCCCCCCTGGAGGGAGGCAAGGCCATTGTGGCAACCGAACTCCTGGGGTGCCACACTAATACATTTTCATCAAGCAAATATAGACAATCAGATATTAGAGTCATTTAAAACTAATTTATGCTGCAGTCTATAGATGATATTCTAAAGCATCCTGTTTTTCAAGTGCCCTGATTATTGTCTCTACAAATATCTCAGAATGTCAGTTGTTTCTGACCGCAAAGATAACATGTGTCTACTTTTTAGTCATGCTATGACCTTTCAGTAAACCTATATTTTCTGTAGCTAAGGATTCAAATCTATATTAATGAACACATTGAATATATATGCAAAATAGATCAAATAATACACTCTTTACCAAAAATTTTATAACAGCTACCACCATATTTCACTGCAGGCACCATGCATTTAGAAAAAAAAGAATTTAGAAAAATACTTGATGCTTACAGGGAAACATGGTGGTCATGGTGTCCTTATGTGGGGCTACATGAGTGCTCCTGGTGTTGGGGAACTATATTTCATTGATGGTATCATTAGTTCACAGATTTACTGCTGTATATTGAAATAAAAGTTGCCACCATCTCTCCGTGCCCTTGGAGGGTGTACATTTTTCCAATATGATAAAGACGCAAAACACACATCTATTATATTTCTGAAGAACAGGGTGAAAGTAATTCAATTCAATCAGTATGTTTCCTGTTCTGTACCCAACCAAACACTTGTGGGTAATTCTGAAGAGACAGAAGAGACAAATTTAGCATTACTTTCCATCCAGGCTCTAAAAGAGGTCAGATATGTGAAGACTCCAGCTCCATGAACTTTGACTCTTTTATTCACATAAAATACCTGCAGAACATACGGAGTCAGTGATGCCACTTTACATGACATGCTTGATTATATATTATATAATGAACCTACTTATATCTGTAGTATCATAGTTCATTACAAAGTACTATGAAACCTCTCAACAAAGTTGACCAATATTTGGCCATCACAATGAACTGTATAACTGGATGAAAAAAGTCTGTGGGTAAAAACTTTGTTTGTCTGATGAACTTGTGAAATCTATAAGAATAGTTCGCTGCAGCATGTATTTGACACAGATCGATGTCATTGTGTTCAATCTGTGAAGGACTCAATTTATATCCCTGCAGGAGACTTATGAGAACACTAATGAAATACGCAGAATCAGTGGGAAAAGGCATGATCAGGCAAAATATATCATTTATTAATGTAAATATACATATTTTCACTCTGGGAGTTCTTTATTACTTTGTTGTCATTAATAAACATAGGAAGGACAAAGAAATGAGAAATGACCTTTAAAAATACTAATCTGCCAGTGCTGTGGATGTGGCCATGCGATCCTAGGGTACTTAATTAGTGTACAGGAAATAGATGCCATACATTTAAAGGGGTCTACTGATGACAGGCTACCTTTAAAGATTGAACTGTACATTTAAAGGGAGTGTCCGGCCTTAGGTTACAAGTCTGCAGTCATTTTATGTGACTGCACACTTGTGAATCCTGACATTGTGCGCTCTGGGCGCCATGAGGATTCTCCGGTGTCAGGAGCAGGAAGCAATGTGACCACAAGGATGTGATATTCAGACTTCCGGCCTCATTCTGCCTTGACTTGTCTGGCCTCGCTCAATACACTTGGATTGAGCAAAGCCGCAGCCATCTACTTTGCACAGGAAGGCATATATATTACTCACACACTGTGGGTCATGCGCCCGACGCTCCAGAGAATCTTCACAAAGTGTGCACTGTGGACTTGTAGCCTAGGCTTAGATAACCCCTTTGACCTTATTATTAGCATCTCCTTTATAGTATAAGGGTATGTGCACACATTCAGTATTTTCAGCAGAAAAATCTGCTGCTTATTAGAAACTACCACCACTGTCAGTGAAATTGGGTTCCTGCCCCGGAAGACACCAATCGCGTTATGTGTTTTGTATTGTGTATTATGTCATACATCTTTGCACCTATGTGAAATGTGTTTTAATGTACATAGTGTAGTATTATTATAAGTAATGTATGGTGTAGGATGTAACAAGGTAAGATAATATAGTAAATAAGATAAGTAGAATATGGATAGATAGTTGACTGTAGAATAGGTAGTGATAATAAGGTAAGTTAGAGTTAATGTTTTGGACTTACCACCATGGGAAGGGATAGTGCTAGGGAAAGTGACAGAGTTCCTGTTAGTTAGTGAGATAGGGTTTGAAGTAAGCCGGGCTGCATAGCAGGGTGACCTAAGTGAGAGGAGAATAAGGACGAGGGATAATATGATCTTGAAGATAAGTGACTGATGAGACAGAGTGGCCTTCCACAGAAGTGTCCTTGCATAGGATGCCAAAAAATGAACCTTGGAGCTTGTATCACAGAAGAGATAATGGACCTAAGCAGGACTGAGTAATACAGACTAGTGGGATCTCAAGTGCAAGGGTTTCAGGGAGCCAGTGGAAGAAATAGGATGTGGAACCAAAGAGCAAGTAAGGAGACTTGCTGATCAGGACAGTACCTTTAAAGCTGGGTAGTGTCGGAGTAGGACGAAAAATTCTGCCTCACTAGCCCTGAAGTACACTATGGAGGAAGATTAATGAAAGTGAAAAATGCTTTATACTGTAAAGGAAATATCAATAAGACTTTGCACTCGCTATCCCTTGTATATAACCTTTACCAAGCTACCACCCAGTAAACAGTTTGTGTTGGAACAGAAGTCTCCCTCATCGAACTGTAAAACGCATGGTCTTGACCGGCCCACACCACCGGCTACATGTGACCTGCACGGGCGTGATGCCCTCACAGACAAGTCCACACACCCAGCCAGGACCCACACTTTCATGTAGCACACTGGAGCATAAAAGTAGACAAGTGCCATGCCGAGCCACATTACAACAACATAGGGCTGTGTTCACACTAACTGTTCTATGTTTCTACCTGGGGTTCTGCTATTTTAATCTTCAAGAATACTACATTATAGAGCTCTGTCTATCAAAAATAATGGAACCCCTGAGTCAATCAGGATTTAATAGCATGCCTTGAAGATATATTCAGCATAGCTACCCTTGTTGAGGTAGGGCTAAATTAACCCTTCACGGTTGAGCCAGTGATTTCCAAATTAATTTACAGGGCGTTGCTAGCAACTGGGAATGACCACACGGAGACGAGGGTCTCTGTACGGGAGGATCGAGGCAGATCACTCAGCCCCTTTACTGAATCTCACATTACATAGCATTCTACTTAATTATGCAAAGTATACAGCTACCAATAGAATCGTAATACATTTAAGCCAATAGTATTGCAAGAAAATCGGAATATGTCCCCAGCTGTGTGACGTAGAATATAGA
Organism: Dendrobates tinctorius; assembly: GCF_039654945.1. Classification (NCBI taxonomy): domain Eukaryota; kingdom Metazoa; phylum Chordata; class Amphibia; order Anura; family Dendrobatidae; genus Dendrobates; species Dendrobates tinctorius. The sequence continues at coordinate 67,332,156 of NW_027361690.1, read as the reverse complement.
ACAATAGCGCATTCTTTTAGGGTCTCATCTCATATCTCATATCTTGTACAAGCTGGAACAGTCTGGTTTCATAACAGCCGTGAACTTTCATCTAGTTAAGTTACAAAATTTAACTCATAAACAACAAGATGGCATCGCAAGCACAAAAATGGAGTCTGAAGAACAAGATGTCCAGTACATCTGAATACTGTACTTCACAATTCCCCCCTAGATAAATATTGATAACACATATGCAGCATCAGAGGTGCTATCCCAAGCTAACAGCTCGAGGGGTACTGGTCTTCACATGACTGATGCCGTGTTATCAGTCATGGCTGTCGCGGCGCACCCGTCCCCCCTGTATACTGCAATTTACGAATAACAATTTTTGATGACGGTGGTGGGGATCTTTTGTAGGTAGCCATGCGCTTGGCTTCAACATCTTCATCAAGTAGCCTTTTGAGATCGGTGCAGAGAAGAGCAGGGGCAACGACACCTTTGGTATCATCATTAGCTGTCTTAGTGTAGAATTTCCTAATACATACAGAAATACACCAAAGAACAAGTTTTAGTATCACATATACAACAAGGATACAGGCAGCAATGTGTAACAAGCTTTGTAAGATCCCAGCTATCCAGCCCCCAATTCCCTTAAATCAATTGGCTGGATTGAGAAAGGAGAAGGTGTCTGACCACCAACTGTCCTTAGTACGATCATTGTTTTTATCGTATTGATCTCTGAGTCTTTGAATATCTTCTAACTTTAACTTTTAACTTCTACCAATAATAATATGGAAAATGCGAAAAACCAAAACATTATGTCCCCTTCATTTGCTATTGGCTTGTTGGGTGATGAGGAGAACTTGATAGAGACCGTCATACAAGGGTTCTAGTCCGTGCTTCCTGACATGTCTTTTCACGACAACTAAATCACCAGGCTTCAGGTTATAACAGGTATCGGTTTCTGCTGAATCTGGAAAAGAAGAGAAAACTAGAACATAGGTGTTAGCAAGATTTTTACTAAGCAGAATAACATATTGAACAACACGGTCAGTTTCTTCTGATAACTGCTGAGGCTGGAAATTTGCAACTGGGGGCCTAGTACCAAACAATATCTCATATGGGGACAGGCCATATTTTTACAATAGGGGTAGTACGAATGTGGTATAGTACAGTGGGTAGGAGCTCTGGCCATGGAGCCGTAGTCTCCTGCATCATTTTGGTCAATTGTCCCTCAGTGTGCCGTTCAGCCTCTCAACTTCCCCACTGGATTGTGGGTGGTACGGAGTATGGAGGGCTACAGTGGATCCAAGCATTGACAGAACTTCTTGGTACACATGAGAAGAAAAGGTCGGACCTTGATCACTTTCAACAACTTCTGGAACCCAATATCTGCATATAACTTCCATCACCAGTTTCTTCGCTGTGGGTTTTGCAGTCATGTTGGTAACAGGGAATGCTTCCAACTGGAGAACCGGGGTCCAGTAGAATTTTTGCACCAGTGCAAGGGCCTGATTCTTTCCTCTATGTGTAGGCCCACGTGCCCATATGGCAATAGCAGGGTACATCCTCTTAGGGAGACACACAAGTTGGTCCTTTTTCCAGAGACCATTATCCACACGTGCCCCATCAGTCTTCCATTGCTTCACCTCTTTGGAGACATTCTCTGCATCGTTATTAAGCGGTCTCGCGGGGTTCAACAGAAATCTTCAGTCTGTTGTAGATCCTCAGGTTCTTGTAGGGTCAGTGCTTCTTGTAACTGTTTACGCTGAGAGCGTGTGGTCACCATAGTTGGTATGGTTGGTTCAACGGGTAAGAGAGCGGAGGCTTTTGCTTGCATATCCGCAAATGCGTTGCCAACAGTCTGTGGACTGGTCCTAGGACCGTGCGCCTTAACTTTGATAATGGCCACCTAAGTAGGTAATTTGATCGAGTCCATGAGCGTTTTAACAGCTTCAGCATTTTTCACTGGAGTTCCAGCAGTAGTAATAAACCCTCGATTGGCCCATAGAGCCCCAAAATCGTGAGCAATACCAAATGCATACCGTGAGTCCATGTATATATTAGCCAGTCTGTTCTTGGCCAAAGTACATGCAGTAGACAGAGCCTGGAGTTCTGCTTCTTGTGCTGACTGTGAGGGCGGGAGCGCAGCTGCGTGCACTACAGTGTCCTCTGTGGTAACAGCGTATCCCGTGTGGAATCTACCAAACTCATCGGCATATCTTGAACCATCCGTGTATAACACCAGATCGGGATTTGGGAGTGGATTCTCACTGACATTTGGTGGAGTAGCTGTTTCTTCAGTCAGAAGTTGGGAACAATCATATTGGAGGTAATCCTCATCACTGCCATCTTTCCTTATAGTTCATTATGTCGTCTTTCAAGGCGTTGTAAAGGGGTTGCATTATGCGGGATGCATCCGGTATCCACTGACAAAAATAAGTGCATAGGAAAACACTGGAGTTCAGTTTCATCTTTTGGGAAAGGAAGGGAGCTGGCAGCTATTTTTCTTTCTTCTGCGATGTGTCTGGCACCGTGAAGGAGACAGTGACCCAAGAACATCACTTGACCAAGGCAGAACTGAAGTCCCAAGGCCGAAACCCGACAGTTCAGTGCTGCCAGATGCTTTAAGGAGGCTAACAATGGCAACAATGGCAAAAGACACCTGCTCATATTTTTTTTGCAAACTGGTCGGGACTGTTTTGTGCCCCTTGTGACATAACTGTCCATATTAACTGTCGTTCCTGATAAGTGAATGCAAATAGAAACTGGCAGTCTGGGTGTAACGGAATGCTAAAGAAGGCATTGGTAAGATCAATAACTGTAAACCAAGCAGCATCCTGCGGTATTTGGGACAAAAGAGTATGTGGATTAGGCACCAGGTTTGAGAAACACTTTTACTGGTTCTACAGGCATTTTCCCTATATCATTTGACCAGAGTTTAGATAGTATCTCTGAGAGGTATGGGGTGAGTCATTGATCCTCAGGCAATATTGGGGGTGGATCTGAGCCTATCAGGGCCATCATAACTGTAGGAAGGGCATGCAAAATACAGATTTCCTCACTGTCCTCATAACGTAAGAGCCATCTGACCATCATTTTGGAATTGTATTCCGGAGCGGAACTGTGATAATAAATCTGCCCCTAGTAAATTTACTCGACATGTGGGGGAGATTACAAACTGAACAGTAACCTTGGGAAAAGGTCCAACAGAAATAGGGTTTATAAAAGTATATTAATTGGGTCTACCATCTACTCCGATTAAAATAGCAGGGGAATGACAATCTCTGAAAATGTTCGAGTCTGGCACAGCACCATAATTAGCAGGGAGGGGCTGAGGAGTAAGGTTCTCAGTAGCTGAAGACTGGGGGGGGCAGAGTTTGCTGTGTGGGCTGAAGGGCACACTGTGTGCTCGCAGCTGCGGTGGGGACTGGAGGCTGCTGTTTGCTTTTTTTTTTGTACGCTGAACAGACGGGTTAAATACTTCTGAAAACTTTTTTTTTCTTTTTTTTTTTTAGCGGGGACTGAGGCTGGCAGCGGTGGCTCATAAGAGATACTGTGAGCGTTTAACAAAGAAAAGGTGGGGGCTGCGACTCTCGGTCTCCTTGTACAATTGTCATCTAGCAGGGAGACCTCTTCTTTCAAATCATTACTTTTAACTATTCGTCTGCCTGATACATTAGTATCATTAATTTCAGTTCCTTCTTTTAATCACTTCCTCACACCACAGCCACTTGCTTGAACCACAAACAATCCGTCTTTTCCATAATAGACAATTTTCCTTCTTCAACATAGCAGTAAGAGAAACAATCAGAATTCACTTCCTCTGTTCTTCCTAACACCTTCGTCAGTTCCACCCAACCATCAAACTCACCCTCAACTCTTCAAAATCCCAAATCCATTTTCTGGAATCTACAGTCAAGCTCTAAGGTACATTCGGATCTGTTCAGACAATGAGAATAGAAAACTACAACTACTATCACTCAGAAAAACATCGCTGACCTCCAACCCATATTCCACAGAGACCACAGACTGAAAGCAATATTCCCGGAACCGCCACTGCTCTCCTACAAACAGTAGTGACAGAGAAAGGAAGATTTGGGAGTTTAAATTTATAAATATGTTTCAATCGCTAACAATAGGACTGAATTTGACACCTGGGTTCATGACTCATTACATGGACACAGTTCACACCTCCACAAGAAGGTCTTCAGAGCTCTAATAGAACACTTGGTCCTCATCTGCATGTGTAACAAAAACCTTAATTTGATTTCCTTGGCCTGTCTATAGCTAGCATCATCTCATGTCCTGTTGTAATTCCTATTTAAATGTTGCCATCTTTTCTCAGTGATTCACTTGTAATCTAGCCTGATGAAGGGGCCGCCTGAGCCCTGAAAGCTTGCTTACAAATATAATTTCTCTGGTTAGCCAATAAAGGTATCACACCTTGAATCATTACATCTATTTTTCTGGCTAACACGGTACCACAATTTTATTTTGTATTATACATGTGCCAAGCCACAAAATTCTTCTTTTCCTTCCACAGATTCTCTCATTTACAGCTAAATACCCTTACTTCAATTGTGCACAATACTGGAGCGGCCGTCTCAGTCTGTTCCACAGGGTCAATAATCCCCCTCTGGGATTGCCCAAAATTCGCGGTACTCAGTGAAAGGAGGAGGGCGTCTCAGACTATCCCTCCGGACACCTCTGGTTATATATATATATATATCTATATATACCTGAGTTACGTATCCTACCCATCTTCGATCACATGACCACCCTGATAACTAACAATGATCAGGAATTCAGGATATTTTGACTATAAAGAGAGTCACAATCACTGGTCAATCCGGGGTGTCCGTCCCTTATGAGGTACGGTTCGAGCACTGGGCCCCCAACGGGACTACACCTCTATATGATTCCACCCATGAATCACCCCACCAGGGGACAAACCTCAGATCCTCTTTGCAGCAACAAGCACAGGAAAACCACACCAACGGTCAGTCTGAACAGTATAACTGCCAACTTACCGTGGTTGTGGGGGGTGATCAGTCCCAATTTTCCAACACCTGTGTCCACTCCGAGGGTCCTTTGTCTTGTTGTCCTCCGGGGGCAGAGGCATCCCTATTCGGGGGCCCCACGTTTGGAGCCAAGCTGTTGAGGTAGGGCTAAATTAACCCTTCACGGTTGAGCCAGTGATTTCCAAATTAATTTACAGGGCGTTGCTAGCAACTGGGAATGACCACACGGAGACGGGGGTCTCTGTACGGGAGGATCGAGGCAGATCACTGAGCCCCTTTACTGAATCTCACATTACATAGCATTCTACTTAATTATGCAAAGTATACAGCTACCAATAGAATCGTGATACATTTAAGCCAATAGTATTGCAAGAAAATCGGAATGTGTCCCCAGCTGTGTGACGTAGAATATAGAACAATAGCGCATTCTTTTAGGGTCTCATCTCATATCTCATATCTTGTACAAGCTGGAACAGTCTGGTTTCATAACAGCCGTGAACTTTCATCTAGTTAAGTTACAAAATTTAACTCATAAACAACAAGATGGCATCGCAAGCACAAAAATGGAGTCTGAAGAACAAGATGTCCAGTACATCTGAATACTGTACTTCACAGCCTTCCATGGCTGCTCTATGAATGGAAGCCATGACACGGCCCAGAAACTTGCAGAGTAACAAAGTAAGACCTCCACTTGCTATTTTAGATAGTTTGTATTGTTATATTATACCATTCTATATGGTAATAATACTCCCTTGAATAGACCATATAATGTCTAAATAATATGCAGTATCCAAATAGTGATCTATTAAAGTGCCCATATAATACTGGCAGATCTCATGTAATCTGCAATATATTAGAATTCCAAAATTATACCATTATTAGCAATAATTGTTATTATTGTTTTGTGACCTTGATATACTGCAGTCTAGTACCTACCATGCAAGAGACAGACTGTCAGCTGTAGTGTAGTGAAAAACTGGAAGTGCTGGAGGGCCGAAATACCTGAAACCCTAGAGGCATAGCCATGCAATAATACAGCCCTGTCCCCTGGTTGTACTGTACATCTCAATGTATTTTCAAATAATGTGTTGAGGAGCTTCTATTTAGCATTATCTAGAATTGATAAATTTTTGGTTTCCCTTATTATGGACCAGTTGTGAGATCAGCATTTTACATTGTGGTTAAGCGATATGATATCAGAGAATGGAAGAATAAATGTTGTTTAAGGTGATAGATGATTAAGATTGGTACTTAAGCCATAAGATGGGTCGTGTGGTTAAATATCATTGTCTGTAGCTACTACCAGGGCTGGCACCAGAAATTTCAGGACCTCCTAGTGGCCCCCTTGATACTCTGCCCAGGCTCCACCCAAGCTCCACCTCCACCCCTCGATCGTTCCACAGTCTCACTGCCCACTCATAGAAAAGCTCCACATCTTCACCACATCCTCACCAATCACACATTAACAGTCCCCATCAAACACCATATCACACACATTGCCATCAGCTTTTGTTTTGGCCAAAAGAGAGGGGCCTGGACATAGTGAGAAATAGTGCCAGCGTGGTTCATCCGGTCCGGGTCCCCCCTCTTTGCTTCTGCTCATTGGACCCCATACACTAGTAAGGGTAATAATGTCCTGATGGCTGCCCTGGCTGCTACATCGTTATGCAATACTATGATTACTACAAGCAAGTCCAACCTGCTCATATTTTTTGCGACTTGTTTGTCTCAGTACCCCAGGTGTCACAATGTGACCCTAGTCATTTGTATTTTATGGTGCTGTAGCAGCTATGCACAACGATTTTTAGCCGTATGACATGTCATGGCAGCTACATTTTAGGATAGTTTTTTCTTGTTATAGTAGTCATTGTCCTTGTCCAATGTCAACGTCTTTCTTATTGGGTGCCTGAGTGTAAATAAAATTACTTTTACCCTGGGTAAATGGAAAGCAATCGCCTTTAAAGGGGACCTGTCAGCAGGATTGTGCTGAGTAACCTACAGACAGTGTCAGATTGGTGCCATTATAATGATTAAAATGATACCTTGGTTGATGAAATCAGTCTTGTGGTTGTTGTTTAATCTGCATTTGTAGTTTTGAGTTAGGCCGGCGTCACACTAGAGAGGAATACGGATGAGTGAGAGGCGTTAAAAACTCCCATTGCACACAGACCAATGATTCTCTATAGGTTAGCTCCCATCAGCCGTATTTTTGTCGCATATTTTTTACGGGCCGAGTCAATCGCAGCATGCTGCGATTGGCAGCGTACTGCGACCGTAGTACACCAATGCAAGTCTATGGGTGTGCAAAAACAACGCATTACACACGGACCACACGTGTGACTTGCGAGAAATACGCAAGACTTCTGGTGACAGGAAATTGGCCAATCCATCATCAGGAAGCATAGACATGCAAATTAGCTCAAAAAGCGCTCCAGACATCCAGGAAGTACGCCTCCATGGAGTACAGCATCATGTCTAGCCACATTAATGTGGAGCTCTTAATTGTGTTGGTCAAGGAAACGCCCGAACTTTGGGACCAACGGGATGCCCATTATTTTGACCGGGCCCGAAAAGAGGCAGCATGGAGGCGCATCTGTGTGCACATGTTTCCAGACTTGCCCAACGGCCACGTGAGGAGCAACAACAAATTCGTAAGTACTTGCCTTTTTTACCAATCAGCTTAAAGGCCAGAAGTGAGCTTTTTGAAAAGTAGCCCCAACAATCCTATACTGTGTATGTAGGTATCCCTGCTTGCTAACGAAAAATTTAGCTTAAAAGCCTCCCCCTACTAGGCCACATGACTATGTGAATTGTTAGGAAAGTTGCTTGGCACATTTCCCAAAGGCTAAATGACATTTTCCCTTCACATTGCAGTTGAGGATGTGAGGAGACACATCCGCGACCAGTACCGGCGGGAAAGACAGCAGAGGGCCAGGAGTGGGGCAGCAACACCGACCAAGTGGAAATACATATATTTTGACCGCTTGTCATTTTTGGCACCCAGTATGGATCTCAGACCCTAAATACAGACATCACACCACATGACACATATGCTTTTTAGGGTCAGAGCTACATTTTTTTTGTACATTTCCTAACAGAACTCAGTCCAACCTCACAGAGAGGGAGACAGGGTCAGATACTGAGCCCATTATAGACCTGGACGGGGGATTTGAAGAGGTGGCTGGCCCATGTTCTGACCCAAGCTTTTGCAACCCCCAAGCTCCACTGGCACCAGGACCAGCATCAGGTTCTGGACCTCGTCCAGAATCAGCAGAGCCACCAGCAGCCAGCAACGTAGAAGACCCCGGCAACAGCAGCAGCCCTACTGGCTGTTTTGAGGGATCCCCCAGCCTGCAGCCATAGGCCGCCGTGGGAGACGGAGAAGAGACAACACTGCTTCTGATAACCGGAGGCATGTAGACACAGGTGTATTTAATTACCTGTCCAGGGCTGCCCAGGATGAGGGTGAAGAGGCATATTCCTGAAGCCTGGCCCTGTACCTCCGTCCCCTACCCCGTGAGGTGAGGCTACGTGTGCGAGCATCCATTCGGATCCTAATTGATGCGTGCACACACCCCAATGAGCCATATGAGTTGTTTGAGTATCTTGAGAGGTGGCAGCTCTCAACCCGTAACCGTCTCCGCTTTGCCCCACAACCAGATGTGCATGCTCAATTAGGATCTGAAGTTTCGCCTGCACATGTGCCTACACCTCCACCCATCCCCCCCAAACCAACCTTGGCAACAACAGGGCCAAATGGCAGCCTATAATCAACCTGCCCAATATGGCCACTTGTACAGACCCGGTGTTGGAGGCTGGCCCCAACCTGAGTTTGGACTACATGGTCATATTGGGGGGTATGATGGATGTGGCTACAATCAGCCACAGGATTTGAATTGCCATTATCCTCATGGTCTCTTTGGTGTGCAGCTACATGACCATGGCCACATATTCCCACAGGGCCAAGAACAACCACCCCAACAGGGTGATGATCAAGCTGGGCACCCCAACCCCCAACAAAGAGATGAAGGCCTCCCGCCATCACCTCCGCCAAGCTACCAGCAGTTATAACAACAAAAAGTTGTTTATGTTTTTGTGTTAGAAAAATATTTTTTCTTGTTACCTGTGTGGGTGTCCAAATAATATAATGGTCTATACAGAAAAGGCTAAATGGCCAGGGCAATATCTGCCATATGACCAAAATATGGTCAACAGTATTCTAAGTTATTTTTTGCATTTATAAAAAATTTGAAAATGCAACTTTGGCCCTCTTCTTGAATTATTTTAGGCATTCGAATAAGTAAGTCAACTTTAGCCCATATAAACCAAACACACAAATCATAGAACAGCAAAAAAATAGATTTATATACACACACATAAGAACATCACAACATAGATACAGCCTGATCTTGCCAGGTAGTAGCACCATGAGGTGAAACAAAATACTGGGTGAACACATCATGTACTTTGAGTCCTGAGAGAGGATGCCGTAAAGGGAGCACATGTGGCCTATCCCCATTGTCCACCACACCTTCAGTCACATCAGATGAGAAGCAATCATGCAGTGAAGTTATGGAGGACCACACAAGCTTTGATGACCTCATTGACATTGGCTTCACTCAGCTGAATGGCAGACTGGAGGACTTGCCATTTGGCACAAAGAATGCTGAAGGCGCACTTCACCAGTCTTCGGGCATGTGAAAGGTGCACATTAAAAATCCTGCGCCGGTGGTCAAGGTTTCTGCGTGGGTATGGCCTCATGACGTGCCTGGTCAATTGGATGACGTCATCCCCCACTAGGACATAAGGCACCGCTTCTTGATTTGAGCCTGGCAGCTGACGTGGTGGTGGTAGGTCCAACTGGTTATTGCGCAGCCGCCAACCCATAATGGAAGAATTGAAGACTCGAGAGTCTCCAGTTCTTCCATAAGCCCCAATGTCTACAATTATAAACCTGTAGTTACTGTCAACCAGAGCCAACAAAACTACAGAAAAATATTGTTTATAATTATAGAATTGGGACCCTGAGTTCGGCGGCTTACGCACACGGATGTGCTTCCCATCCAGGGCTCCAATACAATTGGGGAATTGGCAGTGCAACTCAAATCCCCTGGCAATCCTCAACCAGTCTCCCATCTTGGGCTCTGGCATGACCAGATGATGAAGTCTGGACCAGATTTCGGAATATGTAGCACGAACGATGCCAGATATTGTCGATCGCCCAATCAAAACCTCCAGATGGAGTGCGGCATAAGAAAGGCCAGTTGTGAGGAACCTACAATTAAACAAATGTAAATAATATATACATTAATACATGCTAAAGGATGCACACATTACATAAAGATCAGCAGAACAGTGTGTAAGAAAGAAGCTAGGCGAACAATACATATACACATGTACCATGGCTATGTAATGTGGAATAGCACATCAAAGTCTTCTAACTGTTAAAGCATATATTTGGTACCAATTCATAATGTTACTCTGCCAAAAAGGTGTTACTGAGTAAGAGAATTCTTTGGGAAACTAATCATCTACATACATTCTGTAGCTGAGGAATACATACCGTAACGTAAGGAGAAGCCGCTCGTCCGTAGAGATACATTTGCACATCCGGGTGTCCTGGAAGGTGATCCCTGGGTGCACTGTCTCCAAGAAAACATCAAAGGTAGAAACGGTCATCCGACAATAGAGGAAAAACTTGTCGGGATGTGTCCTCAGAGCTGCATAAATCCTGTGAAAATGGCCTTTATTGAGGCATTGTCTCAAATGCGGATGCACCCACATTCGTCTCCTTCTCCTCGGATCCACAATCACTGGGTATGGCTGGCGAAAGCGCCGGGACAAAACCCAGTTGAACAGAACACGGTCAGTTGGGGTGAAATGAAGTGTGTCTGACATGTTTGCTAACAACCACCAAGACACCAACACAAGCACAGCACCAAAATGGGCAGATTGGAGGCTGCCACCTGATGTTGAGACAATAAATAGGGTTGGTGCTGATGATTTAAATTATGTGCAGGCCTCAAATCCGTTAAATGACCATTTTGCAAGGTTGCGAGAAAAAAACGCTATACGGATTACATATGGATTACATACGGATGCTTACATGAGAAAAATACGTGGCTACACCCTGACAACGGATGACATACGGATCACTATTTAGGGACCATTTATGCGTATTATGGTAGTACAATACGGTCCGTATTTTTCCACGTTGTGTGTGACTCCAGCCTTAATGATATATTCATGCTTCAGGGTGGGCCTGTGCGCGGGGCTTTAAGTGGTGCTCTGATTAGGTATTGATACTGAAGACGACTGATGACAGGTGACTGATCCCTCAGTGACCTGCCCCCTAGTTTACATAATGAATATTATATACAGGTGCTTCTCAGATAGAGTATCATCAAAAAGATAATTTATTTCAGTTCTTCAATACAAAAAGTGAAACCCATATATCAAATAGAGTCATTACAAACAAAGTGATCTATTTCAAGTGTTTATTTCTGTTAATGTTAATGATTATGGCTTACAGCCAATGAAAACCCAAAAGTTATTATCTCAGTAAATTAGAATACTTTAAAACATCAGCTTGAAAAATGATTTTAAAATCTGAAATGTTGGCCTACTGAAATGTATGTTCAATATATTCAATCAATACTTGGTCGGGGCTCCTTTTACATCAATTACTGCATCAAAGCGGCGTAGTGATGAGGTGTTATGGAAGCCCAGCTTGCTTTGACAGCAGCCTTCAGCTCATCTGCATTGTTGGGTCTGGTCTCTCATCTTTCTTTTCACATAGATTCTCTATGGAGTTAAGGTCAGTGGAGTTTGCTGGCCTATCAAGCACAGTGATACTGTTGTTTATAAACCAGGTATTGGTAATTTTAGCAGTGTGGACAGGTGCCAAGTCCTGCTGGAGAATGAAATTTCCATCTCCAAATAGATTGTTGGCAGAGAGAAGCATGAAGTGCTCTAAAATTTCCTGTTAAATGGCTATGCTGACTTTGGTCTTGATAAAACACAGTGGACCTACACCAGCAGTTGACAAGGCTCCCCAAACCATCACTGATTGTGGAAACTTCACACTAGACCTCAAGCAGCTTGGATTGTGTGTCTCCACTCTTCCTCCCGACTGTGGGATCTTGATTTCCAAATGAAATGCTAAATTTACTTTCATCTGAAAACAACATCTTGGACCACTGAGCAATAGTCCAGTTCTTTTTCTCCTTGGCCCAGTTAAGATGCTTCTGGCATTGTCTATTTGTCATGAATAGCGTGACACAAGGAATATTACAGTTGTAGCCCATGTCCTGGATACGTCTGTGTGTGGTGGCTCTTGAAGCATTGACTCAGCAGCAGTCCACTCACTGTGAATCTCCCCCAAATTTTTGTATGGCATTTTCTTAACAATACTTTCATGGCTGCGGTTATCCTGGTTGCTTGTGCACCATTTTCTACCACACTTTTTCCTTTCACTCAACTTTCCATTAATATGCTTGGATACAGCACTCTGTGAGCAGCCAGCTTCTTTGGCTGATGTGAACAGTCAGCTTCTTGCAGATGAGAGAGCCTGATGGACTCCATCAGGCTCTCTTATCTGCATAGCTCTCCTACTACCTGTGTGGGAGAGAGGGTCCCCGCCAAGTGTCCGGGTCGGAACCAAGGGGACCGTCACCTAGGTTCCGGGGGAAACTGTTTCCGGGTGACAGAGTTCAGGGACGGACTGGTAAAACTGACATATGGGCTGGGGGATGAGCCGGTATAAAAGGGGCGGGGAATGAGAGTCACAGTGAGTCAGCAGAACGGGACAGAAAGAGCAGGAGACCGTGGGAGCGACTGAGAGCCAGAGCTACTCACCTGAGCCAGGAAGGAGGCCAGAGGCAGAAGAGATACTCCGCCTGGACATCAGTGGGATGGTGCCGAGACGACCTTCCGAGTACCGCTGCCCCGCATCGACCAGCGGCCGCTGTCGCCTTACTCCAGCCCACGGCTGCAGCCTGCCCGCGGTCACCAGGAGCTGCTGCCGCCTTCCTCCAGCCCGCGGCTGCTGTCTGCCCGCGGTCACTTGCGGCCATTGCCGCCTCGCTTCTGCCTGCGGCCTGCCCGCGGACACCAGTGGCCGATGCCGCTTCATCCCAGCCCGCGGCTAAGGCCTGTCTCCCGCCGCCCGCAGCTGCACCGCTTCTACCCATGGCCGTGGCTAGTTCAGTGCAGTCGGCGACCACCACTGTCCCGCTCCAGTCCGTGGCAAGGGCTGGGCTGTTGCTCACCGCAGTCCTCCGTTGAAGCCGCTGGCTGCGCAGGTGGCCTGCCAGCCGCCACCCCTCATCGCCGCTGTTTGCCCCGATCTGGGGGCTGCGGCCCATCTGTCCAAGGACTCCTCTGGGGCCTGGCATGCCCCTGCTTCACCGGAGCGTCGGAACGCTCGAAGTCTGCGACAGATCTTTAGCGGCTGGGCCCAGCGGCTGCTACGCTGAAGAACCAACGTCCAGGACGCGAGGGACGTTGAGCCGGTTAAGTGACACTATATAGTTAAGGACCAGTAGTCGGCCATACCGCGGCCCTATAGTGACCGGCTTTGCCGGACGTAGGCGTGTTCTTATATTTCCCGTGTTTGCTTGTATTGAGTCCCTGCGAAGACAATTCCTGATATTTTGTTCGGTTGCTTAGACTATCCCTGCGGATAGTTACCTATAAACCTATAAAAGTTGTTACTAAAAACAGAAGACCACACCTGCACTCTGCACTTTAATATGGTTTGATGTCACGTTTTACCAATGAATAAAATTGCACATCAAGAAGGATCTTCTTTTGATTTACCTATGTGAATGCACCACCCTACAGAGATCCTAAGGTGTGAACCAGTGAATATCGCTTGATTTCAGCAACTGGTGTCTAATTCTCTATTTACAAATACCACGGAATGATTTCTCTCTTAGGTGTCATCATTGTTGCATTTTTATTTTCCACTTAATTAGGTTGACTGAATTTTTTAATATTTTTTATCCATTCTTAAAAATGGATTAGTTAAAAACAGATGAAATTTGGATGGAAATCTGAAGAACAAAGTCTGTCTTCCTAGATTTATCCTTGCCTCATATATCTCCATAGACTTGAAAATAGGCTCTGCTCTGAGTCTTATGGACCAGAAACATGTGACTATTTTTATAATGGGTGTGTATTGATCAATAAAACTCCATGGGTCAGTGTGCTGTCTGAGAAAAAAATGCACATGGATGTGTCACACAGATGTGTGAATGCAGCCTTAGAATTATAGGCACATATTTGTACAGTGTGCTGGTGTTGAGGAGAGCCTTAAGATCAAATACTTAATTAACCTCAAGACATAAGAGATTGAGAGGAGCTACCCACAAAGTGTATTATTTCGCCTTACATGAGCTTTTTCAGATCAAAGTGTTACACTAAAGATGGCTGCCATTTCCTGTTTTTCACCACACACCATGTGCTCATGGATTTGGAATTTCCTGTTTCACACACCATGTGCTCCATGGATACGTCCACGATGACGCCCACTCTGATGACCTCATGGACCAACCCAGCCTGATGACCTCATGGATGCGCCCATGGACTAGCTCACTGACCAACCCACTAACCAATGGAATGCATCCGAACACTCCCATTTTAGAGTTAACCGAGCCCCCTTACAAGGGACATATAAACCTATGTTTGAATCAATAAAGCTCTTTTTCTCTTGCTCTCTCTTGGAGCTGTGACATAGATTGATCAAAGAGATATTACATCCGAATGTGAGCTGTGAATCTTTTAGTGCGCACTGATCAATACACATTGGGCCAGGAGCAGGCAACTAGTGAACATTTCTTATTGTTCAACCTAACACTGGAAACCATTGCAATAATTGCATATATTTTAATGTGTAGTTAAAGGGGTTCACTAAACCATCTCAGACAAATATCTGTCTAGCCTCTGTTTGATGACTTCCATTGAAGGAGAACTCACCACCTCATTTGGCAACCTGTTTCCTGTTAGCATATGTTAGGTCTAGCCTAAGTCAAAAGAGAAATATTATGCGTGGATTTTTGTGGCACTGCTTATACTTTTATTGCCTTTTTTTGGTCCCTGGATTTTTTTTTCAAATGAATGCTCCAGTTACATCATTTTTAAGTGTTTTCTGATAATCTTCTTGGTAGGAAAAAAAAGATATGTAGAAAAAATATGTGCTTTTAAAAAACCCATAATAATTCCATAATAATTAGATCAGTATTTTTCATCAGTAATACACAAGAGTCAAGAGCAGTACAGAAAATATAAAATGCAAAGATGTACAAAATTCTGTTTGTTTCTCTTTTCAATCCATTTCTGAATTCGGCTTAATAAATACATGATCAAACTAGCTGTTTCCAGCCAGCTAACGCTCGGCACGCTCATTGCTATCTAATTAACGCTGCTGGTGGTTAAACTAAAGTAAATAATGACAACATTCAATAGCGCTTACGCAGGTTGTAAATTAAATTAAAATGAAGTTAATAACAATAATAATCATTAAAAATCTGAATAATACTAATGATACATTTTATTCACAGTGTAAAATCAAAAACAAACTGGATTCAGTAAGATGTGCGTTTTTTATTCATTCCAGCATCTAAACAAATTTCATAACGAAACATAAATTAAGTTAAAATTTCTCTGTAAACACAATTAAATGTATAGTCATTTTCGTCATTTTCAAAGATCTTTCCTTCACTTCTACCAGGTACAATTTGAACTGAAAGACCTTTACAACTTGTTACTCTAGAGAATGCAGTGTATAATTGACCATGTGTGAATACAGGATCAGGTAGGAGAACGCCAATCTTATCGAATGTTTGTCCTTGCGATTTTGTAATTGTCATGGAATAAGCCAGACGAAGTGGGAATTGTTTTCTTGTTAACTTAAACGGGATATCGCAATTTTCGCTAGTGTCTAATGGTATTCTTGGAATGAGAACCTTTTGACCACGACGCTCCCCCGAAAAAATACTGCAGTCGAGATTTGTGCCAAGAGTTTCTACAATTAATTGAGTACCATTGCACAGTCCTTTGTTTGGATTTAGATTGAGGAGTAGCATAACACAGCAGCCTTTCTTAAGGTTCAGCATATGAGGAGGGAGGCCCATAGGAGTTAGGGAATGTACAAATTTGATGGGGTACTGAGCTCTTTCTTCTTCTGTCTCACAGGATGAAATATTGTCGACACTGAAGTATGATTTAGTCTGACCTCTAAGCATGTTCAACACTTGTTCATTGACTGTCAGCGTGTCACAGTTTTTAGGGCATAGTACTGCTCTGGAAGCAAGATCAGCAGGAGTGAGAGAGTTCAGGTCATTTCCAAATATGCTCGTCACGACGTCATGAGTCAGAATGTCTTTGCTCAGCTTCACAAAATCCACCAGATTCCCATCTTCAACTCCTGATCCAACAGTTAGCAGCCACTCACAAAATTCAACCTCATCAGGATTGACTTGCATGTTCCTGATTAATTTCAATTCCTTGAAGGATTTCCAGACTGGACTGCTCTTGACACACGCCTCTACAATACTAACGCGATTTCCATGAAGTACAACAGGAGCTTGCTGGCAAAAATCTTCTCCAACAACAATCGGGATCCCACCAAAAGGTTCTTCATTGTGAAGGAGAATACGTAATCTTCTATCAACGGCATTGAAAAGATGAACGTGAGACATTGAAATTTCATCCCATATAATAAGTTTAGTATTCCGAAGCTCTCGGCAGACTGAGGTTCCTTCTTTAATACTTGATACAGTTCTCTCATTCAAATGAATTGAAATTCCAAATCCGGAGTGGACTGTTTTACCACCTGTGTAAAACAAAAAAAATCTTCAATACAGACATCTTAAATTTACGTTTTTCAGTATTCTGCAATTGTAATTAAAATTACCTGTTAGTAATGTAGCTGCCAAACCTGTAGGAGCAACTGTTTTTACAATGCCACCATTCCCAAGTATAGTAGATGTCAAAGCCTTGTACACGAAAGTCTTTTCACAACCTCCTGCACCACATAAAAAAAAGCATTTTTGTGATGTGGTTGGATTATTAACTGCATTCATGATTGTTTCAAAGGTGCCTCGTTGTTCTAGGTTCATCAGAAACTGCAGTCGTTCAGATTCTTGTTTTGCCCTTTCCACATCAACAATGTCACACATTTTATACGCATCTGATGGGGAAGGTAGTCCACAACTTTTGCAATCTTTAGCAAACTGTCGTAAGTGGTCTTGGATATTGGCAAGTGTTTGCTGCTCGGCCATGTATTCGTTATGAGTCAGGAGGAAGTCTTCCATCATGTTATTTTTATATTTGTTGTATAAATCAAGTCCACTTGTGATGTTGGCGTGGTTCAGGATTGCAGCAAATAGCTGTCAAAGCTCACCGGGCATTATAAATAAAGATGCTTTTTCCATTGTTTTGTCCCACTCTGAATCGTCATGCAATAATCCCATGGCCTTTGCTGCCAGAATATAAGTTTCATATGTGTGTCCTTCCACTGTTCTCAGATCTTCGAATGATGTAGCACCTGTAAACAACATAAAGAAAATAATTGAAAATTATAAAAAAGTCAGGATGATCTAATAACGTACAATTAGATGAATATGACTTACCCTTGATATGCATCAGGAGTAGGCACAGGGAAAATCTTTCCATATCTTGTGGAGAGACAGAGTACATTCTTGGAAGGATCTTGTCAGCACCTCTTTTTCTTGTCTTCCAAAACTTATTTGTCCAGACATAATGGTAGGGAATTTCACAATATAAATACTGACGTGCTGATGGATCAGTTTGGTTTAGGACGAACCATTTCATAAGTTTTGTGCCATCATGCTGAGCTTTTTCCACAGAAAGCAGCTCCATTCCATCCTCAAAGTAAACTGATTGTTGGAAAGGTAGGTGTACCGGAAGTCTTTCTACAGCATGGGAACGTGCAGATATCTCAAATTTTCGCAGCCGCCACATTGCTTCAGACGATGCCAAATATTGTGTGTCGATGTATGTCTTAATCTCGTCCCAGTGGTAGGTGCCGGTGTTGCTGACTTCGTTCACTTGAACAATGGCTTCATCATGTCCTTTGTACACGTACTTGAAAATATATTTGACGGTCTGGATGGAAGAGCAGATTTCCACATTTATGTGTGCGCTGTATTTCTGAGAGAGGTAGGGGTTGTATGGTACAACCCAGCAGCTGTCAACTTCCGCATCCCTAATCTTGAGCTTAATGCCATCTTTTTGTCTGCGGTATACTGGATAACCATCCACATTAATATTTGTTTCTTCGCTGAAGTCTTTGGGAATCTTTTTGGAGCATGTCCGGATTCCTTTTACCTCTTCCATACACGGTGAATATCTATTGTGTTCTCCACAGGGCCCATGAATCATGCAGCTGGTGACAACATCGTAAAGCTCCTTGTTAATATCTGGGTCAGGAATTTGTGCACAAACAGCATTGTCACAATCGATAGCTTCTCGAAACTTGTCTTCATCGTCCAGAATTAAGAGCATATGGCAATGAGGAAGACCTGAAACAATAAAAGGATGCATTAAATGTGCATTATTAATCATTCCATTCTTAACATTACTGTTACGAACATTCAGATGAATGTACGGAATACCTCTTTTTTTAAATTCAATGACGTAGGTGTATGCCTTTACTTGTCCCATCACTCCACCTTTTTTTGCAGTCAAGTCGTTTAGTAACTCTTGTAGCTTTAAGTGGAATATGGTAGATACCAAATCTGTGCGGTCTATTGCTGTTTCATGTTGTAAAAGGCCGGACTGAATTTCTTCCCACTTTGGGTTGCAAGTGAACGTAATAAATAAATCCGGCTTTCCAAATTTTGCTACCAAAGTCATCGCATCTTGGTGATTCTGTGTCATGGCACGTTTTCCACCGGTAAAAGAAGAGGGAAGTATGACGATGCGAACCTGTCTCAGATCTTGTTGTTCAGCCCTACTGTTGATATAATCCATAAGCCCGACATACAATTCTACTCTGAGTTTCTTTTGGTTTTGTCTGTTCCAGTCCAGTCGCTGCGCTTCAACCTTTAGGTAGGCATCAATTATGTATTGTTGTGTCAGCTTGCCAGAATGTAACAGCGGGTGGAAGGTTTGTCGATCCTGAAGGTGGTACGCATAGAATTCCCTCATCGACACATTTCTTTTTTTTTTTTTCTTGTTCCCCTGCATCGTGACTGATATCTTCCTGTTCTTCATCATCACCTTCCTCCATTTCTTGACTTTTCCTTTTTGCAGTTCTCCCTCGTTTCTGTATTCCAGGTTGCCATCCGTGTTCACCATATGGAAAGAGGAGTGGATACACAATTGGATCGCAGTTTGGGCTATGGTACACAATATTCTGTAGTCCTCGCTGCCCAATGGGATGAATGGCAATGTCTCTTTTGATCGGCGGCTCTCTCTATCATCGGAGACAAACACAGCTGCAACTTCATTGGCTGTCGGCAAGTTGTATCGGCGAGGGTCGTATTGTCTATCCTTGGATATCCACATTTCTATTTTATGCTGGTCGTAGCCACACTGATCAATCAAATCCTACATCATCTTGAAAGCCTGAGCAAATGGGTTGATATCTTTGAGTAAACAGTCAATAGTATTCATTATGTCCCTCTTGCATCCTTCATTTTGCTCGTTATTTAATCGTTGAATGTTTGCATACTCAGGATCCAATATGTAGAGTTGTGAATATGAAGGAGTATCAGATCTAAAGAAAGCACAAATATATTTTTAATTATTAAAAAAGAGTAGGAATGAATTAAAAACGTACATTTAATTGTATTCAGGTCTTTTACCTTAGAGAAGTTGATGTGCAGTGGTACACTTGTCCATGAATGACTAAAACGGGTGGGCCACCGGAAAATTTAATTGACTGAAATCCAAAGGATGCAAAGGCAAAAGCACTGTTGTACTTTCTGATGTTCTTTCTAAAAATGTTTGCCTCGTTCGTATCTTCAGTTTACCATGCTTGAAACTGCTGAGGATATTCATTTACTTCACGTAAGTGTAAAGTACCACTTCCGCAGCACGACACAAACTTTGCACTGTGTAATTTTTCTTTCCAAAAGTGAGATGCACTGCAATCACTACACGTAATGTCTCGCTTTCCCACGTGGTGTTCACTGGGTATAGTCTCTGGATTTCTTGCTGCATACCTCGAAGGTGGTGGCAGTTTACGTCGATGGGCATTGTTGTTTTCAACTTCTGCAGGTGTCAAATTCCTTCTTCGTTGACGCTGGTTATATATATCAGCTTCCCTTCTTTCTGTCACTCGGTTGATATAAACCTTATGATATCTCTCTCTGTCCTTATCAATCTGCTCAGGTGTTCATGGTTGATAACCAATCCTACGATTTTGTTGATATTGTTGTTGTCAATCAGCTACTGCATCATTGTCTGGATTTTCCTGTGGCTTGTGAGATGGACCTGGTGACTCTTCTTGGCTCATTTTGTTTGGGAGAATGCGGATGCATTTAAATGTACGTTTACCTTGGCTGAAGTGGTTGAATTACATAGAAAGGAAGTGCTGCGTGTGGTAATGTGGGGGGGCGGAGCCTCATGAGGTAATGTGTGGGGACGGAGCCTCATGTGGTAATGTCGGGGGACGGAGCCTCGTGTGGTAATGTGGGGGAACGGAGCCTCATGTGGTAATGTGTGGGGACGCAGCCTCGTGTGGTACTGTGTGAGGACGGAGCCTCATGTGGTAATGTGTGAGGACGGAGCCTCGTGTGGTAATGTGGGGGAAAGGAGCCTTGTGTGGTAATGTGTGGGGACAGAGCCTGGTGTGGTAATGAGTGGGGACGCAGCCTCTTGTGGTAATGTGTGGGGACAGAGCCTCGTGTGGTAATGTGTGGGGATGGAGCCTCGTGTGGTAATGTGTGTGGACGGAGCCTCGTGTGGCAATGTGTGGGGACGGAGCCTCGTGTGGTAATGTGCAGGGATGGAGCCTTGTGTGGTAACGTGGGGGAACGGAGCCTCGTGTGGTAATGTGTGGGGACGGAGCCTCGTGTGGTATTGTGTGGGGAAGGAGCCTCGTGTGGTAATGTGTGGGGACAGAGCCTCGTGTGGTAATGTGTGTGGACGGAGCCTCGTGTGGTAATGTGTGGGGACGGAGCCTCGAGTGGTAATGTGTGGGGCCGGAGCCTTGTGTGGTAATTTTTGGGGGACGGAGCCTCGTGTGGTAATGTGGGGGAAAGGAGCCTTGTGTGGTAATGTGTGGGGACAGAGCCTGGTGTGGTAATGAGTGGGGACGCAGCCTCTTGTGGTAATGTGTGGGGACAGAGCCTCGTGTGGTAATGTGTGGGGACGGAGCCTCGTGTGGTAATGTGTGTGGACGGAGCCTCGTGTGGCAATGTGTGGGGACGGAGCCTCGTGTGGTAATGTGCAGGGATGGAGCCTTGTGTGGTAACGTGGGGGAACGGAGCCTCGTGTGGTAATGTGTGGGGACGGAGCCTCGTGTGGTATTGTGTGGGGAAGGAGCCTCGTGTGGTAATGTGTGGGGACAGAGCCTCGTGTGGTAATGTGTGTGGACGGAGCCTCGTGTGGTAATGTGTGGGGACGGAGCCTCGAGTGGTAATGTGTGGGGACGGAGCCTTGTGTGGTAATTTTTGGGGGACGGAGCCTCGTGTGGTAATGTGGGGGGCGGGATTATGTTTGGTAATGTGGGGGGGTGGGATTATGTGTGGTAATGTGGTGGGGGGGCAGGATTATGTGTGGTAATGTGGTGGGCGGCGGGATTATGTGTGGTGATGTGGTGGGGGGCGGGATTATGTGTGGTAATGTGGTGGGGGACGGGATTATATTTGGTAATGTGGTGAGGGGGCGGGATTATATGTGGTGATGTGGTGGGGGGCGGGATTATGTGTGGTGATGTGGTGGGGGGGTGGGAAAATGTGTGATGATGTGGTGGGGGGCGGGATTATGTGTATTGATGTGGTGGGGAGCGGGATTATGTCTGGTAATGTGGTGGGAGGGCGGGATTATGTGTGGTGATGTGGTGGCGGGCGGGATTATGTGTGGAAATATGGTGGGGGGTGGGATTATGTGTGGTGATGTGGTGCGGGGGCTGGATTATGTGTGGTGATGTGGGGGGGCGGGATTATGTGTGGTGATGTGGGGGGGCGGGATTATGTGTGGTGATGTGGTAGGGGGGCCGGATTGTGTGTGGTAATGTGGTGGGGGGCGGGATTGTGTGTGGTAATGTGGTGGGGGGCGGGATTGTGTGTGGTAATGTGGTGGGGGGCAGGATTGTGTGTGGTAATGTGGTGGGGGTGGGATTGTGTGTGGTAATGGGGTGGGGGGTGGGATTATGTGTGGTGATGTGGTGGGGGCGGAGCTACTGGGCAGGTGGCGGGATTAGGGAGTAATCATGATGCCTCTTATATATATATATAGATACTGAACTGTGGATGAGGCTTAAAAGTGATCTCACCATCATACTACTTCATCTTCTTCAATGCTTCTTCTAGTTTAGGTTAATTTATAATGAGGTATATAAAGTGATGGCTTAGAAAGTATTTAGTAAATATATTTTAGGACCTGGGAAACAATTACACTACCATACTGTACAGATTGTGTAGTGAGGATTATAACAATTGCTTTTTAAAAATAAATCTAAAACAGGTTGTTCCGTGTCTGCTCCTTACAATTGTAATGAATTTTATATGTTTTTACAAAGCATTTAGCAACATAATCACTAGGGAAGGAAATGTCTTACTCAGAACCACAAGCGTCATCTTTCATCCATATCAATCTTTATATCTACAACTGGAAAGTCTTTTAATGTAGTTACCTGGGAGTGAAAACTGAGCATTCTGCTTCTGGATTAAAGGATTTAGGACACCGGCTGAGTTTTACATATACAATAGTAAAAGCACTCTCAAATATCAAATACTAACTTTAGCAGAGGTAGATGACCTTTCTTTCTAAAGCTAATGTGGAAAACATATTCATGTCTACAATCAGTGATAATGTATAAAATAAAAGCATTGTGCATGCAAGAAGAGGTATTAAATGTATATTTTCCTTATTATCAATGGATGGACTTTTAATTTTCTTGTTTACGGTTTGTTGCCGAATTTACCAGTTTATCCAGCAATCTTGTGAACTTTAGAGCAGCGCTTATAAGCTCCATAGCAAAGATCTTGTAAGTGCTGCATTCCTTGCCTAGAAGATGGTAGCAGCCTACAAAAGGAGTGCATATTTGAGGGCCTGCGTGCTTACCATTTACCCTGCAATCCTGTTAGCGGCGCAGCAACAAGAGCACTGCAATCCTGAATCCACCTGAAACGCTGACAGCAGCACATCCACTTGTAACATCCATTGCTTCATTATTGGCTCTGCAGTAGTGACAGCAGGGTACGTGGTATAGCAGGCACAGGGAAAGATACGTTTATGCACATATGCACACATGAGGCATTAATCTACGGTAGTTAATAGGTACAGCTCCTGTGGAATAGAAAAAGAACACATATATTATAATAAGACCATATATGTGATAAAAACAGAAAGAAAAATATAAATCATTTTTATATTATATCCTTACTAATAATATAGAATCAAATCTTTTCATTTGTTTAACCCCTTTACCCCCAAGGGTGGTTTGCATGTTAATGACCAGGCCAATTTTTACAATTCTGACCACTATCCCTTTTTGAGGTAATAACTCAGGAACACTTCCATAGATCCCGGTGATTCTGACACTGTTTTCTCGTGACATATTGTACTTCATGAGAGTGGTTAAATTTCTTTGATATGGCTTGGGTTTATTTGTGCAAAAAAAATGGAAATTTGGCAAAAATTTGGAAAATTTCGCAATTTTCCAAATTTGAATTTTCATGCCCTTAAAACAGAGAAATATGTCACACAAAATAGTTAATAAATAACATTTCCCACATATCTACTTTATATCAGCACAATTTTGGAACCAAATTTTTTTTGTTAGGAAGTTATGAGTTAAAAGTTGACCAGCGATTTCTCATTTTTACAACTTTTTTTAGGGACCACATCACATTTGAAGTCACTTTGAGGGGTCTATAGGATAGAAAATACCCAAAAGTGACACCATTCTAAAAAATGCACCCCTGAACGTGCTCAAAACCACATTCAAGAAGTTTATTAACCCTTCAGATGCTTCACAGGAATTTTTGGAATGATTAAAAAAATGAACATTTAACTTTTTTTCACAAAAAATTTACTTCAGATCCAATTTGTTTAATTTTACCAAGGGTAACAGGAGAAATTGGACCCCAAAAGTTGCTGTATAATTTGTTCTGAATACAACGATACCCCATACCACTGTTTAGGTGCAGGGATGGAGCGCCGTTTAACTTTTCAATGCAAAATTGGCTGGAATTGAGATCAGATGCCATGTCACGTTTGGAGAGCCCCTGATGTGCCTAAACAGTGGAAACCCCAAAAGTGACACTATTTTGGAAACTAGACCCACTAAAGAACTTATCTAGATGTGTGGTGAGCACTTTGAACTCCCAAGTGCTTCACAGAAGTTTATAACGTACAGACGTAAAAAAAAAATAATTTTTTTTTACAAAAATGATCTTGTCGCCCCCAATTTTTTATTTTCCCAAGGGTAACAGGAGAAATTGGACCCCAAAAGTTGTTGTGCAATTTGTCCTGAGCATGCTGATACCTCATATGTGGGAGTAAACCACTGTTTGGGCACATGGCAGAGCTCGGAAGGGAGGGCGCACTGTTTGACTTTTCAACACAGAATTGTCTGGAATTGAGATCAGACGTATGTCGAGTTTGAAGAGCCCCTGATGTGCCTAAACAGTGGAAACCCCCCAAATCTAACTCCAACCCTAACCCCAACACACCCCTAACCGTAATCCCAACCCTAACCATAACCCTAACCACAAACCTAACCCTAATCCCAACCCTAACCCTAACTTTAGCCCCAACCCTAACCCTAACTTTGGCCCCAACCCTAACCCTAAATTTAGCCCCAGCCCTAAACCTAACTTTAGCCCCAACCCTATCCCTATCTTTAGTCCCAACCCTAACCCTAACTTTTGCACCAACCCTAACTCTAAACCTAACCCTAATGGCAAAATGGAAATAAATACATTTTTCTATTTTATTATTTTTCCCTAACTAAGGGGGTGATAAAGGGGGATTTGATTTACTATTTATAGCGGGTTTTTATGTTTGGCAGCTGTCACACACTAAAAGACGCTTTTCATTGAAAAAAATAGTTTTTGCATCACCACATTTTGAGAGCTATTTTTCCATATTTTGGCCCACAGAGTCATGTACAGTTAGGTCCATATATATTTGGACAGAGACAACATTTTTCTAATTTTGGTTCTAGACATTACCACAATGAATTTTAAACAAAAGAATTCAGATGCAGTTGAAGTTCAGACTCTCAGCTTTCATTTGAGGGTATCCACATTAAAATTGGATGAAGGGTTTAGGAGTTTCAGCTCCTTAACATGTGCCACCCTGTTTTTAAAGGGACCAAAAGTAATTGGACAGATTAAATAATTGTAAATAAAATGTTCATTTCTAGTACTTGGTTGAAAACCCTTTGTTGGCAATGACTGCCTGAAGTCTTGAACTCATGGACATCACCAGATGCTGTGTTTCCTCCTTTTTGATGCTCGGCCAGGCCTTCACTGCGGTGGTTTTCAGTTGCTGTTTGTTTGTGGGCCTTTCTGTCTGAAGTTTAGTCTTTAACAAGTGAAATGAATGCTCAATTGGGTTGAGATCAGGTGACTGACTTGGCCATTCAAGAATATTCCACTTCTTTGCTTTAATAAACTCCTGGGTTGCTTTGGCTTTATGTTTTGGGTCATTGTCCATCTGTAGTATGAAACGACGACCAATCAGTTTGGCTGTATTTGGCTGGATCTGAGCACACAGTATGGCTCTGAATATCTCAGAATTCATTCAGCTGCTTCTGTCCTGTGTCACATGATCAATAAACACTAGTGACCCAGTGCCACTGGCAGCCATGCATGCCCAAGCCATCACACTGCCTCCCCCATGTTTTACAGATGATGTGGTATGCTTTGGATCATGAGCTGTACCACGCCTTCGCCATACTTTTCTCTTTCCATCATTCTGGTAGAGGTTGATCTTGGTTTCATCTGTCCAAAGAATGTTCATCCAGGACTGTGCTGGCTTTTTTAGATTTTTTTTTAGCAAAGTCCAGTCTAGCCTTTTTATTCTTGATGCTTATGAGTGTTAGGCATCGGGTTCCTGCAGCTGCACAGCAGGGATCCAGAACCTCACATTCTGCGGTCTCCCATTCTCCTTCGACCACAGAGGAGCTTGCTCAGCAGCCCAGTCGTTCTCGATGCTCTGCTCAGACCAGCTCTGTTGGTCTGGCTGTTGCTGCCACCTCTGGGCCAGCAATAGCATCGCAGGCTGATCACCAGCAAGCCATTCCAGAGGCTAAGTCCTTCCGTCACTCCACTGAGCATGCTCACGAGACGATCTCCCATTGGAGATCGGGAGTCACATGCACAGGTCCTTCTCCAGATCTGATTGGTCCATCTCAGGGATCTGGAAGCTTCAAGAAGGTCCCGGCTATAAAAGGTTCGCATGGCCACTCGGCCATGCACTAGTATAGATTCTAGTTGCTACTGTGTGAATGATGATGGATGCATGGACTTGCAAATGACTCATTAAGATTCCCCTCCCTCTGATATTACGAGTGTGTATAGGAAACTAGTGTTAGAGTCAGCGCCAGTCAGTGGCAAGCTACAGGCCACAGTGCACATCGTCCACAGTGCTAGCATCCTACAGTGTGCCTGCTACCAGGCATTGTCGTATAGCGGCAGTATCTGTCACCACGCTGCAGTCAGCAGTGCTTCTTGGCGTCCACGGTTGCGGCGCCGCATGCACGGTAGGTCTAGACGGACGCAGACCCCGTCTCTTGGGCCCATGTCCTGTGACCATATACCGTGCGTGCATTCCACCGAGTCCTGTGACGTCAACAGGCTCGGCTTTTGTATTTAACGCCTCGGTGCCTCTGTGAAGAAACAGAGAATGCCCAGCGCACTCCGGGTGACGTTCAACCCGCGTGCGTTATACCGCCATATAGCGTCTCTACCATTACATAGCAGCAGTGTAACACCTTCTGCACGGTGGACCCCGGGCGGCAAACGCACTTATTGTTATTTATTGTTTAGTGCGTTCCACCGTCCCTAACATTGAGTGGCTTGCACCGTGCAGTGAACCCTCTGTATTTACTTTCATGCAGTCTTCTCTTTATAAATAAAAAAACTGGAGTCTGTACTGAGAAAGTAAATTAATGTGTATGCACAATGTACGTGCATATTAACACATGACCATTAACCAGAGAAAACAAAAAGCAAAAAGCACAAATATCCTGAAATAAAAAGTAAAAAATAAGCTGCAAATAATGCATAAAGGTAATAATAATAATAATAATAATAATAATAAGGGTATTTAGTAAACATAATTTTGATCAAAATAATGTACAAGCCATCCCGCCACGTCACGGCAACCCTTGTGGGACAGTCCTACTCTAGTATTTTCACTTGTCAAGTGACGTGAATGAAAACAAGGATCGAGGGACTGACCCACTAGTAAAAGTATAGGCCAGACTGGATGGCTTTCCCAGCTCAGAAAGAGGGCGGTCACACCCTTATATGCACTGAATGAACAATGAAATGAATAAAAAAAACTGGAGTCTGAACTGAGAAAGTAAATTAATGTGTATGCACAATGTAAGTGCATATTAACACATGACCTTTAACCAGAGAAAACAAAAAGCAAAAAGCACAAATATCCTGAAATAAAAAGTAAAAAATAAACTGCAGGGTCAGTCCCTCGATCCTTGTTCACATTCACGTTACTTGGCAAGTGAAAAGGTTTTAAATACTAGAGTAGGACTGTTCCACAAGGGTTGCCATGACGTGGCGGGATGACTTTTACATTATTTTGATTAAAATTATGTTTACTAAATACCCTTATTATTATTATTACCTTTATGCAGGGGCGGCACGGTGGCTCAGTGGTTAGAGCTGGGGTCCTGGGTTCGAATCCCACCAAGGACAACATCTGCAAGGAGTTTGTATGTTCTCCCCGTGTTTGCGTGGGTTTCCTCTGGGCACTCCGGTTTCCTCCCACATTCTAAAGACATACTAATAGGGAATTTAGTTTGTGAGCCCCATCGGGGACAGTGATGATGATGTGTGCAAACTGTAAAGCGCTGCGGAATATGTTAGCGCTATATAAAATTAAAGATTATTATTATGCATTATTTGCAGTTTGTTTTTTACTTTTTATTTCAGGATATTTGTGCTTTTTGCTTTTAGTCTTCTCTTTATGGTAGATTTGGATATTGATACGCCTACCTCCTGGAGAGTGTTGTCCACTTGGTTGGCTGTTGTGAAGGGGTTTCTCTTCACCATGGAGACTATTCTGTGATCATCCACCACTGTTGTCTTCCGTGGGCACCCAGGCCTTTTTGCATTGATGAGTTCACCAGTGCTTTCTTTCTCAGGATGTACCAAACTTTTGCCACTCCTAATGTTGTAACAATTTCTCGGATGGGTTTTTTCTGTTTTTGCAGCTTAAGGATGGCTTGTTTCACCTGCATGGAGAGCTCCTTTGACCGCATGTTTCCTTCACAGCAAAACCTTCCAAATGCAAGCACCTCACCTCAAATCAACTCCAGGCCTTTTATCTGCTTAATTGAGAATGACATAATGAAGGGATTGCCCACACCTGTCCATGAAATAGCCTTGGAGTCAATTGTCCAATTACCTTTGGTCCCTTTAAAAACAGGGTGGCACATGTTAAGGAGCTGAAACTCCTAAACTCCTAAACCCTCAAATGAAAGCTGAAAGTCTGAACTTCAACTGCATCTGAATTGTTTTGTTTAAAATTCATTGTGGTAATGTCTAGAACCAAAATTAGAAAAATGTTGTCTCTGTTCAAATATATATGGACCTAACTGTAGGGCTTGTTTTTTGCGGGACGAGTTGACTTTTTATTGGTACCATTTTCAGCCACATAACATTTTTTGATCGCTTTTTATTCCGATTTTTGAGAGGCGATTAACAAAGAAAAAAGAAATAGGCCACAAAGCAGGGTGATCCCCTGCTTTGTGGCCTATTTCTTTTTTCTTTGTTAATCACTTACTCTGCTATAGGTCTAGGTTGGATCCCCTTAATAGTTCGGTAGTGCCCCCGTTTCTTGTTTCTGCTTGCGATTTTTGAGAGGCAGAATGAAAAAAACCCAGGAATACATGAATTTCTTTTGGGAGGGGGCGTTTATACCGTTCCGCGTGTGGTAAAATTGATAAAGCAGTTTTATTCTTCAGGTCAGTACGATGACAGCGATACCTCATTTATATAATTTTTTTATGCTTTGGCGCTTTTATACAATAAAAACTATTTTATAGAAAAAATAATTATTTTTGCATCGCTCTATTCTGACAACTATAGCTTTTTTATTTTTCTGGTGATAGAGCTATATGGCGGCTTGTTTTTTGCAGGACAAGATGCCGTTTTCAGCGGTACCACGTTTATTTATATCCGTCTTTTTGATCATGTCTTATTCCACTTTGTGTTTGGCGGTATGATGATAAAGCATTGTTTCTTTGCCTTGTTTTTTTTAAATGGTGTTCACTAAAGGGGTTAATGAGTGGGACAGTTTTATAGATCGGGTCGTTACGGATGTGACGATACTAAGTATGTGTACTTTTATTGTTTAAATTTTTTTAAATTCAAATATTGATTTATTGATGGAATAAATATTTATTTTTTTATTATTATTTTTTATTATTTTTTTTATATTTTTACAATTATTTAAATCTTTTTTTTATTTCCTTCTATGTTTTACACTGTGTCCCACTATGAGACATTCAATTTGTGCCGGCTAATCACTTATATGGCATGCAGATCTGCATGCCGTATAAGCTGTCAGAGCTGCATGTAATTTTTCACTAACCTCAGAAACTTCCTGACATGCACTGCGCATGACAGGAAGTCTCTGAGCTCTGGTAACCCAGATGTTGTCATGACGACATCAGGTTACCATGGGAGCAATCGGGACCCCACGTCATGCTGCGGAGTCTCCAATCCAAAGGCAGAGGGGCTGTGACAGTTGACAGTCTCTCTGCCTGCTCTCGGAAGGCTGCGATCATGTTTGATCACAGTGTGCCGGGGGTTAAAGAACTGGGAGTGGTCCGTGACCGCTCCTGGCTCCTAGTGCCGGGTGTCAGCCATGAGAATCAGCTGACACCCAGCCGCGATCAGTTGCGCTCCCCCCGTGAGCGCGGCTGATCGCATATGACGTACTATTACATCCATCCATCTTAAAACCCATCCTTCGTGATAATATATATGAATCTAATGAAAATGTAGAGTCCCTGTGGGTAGAGATAAGGGGAGGGGGGAAAAATAATAAATTACTGATAGGGGTTTGTTATAAATCTCCAAAAATAATGGAAGCTACAGAGAATATCCTCATAAAGCAAATAGATGAAGCAGCGACTCAAGGAGAAGTCATCATTATGGGGGACTTCAACTACCCTGAAATACATTGGGGAACCGAAACCTGCAGTTCCAGCAAAGGTAATAGGTTTTTGACTACTATGAGAGACCATTACCTTTCACAACTGGTTCAGGACCCAACAAGAGGGGGGGCACTGCTAGACCTAATATTAACCAACAGGCCAGACCGCATATCAAATGTAAGGGTTGGGGGTCACTTGGGTAATAGTGATCACAAATTAATAAGTTTTCATGTATCCTTTAATAAGATGTGTAGTAGAGGGGTTACAAGGACACTAAACTTCAGGAAGGCAAATTTCCAATGGATGAGAGATGATCTTGGTGCAATTAACTGGGACGATATCCTGAGACATAAAAATACACAAAGAAAATGGAAGACGTTTATTAGCATCCTGAATAGGACCTGTGCACAATATATACCGTATGGGAATAAACATGCGAGAAATAGGAGGAAACCACTATGGCTAAATAGAGCTGTAAGGGGCGCAATAAGAGATAAAAATAAAGCATTTAGAGAATTAAAGCAAGTAGGTAGTGATGAGGCATTAAATAAATACAGAAGATTAAATAAATTCTGTAAAAAGCAAATCAAGACAGCAAAGATTGAGACAGAGAGACTCATTGCCAGAGAAAGTAAAAATAATCCCAAAATATTCTTTAACTACATAAATAGTAAGAAGCTAAAAAATGATAGTGTTGGTCCCCTTAAAAATAGTCTGGGTGAAATGGTGGATGAGGATGAGGAAAAAGCCAATATGCTAAATGACTTTTTTTCAACAGTATTTACACAAGAAAATCCCATGACGGATAACATGATCAGGGATAAAAATTCTCCATTAAATGTCACCTGCTTAACCCAGCAGGAAGTACGGCGGCTTCTACAAATTAAAATTGACAAATCCCCGGGCCCGGATGGGATACACCCCCGAGTACTGCAGGAATTAAGCACAGTCATAGATAGACCACTATTTTTAATCTTTAAAGATTCCATAATAACAGGGTCTGTGCCACAGGACTGGCGTATAGCAAATGTGGTGCCAATATTCAAAAAGGGGACAAAAACTGAACTTGGAAATTATAGGCCAGTAAGTTTAACCTCAACTGTGGGTAAAATACTGGAGGGTTTTCTAAGAGATACTATACTGGAGTATCTGGAGAAGAATAACCTTATGACCCAATATCAACATGGGTTTACAAGAGACCGTTCCTGTCAGACTAATCTGATAAGCTTTTATGAAGAGGTAAGTTCCGGACTGGACCAAGGGAATGCAGTGGACGTGGTGTACATGGACTTTTCAAAAGCTTTTGATACGGTGCCACACAAAAGGTTGATACATAAAATGAGAACAATGGGGATAGGGGAAAATATATGTAGGTGGGTTAAGAGCTGGCTCAGGGATAGGAAACAAAGGGTGGTTATTAATGGAGCACACTCGGACTGGGTCACGGTTAGCAGTGGGGTACCACAGGGGTCAGTTTTGGGCCCGCTTCTTTTTAACATATTTATTAATGACCTTGTAGGGGGCATAGAGAGTAGAATTTCAATATTTGCAGATGACACTAAACTCTGCAGGGTAATTAATACAGAGGAGGACAATTTTATATTACAGGAGGATTTATGTAAACTAGAAGCTTGGGCTGATAAATGGCAAATGAGCTTTAATGGGGATAAATGTAAGGTCATGCACTTGGGTAGAACGAACAAGTTGTATAATTATGTGCTTAATTGTAAAACACTGGGCAAAACAGTCACTGAAAAAGACCTGGGTGTATGGGTGGACGACAAACTCACATTTAGTGGCCAGAGTCAAGCAGCTGCTGCAAAGGCAAATAAAATAATGGGATGCATTAATAGATGCTCATGAGGAGAACATAATTGTACCTCTATATAAGTCACTAGTGCGACCACACTTAGAATACTGTGTACAGTTCTGGTCTCCGATGTATAAGAAAGACATAGCTGAACTGGAGCGGGTGCAGAGAAGAGCGACCAAGGTTATTAGGGAACTAGGGGGTCTGCAATACCAAGACAGGTTATTACACTTGGGGTTATTTAGTTTGGAGAATCGAAGGCTTAGGGGTGATCTTATTACAATGTATAAATATATGTGGGGACAATACAAAGACCTTTCTAATGATCTTTTTACTCTTAGACCTGTGACGGGGACAAGGGGGCATCCTCTACGTCTGGAGGAAAGAAGGTTTAAGCATACTCACAGACGCGGATTCTTTACTGTAAGAGCAGTGAGACTATGGAACTCTCTGCCATATGATGTTGTAATGAGTGATTCACTACTAAAATTTAAGAAGGGACTGGATGCCTTTCTTGATAAGTATAATATTACAGGGTATATACACTAGTCTCCTTAATATTGCGTTGATCCAGGGAGCTAGTCTGATTGCCGTATGTGGAGTCGGGAAGGAATTTTTTTCCCCAATGTGAAGCTTACTGTTGCCACATGGGTTTTTTTTGCCTTCCTCTGGATCAACATGTTAGGGCAAGTTAGGATAGGATATGGGTTGAACTAGATGGACTTAAAGTCTCCCTTCAACCTTAATTACTATGTTACTATGTTACTATGTTACTATTACATCCAGGGCCATAGGGACCAAGGGAACATGAATGGAATAGTATGTCAAAGGTCAGGAAGGGGTTAAACCTTCAGGGTAAGAAGTGTTTGGCATTAGAATCCAAAAAGCTTTGCAGTTCAGCAAGGTTCTTTTGCGATCTCCCTGTCTGGCAGAAAGTTTAAGTCTTTCCAAACCAAAAAATTGAAAGTCTTTTAAGTTACCATTGTGTGCCTTCAAAAAGTGTTTGGAGACATTGGAAGGCTTAATTGCATCAGGGTTCGTGGAGTCACATAGGTGGTCATTAATTCTCTGTCTCAGCTTACAGGTAGTGCAGCCTACATATCTAACATTGCAATCTGTACATTGTACATAATATACTATGAATCTGATACTACAGTTTATAAGCTGTCTAATGTGATCTATCTTATCCAATGTAATTCAATTTACATCTTTAGTTAGCTTTGCAAGAGATGCATTTATCTATGCGGCATTTATGAAAACCTGTAGGTGTGAGACAATTTTTTCTGCCCTGCATTTCTCGAGTAATTAGACTATGGGAAAAGGAGTTTAGAAAGAGTGGGAGATTTCTTAGCAGAGAATAGACAACCTTCCCGTAGAATTGAATTAAGTTGGTGGTCACTATATAACATGATGAGATATTTGTTAATAATTCCTTTAATCTGAATAAATTCTTTACTACTGTATATGTTGTAACAAATAAAGGTTTCACTATTGTTATTTTATTATTGTTAGTGTATTTATTTAATAGCTTTTGACGTGATTTAGTATCAACTATTTCAGTTGTTTTATCAAGTGTCCATTTATTATATCCTGGGTGTCTAAAGCTATCACAAATATTAATAATTATTAACTTGCTCATGATTTTATCAATTCCTTTTTGTGTTAATCATTTCACCCACCAAGACACCATGAATCCACCCTAAGGATGATATTTCCAGAGATTTCTTTGTGGTAAGTATGCATTTTTATGGTATTGTTTTTGACTGTCAATATAATATCAAGGAAAGACACCCTTTCTTCATTCCAAGAAAAAGTAAAAAATAAATTGCAATTGTTCTGATTGAAATGCTCAGTAAGACATGGAATGGCAGATACATGCTATGATCAAAAGAGTAGGATATCGTCCACGTATCTGCCGTACCATATGACGGAATCAAAGAATGGATTGTTCTCTGAAAAAATCTGTTTGTCCTCCCACCATGATACAAAAATATTTGCAAAAGAAAGTGAATATTTTGCACCCATAAAGGCTCCTTTACATTGCAAATAAAAAATGTTGTCAAACATAAAGAAGTTTTGGGATAACAAATACATGAGAGCCAAGATCAGAAAGGTGCTGTTAGGAACGGCGGAACGCACTAAAATAGAAATAATAATAAAGTGCGTTTGCCGCTCGGGGTCTACCATGCAGTAGGTGATATAACCGCTGCTAAGTGGTGGCAGGAGCAATATGGCGGTATGATGCACACGGGTTAGACTTCACCCGGAGTGCGCAGAGCGGCCTCTGTTCACACATAGAGGTGCTGCAACAAAAAACACACAAAACACTGAACCTGTTAGTGACATAGGCTTCTGGTAGATGCACACACGGTATCTGGTCACAGGAGCAGGACCCAAGACAGAGGAGCTGCGTCCCTCTAGACAACCGTGTGTGCGACATCGCTGCTGCGAATGCCTAGAAGGGCTGCAGCTGCAGTGTGGCGTAGGAGACTGCCGCTCGATGACAAAGCCATATAGCAAGCGCAATGTCGGATGCTAGCGTAGCGGTGCAGTGAGCACAGTGGCTTAAGGCTTGCCACTGACTGGCGCTGACTACTAAACTAATTCCCTATCACCATGCGTAATATCAGAGGGAAGGGGTTTCAAATGAGTCAGTCACCAGAGTCATACATCCGTCACCATTCACACATAGCAAGTATAGTCTATACTATCACATGGCGGAACAGCCATGTGCGCCTTTTATAGCAGCCGCGACTTTCTGTACGCTTTCAGATCTCAGAGATGGACCAATGAGAACTGGAGCGGGACCTGAGCACATGACTCCCGATCTCCAATGGGAGATCGTCCCATGAGCATGCCCAGTAAGAGGACAGAAGGACTTAGCCTCAGGAGAGATTTGCTGCAAGGCAATCTCCTCTGCAGTGGAAAAATAGGAGGAGAGTGCAGAATGTGAGGGTCTGGATCCCTGCTGAGTAAATGCAGAAATCCGACTCCTAACAGGTGCACAGTTTATAATCATAAGTTGAATATTTTTTTATAAGATCATACACTGCCTGTATGTCTAAATCATGGGGATACATGTATAAAATGATTCTATGTCACAAACCACCCATAAATATTTGTTTCCCCATATTATATTTTTTATGGAGGACAAGACATGTTTGGCGTCTCTGAGATAAGGTGGACATTTCTTAGCAATGGGTTGTAGCAAGGAATCTACCCATTCAGAAAGGTGTTAACTCAAGGATCCAATACCCAAGACTATGGGTCGCAAAGGTGGGGGGAAGCAGTCTTTGCGGGTTTTGGGCAAGGAATGAAATATAGACAGAATGGGATCGTCAACAAAAATGAAGTCATATTCTTTCTTAGTAAGGACCCCCATATAAACACCTTCATCAATGAGCCTTTTCAAATCACTTTTAAATTTCTGAGTAGGATAACTTGGTAGTTTTTTATAGATGGTAGTGTAATTCAACATATGCTGGTTTAATTGAAAATAATGTTCTTTATTCATTAAAACCACGGATCCCCTTTATCAGCTCTCCTTACAATCAGCTCGTTATTGTCAATAAGATTTTTGAGGACATCATTTTCTTTTTTATGTAAATTAAAACTTTTTTAATTTATTTCTAGAAAAATATAAATTTTTCAAATTTTATTGTATTAATTCTCAAAATGTATCTAGAATCGGAGCCCGGGAGTGGATTGGATAAAAGTAATTTTTTCGGTGTAGAAAAGTTAATAGCTGAATTAACGGAAACATGAGAACGATCTTATTCTGAATCTGAGAGGTGGTATAAACTCTTATAAGTGACCTGATCACAAAAATATCCCAAGGTGTCAGGGGTCCAGGCTCCGGGGAAGAAGCTACAGAGCCACCCGACTCCTCTGGGGCTCGGGGTAAAAAAATGGCTTTTAACCGTTAATGATCTCACAAATTTGTTAACATTTAGTATTGTATGAAATAAATCAAAGTGGTGAGTAGGACAAAAACTTAATCCCTTAGATTACAGTGCAATCTGTTCTTGATTCACAATATAAGAAGAAAGGTTAATCACATCTGAAGAAGGTTTTAAATCCTCTAGTTGTGTTTATTTCTCAGCTGGTGTCTTCTTCTTATGATTGCGTCCTGCTCTTCTGATGCGTTTTTTGAAGGCTGTGTCTTATTTTTAGAATGTTCCAAGTTAATGGGTCCCGAAAAAAGATCTTCATTCATCTCATCGCTCAGGCCGTCAGATGAATCAAAGTCAGTTGAACCGAAACTGACCTTGTTAGGCTGGTTTCACATTTGCGTTTTTTAGCGCTGGAAAAAAACGCATATGTGCGCATGCGTTTTTTCCCCTATATTTAACATGGGTGCGCATAACTGCGCGCTTGTAAGCGCATGTATGCGATTTTCATGCGCTGCGTTTTTTTGGGGTGTGCGTTTGTATTTTCCAGACGCAGCATGTTGCATTTTTTGGCCCTGCAAAAAAGCGCATGCGCACATATGCGCATGTTTTGCGCTAAAAATGGCCATTATAGCCTATGGATGCGCATATGTGCGCACTGGCATGCTCATGTATGCGTTTTTTTGCATATGCGTTTTTTTTTTTAACCATGGAATTTAGGGGTTTGGGTTAGAGTTAGGGTTAGTTAAGGGGGTTTAGGGTTAGGGTTAGGGTCAGGGTCAGGGTTAGGGTTGGGGTTTGGGTCAGGGTTAGGGTTAAGTATGGTTTGGTTAAGGGTTAGGGTCAGGGTTAGGGTCAGGATTAGGGTTAAGTATGGTTTTGTTAAGGGTTAGGGTCAGGGTTAGGGTTAGGGTTAGGGTCAGGGTTAGGGTTAGGATCAGGGTTAGGGTTAAGTATGGTTTTGTTAAGGATTAGGGTCAGGGTTAGGGTCAGGATTAGGGTTAAGTATGGTTTTGTTAAGGATTAGGGTTAGGGTTAGGGTTAGGGTCAGGGTTAGGGTTAGGGTTAGGGTCAGGGTTAGGGTTAAGTATGGTTTTGTTAAGGGTTAGGGTCAGGGTTAGGGTCAGGATTAGGGTTAAGTATGGTTTTGTTAAGGGTTAGGGTCAGGGTTAGGGTTAGGGTTAGGGTCAGGGTTAGGGTTAGGGTTAGGGTCAGGGTTAGGGTTAGGGTCAGGGTTAGGGTTAAGTATGGTTTTGTTAAGGATTAGGGTCAGGGTTAGGGTCAGGATTAGGGTTAAGTATGGTTTTGTTAAGGATTAGGGTCAGGGTTAGGGTTAGGGTTAGGGTTAGGGTCAGGGTTAGGGTTAGGGTTAGGGTCAGGGTTAAGTATGGTTTTGTTAAGGGTTAGGGTCAGGGTTAGGGTCAGGATTAGGGTTAAGTATGGTTTGGTTAAGGGTTAGGGTCAGGGTTAGGGTTAGGGTTAGGGTCAGGGTTAGGGTTAGGGTTAGGGTCAGGGTTAGGGTTAGTAAAGTCATGGTTTGGGTAGTGTGAGGGGCCACCTAAAAATGTTGGAAAAAAACGCAAACGCGGTAAAAACGCACTAAAAACGCATACAAACGCATAAAAACGCTGCGTTTTTTTCATGCATGCTCATAAAAATGCTTGAAAAAAATGCAGCAGTTGTATGCTTTTGTATGCGTTTTTTCAATGCGTTTTTTTGCGGGAAAAACGCGCTGCAAAAAAAAGCAAGTGTGAAACTAGCCTTAGAATGTTTTTTGTTTGGATATTTTTTATACAGGGTTCTCCTGGCCAATTTGAGAATTGATTTAGGAGTATTCATCTGTCTTTCTTTGTTTTTTTTATACAAAGTTCTCTAGGGACCATGTCTTTTTTACAGACATTTGCAAAGTAGAAACATTCAATCTTGGTTTCATCTGACCAGAGCACCTTCTTCCACATGTTTGGTGTGTCTCCCAGGTGGCTTGTTGCAAACTTTAAACAACCCTTTTTTGGATATCTTTGAGAAATGGCTTTCTTCTTGCCACTTTTCCATGAAGGCCAGATTTGTGCAGTGTACGACTGATTGTTGTCCTATGGACAGACTGTCCCACCTCAGCTGTAGATGTCTGCAGTTCATCCAGAGTGATCATGGGCCTCTTGGCTGCATCTCTGATCAGTCTTCTCCTTGCTTGAGATTAAAGATTAGGGGGACAGCCGGGTCTTGGTAGATTTGCAGTGGTATGATACTTCTTCCATTTCTATATGATCGCTTGCACAGTGCTCCTTGGGATGTTTAAAGTTTTGGAAATCATTTTGTATCCAAATCCGTCTTTAAACTTCTCCACAACAGTATCACGGACCTGCCTGTTGTGTTGCTTGGCCTTCATGATGCTCTCTGTGCTTCAAACAGAACCCTGAGGCTATCACAGAGCAGGTGCATTTATACGGAGACTTGACTACACACAGGTAGATTATATTTATCATCATTAGTCATTTAGGACAACATTGGATCATTCAGAGAGCCACAATGAGCTTCTAGAGTAAGTTTGCTGCACTAAATGCAAAGGGGCCAAATAATATTGCACGCCCCACATTTCAGTTTTTGAATTACCACAAAAATTTAAAATAACCAATAAATTTCGTTCAGCTTCACAACTGTGTTCCACTTGTTGTTGATTCTCCACCAAAAATTTACATTTGGCATCTTTAGGTTTGAAGCATGATATGTGGGAAAAGGTTGAAAAGTTCAAGGGAGCCGAATACTTTCACAACACACTGTATGTGTGTGTGTCACTGACATGTGTATACAGTTGTGGCCAAAAGTATTGACACCCCTGCAATTCTGTCAGATAATACTCAGTTTCTTCCTGAAAATGATTGCAAACACAAAATCTTTGGTATTATTAGCTTCATTTAATTTGTCTTAAATGAAAAAACACAAAAAGAATTGTCCTAAAGCCAAATTGGATATAATTCCACACCAAGCATAAAAAAGAGGGTGGACAAAAGTA
The DNA here is from genome assembly GCF_039654945.1 of Dendrobates tinctorius. Classification (NCBI taxonomy): domain Eukaryota; kingdom Metazoa; phylum Chordata; class Amphibia; order Anura; family Dendrobatidae; genus Dendrobates; species Dendrobates tinctorius. Next base: position 67,292,888 of record NW_027361690.1, on the reverse strand, counting down.
TTGGCACTGTTCGAAAAATCATGTGATGCTTCTCTAATTTGTGTAATTAACAGCACCTGTAACTTACCTGTGGCACCTAACAGGTGTTGGCAATAACTAAATCACACTTGCAGCCAGTTGACATGGATTAAAGTTGACTCAACCTCTGTCCTGTGTCCTTGTGTGTACCACATTGAGCATGGAGAAAAGAAAGAAGACCAAAGAACTGTCTGAGGACTTGAGAAACCAAATTGTGAGGAAGCATGAGCAATCTCAAGGCTACAAGTCCATCTCCAAAGACCTGAATGTTCCTGTGTCTACTGTGCGCAGTGTCATCAAGAAGTTTAAAGCCCATGGCACTGTGGCTAATCTCCCTAGATGTGGACGGAAAAGAAAAATTGACAAGAGATTTCAACGCAAGATTGTGCGGATGTTGGATAAAGAACCTCGACTAACATCCAAACAAGTTCAAGCTGCCCTGCAGTCCGAGGGTACAACAGTGTCAACCCGTACTATCCATCCAAGGGACTGTATGGTAGGAAACCCAGGAAGACCCCATTTCTTACCCCGAGACAGGCTGGGGTAAGTTTTTGCCAAAACTTACCTGAAAAAGCCTAAAACGTTTTGGAAGAATGTTCTCTGTTAGATAAGACAAAAGTAGAGCTTTTTGGGCAAAGGCATCAACATAGAGTTTACAGGAGAAAAAAAGAGGCATTCAAAGAAAAGAACACGGTCCCTACAGTCAACCATGGCGGAGGTTCCCTGATGTTTTGGGGTTGCTTTGCTGCCTCTGGCACTGGACTGCTTGACCGTGTGCATGGCATTATGAAGTCAGAAGACTACCAACAAATTTTGCAGCATAATGTAGGGCCCAGTGTGAGAAAGCTGGGTCTCTCTCAGAGGTCATGGGTCTTCCAGCAGGACAATGACCCAAAACACACTTTAAAAAACACTAGAAAATGGTTTGAGAGAAAGCACTGGAGACTTCTAAGGTGGCCAGCAATGAGTCCAGACCTGAATCCCATAGAACACCTGTGGAGAGATCTAAAAATGGCAGTTTGGAGAAGGCACCCTTCAAATATCTGGGACCTGGAGCAGTTTGCCAAAGAAAAATGGTCTAAAATTCCAGCAGAGCATTGTAAGAATTGTAAGAAACTCATTGATGGTTACCGGAAGCGGTTGGTCGCAGTTATTTTGGCTAAAGGTTGTGCAACCAAGTATTAGGCTTAGGGTGCCAATACTTTTGTCTTGCCCATTTTTGGAGTTTTGTGTGAAATGATCAATGACAAATTAGAGAAGCATCACATGATTTTTCGAACAGTGCCAATACTTTTGTCCACCCTCTTTTTTATGCTTGGTGTGGAATTATATCCAATTTGGCTTTAGGACAATTCTTTTTGTGTTTTTTCATTTAAGACAAATTAAATGAAGATAATAATACCAAAGAATTTGTGTTTGCAATCATTTTCAGGAAGAAACTGAGTATTATCTGACAGAATTGCAGGGGTGTCAATACTTTTGGCCTCAACTGTATATATATATATGTATTCTATGTGTATATATGTATTCTATCTATTCTTTTCTAAGCTGTCAGTGTTATTTTACTGTATAGCCGCATATGAATTGCCTGCTATTCAAAGGACACCCATGCTTAAAAATCGGACAGCACTCGCATGGTGCGAGTGCTGGGTGATTTTTTTCTCGCACCCATTGACTTGCATTGGCGAGTCTCGTCCAAGATACGCAGCATGCTGCGATTTTTTTCAGTCCGATTTCAGCTGAGAAAAAGCAGATGAGATGTAACCCGTTGAATAACATTGGTCCGAGTGCAATCGATTTTTAATCAGATTGCACTCGTCCGTATTTCTCACAAATGGGTATGAGCCCTTAGGTTGGAGGTATGACATCCTCTTATACATTTTTATTGAGTTATTATAACCATTATAAAAGCAGGAGGTAAGTCGCTCTCATGAAAACTTCCAACAGAATGACATTTTTTTTTTATAAAGTTACGTTTTAAAACTTTAAACAGCCAAAGACTCATTTATCTTGGTGCTGAAAGCTAGTACCAGCAAACTAAGCATGCCCCCGCTATCACATCATGCGGCTTTGTTAAAGTAAGTTTTGCCAACCAAACACCCGCAGTGTATGTTGTATTGAAGTCAGCAGCTCCTAAAGTGAAAAGAAAACAGACCTAAGCAAAGCTATCCTTACTGGTTATACAGAAATCAGCAAATGGATAAAACACACAGATAGGCTCAGTGTTCTGCAGACAAAAAACAAGTCCGTGTGTTCAGAGAAAACATTCTCAGTGTAATAATACACAGTAAGAGACTCTTTCACAGTTCTCAGAAAAGTGACCTTATGTCATTCCAACCTCTGCTGAAGGAAAATGCTGCCCATTGTTAAACAGTCCCTTTCATTGACAGGATTTTTTTCATTTCCGGTAACATTTTATTTCCAGTCATAACCAAAATTACCGAGAAAAACACAGTTGGGAAAGGTTAAAGGGATACCATGCATATTAGGCCTGTTTCACACATCCGTTTGTCACTATCTGTCAAAATCCACCGATTTGCAAAAAAACCGGATCCGCCATTTATCTTGGCGGATCCGTTTTTTTCCTTATTGACTTTCATTATCAGCGGATTTTGACTGAGGATCGTCCGTTGCATCCATATTTCTGCAGATCCACCAAAATTTTGTCGTCCGCTGAGATCACCGAACGGACAATGCAACGTTTTTTTGTTGTCCGGATCCGGATTTTCCTCTTTTGCTACATGTTTAACCCTAAATCCAATCTGGCTGCTGGATAAAAAATCTCTCTCTCTCCTCCACTCACCACATCATCGCCTGAGATCTCGCCTCATCGCCCGAGATCTCGCCTCATCTCCCCCGAGATCTCGCCTCATCGCCCGAGATCTCGCCTCATCTCCCCCGAGATCTCGCCTCATCACCCAAGATCTCGCCTCATCGCCCGAGATCTCGCTTCATCACCCGAGATCTCGCCTCATCTCCCCCGAGATCTCGCCTCATCGCCCGAGATCTCGCCTCATCTCCCCCGAGATCTCGCCTCATCACCCAAGATCTCGCCTCATCGCCTGAGATCTCGCCTCATCTCCCCCGAGATCTCGCCTCATCGCCCGAGATCTCGCCTCATCTCCCCCGAGATCTCGCCTCATCACCCAAGATCTCGCCTCATCGCCCGAGATCACGCCTCATCGCCCGAGATCTCGCCTCCACTCATCGTGACATCGCCCGAGATCTCGCCTCCACTCACCACGACATCGCCCGAGATCTCGCCTCCTCTGACCACTACATCGCCGGTAGTCATTTTTTCTTTTCAGCCGCAGTTCCTTTAAAATTCCAAAATCGGCGGATCCTGGCGCACCAACGGTCCGGTGGCTCCCGTTGGTGTTTCATCGCCCATGGATCCGTTATCCGCCATTTTAGCGGCTGCCAACGCACAGGAAAAACGTAAGTGTGAAACAGGCCTTAGCATCACTACATTACTTTCATTCTTCCTAAGCACATGCAGAACAGAATATATCATCTGTGTACCAGAGCAGACAATATATTCTGGTACTCAATTACTAGTCAACAGGGTGTTTTAAGAATTTAAGTGAAAATATGATGCAAAATGATTGCAACAACACAGTGAAGTGCCTAGAAAAAACATGCATAACATTCTGATTTTTACTAGGAAAGTATTGAACTCTTTTGAGCTCTTTAACTTAAACACTGCATTATTAATGTCCAAGTAACCTCAACAGATCTGGTTATGGGAAAACATAATAACAGATGGTAACTAACATCCTATCTAACAACACATTGCAGTATCAGACTTTATAGCCTACTTAAATTGGTCCAAAAATTATCGCTTTTTTTTTATACACAGGCAGTGCAATCGTTAAAAACTGTGGATCTTTCACGTGGTTGCAAAATTTTTCCCTCTTTTGAGAGCATAAAGAGCTTTTTTTTCTAAATCAAGAAACAACAGATTTTTCATAAGTTGTAAAAAATTCTCTTTTTTTAAGGGAGTAAAAACAGGTGTGCTGTTTTAGAACTATGGCTGCTCATCTAGGAGTAAAAAACTATCCCTTTTTTGTGATGTGCAACAGGTTTGCTATTGTGAAAAAGCCTCTTCAGAGGAAAGGACAGGAACTCTAATGCCAACTATTGGATGTAGTGATCCTAAAAGTCAACTCTTTAAAGGGAATCCATCAACAGGTTTTTTCTACCTCATCTGAGAGCAGAATGATGTAGGCAAAGAGACCCTGAATTCACTTAGTTTACTGTTCTGACACAACCAGAGTTAGGGTAAGTTCACACAGGGCGTTTTGATGATCTTTTTCTGCAGCAAAACCTGATTTCTTGGTAGGAAAGAAGCTGCAGCAAAAACGCAGGTTTAGGTGGTTTTTTGGTGCAGTTTTTGGTGCGTTTTTGGTGCATTTTTTCCATGCGTTTTTGTGTCTCTTTGTGCAAGCTAATAAAGTTGAATGCTCCCAGAGAAAAAAAAATAACTTCCTGTAGAACCGTACCTCCTTTGAAAAGCCGGCAATTCAAGTGCAAATCACACTGACAGGGAGGGGGATGGTAAAATCACACTGACAGGGAGGGGGATGGTAAAATCACACAGACAGGGGATGGATGGTGGGATGGATGGATGGGTGGTGGGATGGGATAGATGGATGGTGGGATGGATGGATGTTGGGATGGATGGATGGTGGGATGTATGGTGGGATAGATGGATGGTGGGATGGATGGTGGGATTTATGGTGGGATGCGATGCATGGATGGATGATGGGATGGGATGGATGGATGGGATGGATGGTGGGATGGATGGAAGGTGGGATGGATGGATGGATGGATCGACCACTGTCTACTGCTACACATTTTTTTACCCCTGGCAACAAAGACCTTGCCCTTTCCTGTATTGTGTCATACCTTTCTGACCGCACATTTAGCGTTTCCCACTCCCGCACTACCTCCTCATCCTGCCCTCTCACTGTTGGAGTCCCCCAAGGCTCTGTCCTGGGGCCCCTACTTTTTCCATCTATACCCTTGGCCTAGGACAACTCATAAAGTCCCATGGCTTCCAGTACCACCTGTATGCGGATGACACGCGGATGACACTCATCTCTCTGTTGTCCAGAATCCCGGAGTGTCTAACAGCCATATCCTCCTTTTTCACCTTTCTAAGGCTGGTTTCACATTAGCGCTTTTTAAGCGCACGCACGGCCGGGGGTAGCTCCGCCCCTGAGCCGGCTCTCTGCCCGGCGTGCTCGCCCCTTGCTTGTAGCGCCGCCTCCTAGCGCACAGCGGCGTCTGCGATCGGCGCACCCTATCTTTAGCATAGGGTGCGCAGATCGTGCGCAGGCCGTGCGCTAGTTGCGCTTTGACCTGTGCTGCGCACTTTTGACGGTGCGCCGTGCACGCCAAAATCAAACTTTTCGGATTTTGGCGCGCACGGCGCACCGTCAAAAGTGTGCAGCGCAGGTCAAAGCGCAACTAGCGCACGGCCTGCGCACGATCTGTGCACCCTATGCTAAAGATAGGGTGCGCCGATCGCAGATGCCGCTGTGCACTAGGAGGCGGCGCTACAAGCAAGGGGCGGGCACGCCGGGCAGAGAGCCGGCTCGGGGGCGGAGCTACCCCCGGCCGTGCGTGCGCTTAAAAAGCGCTAATGTGAAACCAGCCTTAAACTCAATTTAGACAAAACTGAACTTATTAACTTTCCTCCATCTCACGTATCTTCCCTACCTGATCTATCTATTATAGTAAACGGCATCACACTCTCTCCCGCACCTGAAATCCGCTGCCTCGGAGTAACTCTCGACTCTGCCCTGTCCTTCAAACCACACATCCAAACTCTTACCATCTCCCGTCGCCTCCAACTCAAAAATATTTCCAGAATCCGTCCCTTCCTCAGCCCTCAATCTACTAAAACTCTTGTACACGCCCTCATCATCTCCCACCTTCACTACTGCAACACTGTCCTCTGTGGCCTCCATGCTAACTCTCTTGCACCACTCCAGTCTGTCCTCAACTATGCTGCCCAACTAATCCACCTCTCTCCTTGCTACTCCCCTGTCTCTCCCCTCTGCAAATCTGCAAATCCCTCCCCTCATCGTCATTTTCCCATGGTGCTTAGGTCACAGGAGTTCATGCTGGCAGCAAGCACAGACTGAGTGACATCACCGCTATTCACTTAGCCTGTGCCCGCTGCTTTTCATTCATTCCCCAGTAGTGTACAGTCGGGAGCAGTCGCATTAGCACCGCTCCCGGTTGTAAACTGATTAACCACCTGAGATGGATTTACGCTGTGGGACTTGACTGTACGACGGACAGGTATGGGCAGGGCTGCCACTAAGAATTTTGGGGCCCCATACTGGCAAAATTTTCGGGGCCCCCTTGAGACTCCGCCCAGGATCCATCCCAGCCCCGCCCTCCACCTCTCCAACTGTCCACAGTCCCACCACTCTCTCTTGGAAAAACTCCACTTCTCACCAATCACACATTAACAGTTCCCATCTCCAGATCACACACATAGCCAGCAGCTCTTGTTTTGGCCAAAAGATTTTTTAAATCTGCCACCACGACAAGCTAGACTCTTTTGGCCAGGCCCTACTCTACTCAAACCTATTAAACATTTGTTAAAATATCCAATACAATTTAGGTATATTTTTTATTTATTTTTCAATTTTTAAAATGGCCAATAATATCACATCCAAAGGGACAAATACCACGGCACCATGTCCAGACCACATATTACCACCACATAGTGACCTATAATACCACATATAAGGAACAAATACAGCCTGTGAATATCAGCCCCCAGCTATGAGCTTTAGTCAGGTTGGTTGTCAAAAATGAGGGGGGACCACACGCTGTTTTTTTAAATTATTTATTTAAATAATTAAAAATCAATGTGGGGACCCCTTTATTCTTGAGAAACAACCTTTCTGAAGCTGACAGCTGAGGGTTTCAGCCCCCAGCTGTAAGTTTCGCCTGGTTGGTTCAAAAAAATAAGGGGTACCCCATGCCGTTTTTTTTTATATACAGCGCAGGAGTGGTAGATGAATACTCCCATCCGCCGCTCCTGCTCTCACTGCAATTAGCGGCTTTAGGTATCAGATGATGGGATCAGTAGTCCCATCATCTGACACCAGTGACCGGAGGTAAACTTCATACCTCCGATCACAGCTGAGAGCTCACGCTGTCTTTTGACAGTGTGGGAACCGCGGCTGTCTGACCGGCGGGGATGATTTTCCTGCCGATGAGAAGCGGTGTTTGCCACTCTGTCATGCATATGACAGCGTGTCAAACACCGTATTGTATTGACCCAAACCCCATTCATTCAAGTGAATGGGATTCGGGTCCGCTCTGCTGGATGACAGGCTGAATCGAATCATCATTCAGCCTGCCATCTAGATGTCGCAGAGCCAAGTGATGTCACATCCGGCTGTCCTTGACTTTTCTGTAGCAAATATGTTGCAAGAAAAGTCAACCAGCGTATTTGCAGCGTTTTTTTCACCATCCATTCAAGTCAATAGGTGAAAAACGCTGAAAAAAAGCTGAAAGAAGTGACATGCTCTATGTTTAAAAAAACGCTGCAAAGCACAAAATCTTGATCACGCAAAAAAAATGTGGCGCCCCTGAGGCTTCGGTCGCTACAGAGGTACTGCACCTTCTCCTAAGGTGTAGTGCCCCACCATCCAGGTAGGTTGGGAACTCCTTTCCGCATTCCAGCACCTGCACCCCACACACAGGATAGTTCAGCAGGGACCCATCCATGCTTTATGCTGGAAAGGTCATAGGGTGCCTTTTGAGGTCCCTGGCTTCGTAACACGAGAGGTGCTGGGGAGGCGGGTGGAGTTAGATATAAAAGAGAGGGAAGGTGTAGGATTTCAGGTCAGTCTGGGGTGAGTCCCAGAGAAGGAGGTCAGTCAGACGAGGGTCTGAGAGAGAGAGAGCAGGCTGACAGCAGGTCAGCCTGAGAGGAGCTCAAGGCGGAGGAAGGCAGTCAGTCAGGAGAGGCTGAGGACTGGTCGTAGTGTAACGAGCTCCCTAGGGAAGGAAGAGAAGGAGAAAGAGACGTAGACTGGAGACTACAGATTCCATAAGAGAGATAGAACAGATCGGAACGAGGGAGAATAGAAGGACGGTGGGAAGCTGGTTGAAGAAAGATAGAGAACCCTTTCAGTCCAGAGAGCGCAAAGGCCGGGGCCCGATCCCCGAGGTTGATTGGATCTTTATGTCCGGCAACAGACACCGGAGGAGTAGTGAGCCGCTAACGCCTTGCTCCCATCATAGACTTGGGACACAACAGCAACCGAATAGAGAGCCGGGACGCAGTGAGGAGTCCCCGAAGCAGGCTACAGCTGTCTGTCATACAAGTAAAGACTAGGAACACCTAGAGAGAGGCATTCCAGGGTAACTAAGTACTGGAGTGCTTCGCACCTAAAGGCGCATTGGAGGAGTCGTTCAGTAAGGTACATGTTGGCGTAGTGTGGAAGGGAGAATCCTATCCTGCCTGGAGGTTGGCTGTAGCCCTGACCTGGAGAACACAGTACGGAGGCAGGCAGTTGAGTGAACTGCAAACAGTGAGTAAAGCTTTGGAACCGCATACTCGGGTGTCCTCCAGTTATTCCCGCACCACTACACCTGGGTACCAGCCTCCATACCATTCTGCGCCTCTCCTCATCCATTGCACCTACACTGCCCTGGGACTACAGCTCCACCTGTGGGGAGCTATACCATCTCTGCTGCACCACACCATGAGTCCCAGCGGATCTGGATGCAGCATTGGCTTACCATCTTACTTGCCAAACACCACGGGTGGCGTCACAAACTATTCTAATAAACTTTAACATCATTAACATCACCACCATTGATATTGGGCGCCCAGGGCCACAGACCGGGTCACCGCTGCTGTGACACATTCCCGCCTTGACACTGGCTCGGTACCGAGTAACCCGCTGCCGTGGGTGTGCGAGGGCGACCCAATTTTGGCGTCACGAACAGGATGACGAGATCCGATGCCATCGGGTTCTGTGTGCCTTGGATTTACAACTTTTGAAAATGTGTAGAAGACCAAATATAATAGACTGTAAAATGGACATTAGAAATGGCTGCTGGCGCGGAGAAGGGCATGAAGAGATGGGAGGTCCTAAGAAAAGACCGCGAAGAGTCTTGGGCCATCCCTGCCTGAATTACTATGTGACCGATGCATGGCCCACCCCCCGAGGGGTTCATATACTGGCTTGGTATGGAGGCGCTGAAGGAAGACGCCACCCTCGGAAGGAGGGGCAGAGGAAGCCAGTGGCGAGCAGAAGGGCGGAGCAAGAGGAAGAATGCCAGAATGCCATTTTGGAGAGTGAGGGAAGGAGGCCTGCGGAGTGCGGGGAAACGAATCTCCCTGGCGCCATGGCTGAGGACTCCAAACCCGTCTCTGCGATGAACCGCCAGCAGCTGGAGGACGGAATTGCCCAGCTGACGTGCCGCCTGCGACTGAGGCAGGAGGCCTTATGGAGACTGAGCAGGCCGCATGCCCCGGAGGGGCCTATACCACCGGCGCCCCTGAACTTGGTACCCTTGCCACCGGTACCTGTCACCGCTGCACCTAAGCAGAGACCACACCGCCAGGAGGCCCCTGGTACGTCTGATGTCCAGACAACTGGGAAGGCCCTCGGGTGCACCACGATCTCAGCGGCTGGTCAGGTCGTACTAGATCTGGTCGGGGACCAGGATATCAGTCCCCGGGGGGAACACCGGAATCCCTGAAGGTGGCGCCGCGGTGTAAGACCGGCATTACGAATTTACAGTGACTCTTGTTACCCAGGAGGGTTTGTTGCACCAGTTGTGCCTTTGCTTTTTTGTTCATCATGTTGCCCAGTTTTTGATTGGCAGCATTGTTTTTGAAATGGAACTGTGGAGATCATAGATGCTGACTGATCCAAAAACTTTTATTGTAAATAGTTGCACCTAGAGTTGAGCGACTTTTGGTTTTTTAGGGTCGCGTTTCGGTCGTGAAACCCGACTTTTCCAAAAGTCGGGTCAAGCAAGATCGTCCGATTATAGGGAAAAGTCGGGGTCGTCCCGAAACACGAAACCCAATGTAAGTCAATGGGGAATAAAAGTCGGCAGTGAGAGGAGGACAGGAAACACACCTACAGTGCCCATTTGAATGCCAAAAGCATCAATTCTTATTACTTAAGCTTGTCAACCTTAATTAACTTCATAATACAAGTTACGCACTGAAAAATGGGGGTTATTTGGCTAAAGTTGTGGGGGGGAGGGCTGGCTGCAGGTTTTTATGTGCCCTGGGCGAAAGAGCGCCCCTTTAACACATACCACAACTCATCATGCTCCGATACAGCAGAGAAATAGTGGTATAGTACAATGAAAAATACTTCACTTTTTACATCTCATGACGAGGCCCATCTATTTCTCCATACAGAATCATTGGTCCCATATAATGTTTGAAACAGTATATGATGAGCTCCACATAATGCTACAGTATATGTTGGTCCCCATGGATGAAGCTCCACTGTCTTATGGGCCCAAATAATGCTCCAAACATAATGGGCCCCATTTCTAATGCTCTAGTGTATAATGGGCCCTGTAAATGCTGCTCCAGTGTCTGATGTCCACCTTTGGAATGTTCCAGTGTATGGTGGGCCCCATCTATCATTCTCCAGAGTATAGTGCTCCCCAAAAATTGCTGTCCCAACATTGAAAACAATCAAATAAGTCTCCTCGCTAGGGAATCCCTGTACTAGTCTAGACTCCTCGTCGTCCCCATCTTCCATCTCACTGCACAGTATTTCAACTTTGCAAGTGCTGTGATCCTGAGCAAGCAGGGGGGGGCCCACTTGTTGGCGACGGCACTGGCACAGGGCCCCTGATAGTACGGTGGTGTGTCTGATGGCGGGTGGGCCGAACCTGCACTTTCATCTGCAGCTTCCTCTTTGTCACCGTGTAAGATGGAACTGTATATGGGAAGTGTAACCTGAGTTTCATCAGGGTCAGATTCAGGCCGGGTAGCGTGCGAGGGGAATGTAGTGGTCTGGGTCAATGTACCAGCAGATTCATCGAGCAGTGGCTGGGCATCAGTGCACTTGTGTCGCCCCCAGGAGTACGGTCGCCACAGTGGCATTACCTTCTTCCTAGGGAGTGTGATGTCATGCTTGGGAGCAACGAAGGATCTCTCTAGCAGGTTAACTGATTGGGCGGCGTTATTCCCACGAGTCATGACCCTCCAAACAGCGTTCATGAAGGCAAAGTGTTTGTTTTACGTGGGCAGTATGGTTGCAAAGCTGAACCTTAAAGGAATGTCCAGAAGGGCACCACCAGGAGTGGAGCCTACGGTTAAATTCGACTCCACCTGGGAAACCTCAACCATGCCAGCTACAGAACAGATGCACACATTGCAAGCTTAATTCCGTTAACGAACGAGACTCCGCCATGCCCCGCGGTCCGAGTCCGGCTTACTAGAGGGACACGTGAGGCTCTGGCACATGAGATTGGCCAATAACTGGTGTGTCATGCCCTTACATGTCCGTGGCTGCATGTGCGCTACACTGAAAAGGCCAGCGTTTGTCGCTTACAGGTGCAGATAACCCGCTGAACAACGTTAGTGATGGGGATCACTGATTACAATTATTATCCGCGAACAATGATTTCCCAGTAAGTGCAGGTCAACCGCAGTTCCAGAATTAGGCCTAACCGTCATTCCTGAAAAAATGAAAAACTTACGTGTGCAAACCACAGGTGCTATAGCTTGCTTAACAGCTCGCCAGCCGTTCTCACGCCCAGTATGAATTACACGTGATTGCACAAAGGTTAGAAAGGGTATCGTATCCCCAGATAACATGTATGGATAGCGTACACATTCAAAATATATGTCTCAGGAGGCAGGCTCAGACGGTGTTAGGCCCAGTATGGATTGCACGTGATTGCACAAAGGTTAGAAAGGGTACCGTTTCCCCGGATAACATGTATGGATAGCGTACACATTCAAAATATATGTCTCAGGAGGCAGGCTCAGACGGTGTTAGGCCCAGTATGGATTGCACATGATTGCACAAAGGTTAGAAAGGGTACCGTATCCCCAGATAACATGTATGGATAGCGTACACATTCAAAATATATGTCTCAGGAGGCAGGCTCAGACGGTGTTAGGCCCAGTATGGATTGCACGTGATTGCACAAAGGTTAGAAAGGGTACCGTTTCCCCGGATAACATGTATGGATAGCGTACACATTCAAAATATATGTCTCAGGAGGCAGGCTCAGACGGTGTTAGGCCCAGTATGGATTGCACGTGATTGCACAAAGGTTAGAAAGGGTACCGTATCCCCAGATAACATGTATGGATAGCGTACACATTCAAAATATATGTCTCAGGAGGCAGGCTCAGACGGTGTTAGGCCCAGTATGGATTGCACGTGATTGCACAAAGGTTAGAAAGGGTACCGTATCCCCAGATAACATGTATGGATAGCGTACACATTCAAAATATATGTCTCAGGAGGCAGGCTCAGACGGTGTTAGGCCCAGTATGGATTGCACGTGATTGCACAAAGGTTAGAAAGGGTACCGTTTCCCCGTATAACATGTATGGATAGCGTACACATTCAAAATATATGTCTCAGGAGGCAGGCTCAGACGGTGTTAGGCCCAGTATGGATTGCACGTGATTGCACAAAGGTTAGAAAGGGTACCGTATCCCCAGATAACATGTATGGATAGCGTACACATTCAAAATATATGTCTCAGGAGGCAAGCTCAAACGGTGTTAGGCCCAGTATGGATTGCACGTGATTGCGCAAAGGTTAGAAAGGGTACCGTATCCCCAGATAACATGTATGGATAGCGTACACATTCAAAATATATGTCTCAGGAGGCAGGCTCAGACGGTGTTAGGCCCAGTATGGATTGCACGTGATTGCACAAAGGTTAGAAAGGGTACCGTTTCCCCGGATAACATGTATGGATAGCGTACACATTCAAAATATATGTCTCAGGAGGCAGGCTCAGACGGTGTTAGGCCCAGTATGGATTGCACGTGATTGCACAAAGGTTAGAAAGGGTACCGTATCCCCAGATAACATGTATGGATAGCGTACACATTCAAAATATATGTCTCAGGAGGCAGGCTCAGACGGTGTTAGGCCCAGTATGGATTGCACGTGATTGCACAAAGGTTAGAAAGGGTACCGTATCCCAAGATAACATGTATGGATAGCATACACATTCAAAATATATGTCTCAGGAGGCAGGCTCAGACGGTGTTAGGCCCAGTATGGATTGCACGTGATTGCACAAAGGTTAGAAAGGGTACCGTTTCCCCGGATAACATGTATGGATAGCGAACACATTCAAAATATATGTCTCAGGAGGCAGGCTCAGACGGTGTTAGGCCCAGTATGGATTGCACGTGATTGCACAAAGGTTAGAAAGGGTACCGTATCCCCGGATAACTTGTATGGATAGCGTACACATTCAAAATATATGTCTCAGGAGGCAGGCTCAGACGGTGTTATGCCCAGTATGGATTGCACGTGATTGCACAAAGGTTAGAAAGGGTACCGTATCCCCAGATAACATGTATGGATAGCGTACACATTCAAAATATATGTCTATACATCAGGAGGCAGGCTCAGACGGTGTTAGGCACAGTATGGATTTGACGGCCCAGATTACACAGCGGAGGAGCAGGGAGAGGTAAAGATTGCAAATGCTGGGGCCCTGCCCAAGCAAGGGGGGCCCACTCGTGGGCGTCGGTACTGGCACTGGGCCCCTCATAGTACAGCGGTGTGTCTGATGGCGGGTGTGCACCACCACCGTCAGAGACACTTGATTGCACTATGAGGGACCCTGTGCCAGTGCCCGCGCCCAAGAGTCGGCCTACTCACCTGTCCAGGGCAACGGCACTCGCACGGTGTCGTGCGCTAGGTGGTGACCCCGGCCATGGGGGGGAGGCAGAACAGTTAGGGAGTTTTAGAAAGTGGCATATGTTGATGTTGGACATTCAGCTGATGCAAAAGGCGAAATAGGTGAAGTCCCAGGAAGAGGTGGACAAAAGCAAGCCATTTTTCTGTCACCCTATGTGTCATCAGGGGAAGGTGGGACAAAATCCTTGGAAACCCATGCATGGTTCATTTTAATGAAGGTTAGATCATCCACATTTTGGGTTGACAGACGGGTCCTTTTTTCTGTCAGGATTGATCCAGCTGCACTGAAGACTCTTTCCGATAGCACACTTGCAGCTGGGCAAGCGAGCTCCTGTAAGGCATATTGGGCCAATTCAGGCCAGGTGTCCAGTTTAGCGGCCCAATAGTCAAAGGGGAATGACCTGTGTGGGAGAACATCGATATGGGAGGAAAAGTAGTTTGTAACCATAGTTGACAACTGCTGTCTCCTGTCACTTTCCATCGATGCAGTATTACCAGTTGTGTGAGCGGTATTTGAAAAATCAGTCCACAACATTGTCATGAAACCCCTGTCTCCAACGCCACTTCTGCTGTGTGCACCACGAACACCTCTGCCAAGCTGCCCCCGGCCCGTACGGCTCGTGTGAGAACCATCACCGCTGCTGTGTGCTGGGAATGCCTCAAGCAACCGATTTACCAGAGTTGCTTGTTTATTAGCCAATATTAGGTCAAGGTTCTCCTGTGGCATGATGTTTTGTAATTTGCCTTTATAGCGTGGATCCAGGATGCTGGCCAACCAGTAGTCGTCATCGTTCATCATTTCGGCAATGCGGGGGTCCCTTTTTAGGATCTGCAAGGCATAATCTGACATGTGGGCCAATGTTCCTGGTGTCAATGATGCACTGCGAGTGCTGGGTGGAGGAGCACTTTCTGGCAAATCCACATCCCTCCAGTCACGCATAAACCCTGTACCAGACCTTGCCACGCCAACATTTTCACTTGCCCCACGAGATGCATCCTCCTCCCCTAAGTAATCATCCCCATCATCCTCCTCCTCCTCTTCTTCCTCCACCTCGTCCAGGAGAGGTCCCTGAGCAGACAATGGCTGAATGTCATCAAGGATTCCCTCCTCCTCTTCCTCCTCATCAACATTGGCTGCAGACGCCTGCTCCTTAAGGTGCGTCAAAGTTTGCATGAGCAGACGCATAAGTGGGATGCTCATGCTTAGGATGGCGTCGTCTGCGCTTACCAGCCGTGTGCATTCCTCAAAACACTGAAGGACTTTACAGAGGTCTTTCAGCTTCGACCACTGCACACCTGTCAACTCCATGTCTGCTCTCAAAGTGCCTGGCCGTGTATCCTCCCACAAATGCATTATGGCCTGCCTCTGCTCGCACAGCCGCTCCACCATGTGCAGGGTGGAGTTCCACCTCGTTGCAATGTCGATAATGAGGCGGTGGTTGGGAAGGTGGAGCAATCGCTGCAGCTTCTGCATACGAACGGAGTGTACAGGCAACCGGCGGATGTGCGCACACAGTCTTCGCACCTTCTGGAGCAGGGCTGTTAACTCCGGATAATTTTTGAGGAAGCACTGCACCACCAGGTTCAAGGTGTGAGCCAAGCAAGGTATGTGGCTGAGTTTTGAAAGGGCTATGGCTGCCACAAAATTATGGCCGTTATCACTAACTACCTTGCCTGCCTCAAGATGTACACTGCCCAGCCATGACTCAGTTTGTCGCTTCAAGTACTCGGCCAGCACCTCGGCTGTGTGTCTGTTGCCCAAACACATCATCTGCAACACAGCCTGCTGACGCTTTCCACTAGCTGCTCGATAGGGGGACACATCGTGTGCAACAGTGGCAGCTGCAGATGGAGTGCTCGTACGACTGCGCTCTGTGGACGAGTTTTCGCTTCTGGAGGAGGAGGAGGAGGAGGAGGGTCGAACGCCTACAGCCAACTGTTTCCTATACCGTGGGCTAGGCAGCACTGTCCCACCACCGCTGTCCCCTGTGGACCCTGCATCCACCACATTAACCCAGTGCGCAGTGATGGACACGTAACGGCCCTGGCCATGCCGACTGGACCATGCATCAGTTGTGAGGTGCACCTTTCCGCTCACTGACTGCTTGAGTGCATGGACAATGCGGTCTTTCACATGATGGTGGAGGGCTGGGATGGCTTTGCGAGAGAAGAAGTGGCGACTGGGTAGGTCATAGCGTGGTACTGCATAGGCCATGAGTTCGCGGAAAGCTGTGCTTTCCACCAACCGAAAGGGCATCATCTCAAACGAGATTAGTTTGGCAATGTGGGCGTTCAAACCCAGTGTACGCGGATGAGAGACTGAGTACTTTCTTGACCTACTCATAGTGTCTGGGAGGGTGAGCTGGACTTGAGAGCTGCATATGGTGGAAGTAGCGGTGGACAGGGCGGACTGAGAGAGGGTTGATGATGGTGATGGAGTTGGTGTTCTTTCTGATGGCCTAGAATCAGTCTTTCGTTGATATAACAGTGGGATTCCCTGACTGCTGTGGCCTTGCAACGACACCTCAACATTTGCTGCTGTGCTAACCGGTGGGCTTACAGTGGGGGAAACAATGTAGCGTTGCTGACTACCTTCGTTGTGATCAGTTGCACATGTGGCACTTGAGGTTTGGTGTTGTGTCCACGCTTGCAAGTGCATGCTGGTTAAATGTCTAAGCATGCAACTGGTATTCAAATTTTTCAGATTTTTCCCTCGGCTAAAGGTCTTTGCGCACTTCTTACAGATAACCTTGGCCTGATCATGAGGATTTTGGTCAAAAAAGTGCCACACTGCACTCTTCCTACTTTGGCAGACATTTTGCGGCCTAGCACGCTGTGATCTTTTGACCCTCTGGACAAGCTGTCCAGCAACTCTTTTGATGTTTGGAACCTGTCTTTGGAGTGCTCCGGGCCTGCCAGATAACAGCTGTTGTGATGTCGATGTCTGCTGTGGATGCTCCTCATCTGAGCTATTGGAAGCAGCACCCTCTTCCCCCAATGGATGCCAATCTGGGTCAACAACTGGGTCATCCATCACCTCCTCTTCTATGTCATGTGCACCTTCCTCTGTGTCACCGTGTATGGTGGTATAGTGTGCGGGAAGGGGCACCTGAGTCTCATCAGGGTCAGAATCTGGCTCTGTACACTGCGAGGACAATGTAGTGCTCTGAGTGAATGTACCAGCAGAATCATCCATCAGCGGCTGTACATCAGTGCACTCCATGTCAGATTCATCTTGGCCTGGGTAATTCACCATTTCACTTGATAATCCAGGCATGGTATGTGAAAACAGCTCCATGGAGTAATCAGTAGTATGGCCTGCGTCATCCTTCAATCTTGGTTGGGGTGAAGGACACAAGGAAAGGTGTGGTTCATGAACATGAGCCACCAATGACGACTCAGTGCTTTTACTTTTTACAACTGAAGAAGAGGAGGCGATAGAGCTGGAGGCTGAGTCAGCAATGTAAGACAAAACTTTTTCCTGATGCTCTGGCTTTAAAAGCGGTTTGCCAACTCCTAGAAAACTAAGCGTTCGAGGCCTTATGTAGCCAGATGATGACGCATGCTCAACACCTCCTGCATTCGGTCCTATTTTGCTCTTGCCACTACCATCAGATCCACCACCAACACCATCATTACCAGCTGCCAACCCCCGCCCAATTCCACGGCCTCTTCCACCAGCCTTCCTCATTTTTGGTAGAAATGTAGACAAAATCCAACAAACTATATAGTAATGTAAAACAAGGTACAAGGTGTCTATAGGACAGGGGAGATTTTGAATTTCTGCAGACACTTGTGGACACTGGACACTTTTGGATTGTGTGAGGCCCAATGAATATCTGAGCGCTATGTGACAGGCTCGATGGCACAGCTGTGACCAAAGTGACTAGAGGATAAGGGAGATTTTGAATCTCTGCACACACTTTTGGACACTGGACACTTTTGGATTGTGTGAGGCCCAATGAATATCTGAGCGCTATGTGACAGGCTCGATAGAACAGCTGTGACCAAAGTGACTAGAGGATAAGGGAGATTTTGAATCTCTGCACACACTTTTGGACACTGGACACTTTTGGATTGTGTGAGGCCCAATGAATATCTGAGCGCTATGTGACAGGCTCGATGGCACAGCTGTGACCAAAGTGACTAGAGGATAAGGGAGATTTTGAATCTCTGCACACACTTTTGGACACTGGACACTTTTGGATTGTGTGAGGCCCAATGAATATCTGAGCGCTATGTGACAGGCTCGATGGCACAGCTGTGACCAAAGTGACTAGAGGATAAGGGAGATTTTGAATCTCTGCACACACTTTTGGACACTGGACACTTTTGGATTGTGTGAGGCCCAATGAATATCTGAGCGCTATGTGACAGGCTCGATGGCACAGCTGTGACCAAAGTGACTAGAGGATAAGGGAGATTTTGAATCTCTGCACACACTTTTGGACACTGGACACTTTTGGATTGTGTGAGGCCCAATGAATATCTGAGCGCTATGTGACAGGCTCGATGGCACAGCTGTGACCAAAGTGACTAGAGGATAAGGGAGATTTTGAATCTCTGCACACACTTTTGGACACTTGACACTTTTGGATTGTGTGAGGCCCAATGAATATCTGAGCGCTATGTGACAGGCTCGATGGCACAGCTGTGACCAAAGTGACTAGAGGATAAGGGAAATTTTGAATCTCTGCACACACTTTTGGACACTGGACACTTTTGGATTGTGTGAGGCCCAATGAATATCTGAGCACTATGTCACAGGCTCGATGGCACAGCTGTGACAAAAGTGACTAGAGGATAAGGGAGATTGGATTGCTTTTAAAAAAGCAGTTTGTGGAGCAGTGGGTAAACAGCAATGCCAGCCTGTCAGGAAGCCTTAAAAGGCAGCCCAACAACCAACACCACTGATACACCACAATATAGCCTCCCCTTGCACTGCACACACAGTGACTGGTGTGTTGTGCAGGCCAAATTGCTAGCAGCAGAAGCAGTTTTTTTTTCTTCTCAGCAGGACAAAAAAAAAAATTGGGATTGCTTTTAAAAATGCAGTTTGCGGAGCAGTGGGTAAACAGCAATGCAGGAATGTCAGGAAGCCTTAGAAGGCAGCCCAACAACCAACACCACTGATACACCACTATATAGCCTCCCCTTGCACTGCACCCACAGTGACTGGTGTGTTGTGCAGGCCAAATCGCTAGCAGCAGAAGCAGTTTTTTTGTCTTCTTCCCTGCCTAACGCTCTCCCTACAGAATCAGCAGCAACCTCTCCCTATACTGAGATCGGCAGAAGTAAGATGGCGGTCGGCGTGCACGCCCTTTTATACCCCCTGTGACGCCCACCAAAGCAAGCCAATCACTTGCATGCCCTTCTGAAAGATGGTGGTGACCCCTGCCTATGTCATCACGTTGCCCACAGTGTCCGTGGATCCTGATTGGCTGAAAAAGAGCGCAAAACAAACTTTTGAAACGCGACTTTGGCGCGTAAGTCGCCGACCTCGTGGCCGACCTCATCCTAGGGTCGGGTTTCGTTTCATGAAACCCGACTTTGCCAAAAGTCGGGGACTTTTGAAATTTTTCGACCCGTTTCGCTCAACTCTAGTTGCACCTCTTTAGGTGCCCTTTCTTGGTATTACATATATAGACACTTTGCGAAGATAATGTTTTTGCATGGACACTTTTCGAAGAATGATGTCTACCTCAAGGGACACTGCAAGAAAGCCCGGCTGGGAGCAGTGTTCAGCACTTTGCAAGAATCTTTGAATGTTTTATGATAATGTATTTGATAATGTTGTGTCTTGTGAAAAGTAAATGTCTTTTATAGAATATTTGATACAGAGAATTAGAAAATTTTTTGAGATAGAATGTGAGAATTGAATAAAGACTGAAGAATTGAAAGTGACAGGTGACAGGCCAAGCGTAGATGGTCAGTGTCTTGCGTTCAGTAGAGAGAGAAAAAGAAAAAGAGAATAATTGATAGAAAATGTAATAAAGAAAATGTGTTGAGTATAGCACTTTGAATTAAGAATTGCACTTAAATAAATTTTTGATACTAAGATAGGAAGTTAACATGTTTGTAACGTTTAAGAAATGTGCCTCCTACATTAGGAAGATTAGATAAGTATTGTTGAACAGCATTTAAAATTTTTTGTGTGTTCCTGTATTGTACTTTTGTTGTCTTGCAGCCAGCGGACGTGCTGTGTTTAATGGGGGGTATGTGGCGGCCCTGAGACTTCAGTCGCCACAGAGGTACTGCACCTTCTCCTACGGTGTTGTGCCCTACCATCCAGGTAGGCTGGGAAATCCTTTCCGCATTCCAACATCTGCACCCCATACACAGGATAGTTCGGCAGGGACCCATCCATGCTTTATGCTGGAAAGGTCATAGGGTGCCTTTTGTGGTCCCTAGCTTCGTAACACGAGAGGTGCTGGGGAGGCGGGTGGAGTTAGATATATTAGAGAGGGTAGGTGTAGGATTTCAGGTCAGTCTGGGGTGAGTCCCAGAGAAGGAGGTCAGTCAGACGAGGGTCTGAGAGAGAGAGAGCAGGCTGACAGCAGGTCAGCCTGAGAGGAGCTCAAGGCGGAGGAAGGCAGTCAGTCAGGAGAGGCTGAGGACTGGTCTTAGTGTAACGAGCTCCCTAGGGAAGGAAGAGAAGGAGAAAGAGACGTAGACTGGAGACTACAGATTCCATAAGAGAGATAGAACAGATCGGAACGAGGGAGAATAGAAGGACGGTGGGAAGCTGGTTGAAGAAAGATAGAGAACCCTTTCAGTCCAGAGAGCGCAAAGGCCGGGGCCCGGTCCCCGAGGTTGATTGGATCTTTATATCCGGCAACAGACACCAGAGAAGTAGTGAGCCGCTAACGCCTTGCTCCCATCATAGACTTGGGACACAACAGCAACCGAATAGAGAGCCGGGACGCAGTGAGGAGTCCCCGAAGCAGGCTACAGCTGTCTGTCATACAAGTAAAGACTAGGAACACCTAGAGAGAGGCATTCCAGGGTAACTAAGTACTGGAGTGCGTCGCACCTAAAGGCGCATTGGAGGAGTCGTTCAGTAAGGTACATGTTGGCGTAGTGTGGAAGGGAGAATCCTATCCTGCCTGGAGGTTGGCTGTAGCCCTGACCTGGAGAACACAGTACGGAGGCAGGCAGTTGAGTGAACTGCAAACAGTGAGTAAAGCTTTGGAACCGCATACTCGGGTGTCCTCCAGTTATTCCCGCACCACTACACATGGGTACCAGCCTCCATACCATTCTGCGCCTCTCCTCATCCATTGCACCTACACTGCCCTGGGACTACAGCTCCACCTGTGGGGAGCTATACCATCTCTGCTGCACCACACCATCAGTCCCAGTGGATCTGTATGCAGCGTTGGCTTACCATCTTACTTGCCAAACACCACATGTGGTGTCACAAGCTATTCTAATAAACTTTAACACCATTAACATCACCGCCATTGATATTGGGCGCCCATGGCCACGGACCGGGTCACCGCTGCTGCGACACATTCCCGCCTTGACACCGGCCCGGTACCGAGTAACCCGCTGCCCTGGGTGTGCGAGGGCGACCCAAAAACAATGTGTGTGCATGAGATTTCTGAAATCTCATAGGCTTTGCTGGTAATGGAAAAAGCAGCTGAAAATTAGCATAAAAATGCAGCAAAAAACGCTGCAAAAACGCCCTGTGTGAACTTACCCTTATTAGATTTAGCAATTCAGCAGAGCAGAGGAAGATAAACCCACCCACACCAGGCTCTGTATTCTTAACCCCTTCACTACCAAGGGTGGTTTGCACGTTAACTCCCGGGCCAATTTTTACAATTCTGACCACTGTACCTTTATGAGGTCATAACTCTGGAACGCTTCCATGGATCCCGGTGATTCTGACATTGTTTTCTCGTGACATATTGTACTTCATGTTAGTGGTAAAATTGCATTCAAATAGCTTGTGTTTATTTGTGAAAAAAATGGAAATTTGGCGAAAATTTTGAAAATTTCGCAATTTTCCAACTTTGAATTTTTATGCCCTTAAATCACAGCGATACGGCACACAAAAAACTTAATACATAACATTTCCCACATGTTTACTTTACATCAGCACAATTTTGG